>NC_058115.1:20707500-22057500 GCF_914725855.1 Thunnus albacares
ATAAGCTGGAAAACTTTCTACCAATTCTCGCATAACTTTCTTTATTCCATTTGCTGAAATTAGGACAGAAGCTATATTGTCCATTTGCAACTGTTTTTCTTTACTAAAAAAGTATAAACGTGTATGTGAGAGGTCAAAACCAAGTTCATATACACTTGATTAAAATGAGAAATTAAGGTTTTTAATTTTAAGACAGCTGTGCTCATTCGGACGTTGACTTTATAAGTTTATTTCAATTTAGCATTCATTCTTACAATCACATTAAAAAAAAAAAAACAGAGACCTTACTTATCGTATTTAAACGCTTATTTTATTAATTTACTGTTTATTTTAATTAAAATAAAACACTGGAGATGTTTTGCTTTTTATTATAATTTCAGTCTTAAAAATGTCACATATTTTTAGTCTGTTTGTATATTTTCAGTAAAACTATTTTTTATAATGCGGTTAATTTTCAAGTTTATTTTTAATAAAAAATAAAATAAAATAAAATAAAAACCACACAGCCTACACTCCCACTGTATCTTTAAATTAGAGTAATAATATCAAATGGATTATCATTAGTATAGTCAATTTTTAGTCTTATTTTAAATTCACATATATTACAAAATCAGCGCAGTACTACTCTGCGGAAAATAAAAAGTTCTGCATTAAACGACAATTTACTGTTTCTTTTAATATTATTTATTTCTTTTCTTATTTCGAATGCTTTCGTTATTACAGATGTACAGTTAATTTAACGTTGCAAAACGATTATTTATTAATATTTATTAACCAACAGTTAGTAAAAGAGTATGTTTATGTAGCTGAAATGCTGACGTTTCTCCAATATACGATATTTTTTGTTTTGTTTTGTTTTGTTTTGTTTTGTTTTGTTTTGTTTTGTTTTGTTTTGTTTTGTTTTGTTTTGCTTTGTTTTGTTTTGCTTTGTTTTGTTATGCAATAGCTATTCTGAATGTTTTGGTACAAATAACATATATAACAGAATAAGTCATAGAAAATAAGAAACCGATGACAATGATAATGATGGTGATGATGTTGATGATGTTGATGATGATGATGATGATGATGATGATGATGATGATGATGATGATGGTGATGATGATGATGATGATGATGGAAAATATTGTGAGCACAGTAGCAGTATAATGAGAATGCATTGAAAGAAGTGGGAGGCCTGCTTATAACACAGAGGCCCCACTTTTGTCGACTTAAATTGATTCACCTGAAGGTTCTGGTCACGTATTTCTTTAAATTTACCTTAAATGAGCCCGACCACAATTCTAGTGTACAAAAGAGACATGTCAGAGTCACACCACAGACGAGAAATAAATAGGGAATGGGTTTTTGTGGCTGTTCTTCAAAGGCGCTCCAATTTCACACCGTCAAATTAAAGCACCCTTATATTTTAGGCCCATGAGTGTTATTCCTGCTGTTTGGTCTTCAGGCTTTTTTCTTTGACAAAGTTATAATTTAGGTAATCTGAGATGTGATATTTTGGAGTTAAATTAAATCAAAATCATATATTTTTTGTAAAGAGAATTTAACACTTACAAGACTGTGTGAATGTAACTACGACTCATGATTTTACCCACAACCTGACTTAAATATTGATGGATTGACACTTTTCTGTGCCTTAAAATATTCCCATTTAAATTTGAAGACACACGCAGTCATATCTGGGCTACGCTTGAGTTACATTTGTTATTTCTCAGCACACTGTTTTGACTGCTGCTGTATATTTTGGATGAAAAATTTGTCATCTGTGGCATTACCTGTCCCGTAAATCACGACGCATCACATCACATCACTTGTCTGAGCTGTGCGCTGTCATACATCACTTTTTGCTCTGAGAATATCTGCTGCATGTCACTCAATATTTGCTTAGGTGACATGCATGATATGTGACCTGTGCACATGTTACTGCTGGAGGTGCTTATTTGATGGACTCTGACACGCAAGTTTGGAGGAGCAAGTGCAACTGACAGAGTGACGAGATTCAGTAACCGTTAGCTCAGGGTATGTTTTTAAAAGCACATAACTGTAGCTAGCATCGATGCTAAACAACATCTGCCATCTCTACTGCAATGTGAATGTTGTCCCTTAATACGAAAAACAGTGGAGAATCTTAATATGAAGTGCTGTTAATATTGGTATAAATATTTTATTAAAAAAAACAAACAACGCTTAAATTTTCAGAATTTAGATATTTCCAGTACATTTAAGTAGGACCTTCTATCTGCCTTTCAGTTAATATGGGTCAGCATTATATAACTAGGAAGTTGACTGCCAACGTCCTGCAGCTTGTTTATGGTGACATCTCATTGCTTGGTCGGCGGGGTCCTGCCAGTGTGTGTCTTTATTAGTTTCTATGCACTGCTGGTGTGGGCACCCCAGCAGCAGCAGTGACAGCCCTTATCCCTCCTCTGTGCCCCACCTCATACTAAGCCTTGGATTTAAAGGAGAGGCAGCTCAGGACAGAACAAGTGTGCCAAACCGGAGCATAAGCAAAGCTTTAGAGCATGAGGCCTCACTCCAGTGTATCTTTCTTGGACAACAAATACACCACACTTACTCTTTAAAAGACATGTCACAGTTAATGCTTCATCTGCCATACAGTCAGGTTTTAGCCAAGAAAGTTAAAGGGCAACAGCAGTGTGCGGGAAGTTACCTGTGGAGTGTGCCAAGTCGATCTTTGGGCAAACAACACGATAATGAATCCATCAACCAAAATCCTCAAATCTTATTTTAAAGGCTGCCCAAATCTTCGGCTGTTTTGGACATATCCTAAATAATGTCATGGCAAGTTCAGACCATTTTGTTAAATTATGAAAGAGTAAAATAATAAAAATTTCAGACACAGTGAAACAGACTGTTATTATTACCTTTAAATCTGTGGGCTGTATTCTTTATTCCAACAGGAAAAGTTTCATTTCTGGGGAGCACCAGGAGGTGCTGTAAAGCAGTTAGTCTTTGATAGCACAACTCCAGCAAAAACAAACATGGCGGATAAGGGGGGCAGGGCCGACAGTAACATACAGCAGTTCAAAGAGTTAATGTAACATTTACATTGGATGAGGTTTGGAAGCAGGGAGCTTCAATATTAAAAAAAGATCCCCCTGCAATAGGTTGAACTCGGTACCTTTCAGGGTACCGACTGAATTTTGTCAGTACTACTGAGTGCCTATTCACATTAGATCAATCAGTGCCAAATTTCAGCACCCTGAATGAATTCAAATAAATACTGATAAGATTCCTTATGAGCCTTTTGAAAAATCTCTCCTAGTTTACTGCTTGTTGCAAGCGCGCATCTGTGTGACAGAGTATACGTTAGAGAGAAAGAGAGAGAGCAAGACTACATTACCCCTGCCCTAAACCTACAGCTTGTTCAAGTCCAACACAGTCAGGGCAATGGTGAGCTGAAAACGATCACATGTGTGGTTACACTTTTCCAAACTTGATACAGACAATACTCACTGCAATATTTCTGACGCGTAATGCAAAGCTGGCCGACAGCAGGCTGGAGGTTGTAGGGACGGGTTTAAGAGGGGAGAGGGACGTAGGGAGAAGTTTTATTTTGTGTATTGTGTTACAACAAAATATCTAAATAAATAACAAAATGTTCTAAATATATAACAATGTTGAAATTGATAAGGACTTATTCTTTTCAACAGAAATGACATTTATCTTATTTCAGAGAGAGTAAAGTACCGAAAAAAGGTACTGTTGAGTACCGGCACCGAATTCTAGGTGGGCTACCAGTATTGGTACCGGTATTGGTTCAAATGTGAACAGCACCCAACCCTCCCTTGCAATCCCTCCTACCTGGGGCTCAAAGAGGAGGCGCAAAATCAAAGTCATGTTGAAAACTGTAGTGCCGTTGTTAGCATGGAAGCTAAGAAGCATTCAGCGATGCTTAGCACCCCACAATGCAACATGCATTAATCAAGGTGGAGCTGTGTTTTTTTTCCAGTATAGCAGGCCTGTAATCAATGGCCACCTGTGTTGTTGAAGGCACATCACTCCAAGCAAATCCTCTTTCCAGATGAAGTGTAGGCTGATTATCTGTATTCATATTTTTAAAGCTTTAGGATGTTTCAACAAAGTGTCTTGAGCATTAGGTTGCAAGCAGAGTGAGGCCATTTCAGTCCCAAAGATTTCATGCTCATATTATCACCAGAAACTACTCCAGATATGCAGCTCAACGGGGTAGGTGTTGGGAAAGAATAGCTGGGGAAGAGGGGATTGATTGTCATCAGTAAAACGGTGCTACAGACTTTCATTGAGTCCCAGATTAGGCCAAGCTGAAAATGATAAACTAAAAGATGAAGCGAGGCGACCTGGTCCTCCTTCTTCTTCATCTGAAGTGCTAAACCTCACCCTGACTTTGTAACGCTGAGGCTTGTGAGTCACAACTGTGAAGATATAATGTTATTTAAACCCAATCTGTCACCAAATGGAGTGAAAAAAATGCTTGCCAAGTGCACAAGTCTAACATCACCACTTATGAGACACACACAAAAACACACACACACATACACCTCCCTATCTCCATGTCATTACACTAGCAAAATTGCCAATTAATAAAAAGTGAATTCATGGAGTTGTCATTAACAGGATCGCTATCAAAGGTCAGGTTAGACATTAAGGAGTAAGTATCAACACTATTATATGACTTAATATGACACAATTATGTGAAATAATTAGTTTCCATAACTACCAGGTTATTTCAGATGATAATGAGGAAAAATTTGAAAACATTTTCTTGATGTGATAACATACAGTTATGAATAATTTCTCAGTGACGAACATCACGGCATCCCTCTTGGGTCTTAGTTGTTGCTTCAACATGTGACCCATTTTGCCTTTTAAACATACCAAAAACGTTGTTAATTTTGACAGCTCAATTCACGAGTACCCAACCCTTAACAAGTCTGCCACCTTCTGCAGCAATATTAAAAATGGTGACAGACAAAGATGGATATTGGCATGTTGGTGCCCTGATGGTGCCCAGGTGGTGCTCATAATAATGCATGTTGCCACATGCCCATAATGGATGGAGGCATCTTGCCTCGTGTGGTAGTTTTGCAAACTGTCTCTGGCTTTCATATGAACTTTCATAAGAAATATTCAGATCCTTCACTTTAGTAAAAGTAGCAGTACCACACTGTAGAAATACTTCAGTATAAGTAAAAGACCTGCATCTAAAATGTTACTCAAGTAAAAGTACTGTACGTAAGTATTATCAACAAAATGTGCTTAAAAGTTCTCATTTGGCAGGAGAATAGCTCCTGTCAGTGTTATACTGCTGTATCATATATTATATTAGTAGATTATCATTGCTGGTAACACATAAGCAGCATTTTAATGTGGTAGCCAGTCAAGGTGGGGCTAGTTTTAACCGCTACATATACTGTTAGGTGGTTTAATCCTTAACAATGTATCATTTTACAAAGCCATCATAGATTGCCTGAGTGTATGTATAATATCTTAATCTGAAAAGTAACTAGCAACAACGGCTATCAGAAAAAATTAGTGGGGTAAAAAGAACCATATTTTCCTGTGTAATATAGAGGAGTAGAAGTATAAAGTACGAGTGCTTCAAAATTGTACTTAAGTAGTGTACTGACATTATCGCTAATCTTTCATGTATGTGTGTGGCAATATCATATAACTCATTAATTAATTTCACAGTATCCTATGTCTTCTATCATCACAGACTAACCTAAACCAAGTCCAGATTAACATAACATGTTGAAGATTTGCTGAATTGTTTTTATATATTTTCTATACTTTTATTCTATGACATGTGTGCTGTCACAGAGTTCACCATACAGTAATCTTAATTTTTGTTACAGCGGAGTGGTATTTTGTGTGTGAAGTAATTCGTCATAAAATGTAATTTAAGACAGTGGAGTCTTTGGTCTCTTTCCTTATATTATTATATAAGTGGAAATATTCCTGCACCAGGATTTTGAGCTCTAAAACCTGCTCAGTTGGTTTGACTTCATCTTTATGAAGGTCAAAGTATTCTGTTGAATTACTTTACGTCGGTTTGTTTAAATCAGCAGGTCTGCAGTATAATAGAATAGACTAACCTAAGTACACTCGGGACGTATCATTGAGCTGTATGAATTCAAACTGCTGAGTGAGGCAGTATTTGCAACCTGAGGCCACATTAAGAACCAAATCAACGTGGCTGCTGGGCTTGAAAGAATAATAATAATCTGAAGAAAAAATTACTTATCACCAAAATGAAATTGGCAAAGAATGCAGGCTGTGCACGTGGCAGTGGACTGCTCTATAAAGACATCTGCTGATTACACAGTTTGGGGAGGCCTGGTATAGAGGAGCCTGGCAGTGAAACGTGTAAAGAGATTGAGACCACGCGACGACTGCTGAAAGAACACAGCACTCAGGCCCTCACAGCCAGTCACTCTGAGCAGAAGCCATAAAGACATGAAGCGGAAAGTTGCCTTCACTCTGTTTTACACAACAAGAGAACCTGGGCTGCCCATGGTGGCAGAATAGTATTAGGCCCCTGAAATCCAGTCAAGGGCTTTCTCATTTTCTCCAGGCCCTCTACTCAGCAGGCACACAAAATACCCAACATAGGCTGTATTGAATTTTTCACTGCTATTGTGAAGTGTTAGCAGACAAGAAAAAAAATCCTCTGTTTTGATGGTGCAGTTCTGAACATGCTTTCTGCATACATCAGCTGTGCTGTGTTCACCTCCCCAAGACGGTGGCAAATTGGTGTCTGTCTCAGCTGACAGTGACATGCCTGTAGACAGGTCTGCCTACATGCATCCCTGCATGACGTTGTTTCAGCACTCCATGTGGCAGGTGGAGACAGGGACCTGCCTCAGGTGGCCCATGTGCTGCAGTGTGGCTGCACGCCATGGTGCTGTACTGCAGATGTCTTCCTACATATGGCAGCAGGACCGGCCCTGAGAGCCACAGCATAGCACCCAGAGCCGTCCACCTAACAGGGCCAGATCACTGCACATAGACAACGCCCACACCCTTCTGCCACACTCATTTTAGATTCGATGTTGAATCAGTACTGCAACTGCCACCTATGTGATTGTGCTCGTCAACCCTGTCATGCCGTCATAGATCTACAGATATAACTTCTACAAAATAAACAGGAAAACATTTTAGTTCAGAGCATGTTGACGAAAATGTGGTGGAAATGGTTCATAATAAAACATAAGACTGTAGCTTTTTACATACAGTAGAAGCATGTAGATTTGACTCATGTTTAGGGAAGAAATGTGGGTTAGGTTGAAATTATTTTCAACTATGTGATATTATTTTGTCTGTCATGTTAATGCTGCAACTGGATGTGAGCAAAAGTTTTATAAGAGATTTATTGGATCTGTCTCTCTACTTAGTTACACACAGGCTCTACAACTGCAGTTTCAGAAGAAACAGACGGACTGGAGAGAGTCAACAACTATCTGTTCTTTTATCTTTTTTTCTTTTATCACATGTCTATAAATATTGGCTGGAACAACCTTTCCTCAGTGGGCTTCAGGTACTTTTGTTCAGTGAAACTGCTCATTACGACTGAGCTCAGTGTTATTTTGAGAGATGGCAATCTGAAACAGTTGCTTAATTTGTAGCTGTGCAAATGTAAGTATTTTTTATCTTGAGATAACTAGATAAACAGAGTGTTATTCACTCTTAATTGAAGCTTATCACTAAATTTCGAATAACACAAGCACAATCCGCACTGTGGCGATGTGTTTACATTGAGCTTATGTTTCATCGGGACATCTGAGGGCATCTGGTTCTACCTCAGCTGAGCCATATGTGTCCCTCTGATCATGTTTAGCCAATGCGTCCTATGTGTGTTTTCCCTAAGCCTCCCCTCTCTTCCTGACCTCTCACCCAGGCTCTCTCTTTCCCTTTGTTGTGCAGGTCAGAGTCCACGCACTTGCACCCACATAGCTGCATGGCCACATTTTGGTATGCAGATATACAGACACAGGTAAGTCTGGTCCAGGTGCACCCCACAGTGATCCTGACCCACTCTGGTTCACCCCGCAGCTCTCAGGTCAGGCCTAGGGCCCAGCAGGCTCCAAGCACAGGTCACAGAGGGCCTCAACATCCCAGAGATGAGACTCCAGACTGGCATGAGGAGGAGTGTTTGATGTGGCCCTGAGCTGGGCTATGTTACCATGTTTCTATGCCTTTAATTAGCTCCAGCAGCTGCTACTTCCTGGTTGACAGGCCCTGGCAAACTCCACTGTCTCTGTAATCTCTTACAGGTGACAGTCAGATGCATGTCAGCTCGCTGTATAGCACCAAGCTCTGTGTTCTTCTTTAAGTCAGGTGTTACAGCTTTAGAAACGTGAAAGCAACATTGCTGTTTACCAAGCTAATTAACTGTGAAGTGACTGTATCCGAGATCTGACTGGAGAAAACAAAAGCTTGCAGTGCTATAATGTCCACAGCGTGTTTCCAAATATGTTATGCAAATATGTCTCCAAGCGCCAATACCCTGCCCATTACTCTTCTTTTTTTTACAAGTTTCGTGTCTGTTTCCTAGGGAAGCAATCATGATAAGGAGACAGCAAAGTTCTCTTGGTGACAGTAAATGTGCCACTCTGCATTCTTTATCTGGATTTCCAGCTCGCACAAAGACATCCTAACCACTGGAAATTGCCCTCTGAGGACTGACAGCTAGAAATTGATCTCAGATTAGATGAGCGCACCTCGTTCCCTG
Organism: Thunnus albacares; assembly: GCF_914725855.1. Taxonomy (NCBI): domain Eukaryota; kingdom Metazoa; phylum Chordata; class Actinopteri; order Scombriformes; family Scombridae; genus Thunnus; species Thunnus albacares. The sequence goes on from NC_058115.1 coordinate 20,716,235, forward strand.
CTCTCCTTTGTCACTCCCAAGTTGGTGGATCTTTCCTTAAAACTCCACCAGAGATGAAAAAAGGGAGACTTCACAGCTGGCTATGGCATACTAATACCCTGGACTCATTAAATTAATGGGGGCCAGATTCCTCTTACTGAATGTGCACTGATGCCCTTTGAGTTTGCCGGGGCTAGAGGGTGTGCAGCACTTTGAAAGCCCTGACCGGCATATTGAACATGTTTTAATAGAACCCTTTTGAGACTCCTGGTAGGATGCACAGTAACTCTTTGCCTTTAAGTTCCCGCACCTCTCTGTGTGATCTCGTCAGATAGCCACTCTATCCTCAGATTCAGGCCTGGAGAGGGGGAGGGGACCATGCACAGTAAATGAGGCCAGAGGTGTCCATATCTCAGCAGAGGCCATTCTTTCCTGGAGATGTGAATCTTTGAGACATGGTGCTGAGCAAGCTTTGATGTAGAAAGGTGCTCGGCGTAAGACTCTGAAACAGGAGGCTTATAGGCCAACATTCAGTGGGATTCCCTTCAGGGAAGAGAGTCTGGACTCTCATTGGACAGTCGTCCATACAGTGTTGATTTAATTACTCCATTCTGCCATTTGCTCAACCACTGAGGCTGCACTACAAAATAAAGTCAGTCCCTCACACGGCCATTATAAATGTCATTGCCCATTCAATGTGAAGACGCCATTGCGAATCATTCCATAATATAGGCAAGCCGCAGGAATGCGGGGAATCCAATGAAGAGGCTTTCATTGCCAAAAGGTAGCAATAGCAGAATTTCAAGGTGTAGAGGGCAAAGAAAAAGATAGTGTTTTAATGGCATTATATTACAATGAATACTTCTTAATATAATGGAAGGAATAAAATATTAATATATGAATTTTGCATATTTGCCCAACAGCAAAAAGATGAATTGATAAGAAAAGAAAGCTGGTGAACTCTCATTTGCATGACAAAAAAGTCCCTTTAGAGAACTAATACATCACCCTTATGGTTATCAGAACCACAAGTACCAGATATGACGATAAGCAGAATTTATCCTCAAATTAAAATATTAAGCCAAGAATCTTTTCAACGTTTAGTGATTTTCATATTGATATAGTAGTTCAGTAGCAGCGAGCCAAAAACATATTGTATCTTTTTCTTGCCCTGAACTGAGAGGACATTATGATATAATGATAATCCTTCTCTCAGTCATCTTGACTTTTTGCTTTGAAAACACCATTAAACAGAAAAACATCACTGAAAATGATGAGATTACACACAGTAAGGTATGAGGTAGCAGGACTCATCCTGGCGGGCTGAAATACCCTTTAAACTGAATAAGACAAGTGGCTGGAATCTACAGTAGGATACTGACAGGAAGATGTAGCGTCTGAGCCAGACAATGAGGCTCTAGCTGTTGAATGTAGTGAATAAACAGAAATCCAGTCGAGCAAAAAATGGCTGACTCAGGTGCACAGCAGAGGAAGCATCAAATCATGCGACTACAACTCTCTCTCCCTCTCCCTCTCTATCTTAGCCTTTGCACGTGACAAAACAGCACCATATACCTCTTACAGAAATCCATGTTGGGCAATCATTTGATTTTCATAGCTAGCTTTGACAGTAATGATTTCATAAAGCCTTTGATTTTAGCCATGGCTGCAACATCGCTGGATATCGCTCCTCATTAGTGATTCCATAAGCAGAGTGCAATGCACTGCTGTAGCGGCTGATACTTACATGCCTCCCACTCTAGAGTGTGGCGGTAATTTATTCTCTCCCTGGTGCTCATCATCCTGATGCAACTCACACAGTGAGAATCCATCTCTGTGGTACCTGGCAACAAAGTGGGAGGAGGGGTAAAGGAAAGGGGGGGGGGGTCACACATTTTGTGATCACAATCAGAAGGGAGAGGACAGTTACTAGGCATGTTTAGAAGATCCTAATGCCATATTATTTCTCACTAGTGCATTCAGTGAACATTGAAACTGAGGTGGTTTTATCAGGCATACTTGCAAATAATCCAAGCATTCAGCAACTCTATTTGAGTTTGAATAATTTCAAAACGGAAGGTAAAAACAATTCACGGGCTGAGATTTGATCCTATATAAGCCAACTTCTCCTTCCAAAAGTTTTTCTCAGAGTATGGCTTAAGCACTTCAAAGTTAAGTACTATATAGAGAGTATGATTCATTTGGCAGCTCATATTGTCCAGCTTCAAAAAACCTAAAGCTAGCCAGAGACACACTGTGGGCTGTTTTCAGCTTCAGAGAAGAGAAAGAATTTGGCTTGAGATTAGGCCGCCCATCCCCATCCAGAGATGGACTCTTTTTCATCTTATCGTAGTCTTAGCGCATTGGTGTGGTGACTATGTGCTTCACAGGTGGGAGTCTGCCTCTGTCAAATAAGCCAGTTCACTAAGGACGGGATTTGCCGCTGTTATTTTTCTATTAGGGAAGAATTATGCTAAGCCTTCAGAGGCCATCTTTGTGTTGCTATGGCAGCCCATATTTCCTACCGGGTTGCGACCTTGAATGACTACAGTGCAAAGCCAAGTAGCCCCAAAATCCTTTGAGGATTAGAAGCAGGGTCTCATAGTTATGCAAAACACCTCTGATATGATTGAACCTTGAATGGTTGAATGACAAAGTTTATTGAGATTGCCTCTCTTTTCATCTGATTATTGTCATTTGATTATTTCCAATCACTTGGCATGGCTTCAAAGGCCACTTTTCAAATGGCTGTTGTTTAGGACAACACTAAGCTTTTCTTTCTAACATGTCCACAAACCTCATATCTTCAGCTATTATATCAGTGAAAACAACAAGGCAGGATTCTTGGTGGTAGGAATCTGAGGCACTCATCTCAAACAGAAATACAGTGTCATACTTTACTATTGAGGGTATGAGCTGCAAATAATCATTATCTTTATTTTACTTGTTGATAGTTTTTTTTTGGAAGAATTGATTGTTGAATCCACAGAAGGTCAGAAAATTGTAAAAAATATCCATTTCAAGTTTGTAGAGCCAAGGTTCATATCTTTATATTGCTTGTTTTGTCTGACAAACAGTCCAAATCGTAAAGGCATTTGATTTTAAATGACACAAACAAAGAAAAGCATCAAAATACTCACATCATATAAGCAACAGGACTCAGTGAATGCCTGGTGTTTTTGCTCAATTAAACATTTGGTTCTTTATCAGAATTGTTAATTGACTACATTATGAATCTTATCAGCACAAATTGAGGCAAATCAGTAGGATGATTACAAACATACTGCATACTCTGAGTGGCTTAATGTGCGGGTTGGGCCAAAATGTAATGTTGCTATTCATGGATTTAGAGCTTCCCTTTTGCAGTCACCTTATATTACAGATGTTCTGGGGTCTGGTTATGATGTGTAATTATACAGCCGATTGGGAATTTCCCTTCTATATCTCCCACAATGCTTTTCAGCCTTCTAACTAATGTTTTCGTGTTGTTGCAACCTTCAAACACATTTTTTGCTTATGAAAGCTATTTCACGAATCACAGGTCAACTTTCCATGTGCAGCCAAATCAATAGGAATTGTTTTTCCTCTTTAGATTTTTGTCATAATCTTTCCAACTGTTTTCAGACCAGCCATCAAAGCCTCAACTCTATTCGGAGACATGTATAGACAGCTACTCAAAGCTGACATAGAGATGAAGCTTTGAAAGTATGAGATTGACACTATTGTGGTCACAAAGCACAACAGGAGACTACTTTGAAGAGGAAAATGCTTTCAGTATTGTATTTCACTTTAGAAATAGTGGCCGAAGACGAGCTCAAGTATTAGACATGTTGAATTGGTGTACATTAAACAACAAAACCAGACATGAGCGCTGTATGCCACTTCCGCGAGGAAGAAATGTGGGAAGGTCAAAACTCCGCTGTTTAAGTTTTGAAACCCCGGATAAACATGACACTCTGCTTTTGCTGCGCACTCTCTCTCACTTCTGCATCTTGGGATGGCGCTGGCTTGTGATGCAAATAGAGTTGACAATATATCCAAGCAAACAGCACTTTTTTTACTTCAGAAAATAAAGTGCCGCTATCAGAGCGATGTCTTGTTGGCAGTTTGGGAATTGATCATGCTCAATCCCAAGCTGCATCCTTGTCAACTGGCAGGTCTGCGGAAGATGACACATTTTCTGACAGTGCCTTGTCAATGACTGTGCTTGAGTGAAATCCCCAGCCGTGTTTGCTCACTGCCAAAGTGATATCTATCATCTTATTTTTGACAAATTCGTCACACCCATCTCTCAATCTAATTGGTCTTTGAGGTTCCTGCAAGACAAAGACTGCTAATCTTCGTGTGTGTGTGTGTATGTGCACGTGTGTGTGTGTAAGGTGTGTGTGTTTGAACAGTGCTTACCATTGAGCAGTTCTCAAGTCTTTGAGCCTGTGTTCAGCTAAGTTTGGAAAACATGACAGTCACATTTTAGGTGCTCTGATGTCACACAGTCTTTCTGGCTTAAAAGTTCACTCAATATGAGGTTTGGTCTTCTTTGATGTGGGGTCCCTAGTGATGCGATTTTAGCATGCTATCTGCCTCTGCTGTTCTCTGTCACCTACTCCTGCAAAGACTGACATGGGAGCTGCCAGAGCTGAGACTCAGCCTTTTATTCCTGGTGACTACAAATTAAAGATACAGGGAAGGTAAAAAAAATCAGGCAGCACCTTGACAAGCAAAATGCACAAACTTCTGCCAGCATCTACCACTCATGCAGGAGATACTATATTTACATACGTGGAATCTGGACCCCAGTTGTGATGAGTCATATACATTTTTTGTTTATAAGAAGAAAAATATGTTATTAATGTCTGGTAAATGTTAGAAGCCTCCACGTCTTCAAACAGCATGTCCTGAACTCTGCAAAACAAACAAATCAAGCACAGGATTGCTAATGCATGCTCCTGATTCATTTACATAAAGAAACTGCTTTTTTTTTTTTGTTAAAGGAATGAAACCCCTGGAAAACATGCAGGGACGTTTTATTTATGACTTAATCATTTAACTTTTAAATACCCCCCCCCCCCCCCCCCCGCCCCCCCCCCCCCCCCCCCAAAACAACTTGCAATTGAATTTCTGCTCATTATGCAACATTTCAAACCTGAGATTGTGAAGTTGTATTTCTGTGAGGGGGGAAAACGCTGGGTGATAAAGATCTACTAATCTTGTTTTATGCTTATGACGGCGAGAGGAGACCCCCCCCCCCCACCCCTACCCCCCACCCCCCCGCGATGCGAAGCTCACCTGAAGAAGCAACCGCAGCTCCACATGACTCCTCCGCTGCTCACATCTCCGTGTCCTGAGAATTGGGATTTAGGGAGGATTAAAGCAGAATATTTCAATTTACCGCCGGAATTTACCTGGCTGTGCCAAAGTAATTACCTACCCCTTCTGGAAAAATGCAATTACGGGAACAAAACACACCTACAGCCGGGGAAGATATAAAGGGCTCTAAGTCGAATAAACAGGAAATCTAGGACTGTAATGAAAGTAATTAAAAAAAACCGCCGCAGCTGCCAGAAGTCTTAAATTATTGCCTAAATTGTCAGTGGTGATTGAGCCGAAAAGACATAAAATGAGACAATACTCCTTTCAATATTACTCCTTGATCGCTAAACTGTCCTGTTAACCCTTTAGTGTCTAGATTTCGGTATGTTAAATAGGTTGACGAACTCATTTTGTTTGATTTTTCGGAATTAAGTCGTTGAAGATGATTAATCCAAAACGGAAAGGAGAGAAACTTATATTTGGAAACATTTGGCATTTTTTAGTACATATTTTGGCTAAACAGATTGTAATTCGTCTGTGTTCAAGGAAAACAAAAAGGAATCTTAATCAAAAATATCCATCTGGAGTATGGAATTATAATCGTGGAAAAATTATGTCCATGTCCAACACAATATATTGATATCATAAAATCCTCTATAATCTCATAAGGTCGGCCCACACACATTGATACGCGACGCCCTCACAGAAAAAAATAGACAATGTATTTTAATATATTTTTTCCTCGTGTCAAATCCTGTAGAATACATTATGGACACGTGCAGAATTATTGCGGCCTGACCTGGTTGTATTGTGGGAATCAATGACAGAGATGAAGAAAAAAGTGTCTATAGCACGAAAAAAACAAAACAAAAAAAACCCCCTGTCAAAAACAATCATTTTAATATCACATCAACACCCTGCAACTAACATCTGAACAGGCTGGTTATGGTTGGGGTTAAAATTGATTACTGATGTATTTAAAGTCCAGAATAGGTCCACTGTAGATGAAATTTGCTTTCTGTAATTTCAATTCATTTTGACTTGTAAAACAGCTTTGATTGAATCTGCGTACGTAAACAATAAGTGTACCTTATATGCTGGTTATGTCATAATCCTTTCGGTTAAATCTGATTTTGTTCGTCTGTGTGGTGCGTTCAATTGTTTTATCGAGAGTTGTGTTTTTGTAAAAGGAAAAAAAAATGCCTGAACACAATAATTTGGTGGTCCTGCTTTTGACATTCGTTACAATCCGGTCTTGTTCTCATAATAAGTATAAATAAATGGACAGAACATAGACATAGACATGAACAGTCTAATAAATGTATTGAGGTAAACTTTACACGTTCAGCGGAGTTCCAATCTGACAAATAAAATTGTAATTATTCATCTTAGAAAGTAAAAGCTTTATAAAAGGTATGTAAACAGATGTAAATAAGTAAAATAAATCATAATTATAAGAAATAATGTTTGTGTACTTTTTGTATATGGCCACATTACTTGTTTTGGTTTTGTTGCAGATTGCACTAATGATCATTCACGTGGCCCTTCATTCGCACGTGAGAGGGAAACAAAAATGAGTACCTCTGTCTGGTCTGACGTGCAGGGATGAGATGAGACAGAGGCCCTCTGTGGGTATATCCCATGTAAACAGGGCCCTGTGCATTGTGTAAATTAGGTGGATTAGCCCCTGCTTTTGTTGGACATGGTGTGTACACACGGACACTGATTCAGCTCTCTTAAAGCCATTTTGGCCCTCACAACTTTAAGGAAGTCTTACATTCCCAAAACCTTCAGCCGGAGATGATCTAAAGGGGGACTCCTTTTGAAGCATCACGGCATTCAATCTTTGTGTTAGTTCAGGGTTTGTTTGACGAAATGCAAAAACTGTTAATTCAGTCGGAACCTCCATTGAAGGAGAAGAAGAAAAACATCCTGTTGATGACTTAAACGTAACACATGAAGCCTTGAATATAATAAACTACTGAACCACAGTGACTATAGTCTATTATCGAATCAAAAATCATTTAAAGACGCCTGAACGATTGATTTGAGTGATACGTAATTTGTGTGGAAACGTGACGACGAGTTGAACACACCCCAATAAACACACACACACACACACTCACACACAGACTTCCAGTCTTATTGGCCCACCCGCTGCGTATGCACACGAGTGCACGCATGCAGGTGTAAACATAAACACTTCCACATATTTCTTAATAATTCCAGTATTTGGACCAATTAAGCCAAATAACTTTAAAAGCTGGTTTATTGGCTCCTGCTAATTAAAGCGTCCCCAGACAGTATTATATGTGTCTATCATTCATTCTAACAGATTCATCCAAATAATTGAAATAAATAAATAAATATACGTGTGACTCAATTGTCTGTGATACCCTTCAGGTGGTTTTGAGAGTATTGTCTTTTGAAGTTATCACGTATTTTGTATTTTCAATTTGTGCAAACTTTGCGGATGGGAGAGAAATGCACTTCCATCTTTTTTATCTACCTGTTTCTTCCCCCCACTTCCCCCAGATAACCCTTTTATTTACTCTCTACAGCCTTTTTTGAGAATATGAAATGCAGCAGCAGACCTCTGAGAAGAAAGAGGTAACTTTATTTCATCTGACACCAATTAATGTCGAATAGGCTCATATCTAATATCGCGACGCTTTTTATTATTAGTGGCTAAAATAAAGCTGATTGGAAACTAGTTTCAATGCGGATATTTTTAATGAGAAGCTAAATAAGCGGAGTATACATCAGAAGGCCTACAGGCCCGCACTCTGCTCATGTCTTCATCGTTATTCATCCACCTGTGGCATCGGAGCTGCTGTGGACTTTACACCCGCTGAAAGTTTTTTTCATAATATCAAAGTGGTTTTGTAAAAAAAAAAAAAGAAAATAAATGAAAATAAAAAATAAAAAAGCAATTTCGTTTGAGTTTATTGATTGTTTTGATATTAGTTTACTGTTTATTAGTAAAACTGGGCTGTTCTTCTCCCGTCATGACTGACGCCATTCTTCAAAGTATATTAAGACTGTCAATTTTGACATGAAATCCCGTCACATATCTGCCTGTAATGTGCCTTATGGTTTGGCAGATGACTCATTGTAACACACAAGAAAAAGCTCATTTATGTGATTAAATGATTCTCTCATCATTCAAACTGTAATTTTCAAATTACAGTTGGCAAATAATAGTCCAGCTGACCGAGCTGAGTAACTATATTATATTATAAATATGATAAAACAAACTTTTATTATCACTGGCGCTTGGATGGGTCTTGATTTTCTATCATTGAAATATTGTCGTATTAAAAAAAAAAAAAAAAAAAAAACTTTTTAAAATTAGATTTCAGATCGTCTAGCAGCCCGCAGTGACTGACTTTGATTCTGCTGAATATGAAATGAATTTGCGTCTTTGTGTCTGTTTGTGAGTAAGCGGATTAGACTTGGAAAGAGTCGTTGCAACATGTGGTGATAACCTCTTCAAAGAAAGAGAACATTTCAAGGGGTCATCACGATTTCTTATATTCCATTAAAATGATTTTTTTAAAAAAACAAAACAGACACATAAAAATATAAAGTCACGCTCCTTATCACCTCAGTGAGGTCTGAACTGAATGGAGGGCTAATTGTCTCCAACATAGAAATTAGTTTTTCAGAAGAAATAAAGCATCACAGTGGAGTTCGTCTTTCTCAAAAGAAAAAAAAGCAACACAATGGTTTTTATTTTATAAAAACTTTAAAAATGTATTTGTATATGTCTATTGTCCATGCTTATTAAAAGTAAATCTGCCCTCTGCCTTTGCATGCAGTAGAAAGTTTTAATAACACATTTCCTCTGTTTTGTAAAAGGGTGAATGTCTCACTATCTAATCCTCTGAGATATAGACACACTCCTGTCCAACAATCAGGGGAAATCATAGAATTTCAGTAACTACTTCAAAGTAGTATGAGTCACTGGTGCAAAAAAAAAAAAAGAATAATCTGCTTAAATAGTCTAAATCTCACATGTGATTCACAAAGGTAACATCAGTGTGGGAATATTTTTGTTTTTATCTCATCAGGGTCCAGTTAAGATGTCTATGTCCATCTATCTGTGAACACATCTGACAAGAAGAAGACCAGCAATATGAAGCAGAACTGAAAGACGAAACTCTGCCTGTCCCCTCAAAAATGACAGTAAGAGTGGAACAGATTTAACATTTTTAACTCCTCAGCTACATCTGGGAAATTGGATGAACGCTTTACATTAGATTGATGAGGAGGGATGACAAGAAATAACATTGAAAAAGTTTGATAAATAAAGGTGAGTTTCCTGGAATACATATTGTTCCAAAATCATTTTTATCACTGAGCCGAGAGAAAGCTCATTTCCTGTTTCTTTATTTAAAGACTGCAGGGTCATTTAATTAGCTAGTGTGGGGAGTAATTATGTTACATGTCTAATTTTACAGTATACAGTATGTCTATGGACTTAATTGCGCCTAATTGTGTGTGTCCTGGAATGTGCATGTGCTCCTCATAGTTGTCTTTTTGTCTGTGCCTCCATGTACCCTATGTGCCAATGCAAGTGTGTGCCCATATGTGGGTGTATGAGAGCTCCACTGTTACTCTGTGCCTGCGTGTGTGCCCATGTGTGTTGTATGCAGCCTATTAGTGGAGTTTAACCCCTGTGTTCAGGGAGTCACATCCCCTCAACACACCAGGCTCCATTCTTACTGCAGCACGTTAACATTTTACTCTCTTCCCTCCCCACCCACCCCCTTCACTTTTGTCCTAAGAGGGCAATTAAGGAAACAAACGTTTTCCCCAAGATAAGCTGGCTGCCAGCTTTGCATACTAATGCAATGCCAAGTGGTTACAAATAGTGAGTGCTCTAATTACCGGCACTGTTTTCAATCAGAAATTGCTCAATTTCCCAGGATGAGGTCTCCATGGCTTGAGAAAAAAACACAACCTGACACAGGCAAGAGACAATCATCTCTATGTGGAGTGTAGTGTATGTGGATTTTGTCTATGTGTGTGTATTTCACGTGCTCACATGTGTGCACGCGTGTTGGTGAAAATAAGCTGATCTGCCTCTCTGTGTATAGACCCCGGTGCGACCCTCTCTATCACTGCTGCCCTTGACAAGTCCAGAAATGGATCCTGTCAGCCTCTACAGCATTTAGCACCACAATTATCCCCTTTCACAGCCTGGCTGCATTAATGTAAACCACACCAGGCAGTAGTTGCCACTCAGTGATGTGCACGATGTGGTGCACCATCTCTGGGTGAGCAATTTGGCGCAATTGTGTTGCTGTGTGATCATCAGTGCAAATCAGGGCCTGCTCATTTATTAAACAATTTCCTTTGGAGAAAATTAGAAGGAAGGCTCTTTTAATTTGGCAGGGGATAGTAATATCTCTAAAAGCAACAATAATGCATAATATGACTGACATAAAAAAAAAAGGGGGAAATTCAACATTTGAAAGAGTTCAGCCCACAGGATGCATCAACCCATCAGTGAGGGGGTAACTATTATGAGAGGAATGGCCATCCTCATGTGGCCACCAGGAGTAGGGGGCGGCACAGACCAAAAGTGACAAGGACTCACTCCCTGGGTGTGAGAACGAGTCACTCCATAGGATGCGCACACAGGACGCATCCGTTGGCCTTAGCTGACCTTTAGCTCTAATGGCGGCTAATGGAGGGCTGGCCCTCGATCAATGCACTGAGAGACTGGGCTCCCCATCCCTGCCCTTTCACCGGGCCAGGAAGGGAGGGATGCTGCCAGAAGCCACGCCGCGGAGCCATCGACCCTGCCACTCTCCCATCCTGTGGGTGACAGCTGCAGTGCCAATGAGCCTGGGGACGCCACGCTGCCCTGCCACGTTGGAAGGACAGCCAGCAACTCTATCTCTGCGGTGGTGGGAGGAAAAGTCACTGATGATCTGCTTGTGAATGTCAGATCCATGTAAACAACCCCAGCAAACACTTTGGTGTTGAGTAGATGTTGATATGACAACCCATACTTATGTTTGTGTAGCAAAATGAAACAAAATTAATAACCAAGTGCATTATTTTGTGGAAAAAGGATTAAATGTCTACCTAATGTCACTTTAAAACTTATTCTAAAGCTGTTTCAATATGAATTTTTTTTTACATAGACATTATATCAGGCTTGTTAGGGTTGTTGTTGAACCTACACGTCATGTAAACATAAGAACAATTATCATCCAACAAATGCGTTCTTTGACTGCAAATGGATCCCACTCAGTTGCTTCAATATAAGTTGAATACAATTTGTCCAAACTCCTGCAACCTATTTTCTGTGCAAAGTTGAAGCCACATCAATAAAGCACAACTCCTGCATAACCCATGTCAATTGTTAGGAGTTGCGTTTGCTTTTTGAGTGTTCTTGGCATTTGTTGTGCACTTAAAATGTTACCATAGGGAATATATTTTCTTGTGCAGCACCATGTTGTTAAGATGTGCCTGATGTTGTGCTTGGTGGTGTACTTTGTAACCCAGATGGCACACCACTGTAAACCTTTCATCACAGCAGCCTTTTTTGTCAATAGGCAATGTTTGCAAAAAAAAAAAGGAAAAAAAAATACTAAAACAGCATAATATTTATTGTGCATTTTAATTGCATAGACTTCAATTCAAACATGTAAAGATATTCAGAACAATAGCAGATAAAACATTCATTCCATATGGGGAGAGAAGGAAAAACATCCAAGAGGTTTAGCACAGATTGTTCTTTTTATTATCATTAACAGTAATGTGATTCTGAAGCCCCCTGTGACCTCCTCACAGCAGCACCTCATCTCAGAAGTCATTCATTAGAACAAACAGAAGGCAGGCAGAAAGACGGCGAGGAAGAGACATGGGGAGAGAGCATAGTATAAAACAAATTAGATTGTTCTTATGAGATGAACCACTTTGAGATTGTAAAAGAGAGAATGTTCCAAAAATTCAAAGGATAGCCAGTAGTGCAACGTTTCAGAGATGAAGATGTCATGTGCAGCCCGTGATCCAGTTGTTGGGTCTTGTGCTATGTGTGTAATCACAGTTACACTTACTGTCCACTTTGGATTTGAAGGCCCAAAGGGAGACTTGGAATATGGGTCTGAGCGGTGTATGTTAGGATTGAGATTGGGCTGCAGTGTCTCTGTTCAAGACCATGGGCTGATGCAGGCTGTGGTGAAACTAATCAAAAAGCTTCTTATGTCTTCCTCGTCTGATATAAATGGATTGTACAGTCTTTCCCCCATGATTTTGCCCAGTGTTTACTGAATGAGATTTTTTACACTAGAGTCACAGTAAAGGCCACCTCTCTCAATTAAGCCCCCCTGGTTCCTTTTCCATAAGAGCAGTCAGACATATCTGCACCCCCCTGGTGCGTCTTATCTTACCAGCGTTGTAAAGGTCCAAATGACCCACCACTATACATGTTAATGTGTGAATGTATACATATGTAAGGATAAAATAGAAGGAAAGCAATGCAGAGTGGTCAGAGGCTCGGCTGGAGGGGGGGGAGGACAGAGGAGAAGGGGGAGAGGGGAGGGTGAAGCGAGCCGTGTGGATCCTTGGAGTGGTGTGACAGACTCCCCAGCCTCCTGGTAGGATTTGTTGGAATGTGAGAGAGGAGGATTTTAGCACCAGACGAGCCACGCCAGAGTGCTGCAGACTTCATGCCATCTGTCTCAGCCTCCATCCTCTCTTTGCCAAACTCATCAGACCTTTATTTCCTCTCCCTCTATCTCCTTCTCATCCCTGTTCACAAGAGTAGCAGACATACTGAGATCTGCTAATGTATTGGAGGGAAGAAAAAAAATGGCTGGGCTTAATAAACAGATTCAAAAATCTCGATTGATTAATATGTATTCTTGGAGCTAATTGTCCAACAGCCCTCATGGAGATAAAATGTGTGTTCGATAGCCCTGCCATTTGTTACTTGACCAACAGGGAAAGAGAGAGATTCATACCATAGATCTGTTGATCAGTTAATAATGAAACATGTTTCAAGTGAGAGCCAAAAAGTGGAATTGAATTTAAACCATTATAAACAAGCTATTACCTTAATTAACTTCATTTGTGAAGCTGTGAGAAAGATGTAGATCCTTTGCATCATACTATGTTATGATATATATATATATATATATATATATATATATATATATATATATATATATATATATATATATATATATATATATATATATATAAGTAGATGTCTTGATTAAAGATTTAAGTCTTCTTGACACCTGTCCATGAAAACCAAAACTGATCAAATTACTCTCATGTTGAGTAATATGCATTCTAAGTTCGTAGTTCAATCAAGAGAAGATTTTCACATCAAATGGGTTTGTGACTGTGCAGCGTTTGGATGGGACTGATCTCTCACCCTCTCTCCCCGTGTGGGCGACTGGGGAGGAGGCTGAAGGAGATCACAGGGAGGAGCTGTACTCACTCCATGTCCTTAACCTGTTTGCAGAAGGGCAATGGAGGGTGGAGGGAATGGAAAGCAAGTATACCCCTCATCCAAAATGGAACACCAGGTGGCAGGAAGTGGGCAGGAGGCCTTTGAAGCTGACCCCTGGTCTCAGCACTGGGATGGCCCCGGCTATCGATCCAGCCAGAGATGGCAGGGAGGGGAGCCAGGTGCCCCCAGAGGGCCTGCAGACCACGCAGATCTATTATGGGTGAGGAGGAGAGTGGAGTCGGCCCCACTGCTCCCAGTCATATCACTGTTCAGACAGCCAGAATCAACTGGCTGCATCCTAACAAGCAGGCAAATACTGACAACAGTCTGGTGCACAACAAGCTCAACAGGCACATTCTTCATATGAAAACTTTAGGAAGGGCCTCAACTGCAGAATGCTGTCATATCTGTGTATAAAACATTGTATAACACTGAATAATTAGTGTTAGCGTGCGTACATGCTGGTTTTTCTATGTTTGTGACAAATGGAATAGCTACAGGTCAATGAGCAGCTTTTGGAAACTGACAGCACGGAGCAGATTTTCAAATCAAACAGAAATGAGTTACTTTAGTTCTTTAATTTATTTTTTCACAAAATACAACCGCAGTTGCAGTTGAATGACTTGTGAAACTGTGCTGCAGAAGTTGAAATTATAAGATTCAATAACGCTACATAACAGAAAAAAATGGGGGAAAAAACATCAAAAAGGAACACAAACAAAAAGAAAACACAAAAGCAGAAAATTAAATCAGCAGATGTTGTGTGTGTGTGTGTGTGTCTGTGCGTGCATGCGTGCGTGCACATGTATGTGTTTTTATGCACATGCACACACGTGAATGTCGGAAGCCGCTAAGTGATCCAGTAAATTGCCAACATCGCTCTGGAATTGTCAGAAAGAAAACATCAGAGCAAATACTAAGCAGCCATTATGTGTTTTGGGATACTTTTGTATGTAATACTAATGCAAAATATCTGGTGATACAGCTGAAATAATGAGAGAAATCTGTATTCTAAGTAGGTTTTACGTGTCTGTGAATCAGGCGTTCCAACTAGAACGACAGTGGAAATCTGTAGACTGCTCCAGCATTAGTATTTTGGGCAGCTTTTGGAGGAAATGAGTGCTACCAGTGTCTCATCCTTCTGTATCTCTAAGATGTTTACTGCACACAATGTGCAAGCAAACACACATGTGCACACACACTTAAATGCACAAACAGAAACTCAAATCCTGACCCGCCCCCCCCAAACACACACACCTCTCCTCTCCTGCTTCTCTCCTCGGGTGTGGAAATGAAAGCCGGGCACTCAGAGAAGATGGCTGGAAGAAATGAAGACATGTCTGATTTCCACAGCAACCAATGGCGATGCAGCGCTCCGTACAATCTTCTCTCTGATAGGTCTTTGTCACCCCTCTTCATCTCGAGGCCCATGTCATTCCCTCTAATCCCCCTCCCAAACACAAACAGGCCAATCCCAAGACAAGGCTCAGGGGCTGGGGAGGCATGCAGGGACTGAGACATGGAAGGAGTGAGGGATGTAGTTCAGGGAGAAGAGAAAGGAGCACCAGAAGCTGATGTGGTGTGAGAAGAAGTCAGTGTGTTATTATTAATAAAGCATTAAAAAAAAGTGAGCACATCAAAGCATACAGGGGCTATGCTATCATACATGAAAGTAACGCACTATGGCTTAATGTTTCCTAAGGCGTGTTATGGTGACGCTGCTTTGATTTGAAATGCATTGTGTGGAAAATGGATTTACAGGAGTGAGGAGAGAAAGCCTGGTGTGGGTGCAGACCATAATTTAAAACCTGACCTCATATGCTCTTCAAAGTCTCCGTGAGTGTGGATATTTAGGACTTATTTACAGTATGTGTGAGGGACCTAAACCCCAGCTACATAAACAACAAATAAATACATACATACATGCAGGCAAGGGACGTGGAGGACACCTGCAAAAACAGAGGATACGCAATCAATGTCACAACATAATCAAGAATTAATAATTCAACATTTTGATCATTAGAGATGATTGGAACTAATTTTTTTCATTTTTCTTTATTCCTCCATGAACAAAGGGTGTCGCACCTGATTATATTGCACTTGCTCCTTCGCCGATTGAGGCCTGGAGGAAGTGAGACATCTTTCACGTCGAGCCCCCACAGCCAGGTAATTATCCTAATCTACCTTCCTCCTGTGCTCCAGCTCGATGCGCCACACCACTTGGCCACACTGGCTCAGACCACCTCTGTGGCTTCATTATCAGTGCCGGGACTCAGTAATGGCTTGACGGCATCACTGTGCAAGCTGCTGGCAAAGAGAGACCAGGGGAAATGGAAAAGGAAAAGAAGAAGAAGAAGAAGCAGGGAGGAGGAGAATGGGGAGGAAGAGGGGAGAAAAAAATGACACTAAAGAGCAAGGGCTGCCCTGAAGGTTAACATCTCAATCATGAGGGACAATACTCTCAATGCGATGGCTTTGGCTCCTTAAAAAGTTGTCGTTCGCTGATGGAGGATGAGGCTATAGGGCATCACAGTGTCAAAGAGGCAGTCATGAGATTGGCCAAAGTGCTCTCTGCAGGGTGAGATGACCATGGGGATGAGTGTGTTTGAGGTGACAGGTCACCGTGTTGCTGTGTGCTTCCCATACACACCCCCCACCTTGTGTGTTTGAAACAGCTATAACCTCACAACATACAGAAGGACTGGGGGTGGGAATTCAGTTTCACTTTTTTTTTTCTGACAAATGACACCCTGACAGTTGGAAAAAATGTTGGGGTCCCTGAACAGATTTCTCAGTTACAAAAATAAAAGGTGTTGGATTAGACAAAGACAGACATTTTACATTCTACTTTTGAACCCCAATGAGAGCACTGACAAATGCCACCCCACCCCCACTCCGTCTGTGCCATGATTGTTTTTTCTCTCCAGAAATGTCATATAGTTAAGAGGTGATAATTCTATATGGCACAAACAGACACCAACTTCTTCCAAGTGTACATAGCATATAGGCTGACACAGATTGAGATGGTGCAATGTGTCTTTGCTTCACTCTAAATAGCCACGCAAGCTTTACACATTCTTTATATACTCAGAGATTCCAGTGGAAACCTTTTGAAATGGATGAGGAGCTAAAACACGGTGCCCTAGAAGTGAAAAAACAAATATTTTTAGGTTAAAAATACTGCAGACCTTAGTGATGTGTGAAAATCTATAGTTTCTGTGTGTAGCAGTCCACATTCCTGAAAACTCCAGAAATGCAGAAAACTGCATCAATAAACAGCATACTAAATCCCCTGAGAGTTAACATATTCAGTTTGGTAAGAGCAACAGCCAACAGATCATATGTTAAATGCATATTTAAAAAATGCTGATTGATGTCAGTTTCAGTGAATCCACTGATACATTTTTTCTGCTTTCAACAGTTAGAAGAGAAGTTCTTTTCAGATTTATATATATTCCCAACTTAAATTTAGCACATTTGAGTGTTCTTGTAGGCTTTAAGTGTAAAACAAACCATCTGAAAGGCTAAATCTGAGATACAGAACTTAACTAGAGCTGCCACTACAAAGGTGTACACTTCTATCATAATGAATGGTATGTGTCGGTGCACTGGTAAAATGAGAAAAATTCTTTTTTTTAAACACTTCCAGATTAAAACATCTTCTTTCACAGACAAAAATTTAATTGTGCTCTTTTGCAGTCTGGTGGTAGTACGACTGGGACCAAATCATCATCAGAAACATTAAAGTAACTCAGCAGACTGCAGGAAGCCAACAAAATGGTCATTCAAAGTTGGATTAAAATTAATAAATTTGCTCAGGGGACAATTAAATTCATTGTACCTTCCCAGGAGAAAGTAAGCTTAATTGGAGCTATAAACAGAATACAACAAGTTACAGTGCGAGTGGCTTTTGTGTTAAAGTTGGATTGGTTTATCCAGATAAACAAAAACACATTTTCTCCCCTACCTCTAGATAGTTTTGAGATATTGATCTCTGCAACTTCTGCCTCTTCCTTTTACTGGACTATTTCTCTGGTATAAAGTAGTTGAAAGTGTTCACAGAGAGGTCTGTGGATGATCCAGGATAACGGACACTGTTCCTGGAAAGACACATTGCTGCTTAAAAATATGATTCAATTAATTCATTTCACCTCCATTATATTGGCATGGAAACACAAATTTCAGTGATTGATATCTAAAAACCTGGGCAACTAAAACCAAACCCCACTGTATGGCCACATACCACTAGAGGAAAGTAAGGGCAAAAAACAAGGGTCAAATGACCTTTTGAGACTGTCATTCTGTCATTATGGGGGGATGTTAATGCCACCAGAGCTCAAGAGGTGTCTTATCCTAAAACAGAAAAAATCTTAAGTAATGGCAATGCAACTTTAAAAGATGGCGTGACAGTGTATTTAATGGAATTATAGCAAAATCTGAGATTTTAAAACATCTTTGCTCACTGCCAGAGTGCTGTTCTGCAGAATTTTCCTTAATGCTGCCACAGGTGGCTGAAGGTTATCCTGAGACAGAAGAGTTTAAAATATGAGGATGTAGTGAGAGGAAAATATGTTACAGATGATGATTTATTTCAAAATAGCACATGCAAATAACATGCTCTTGTACAGCACCCTTACATGATTGTGTTCTTTCATAATTGTGTTCTTATGTAGCACTTGCTCACAATGGCAGCAGTAAGGGAAATGTTACGCTCTTACACTCTTAATAATAACTATGTGCTAGTAACTATCTCACATCTCAGACATCAAGGACCCCCTTTTTTATTTTTCTGTTACATAGGTACACCACACATCACCACCACTCACCTTACAGTGTCATAACAGAGTTCTAGTTTTATGAAAAGCCTTTGTATTTTTTAAGATTTGTCAGATAAGGAAGTTCTGAGCTCTGGTAACATTTACATCCTCCTAAAGGTAGGACTTGAATGGAAGCCCACTATGAATAAGCTCTGCTTTTAAGAAATGTATGAAAGCAAATTAGCAAAAAATTAAATCATTTTCATTTGCATAACAATGTTGAAACAATACTTTCAGCAAAAAACACCAAACACCATTTTCACTATAGCAAGACTAAATATCAAAATGGTACCAGTATGAACTACTTTGTTGGACACCTATATTTGGTGAGCATGTAAGTGGAAGAATTAGGGTGACAGTAAATGTGTATGCTTAGGGCTCAGGAGGATATTAATGTATTCTCCACCTGAATATTGTTGTCAGAGTCAGATGGCACACACAGTGATCAGGAGGGCACAGCTCTGTGTGGGGTTTGGTGCAGACAAGCATGAAGTAATGTCTTATTTTTTTGTCAAGGGTAATGAGATGATACTTGATGCTATAACAGTCTTTTTATGCAGGATTCTTAATCAGAAACATGCTATAAATAAATATGCTAAAATGAGTTCTGATGGGTTTTTTTTGGGGAAAAAATGGCTTCAAATGTTTCTTTTTTCTTCCCAGAAAAACCCGTTTAGTGAGAAAAGAGTTCTTGAAGGTGAGAGGTACAAGCAAAACCTTTTTCTGGCCTTTCCAGGTCAGAAGACTGCTTGAAAGGTAAGGGTCTGCTTATCTAGGTTGCTTCAATTTCTCTGGAGGAGATCGGAACCTTTTGTTTATCATCCTGTGTCATGCGGGTAACAGTGTTGGTTTCTGCTTCAGATCTAGCGCTGAGCAATGTGACCACATACCATGAAACACTGCGGGGTAATGAATCTAGGAAAGATTTTGCAGTGTGTAAAGTGTATGCGAGGGAGGATACAAGCAGTTGAAGGCAGAGGTGGGGCAGTTTTTTCACAGTTCTTTTACATATAACAACCAAAACCTTAGTCGCTTACATAAAAGGATGATGAAGGAATGTAAAACCTGCTCTTCTGCAGCTCTGCTTTGACAAACCAAAATAGGATCCGGCTAGGACGAGCATTCCTCACAAACAAGCATTACTACAACAGATGAAATATGGGTTTTCTGCTCTTTAAAGGAGTGCTGGAAACACATAAATAGCACTGATACAGAATACAGTGAACAAAACACTGTCATATAAAATGTTTTGCAGTATTTTGATTAATTGTAGTGTGTGTTTTCACATGCAGCTTTACAAAAATGTGATTTACCGGCAGTTGCTGAAATATGGAGCAATAAAGCCATCTAGCTCTGAGCAACCCCATCGCCTCAAAATGGATATGTTAAGGTAATTTTAAGGAGATAAGGTTGCTCTGAGAGAGCACAGTATGTAGAAAAATATAATATGTTTATCACTAACATATTTTGAAAGTGAAAGTTTGTTCTTGAACAATAGTTTTGCAAAGTAATCTTAACTTAAGGTCCACTTACTGGCTTTTCCCTGAGCTTTTAAAGGCATCTGAGCTTCCACCTGCAATATTTCACCACATGCAATATTCAATTATAATTTCTCATGATTTCTCTTATGTTGCATGAGATTCCCTTAAAGGATAGGTTCAATTTTTCAAGTCTGTCCTAAGGTACCCAAATGAACATTGAAAGAGGTTTTGCCTGCTGTAATCATTCCTCCTGTTCATACTGACAGTCAGAAGATCCCCTGAAATCCACACAGTCCTCGTTTTGAGCAAAAATGTATTTAAAAGTTCAACATTTTTGTATGGAAGGAGGACTGTGGATTTTGTCCCCCATCACTTACATTGGAAGTGCATTATGAAAGGATTTCTTAATGGTCAGTATGAACAGGAGGAATGATTACAGCAAGAAAAACACATTCCAATGTTGAATTGGGCACCTGACTATTGTTCTAGGACAGACTTGAAAAAGTTTGAACCTATCCTCTTTCCTAAAAGGTAACATGTGGTGAAGGAAACTTGTCTTTTTCTGTTACTATATGACCACTGATTTAAATGTCTCACATGTTGTATATACACCTGTCACCATCCTTACAGCAGAACCTTTTCATACACTAATCTCGTGTATGAATCCCATATATGATACAAAATCAATTTACGCAGGAACATTCATATCACGCTACTCTCAAAAGGTAAATATTGGGTCGTTGACACAGGAACTGGGTCTGTCACCGCAGCTCTGTATGTTGACAAAGTTTTTGACAATGTTCTTTTCTAATGAAAAGTACAATCATCACCGAGATCTAGATTAGGTGTGTAAAGCCCATACCATGAACAGGATTAGAGCACCGGTTTAGACAATCCATGTTGACCCAAGGAAAACTTGTTTATGTCTGAGTCGTTCAGTGTGGAAAAAAGTATAAAACATACTCTGATCCCCATCTTCCACAGTGTGCTGAAGGTGCGCATTTAACTGTACAGAGGAGTCTGTTAGTCAAACAATGGGAGAGCATTAAAACATGCCAATAGAGCAGTATTAGTCAACAGCCTGAGTCAATACACCCCACTGGGCTGCATGTCTTCCTACAAACACAAGCAATTGCTTTAGAAGGCCTCGGCACTAGATAGAAACATCAATTACAGTAAATTACACCAAAACAGTGTGTAACACTTCAATTTGTTTAATCTCCTGAGCTGTCTGAGCTGTTTTGGATGAAAGCAGAGCAGAGCACTGGAGTAAGATAACATTCAATAGCCCTAAGATACATAGCCCTATCTATCCTTGGTCGTGTTTATGCATGGAATGGGGGGTTTATTTATATTTTGATTCCTGAGACTTACTTCGAAAGCATTATTAAACACTGAGAATGGAATATTCTTTTCCTGTGTTCAGCCAACTTTTTTCTTATTAATGTAGACTATTATGAGCACTCTGTGGCAGCCTCATGACTTTTAAAATCCAAATCAGCTCCACTGTGTGCCTAGTGTGCTCTTGGCATTGGAGCCATTATAGAATACAAGTAGTACTCTCAGTTCGGTCCAAGTTTATAAAGCTGAAAACACTTGCAAAGGCAGGGTTAAAGACGTTTTATGTGTTTATTAAAAGGCTTTCATGTCAGCATCCTGAGACACAGGTTGATAAATTCTGCAGTAAGGCAACTCTGAGGATGAAAACAAATGATATAACACCATCTTGGTTTTTCCTGAACAGAGCAACCACAAATGATGGCCTAGTAAAGGTAGCGACTATGCACCAAAACAAAAACCTCTAGTTTCAGCTAAACTTTGTAGTTCTTCAATGACTTCTCTTGCTATGGTTGATTATCCAGGAGGGGTATTGGTTGCTGGGGACAGATGAAGATTTGGCTGTTTCAGGGAACATTTTGGAGGGGGGCGGGGGGGACTGGAGTAAATGAAAGACAAATGCGAGTAGTGCCCACTCAGCTATTTTCCCAGTCAAGATCAAAGGCACGCCGGACTGGCCGCTCCACGGGAAACTTGAGATGGGTCCTGCCTTTGTTTGCTGTTGCTAGGAGACCTGCAGAAGGCTGAAAGTGTTTGCAGTGGGGTACAACATCAAAACCATTTCCAATATAAATTTTTAAGACAGCCATGTATTTGTGTCCTAGGCTTTCAATTTACTGAGTACACTGAACAACACTAACATAATTATGATTCATCTGTCTGTGTTAGTCATGGAATTATTTTCTTGGTGTTTGTTTAAAAATGAAAAGTAGTTACAGACTATCCTACATGTGCAGGCTTTTCAAGGGCGGTCGTCAGTAGTGTGCATACTATATATAGCATCTGTGCTCTGATAGTATGTAAGCATCGCCAAGTTGATGTACACTCTAAATTCGCCAAAGAATCGTAAAACAAGATTAACACACTTTTTTTTGGCCCAACGCAGTAGCACGCAGCATGTGAAACTGCACACCGTGTACAAACACAACTTAAATATAGTTAGATATATTTGTAAGCTTAGGTTTGGCTTCCCAGTGAAGCTAATTACGATGCTTTTATCTATTAATGGGCCCCATGATAGTAAGGGTGGCTAGACATGTGTCACACAGAGCTCATTACATATCATTAGTTTAACACTCCAATAATGTCCACACCTGCTGAGCAGAAGATAATGACTTGGCCCCTGATATTTGCAGAACTATTGTCTACCAAGAAAAGCACCACCAAGAGGATAGGTCCACAGGATGGAGAGCTGCATGAAAACTGATAAAGCTATACAATAACTTAAGGTACAGTGGGTTTTATTGGTTGTAAGATGCTACAGTGAAGGCAGCAGGGCAAAGAAGCAGACAGTTTTTGTCTGGGTTTTAACAATAAAAGAATAGTTCTTACTCACTAAACAATCATGATGAGCCTCCTATGAGCCAGCTTTCCATGTGTACATGTGGTTCTGTTATATAAGTCTTAACAACTGAGAAATGTACAAGAAAAATATGACAAATAAGATATGTGATTTGATGGTGGCTTACATCCTAATAAATGGCTTGATCACTGTGGTTATACAGTAACTCACCCAGTGTTACATAACCTCATCTAAAGAATTTGACCTCAATCTATTTTCTCTTAATTTCAGAGGAAAATCAACACAGGCACAATGGCAAAATATTGTCTTCAACTCGGTTAAATATGGACGTTATGAAGATCAACGAGTTATGGCCTGCTGTAGGTTATGTGTAGATGCATACATAGTATATGGAAAATGTCTCGTAGCTAATGGAACACATGAAAACTGCAATCGCCACAAAAGTGACCTTCGTGTCTGGAACGATGAAGATTAGAATCGTGCTGTGTCTGCCTTGTGTTTTCACTACTCGAGCCAATTGGCACAGCGCTGGCGTCCTCTCCCCGGCTACCAGTCTGCCATGATGACAATGGCAACCAGATACCGCATGGCATGTAAAAATGACAAAAAAAATACAACCAAGCCAAGGGATTTTTGGAAGATCTGAAGATAATACAGCACAACTGGTCAATAGCTCTGTGAAGAAAATGTATTCCTGTATTCCATTGGCATTACCTTGAAGTCCATGTTTAGAATACAGTGTGTTTTTAATGGCTTACAAAAAAAGCTGCAATTTCTAGCTGGAAATAAGGAATTAGGTTCCTTAAGGATTCTAAGTTTGTATCCTCTAAAGAGTTGTATTTCCTCTAACTAGCAAGAATTAAAAATGGCCTATATTCAAGAACGCCACAAGCTTATCTGTTGTGTCCTGCTTTAACCTGCTTGATTTGGTAATAGCATGTGAGCTAGTGAAGCTTCAACAGAGAACAGGCAGCATACAGCAGGCACACACTGACAAGACAAAACAGATTCAAGATAAAAAAAAAAAAAACATCAAGGCTAATCCCAGGCTTCTATTGTCTTCAGCTGAGGAAGACAGAGTTGTCTTCTCCTGTCACTGCAACGAGGCATCCACCCCTGGGTGACATCACTGTGTACACACTGCTGCCAAATCCCGCATCCCACACCAATTAAATACACTTTAATTGGTGTGTAAAAAGCTGCTGCATTAACTGAACATCATGTAGATTTATGAATGCTGAGTACAAGTCTGCACTGTGCTTGAATTAGTTTTTGACTGAGAACGACTTTGTTCATTTGGCTGCCAACTGCCCCTCAGTAAAACAAATACGTCACTATGGTTAACAACACAGACTCGTAGCGGGTAGAATATATTTGCCAAAAACTCTGGATACATTCATGATTTCACCACCAGCAGGCTGCTATTCTGAAGTTGTTTTTTTTTTCTGTTTTAAAACATAATAAAAATTTGAAACCTCTTGTTCTTTGGGTGTTCTTCTCCGCAAAGTGCAATATCATAATCAATAAGTCATCTAGAACAGATTTTATTAATAATGTAGACTTATAGCCATCAGATGTTTGCATATATAATAACCATGAAAACACAATAAGCGAGCTTTGAGTAGAGTCATAAAAAAAGTATGAATAGCAAAAATATGGCTCATAAGTTCTTAATTTATGGTTCAATTAGATTTGATTGATAATTGATGATAACATTTCCATTCCAATGATCATCTTAACTCTGGTTGGTGTTTCAAGTTGCAGAATATTTCTTTCCAGTTTGAGATAAAGAGGTTGTTTATTGTGCACTAAAAGCAAGAACTAGTTCACAATGACAAATCCACTTTGTGTTTGTTGAGCGTCTTCCTCTCAAAGCCTCGACAGGTCTAAATGATAAGTTAGCACAGTAGCCATGACGCTTTTCTAAACAGTTCACCTCTGTTTTGGGGATGACTGCTGCCTGAACTCTGTACCCCCACTGAGACAATAAAACGGTTGGATGACTATAGGACTAGCAGAAAGGCCGACAGTTTACAACTCAGAGAGGCAAAGCTATACAGCCTGTGTGAAGATAAAGATTTAGTAACGGTAAGAGATTGGAATTCTCTCAGTCTGAGGTCAGGCAGCCAAAGTTACCTTTTTCAATTCCCTGAGGGCGTATGAGGAGACAAGCTGGAGCACACAGTAACATCCCTTCAGCTTTAGACAAAAGAAGTCGTCGCAGTGAATCAGAGGCCTCATCATTCCAGCAAATAATTGCTAACTTGGTATGTAAATGACATGCACTATCTTTAGTTGGACACAAAAAGGAACATTATAGTCAGTCTCATGTATTCACTTTGCTGCAACTTTTTACAACCTAATAGAACTAGTAATATATAGTATATACGAATGAGTACAGATGATGTTTTCTTTAAAAAGGAGCAGCTCACCTTATTCATCGTAAATGACTCACAATGAGTTGATTCATTTTTTTTCTCCACAGATGTTATTTAGACCTATATCATTTAGTTGACGCTCAGTGTACAAAGCATGCAAATGTGAAGAGGTGATTAATTTTCTTCTCTTTTAGGTCATTTTTTGATTTAATCTTAATTGAAAGAGGTAAATCACACCAAGATAAGAATGAGCGTCCTTTACACTATCAACCATTTCAAGTCCATTAATGTCAGAAAAAAATAGAAACAACACAAGAATTCAGATCCTCATTTGCATGAAGTAAGTAACTGATACAACTACAAGAACGTTTAAAAATACAGAGAGATTCACTAGTTCTTATTTTCAGTAGATAAACGTGAATAAACAGACATGCTCTCTGTACATTCATATATAGACAACTAATGGTAGCATTAATTGTGCCATTTCAAGATTTTCCAATTAAAAAAAGAAACAGACTATTTGACTATTTAGACTGTTATCCTATAACATAATGTTCACAATAAAAAACAAATTAGCGTATTCTAAAATGTGAAATGTTTTGGCACTGTTTTAATTTGACTATTGTTTAAGTGCTGCTTTAGTTTTCAAGTTAACAGAAATATGTACATTGTACATACATAAAACCTAATTTTGTTCAAATCAATCAAAACATTAAACATTAGACCAGTATTATCTTAAGAGTGACTGGTACATTATGATATAGGACTAGTTTAAAAGTCTTGATCTTTTCACACTCTTAGAAAGAACTGTTATTGGAGAGGATTTGCTGTGAGATTCTCTTTTCATTCTAACGGTATTAAAAAGCGTAAAGACCGGGAGACAGAGGAGTGAGGCTGACGTCACAGTCCAAGAGTCACCCGCCGTGTGTTCGGCGTCTCCAAGTAAAGACTTATCTGCAAAGAAGTTTGGACGGACAATATGGGTGGACAGGGCGTGAAACTACTATCATCATCAGTTCTGAATGAAAAAAAGAAAACATATCTTCCACAAAAAAGAAGGCTCATTCCAATTCAGCTGCGTTGTTAGGACAACGAGAACCATCCCTCAGATGATTAGTTCCACTTCAAAAGAATTTACTTTCCGCAGTGGAAATGTCCCCCTTTTGTGTCCTTACACAGGGTTTTCTCAGCCCAAAAGAAGAATCGTCTGTCTAGTCAGCCTGTTTATTATTCCTTCTGTTCACACTACAATTGTATTAAATAAATAGAGTACTACCAACAAAGGCCTATTAGCCCATAAACATGTCCTAGTACACACAAAAAAGGCTAAATCACAGCCTCTGCAAAAGAATTAAGATACCCTAAATGCTGGTAAAGACAAAAACTACATTGCTTGGGACATGGCGCCAACTCAGAATATCTTGTCATTGACATTATGAAACATGCATGTTATGTGGCACATATTTTGTCTAACTGGGGATTTGTTATGTGGCTCCATCTCAATTTTGACAGACGCCGCCCCTTGGAAAACAGCGCTAGTCACTGGTGATGCTGTGAAGCAGCAGTATGCACTGCAGAACGTTTTCAAAAGGATGAATGGATTTTGCTTGTTCACTTCTGATAAGCCTTGATAGGTAGCCTCATTGTAAGAGCTAAAAGTAGATAAGTTTGAAAAAAAAATTTACTGAACATGCCATGCACACTTTAAATTTGCAAAATATTTAATTAAGTGTTACAGTGTGTTAAACATTTTTACATCGAATACTTTAACTTACTCCAGAATTGACTAAAATTACAAATATTGAAGAACCCCTCAAAAGTCTGCAAAAAGGTTATTTGCAGGTAAAATATTCTAATGTTTGGTGCAAATTACATTCAACTTAATGTGATTATTAATGTTTGGTTAAAACAGCAGATCAAAGAGAGCTTCGGCAGTTAGCTTGATTATTAACTCTGACTTGCTTGAGATTTTAAAAAGACACAATTTGAATGCAAAAAGGCAGAGTTGAAGCTCTGCTGGTTGCTCAGATAAATAGACATCTTGCCTGAGTCAAAATCCCAAAAGGGGCGGAGAAAAACATGTAGAACACACCTAAATGCAGATAAGTGGAATCAGGATGAAAAATAAAAATTTACACAGCCTGTGACTGGCAGCTGTGACATCTTGGTTACTTTTATTGGATTTGTCATTTTTTGAACATTTATTTTTTTTCTCTGAAGCTGAAAGCCCAATTCAGCCTGGAATAAAAATATGTCTACGGGCCTTTAGGCAACATGCACACAGTAGCAACAATAAGTAAACCTTTACTTTTGAAACACCAAACCTGTGTGTACCAAGGTTTCCCATATGGGCAGTCCAAAGGGAACTTAACAACAACAAATATAATTATATATTTATCTTTTTAATTGGATGAATCTCACAATTTAGGGTTATACCATCTACTTTTTCCTATCCATGTCTTGTTTTCATAAAATTCTACAACTGGAAATTCCCAGTTGATTTTTTTTTTTTTTTTAAGTGTCTTACTAATTCAGTCATGTCAGTGGTTGACTGCAGCACTGTCTTTGATGACTGTATATTCCAGTATGAATATTGACTGGAACTGTGCCTGGTGTGGCTCAGGAGTATCCATCCTTCCCTTCATGATCAGGCGATGAGCCTCTTTGTGACCTACAGTATATTAATATGCTCAGCAGAAAGAGGCCTCTTGGCATAAGACACACCAGCAGCAGCCCTTTAATGTTGGCAACTGTCAAAGCTTTGATTTCTGATTGATGAGTAAGGTCGGTGCAATAACAGAATGACACAACCGGTCATCTCACCCACGTCCCACAACAGGAAACATATCTTTTGACACAGCAATGCTGCCTTACCCCATTCAGACTGTAACAACTGCCATATCACCCGTTTTAAACTGTATATATACATGAGTGCCTCACAGCTACAAATGCACAGAATAAACAGGGTATATCTAACACAGGTAGGGATGCTGTGACCGAGCAAATATGGCCAACAAATAGAAATAAGGTTTCTTTTTCTATATGCCAGCCACGATGAAAGAGAGATTGAAAAGTGGTAGCCAGTCTATCTATTAACATGGCACAAGCCCTCCTGAGAGCTAAGGACTTCTTACTAAACCCATATTTTTTGTTATTTCAAAAGACCATTAACGGAGCAAAGTATGTAGTAAATTTATTATATCAGGAAGTATATACTCAGTTGTCAGTGTATTATGTCCGCCTAGCTAAAATGAATGCAGTCCAATACATCAGCCTTGCAATAAATTCTACCTTCATGAAGGTTATAATGTTCAGCTTTAAAGAGGTGTTGATTCAACTTTATAGTCATTTTTGAGGCTAGTTTGTGGTGCTGTTGAGTTATATTGCATGATACTGAGAAGTGTATAATAGTAATATTCTGCCCACTACATATATATCAAGGTAAACTAAATATTTGAAACACCTCTTATTATACCACAACATGATTCAACAGCACCACAAACAAAAGCCTCCAACATGACCATAAAGTTGTATTAAACTGCATTAGTGCTAGCTAGATGTACCTAATAAACTGGTAACTGAGTGGTGTGTGTATGTCACTTTAAAATGTAAAAAAGTGCGCCTACATATTATTGCCCATACAGCACTCTACACTACATGTACTAGCATAAACCACAGGGAGAACCATCACCAGAATATGTAGAAATAAATAAAGTCTTTTAACCCAAAATATGCTAAAACTGAAGAAGGAAACTGAAATATGGTTAAAATGCTTTTTTTTTTCCTTTTTTCGAATAAATGAGGACGAGCTGACTTGAAAAAAGGACTTTAACTCAACTGCAACTAATTGCTTCTTTCATCTATCCAATTAAAAGCAGAATTTTAATCCGAGTAGTTTATTTCTTGTTTTGATAGCTCATCGTGTGCCACAGCCTTTTAATCAGCACAAAAAATGTGAGTATTGCATATTAATTCAGCACTGTGGGATGAGGCGTTATTTACACTACTGATTTCCATCATTCTCTCCAAGCGCAGGACTCCTCTGGGCAGATCCCACGATGACTGGGCCTAATTGACAACTACACTAAAGGATGTGCTGGCATAGCTAGCCGCTAACTGCTAACATTTTCAATCCATACCCACTCAGGTGTGTATGTGTGAGAGGGTGTGAGGAGGTTGTTAAAATGGTGCTGAGGATCAATAGGATGTTGTTGTTAGTGAGAGACCTTTCAAGGGAAACATCAGTAAGGTGGCATCACAAGTTGTCATGTGTGATGTTTGTGAAATGTATCTGGAATGTCTCCACCTCCAGCTGCCTGTATAAACAGTCAGTACCGACAAGCTCAGCTCCCCTGCATTTTCTGTGATGAAACAGCTCGGCTGCATGAGGTAATCTCACCCTTACCCAAATGAGATGGTAATGCCTTCACTCAGGGAATTCAGCAACACACAGCAGCACCTAGAAGGAGGGTATGCACCTCAAATGGGACTAATAATAGAGCCTCCATTCTCTTAACTTGGAATCTATATTATATGCTTCAAAAATGAGATCAACTATATGGGTCAGTGGGATTTCTGTGAGAAGAAAAAAAATTAGAAAGGAGCAACCAAAAGAAAATATGCTCTGCTGACAACAGATCTAAGGAACGCAGTAACTAATAAGAAAATTATTTGGGCAGAGTAACAGCTCAGAACTTTAATTAACAGAGCTGGTTTTAACTGATTGAAAGGGAATACATGTCCACGCTCGTGTGCATGGGAGCCTAATTATTTTCAACTCCTTGATTGTCTAAATAGGCTTTATAAATAAAAGCACAAGTGACTTGAAATGTTCAAAGGAAATTATTTTAGAAATGGAAATGATCAAAGAGCAGTCTTTCATAACTTCTGTGGTCTGTGGAGCTAGAATACACGGGGACTTCAGACCTCCATGCTGCAGCCTTGGTTTCATTTTAACTTTGGAGAAACACACACACACACACACACACACACACACACACACACACACACACACACACACACACACACACACACACACACACACACACACACACACACACACACACACACACACACACACACACACACACACACACACACACACACACACACACCAATACTCCACCCCCAACATCTGGCTTCCTCAGGGGACAATAAAAGACATTTATTAGCCTCCATCTTTGCTCAGGCTGTCCACAAATTAATCTGAACTAATAGAAAAAACAGGAGTAATTAATATCAGATGATATGATGTATGATATGATATGAGATATACTGTATGATATGTGATATATGATATGATATGATTTCATCACCTCTATGCTTCTTAAGCATCATGGGTGATGGATTTACAGCATGCAACAACAGTGAAGCCTGTTTTATTATGGAGATGAATAATAAAACGTGTTTAGATAATTATGTCAGTGACTTCACGTTGCCTCTGGCATCTTGTTCACATGTGTGTATTAGCAACAGCCCACGCTGGGTCCTGATCCGTTTACTCAGTTTTTTATGTAACTGGCTCTTTACTCTATGTGCTGATAAAAGGAACTAAATGTACAACATTAAAAAAACAAAACAAAAAAAAGCACAGTTTGGGACTTACAGCTCTGTGGTAACAAGCCGGAGAGGGAGTGGCATCTTCTGTTTTCTCTTTGGGTTCCTTGGCATTATTCATGGCCCTTCTGACGCGGTATATTCTGAATTAAATCAATGTACAGAGCATAGTTAATGATGTGTTTGATCAAGTGGTAATAATACCAGTCAAATACAGTTCATGCACAGTTTTTAGTGATTAATTTATATCTGGGCTAGCTATGTTGATGCTCTTAAAAGTTTCAAATATTTTAAAATTTCAAACAAGAATGTCACTGTTTCTACAGTAAACACAACTTTCTTTTCCTTTGTTTTTTTTTAAGTCAGACTTTGTTTTAGTATTGACCTGATATCTGTCAAAGCAAGTTGGGGATTTTTAATGTTTTATATTTCATTGTGTTTTCATGAGAATATCTTCTTCTTTTGCAGATTAATATCTCTGAGATACACTCCTACTACACAAAAAGATTGCATAATTCTGTAAATTGCACAACTGAAGGAATATTATGACAGTACAGATAATGTAACAGATACTGGAGTGGAGCTGAGGACAAGTGCTAATTACCTCAGCTATATCCCCCTTTAATAATGGACCTGAAGGAACTATATGAAACACTCTGTTGTTGCATAGGAGATGGATTTTTGATCCCCTGCCTCTTCCAGATACACAGAACACAGGATTATTCCCTGTGGACTGAAATAGATGCAGTCAGTTCTGCCTTGTTCTTTTTGAAAGTCATCTGTAGAAGGGTGCAAACTTCACAGGTTTAAGTCAGCAGTGATACTGACATAATACTGATCCTGGGACAAAATCACTGCAGCTGTTTTTGATGGTAAATGTGCACACCTACGCAGAGCACACGTACACACGCTCACACATCGCATATCCCATTAGCATATCATAGTATGTGTCCAATACAAGGTTAGGCTGCCTCATTGATCATCAAAAAGATGAAGGGACAGTCCATCACTTTCCCTTTGCCACTCTTAAATCCGTTACCTGGGCTCCTCAAAGCTGCACTAGTGGCTAATTACTCTCTCTCATGCCCCTTGTGCTCCCTTTAGCCTGTGGCTAATGATAAACTATTTCCATCAATACTTCTTAAACTTCAGAAGGATCTAGATGTCACAGTGGTCTGTCTGGATTATTCATTCGATGACTGTAAATAATAAAGCAACAATAGGATACCTTGCATTTCTTACTATTGCTTTCGTGCCATTAGTGTGTCTGTCTGTGTCTGTGTCATGCTCTTTAGGGTCAACAACACACCAAATCACATTTGTCCCTTCCATTAATGTCACAGCCCTAAAGCAACATATCATCACAGCGCAAAGCTTGGTCTAACTGTAATTGAAAAGGCCCAAGGGGAATTCCTGAGTTCTGTGTGGGGGCCCCCTAACCCCCGCCACCCTACATCCATCATTGTAGAGTTAGGCCCTGGGGTGTTCTTGTAACGCTGAAGGTTAACAGCGAGATCGCCATGAGTTCCTCACTTACAGCCTCCTAAAATGTGGCCCCGTGGGGCCACAGTACTGCTATAAACACTAGACATCAGCTGAAAACCACATACAGAATCATGTCAAGTACACATTAATCTGGCGGCCACATACCAAGGAGTGCAAGCCTGAGCACATCAACACATCTATGTTCAGCGAATGGATGGACTTCAGTGGGGATGTGATCAGAAACAGAATCCTTCCTTCAGATGTCGAGTTCACAGGCTTGATTACACAGCCGCCTTGCAATGCATACTGCAACAGATAAAATTAAACACTTGCGATTACTCACTGCTTTGAAACAGCCTGGACCGTGATCAATGTGATCCTTTTTTTTTTTAAGTTCAACCTCAAACAGCAGAGATTTGAGAAATCATACAACATGTATTCAAATGCTGTATCTCACAACACAACCAAATTGTTGCTAATGAAATGTGATAGTTTTGAGAGACAGCAAAGACAACAGGCACTTAGGATCTCTTTGCGATATTTTTGTCAAATCTAAGGCATTGTGCTCTTTAGGCGTGATGATCAAAGCCTTTTTAATATTTTCTAACAAACACTTCAAATCCATTCTGTAAAATGCGAATAATTAAGCAGAGACATTAAAATGTAACTGATAATTTCTCAAAGATCATATACTGTTGAACAGTTAAGAGGCACAGATGAAGATAAAGGCATCAATTTTTGCTCCAATGTGCAGATTTAAGCATATTCATCTGGCTCTTCACATACATGAAAGCAACCAGCTGCCCTTGCCAGAGAGTGGAGGACATTAAGGCTCAACCTGGTTGATCTCTGATGACAAGGGTCTACAGGAGGGATTAGAAGCAAGGGGACCAAAGTTATGGTCATTCCCTTAAAAGGATGGCATTGCATCTCATAGGCCTGGAGCTTGCAGGAGCTGAAAGATCTTCAAAGGTCTGTTCACCTCATACAACCTACTCCCAACTCAGAAAAAACCTTGGAAGTATCAATTTTGAAAGATGAAGAACTTTTAAAATATTATCTATTTTTCTTTTGCCTTGCGACAGGCCACAACAAATATCGCCATATCTAAAAACTTTTGCTTTCAGTTTGTTGTTTATTCTATATATGAAATAATCATTGCCAGTCATATGGACACCTCCTGCGCAGATGAGCTCCATTAAAGTCTTTATGATTTCTCAGGAACTGGCTCATCAGAAACTGTCAAAATATCCGTTATGTAAGGCATGGATAATAAATGAAAAAAAGGGGAAAAAAGACATCTTTTAAGAACCATCCACAAGGGTAAATTGCAATGCATCAAAAGACAAATATGCATTAGATATGAGGATAGGCGGGGCCTATGTCCTTGTCCCACTGCATATCGGCTGTTCTGCAATACTTAGTTTTTGGAGAATTCTGCAACAATAGTCGGAGATCTGAGTGTTCGAGGGGTTTCAGCTTAAGTTGACAGTGGAGTGACCGTTGGAAAGAGTGAATAGGAGCCTAGTTTAATAAGCCCTGGTACAGGCTGGACTACACAGGGGGCTGGCACCGCTGAAATCAGAAAACTGCAGTGCAGATGAAAATGAGAAAGAAATCTGAAGGATCAGTCTGGTTAAATCATAAGAGCACAGCGCTGGGACTCACCATTACTACTCACCATTTTATGGTTTGTAAACACACTTTACACGTGCATATAGCTGTAATAATTACATTGTAATGATTGCACAAGAGCCCCGCTTCTGACGGTGCGTTTTTAAAAGCGTATTAATTGTCAAACTGTCATATTAAGACAGATGAAACAGATTACCGTACTAATGTTGTCAGAAAAGAACAAGTGAGCTATATATTCATTTCCCTTCACTGTTTCATCTTATTGATTGAGCTGTATTATATACTATTCAATATTTTATTTACCTTAGAATCAATCCTTTGTTACAGTTGTTACAATTGCCCTCATTATGCATTGTTAGCATCAGAGTTGCCTGGATGCAAAACCCTTCAGAAACCACCATGCTCCAAATTAAAGCAGTGGTGCAGCTGCATCCAGTTTGCCATGCGGGGTTGCAATTTTCCATGGAGAGAGGGACAGTATACTGAGAAAAGCAGATATATGAGTCAAGTTCCATGCATGTTTGGGGGAGAATCTGGCGGAGGACACCTACTTACCATGGAACCACAATGGCAGAGATTAGGGGGCCATCATAAAGGAGCCATAGAGGGTGAAGATAGCCAGGAGCTGCAGGGATAGAGATAGATGAGACAGAGGAACAAGAGGACCTGGCAAAGAAGGGGAGGGAGCACAGAGGGGTGGATGAAAAGAAAGCAAGTTGGGGAGCAACAGCACCGCTGGCTTGACCTGGGGAGGATGGGGGGAAAAGCCAGAGATCCAATTAAAATAACACTTGGTCAGTCTCGTCACTAATGCCAGTCAGAGTCAATGCTGACGCAGCCTCTCCAGCCCGAGCCGAGTGCTTAAACCATACTTGGAAAAGGTAAGGAACTCGCACAGTGTAAGTTATGCAAGATGTCATGGTTATGATGATGCATAAAACCAAAGACCTGGAGTGACAAAGCAGCCCTCCTCCTGGTACGCAGCTGGGGCTCAACCCAAGTATGGCATAACAGCAACCCAGGGGTGCAAAATGGCAATTCAATGGATCCCCAGGTGAAATGGATTTATTTACATTAAATTGATGTATACCCTGTACACCCTGTCCAAAATGGCGCCTGCCGCTTGTTGCTAGGCAGAGAGCGCAAGAGTAAAGATGGCGGTCGACAAGTGGCAAACTGGGAAGCGAAGGTCTAATCAGTTGTGATTACTGGGGGGAAGGGTGTGGCAGGGTTCAATGATTATGGAATATTACCACAGCTTGATCAAAAGGCTACATACTGTAGTCAGAGAAAATCACGGTTTCGTTTTCTGCCTTTCGGCTTTACACGTCCTCACAAAACAAACAACAGTTTTCCTCATACAAATACAAAGGCTTTTTTGAACACAAAATAATGTTTGATAACCTATATTGTGTTTTCTGTGGAGAGATTTACTGGAGAATTACTATGAGGTGAACTAAGCAGCATGTGGCAACTTCTGGGGTTTATAAAATGAGCTTAAAAATAGAAATACAAAATATCTTGAGATTACTCAAAAAAACTGAGCAGTGTATCACCAAAAGCATTTAACGCAAGCTATTGATAAAGTTACAACATAAGAGAATGTGAGCTCATAAATTTCTGTCATCATATCATTTAAGAACACTGATCAAAGCCAACCCAGTTTACCTCAATTTACTTGAAGAAAGAAGCATTTTGCAATTTATCAGCAACTTTAAAAGATCTATCTCGCACCGTATCATCACAAAACCTTTAACTACATTAAAAATGATTCTCCTTGTCAGCTTCGGTAGTATTGATGCGGCAGTACTTACCCAGGTGCACATTCAATAATCATTAGCTGAATAAACACTTAAAAAAAAGCTGTGTTTTGCAGGTCAAACAAACTTCAAAATTGAAATACAGATACGGAAACTTGTAGATGATTTTCAGAAAGATGCCTCACGAAAAGCTAGAAACAAAAATTAACTGCAGTCAAACTCATGGGGGATTTGCAAAACACATCATCAAAAATATCTGACTCTCCCTAAAGATGTATCCCCATGAGTATCATCATGTGCAACATACACTTTTAACCAGCACACAGCAACTTCGAACGCGTAAACAAGTTCATGATATCTTTGTAGCATCTCGAGAACAATTATAGCGCGAGCACCTAAAAATTTAGGTACTTACTTTGCATGTTGCTCGTAGAAATATGAAAACAGTTTTGTGTACTTTACATATCTTACATTTTTATATAGAATGGCAAATCTTGCAACAAAAATAATGAGTGGCCTATATGCCACTTTCGTCTTACAAAGAGTTGTAATGTAGATGGTCATAATAGGCACCCAAATTACAACGTTGTAACAAGTCCTCTGAACTTTTAATGAACCTAAAGTGCCTTAATATAGACACTGCAAGGAAAACATATTCTAATACAGTTTTGGTGCATTCACCCCATGTATTTTTGTGGCAACCCTGACAACTACCCCTCTACTAAATCCTCTCACTTGAAAAAAATCTTTTTTTACAGCTAGTTTGCTGTCAGATCACTGTAAGCATATATTTCAAAGAAATGTAAAATTATTGCACTTTTGACCTGATTTCCTTTTGATATGTGTGAAGCAAATGAGTGTATATAATGACAGTCATCAATCGCATGTTTAATGGTATAAAATGCTGACATCCAGACATACAGGTACAAAGTATAAAGCTTTGCTACTGGCAGTGGAGCAGAGGTTTGATTTTCATTACCTTATTCATCATAATTGTGACCTATCTGACCTCCACGATAATCAAGCTGTTGCAGTACTTTGCTAAGCAGGGCAAGGACAGACACTTACTGTGTACATCATTTTTACACACCATTAAATGTCCTAACTGTACTTCAACCTCGTCCCTCGGTTTCCAACCACTCTCCATTTGAAGTAGGAATGCTTTTTACTGGGAAGTGTAATGTTTAACAGAGGAAACAAGGTAAACTAAGAATGAGCTATATGACAAAAATAACTATTCTGAGATGAATTTAGATTCTGCACCAGTACTAGCAGTGGCACTGAATTCAAGCTTTGCCGAGAAAGCTTCAAACAGAAATCTTCTCAGCATATTTTTCTAAAATAATGAGGCGGGGTTTTTTTGTTTTGTTTTGTTTTAGGTTTTTTTTGTTTTTGTTTTTTTTTTGGTTGTTGAAATTTACATTCCAAAACGTACAAAAAACAAGCAGACATTAACAAATATGTCAGGAAAATCATAACTTGGATGAAGTGAAGCAAACATTTTACTACCACCAGTGTGTGCATAAAAAAAGAAAACTTGCTCCTCTTGCTTTTTTCCCCAACTTTTTCAACTTTTATCACAAGCCAAATGAAACAGAACAACACATATCTGAGAGATATTGTGATTTTGAATAGTAAAATCCAGTAAAGTTATTAATTCAGACTCAAAGTGAGGAACACAAATTTTATGAATGTAAAAACCTTAATGGACTCAATTTTATGAATAAATAATGATGAATGGACAGTTTAGTTATTAGTACTTGGACAATATAATATTGTAGGGCTACAGGGTTATATTTGTGTGTGTGTGTGTGTGTGTGTGTGTGTGTAGTGTATGTGTGTATATATATGTGTGTGTGTAGTGTGTGTGTGTGTGTGTGTGTGTCAAAGAGAGAGAGAAAGAGGGATACGGAAAGAGGGAGAGACAGAAATCGAAAATAAAATTGATTAATTGGATATAAAATCAGCAAAGTGGCCTTGAAGTGGAAGCCAAAGGCAATATGGAGGACGTGCCTTCTTGAAAGAAACACATTTGTGCGTGACCTCGGCCATTATTGCGGTAAATACACCTGGACTCCAAAAACGCACGCATCCATGGCGCAGTAAACTGAACTTAAATTTGATTGAAAAGCTAGCGCTATTTGGCAGAAAATATGCTGACTGATAAACATAACCACTAGATTTTAGCCGGTCTGCAATGTCACTGTACACTCACAGGATATTTACCTCAGTCAAGTCAGTTCTATGCATTAAGGCCTGGCTAATAACTGACACAGGACTAAAAACACAGGAAATACTGTAGGCCGCTGGATGTGAGGATGTCCTGCGTATCCAGGCCACTGCACAAACCTGCAAATATGGCTTGGGCTACTGGAAATTATAAAAAGGAAAAAAAAAGTTTATGAGTTCACTATGAAAATGCATTGATTGGGTTTAACCACACACGCCTGATCAAAGAGAATATAGACACTTTAATAAAATATAGAATACATAATTAATTATACAGTAGCCTTATGTACAGAACTGTAGGCCTATGCTAATTAAACGTTTTTAATAGTATCACGAACACTGTGGTTTATGCTCACACTGGTCTTACTTTGCACAGAAATGTGAAATATACATATAATACAAACAGGAATACGAATGTGTAATGAAAAGGGGGCGAAAAGTGGAACTTAGGGGAAAAAAACCTACTGAGCCTCGCAGTATTTTAATTACAGACAAATCGTGCTTCAGGCCCATCACGCAGGCTTGTTAGGGCTCAAAATTAAACTTGAGAAAAGATATTTCAGATATTTATTTCATCTTGCGAAATACATAAAGACATGAATAATGTTTCTATACTTCCCCGACATACATTACACCTAATTTACATTCAACAAAGACCCCTATACGTAGGGCTACATTCAGCAAGACTTACTTTCCAGTAATAGCCTATAAGTTCAGAGGACCAAACACGCAGATTTCCATAAAATCCTTTGTCATTTTTTGTCTCTTAAGATAGATATCTTTAATAGTTATGCAACACGGCGAACAATTAGGCATATACACTTTGTAAAAAGTTCCTATAACCCACTGTGGGGAGATGCAGCTACGAGCCAAACCCGACCGAACAGGCCTCACGACAACAGATAAAGCTCGCCACATTTC
This sequence comes from Thunnus albacares, assembly GCF_914725855.1. Lineage (NCBI taxonomy): Eukaryota > Metazoa > Chordata > Actinopteri > Scombriformes > Scombridae > Thunnus > Thunnus albacares. Next base: position 20,755,125 of record NC_058115.1, read on the forward strand.
GCAATGCAAAATTTCAATAGGATGACTCAGGACGTGTTACTAAATATTTCATACAACATTCACAAACATACAGATAGTAATAGAGATACAGCTTAGGCTATAACATGAAAATATAGGCCCAAAAAAATTGGGTCCCAACAGGAACTCAGAGAGACGGAATGTTATTACACTGCTTTGGTGGGAAAGAGTCCACGCCGCTGTGGCATGTGTACCATCCATTCACAATACTTTTCTGAAACGGAGAGGTGGAGGGGAAAGTCCTCGAGCTCTGGGCAAAAGTGTGACCTGTCTGGCCACAGGGGTACTGGGAGGACTGGGACCTGTAGCTGCCTCTCTGTAGTAACAAAGGGTCCAAGAGGGGCTGTGACCTGTGTGGGGAGTAGTCCAAACTGCTGTCAAACGTGTGATGGAAACGTGACCTCGGGGTCGACTCGTCTCGACTCTCTGGGGACAGGGGGACTTCTTGGGTTGAGGTGGGGGGTTGAGGGGGGCTGATCGGGCCTCCATCCGGGACTCGGGTTGACCTGGTCTCCGCAATGTGACCCCCGTCACCAGGACGCGCGTCGCCGCTTTTGGCTACGTGGGCCTTGTTGCAGTGGAGCTTCATATGCTTTCGCAGGGAGCTTGGGTGGGTGTAACACTTGTCGCAGCCCCTGACCTTGCACATGTAGGGTTTATCACTGGAGTGCACGTGAGAATGCTTCTTTCTGTCGCTGCTGTTCGCAAACCTCCGGTTGCAGCCCTCGAACTCACATTTAAAAGGTTTTTCACCTAAACGTGCAGAAAAAAAGAAATGACGGCGAGTTACGAATATGCTTTAAAGCCCGTGCATGCTATCCTTTGCCACATAAGTTACAACTTATGGCATATGTCAACTGAGTGCACTCCATATCTAACCATTTTATTTAAAAGGTGACCTTTAAAATCAAATATATGCACATCCAGACTCTACTGTCCACACTGTGAAATCACTATCAGATCTTCAGATCACCTTGATCAGTGAGCCGCTTTCCAGGCCACATCAGCCTTCATTAATGATGCCACAATTCTGTAATGATTTGCAATAAATTATTTAAAATGTGCAAAAACTGGCTACGACTTCTTAAAATACAGAGTCCAAACTAGTTGAGAAAACTTTAGTGCGGTCCTGATCGCAACAAGTGAGGCTGTGAGGCTGCGGACTAAATCAACAAGGCTGGAGTTGTAAGTAGCTTATAAACCTGCTAGGCCAAATGCAAAGATATGTTTAACTGCAGTGCATAGAATGAATCATTGCTATCAAGACGCTAATTGACCATTTTGCACAAAATTGCCTACAGCTGCGAGCTGTCCTTCCTGCACACATAGTGATGGGGCAGACAATCAGGAGCTGGACTCATAAATAAAAGTTTAATAGTGTCTGTTAAATTATCATTTTATAGGTCTGAGTTAATAGATGTCTGGGTTTTTGATTTAAAAAATACCTAATATATTTTCTGACATAAAATGTCTAATTAACAATTCACTGCGCATGTGCAGTTGTGTAATAACATATCATTAAGCGTCCCTTTTCTGTCTCTTTGCTTTCATTATATTCACACCAGAAGTAAAAGGAGATGCTTAATAAAAAGCCTATTTTCCCCCTCAAGCCTCTCTTTTTTCTGATGGCTATTCACTTTATTTGTTAATTATATTTGCAATTTGAAATTCCACATATCAGTAAAAATACACCTTGTGAGATCACGTTTCTACCACAATCACTGATGTCAGTGAGAATAAGAATGAAATCATATTGCGCAGTAAATCTTTATAAATAATATAGATGATGTGCTCATGTCAGGGACGCAGTAGGGAAAGCCCAAAGAAACTGAAAATGAAATACAATTTCATGACATAATTTCACACCACTCCATGACAAGTGACAGGCCGATCAAAGTGATAGATATTTAACGAGGAGAAGGCCATAAATGAATTGTCTTTTCCAAATAGGCCTCATCATGTTTACATTGATAATTATTTCCTTGTATTGACTGAGGTCATCCGTTTACCCACCATTAAATTTCCTCCTACACCACTGTGTGCTGTGCTGTACTACTGTTCCTGTGCACATGATATGAGTCCCTGGGAGGTAGAGACAGCGTAACGGCTACGTCACAGCTCTCCGGTGTCCCGGCATTTATTTAATAATTTCACTGAATGAAGTGGGAGAGGCACCCAAACCACTAGGCCCGCAGACTACACTCTTTTGCAGCGGTCTTACTACTACTCGTCTGTGTTTCCTGCAAGGAGCCTTTATATCCTTTTTTTCTTGTAAAACCAGGCAGCAGCACTAAAAGAAAGGGCAAGAAGCAGCGCGAGAAGCTTTGCATTACAACATTTTTTTTTAAAAATGGAGGCCTAAATAATACCAGCACCAAAAACCAACGACAACAACAACAACAATAAGAATAACAAAAATAAAAAGAATAATGCAGAATTTAGAAACACCCATAATCAATTAAATAATGAAAAATAAAAAATATGATCACACAAACAAACAGTGCAAAACTGATAAATATGAATGAAAGTTTTTGTGAAGTTGAAAAAACTGACCACATTTTAATTAAAATGTCACCGATCAAAATGTGTTGTTGATGTTATTATTATGGTATTTTTAAATTGTACATTTTGTTAGGGTTATTAACTAACCTGTGTGAGTCCTCTTGTGGATCTTTAGATTTTCTGATCTTGCAAAAACTTTCTCACAGCCGTGAAAGGGGCAGGGAAAGGGCTTTTCCCCTGTGTGGACTCTGACGTGGTTCACCAGCTTGTATTTGGCTTTGAAAGGCTTCCTGTCCCTCGCACAATTCTCCCAGTGACACACATATTCAGAGTGCTCTGGTCCTCCGACATGCTCCACTGTCACATGGGTGACAAGTTCATACATGGTCCCGAAGGCTCTGGAGCAAGGCAGCTTCCCAGCCCCCTCTTGGCCGTCACTCCACTTGCACACCAACTCATGCTTCACTGTTTGTTTTGAGCACCTGAGGAAAGCGTCGCCTCCTCCACGCTGAATTGCCATGTTCAGGGGCTTGTACAGACCCAGGAATTGGGTGACAAGTTGCTGGCTGTTTCCCTTGGGGCTGATAGTTTGGCCATAAGGGTGAGTCCGGGTGAGGAGGTCGCCAGGTAGACCCAGCATCATCTGGCTGCCGAGATCTCGAGTAGCGTCGCTGGAGCCATGGGCCTGCTCCTGATAACTTGTGAAAAAAGCATGGCTTCTGTTATCTCTGCAGCCGGGAAAGTCACGATACCTTCCAATCCCGCCATGTTGGTTAGCTCTTGATGCCAGTTGATCAGTGACGGGTGGCATGCCGGCTCCAGTAAGATTGGCTCCAATGATAATGCCCCTTGGGCTGTGCTCTAACCGGTGGCTGCTGGGGTATCCAGAGTCTGAAAAATTGGGAACCGAATGGTCAACATATGCACTGGACCTCGTCTCGGGGTAGTCTCGCAAATTGTGCGAGGGGCAGAGTTTTAAGGAACTGCCAGTGGGGTGTCCCATGTGCTCTCCTGCCAAAGGTGGCAGCACCACGCTGGGTTCAGTATTGCTCTCCCCGGGGTTGACGCAAGAGAGAGGGCAGCCACTAAACCTCGAAAGGCTTGTCATGTTTTGTTGTGAGTTTGGCTATGCGTTTGCAAAATAAACCAATTCGGCACTCAGGATGCACCTAGAAATTCTGTTTCCATTTTCCGTGTTGTATATCATCTGCATGTGAAATTCTTGGCCGTAAACTTCGCAGAAGTAGGAACCAGACTCAATTTCGTTAAAGTTGGTGTGAGTCCCATGCCGTTCACTTTGCCCTCTTGATTTGTGGCAATAACCGTGGTAGTAAAAATGCTTCGAAACAGGCCATGGTGCAATATAAAAGCACAGCAGGCAAACCTGCTTTTAAAAAGGGAGCTTTGGGATTGGTTGGAATGCGCTGTGATTGACAGGCGCTGGGTTTGTTTTAAAAGGGACACGCAGGCGTTCACTGCACGACTCCGTTTTCAAATATCGCAGAGAAAATGCTTTGAAATGTGCCGCGATACTCCCAAATATTGCTGCCTCTTTAACTTCAGGCTCCTTATAAGACCCCTTCTCTAAATCTCTACGTGTGGAAAAAAAAAACTACAGGTTAACGTTTAATACTAATCATCTGATAAAAGTCAAGTGATTAAATGCAGACATGAGCAAAACACAAGGCATTCACAGCCCGATCCCACATCTTTTATTTCACTGGAAATCTTGCCAGAGCAAATGTCCCACTCCTGCCCTGCAAGAATAACAGAGAGGCTGACCACTGCGTGTCCAGACCAATTACTGTCAAGACTCGCGTTTTGAGTGGAGTGCCAGTTTTGAAAACATTGAAAGTTACAGAAAACTCATTCTAACAATTAAACCAGCTATTTGAAATTATTAAAAACATCAGTAATGACCTTGTGAGCCACAAGCTTTTATGATCACAGAGTTGAAGGCAGCATGTTTTATTTAATAAAACATATGCTCTGGTGGAGGTAGGAGTATCTCTACATTACATTTTTACTTTAATACATTTTCATGAAGGCACATAAATGACTTTGTTGTCCTCATGTTATAGAAAAATACAACTTTGCTAAACTAAAGCAACAAGTACTACAGTAGTTCTACACGATGCACCGGGCCGCTCAAATATCTTTAATGTAAAAAAAAAAAAAAAAAAAAAAAAAAAAAAAAAAAAAAAAGTTATTTCATGAGGACATTTTCCAGCAGTGTAACTGGGGAATACTACAGAACAGGGTGCACTATTGTACGTTTAAGTCCAAAGTCGGATTGTGCAGACCATGTAAACTATTCTGTACACAAAACCCTTCTCATTAAAATAATTTAATAATCATTCATCTTGCAGCTAGCGCAGTTAGGCAGAGGTTAAGCTGCACTGTTGATAAACTTTCTTACTTTGGGGTACTGTGAGGACAGCAGCTCCAAGCTCTCCATGCTCCTCTGTGCACCACATATTTCTGCACGTTTCCTCGCTTTGACGTACGTGGCCCTGATTCTATCAACGCTACCTAGACCACTTTAGCCAAATTCCTTTATCTGTTGCTTTTAATTTAAATCTAAGTGAAGTGGCATGGGCTCCGGGCTGCAGCTTATAGGTTTAAGGTGAAAACCCTTTAAGATTGTAGCTAATGGCGGAATTTTCAACTTTTTCTGTAAAAAAAAAAAAAAAAAGAAAGAAAAGAAAAAAAACCCTTTCTACATTGTTATGCTGACGTCACCTGCAGTAGATCCTAGTCAGAGACAAAGCAAGGGGGCCCACTTGATATTAAGTGCCGCAAAATAGTAGACAGGCCCAGGACTGGCCTAATTCAGTCATGATTGTAATGGACGCTCATGTTTGTCAACCTTTAACCCGATGCATTTCCGAAAATGATTGAGGGTTGAAGGCCAATAAACCGAAAGTCTCCAATCTGTCATTCAGATAGCATAAAAGGGCTGACAGACCTGCGCCCTAAATCAATCCAGGTCTTCATTTGAAGCAAAAAAGAAAAAAGAAAGAAAAAAAAAAAGGCTAAACAAGACCTATCTAGAAAAACTCCACATTTGTGATTTATTACAATACGATTATATGAGTCTGTTTAGGCTCATCTTTCAATAAATGAGGCTAATAGCCAGTGAAGTGTGCGTTATATGGGCCTTTCATTGTAATATACTGTTTTAAGAATAACATTATTTAAATACTCATAACATCTAAATTTGCCTAAATGTTCAAATTACTTCTAAAGTGTTCATAACTTAATTAGAGTTTAGCCTAATAAGCACTTTTCCATAAATTACAAGTCTATTAATTTCTCTGTAATACAGTTTGTAAGTCTAGTAATGTGAGGGTAAGAATTTAATGAGTAAATCAGTGTGTTTAAAATTTGCCAGATAAGTTTAACAAAACTTTAATTTTATTGAATTTCACTTGGAGTGATAAGTTTAGCTTCACAGCAACATACAATATGATTACTGTATCACAGTAATGGAAAAGACGTGTGTACTGCAATTATTTGCTATTTTGTTTGGGACTTTGTCATGTTACTTTAACATCTTTCCAGATTTATTCTTTGAATTGGACAAAGTATCAGAAATCTGTAGCAACGTAGCATTTTAACTTTAACTACACATGAATGTATACACGGTTCCAGTCTAAATATCTCCATCATAACAAATTTTTGTTTTTTGACATCTACAATCCCCCCCCCCCAACCCTCCAGCTTTATACATCCATTTGTGTTGGTTTGGTTGACAGGCCAGACAAAATCCTAGTGACTGTTGCATTCAAAATATCACTCCCAACCATCAAAACATTCATGTCAGGGAATACTCTTTACATCCATAAGGTCCAAGTCACTCCCAATACAGTAAATATGGACCAAATGAAAGACAAAGATGCTACGCAGAAATGAAATGAATCAGCTCCCAGCACAAAAACCACAGTTTTAACGCCATTTTATAGACTGGACTGAAAATTCTGCAAATTTTCAATATTTAGCCGGCGATGGCGATGAGAAAAAATTCTTTTAAAATAACGTTAAAGAACTTGTTGGGAAAATATTCACAGAAAGGCGATAAACAAATGTGTACACATAAATAAGAATCGACATGTAAATATGTATATATGAATAAGAATCACTAACTATACTCCTCGGTGATTCAAGTGAATGTAACAAAAAATATTGTGGGAAAATAAAGATAAATAAAAAAGATAATAAAATAATTTCATCATGTATCCAAATGCGTGTGTGGCAGACAAACATAAAGTAACTGTGTTCATCTACAGTATGTGGTACTAACAAGGATGCCTCATGTGTGTGTGTGTATTTAAACAACTGCATGCATCAGTGTGGTGTGTGCTGCAATATTACTGATGAGGGATGGCAGTGCACAGTCTTGCCATGACTTTATGAAATTTAGATGAATTAACAGGTTTGGGATGAGTCCATTTGCAGACAGATGCTCCAGTAAATCACAGCAAGAAGTCAATTAGTCCTCTCCATCAGCCATATGAAGGCAAACACCAAATAGCAGTCACTCAAGAGCCAGCTGACCATATAATCTATGAAATATAGATAATGATTTGTGCAGCTCTTGTGCTATATGCAAGTGTTAACTTGTGTTGAATACCATGAAGCAAATGCAGAATAACGAAACACTTCTGAATCTGTGTTTCTCCAATGACTGACAAAAGAAAACAAACACATCCGCAGCACAAAAATATACCCGATAGCGATGTAATACAGTGAAGCATTACATTGTGAAATTACAAATTACAAACACAGTGAAATTGTCATTCGTCATGTAAAGCTCTAGTATCTATGGTGACAAAACCTGAGTAATCATCAGCTGCTACACTTGCACAAAAATATAAAACAACATTTGACACTTGCAGGCTACATATATTTGAAAATACAATGCATGATGTAAATATTTGCTTTGGCAAAACACTGAGCATTGTGAAAAATGGGAGGATGTGAATGTTGATTGTATTTAGTAAACAGTCGTACTGTAACTGAGACCAATGTGAGTCAAAATGGTAACTTATATTATTCAGATGATGTATGAAATCTGCTGTGTCTGCTGGATTCAAATATGAATGCAAACCAGAACCTGAACCTTATCCTGTTGAAGGCTCCAAAGAAAATGTTGTGGAAAATGCACCCCATGCAGCATACAGAAAACAACAATTAAGTCTCAGTTTTAAAAATTTGTGTAAAAGCACGGTCTGAGAGTTGGGATATACCACATTAAACCACAGCAAAAACCTGCAAGTTCATTCAACACAATGTACATTTCAGCAAAACAGTAAATGACTGTAGCATTCATTTATTCATTTGCACCGCTGGGATACATTTACCATTTTTCTGTCTGTTCAGAAGGTAAATATGGAAAACACATTCAAACACAGTGATATTTACTAAATAGAGGTAATACTGGGTTATGATTTTGCAGAATTTCACTTTTGTTTGGTCACTATTGAGTTAACTGCAAGTCCACAAACTTGTCTATACCACTAGCAGCCTGAGCCAGCCAAGTATAGTTGTAGGCTACAGGCCAGACAACATGGATTTAAAAAAGAAAAAAAAAAAAAAAAAATCACTCAACTTTGCTTTAAAAAAAAAAAAAAATCCTGAAATTTGGACTGCTACAGGCCAATTTGTTGAGATAAGAAAATAATTATCATGCATCTAGATCATTTATTCAAAAAGATGCAGTGAAATAAGCTTTAGTGTTACAGCTGCTGACTCTAACAAGTCTTGTTATAATAAATGTATAAATGTCAGTTGTTTACTATTAGGGCTGATGATTATTTTCTGCTCTTCAGCATAGGCCTACTGTCACAGAGGTATGCACACTACAATATTGTAATATTTTAAAAGGTAACGCGCATGCTCAGTTAGGAGAAGATTATGTTATAACCAATGGGGTATCCCAACGCCCAATGAGGTAATCCCAGCAGAGATAACTAAATAATCAAATTATACATATTGCACTCCTACAGAATAACCTGCTATATTTCAGACGTTACATTACGCCTACGTTGAATTACTCATAAAATTTTTCAAACTGTGTTGGACATTCGAGCTAAAGAAAATATGAAAATATTACCCAGCAGTTTTCTACAATTAAAATGAACATCTCTAGAGATTAAACTAAACACAACACATTGTATTTAAATATAAAAAAAGAAAATTCAACTAATCAAAAATTTTCAGAATTAAATAAAATAGGAATGTCAAAAAAAGAGGTGGTGAAAATGTCATAGCGGAGGGCGGCACGCTCGAGCACTGGTGTAAAATATTTTCTGGGGGAAAATGGCTGGTTTGAGTGAGCCAAACGGTTAACAAAAGTGCAGCTTTACAGGAGGTCTATAAAAGCTGTCTTTCCCTCTGTTTCTTAAGTTTCCCCATTTTCTATTGTCCAGTAAAAATACTATTAAAGCTCTAAAGCAGTCTGCTCCTTTCATAAAAGGCAAAGGCAGATTTTTTTTAAAAAAACAACAAAAAAAACCCAAGAATTGTATTAAACTAATATTCTTGCAATTCTAAGTATATCCTAGCTTTGTCACGTCACAAATAATTAGAAAATGTGTGTTTGAAGCCTTCACAGTCTCATTTCACATTTGAGGAATTAATTAAATAAATAAATATTCAATAAATATCACTATACCAGAAGAGACCTGCAGTAGTTTAAGATTGTTCATCATGCAACAGTTGCTTTACATTAGGCCTAACTGATGACAGCCCCCCCGCCCTCCACCCCCCCTTTTTCTCAGCAAGAGCTCAGTGCCTACGCTGCTCTGTCGCTCACAAACCTTTGTGACTCATTTAAACCATGTTACTTAATTATTTCACAGTGATAATATGGCTGCAAATACACGGCACACATAACCTTAAGGGGCTTATTGAGCCTTCACGTTTCAACGAGCCAATAAAATATGGAGGGAATATAGGAAAACCTTAACAGGCTGCTTGTCACTTGTGGAGGTTCACAAAGGTCGCCATAAATCTCATACTGCAAAACTGCAAAGGAAAACTCCGTTAACGGTGTGTGCGTGCGTGTGTGTGCGTGAGTGAGTGTGTGCTTGTGTGCGTGCGCGCGCTTGTGTGAGATGTGTGTGAAGACGAGTGTGTGTGAGAGTGAAGGGGGGAGTAAACTGTTAGAGGTTATGCCTTGGTGGTGAGAGAGAGAGAGAGAGAGAGAGAGAGAGAGAGAGAGGGTGGGGGAGAGAGAGAGAGAGAGAGAGAGAGAGAGAGAGAGCAGCATACGGAGGAAAGGGGGAGATGGAAGGAATCTCATTCGTCGTTTTGCTTCTAGATAAGTTGTTGAGGTTATGTACAAAAAGCGCAAGTGTACTAATGTGCACGACGACCATAAAAAAGAGAGGTATGCAGGTCCTCACAACAATTAAATTACCATATGAGTAACAGGCCTAAACAGGCTATCTTCACTTCAAGAAAACTAAATCCCACGCAACCTCCAGAGCCCAAATATAATAAACTGTAGATTTACACATTTCCACAACATGCACTTCACACTGGCATACCTCATATCAGCTTCTTAGTCACACTGAAAGACGACAGATAAGTAAGAAAACTCACCTTTTCAATCTACAACTCTTTCTCGAGGAAATGTTCTGGGAGTGAATGCGGTAGGATGAGGGCGAAAGCAGAATGAAGGACTGATTTGAAGATTTTTTTTTTTTAGTCCAGATCCCCTAAAATAAAGAATGTGAGCTCCTTCCTGGGACAGATTGAGGGGGGGGGGGGGGGGGCGGGGGGGGGAGAAGGATGTGAAAGGCTTGGAGTTAAAAAGCGCCGCTTGAAGCACTCAGCGCGTCTCTGAACTTGATCAGATTTTATGTGTCCTGCAGCGAGTCAGCGGCAGCCCTGTGAAACTTGCTCAATGGCACGAATTTTTTGGCTGAGCGAAAAAATCTCAGGATATTACAATTACTGCCATCTTTCTTTCTGTCTTTTATTCCTCCGTCTTACACCCTATAGAGCTTTGCAAAAAAAAAAAAAAAAAAAAAAATACCCCCTCCCCTTTCAAGCGGCTTCAAGAAAGCCACATTTTGGAACTGTGCCAAGTACATTCAAGTTTTCAGTTAATAAGAGCCAAACTGGTGACATGAAAGAGAAAAAGAACGCAGATAAGTCAATATCTGTAGATATATCAATATATAGATAGATATATTGATATATATAGATAGATAGATAGATAGATAGATAGATAGATAGATAGATAGATAGATAGATAGATAGATAGATAGATTAGTAACGTGCAGGCCCTCTAACAAGTTATATTTTCTTTCCAAATGTATTGAAAAGTTTTTTTAACCCACTAAAAATGACAAAATAAACGTATTTCACGCTGTAGATTAAGTTCAGAAATATTGTTTCTGTAAAATTTTATAAGTTCCTCTAAGTTTTGGACGGAATCTGGTTATTAAAAACCTGCAGCAAGTTTTACAGCCTGTACGTATTCTATTTATTTATTTTATTTATACAACTGTTGTGGAGTTTCTTGTGGAGTAAATCGCGTATAGCTTCATGAGACATGCGCCGCACGTATAACACATAAGATCTGCGCTAGAGTGCTCTGTATACCTGCAAAATAATGCCTGTAAGAGCCAATCAAATGAACCCAATCGAGACGACCTGCCATCTTCAATACCAAACTGTGCCAATCACCAGAAATCTAGCCAATTAACACCCTCCTTCGAAGTCACGTGTCAGAGGGGTAGCTGAGCGCTGATTGGCTGTCGTAGCACTGCCTCCCGAGTTCATTTATGTTCTGGGAGTGAGTGATTGACTTTATCAGTCCAAGGACATCATCCGCCTGGAAAGGGGGGGAAGTTTGATCCTCTTTCTCACGGATCGCAGTCAACGGGAGTTTTTTTTCTCCCAACTCTTTACGCATAGGATTTTTCCCCGTTTTGGCTTGGTTTGTTTTTTTTATTTCAGGATTTTTTTTTTGCAAAAACGTGGTAAATCTCCGCGCGGCGTCTGCAGCTTGCGCGCTCCGCTAAACTGGATTTTAAATTTATTTTCTGTTTTCTTCACGTCTCCTAAGTTTGCTTCAAGCTCATGACTATGCTTCTTGATAGCGGTCCGCAGTTTGCATCGTTAGGAATGGGGGGTTTCGGGACACCACGGCACCACGAAATCGGTAACAGAGACCCTAGTCTGGGACTGAATCCATTCACCGATTCCTCCCACTCCGCAGCATTCAAAATCAGCCCTGTGGCTCACGATATTGCCTCCAGCCAGACATCAGCTTTCACCCCGCAAGCCACTGGATATGCAGCTGCGCTGGGACACTCTCACGGCGGGCAGGTGGGCTCGTACGGTGGGGGAGCGTTCAATTCAACACGGGACTTTCTCTTCCGGAACCGGAGTGTTGGAGAGTCCACAGCGCCGAGCGCCCAGCATGGGATCTTTGCAGCTTCGGCGGGGAGCCTCCACGGGCCGCCCGGGATCACCGATAACCCCGGACATCTGTTGTTTCCAGGACTTCACGACCAGGGGGTGAGCCACACTTCACCGAGTGGACATGTAGTTAACAGCCAAATGCATCTTGGCTTACGCGGGGACATTTTCGGAAGACCTGATCCGTACCGTCCGGTCGCAAGCCCTCGGACGGACCCCTACGGGGCTCAGCTCCACAACTACAACCATCCTATCAATATGAACATGGGGATGAATGTGCCGACACACCACGGTCCAGGGGCCTTCTTTAGATACATGAGGCAGCCGATAAAACAAGAATTATCCTGCAAATGGATAGACGAAAACCAGATGAACAGACCCAAAAAGACTTGTGATAGGACTTTCAGCACCATGCACGAGATGGTCACTCATGTGTCCATGGAGCACGTCGGCGGCCCCGAGCAGAGCAACCACATCTGTTACTGGGAGGACTGCCCGAGAGAAGGGAAATCTTTTAAGGCCAAGTACAAACTCGTCAACCACATCCGTGTGCACACGGGCGAGAAACCGTTCCCATGCCCGTTCCCCGGATGTGGGAAAATATTCGCCAGATCGGAAAATTTGAAAATCCACAAAAGAACACATACAGGTAGGCATCAACAATACGGTGTAGCCTAATGGTGTGCGTAAAATAACATTTAGAGCGCGTAGCTATTCAGAATAGAAGTGCTGTGCCTTAGATATTGTTTCAGAGTGCTCCAAAAATGTGGGTGCATGTTTTTGTTGTTTACAAGAACCATTTGAGAACTTGGTCCCACATTTAACACGCTGAATAGTTCTTAGTGTTGCTCTCAAATTGTTGTTTGTGCTGTTTTTTCTTTTTCTTTTTCTAAGCACTCTGATAAATCAGCTGTGGCTCAATAATGCACAAAAATGTGATGTAGTTCCCTCGAACAACTTTGGTGTGTTGTTAAGTCTCATTAATACGTGTAGCTTTTGTGCAGAGGAGTTGTGTGTATTCACTCCTTATACTGTGTATAACGATAGACACTTTACTCACTTGTCAAAGTTTAAGTGTGGTTCTATTAGCTGTGTTAGGCTATTTAGGCAGACTAAGCACTCTATGCTTTATGTGCGTCATGTACAATTGCTATTAATCATTTTCTGCCCGTGTTTATATTTCTCGCCCTTGTTCACCCATTACATAGTGCAGAAAATGCCCTGTTGATTCAGTGTTTACTATATAAGAGCAGACGCACAGTGCAGGCTAGTAGTAGCATGAAGGAGCAGGCCTCTTGAATAAATAAAGCCTGACAGAGCAGCGTGTAGTAGTGGAGCTGTATCCATGTCTCCCCGAAAATGTAGGTTACTCTGTTATATAATAGGCTGCAGTCTGCAGACAATTTACATCTCCGGGCTTCTGGGTTTACAGGTGGTGTTACAATGGGAGTTTGTTTGTGGACTATTGGAGTAATTCACGGTTGTGTGTGTGCGTATGTGTGTGTGTGTTTAATCCTGCAGGTGAGAAGCCGTTTAAGTGTGAATTTGATGGCTGTGACAGACGTTTCGCCAACAGCAGCGACAGGAAAAAGCACATGCATGTGCACACATCAGACAAGCCATACATCTGCAAAGTGTGCGACAAGTCATACACACACCCCAGCTCTCTCAGGAAACACATGAAGGTAATTAACGTCTTCATTACTCCTTAAACACATTAACACACACATACACACACATACACACACACACACGCACATACACGCACAGACACTCCACCACCCCCCACAGACAGGGACTATCACAACTTCAGGCACTTTTTAAGTTGCAATATCACTGTCACACTGCAAAAAAACACAATTTGAGATGCATTTAATCTATTAAGGGAACTTAAAATCTTAGTTTAACTTAACTGAAATATAGTAACACGTGGGTTGTGCGTATTCCACTTGTAGTCATTCTTTGATACTACACTCACATTTTCCTCTTTGTTTTGTTTAATAAAGTAGCGTCTTTCAAAGAAAAAAAATAGTTATGCATCCACTGATATTTTTTTAAAAACCCATTTACTTTTAAGGAAAACTACATTTTTAGATAAACACAAACTGCATGTTGATGTGGGTACTTTTTTTTGCAGTGCAAAAGATGCCGTACCTGTTTGAAGTTTGCTGTGCTGTTAAAGTTGCCCTAAATCCAGACTTAATCTCCTCTATCAAGCCACTTTAAATGCACATTGAGGATTAATGAATAGTATGATTCAGTGTCAGCGACTGACTGTTCATGTCGCCCTTGCTTTTTTTTTTTTTTTTTTTGCAGGTACATGAGTCTCAAGGATCTGAATCGTCTCCAGCAGCAAGCTCCGGTTACGAGTCGTCCACACCGCCAGTGCTGGTTTCAGCCACCACCGAGGACCCGACAAAAACACCGCCGTCAGCCGTGCAAAACACGTCTGGTCACAGCGAAGGACTGGCACCCAACTTTAATGAATGGTACGTTTGAAGTCAGAAGAACAAACTCTCTTCTCAATGTGGACTACGGGGTTGAGGATAAATGAGGATTAAAAAAAAAAAAACCTTAAAAACTATTCCTGTTCACACTTCACACACACACACAAACACATACACACACGCTCTCTCCAACACACACACACACACACTCTCTCTCTCTCACACACACACACACACAAACACTGTCAGACACACACAAATGGGATTTTGGGACAACAACAACAGGAGATGAGAGCAAAAGCCAGCACCAAGCAGGCCACGTCCGTTCTCAGGATCACGAAATTTGACTTTTATTCCGCAGTTTTGAGGAAATCAAATCAATCACGAATAAAACAAAAACGTAATACTTTCTCAGTATAAATAAATGTTTTTTTTATCTTTTAGTTTACAGATTTCAGGAAAAAATTGTTTTATTTTTCATTTTATGTATTTTCTCAAATTTTTATTTAAAAAAAAGAATAAAAAGGAAGATTATTTCACGCTGTTTTATATGAAGGTGACGCGCTGTTGTCGCCTCTTCAATTGATTGTTGGAACTTCAAACAGTCTTAAGAAACGTGCCAAAGTCTTTGTCATGAACTTGAACACAGAAAAAAAAAAATCATAAATAAATATTATACTCGTGAATGTATTTCCTTGTTTGATGGGGTCGAATCTGTTGTCAACGTCCGTTTTCAGGTGGAGAAATGTGGTATTAGGTTACGATTGTTACCGTTGAATATAACGTTGCCTTTTGTTAATACCGTTGTAAATACATATCCATGATGCCATATTTATCAATTTGTAATTTAATTATGGGTATAAGTTCTGAAACTTAAATGATATTTATGGAAATGTTTTCTAACAAGAACTGTACAGTTTTGGTCATAACCAGCTTAACATTGAACAAATGATAAACTCTAAAGCTCCAACATCGCGATTGTATCCTTCTGTTTTTTTGTTTGTTTGTTTTTTTTTCTTTTCTTTTCTTTTTAACCAATAGGCCTACATGTGTCTTATTTGGATCGAAGAAATCATCTATATGAATATTATGGATTTGTCTATAGTATATAATGCAGATATTTCCGTCACTTTTATTTTGTTTATGAGACCATTGACATGTAAATCATTGACTTTGTAGAACTGAGTTCAGTTGAGCTGAGAAGCTATAAAACGGTTCTGTTGATATCTTTATTTTTGGTTAAATTTCAACTTTTTTGTGTATTTTACTTTTATAGAATCAGAAATAGATGTCAATTCGTAGCATAAACTCAGTATTGAAAAAAATAAACCCATCAGCCTATTGCACTCTTCCTATAGACGAGTGTAAAGTTCATGATTTCCAAATCAAGGTGACAGTATTTTGAGTCTTTCAAATTCGGGTCAAGCGCCCAAATATATGCGCCTGTATGGCAATCTTTATAGTTCCAGCAATGTCTTTGTGCAAGTATGTTTAAATGTGTGCATCGGCAACAATGGAACTGTCACAACACAGTATCTTCAAAAATAAAAAAAGTTTTTTGTCTGTCAGCTTGCATTGTTTTAAATGTAATTCTTCTGTGAAACTAAGCGTGTTATTTGTTGTGGTGTTGCATATAGAGCAGTTTGATTACACATTTGCTTGTTTTGTGTGAATAACTTGTCAAGATGGCATTTTTTGTGTTAACAAAATTTAGTGGAAGGAATTCTAGATCTATGTGGGTTGGGGGGAGAATACGTTCAGTGGCAAAAAGAGTTACAGCATTGCATTGTAACCTATTCTCAAGAATTAAATATTATGCATACACAAAGTATATTGTACTCATATGAGAACAATTTCAGACCACCAGCACTACTTTTAAAATAAAATGTAAAAAAACAGTACCTCGTGACAGTGATATATGAAATAAGTTTATTTAAATAATTTAAGGAATATATGTTTTATATGCTATTTTCTATACCTTAATTTAAAAGAAGTACTTTTTCTTATTCCCGCCACCTTTCTGCCCCATGTCCAGAGGTCAGAGAAAAATATCTGATGTATAAACACAGCTAGAATGTGATGTTGTAACACTTTCTGGGAGAAATGGGTCACACTCCAAGTTATTCCTGAAGAGCAAAAATGTTTTACTGATGAACTGTGTCACTGTGCCACATTGAGGCAAACCATGTTACAACAGCAGGCCTATGCGTTAGCCTTTGTAGCTACCAGAGGCAAAAGGTTCCTTGTACTTTTTAGGCTACTGTATGTTGGTTGATTTGTTTTACCAACTATTTATGAAGAAATGTGAACGGAAATTTTGATTGAAATTAAAAAAACATTATGAAAAGAGACTTTCAGACTGCGACGTTGATTATTATCACCATGATGTTGTTCTGCTCCCTGCATCTATGCGCATAAAGCCGACACTCTGTTTGCCATGCTGTTTGTATCAGACTAGTAGGAGTCACTTGAACTTGACACTGATTAAGGCGCCATCTTAGTATCTTGGCTGTGTGTGTGTGTGTGTGTGTGTGTGTGTGTGTGTGTGTGTGTGTGTGTGTGTGTGTGTGTGTGAATACTGGGAAGTGGAAGTTAGAGAATCACTTTTCGTGGCAGAGAGTAGGGGCTTAGACTGGGAGGGGGTCTTTCGTGTATGGCTACAAAAGTTGCACATGCAAAGTTTTTTTTTTTGTTTTGTTTTTTTTTAATGAGCGCTTACACATTATAATAATCCTAACGTGCAGACTGGAAGACGGGCAACTGAGGACACTGTGTGACCGTGAAAGTGGAGTGGGATACGTTGCCAAAAGTGGCGCTGCCTCAGCGTCTCCCACTACCCGATTAACAAGGAACCGCTTCATAAAAACAACCAAAGGAGTTAACTCACATCAATGGACGCCATAATAAGCATTTAAACGGCGAAAATAATCAGTCTGAATCACAACAAGAGCTCATGCACAGGCCTGAAATCTCTAATATTATACAGTGTCATTTATCCAGTGTTTTAGTGAACAAAATCCGTTTAAATGAAAGAGAAAAAACAACAAATGAACGTTGTGCTATTTGAAACACTAATTTAAAGCGGAGACTTTACTGTTTTACTTGCCATTGGAGTTAATCTCAGCTAAAACAGAAGAGTGTTACCCTCACAAGGTGTTTCAACCCCCCATCCCCTCACACACACACACACAACACACGTATACATACACAACCCCCAAATATCCTTCAACTATATCCTATTTATTTAACTCAATATTTAGGAATATTGACTCACATCTGTTTCTAACTTTTGCGCAAGCGCACCCATTGCAGTCCGTTTGATTTCATTTCTTTTCACCCCCTTCCCTCAACGCCCCTCTTCCCCATCCCATCCTCCCTCCCTCCCATGCCCGGCTAGTCTAGTCGCACATTTCAAGTTCCTCCTCTCAGACACCGTGACGTCAAATAACCGAGACCCGGCTTTCTCCGAAACACGACGGGCTCACATGGAGGCTGCATTTTTACGCATGCATCAGTGATGTGCTTGTTGCCGCTATACAGAAAGGTGTCTGCGCTCTGACCTGCAGTAGGTGATCATCATAAGAGCAGAAGCAAAATAGGTTAAATGAATACATAAAAAAGATTTATTTTTTTAAAACACCGGAACATGGATTAGGCTATATCTGTTCTACATTGCCATTACACCGATTTGATATGGATGCGGGTCATTGCTGTCATATTAAACTGGGTGTAATTCTGCAAATAAAACGGC
Source organism: Thunnus albacares (assembly GCF_914725855.1). Lineage (NCBI taxonomy): Eukaryota > Metazoa > Chordata > Actinopteri > Scombriformes > Scombridae > Thunnus > Thunnus albacares. Next base: position 20,773,281 of record NC_058115.1, read on the forward strand.
GGGTGGCTTTTAGGTGTGTTTACCTTCACTAGCCAGTGTTATTGACTATGCACGTGCTTTATGCTGACGCCCAATAGGCTGCAAGTCATCGTTGCCAGATTAGGCTATATGAGAAACTGGAGCAGGCGATGCAATCCAGAGAGGAAGAGAAAAAACATGAAAGGCTCCTTTCTGGTGGATTCTCAATGGATTAGAAAGCAGTGACGGTCACGTGGATGCAGTTGTGTGAAGACTAGCGGCTGTGGGCTATCACAACAATGAATCCGCTGCAGCAGACTACAACTGGCTCTGAATTACGTTAGCGCTCATTCATCTCAAGTTATCTTATGGATTGCTATACTGGGCTGCAGTCTGTGGACCCGGAGGATGGCAGCTGAGTGTTGGCAGCGTGCAGTAGCCTATAATCTCTATCTGCCTATAGGGTCTGCCTGTAGTATCCGGAGGAAGAAGGGAGAGGAGGCTGCTGGGGGAGAGTGAGGGTTTATTCTCTTTGAAAAAAAAATAGGGATGACTTGTAGACTACTCCTGGCTCGCGCCTGTCGCTGAAGTTTGATATCGGATTGATTGGTCCACCCCGTCTCCCTTCCTCCGTCTCTTCAGTCGCAGAGTATTTGCTGGCTAAGCAGGAGAGCGCGCTCTAAGAGGATAAACCGACTCAAGCAGGTCCCCAACGCCTTTTGTCACGCAACGGAGGCTGTGATCTTAATAAGCCCAGTGGCTAATTTATCACTCATTCATAATTTAGCAATTATTAGACGCAACATGCATAGACTTTATCTCAATGAATTTAAAAGTTACCCACATTTGTAAAAAGCTATAGCTGTGCATGGAGGACTGCTTATTTGATGCTTTTAGTTGGCGCTGTTAATGCTTTTACAGTGAGTGAGGTTGTGCAGGCTGCAGAATCTTGCTCAAGGGCACTTAAGCAGGGCACTTGATGGCTTATTGGCTGATTAGGTTTGCTGAGACATTCGGGATCGCAGTTAACCCATGCACATCATGACTAAACTCCCGTCTGTCACACCCCAGGATGTTGAGATTTCCTCCCATTACTGCTCTAAATAGACAAGATGCCGCCAAAATTGAATCATCGTGAATTAATTCAGTAATCTGAGCGTTTGTGTGTGTGTGTGTGTGTGTGTGTGTGTGTGTGTGTGTGTGTGTGTGTGTGTGTGTGTGTGTTTGAAATGCAGGGTTTATCTTTCCACATATAGCAACGGAACAAGTTAACATAGTGGATTACTGAGTATTTCTGGCAGTGGTTTCTTTAATCAAGGCATTAAGCCTGCACGGGTAACCTCAATATTTTGTCACTAAACGCACCGTGACAATTAGATTGAAGTGAGATGGATTTATAACATCATAAGGAGGAAAATATGTCTTGATAAAACAAATAATTGCAAAAAAAAAAAAAAAAGCTATAACATACATCTGATAATTGCTAAACCGAGGGCTTCCATTAGCGCGGAAGTTGATGTGCTCGCCAATTATCGATGCTTATTTCACCTCCAGCAGGGCGTTGAATATGCATTCACAAAGTACCTTAATCCACGGTGTGTCTTTATATTTTAACGTGTTTCATGGTTTTTGTGATGCAAACTGGTTAACACAATGGCTTTGTCTTTGAGTTCAATTATTCGTCAAATGACTCTTAAGAGACATTTACATACATCCCACCATACTGTATAGTTTAGCCTGCAGGCATTTCTCCTGATGAGGAAATGAGTGAAAGTGTTCGGCCTGCCATTTCTGAAACATTAAGTGATATGAAGCTACTCAATGAGTGCAGTTCCTAAAGCACGTGTACTGTACTTGGATATAAGTAAGCCTAAAAAATGCCTAACAGATCAGTCAAACTCATTGTTTCAGTGGCTAAATGTGCACAAAAACAGCCCACAGCACACATAAAACATCCACCTCTCAACTAATATTTCTATTATGCTATGAGTTGAAAGACACTATTAGTAGGATGTCCAACAGGAGACAGCCCTAATTCCCCAACATCTGGCGGGGTGTCAGAAACTTGATGAATTCCTTATCAGAGCAGGCGCAGAAATCAACGCTAATAGGTCCCCGGAGTGGAGGCTCCGGCAAATGCTCATTCAGCAAAGCAGATGTTCAGCAATTGTGCTTTGCGTTTGTCTTTTGACAGATATATTTTCAACACTTTTGAGAGGTGGTAAATGGATAAATGAGCAATTGACATCATTTTAATAACCCGTTGCTCTGCCCTGCACGCTGCGGTTTCCCTCAAAACCAGCGCAATAACAAGAAGTCCCCCAGAGGAGTGCAGGCTACAGTTTTATGAATCATTGAACAGCAGGTTATTGGAGAAGGTGTGATGATGAGTTTTTAATTGTTCAGCAGACCAAAGTGTCATCGTCTGTGATTCAATTTTAATTAAAAGTAAAACAAAACAATGCGTTTGGCCGTCAAGTAGTCTGCAAAGTCAGCTAAAAAGCTGGATTTGTTTCTGCTTGCGTGGATGGCGTGAGTCAACACTTTGAACGAACCTTTCACCTGAGAGCCTCCCCTCTGTCCCGGGACAACCTCCAACTCGCAGGACGGCTCTCCCCTGAGGGGACGGACAGCAGCGCTCACATATTCATCACCCGCTCAAAATAAAGAGGACAATGCTCGTTAATGTCCCCCTTTCTTGAGATAATGAATTAGAATTGGATAGTGCCTTTCCATTATTTAAAGACTTCATTCATCGCCTCTCGTAGTAATTTTCCTGCGCTTGCGCGATAGATAGATAGATAGATAGATAGATAGATAGATAGATAGATAGATAGATAGATAGATAGATAGATAGATAGATAGATAGATAGATAGATAGATAGATAGATAGAAGTTCCATCACAAAAATGTGTATCACTACTACAACACATTGAGAAACAAAAGTAGCCCTTATCTCTTGCACAATCCCGATTTGTGCCCCAGAAATGCCAATCAATGCAGTAAAAGGCGAGCTCTGGTTGCATAATGTTTGCGCAATCTTTAATCCGTTATGGATATGCATGAGGCAGGGATAGCACCGTGAATAACAATCCGCTTGATCCCGCCACAGCCTCAGCACGTGTGTGCGCGATTCCTGGCATCGTCACACAATGAGAGGTTGACACACTTTTTATTTTAGGAATAGAGTTCACTCACCTTTATAGAATGACACTAATCTTTGTGATGTAAACTCATGAAACACAACATGGTAAATATCGCCACACCGATAGTAGAGGCTCATTCCGCCAGAGGGAATACACCAATATGCTACTGGGAATATATATTTTTTTGATTTGTTTGTTTTATGATAAGTTCATGTCAGTCTTTATCCACCTGTTTATTTACCTCTACATCACTGTCTCCATCAGGGGCGGCCCGTGGCATAGGCCACATAGGCCCAAGGCACGGATATGCTTGCTTTGGAAATACGCACTCGCATGTTTTCATCTGGTTTGATTTTCAAAGCCTTACTGGTCCGTCAGCTTTTCCGTCCGACAGCCACAAAACTTCATGTGCTACCTCAGGCCACGCCAGCAAACACACATTGACTGGCACCTTGACCCCCACTTGTCTTTTGTCTGGAGGACTTGGGGGTGCTTGTCTGGGCTGTAGGTACCATTGTTGCACTTCATTTTAGTGCGAGTTCATTTTGAAGTTCATGGACTGCAGGAACTACTGTTGCACTTTTTTGGGGGCTCCAATTTAAATCTCACCTAGGGCATCAACATAGTCAGGACCGGCCCTGGTCTCCAATTTCTATTAATAACACCCGCTTCCAGCATAATAAAGTACATAGAGTCAACATTGGCGACTGTTACTCCAAGAACATTGAAGTCATTATTTCCCAAAAGATGAAGAGATCTGATGTGATTTAGATTATATTGGTGCCTTCAGTGAATCTTAATATTCTACACAATGCATGCATGATAAACCTTTTCAAGTGCTGTAGACTCACTGAAATGCAGTTGATCATCAGAGTATAAAAGTAAAAATATGTAAGTGAGTAAAATGAGTCCCAAATTTGTCCTCACACTTTTAATTGTGAGCCAGTGTTAGTTTTCACCACTTATAAACTTTGAATTTCAAATTTGACTTAATTTTGACCTTGAAATTACATGTGAATTTTAAGCAAAGTACTCAGAAGGAGCACATTATAAGATATCTACTAAATAAATAAATTTTGTTTCAAAGGTAAATATCCTAATTCCTTGCCAAAATCTCTACAAGTTCCATCATAATTTAGAGAATCACTAAACTGCTGTAACAAATAATTTCTTTACAAATAAACAAGAAGTATCTTTGTGTGCATTTTCAGCTGCTTTCTAAGTGATTACCAGGACTAGAAGCCACTACAAAAAAATATTACTGTGTTTTTTAACATCTGTGGCTACAGGCAGTGTGGGAAGATGACTGTGAAGAAAGAGGAAATGAGAGACATAATAGCAAACAGAAGCCGGAATCCATAACAACAACAACAACAACAACAACAACAATACAGGCTTGATTTTCCATATGTAGTGCTCAGGCCCTTGTTGTTCTCTTGTAAGCCCATAATCAGAGGCGATCTTACTGTAATAAGATGAGTTTGGGTAGCTGGGCCTTGCAGGAAAGCACCAGGTTTGTGGGTGTGTGGGTGGGTGGCAGGGGTTCTACTGCTAAAGGAGAGTGATATTCAACAGCTGTGTTATACAGGTTTTCAACAGCCATAATAAAAAGTGTTAGACATAGCACCAGTTATTTTCTCCCTACTTTTCCACTAATCTAGACTCAACTCTCCCACTGTGCCTTTTGGCCCACAGTACACCAACTGCCTCATATTTTCACAGCATTAGATATACTATTATTCTGTGTTTTGGGTTGGGGTTTTTTTTTTGGTCTTTGGATATTTTCACGGATCTGTGTTGAACTAACCAACAAAGCAGTCAAAGACATTTTCTCCCCTTGAAGTATCAGCAATCAGTCCCATCATGATGGGAAACAATACAGTGTGATTGAACACCTTCAACTTCTGCCATACTTGCTGGACAGTACAGATTTTTTATTTTTTTTTCTATAAAACGGTCCCCATCCTGGGACAATAACAGGCAAGCCGTATTTGGAAAGGGAGGAGGAGGTGTAGGAGAAGAAAAAGGGAACCAGGTAGGAGGGCCTGGTGAAGGGAGGGGGGGGGGGAGGGAAAGCCAGGTGCTGGTGGAAATTGGCAGGCGATTGCCAAAGCGACCTCATGCCAGGATAATGCATGGGGCCATAGGTGTCCCCCAAGCCAATCCCAACCCTCATGCTGATAGCTTTTCAATGCCTGTGGGACAATCTCTCCAATAATTGCTTTTCCTGTTTCAATTCTGGTCTCAGGGCCAGTAACAAAAGAGAAGGGACTTTGTTTCTCACAACCATGGCAAAAGTGAGTATTGTATTTGGAGCCATTTGTATTCACCATATAGTTATGAAAGGAGCTACAATTTATCTTAGCATGTTATGCAAAACACCAACCAGTGGGTTTAAATTTTGATTAAAAGATCACCTCAAAAATCACACCCAGAATGATTGAGAGTATGCTTTCAATAGTCTGTATGATTGGCAGATCCCTCCTTAATATATCACACATTTTCCTACAGGGAACCCTTGGAGGTTGCAAACTAATCTCCTGTTTGTTAAAAAGTAACATAGCCAAATATTTTCATATGTATCTCTGAGACACCCTATCCATCCTCAGCTATGATGACCGATGACATATTTCTCTCCTGATGGAGGGAGAGAACCTCAGCGGGCCGCAGTGAAACCTGAAACCTCTCTCCACCGTTCCCCCCCAAAAAAGTCCCAAAGTTAATGGAAAGTTTGACTTGTTGCTCTAATAACAATAATAGTAATTTCAAAAACTTTTTTCCCCCTTAAAATAAGTTATTCCCACTTAATATTTTTTTTCAATTCAATGTAACTTTGAATATTTAATATTTTAAAAATCCTTAAATCTCTAAAAAGTAAGTATATTCAAAGCACAATTTGTTAATATTAATACTGCTATTATTAAGTAGATAGATTGGGATTTTTTAAATTATTATTATTATCATTATTTATTATTATTAGTTTATTTATATTATTAAACTCGATGCTCAAATCAGATTATGTGAAAACTGCTGCAGACTTCAACTTTATTTTTCATGTTTGTTCATTTGATGTCTGCATGTAGCGCATTCAGAGTTAAAAGAAAGCAACAAGGCCCGTTTCTTTCAGCAGTAATAACCTTCCTTTTGCCGCTTTGCACAGATCAGAATAATAGGAAAAAGAAAATGTGCGCATTTGTAATTATTAACGACTCACTTGTCTTGTCTTTGAAAGGTTTGGCCGCAATGAAGTCAAGGAAACCGATTCCAATCAAAGCAGGGACACTTTCTATAGAAGCAACTCTTTCAAGCATCGGTGCAACAGTGAGGAAACCCCTTTTATTTAAAGAAACCGTTCAGTAAGTTTAAGTAATTACCACGTTGCGTCGGCAGAAAGGAAATATACTCGACTTTTGTTTTGCACAAAAAAGGGTCAGCATTTTAAAATTCAACCACTATCAACTCTTAAAATTGTAGAAATGCGCTTATTTTTATTTTCTATTTTAGCGCGATACTTTTATTCATAATAAAGATAACGTAATTTAGATAGATTTCTTCTCTAAATAAAACAAAAGGGTGGGGGGTTTTGACTCAAGCTGTGTGCGGGTCAGGGTACAGTTTAAGACTGAGAAACGTTACCACGTAGGCAGTTTGTTTTCATTCTTGCGCAGCATAAATAATGTAGAAGCTCTCCTGTCTGTCAGTTACATTGAATATGCCGTCGTTCATGCATTAGAAATGAAGGTGGTGGAAGCTGTTGTAAAAGGTGATATTATAAGACGTGACACTGGGAACTGGCTCAACCTTCATGGACCAAGTTCACACCTTGAGAAGAGATAAAGAACTTGGCCTTTTTTTCTTTTTTTTAATTACTACAATATGGATAAATAAGTGAACAAACTTACATGGCAGTTTCCAAAGGGAGTTGATTTTATCAGAGAATCGTTTCAGCTGTAAAATAACTGGGGAAAGAAAAATGCAGGTTTATGAAGTGGAATAAAGTCTGTGTAGAGCTCAATTTCATTCCCAGCGTTTTACAGTCAAGTTTATGTGGTGAAAAAAAAACCCCAGCTCTCCCCTCACTGTGTTTTCTTTTGATATTCTGTTGAAATTGGCAACAGTGTGCCAGTCCAGTACCCAGTTTAATTTACCTTGTCTTGGGAATGATTTTTCTCTATTACCTAAATAAGGTGAAATCTGGGGCATGCAGACTCTCTACTGCTTGTCGGAATCAGTGGAGTGTGAAATTGCAACACCAGACAGCCAGGATAATAGCTCAGAAGGGGGCTAATGTCCCTGCTACATTCACAGAACATTTTTATAATGACTGAATTAAAAGGGAAAAAAGTATAGATTTATGCTATAGTCCTTTTTTTTTCTTTTTCACTTTATTCCTGTCTTGATCTGTGTTTTATCTTTCTGTAGGTGCATTTATCCTGTTAGGATTAAGGAGTGTAAATAGATTTAGATCCAAAATGTTGTTTGTAAAATGGAAATAACCAATGCAATGCAGAGCAGTGTGGCCTTTCCTGGCTCTCATTTGCACCCTTTAAGACCCTCCTTACTCAGCCTGCCTTGTCAGAGGAGGAACAGTTGGACCAATTATTATTACTGAGTGCTATTTTTGCTCACTCAGTCTCACATACATGACCACAGATAAGGCACACATGCACTTTCAAACTCTTACAAACGTCTTTTTTCTCAGTCTGTCCTTGAAACATATGCACACACACACACTTATACTCCAACACACACTTAAATTACATGGGGATTATTGAGACTAGTTCTGTTCTGTTAGCGATGTCACCAGCAGGGCCTGATTTGTCAGGCTTTACTGTTCCCAAATTTGGTTGGTAATACGTCTGCTTTTAGATCACTCCAAATAGCCCCCCAAATCCCTGAAACTCACCATTTAACACTCCCACTGGTGCTAAACCTAATCTTTCCTCTGACTGGGGTCACCATTCTGGTGGTCTTAGTTTTCCAGCCACTGGACCAACTCCTACCAACTCAGTCCACAGTCTGTCCCCCATCAAATCACACAGCTGACACAATGGGAGGTACTCATGTTTTTTTTTTCCTTCGTGTATTGACAAGGCAGGGTGGAGCAGTGTCAATAGGTGCTGGAAATGCAGCCATCAGGTAGATTTATCAGAGTTTACGGTTGTGTTTCACCACAAACTGTTTGTAGTTAATAATGAATGATAAAGACTTATCCAGCATTTGCTTCATTACAATCATAAAAAAGAAGTGGAAAATTAATTTAAAAAGTTGATCAATCATTGTGTAGAGAGAACACTTACTCAAAAAAACACACTCAAAGTAAAGTCAAAGTCATGTTTTTTTCTGAAGATATTCTGGTGACGTAAAAATGTCAGTGATAATCCTAGCTTGTTCTCAGTCCCAGAACCTCATGAAATGTGTCAAAATAAGCATGTTTTCATGTTCTCTGGAGCCCATAGACTAAACCCAACCCTCTTCATTAGGAAGATATAGTGTTTTTAGATTGTTTTGATGTAGTCGGGTAGCAGACGGACCATTGGCTAAGCATTGGAAAGAGCAGACAGACAGACAGTCCAAGCGGTTTAGCCTTGTTTAAAATTATTAATCCACTTCTAATTCCAGCTGGCCCCCTGACAGCATAGAACCCTATCAAAAAAATCAGCGCCTCCATTGTGAGGCCTGGCAGAAGGGGACTGGGCGTATTTTTTCTGCTCCAATCAGTTTCTAGAGGTTGGGCGATTAAAAAAAGAATCCCGAACCCCCCTTCCTTGCACAGCGGGGGAATAACGGAATCATTAATTCCCCATTAATTTCAGAAAAAAAAAAACAAAATGTCAACTCCATGTAGTGCCTTAGACAAAATAATAAGACAGGAGTGACGGACAGGAGCGACAAGTGCTTTTGGTTGCCCGAAAAGTGTTGAAGGGTGACATTCCAAAACTCGACATAGCCTAACTTTAACATGATATTTAAATTCAGGGTGTCAAATATACAGAAAATATAGATTATTATATTCTTATTGACGCACAGGAACACATCTGTTTACAATTTCATCAAAGCTGATGTCTTTCGGAGTTTTTGTGTACTTTTTGTTTCCGGTTTTGCAACGATTTTTTTGGAAAATAATTTTTTTTGAAGTACTTGGTACGGGAGCATTCAGGGAGGTGTAGTGTCTGTTTGGGGCAGATACATGAAGATACTTTGGGGGTTATGATGTGCAGTAAGACAGAGTTGTTTATAACTAACACTATTAGTCTTGAAAACAGTGACACCTCAGTCTTCAGGCGTCAAACGTTAAGTGCACAAAGACAAGTACATAAACATATCTATATATTCATACATAAACTCATAAACATGTCAGATTTTAATTGATATATGTTTACTTAATGAAAAGTGTCCCCAAGTTTGAAGTAACTAAATGACAATAGCAAAAACAATGGTGGACCATATTCGGCTGTTTGCCAATTCTCAGTATGTGGCACTGAAACTCATACATCTATTATGTTTGTTGGAACTAACCTGTTGATTACTTTGAGCTTGTTAAATCTGTTTCTCCTCTTGTATCTCATGCTGTTTTAAAGTCTCACATAAAATGTGGATGGTCAGACTCCTTATTTAGCAGGTTAAATTATGGTAATGCGACAAACAATATGAAAGTCAACCAGTTGTGAGCCACCTTGAGGCAGTCTTTGTGATTAAGTCACTTCAGTGTTCAAGTCCTTTTTCCATGATGGGTTTATATCATTCTTTGTAGCCCCCGTACAAGCTGTTCATAAATACAAGGATGTTCCAGGCTGCTAACCTCACATACAGCAGGGTGGCAGGAAGGGAGGGTGGAGACGGCAATGTCAAATCTCTAGAGGGGACAAAGAGGTGGTTCTGCTCCATCTCTCCCAATGTAAACCCCATACCACAAGCACACTGATGCACACCCAGCCAGTGGATGGGTTTTGATTAGGAAGCATGGTTGGGCCCCAAGTGTGGGCCCCTATCATCACCCTTTCATGAATACACACACGTACACACACACACATACACACACGCTCGCTCATGGGGCCATTATAGCTGTCTCTGTTTAGAGTGACAGCCTTTCATATTTGTCTGTCTCCAAGCCAAGTGGTTATCATCTATGCACCCCAACCATTAGGAAATGTCACAAACACACAAGCTGACACAGTCATGCGCACACATACATGCGCGCACATGAACACACACACACACACTTTTTTTTCAGGAAATGAGGTCCAATTAGACATAATCAATGGCAGATAAGTAAAAAGCATTTCAAAAAACTCAATGCTTTTAATTTTTTTAAATTGATTTTTCCACTAATTTCTATCTCTCTCTCTTTCTCTCTCTCTCTCTCACTTGTTCATCCGCTTTCTCCCCATCTCTCAGGGTGACTTTTGAGCATTCAGAGATTGACAGAACAAAAGAGATTGTTGTGGAGATACTAATTATTTAATGAATTCTTTCTTTATTTTAAAAGTTCCCTGGGTGGCGATGTGCCCAGACTGTTACAGTAGATGGAAAATTACAGGCTGGAAGACAGTGAGTGACACATGAACAGAGACAGAGGGGCAGGCCGTGCCATCCAAACATGCCCATGCCCTTAAAGCCATGGAAACACCCCCCCCCCCTCCATCCTGCCAGACCCCCCCACCCCCAACCCCCTTCAACCACCCCCACCACTCCTCCCCACCTCCATTTGCCACATTCCATTTCAACAAAACTGCCATATTAATCATGTGTGCTCGCTTCAATCCAGCTTCTGTTTTTTTTTTTCTTTTTTGATTTTTGTTTTTTGTTGTAATGCTCCGTTCAAAGTTCCAATTTTCCAGAAACAATCCTTAAAATGACAACAAATGACAGCCAATTTACCTCAGCGAGGGGCCGTATGTCCACTACAATGAATGCAAACCGCTAAAATATCTTTTCTACACATAACAAGCTTTTGTCAAAATGATGTGTCCTCATCCCCCCAAAACCGATAAGTAGGGCATGGGGAGAGTAGGCCACTAAAGACCGGGTCATTATTGATTTGACAAGTGAGTGAATAATTCATCTCTAGTGGCAGGCATCAGCTGGGACAACCGTTTACCGCTACTACTGTTACTATAAGAGACATATCCCAAATCTGACCTCTCCTGCGTCTCCCCCACCAGTCTGTTATGTAGTCTAGCACTCTGATACTGCTCATCCCATGCTCTACCTCTGTTGGCCTTCCACACTTTATGGGAGCTCCTCTTATGGTCTCTAGTAATCTTTCCAAATGTTCCTTTCAATCCCAGATTTTGTATGATTTCTTCAGCCAAGCGCTGCTTAATTTACGATCATTTCCAGCTTCCCTGTAGCTCTTGGCCAGTGGGACACAAGGACAGCTTTATGCATGGGTGTAATTCACACACTCGTTGGCACTGGCCTTAGCAACTGCCTTCTATACAGAAATACTGATTTACACACTACCTCAATAGAAGATATTAGAAAACAAACAGTTTTGATTGGCTGAGTCATGTTCAAAGCTGTTGCCTGATAAACACAGATGTGATTGCTGAGCTGTTAATATAAATCAGACTGCACTTACTCCAGTGCAGACTACTATACTGCTTGGTGGATGAATAACTGCTAGTTAGTCTGTGGTTACGACATGCACAGTAGTGCAAATCTGCTGTAAGTCAGTCTTGTTAGTGCTAACAAAAACACAAGGGAGATTCAAAACAGCCCTTGTAGTGGTAACCTCACGAAAAGGTCATAGGCTGATTCCAGGATTTAACTAGCTAATGCCCAGTGACCATCTGAGACTAACAAATCAATCGCAAAGCCATGACTCCAATCCTCCTTCTTGATTTCTTTAAACAAGTATTACTTAAACACAGGTATTTCTTGATCATAAAGTTGCAGTCTCACAGGTCATTCCAGTAAAATCTGAATTACATCAAGTCTTTGACACACACGCACCTTGTGAGAAAATGACTGGGATCTGAGCAACCCTGAACCTATCCCATCTGTACACAATAAAAAATGAACTCCTGCAATTTATTTTACAATAAAGGAACGGTTGTGTTCTTGAATAGAGCTCTCGGGGTGTGTTGAGCGCAGAAAGGCAGAGTTAGTTTCAATCTGTACTCAGACTACCTGCTGAGTTACCAGATCCCTAGCGAGTGTGAAGTCAAGCAGACTGCTTCTCTGACTCACTCTGCTTGCCACCACCTCCACCACGCTGCATCACGACCATGACAGCAAGACGTTGCAACTGTAAGATTAAGACACATTCTGCCAGATCGCCTGACACTGATCACCTGGAGGAGAAAAACATGTAGACATGTGTTTAAGCATATCATACAGTCTCTACATCCACTACCTATACATATTCAGATTTAGTTACATTTTTCCATATACGGTACACACAGTATATGCAGACACCAGCACACACCAGCCCACACGAACACACACACACACACACACACACACACACACACTGCTTGCCTGTCAGCAGGTCAAGGCACCATAAAGAGTGTCAGAGCGGGCTGAAAAATGAAGAGTTATGTGCTTGAGCTGTCTGTGACCTTTGCTGTTTGTTCATATGATATGATCACTCATAGAGGAGGGAGCTGTGTTACGCCTCAGTCTTAATCCTGCCACTTTTAACATGCATAACAGTTTCAGACTATCTACACTTAGGGAGAACATTTCTCTACATTTGGAGTATACATTAATTCTCTAGTCATCTCAATTTCTTTTTCCTTGAAAGCAGCCGTGAGGTTTGAAAAATCGCTTTTCTTTCTTGCTCGCTCGCTTCCTTTCTTCCTTCATCTACATCTCCCCACTCATTCAAACACACATACACACACACACACCACACCACACAGGGGCTACAGGGAACTCCAAGTTTCCATTCATGCTTCTCATTATCGGGACATGTCGGTATTTTATGAGGCCGTGTAAACCACTGAATAACTGCACTTTAAAATGCATCCTGACACTATTACGTGACCATGTTGATGGAAAGGCCTTTCATTGCTGGGGCGAGGACCTAAAATGGTGGACGACAAAAGAGCATGACTTGTTAATTATTTTTAACTGCCGGATAAAAATGATTATGAAGTAAGGCAGGATACACAAATGGCTGAAGCCACATCATAAAATGACCCCCTGTCTATGGAGAAGAAATAACTTTAGTTTTAGAGGGGAAATGTGAATACACACCAAGCAGAACAACACACCATCGTGCCCACTTATAAAATACACTTTATTTCATCTAATTGAAACAATTAAATAACACTATTTACAAATGAGTCACAATTTCCTGTTTGATTAGAAAAAAGATAAACAAATTTGGCTTCAATAATGCACAATAGATTTTCAAGCTTGTTTCTGTTATTTACAGATCAAAAATAAATCACATCAATAAAAAACGGATCAACCTAAAATTCATGATGGCATATTAAATGGTGATGAAAAATGCATTGCAGTGAATTCATTCAATTTATTCTGACATGCTATATTAATTACAGTAGTAAGTGAAATAATTCATCACAACTGTCTTTCCAATTTAATAAACAAGCACTTAATTAAGCAAATTTCTCATACTGACATACACAAAGTACTTCTGAGAAATATCAGTGGATTGTGTGTGCGTGCGTGTGTATGTGTGTCTGTGTGTGTGTGTGTGTGCACCAATCCTGCCTGTACAGTTTTTGTGCTGCTGATTTTTTCTTGCATAAATGCATTGATTAAAAATAAATTTCTACAAGTAATTGTCAGCACAAGTCCAAAAACAATAACTCAAACCATATCTGCCTCATTAAAAATGCAGATATGAATTTACATCTACTATTTATCATAGCTGCTGTTCACTAAAAGATCGTTGAATGCTTCAGATTTGTGTACAGTTATCTTAGACATTTAATTTTGCTGATAAATCTCACTGCTGAGGGATATTATGTCAAATCCTCCAAATTGTAGGAGAAATAATTATTATAGGGACTTTTTTTTTTTAGGATACTCAGAGTTCACGCTGCAGTCTTTTGATGATCTATGAACCTGTGATTCTTTTATTTGTTACATCACATATATAATGTAACAAGTGAGTCTCACTCTCTCTCTTTCTACACCTTCCAGTACATCTATACTGCTCATATGCTTTACTTGACCAGTGCTATCATCAAAGCCGATTCCAATCTTTCCAATCTCTTCAGCATGCCCTGGGGTTTTCAAGTGTGTGTGAGTGTGTGTGTTGCTTTGCTGCGAGTGTATGTGGGAGTGCATATGCCCATATGCATGTGTGCACGCACATTTGCATTCCTGCTTGCATGCCTGTGTTTGTGCACAAGCCTGCGCACATATGTTTCGTGAGCGTATCTCTCGGAGAGCCACAGTGGCGGTATAGCCAAGGCAGGAGCAAGCTGTTGATCGGCAGAGTGGTGACAATAAAAGGTGGCAGACCAGTCAAAACAAGCCCTGTTCTTCCAGGCTGGGCCAAAGTGCTGTTGAAGAGGTTCTTTTGAGGCACCCTTAATGTGGTAAAGTGATCTCCTCCACAATTGGGACACTCCAAGAGGCCATCCCTGACAGCCAGACCAAAGCAAACTCCCTCCCCTCTCCCCCAGCCTTGTCAGTTTCCATCTTACCCTCTTGGCCCGGATCCTGTGAGTCGATATCCACCAACATGGGAGACTTATCCATCCACAGAGTAAAATGATTATATTAACACATAATATTCAACAGGTGCTATATATAATAACATAATCCTGGTTGCTTGTGCATTCAATTGCTCATTACACCTAAATATTTTCTGAATAAAGAGTACTTTGAACGCTTTGAACTAAATCAGCTGAATCAACTTTTGGCTTACTGACAACATGCATTTTTCACCTCTATTTCTGTCATTACCCTCAACATCTTAGTAGCAATTTCCGCTGTGTTATTTATTATCTGTATGTGGATGTGATGGTGACTTTGTGACTGAGCCAGTTTACCAGGGTAACCTCAGTTGGCCCACATGAAAAGCTTCTGACTTTGTGGAAAAGCTGTCTGAATTAAACAGAGGCCTAGGTTGAGAAAAAGCCAGACAGTGCCCAGAACAAGAGAGCAGAGCCCAGTTGGCCTCCTGACAATTTGGCCGACAATACCAGCAGACTTAGCACTCACTTTTTACAAGGGCTGCCTCAAATTGCTTCTCTCTTTCTCTCTCTGCGGCACTCACAAAAGAGAGAGTGGCAAATTGAAACCGAACTTTATTAGAGGCTGTAGCCAGACATAGTCCGTAATAAGTATGGTTGCCCTGATCCAAATAAATAATCACCATCAAAGGAAGCTGTCTGAAACACAGATCTGACCGTTCTGCCTAACTCTCCGTAAAGCTTCCAAAGTGGAATGGAACTTTGGGCTCAACTTAAATGAAAAGGGGATTTCTTTTCTTCTTCTCACCCTATTCTAACTCTTCCTCTTTTCTCTCTTTACTTCTTCTTCTTGTCTGTTGAAACATGTGGTCAGCTGTTATGCTTCCATGTGGTCAGATGATCAAAGCTGGGGAGCAGCAGTAATTGTCCCCCGCTGAAGCCCTGCCCCGGCTGGGATCAGGATCCCAGCAGGTGGGGGGGACAGCCATGAGAACGGAGGGAGAGGGTGGAGGAACGCAAGAGGCCCTGCCTGGCAGAAATAAAGACTTCCTAAGGGCTGCTCTCTGACAACAGAGCCCCAGAGGGAGAGTGAAAAATGAAGCCTCCACACATTCGGAGGGGTTTTCACTTGGGGAAAGGGGCCGCCATTGGGGTGAACATTTGGGAGAGAGGGCAAGATGGAAAGCATAAGAGAATAGGATTATAATATTTGCTCAGAGCGAAGAGGAACAATTGTGCGCCCATTTCACAGTGTCCTTAGAACTGAGCCTGTGTCGAATCCAAGAAGGGTTTTTTTGATGGTTCATGAAATATGGATGCTGTTTATTTCACCTGCTAACCCTGACTTCTCTGGTCAAACACCTTCCACTGGCAAACACTGTTGCTGGCAAAAAAAGAAGAAAAACTACAGAAATAAACTTGGCAGCCTTTCTTGTGGAACACACAAATACACGAGCCACTGACATGGACGTAAACACAAGAAAGTCAACTCATTCCTCTCACAAGCGCGCCAACAAACACATTATTACCATACACAAACAAAAATACACACACACACACTGAGGTGGGGAAAGACCACGCATACCTCGACTGGTCAGTGTTTACCTGAAAACCGGAGGGAGCTGTGAAAGCTCACAAGTCGGGCTACTTTGCATGTACGTGGGAGCCCGCAAAACACTTCTCACTGCTGTCCGTCATTTTGATTGCCCAGCACGACTCCTCCGCCCCAAACCTCCCAACACCCCCACCTCACTATGACCCCCCCCCACTCCACCCCACCCCACCCCAGCCAGATGGCTTTTTTTTTTTTTTTTTTTTTTAACTGTCTGTGGTTCTCTTGCACCTCTGCTTTACCACACTAAATCCCTGAGATGGCTGGGTGGAGTGGAGGGTTTGGGAGCTCTGCGTGGACAAATGGTTCGGAGGTAGCAGAGCAAATAAAACGGATTAAGAGGAGTCTTTTCACAGATACTTCAAAACTATTTTGGCGCTGAGCCATGGATCCCCCCCACTTCCCCCCCAATACTCCCCCCTCGATAGGAGGAAAAATCAGACACCCACAAAGAAATTTTCAGAGCATACAGACCTTGTCTTTGGGTGATTCGGCCGTGGGCAGATTGTGCATGTGTTGCATTAAAGTGAGATCAAAATACTATTACACAAGACTCAGACATACAGTGATCCACAAATGAGTATATGGAAAGTATTTACATCCTTTCTGAATTGTTGCTCCATCTCTTTAAAACAGATGGTTTCTAAATATTGTGATATTAATCTAACACAGAGTCAAAGTATACAGACTTACAGTGGCTACTGTTGCACTACTAAGTGCTCAACAATCTCATATAATAGAATGATCATGTCATAAGACAACAACAGAAGTTTCTCAGCTTCATAACTCAGCCCTGAGTCCTCTTCCATTTTGCATTATGGGTATAATCATGATGTTTTTCATTTTTCTGACTAGCCAAGTATCTTATGTCCTATGAGTAGCAACATAAAGCCACTGATAAGTAAATGCACATTTATACAGAGCAGAATGACTCATACACGTCCATATGTAAGGACTGCATAACAGCATTGTGCTGCCTGACATTCATTAAATGTTTTAAATTTTCTCACTGCAGTTTAAAATGTTTTTCTTACAAAACATGCAAAAATACAGTCACTTTAAAGCACACTTTATACCATTTGAACTCTTAAGTGCAATACAGCCATAGTAAGAGCAGTGCATCAAAAACGGTTGATATGAAGGAAATCCAAATGTCACCTCTTGGCTCTATCCAGCCAAAGGTTAGATTCTTGACTCCCCGCTGTCTCCTGTCATTAGGTTGCTTAGCAACGGACTACAAGCTATAATTAGCTTAGCAAAATTAAGATTTCCATTTTGTTAACACAAAAACACTTTTCTGAAAAGTGTCACATGTTCACTGAAAGAGATTCCAAAGGCATGCATTGAAATATGAGTGATTTTTTTTCTTTTTTTTTTTTTCTTTTTTGAAGACTTGGCATGCTCTGACTGTCACCACTGAGTGAGATGTACACGTGCAGCTGTTACTTAATGAAAAATCATAAGATGGAGCATGATATCACCCTGTGAGCATCTGTCAAATATTATTCTCATATGTTCATAGCATACTAATTTCGAAACAGTGCCTCCATCCCTTCATCTTCTTCATTATGGTATACCTGCAGAGAGGAAAATTCCTAAAGGAACAATAAACCGTTTACTTCTCCCTACAACACTTGCATTCATCCACCCACGCTCTCATAAAGTCATAGGCCAGTAGTTGGATATTTCAATGATTCAATGTGCCTTAAAGCACAGTGATTTCAATCAATGTTAGCTCTATCAGCCCTGCAAAGAAACAAAATTGGTGACAGCATCAATGCAGAGCCCTGTCCATCGAACCACATTCACCTTGCTTCCTGACCAGAGTATATCCACTGCATCCACCACTTGTCTATCTATCCTCCCATCATTTCATCCAACCATTTACCAGTATATCCTACAGCCCTCGTGGAGCCAGACGCCTAGTTATGACTTTAAGTGGAGGGCAGCAACACCAGCTCCTGCTGACGTGTTACCAGTCAGCGACGTCAGGGTCACCAGGATCACTCAATTAGCAGGGGTGACAAAAGACCCAGCAGGATCCAGCCCAGCATCCCCCAACCCTAACAGAACATCAGCAACCACAAGCAGGGGCCCGCCTGCCGCCACCAACCTGTGTGTATGTGCTGTTAGCTATCATAGACGTTACTAAAAACCAATGCCTTTTTATTGAAGCTGCTGAATGTTGATGTTTTGTGCCAATATTCAATATGTTCACATTTTCATGCCAAACAATGTAGGGTTTCAATGCGTCCTTCGTGAGTGGTCTTGGCAACTCTCTACACAGCATTTATATCATCATGGCGGGTAAAAAGGCTCCATTTATCTTAAACAATACAACTCAGTCCAGAGATGGAGATGGTAAAGTAGGGCAACTGTGTCTCCTATTTGTTTTACCACATATGATTTTCAGGGAAGCGTAATTGCTGCCAGGATTATGTTCAGTGGCAACAGTTTTTCCCAATGAAAGAAGTGCTACGTACTTGAAACCGGAGAGCGGGTACACATCCTGAGTCCTGCATGTGGTTTAAACAACAAAAGTACTTGGTTGAGGTTAATTAAAGATTGTAGTTTCTGTTAAACCTTAATAAAGTAAGCACCAGAATCTTTCCTGTCTTTCCTTTCTGTCTCAACATAACCATAAAAACATTGATCATGCTTAGTTGGTATTGTGGATATTGTAGGGAAAGGAATTATATTGACTGTAAACATTTTGCACATATGTTCAGTATGAGCATTTTGCATCTTGGCAGATATATACATTAAAAATGTTTCCATATTCTGTTGATAAAAACTTAATCCAGGCAACATGACATATCTTTTCAGAAGTATTTGCTGTTGCAAATTAACAGTATATATATATATTTCTAGGAGACACGGTTGAGTAAGTTCTAGATGGAACTTAGAGGAACTAGGACTGTAAATAATGCTTATTTTCATTTTAAATTAATCTACCAAGTATTTGTTTAATTGGTTTATTAACCATTTAGTGCATAAAATATCAATAAAAAGTTTTATTTTAAAAATCCATCACAATTTACATGCACCCAAGGTGACATCTGCAAATTTGATTTGAAGATTTGTCTGAGCAAAAGTCCAAAAACCAAAGATATTCACTTTACAATGACATAAAAACAGAGAAAAGTAGCAAACCCTTGCATTTACAAGCTGGAACCAGAAAATGTTTGGGATTTTTTTTTTTTATTAACTCAGAGAGGCTGTAATTGAAAAATTCATAGAAAAGAAAAGAGCATATAACTGCAGGCTCTTCTGACTGTACAGGTCATGACCAGGGCATCATATCGAAATTGGGTGACAGTGATAGGCAGGGATTTAATAGATAGCCAGTAGTGGTCATATATATACTGATTTATTCCTCGAGTGCATACAGTACGTGTGAATGTGTAATCCTGTGAGGATTCATTACAACACACCACTGTGCTCACACGCTCGTGCAGGTATTTACATGCATATACATCCTGTGCGTGTGTGTGTCTTTGTGTCTGCCTCTTCATTAGTCTACTTTTTTCTCATCCTCTGTCTGTCAGTCTGTCAAGGCCATCTGTGTGTATTTCCCCTTTGTGGCAACCTGCCTGCCTGTATTTCTCCCCCCCCCCCCTTACTGTCCTATTTGCAGCAAAATGACTCCTGTCTAGATCAGTGCTCGGTATTTTCCTCACAACAAAGAGTACACATAACCCTAAGTGTGTTTTGTGCATTCCCTGTTGAACGGATACTTTAGTGTTGAGGATATGGAAAGTTGAAGAGATATTGCTGGAGATAGAGGTGTCAGCGAGAATGGCAGCATTGTTAATTAGAACATTCCCCTTGATGGGTCTCCACTTCAGCTCCGATATGTAGGGCAGTAGTAACATAAAACAGACGCCTTTGATTATAGAATAATACAAACATGCATGCACACACACACACACACACACAAGAGCGCTATACTGAAACAGCGATGGAAATAAAAAGATTCAGAAAAAGAAAACAACTCTCCTGAGTCTTTCAAAGGCTTCATCTATGAGAGTGTGTATGTCTGTGTGTATGTATGCGCGTGAGGAGTTTTATGAAATCACGTGACCACTTGTATATTGTGTGTGTGTGTGTATAGCGCTCTAGGCAGGTCCTGAATCCTTGGAGGGGTTTTGGGAGGATGAGTAAGACTCTTTAAGCTTCCAGCTACCTTGAAGTTCCTGTATTCAGTGCTTTCCCTGCGTGATCACTGGATCCCACTGTCACTCACAGAGAAGACTCACTTCCATCCAGTCAGACAAAATTGATTTTTTTCTAGAACATTCAACCTGCAATAACAACAACCACAACAACCACAACGACTCTGTTATCACACAGGAGGGCAAAGATTAAGGAATGGCTGCTGCCTGTTGCTAGGGAAAACAAATTGTTGAAGTCCATCATTTCACCTATTTTCTGTCAGCCTTTTTTTCAAGATGGGAGAAGTAAGAGTTAAATCTGTGAACATATGAGTTAGCTGACTGATTGACTGAATAATGAGACTGGGATGTTATTAGAAAGCATAAGAAAGCAAGTGAGCAGCAAGAAAGCTGATGGAAAGGAGAGGCTTCCACATTAAAACACTGTGTGCAAGCAGATATTGTGTTTCATAGTTACTGTATTTTGTTCTTCATTTTAATGCATTTACTTTAGCAAATTTCAAGGACCAACATGCAAGATAAATAGTGGTGTAGCAGTGCAACAGCTGGCACCACGATCTGAACAAGAAGACTTGTACAGCTGCTCTCATCCGGCAGATAAATACAGTCATCAAAATAAACACGCCTCAGAGACCAATGTACTTTATGTCTCAATTCATTGCATTTGCATGGCGCAATTTAAATTCCAAGTTTGTTTTTCCAGCGAGTTAACCTTCTGGGTTCTCCTCCTCCAAGCTCCCATCACACACCATGCAGGTATCACAAGTTTACACGTCACTAATGGTTCCCTTTTGGTGCTCATTAATTGCCCAATGATTATCCTCACACTCAAACAGTCACACGTCACCTTGTGTCACCACAGAGCTGACAAACTGGCCAATGTAGGGTTGGTTTGGGAGGACGGGACTGGGAATAGTAGGGGCAGGTTGATTAAAAAAATAAGTGGTTCCTAGGAGAGGTTCAATGTGTAGAACAGCTGTACTGTAAATGCTAACCTACTAAACCTCCGCCAACAATGAACAATCAACTGTTACACAAAGACATATTGCCTGTCATGGTAATGTAGAGTAAAATTATTTCATGACCCTGCTACACCTTCAGATGAGGTTACAACATTGTATCTTATTTAAGGCTAAAAACAGTTTAATCTTTGTCAAAACTGTCCTTAAATCTTTATAGAAATCAGAGAAAAATAAGAGATATGATGATATAGCCTCCTTGGCAGAGATAAATCTAGTGAAAGTCAGAATATGTTTAACAATTAATAATACTCTAGGCAAATGTTTAAGTTAAGAAGTTTAGAAAACAACTCAAAGTAGAGCTTTAACTAGTGTCTCTGCTCCTGTGGATGAGTGGTAAGACAACAGCAGGGGAAGGTGGGTGTATGACACCTCTGTCCGTTGACTCTACACGTGTGTAGTATTTAATTAGCTGTAATCCAATTGAGGGATACAGCTTCCTGTTAAGAAAGGTGCAAAGGGTTGAAATAAACAGCTTACAAGACTATTAAACCCTAAAGATGCAGCCTATAGGAAGACAACCCCTGACCTTACTGACACACTTAGTATCAGTCCACTCTTCAGGTGTGACCTGACCTCCGGGAATGTTTGTTCTGCTTTCGCTTTGTCAGATCGATGAAAGAGATTTTTCTTGTTACTAAAGCGAGAAAATAGGAAGAGAGACACAGAGACAGAGGGGAAAATTGGAAGGATGAAAGAATTAAATAGAAAGGACATGGGGGATCAGAGTAGAGACAATTTGGGTTGTTAAAAAAAAAACTGTCTTATCTTATCTCACTTTTATCATATCTTGCCCAGGAGGTGTCATTAAGGTAAGTTTTTGGAAAATGTCATTTTCAAGGGAGATCAAAAAGTAAGGCTAGCATGTGTTTCTAACTAGAACCCCAGCTCACTCACAGAACACGGTGTTATTAGGTTACTATGATAGATATGATCTCTTTCTCTCATCAAAGCCTCTGTTTCAAAACCACCCATGAGCCAAAGGTGTCAGCTTGTAAAGACTATCTCTCCGACGCTCATCCAAGCACACTCAAATCTTCATCCAAACCTCCTACCCTCCAGATAAATGAAATTCAGTATATAGATGATTTAGAACAATTGGTCTGAGTGGTACAACAGTTGGTTGATGCAGACGGCATGGGCTTTTTTGAGGAATAAATAAAGCTGAGTGGTCAAAAAAAAAAAAAAAAAAGACTGATTGGAACATGGGTGAAAACCATGGTAACAGACTCCTTAGTAAACAGTTTATGGAAGCCCAGTAGGAAACCCGGCAGTTGGGTAAAGACAGCCTTGCGCTAATCAGTGCATACCAACACCTCCAGTGCCCAAACCTCATGAATTTCTCAGGAACAGATGTGTCAACTGTGCCGGCCCCTACGCTGTGCCGCTGCAGGGCCTAAGCCAATCAGAGCTGTATTAATCAAAGGTTGCATTAATTATTGTGTGTGTGTTGATGCATGTGTAATAATGGTACTTTAAGAATATTTCAATGTATTTTGAAAATCTTTCAGATTTAAATGATACTCTCTTTCTCTGGCACCTGAGACAAAAGGACTATTCCTGCATTTTTTGCAGTCACTAAAGCAGGCAAACTCTACAAGAGAATCAACACAAGTCCTCTCTTGTTTCTGTGCAGGTGCCAGTTCAAGAGGTCAAACTTGCACAAAACTTCAAAGAGCTGTACAATGTGCTCTAGCATACATACGCAGCTGCAATAAAAACACTAAATATTACATTAGGTTCTTGTGGAAAATCGAACATCAAGCAGCATCCTTTACATCTGACTAGAGGAGCAAATGGATAGGAAAATGTTGGAGATACTTAAAACTATATGTTCAAAGAGAAATGGAAGAAGAAAAAAAACATCTTGACCCATCTGCCTATAGTGAGGAGCCATGTTGTTAAATATAATGTTGTGACTCGCTGCGCTGTGATCAATAAGCCAGCAGCAGAAATAACGAAGCAATCTTACAGGGTACACTACAAACACCACTCATCTAATCATCTTCAAAAGTTTCACAGGCCACACAAAACCCACAAACCCTGAGACCAGCTCCGAATCACAGACAGTCACTCGCCGACAACCACGCAGATACAACCAACCACATGTGCATCCATGTACATACACATATATGCAGATGTGCACAAACACAGAGACATCCCCCTCTGAGCAACTTTCAGCTGTACTCTTCCCAGTCACAGTCTG
The DNA here is from genome assembly GCF_914725855.1 of Thunnus albacares. NCBI lineage: Eukaryota > Metazoa > Chordata > Actinopteri > Scombriformes > Scombridae > Thunnus > Thunnus albacares. Next base: position 20,797,018 of record NC_058115.1, read on the forward strand.
CTCTTCTCCCAACATAACTATAATGTATAATTCACCCCTATCATTTATCAAAATAATCATCCGCTGGAGCAAACTGAGAAGCTTGGCGGCGAAGTGACACATCTGAGGTCAAGGGGAATCATCTTTCACAGACTGCTCTGCACGCTGGGTTGTTGCCAAGCTGCGGCACTGGATGGTGAGGTGGCCGTGGCGATGGTGGACAGGGAAAGGAGGGAGGCGTGGGGGGGCTGCCAGTACAGATGCCCGCAGACAGACTGCCTTGCCTGAGAGACAAGAGCTGCCGGAGCCTCAGACAGCTCTCTCCATCACCCCCTCCAACTCTCCCCTCCCTCCCATCACCATCTGTGAAGCACACACACACCCACACACACACACACACACACACATATAAAGAAACACGGCACCCACTAACTAAGAGGCCCAGGGACACTTAGCCACGTTAGCAGCCTTACTAAGACCGCTGCGCTGGGTAACTGCTGACATGCTTTAAAAAGACTAAGAGAGAGTGAGAGTTAGTAAAGAGGGGAGGAAAGCAGAGCTGCTGAGCCAGATGGTTGGTCTAAGCTAAGCTAAGCACTGAAGAAGATTGAGATACCAGCCAGGTGAATTTTCCTCTCGATTTTTATGACAGGTGGGCAGAGGAGAGCCGTCTGGGGTTGACAACGCTGCCATGTTTTCAATAAGCAGCGCTTTGTATGTGTGTGTGTGTGTGTCCTACCGTGTGGCATGTGCAGCCATGCTGATGGTGCAACTGTTTTTGTGTGTGAATATGTATGTGTGTCTGTTAATCTGTTTCCACGTGTCCATATGGGCAGCATGTTTGCATGTATGGTCACATTGTGTTTATTTTTTTAATGTATGTGTGTGTGTGTGTGTGTGTGTGTGTGTGTGTGTGTCATGTACGGTAAGCCTTGGTGGTTTAGCCCTGCACTTGCATCAATTACGTTGGATGGTGTTGACAAGTGTAATGACAGAGTTAGGACCTCTAATAAGGCAGACTGTCACGGAGAGGAGTAAGTGACTGTTTTCAGCACTCTTCATGTCTCCGCTCTTCTCTCCTCTCTCTGTGCTATTCTTACTTTTCTCTCTTGTTTTTTTCCCACTCTTAGCCTTTTCTTCCTCTCCTCACCTCTCATCTCTGTTTATTTTCCTTGAAGGTGGAACCAGAAAAGAAATTGGTAACTCATGACGCCACTAAACTGTACAGCACGATTCTGATGGTTATATTAGAATCAAGGGGTTGAATATGTAGTTATTGAACTACAGTGTAGTTCATCTTTTGTATCTGTGAGTAGCAATTCCATATTTTGCTCCTGTCAAGATTTTTGTTGAGGAGAAGTGGGATTCGAGGCTTGATGAGCCCCCAAGTTATTACCACAACTTGATTTTGTACCCATAGATTTTTTTTTGTCCCACTGACACCAAACTTTCTTCTAGAGCCTTGATCTGGATTCATAGACTCATAAACAACTGGTCCGGTGAGGAGGCACTGGATATACAAATTGTGATTGAGGTTTTAAAAGGCACTTCATGTTTCACACTAATTTTACATCTCTTTGATGCTGATGAAGGTAAAAATGACGTTTTGGTAAAAGTATGAAATATTCACACACTTCGATATATACTTCAATCATGACAAAAAAAACAAGACACAAAGAGCAGTAAATATGATTTCACCTTTATCAAAATTTTCTGGGTTTGAGACATCCAAGCTGGACGAAACTCCCGACCAGAGACCTCTTATAACAGTTTCAAGCTGGCTGATAATTCTGTATCAGTGCATATTTTCTCCTCTGTACAATTATGTTGAAAATTTGTGTTAAGGCAGCTCACTTTGAGCTAGATAAGCTCACAAATCCTGCAATAAATCATGTTCTAATTGTCTACCGTTATCATAAAGACTCAATAAATTCTCAGATTTTGATTGATAACGTGTCCTAAAATGTATTTAAGAGCAATCATAATCATCTAACAGTGGGTAGCTACTGCATCGATCGGGGATGCCAAGTCCAATCTGCCGTTAATAATTAATGATTAGTCTGGGAGAGGCAAATGTATTTCGTGATCACGCCAGTGAAAGGAGACAGCGCTTATTTGTTCATAGAGGATAAAAGTGCTCCTGCACAGATGAGCAGTGCAGACACACAGACTCACACAAAGACACACACAGTCATGCGTACACAGTTGCATTGGCTCTAATCTGTAATGCATCCAATATGTGGAGCTATCGGCCAGCGCTCTGGGAGGCAAAACTACATGGCACACAGAAACCTGCACGCCAGGCTCCATACATCTATCCAATCAGCATCTTGCCTGGCTCCCGTGCCAGTGGGCCAATCAGATGCAGCCCACTAACCCCCTCACGGAAACACACACATACACACAACAATCCAGCTGTGATTCTTGGACATAATCCAAGTTGCCTGTCAGGCCAGTGTATGTAGTGCGAGGTGGTGTCTGTGTGTGTGTCAAAGAGATAATGTTATAACATAAAAAGAGAGCAACATCATATCAGCAATCTTTGTTGCCCATACAAGGAAAAACAGAGAGGAGGTGAACACAGAAAGAGGTAACTCTAAAGAAGCAACAGAACAACAGACATATAAGTGAGAATTACAGAACAAGAGAGACAGTACATGAGGAAGAGAAAACATGACTGACAGCTAAAGAAAAGCAGCCAGTCACTGAATCATTCTCACACACAGGGCTTTGGCCCAGATCAGCCAGAGAGATAAAGGAAGAGGATTATACTCTGGCTGAAAGACTTGGAAGTATTGTGAGTCTCCTCTGACTCTCGGCCACTTCTACAAAGTCACCTTTGACAATGAAACTATCTGTTAGCAGAGGGATAGATCAACAACACGAAACACAAGAACATTTGTGAAGTACACTGTTATGATGTGGAGGTCATTTAGACATCCCAAATCAAAAATATATTATACTGAATGGGTAGATAAGCAATGCCTGGTGGGTTAAGGGGTCCACGGCGAGGGAGATGTGGAAAATAGAATCATTGCTCCATGAAGCTGTGTTCTGTTTAAATTGTTCTCAAAGTGGATGGGACTCACCAGAGGTACAGACAGCTGGTTTGATGCCATCCAGAACAACAGGTGTCAGACAGCTCCAATCAAAGCAGGGAGGCCATCAGGAAGACAAATGTTCTGTTAGGGTTAAGAATGAAAAACAGCATTAGTTCCACCTAAAAGGCTTTAATTTAAACATCGGGTATTGCCATCATCTCTTTCTCTTGTGATAACACTGTTCTTGCCTAAGTGATTGCTGAAGGCCCAGTAAAATCAAACAATAAAGTCCTACAAGGAAAGAAAAATGAGTGATCAGATAATTAGACTGGTTGTAAACAAGTCAACAGTTTATCCAGATAATTTAAACCCCCCTAACCAGAAAATGAGCGAACCTGAAATGTTGCTAATAATCCCATATTGTACTGGAAAACTGTGTGTGCACACAATTTCTTTAAGTACATAGAGTATACAGGTCCAAGTTGAACAGGGAAGTCTGTCTGTAAACTGCACTAGATGTTTACAATAGTTTGGACAGTTTCACCTTTGTTTTGTCTTCCACATAAGTTTGGCTAACCTGGTGGTTTGTTTAAAACATGTATGACTGTCTGGGGGTGGTGGGGGAGGGGGTTACCAAATGCCCTCTAATCTGAGTTAAACACCTGCCCACCACAGCCACCTAGCTAGCTTGTACTAAAGTGTCTGTGTTGTTTGATAACAGGTGCTGAGTGACTGAGGCCTGTTGACAGTGATTCCATTCATGTTTGTTGTTCATTGTTTGCTCAAACTCACACATTGGATTGCTTCTTAGTCCGCAAACATCACACAAATTTGGTATATTTCAATATTTTAATGGAAACTTAGTGTTTGATTTGCTTACCTCTCCCCTATGCTGCACTTTGCTATCCTCTGTTTTAGACCCAGGAAGTGCCAAACCTAGGCCAGCCCATTTGGACACCCTTTATGGGGATGTGGTGGAATGCACCAAACGTGGGATAGGTGGAGGGGAGGTTCTGATGTGTTTTGAGAAGATGCTGATTTTTGATTCGATTGAATGTTTTTGACATGTTTAGTGATCTGTTTGTTATTAACTTATATTTATGTTATTAGAAACAGATAAATCACAGTTTATGACTTCATTCATTTGTTAATTGGTACAGATTACGTGGTACAGCTATGACTTATATATGCAGAGGTTGGAGCTTTTTTCTTAAAAACAGATTGGACTTTGCTGGCAGATATAGGCCAGAGTTTGTGTCTTGAAGAGGACCAGCTGACTTAAACCATAGCTTAGTGCACAATTGTTTTTGTTTGTTTGTTTGTCTGCAATTCATTTTTGTCTTTTGGGAAGTTGGCTCAGTTTTGTTTTGTTTCGTTAGCCTAGGCAAAACAATTTGCACTAGATATAAGCCGCACATACTTCACTGCAGGAAAAATTCAAAGCACTGACACTGATAGTTTCAAGACCAACTATACACTAACCTTCTTTGAAAAAAAGGCTTTATTCCATCTATAGTTCTGTCATTCAAAATAGATTGGGAATATTGAAATAGAAATATTTTGCCCCTTTTCTGTTTTGGTTGGTATGTTTTCACTTTCCATAGCAACTGTACCTCAGAAAGGTTTGTTAACTTGTTGTGAACTATTGGACAAACTGAAACTTTGACTTGATGATAGCTTTAAATGAAAAGTCAAGGAATCACCCTCCTTTTCCAGTATGCCAAAAGTTATTAATATTCAGCCTGTGGGGAGTATTAATGTCTGTGCAAAATTGCATAACAATCCGTCCAATATTTGTCAAGATTTTTCAGTCTGGACACAAGTTTTGGACCAACTGACTGACCAAACATCCAACTGACCATCACTGCTATCCCTAGAGCTCCTTCATTAGCGTAGCCAAAGACTGTTTCCCACAATGTGAATCTGTGAGAAAATTTGTTGGTCACAGACTGTATGTGCCATTCTGCATAGCAATCCCAATTTCACAGTTAAAGTACTTAGAAGCACATGTTCAGTGTGTTTTGTAATATCCTGAATAAATGAGTTGTGAATAATGGCGTGCACCTTTTCCAGGGTGGCAGTGAGAGTTAGTATGCTTTTACTTCCCGTAAAAGCTGGGCGACGGTGGTGATGCTCTCTGATGACCTTAAATAGCTTATTGATTTCTGTAAAAGCAGGATTGGACAGATTGCAGTTTTTTTTTCCCTGCCCATCTCCTTTTGTGTTTTTCCTCTTTCAAACCACTGGAATTATCAGGGTCAGGCTTATTGTAGTATAAAAAATAGTTGTTTACTCGCTCTGGCTTCTGCTGAAAAGAAAAACAAGAACATACGCAAACACATAAACAACCCTTGCTATGGTGTGTGTTAGAGTCTAAGGGCAGCCGTGGAGTTATTTAAAAGGGTCAAAGGCATAATGGGTTATAATCTCCTTGTGGACAACCTTCCCACCCAACAACACTGCTACTTCTAACAAAGACCTTGGCCTCAGCCCTCAGCTGTCGCTCCGATGACTGGTCCATTGTCGTCCTGCCTATCGACTTGTTAGATGAATTCAAATTTCACATGTCAATTAAATGAGTGTTGCCCTGGTGATTAGCAGATCCCACTCTCCCTCGCTGCCTCCCCCTCTTTCCTCCACTTTTTTTTTTGCCTCCCTCCCCTCCTCCTCTTGCTCTCCTACCATTTTCCACATGGAGGAGCAGGGAATGGGGCTTTGTGCCGTCGGGCCCCATGCCCCATGTCAAAGATGGCTCCTCAGTCTCTTCCCTCAGCCATGCTCCTCCTCTGAGACTCCCAGATTCTCAACTCTGGGGTGTAAACGAAAAATGGACATAAAGGCTGTGTGTGTGTGTACGTATGTCTCTGTGTGTTCGGAGGGCACATATAGATCACAGAAGCGTGAAGAAATATATAGGGTTGAGTGGATATGCATTTCATCCTGTTTGGGCCACAGCACCAGGATACAAGACTGAATGCTTGGAAGCATCCAGCACCGCAATCCCATGTGCACCTCACAGACATGGGCACAGAAACACTCTCGTTCTGATACACACTCCCACACGTGCACCCTGGCAGATAATTACCCCAACAGCCTCTGGAGAGCAGAACGCCCATGTGGGCCCCATAACCGCTTTAGACAAGGGCCATGGCACACCCAAGACCCTCCTTCTTTGTCTGTCTCCCAAGCCATGTGTTTGTTTTGCTTGACTCAATGAACTTGATCTGCGGATCTTCGCAACATTTTGCTCCCTGTGCATCCCAGTGGTGTTGAAAAATGCGAAATCACGTCATGGAAAAAGTCTGAAAATATTATGTGCAAAGGCTGCAACCCTAAAAATTACATGATTTTCTAAATGTTTGATTTAGACATTTTTTTTCTCTGTTGCAACCCCCTTTTGTTTTCAGCTCCAAGAAAATGTTAAACCTTCAGTTTTATTTATTCTAAAAGAGAATTTCACACTTCACCAAAGTAAAAGTAAAAATAATGGAAAAGTTAAGTAGTATATTTATAATATTATTTGGTAATATTACCAGACTTCACAACTTGGCAGCGTTTCAATCTTTGATCCATAAACTCTTAAGATCACGTTCAAGTGTTTGCTTCAAGCTTGGCTTGCTGAAATGTAAAATCTTCACGAAATGACTGCGTATTTTGTGAGTCACCCAACCTAAACAGTTACTACAGGTGTTGAATGAATGCATTGAAGTAAAACTGGGATATTTCCCACACGCACATCAATACACCCACACACATATGCCCTGCTCTGATCACTTTGACAAGTGTGTCATGTTGGCGCTATCTGAGAACTCTACAATATTGGGATTTTGAAACCTTTGAAAGCAAGCAAGACAGAAAACTCTCCTCCAGTCTTAAGCAGAGCTCTAATCATCCCTCATCACAATTAAACACAGTGGACAGCAGCTCCAAACACTGGGTGACATCTTAAAACTGTGTGAATGGTCCCTACCCTCAGTAGCCCCCGCCCACCACCACCCCCCCTAATGTTCAACACTACCCAAGCATCACACAGACCTACATTCATAGGCCGGGCTACAATGGAAAACACTGCAGCAGGCCGGTGCAGCACAGACGGTTTCGTTTGCACTTTATCAGACCATACAAAATAGCAACGCCTCATTGAGCCACAATTTGCTGCTAGTTTCCTACAAGAAGCAAAACAAAGAATGGGGCGGCCTGGACTTCCTTTTTGTGCCAAAGCAGCGGACCAGAGAGAACACACACACACACACACACATATACACATAGCCAGAGTAGAGGCAGTACAGGCAAGGAGAGAAAAAAGTAAGAGCAGCAGAAAAAGCCACTCCAGCACATGTCTTTCACATCCTTCAAAGTACGACATGAGCATACTGCTGAGCTGTACAGCCTTAAACCCGCCACGAAAAACACACCTAAGAAGCTATTAACAAACTTCTAATTTTACTTTTAGTTCAAAAAGTATGTGTAAAATATACTTTGTGGCAAAAAATACAAGTTTTCACATGAAATAAGTAAGTACTGCAACTTTAATTCTTTACATAGGCTTTGCTACAACAGCTAGAGGAAAGAACAATGGCTTGTCCTCATGACTGGGTCACGGACATGGCAGTGTTTAAAAACCGCTTGGGGATAAAATACTTGTGTTGGGACAATCGCTCTTCTTTTCCCTCCCTCTGCTTCCCCTGTCTCAGTGCCTCTTTCTCTCTCATCTCCCTCACTCTTCCTCTCTAGTTGTACTACCACGATAATTCCTGAGTGAGTAAGCGAGTGTGTTTTGTGTGCGTGAGCCAGTCAAGGCTGAAGTCCTGTTTGTGCATTTGTGTAGTCATGCGAAAGCGCGTGTGAATGAGTGTGTTGCTCGAGGATGAGTGCTGAGGCAGCGAGTGTGCTGAGGGAGACAGAAGTCTGCAAAGCAAGAGGGGCTTACTTACTGTACAATCAGGCTATCAAACAGACAAAAAGCCAGTTAGAAGTTCAGCTGTGGCTGCCCCTGTGCGCACAACACAGGCAAATAAAAAGAAACCCTGCAACCGCTGCAATTATCTTTGGAATGAGGGTAATGCAAATGACACAATAATGTCTGAATGATAAAGGCTCCACATAAAACCATCTAAATAAACAAAGGCAAAGAGTTGCTTTACAGTGCATACATAAGACCAGATTCATTAGCATACAAACTGAGATCAAAAGACTTTCTCAAGTTCAGTACATCATAGCCTTCTCCTCAAAGAATTCCTTATCAGAGTACAGTCAAGTGCACCCTCCACCTTCCCAACCACCACCAATATTACAGTGCAATTTGAAACGGAGAAGAACAGCCCCTTTGGAGGAGTAAATTACGTCGCCATGACAACGCTGAAGAAGTTCAACTCCTGACAAGAAGGTGCAGATGATCTACTGATTGTGCCTTGTGAGTGAAAATGTCTGTCGTTTGAAATGGTTCCTCCCTTTTCTACTTTACCACACCCTAACTCTGCTATACCCTCTTCTAGCTGGCAGCTGTTGGTCCTAGTACAGGATGGGTGTGTGTTGTTTTGTCTGCCTGTGTGTGGATAAATAAATGATGAGAGCGTTAGACCTTTGGGACAGGGCTAGGCCATGGGTCTGGCCCGCTGCTGCTCCTCTGTCCTGCCAGCATGGCGAAAAGGGGTCCGAGATGACCACTAATTGAAAGTGGCGAGGTGATCTGATGACACTGCAGGGATACTCTGGTTTGTCACAACGTGTAAAGGCCCTCACATTTCAAGGGTGGCTGCCTTCAAGGAGGAGTTAATCATTGCACAGCTTAACACAGACTACTCAGGACAGAACACAGTTGCTGGTCCCTGGGTAACTGAGGTTAGCGAGACAAAATCATCAAGACATTTCAGGAAGACACTTACTTCCACCGCTGACTTTGAAGCTATTACAACATAGTTTACAGAAACGGTGCCTTAAGCAATACATCACACAAAAAACTGTACCAATATATTATGTCATCACTGTCATCTAAAAGAGACAGACAAGCAGACAGGATTCAATGATTCAAGGACCTTTATTGTCATCTCACCACAGTTACATTTATGCTTTTCAGTATTCGATGCTGCCTATGAAGAAATGAAATTGCGTTCCCTGGGATTGGTGAAGAGGTAGCATGAATGCACAGGTATTGAGACTATATAAGAATTAAAATTTAAGGTTTGAAAAAGAAAGAAATGGAAAAAACAGATTTCGGCTCATGATTCTGGTATCCTACCTCAGCCATAACTGGATAGCAGACAGCACCACATTCTGCGGACGGCCATCATAGAGAGCCTGTAAAAGAGAAGATAAAAATGCATAAGCTTGGAGCCTCAATCATGGTCAGAAAATAGTGATTCCATACACAATCAATTTCCATGGTGTGTTCACTCCCTACAGCACATATGATACTATTTCCCAACTACTTCCTTCACACTCACGGAAACATTTGATATGGGCCACAGGGAGATGGAGGGGGAAAAAAGATGAGTGCCTATGTACGTGCGTGTGCCGAAACGTGTCATGTGTACTCATCTAATTCTCTTCTAGAGTGATGAGCATCAGACATAATACACCTCTCGTGTCTAAACCCACTCCTCTCCTTTTTCACTTACTCTCTCAGTCACACACACACATGCACATTAACAGCCACCCTTTACGGTGCGCTACACTGACTTGTAAAGTTGTGATTTACACTTGTGTACTAAAAACAGCTTGAGACAAACAAACACATTAAAATCACAAATACTGAGGTCTTCAAAGCGTGCCAGCGGTTGGGCTAATTTATTGAGGTGTCTTTAATGTAATACTGAGACAAACACTAGTTGTTAAAAGCTTGTGCACCAAGCATTTTTTTTTTCACATAATGAACTTAAGCTACAAGGAAAGTTAGAAATCTGACAGTTATCTAAAAGTTTCTCCATATTTTTTCTAGAACCCTCTATTACACATGAAACCTGGTTCTAATGTATGCTCCAAGACCACCTTTGGTGCTACCCTAAGTGAAATTAAGACCTTTAGAAACCAATTTACATTGTAAACACACCATGCAAATCTTGTTTGGCATGTTGGGGGTCTGCAGGCGCAGAGATTGCAGGACTGAGGATGGAGATCTAGGGAATCTCCCTAGGCCACCATACATACATAAACACACACAGTACTCACCCTGCACCCACTGACTGCATGCCCCCCTTGGAGAGAGTGCCCACCTCCTGACCTCCTCCAACAGGGGGGTCAAAGGGAATTTAACACAAGGATCCCACATTCCTCCAAGGTGATAATTGCCGTAGCTGCTGGCAGGGGGCCATCAGGCGCAGGGTAAACAAGCATTGGCTCTCTATGCACCCTCCCACCCCCATTCTCACCCCGCTAAACAGTATGCATGGCTGTGACCTGGGTAAATTATGCCATCAAGCCTGGTGTGACAGCGTGTCACCCATCACAGTGAGCTGGGTCTATTTGGTGTCTGAGTGCCCAGGTGTCAGTTAACTCTTACTAAACTAGACAAGCCACTTCACACATACTGTCAACTACAAGCTAAAGGCTAGAGGCTAGCTGCTTTAAATAGACTGTTAGCTAAGAGATAAGTGGAATATCCACTCAGAACAACAGCTCCGTAACAATAAGATTTGCGCAGCCTAATCACACCTCTCCATCTACTTTGTAGCTTTACAAACCTGGGAGCAGGTAAAGAGAAGGTGATGGATGGAAGCAGGGAAACAGAAAGGTCAACTGTGCTCCATCTCCCACACTGGGTCTGCTTCTTTCATCTGCTCTCTATTGAAAGGGGCCTCGCCCGCATCACATTATCCACAGACCAATATTTTACTGTCTTATCAAGAAAAACCAGCTTTCTTAGAGGAGCTATTCCTTAAAACAGAAGTCTGCTGCTATGTGACAGTTCAGTTTAAACAACAGTCACACCCTTTGTGCCCAGAAAATCAAAAAACTCTTATAAGGGTGGTGATGTTATGTATTGATCCTACTAACAAGTACTGTCTGTATAGCCAAAGCCTGATCTTATTTCTCTGTGGCGTACAGATCCATTGTTTTTTACAAACATGTCAGTGAGTCACATACTACATACAGTATAATATCCTGCTGCTGTAAATACTCACCAGTGAATCAAATGTTTATTCATCAGTGTCTGAAAAAGGAAATAAGGAAATTACTATGTCATTTTAAAAAATGAAACTATATGTTTTTTTTTCCACTAAGAACCAATGTGCTCGGGGGCTGACAGCTACAGACAGGGTAACGGGAAGTACTGAGAGATTTACTAAGGCATTGTTTGTCTTTTGTCATGGTTGGTTGATTAAAAAAATATAGAATGACGGCAAGCTTCAGAAATTTTATTATTCATTTAGCATACTAAAGAAGACAGTATGCATGCGCTGGTGTCCTGTGCATTGTTAGTGGTGGTTAGTTTAGATAAGGGGAGGGCCTGGCAGTGCTGTTATTTCCTCGTCTCTGCCCACATGTGGTTCCCCCCCCCCCCCCCCCCCCCCCCCAGCCACACACTAAGGCTTGGGAAGGTTATAAAAGCCGAGGGGGTGATTAAGAAGCAGGAATAATGGCCTCCACAAAACTAGGAATGCGTTTAACTGCTACAACGGCTCCGGAATCATTCTAAATCGGACTGCCGCCGTTAATATCGGGAATTATTCTGCTGTTCTTGAGCAGGGAACCTTACAGGGGTTTTAACATGATTTTCAAAGGAACTGGCCCTGGGAAAACATGAGAAGCATAGGCAGGATGTACTGTAGGTTTATGATTTATGTCTGAGGGTGACCCGGGAGGATTTAGGTTGGGTATATCTAGAGCTGTGCTGACCTACCAACCAGTTCTTCATTGTTGGAGTTTGGTGGATCCTTCTAAATCCAGGATTAGAAAAGTCAAATATACAAACACCTTCACCTCTTTTCTCTTTCCAACTCTCTTTCTCACATACAGACATACCAAGAGGAGGGAAAGGTAGAAAGTGTTACCGTTGGCTGCTGCCTGCCTGCTAAGCATGCTCAAACCCAAAACCCCATCACTTTCCTCATTACTGGAGCTTCATGGCTTTTTAGGGCTCTGTGCTTTATCTGGGATTTCACATTTCCCAGCCTGCCACTTGACATGGCTCACCCAGCTGCCAGCAATCAAGTAGCAGAGGGCAGCAGTGGGGCCGGCTGAGTCTTCAGGCTGCACCTTGATTTGAGAATTGCACATCACAGCCACTGGCCCCGCTAAGCTTCGGTAATTACAGGCCACACATCCCATCGTGCCTCCAACCCTATTTCTACCCCACATCATACACTGACCTGGCATAATGGGTGGAGGGGAGGGGGAAGGAGGTGTGCATACAGAGAGATAAAGATGGTCACGGGTCAGGGGTGGATTCTAGGGATGTGGATCTGTGCCTCAAAAGGCGTAAAGTGTGTGACAGAGTTGGAGAAAGAAGTGAGAATATGCTCCACTAAGCATCCATACTGTCAATCTTAGATGGTAGCATGTATGAAACATCCTTGTTTGTCTTTTCATGCATGTGTGAGTGTGCCCTTGCATCTACAGTACACACATTATATGTGTGTGTGCCTAATTGAGAGGTAAGCAAAAAAGTTGCCTTTAAAGTTGCCAATAAATATCCTGCCAGTAATGTTAAACACCTGCCCGTAAAGCCCAGAGGAATGCTAAATGAAACCAAGTTGCAGAGCCTGTCTCCTGTCTGGGGTCTCAAGTCAAGACAGCAGGATTTGTAATGGCTGTAACCAGGATTATTGAGTTCAAGCAGAACAGCCAGGAAGCAAGAAAAAAACATGACATGGTCGGCAACACTGCTTTTCGTCCCTTTAACGGCCAGTACAATGACTCATGTGTGTCCTTTTTACAGTAATCCAGATTATTCCTCAGTGTAATTGCACAGCAGAATCAATGCTAGAACTTTTGGCATCAGAAACATGTCAAAACACATCATGGCAAGATTTCTTCACCACTGCTGTTACAGCTGAGTGATCAAAGCTCCTCATGGAGTCTTGTATAATAGTAGTGGACACATGGGTGTTTAAACAAAAAGTGTTCCCAATGTTCTTTGTGTGGTTGTGAGCTAGATATAGTACGACAGATGATTACTGCAGCTCAAAACATGTCCCCCTGATCTTCTGACCCCAATATTACACACCCCTAAACCACCCAACACACACACACATACAACCCCCCACCCCCCTCCGCACACACACACACATTTAAGAACACATGCCTGTACACGCACAAAGATAACTGTAGACACATGCACATACATTCACAAAGATACAGTGTCAGGGCAGGAAGAGGCTCTCGCTGGGCTTTGGAGCCTCCTGGGGTGAAAGAGAGCATCTGACCCCAAAAGCCAGAGACGCTGTCGTTTGGCCTCATCTCTGGTTTCGATTCCCTACACTCCTGACGCCTTCCTCCCACTGCACCTGTCGAGCGCCAATAGACCCCCTGCCCAGGCCCTTTCACCACAGAGAATATATGGCCCTGCTCCCTGGTCCAGTCTGGCTAATTACTATTGGCCTCAAACTGGCCCCAAACGCCACAACGGGCTGGGGCGTTTAGCTGCTGTTGCCACCCTGAGGCCCAGCTCAGCAGTCATCCTTCTCTTTGGTCCCCCTCCATTCCTCAACAAGGGCCAGATAAGGCTGACCGAGCAGGGGCATTTACTTCCAGAGTCACAGACTGCCCCATTCAGCCCGGAGATTAAGCACTGCTGTCTACACGCAACCATGAATAATGAAGCTATCACTCCAGACAGGCAGGCAACAGCAGTGTGAGTTATATACACCAGTAATCCCATAGGCTGCTGCACACACGTGCCAAACATATACAGTAGCAGCACCACTGTATGTATGGCTCATGCATTATTTCACACTGCAGAGGACTCACTTATAACCAATTAAATATCTTCAATAATCTTCATTTTGAGTACAAAGGTCCTATATTATAGGACAATTAATTGATGTGAAAACAAGTCGAGGGGCCAAGGTGCAAAGAATTGCTACGTGGCCCCACTATGCACAAATTTTGCACAAGTATCTTTAGGAACTACTTCAAGTAAGTCACAGCCTACACAAACAGATTATTTGCCACATTTGTCTAAGTCAGCAAAATGCAGCATGGCTGTTTTGTAAGGCATCAGCACAAGATATGTGGAAATATTTATTTAATGGATGCACATTAAAATTATCAATGTTAATATATCAATTTGTGTTTACATTTCAGTTCAACTGTTACATTTAAGCTGGTTACCGGGAGGAGAAAAGTAAAATCTGTCACTTTAACAGCTAGCAGTAGCAATGATATTAATTTGACAGGAATTTATTGCTAGGTGTAGTCGGAGCTGTGTTTCTATAATATCACAAATAATTATCACCTGTAAGACAAAATATGACCTCTCTAAGTTGTGTCAGGCTAAGTGCTGGCCGTCAGTACAGCAGATGGTGAGGTTCATCTTCAAAAATAATATCCATCTGTCCATCTTTTTTTGACAGGTGATGAGGCATCTAAACTGGGATTATTGTATCAGAATATGAAGGTGTAACACACTTTGAGTCGTAGAGTGTAGTGTAGTGTGAGTTTATTTCAATACAAATAATTTATTTTTGTACTGCAATTAGATTATTGGAATTATTGTTTTATTTTTTCACATTTAGACTGAAATACAAATGGATCAGTATAATATTCTATCCATTAACAATGTTATACTTTTTAATTCTATCTATCTTATTTTTAGTTTACAAACTTACTAAAGTCCCAATTCTCTTATTCCTACATCTTTCTCCTCTTTAATTGTGGAACAAAACACTCCCTCACACACGCAGCAGTAGGCTGTACTACCTGACGTTAGGGTGGATAATAGCAGACTTCACGTGACTGCAGCACTTTCCGTCTGGACGCACAGCAGGGTCTGTCAGAGCCTCCCTGGTGAGGACGACACACACACGCACTGGACGGATAAAAATAGACGCCATTCATGCGTTGAGAGGACGCTTACAAAGCTACATGATATACATTCAACTTGGTAAACTTCACAAGACCCGCTTGTTTTTAATCACTGGTAGTATTACAAATCGGTATAGAAATATTCTGTCCAGTTTATTATATCAAAATGCGCAAAATCCCAGCGACCAACCCGCAATGATTCCACTCCTCCACTCCCAAGTCAAAACAGAGGTGTTCTCTGTTCCACCGCACCACACAGCTCAACCCCTGTCTGACAAGAGCGACACCGACACAATTCGTTAATTCACACAATATCGCCTCTACTATGCGCTGCGTCACCGGCTTGAGAGAGGGGCAAAGTATGGCACCATATCTGAACTTGCATGAATGAAAGTGACGGCATTAAAGCACTCAGTCAGCAGGCGACTCACTCAGCCTCCAGTGCGTCTTTCTGTCGCGCCTGTGAGGCGCTCTCCTGCATCCTTCAATGAGCATCACTTTGTGGAGAAGGTGCGAGGCATCCTCCTTTACAAATACCGGTCCTGGACATCCTAGACAGCCCGTCCTGCGACATATTTTTAGTTCGGACCCGTTGATGTCACTTCCTGCCTGGGTAATAGCCTGTACAAGTGAGCACAGGGATGTGGAGGGGTGTTCGGGGAGCCTTTAGAGGGAATTTTCGAGGTCACGCGGCAGGCAAGTTCACAAGGTCAAGCAGGAGCGAAATTTCCAGAGGTAGACGAGAAGCATGTCAGTCTTTAAAATGACAACCATCATCCCATCTGGCTCATTCCCACTGTGCCCTATACTTTTATATAACCAGTCACATCTACATCATCCTACCCCCCTGTGATGCGCCGGCGAGTTTCATTTCCTGGTATGCTGTGCGCATTTACGGCCATTATGCAACGATGAAGGCGGCTGTTTTGACAAATACTGTGCATTACAGCAGGTGAAGATATACTAAAGCATACAAGCTGGGGCGTAATTTCCACAGTCTTTTCAAAATCCCGTTTGATTGGAAGGCAATTCAATAATTTAGCCCAGAATAATCATATTTTTTTGTCTATACCTGCTGATGTAAGGCCTTGCTGGGTAAAATTGTCACTAAACAATAAAGTAAGAGCTTTTTCTAATGCATATTTAGTACTTTTCTGGCAGAATTTAGCATGATGATCAACTTAATTATTTCTTGGATTTTGTATTGGTTACTGTAGTCCCTAAATGTATGTAGAAATGCAGGAAATAGGATTCAAATCTCTTTTTTTTCTGGGACCCCCCATTTTATTGTGTCCCCCCCACCTCTTCTCAAACTAAAGTTACGTCTGCACACAAGGCAGCCTGAAAGCTACGGTTATCACACTGTACTGACACCTGTTGATGTCAAATTTAAGTAATGGCAAAAAAAATTCCTATAGGTCTCCTGTTCTTTATTGTGTTTTTTGGACTTTTTAGTCATTGCTGTGTTTAAGCTCCAAGCTACTCACTGCTTTAAGAAATCTGCATGTCCTTTGACACACAGTCAAGATAAGAGCAATAATAAGGACACATATTTCTCTTTAAGGTGTCTGGAGGGGAATGATTTATCTGTCTGATGAGGAGTTGTGGTAGGCACACTGAGGTGATCTGGGAGATGACTGTTGGAAGCCTGTCGCAGAGTCGACTCCTGCCAAGAGCGCTATCCTCTTACCTCACACAGGTCTCTGGTCCTTTACCTTTGAACCCAGGCCCAGCAGCCCATCTCTGATCTACAGAAGGTCTCCTCTTACCCCCATCCCCTTTGCAGGCCCCCATGATAGATGACCATCAACATGCCAATACTGCACAATATTTCAATTTCCTGCCCAGGAAGAGGAATTTTAGGGGTTGAGTGAAGTTCAGAAGCACAGTGTGGTGCCTCCAGCTCGCAACCAGCCCCCATCCTTGTGCCGAAGACCAGAGACCCAAATATTCAGCTGAGAACATTCCAGAAACCAGGTCCTCTCTGTGTCAACAAAACAACCCCTGTCGCCATCGTCCTGCTTGACAGACAGCAGCGCAGAGGACACTGACAGGAGACCTATCAGCCTCAGTGAGTTCAACTTTACAAAGACAAAAGATTTTTTTATTCAACAGTGAGTTTTCTGTCTGCAGGGACAGGTTGATGTTAGCTTGGAACGGGCCAGCTGTGCCACCCACTGCTGATATGACAGCTATCGCCTTCTCCTCAGATAAGGATACAATTTGCAGCCAAAAACAGTATTTCTGGTAGATGGCAAAATTTCTACAGTTACTGAATATTATAACAAAATATTTTGTCTGTCACTGTCATAAAAAACCTTTGTTGCTTTCAAATTCAAATAATTGTCACTTTCGAGTTACTGAAACACAAAATGACTAGTTGTAATTGTTGAGCATGAGAGGTCATTCTTGATCTGACAAAAAAAAATCTCGATTCAAGGTCCTCTTACAAGCCTTTGCCAGCACTTTTCTTTTTGTCTATTTGACTATTTTTTCAATTAACTTCTCAAAAAGCCATAGCAAATACATATATTATAAATCCTTACAAATATTTAGAGGAGATGTAAAGGCTAAACTTTTATGTGGGAATATGGGAATTACATTCCTTTCTTTATTTTAACATTTTTTTCATTAACTGTAACACATGTACACAGACTGTATTACAAACACAAGGATAATGAAGCTGTTTACTTTGTTATGTGGATTAGTTATATTTATATGCCACGGTGATACAAACAAACAGGATTATGTATATTGTATCAATGTGAGTAAGGCGGGCAGATATCCAGTATGTGTAGGACTGTGCGTAAGTATACATGCGTGTACAAGTGTGTAGTGTAGTATTTTTTGATTGGATGCAGCTCTCATGTGGCTCTGTTGTAAAGGCCTACGATTGGCGGGATCAGTCAGAGGGTTGTGGCAAGCAGGAGGAGAGGCTGGGAGGCAGGCAGTGCGACCTAGTGGTGGAAGAGGAGTGTGTGGTGCAGAGGGGAGTGCACTATGGATCACACAGATGCACTCACACACACAAATACACATCTTCTATCACACAAACACATACTCAGAGTCAAACCCACATGCTTTGTTGACTCGCTGTATAGTAATTTATCTCCTTGAAACACATGCTCTTAACCTCTAACCCATGTGTTTGATCTAGTGTCCTCAATACATGACATAGTGTTCCAGGTTTAAAAATAACACATAATTCCCTACAACCCACCCACATACATGACTTAACGCTCTCTAACTAGGTTTGTATGCATTTGTTATGTCAGCCCACCCTCCAAGCCCCTCCACCTCACACCCCCCACTCCTACTTCCGTCCTCCCACAGCCAGGCCCTGCTCTTGAACCAAACTGCACTGATGGCAACTTCAAAGTCAGGAGCTCTGTTACTACCCAACCTTCAAAAAGGAACATCCCTTTGCCTCTGCTATGGAATATTAGGATAGTATAACTAGGCCAGCTGAGGTGTCCACTTTTTTCCAATCAACCAGCTAACACTCAGCCTAGCTGTATTTGGAGATGATCAGTGTAGGATCACAATTTACCCACTCCCCTTCCCCCCCTCCCAAAATTACAGATTACCCCACCCTTCCAGATGTGTTTTAGAAGAGATTGAGTGGACAGAAGGAGGAGCTTTGATAAAGAGGGGGCTGGGTGTAGCTGGGTGGGTGGTGCTGGTCACCAATTTTGGGAGAGAGAGGAGTGCAGCATAGACAAGTGGAGTCCCAAAAGCAGGTTTTAGTTGGGGCCCAGCTCTACCAGAGCCACGGCCCATTTTGCCTTGAAGGGGATTAATAATGAATTAAGGCGCTCCCACCCCCCCTTCTAAAAAGATATTCATGCATGCTAATGCATCCATTATTTATATTGTGCATAGAGGCTGGCTAGTGGTGGCCACATGCAAGTGGGAGGGATGTAAGGATGAAGTGAGGAGGTGGGGGTCTCTTCCCCCCGAATGAAGCTTCGAGGCTCTGGAAGCAACATCCGCCCATTGTGGCTGGGCTGGAGCTGAGTGGGGATGGGATGGGATGGGATGGGATGGGATGGGGACTAGATATGGACAAGTAGGAGGAGGTGGGGGCTGAGGGGACCTCGCTGCCAGACAGGCAGCTCGTGCATCAGGAGAGGGCCGCCAAGTGTTGTGGGGGGAGGGGTGGATTAAACAAATAAATACATGATAAGAAATAATCATGCCAGGGAGGGAGGGCGCAATGGAGACAAAGAGGCTAAAAGGGATGTGTGGGGTTGAAGTGGGGGGGTGGTGACAGTAAGTCAGACAGGATTTACTGTCTGGACGGGCCCGTTCTTGACCAAAAATTGTTGTGAGGACATAACTTTTTTGGCTCTCCTTTTGATTTAACTGTTTGGTTTGTTAATTTGTACTTGTGATACTTTTAAAGAGGAGCTAACTAAAGCTTTTCTACAATGTCAAGATGATCAGTAGCTGAAATATTCTGAATCTGATTGAGCTCTTTATATAATTTCAATGCCAAGTCTACACACATAATATTAGGCAGCAGTGAAGGATAATTTAATAACGCATTACAGAAGTTAATGCATTGACAGCAAGAGATGAAATGTAGTGATGTGAAATAGATGAATAGGTGAGGGTGAGAGACGGAGGTAGACTGGGAAGAGGCTGCAATCTTTTCATGTGCGCAGCATGCCAGGTATGTGATGATGCAATGCAGAAAGGAGTGGGGCGAGTAGAGTGATAAGATAAAGAGAAAGCGTGAGCCAGATGAGTTTTCTACCCTACTGATCCCCATATTAGCATAGATACAGAGTCATCAGCATGGTGACACCAGGGGCATGACACCCCATCTCATCTCCATAGATATCACTGGGGCCATGCAGGCAAATCAGGTTCAATCAGGCTTATCTTTGCTACGTCTGTAGTGCATGCCATTCTGCCAACAAGCTGCCACCTTAAATTTCAGTAATCTTTTCAAGTGATTGATCCTTAATACTGCTTTGGTTGTCCCCAAATTTAAGAAATGAAACACTATTGAAATGATTCTTAAAAATGATTTGCCGCCAGAGTGATTGTTTTGGTTGCACGCTCAGCATTATGACAAACTGCATGATTTATAGATAATCCTGGAGAGGCTACTTAGAGTTCAGTGTTTATGTCCTTGCATCTTGCGTGCATGAACACACATCTGCTTGAGATGTGGGAATATCTGGGGTAAGAGGTTATCAGTGTGGCTTTGCAAAACCTGTTTCAGTGGGATTGTCCACCCATTTCAAAGTGATGGCGTGGTATTATACCCATGACATGCTAGTGAAGCAAATCCCCTATGATGGAGTTATGAATGGTTGTACCATAAATGGATCAAATATTGTTACAAGAACTGTATGATTCGAGAACAATGCAGGTAACAGCCAGACACCCATTAATGGCAGACATGCAACATGTTTCTCAACAAGTAGTACCGGAGGCAAGACCTCCCAGAAGGGAGAATCTGCATTGTGCAAACATTGCAACCTTTGTTCCCTGACAAACGCAAGGTGAGGCACTTAAGTGTTTTTTAATACCAAAACCTCAACCACACACAGGAAAATCCATAAACATTGGAATGATGTCAAAACAACATTGTAAGGTTTGACGGTTTTAATTTTCCACTGCTCAAGTAAAAATGTCTCCTGCAACATTTCCTGCACCCCTGGTGATTTTTATGACAAATACAACATCAGCTTAATTATACATGCGACCACCGCCATAAAAGCAAACCATTAACTACCATCTTGTTAACACAGAGGACCTGCCTTGAAAGTGCTAGAGTCGCATTTTAAAATTTTTTCACTCAGCGCCTGTCTGCTGTGGCAGATTGGCACCATTTAGAGGAAATATAAAAATTAACGTGGCAGTGTGTACATGCCTCATGTATGGATATGTGCTTTGACAACCCACTCTCACCTCAAAATCTGTAATAGCTACGTTGGTCCACAGCACAAAACGTATTCGTTTCACAGTAACGGCTCTAAAATTGTGAGATGGCTATGTTTTTTTTTGGCCTATTGTTTTCTATTTGCCTGCATCCATGTCACATGTCTGTCAAGTTTCTGTCTGCAAAAACAAAACAAAAAATGGATGACGTTACAAAGATATTTTTAGGCTTTCTATCGATGCTGTAGTGGTTGCTATTGACGCTGTTATCGCTGAAACCACGTACTTGCATGTTGTTTGAATCATTGCCTTTGCGTTGTGTATGATTCGGCAACAATGCAATTACATTATGGTATAAGTGTTATTTTATGTAACTGTTTGAAGATGTTCTGTCAATAAATAAACAGATCTTAGAGTGCCCCAGGGATAAATTTAATTTGAAATCTAGAATTTGAAGCTTTGTGTTTGGCTGATAGGATGACCCGCCGCCCGGAAGTATTTTCTTCACTGTCACCATATTAAGTTTTTCTTTCAATGATATCTTTAACATTTCTTAACACAAAAACACGAAAGTGTCCTCGATAACTCAACAATACGATAGGTTAATGTTAAGGCCATCTGTTTTAATTATTTCTCCTTTGAGTCTGAGAAATAAAGTTTTTTTTCAGTTTTGGATAGTGGTAGGCTACGGAAGAGCATTGTGTTGTGGGCGGATGTGGCGCATTCGACTACTGTTTTGGGTTGTGTGCCATGGGTGGGCTTCATTCCATTTCAAATTGCCGCCGGGCAACTGCAACCTGAATCCAAATGCCACTATCTCTGATAAGAAAAGACCTTTTATAGCCAGTGATTGTAAATTGTGAAGTTGCTCATTTAATTTTATATTTCCAATAATATGTGGCTGAAGATATTTAATATGAAATCATCTTTCTTAAAAAATAGTCTTCCTCAATTAATATTGAGCCACGTCATCCAATAAAGTACTCCAATGTGTGTGTGTGTGTGTGTGTGTGTGTGTGTGTGTGTGTGTGTGTGTGTGTGTGTGTGTGTGTGTTCATCAAATCTTGTATCATGGCCATATAAATGGGATGAAGACGGGGTTATCAAACTGGACTTTACATTTCACGTCCCTGCACTTGTCACTTTCATATATTTCATGAATCTGGACTTAATTTCTTTGTCCATAGCACAGTCCATATTTCCTTTGTTCAGTCAATATTTCATTTATTTTAATATTACTTTGTTTATTTCATTATTATTACCTTATCTTTGTCCATTTTATTCTTCTGCATTTTTGGGAGCAAACGCCAAGACATATTCTTTGTATGCTTGCATTGGCTAATAAAACAGATTTTGACTGAATGGACTATGTCATGCTGACATTAAATCCCAAAACCAAGAATGATAAAGATACAAAAAAATCTCCAGGGTATGGTCCAGCCTATGTATGCGTCAGTATTTGATGACCTGGGAATGAGAACAGGTTGGTCTTTTCAGCCCTAACCCTAACCCAAGCACTTCAGGCCTTCCCCTTCCTCCAAGCATGTAGTAATGTCCCAGATTGTCAGCAGTATTGTAATCTCTGAAAAGTGACCCATTTTGGTCACTATTTCCACTAAAAAAGAAAGAACAAAATAAACAAAAAGCTTCATTTTATATATTGGGCCTTCAAAGTGCTCTCTGAAACTAGGCCTGGTATGGGTTGTGTCCATGAAATGAGAAAATTAAAAATTTGTTGTGACGATAAACCAAATACATCGTTGGACAGGTCTTGGCTTGGAGAGTAATATGTGTCAGTATGAAGATCCTACATGGCTCCTGCTTTGAAATACTGACCTTTGAACCTTGACCTTGGTGTGTGTTTGAGGGCTTATAATTCAGCAACTAGAGGGTCTACAGAAATGGCACCAACTGTTATAGAGAGCTTTTGACCTCAGCTACCATGTGAGTATAGTCAAAAACTGGGGGCATTGTCAAGTATGGGCAAAATATGGTTAAAATTCATTTTCACCAATTTAACTATTAGATATTTAAAATCTGATTACACAAATATGTTTACCATCCCCTTAAATTCCTTAGTGTACTCTCAATTCAGTATTTACAACTTCTAATTCTAGGAAAAGCACTAATATTTTTTAAAAACAACAATTCCCTAGAGCCGCACCATGCAGCCTAATAAAAATCAGCACCACAGTAGTTCTTCCGGTTTGCAAAGCAGGGTTGTAAATATGGTCGTAAAAAGATATAACTACTGAATATATGAAATATGTAGTACAGTTGAACTAGTAATTACATTTAGATGATCCATGTTAAGAAAAAGTAAAGATGTTGGTTTATTTCGATATAACTTTATTTCTCAGAATCAAAGGAGAACTAATTAAAACTGATAGCTTTAACATTAACCTACCATATTGTTGAGTTATCAAGGACACTTTCATGTTTTTGTGTTGAGAAACATGACATGGACGCAGGCCAACAGAAAAGAATAGGCCAAAAAGAAAAAAAAAACAAAAACAAGGTTTCAGCAATAGCAGCATCTACAGCAACCACTATAGCAATGATAGAAAGTGTGAAAAAACTTTATAACTGACAAACTAAACATCATATACATTCACTGAACAAAGATTATGAAAATAAAATGCACATTTCTCACTAGAGATGTTATCAAAATGCATTTTAATGCCAAAACAATCTTAAAATATTGCATTTTCCACTGAGAATGAAAGGAATGTCAGCCTTTTTTTTTGTTTGTTTTCAGTTTTCAGACAGAAACGTGACAGTCATGTAATGTGTGCACAGGCCAATAGAAAAGAAAAGGCCAAAAAACACATAGTCATCTCACAATTTTAGAGCTGTTATTGTGAAACTAATGTGTTTTGCACTGTGGACCAACGTAGCTATTACACATTTTGATGTGAGACTGGATTGGCTTTGAATGAACAGGATATTGACCACTGATGGTAATTATGGCCTATTCCTGATACACTGTCTAAAACACAATGAAAAAGATATGGCTAATCCACAAACACAAAACTTGGGCACAGACACTTTCCCTGACTATGAGTTCATCCTACAACTGCTTGGATGCAGGAAGAAAGGTGGCTTCTGGTGTCCCTGACCTGCCCCAGTGTGTCCAAGGAGAAAGCTTTGGAGTCTCCAAATAAGAGTCAACTTCCAACCTCTTCCTGAAGAGACTTTGGTTAGGTTTCAAAGGCTTCCTGGTTTTACGTTACTGGCCAAACACGCCCCAGCTGTACACAAAGTGGCCACTCTCAATGAGACCCTATGGAGGCAGAGGGAGATCAGGCACCCCTTGACGTAACCAAACATCCAGTTAAAAGCAAAGTGAACAGAGGGGATGCCATTGATGTTATTGCTTGCTTGAACAGGTCAGCGTTCACTCATGGCAAGTGTGATATTACAGAAAGTAATAACATACTTGAGAGCAATGGTTCAAACCCAGGGGCCTCTACAAAGAGAATTCAAAGTTTGTCACTGTCATGAAGTAGAGCAGCCATGTGAATATTTCATAGTCTGTCCTTCAGTCAACCTTATCCTTAAGACGTCCATATGGACTTCATAGAATGTGTCAATCGCTTGAGTGATAGAATGTAAAACCCACAAAACACCCCCCAAAGGCAATCCCATCAAGCACTATTCAGTAGGAGATGTATAGCCCTATGTTAAGCAAATGGGCAGAGAAATGGCGACCTACTGAATCCATTATTTCTCCTCCTATATCTATTGTCTTACAGCCTGGCTGATGTGCCCAAAGTGCCTTTAAAAGACATGTTGAGAGAAAAGAGCTCTCTGCCTTGGAATGAGCTAACTTAATTATCATAGCAACTGGCAGTGCTCTTTAACATGTCAATGGTACTTGGCCTGCATGCATAATTTTGCTGTGTTATTGTGGTGGCCTCTGCATTTCTCACTGACAAAAAAAAAACCAAACCACAGGCACGGGGGCCTATTGTCATTGTCGCATCCATCTGGATCAAGGCCATTAGAGGATATTTGCACTTCCTCTGTGGCTCCTGGCTCTTTTTGACATGCGGCAGAAGGAGCAGGCATCACCCACCAGTACAGGGCCAATTGAGGTGCAGATTGACCAGAGGGACAGTGGAGAAGGGCAGCCAGCAGGGCAGCACTCCTGTCAAATCCAGTGATGGACACCCACGTGGGGGCTGGTAGTTGGCCTGTGGTTTCTGAGGTCCTATAGCAATTGATGGGACATGACGAGGCAGGCGCCCTGGTTTTATTCTTTTGTCCCTAGGGATGTTGGAGGGTGTATCAGAATGTCAGAGGCTCTTGGCTACAGCACACTTCTGGTGTCAACTGCCAACTATATACAACTGCCCCTTGCCTGCCCAAACATGCACCAACAAGGAAACAGATATTCAGGTGGCTGTGATGTAAGAGTACACTGTGCATTTGAAAAGAAAAAATGGTTATTTTCTCTTTTTTTGTTCAAACTCAATACATGAATGAATAAAACATGAACGTATGGAACTTATGTGCTATGAACACAGCGTGCATGTAGCTGAGAGCGCAAACAATCTGAACACAAATATATAAATGGTGCCCTTTGAAGCAGTGGAAACATGCTGATAAGGTACACAGATAGGCCTGATGTGGTTAACACCACAGCATTCACAGGGGCCTTGAATGTTCCTTCATATATACACTGTATGTATGGGCATGTATGTATATGTGCACAGGTGAGAAAGATGATTAACAGTAAAGATCTCTATACACATATGGCAAAACAGCTCACTGAGACATATCAAATAGAACCAATTCAGCTCCAACACATAAACATATTAGCTGTCAATCCATATCTCCCCACATGTAACTTATATGCTTGTCGCTGCATATGCAGCCTCTCTGAGCTGTGTTGGAATGCTGACAGCACAGAGATATGAATCTTGATTTGATTACGAGTCAGAGTTGAGGGTGTCTAAGCGCTGGAGCCAATATCTGTTCGAGCGGGTGGGCAAGGAGACTGTTGCGAAGGAGGTGAGGTGGAGGGGAAGGGGCAGAGTGTGATGGCAAGGGGGTGGCAGTGGGGGGGGGTTACCTGTGGCCCTGGCTCCAACTGGGAGTAATTTGGAACAGACTGCTCCCAATGTGTTCATTAGGTTGTGATTGGACTGAGTGCAGGTGGGGAGGGCCTGCCCAGCCTGACGCTGAATAGTCCTGATTGTGCCCAGCATAAAACACCATCTGTTTCAATGAGGGAATGAGGGAGAGAGAGAGAGAGAGAGAGGCAGGAGGAAGGAGGAGGGAGCTACCGGTGAAAAGTCATGTTTTATGATGTCTGGACAATTTTGTGTACTAACAAGGGGACAAAAATTAAGAGGATGAAAAATTAATGTACAGCGACATTTGCAACTCTCTTGCTGTCTTAAATTCATTTTGGGGTAGAATTAAAAAATCGGCCATTCCCTTGAATACAAAACAAAGTCAATAAAGTAAATTAATGACCAGGTGTTGAAATTGTTGCCCTGTAACCAAACTTTGTGTGAAAACACAAATGAGCCAAATGAGACTTATTCTAGAGGAGAGGTAAAATGGCGCCCATTTCCAGTCTAAATGGCAGGTTTGAGTCTTGCTGTGGCTTGCCACTGTGAGCAGACGGCTGAAGAGACAAGGGGATTGGAGATGGGGCAGCAGAGTTTATTTATGGGCCGCCTGCTTCAAAGCTGGGATGTTTTTGGTTAATCCTGTACTCATACCGAAAGCAGACGTGCAAATGTTAATCTAGGTGTTTACACGCAAGTTTACACTGTCTATTTCACTGTAGACACAACATTACCCGAAATCACATTCACAGGTCTCATGCGGGTGAAAACACAGAAGACAAAAATATCTTTTTACTCGGTCAGCCTCTCTTTCTCTCTTATTTTTTTCTCTCACTGCAAGGCCCTGGGAAGAAAAAGAGGAGAGCAGAAGAGAAGAAGGCCACTGTTTGCTGCTCGACTTTTGAAGCGTCTTTATCGGGCTTGGCAGCGTGGTCCTGCGTGTCCAAGCCTCGTCGTGCTTTTCATCCTTTGTGCTGTCCAAGGTGTGTCCAATGCACTGGGGCTTTGTGTGGGGAGGGAGACGACACATCACATTCTGTCTTCTGTCCTGAGCTGGGGGATGGGGGGATGTGGGGGGGGGGGGGGGTTGTACAACAGAGGGGGGACAAAAAGCAAACTTATAGAAGGCCGCGGCTCTTCAAAGCTGCGATGCACAAAGGCTTATAAAGCGTTACTTCATGCAGAGTTGTGCCAGATGTAATTGCGGGGTTCCTGGAGATAGAGAATCACATGCAATGCTTAGCTCCGCCCCTGACACCATGAAAGGGCTGTGGCTAAGAAGCTTCAACTGCAAAGGGGGGTGAGCAGAAAACTTTGCTTCACTTTGATGCACAATAAACAAATGAGCAAATAAGTTATCTTAAAGGTTCTGGGACAAATCCACAACTTGCTGTCTCGGAAAGGGTAATTTCATGCGTGGAGCTTGATAGATGCAGGCGGACTGGTTGTCTCCATTAGAAATCAGGAAGGGTGGAAACTGCACAGAGCGACAAGTGAATGCCCTCCCCTTTTTCGCTCCGCCATCAGCTTCGTGGTATAGGCTCTTTCAAGTCTGAATGCTGCTTTCTACAGAAAATTATCTTGATTCATTGTTAATAAGCCCAGAGGTTGGCAGGGTGAGCACAGTGCATGGCAGGTATAGGTAGGCTGTAGTTTTTCTGATCAGCCTGACTAGTCCTCATCTGTTTCCTGTGACCTCCTGCTGAGATGGGACGGGTGTTGAGTGTGCATTGTTAAATATGTTTCAGGGCACAAATGCTGCCACTGTCAGGTACATTTGCACAGCCTACTCCTCTTTTCAGTGTGTGTGTGTGTGTTTGTGTGCGGGTAGGTACGTGCATGTGTGTCTCTTACTGACAGTGAATAGTGATTGCTGTGGAGGAAAGGGTGGTACCATCACTTTAGGCCTGCAGATGGGGTTCCCACAGGAGGGACACGCCCCGGCATTTTCCAAAACAGAGACGAAGGCAAACATGGCGGCAAATCTGTCTTCGCATCTTAAAGGTTCAGCACATACTTGTAGTCTAGTTAAGTTCTTGTTGTCTCTTTATGTGTCATGTGTCACATGTCAAGGCCTCCTGTTAGGGCTGTGGAAACTCAGCTGCCGTATCCACAAGGTTAAAGCTTAGATGTCTTGTATAAAGATATTCTTTTGCAGGCCTCATTTTAAATATAACAGAGAAAACTAAATCATGTAGTGCTTCATCAAGCTGACATAGCACAATAATAGCATATAAATGTACCTCGGTGGCTCTCATCTTTGCAGGATGGGTTTACTCAGGGACCTGTGTTTGTTTTAGACCTTTTTCTTACCACTATGGATCAGACCTTAAGTTTACTTTACATCTTCATTGCAGTAAAAGGGCCTATGTTTGTTCTATACTAGCAGAATTACAATGGCTGTTCATGGCACAGTGAAATCTTACCTGTGATTAGAGTGGAAATGAAGGATCTTGTGTATATCCAAGTAATATTAAATGGCACCTGGCAGAGCAGGGGCGCTAAAGCCTCACCCGGTACTCCTTTGCATATCAATAAGGAAGCACTAGCGCGAAATGGAATAATTCAAACACCAGTATATTGGAGTATAGGAATTGGTTTTGACGGCAGGTCCACAATTTACTTACTGTATAAAATAATCACCAAAAAAATGATTTTTTAAAAAGTGGAACAAATGGACAGAGAGCTTCCAAAAATATTGCCACTTCTTGGCTTTGTCTAAAATCATTCAATCAATCAATCAATCATTCACTCATTGATTAGTTATTAATAGCTCACTTGATAGGGAGCAGTAAATTAAGACACCGACACTACTTTTTTCATTCCATTATTGGATTTCTGCACTATATGGTGGATACATTTACATACTCCGACATATTCAGAGACTGGCAGACAGAAAATATGGTGCACTATATAGGCTGGTGAATAGGGAGTGATTTCAGACACAGCTTTTGTTTCATTAGTGCAGATGACATTGGAAAGAGGTAAAACATTTCATGCAAATACAGAGAAACATACTGTAACAACGTTCATAATAGCTCTAGTAATAATGCCAAGGTAAAGTGAACAAAGGTGCGTGTTCAAGAATCATTTGGTGGCTCACCACTGCAACCTGATGAAACTTTTGGATTAGCTTTAAACTGGCCTGTATCTCTCCACATGTACGCACCATTCTCAGGTCACAGAACAAAGCACAAGGGCCAGCGAGCAGGTGTCAGGGGTCACGGTATCCCAAGGGTACCTTGAGTCTCATCCCAAAACCTCTAACATTTTTCAAAGCCCTCCTGCAGCCCAGCCCCTCATCAGAGAGTGCCCCCAATGGCCCCTTGCACATATGCACTACCCCACACTCCTCTCTGGTGGGTGAAGGGGGAACCTGAGTGCATCACCTGAAGCCCCCAGTACGTGACGAACAGGCTCAGTCTGTCCAAAATCAGCCTGAGACCCGGTAGGGGGGGCAGTAATGATGCTGAGGGGGCAGAAACACATACAGGGGGCAGATTTCATTTTCTCCATATTTCACAAAGGCTTTTCGCACATTCTTGTTGGACTCAAAGCCTAGCTAGAAAGGGTTTCACCCCACGAGAGGTAATTACTCATAACCTACATGGCCCTGTTAGCTTGGGTTCATATACACATTCACTCAAATTTCAAATGTTCTATCACCTTATAGCTAGCTAGGTTTACTCAAGCAGAGTCACAACAAAACAACTTCTCAGTTTGCTTGGACTTAGAGAGTGGTCATCTCTTCCATTTCAACTTTTAACCATAGACTCACATAAAAATAAGCCAAACTTTAACTACCACGGGCTTAGGGAGCAGGGAATAACAAAGGACGATCATTTCAAAAATACAGGAATACTACTCATACTAGGCCTGCATTCATTTGATATGTCTGTGAAAGTGTCCACTCGGCCTTGATAAAGTGATGTGGTTGAAACCATTGATGCAGTAAATCTAAACCCCCATCTCCTTGTCTGCCCAATCAACCATCAATATAATCTCTACTCATCACTACAGCAGACAATTACAATACAGGCCAAGCCCCACCTTACATAGGCTAAGAGACTCCATGGCACGTTATGTTACATGCAAGAGGCTGGAAAAAATGAAGGTGTTATATCTTGCAGCAGATTATACTTTATCCGAGATGAAGGGTTGAAAAAGAAGGAGTGTAGTTCAGTCAAACTAGCTAAACGGGTGAGAATTAAGATGTTGTAGCGTGGGATGAGGCAGTTATGCATACATAACATGTTGAGGCTGAGACCCCCTACTGGGGAGAGGCACGACAAAGCCTCTCTAACAGCAATACCTCTGGGACAGCTAATGATTAATTAGCTTGTGTCATTAAGTGAGGCAAATGTCACCCGAGCTTCCTGGGGAAGCTGTCACACCATGTGTAGGCTACTCACAAGTTTCCCCCTCAGGTGCTGGTGAAGGTGGAGGGTGGGGGTTAGTACACTGTTACTAGTCAAATCCTGACATCTAGTGGTCAAATGCAAAACTACATCATTCTCCAGTTGCCATAATATAAGTCTATCCAGAAAACTTTTTTCCTTTTTCTTGAGCAATATAGATTAATGATATAGAAAAAATACTTACATACAACTTATTTTTAATATTTCTAACAATAGGCCTACAACAAAGAGATTATCCAGATTCAGCTTTGGGATTACTCGTTGATCTCTGATCCCTGATCACTAAATTAGGTGAGGTGACCTCTGACCTTTAAGTGTCATTCACCTCATTGACCGTGTCACTGACGTCAAAATTAAAGAGCTAATACTTCCTCACACTCAAGTTTCTGAGGAGGCATGTGCTGGCATACAGGCATGCCTGGTGAAGCAGGCATTTTTCAATTGCCCAACCTGGCATCGCAGAAACACAATCTTAAAAATATCTTTCTCTATGTTAAACTTATAGTTTGTGGTGTTAAAAAACTAAAAGCAAAGTTGTTTCAAATGTAAAAGCAGAAAATTTAATTTTTCTTACCAAAGATCCATGATGTAAGCTGGGTTTGACGACTTTCTTGCAGAGTTTGGGACTAATCCAGACATGAGGGACAGCAGAAATGGTAGTTTGAATCAAGTTACTTACTTTACTTGCGCTATTTTCTCTATCATCTACCACTGGCTTTTCACTGCACACATTATTTCTCTCTCTCTTCATCCCAGGACCAGTTAGTCTGACTCTTGTGAAGGTCAGTACTGAATCCTGGCCTGCTATAAGACCAGACCAAGAAGAAGTGAGAAGGCCCCTCTCTTTACCAGGGAGTGGCAGCACAACGTGGAGAGGCTTAACACACACTCACACATAAACGCACACACATATGCACTTCATGTCTGTGATTATTCACATCCGCAAGCATGCGCACATGCACACACACACACACACACACACACACACATACACAATCTGCCTCACCCTCACATAGACATACGCATACAAAAGCACACCTGTCAGGGCCTTTCCACTATGTGAGCAAAAGCAAAGAAGTCTGGCCCCCCCTCTGTCTCTCTGTATGTGGTATCCCATGTCTGTTATATTAAAGCAAATCTATTCAGTTCCCACTTTCTCATCTGAAATAATGGCATGAGCAATTTTCACATTTAGGCAAGCAAGGCCACATGCAGTCTCTCTCTCTCCCTCTCTCTCTGTTTCCCTCTCTCTCTATCTCTCTCTCTCCCTCCGCTTAATGAATGGAATCGGATCTGGGCCCCTGTGGCTGCAGTCTAATCTGCCTTTGAAGATTTCTACAATTTACCGATAAAAAATAAACCCACAACTCCTTACACAATTGTATTGTTTTGCTTAATACACAAATAAATAAGTCATCTACTCACATCTACTTATACATTTACTCATATCTATAAGTAAATGTGATTTTTGGGTTATTTACAGTGGCCTAAAGGGCCCAAGGCCTTGCCAGGAGCCTCCCGATTGTGCCAGTCTACTGGTGTGTGACGTCCATTTGAAGGGTCTGAAGGAAAGAATCTGTCAAATAGAATGATTGAATTAAAGTGCACTTTGGTCAGGAGTGCTCTCTCTTTGCCACTTTGCACCATAACATGTCTTGTCCTAAAATAATTAGATTGAGGCCTTGGGTGGTGGAGTGGCCGGATCCTCAATGGTCAAAAGAAGGAATGGCCTGGCTTTGAATGGAAGCCTCCCATCTTAAAAAACACTTTATTTCTTTACACTTGAGGTTTGTTGTCTTTTGTGACTATTATCCCCATTCACCATTTGCTTTCATGCAGCTGTGCCCCTCTTAAAAAAGCCTTTGTGCCAGCACGATGAATACAGGGAATGTGTCCATGGCAGGTAGCCCTTATTGCAAGTTAATCTCCTGAAAGAGCCTCATACAAGTACTTTTAAATTCTCCCCGAGCCACAGAGGGCTCATCATCAATCGAGCACTTCTCCCCTTTGTAGGACTGATGAGTGTGGTGCGCGGCCGGTGACAATGGCTGCCAAGTGTGGCGAAGTAATCACCTTCTGGGGAAAACACTAGTAATTACTTCTAAACTGTTTGGGCTTCAGAGACAACTACTATTGTGCAATAAAATGAAAGGCTCTCTTTAGAGACCAGTGCTGTGATGGTTGCTCTCAATCTGTTTGTCATCTGTTTGTTTACAGAGATTTCTCTTTGCAGTTGCCCACAGCAACCATGCTTTATCATATATGTGTGTGCGTGTGTGTTAGTTTATGTGTGTCCTCATGCCAACACACTTTTATGCCTGAATTCCCTACCAGAGAAAGGACGTACTGACACTCATCAGGCATACAAAGACACTTTACATTGTAGAAGCTATAACGTGAGGAAGAATTCATTACAGTTAGACAACTGAACAAGTCTATTTTCCCTCCATTCCTAAAGAATATGTTAATTAAGCACATTCCTGCATTCAACCAGACACATATCCTCTATTGAGCTCTGGATAAGAGTGATGAGAGAATGTCTACGACTATTTCCTGAACTGCACTGGGGAGACAGTATAGTTTTTGTTGATCAAGCATTACTTCTGTTATCACATGACATGTTCATTCTGTGTCCATTTGAACTCATCTGGATGAGAGCACAACTGGACAACGGCAGTAAGACAGAATATAAGGACAAAAACAAACAAAACAACAACAAAAGACCAATCTGAAATTTCAGGCTACTAAATGATGGATTGTACTTTAGCCTTTTTGCAGTTGAATTACTGTTTATGCCCCTGCCTAAATGATCTAAATATTTACCTTGCTCATATTTTTTCACTATGATTTTCAGTAGCACCAATGGGCAACTCTAACTCTGGTCTAATGCCAAAGATACAGTCACCTTGATGGTTACTTAAACTGCCATACCATAAGAATGTGAAAGTATTGCATTATATCCAGGAATGTTGCTAATTTTGTTTTGACCAGGTGTGATTACAGCTTCTGACCAAGTGGGATTTATCGTACTAGTAAGATTTAGGTCCATAGCTGATAAATAACCACTGCACCCTAGATGGAAAATGAAGTCTTGAGCCCACATTATGCTGTCACAGAAAAGTAACAGAGCATTTATAGATTCAGGTGCATGCAATGCAGGGACTTGCCTCAAAGGTTTTTTAGTTTTAGTTTGCTAACACTGCCATATTCTTCAAACAACTATATATTACACAGCATTTTAAGAATTGCTTAAAGCTTCAGTAGTAAATCTACATTTGTTTTATTCACCTTATTTTGAACAGTCAATTTAATTAATAATTTCCTCCTTAGTTTATGGAGAAGAATACTCTCTTGTGACATCATTAGTGAAATATCAGTGATGACCATGACATAACTTGTTGACCTTCTCTATATATCTTATTAAAGAGTGTTTCACTGAATTATTTAATTATTTAAAATTATTTAATTTACCAGTAATAAAACATCTGTTTATTGAATCAGTAAGGGAAATTGTTAAAATAACTGAAACACTAAGACACAATCTTTTTTAAAAGAAACTGCTCCTATAACCAGAAACTGACTTTAATGACAGGAACTTTATGTTTATTGTGATTCTTTTAATTCCTATAAAATAATCACTCTGCAAATATCTTATTACTTAATTAACTCAAACATTACGTCATATTCACGTTTTATATGTGTTTGTGTGTATGACAGAGAGAGATAGACAGAGAGGTTCAATGAATACAGGGATAATCAATAAATACAGAGAAACTACTTTTCAAATATGATCCAGGTCTTTGTACGGTAACTTTCATTTCACTGTTGAAAGAGAGACACTCTCACACACACCACGAGCTTTTACCTTAGCTTCATTTTAAGCTCATCTTGACAGTTTGACCCAGCCATGCAGGGCCTGAATGAAAAGGCACACTAGGCCATTCAATCTACCAGAAAAATAAATGTAAATAAAATAACCAATAAGAATTTTGGTTTTAATCTATTTTAGACAGCAGTGGAATTTTACAAAGTCTGGTTGAAAGAGTGGTTGCCTGCCAGAGGAAAAATATGCAAACATCATCAGTTAGAACAACATAGAGGATGAGGAGTATTTTACCCCTATTATTGATTATGTGCCATTTGAATCAATGTCTGATTTATGGTTGCTCTCATTTTTTATTGTCATAATGTTTTCGTATATTTGCTCTTGCAACAATGGTTAATGGTCATTCAGAGACAGAGTTGGGACAGAGTTAATGTCTATTTCCTGCTGTAGGTTGAAAATGATTGGTAAATGGGTTAGTTAAAGTCTGTGTCCCTGCCACTAATAAGATAACTAAGAGGGGCTAATTACTATGACTGGCTGGCAGTGGCTGTGACTGTGACTGTATCTGTAGCTGTGATTAGACTACTGGCATGCCTAACGTTAGAGCTATGGGCATTGCTATTGCTGTGGCTGTTATGATTAGCAAGGCAGCAATATACAGATATTGAATGTGTAACACTACCTAACCTACAGTACATGCTCCAGTGTGAACTGATGTGGTTGTGTTGACTATTGTGTATCATAGTAAAGCTATTCCTGAACTCCTGTGGTGTACACATCTGTCATATCTGATAAAGAGCCATTCCTGCCAGGATTTGAACCTGGCAGGAATGGCTTTTCAACACTGTTTTGCTGTCCAGTGTCCTAGGTGCAGTAAAGAGTAGCCAACCAGTCACAATCACAGCCACAGCAATAGCCATTAGCTTCAGCTACAACCATAACCAAAGCCACAGTATAGCTACAGAACAGCCACAGCCACATTCATAGCCCATGACAATGCCAACTACAGCCATATCCACAGCCACAACAGTAGCAGTCACATATGAAACATTGTGTATCTATCAGTTTATTTTGTTTTTCTTCTGCTCCCTAGTTGCCAAACATCACAAAATGCAAAAAAAAAAATAAAATGGCTAACATACAAGCAAATAATTACTTTACTGTCACATTCAGCAGACACAAAGCAACATTAGCATTCATTTGGACTTCTGTTTCTGGTCACTTGACAAATGTAAGCTCAACATTTACTCACCTTTTAGCTCTGTTTTTGATCTCCACCAACTCCAGAGAAAAATATCTGGCTCTTTAGCTGGCAAGATACTAGTTGTTGTGTTCACCGGGCACTGGGTAACTGTATGGATATATAATAAGATATGAAATACATCCATGGGTAAGTGTCTGTTGTTTTGTGCTGACCAAGTAGCAAGCATACAGTGAGTTACTTACTTTCTTTTTTGCTGTTTTCTCCATACCAGCAGACACAGGGGACTGTTTTTTTTTAGCAAATTCTCTGATAAACCCACTGTACACTGAGCCAAACAGCAGAAAATAGAAAGACTGGTTGAAGACCCAGATATTTTTCTCAGGAACACACTTTATTTATTTATTTATATATTGGCAGTGAGTACGAGACAAATGTTTGCTAATACATCAGCCATAACATATTTATCAGGCAATATGCCAGGGCTATGTACCTATCAGCTTGTTATGTGGTTCCTCTGCAAATTCTAAATGGCTAACATGCTAGCAAACAATTACTTTCAAGTTCAGTGGGCACAATGTAGTTTTAGCATTCATTTGGAGTCCTTTTTCTGGTCCCTTGACAAGTATAATATGTATAGTTCAACATTTCAGTGTTCAACATTTGAACTACTTTATATACAGCTAGTTTAGTCTAGTGGTTCCCAACCGAGGGGTCGAGCCCCTCCAAAGGGTCACCAGATAAATCTGAGGAGTCTTGAGATGATTAATGGCAGAGGAAAGAAGAAAAAAACAAAGTTGATACACAAATCTGTTTTCAGTTTTTGGACTTTTTCTCTAATCTTTTATTTTTGGTGAAATATTGGATCATTTGAACATTTATTGAAATGAAACCATGTGAGGAGTTTATAGGGAGAAATCACTATTTAGTGGAGCAGTTAACAACTCATAGACATCTGAAATGTGACCCCAACTACACACTGCTTTTTGTAAGACATCAATAGCCAAAAAGGTTGGAAACCACTGGTTTCAGCTTTAACAATGTGTTGTATCTTAAAAGCTTGTTGTATTATCCATTGTGTCAAATCTTCTGAAAAGTATCTAAAGCTGTAAAATAAATGTAGTGGAGTAGAAAGTATAATAATTCCTTCTGAAATGTAGTGGAATTTAAGTATAAAGTAGAATCAAATGGAAATACTCAAGTAAAGTACAAGTACTTTAAAATTGTACTAAAGTACAGTACTTCAGTAAATATACTTAGTTACTTTCCACCACTGCCTTTTAGGTCTGTTTTAATCTCCACCTACAACTGTGAAACATGTATGGCTCTTTAGCTGGCTGAATACTAGTTGAAATGCTCAGCAGGCACTCTGTAACTGTTACTGCTGTTTGGAGCTGGGAGGTAGCCAGCATAAAGTGAATTAGAGCTTTTTGCTGATACCCTGATTATAGTCACAACATGGAGCTTTTTGCAGGAAGACTGACAGTAAGACAGAGCTCAAGACCCATATTTTTCTTTGGTGCAGACAGTTTTTAGGCAATGGGAACAAGGCATTTGTTTACCAACAAATCAGCTATAAAATATTTACGAAGCAATAGGGATGTAAATCTCTTAGCTTGTTTTATAGGCCTTCTGCCCCTAGTGGCCAATAATCAACAAAATCAAAAAAAACATCTTTATCTAATGAAGAAAGGAATTACTGCATCAGCAGCTACAGTCAGAGCTCAGCTTTCCACCAGGCTAAAGGCTAAATGAGTTATACAAAGTATGACTGATGATCATTGTCACTACGAGATTGTTCTAATAACCTTTGTAGCAATGACTGTGGTAAAGAGCAATTTTATAAATTTTTTCCATTGCCCAATCTATGAAACAGCCAGAGAGAGACAATTTAAGAAATTCACAGTACTTGATCTCAAAAAACTGTATTTCTTGGAAAGAAATCCAATTTATGTCAGTGCTTAAACCAACATTAGATCTATAACTGTATTGTTTATACGCAATATTTTATCTTCATAAAATGAACAATAATTAAAAGCAATGAAAAAGATTCATATGTAATTATGTGTACTACTTTAGCAAATTGTACATTTACAGTCATGTCACTAAAGCACCCATGAACTGAATTTGAAAAGAAAGAGAAGGTTACGCATAGGTTGTGAGCTTGCAGAGCTGGTCCTTCCTGCCCATTGTGTGCTTCATTATGTTGGCCCATAGGTGTCAGTGAGTGACAGCAAGTGAGAAAAAAAAACTGTGCTGCCAGTCTGATAATTCCATGAGGCAGCAGGCCTGTGGGTCTCCCTTTGAACCACAGTCCATTCAACAGAAGAACATGGAAATATCTCCCCACCCTTTTGTGGTCACCAGCATTTCATTTGCAATCTAAATCTAAAACACATGAGTCACATCAAAGGGCTTTTTGATAGCTCGGATAGAGCAAAGACTTGAAATAAAACGGCTAATTACGAGTGTTGATTAGGAGGCCATGTAAGCTACAGACTAATTGGATTGCACAATGCAGTACTGCTTTACTTTTCTGTGCATTTTAATTAAATCTTTTTGCTATAAAAACTGAGATATTCAACCCATTTCTGTGTTTCCAGCAATAAACATTATAGCGTATATGAATATGTATATGATAGACACATATACAAGATATGTAAAGTCTGAGGTTGTGATTTGTTTGTTTTTTACATCAAATGTAAAAGTCTTTTTATAAAAAAAAAAAAATTCCATGTATATACATTTTACCTCAGTATAAGTTCCTCTTTACCCATTCAGTGACTATGGTTAGAGCATATCAAGGTCAGGTTTACAGCTTTATCCTGTCGGAGGTTAAAGACCCCTCCCTGCATGTTTCAAGACATATAAAATACTCTGCATTGAATAATAATTTGTGTCTAATGTGTTTTTTCCACAAAAGTGAAAAATCTAATTGCTTGTATGCACACATGTTAATATGAGATCTTAGGTTAGCACAGAAAAATGTTCTTCCTTCAGCAAATGGATATGAAAAGAACCTTCTAATGTCAAATACATCACTCTGCACAGTGAAGGTCAAACATCCAAGTGAAGTATCAATAAGAAAAGCACACTTTTTAGTGCCTGTAAGGGCTTGCAATAATGAAACATCAAAGAGTTGTAATTATGTGATCTGAAAACAGTTTTCTTTATTTTCTCATTAGTAAATGAAGATTTTAAAGTGAAGACTAATTGCTTGCTTGCCAAGTGCTTCTTAAAAGGGTTTGAAATCTATGAATGAATATGACCTGAAACCAAATCTGTGTATTGATGTGTAATACATGTATTACAGGTCAGAACAGCAGCCAAATGACTAAAACAGTAAATGTAGAGTTAAGATGTGCAGAATGATAAAGTACAGTACTGTGGGATTATTACTGTAACAGTATAGGGAAGGTAAACCAGTGCAATAAAGTACAAAATTTAAAAAAAGTATTCTGTCCTCTTCTGTGTGATTCCCAGGGAGGACAGGAGTTTATCTGGAAGGGTGCAGAGAGACAGATAAAACAAGCATGAAAAATCTATCCTCTGATGAAGATCATATGATACGACTGGAAGGACCACATCAGCTACTAAATGGACTGTGGGGTAAGTTTGTTTTGTCCACTGTTGTTTCCAAAGTCAGTAATAGAAAGGCAACATGGGCATGGAGTCCTTAAAGTGCTCAAAAAAAAAGAAAAGAGAAACTGAACATACAATTCCATGAGCTAAACTCAACCTTATGTGATATACTCAAAAGCTCCAGAACAACTACTAATTGGACCTTGAGTTGTGAGAGATGAGATTACTGTCAACGACTATGTTACTGCTGCTCACCCGAGACTTGAAAAAGAGGAGCAGATGTCATTAATGGCGTGTTCCAGGACTTTTTGAAATAGGTGATTGCTCAAAACAATATAGTAATATGGGATTTTGATATATTGCCTCTGGAGTACAGTAAGGTTTTGAGCTTCAAAGACTGTTTCACCAACCGGGATGTTAAAGCACTGGTACTCTCCTTACTCACATGACATTATAATCTCAAACATATTGCGTAGTATTCTGCAGAGATGCCTGCAATGGAGGTTGGCTTGAGTCCTAATTTGTTCTCTGCCCTGAGAGCCACCCATTTATTCGAGGACCACATAAACAGCCATCTGATTGAATCACTTGTTGTTACTAAGGAGACTGGCTGAGATAGGCTATGAGTAAATGGAAAATCAAGCCTTTTATTGGGGAGAAAATAAAGGACACAATTAATGATATTTATTATTAACTGTTTTCTGCAATGATATAAGCAGGAATATGGTTGCTGAAAGGAGCAAACATTAGGATACATAAATGTAATGGACTATGGTTTTTTTTCCCTTTTTTTCCACAATATTCATAAAAGAAAATGACAGATTGACACAATAAAGACATGGGGATAACGTCTGTATCTTATGATTCTACCTTGTAAAAAAAAGTGTCAGACAGGATCGTGAAAAGCACTTGCACATTCACAACAAAAGAGGATAACGGTATGGGAGGGGGTCGGTGACAACCTCCTGCGGGGGGAGATTTCAGCGCAGGTGTCCTTGGTTTTTTCTGACACCTCGGAGACAAGACCCGACCGTAAGTAGCCTAAGACTGTTGAGGGGAATCAGAGCTGATAAAATAATAAATGTCTGATCTGCCATGAAATCCGAAAAAGAGCAGCAAAGGAGAGATACGCTCGTCTGGATGAGAGACCCCCGCTGGGCGAAGACACGCAGCGTCTGTTAGCTGAGCCGTGAAAGCTCGCTGCCATTGACTGGAGCTGATGGGAGCAAAACGATGAAAAACCGAGCGCAGGAGAGAGAGAGAGCATCCTCAGGCTAGACATCGCATCACTGGTCATTTTAAGGTATAATACATCATTTACAGATTAGCAGTCCGCAATATTTGCCACTGTCTGGACGTTCACAGTCGATGCTGACGGCTTGCACGGTGGCATTTATGGTCGCCAGACAAATTCTTTTTTTTTTTTTTCATTCTGCAGATGTGGGCTGCAAGAAGAATAAGGCCTGTTCGGTGGGTGAAACGTTCAGGGATTAATCACAGATCACGATGATCATCAGCGAATCAGTGTTGATAATCTCCAGCTTTGCAGGTTACTCATGGATGAGTCTGCTGGACTGTTTTCACATGTTATGGATGATATGCATGTTTGCATTTAAAAATAATGTTAGATGCATGTTGAATTTTGCACATGAGATTCACTGAATAAGGAGCACCCATATCTTATTGTTCTGTCATCCTGAAAAGCAACAACATCTGAGCTTGTTTTCTCTCCTGTCATAGCTACCGTTGATCAAGATGAGATTAAACTGACTTCATGTCAACACTGCTGGATGTGAGGTCACACATGCACTCACTGGCACTGGTTTCGGACGAACAATGCCGAGCTCTCAGGTGCAAGGTATGGGCAGAAATTTCAGTGATGATCCCTGGGAGTCTGGCCTCACTGGCTCCAGTCAGGACTCAGTCTGGTCCTCCACTGCTAACAGCGTGGTAAAGATCGTGCTCATATCTCTGATCGTGTGTGTGTCCTTGTTTGGAAATGTGGTAGTTCTCCTGGTGTTCCAGAGAAAGCCTCAG
The DNA here is from genome assembly GCF_914725855.1 of Thunnus albacares. Taxonomy (NCBI): domain Eukaryota; kingdom Metazoa; phylum Chordata; class Actinopteri; order Scombriformes; family Scombridae; genus Thunnus; species Thunnus albacares. The sequence goes on from NC_058115.1 coordinate 20,838,042, forward strand.
CTTCTTCATGTGGCCAACCGCTTTGTTCTCAACCTCCTCTTGGCAGATCTACTCCAGACCATATTAGTCATGCCCTTTGCCATCGCAGCCACTGTGCCAGGTGTGTGGCCTCTAGATGCCCGACTATGCCAGGCTTTGGTGGTGCTCATGCACCTTTTTGCATTTGCTGGTGTCAATACCATTATAGTCGTTTCTGTGGACCGCTACCTGGCCATCATCCACCCTCTGTCCTATCCTACCCGCATGACCCCTCACCTGGGCACCAACCTAATCATCTGCACCTGGGTGCTCAGCTTCCTTCAGAGCACACCTCCCCTCTATGGCTGGGGGGCCATTGACTTTGACCACCATCACAAGGTGTGCTCAGTGGTATGGTCCTCGAGCCTGTCCTACTCTGCGGTGGTGTCCACCTTTTCTTTCTGGCTGCCAGTGTTTGTCATGCTCGTATGTTATTGGATGGTGTTCAGAGCAGCTCGGAGGCAGAATGCACTTGTGCACCCCATACAGACACAGGCCTACTCCCAGCCCTGCCCACAGGACTTCCAGGCACCTGGCAGCCCACAGCGACAGCCACAGCCCCAGCTCCAGCTCCAGCAGGCAAGTTCACCTGATGGCCCCTACTCGGCCAGGGGGTACCCTGTTCGAGTTAGGCATCGACGTTTCCACTACCACTGCAAGGCAGCACGTGTAGTTTTTGTGATCATGGCCTCATATATCCTCAGCATGGGGCCTTACAGCATACTAAATACTATATCTATGAGCGCCAGAGCAGCTGTACCCCCCTGGTTGTCCTCTCTTGCCCTTGTGCTCTTCTTTCTGCAGTGCTGTCTACACCCCTACATTTACGGATACATGCACCGTAGTGTGAGAAAGGAATTCCTTGCTCTGCTTTGTGGGCTGTTCTGCAAACAGAACCGTCCCAGCCAGAGCTCCGCTGTGGAGAGCTGCTTCACCACTACCGAGGGACGCTCCGGTGCTCATCCTCACCTGCCCAGCCTGGCCGCTCGAGTCTTCCCCCTGCGGACGTGGGAAGAGTGCACCACATCCTCCTCTCCCACTTTTGAGAGGAAGTCAAGGGACAGCCGTAAAGAGACCACATCGACCAGCGTCAGCTCTGAGAGGGAGCTCACAGTCCACAGCAAGCAAAGCACATAAACTGAAACTGCCTTGAGGATTCACTGGATAGTTTAATGGTATTTGCTCTTACTTCAAGAGCTTCTCATACAGTATGCCTTTTTGACAACAGGGTTATTCATTCTGATGTTGCTGGCATTAGGAATAGCTGTATTACCTACTTGATCATCTACATAATGATCTTTTTCTATTTTGTCATAAGCTTGATTAAATGATTAACTTGACATTGAATATATCTCTTTGAAAAATGACATGGTCCATCCATTGTTGCATTATGAATGTAAAGTAGAACTGACTGTGTGAAAGAAATCCTAAACAATGAATATTACTTTGATTTCACTTTATCAAATTTTGTATGTAAATGGGTTTTATATGTAAATGCAGTTTTAAGAGTTACCACATGGGCCAGATAAGTCCGAATGTGTGCAGCTGTTGTATTTTGTCTCTACAAACCATCTGTACTGTTTTAGATGTATGCAATTATTGTACTAGCCACTGTTACATAAAATGGGCATTTAAATCAATCTCAATTTTAAAAAGAAAAACTGAAGTAAAACCAGAAACTACATTTAATTTGTATTTTACATATTTGCCTGCAGGTCTATCATAAATGCCACTTATTTTCAGTGTAGGATTGCTGTGTTAAGATAGAATTTGTTATGCTGGATTAAAAATATTGGTGTTCTGACTACTTTGCTCTAATTATGGGCCATAGATGTCTCTGATAAGGTATTGATATGCAGTATCTGCACAATACCTTGATCTCCTTTAAACTTTCTGTGTGTTGTATTCTGTGTGATCCTGTCTGAGGGTACAGGATCTACTGTCATTGTGTTAGTGCGAGCAAGCTTTGCCTGCAACTAATGAACTCAGGGTATGTTTGTGGAAGAATTTGTAGTGCCCATTTTTGGACAAAATCTTGTTGAGCAAGTGAAAATTACCATGTCTATGTGTCACTGTCATAGTAACTATTCTTAGTCTCAAAGCGCCTTTTAAATAAATGGATAGTATAGTGATATTGTGCCTGTCTGTACAGAATACACAAAGGGTTGGTGACATCCCTTTCCTTGATGGGATGGTCACACATTGAAGTTTGTCTTAGCCTGTTTCCTTTAACTCAAGCTTAACAGAGGTGGAATTTGTTGCCTCTTATTTCAGTGTGCTACTGTATATTTGGATTCAGTATTTGCTGCCTTTGTAAATTCAGTCTTTCTTTGAGAAAGTACAGTATTTCTGTTGAAAAATACTGTCCATAGAGAGCAGGTTGTGATAAAAAAAAAAAAAAGAAAAAGAAAAGATAACTCTAGCGGACTAGCACCAGTTATTCAATGTAGGCTTCATGCCGCAAGATCTTATGTAACAAATTTCTTATATTCCACTGAACACATGTAGGTTTGTAAAGATACCTCCTGATACAGTATTTTCAATGGAAACTTTGTCTGCTTGAAGCCAAGTAGAGGGTGGGTATTTATGCAAGTATCATGTGCTTGCCATGACTCATCTTAGAGAAAGGCAATCAACCGAGTTGATGGGGTGAATGAAGTGTTGCCAAAGGATATCATAGGTGCGTCACATCATTGTGAGCATTATTTAAGTGTGTGAAGTCCCTATTTGTCAAGTTTTTATAATCTTTTAGGAGATAGAAGAAAATGTTTGGGAGAATGAGCCAGAGTGCTCCTGGTTTATTATTATTATTATTATTATTGTTGACTGTGATATAAGTTTTCTGAGAAACCACTCACAACTGATCGCACCTGACCAAACTGGTGTGGACTTGAGCCTTGGTTTATTCAGCTGGTCACTTGTGAGAAATCCATGCTACAGTATTATAATTGACAATCAAACTTGTATAATAAGTTTGTCGGTGTTGCTCTGTAAAGGACAAAGGGGTACGGTTCAGTATGTAATACAATTTATCATCAAATGAGAGAAAACTATGTTTTCAAGTGCTTTAAAACTACATATTTTTGTGATTTCTATTGTGCTTTTGTATTATTTCTGGTTTCATTATCCAACATCAAAAATGTATGTTGTTTAATAAAAGTTAATTATATTTATTGTGCGTAAAAGTGTCAAATTTTCTGTTAAATTTAACAAGTTTTAGCAGGAATATGCTAAAAGTTGCTTGGGACTAAGTCGACTACAGGAAAGCATGTGAGTGTCAGAGTTCTTCCTTGTCCCCATCAACCAATAACTTCATAAATGACAACTAAATCAGCTGCTGTTAGGACTGTTTTAGTTTTTGAATTTTCAGCTAAAAAAGTCATGCTCGGCAGAAATGAAATAATAATCAAACAAAAGCCTGATTTTCTTGAAGGTTTTGCAGTTATAAAGTTCTACATTTTCATAGCCAGGACAAAAAAGAAGAGCTTCTCTTGGGAGAAATTCATGAGCACTAAACTGAAAATGTTTAAAAAGTATTCCTGCTTGTCATCCCTGCCCTCATCAAACTGTAATCCCCGTTAAAATACAAACATCTGGGTTGTGATTGTTATATACAATATGCAGGTGTGAATACTTCTGACTGAGGGAGAATAAGATGTGTGCCCTGCATTTATCTGCATTAGGTCAACAACACTGTTTCCTTACATACTCATCTTGCTTTATGTTATGGTTTCAGCCATGAAAACCTATAGGTATGAACAGAAAACTGAATCTTATTGTATTATGTTGAGACAAAAGTAAGGAACAATATGGTTAAAAGTATTGTTTCAGTATGCGTTCCAGTGGCTCCAAGAAAAAACATGTGGCCTTCATTTTGGAATTAATTGCATTTATTTGTAAAAATGTTATCACCTCGGGTGATGACGCCACACTGCTTGAAGCAAAAGACAGCAGTGTTTTATGTAGTTACAATTCAGCAAACCGCTTATTAACATCTAAAAGGGTGCATCTCAACGGTGCATATGTACTTCATCAGTAAATTCATGGACTGCGTTATGATTAACTAGGTGAGAATCTCCTGTGGCCGAAAAAAAATCAGGCATGTCACTGAGAGATCATCCTTAATGTGCAACATACTGTAGCTGTAGCATATTCATCTATGATACAGATGTGCTTTTTAACCAAGGATACCCTTTGATTTAATTCAAACTTAAATGTAGCCATTAAATACAAGAGAAGGGACATGTATCAGAGCAATGTCAGTGTTTTATATCATTTATGAACTACAATACAGGCTGATATTTGAGGATTTATAGCCCCATCTTTACCTAAAAAAGAAAGAAAAAAAAACTCCTACAGAAGGTTTCATAATGGTGACAATCTTTAAGTAGCATTCTCTCGCTCGCTCACTCTCTATACAATATATGTACACACACATTTTTTTTCATCATTACAATACAGGTAATGAAAAACAAAACCTTTTGCCATAAGGGAATAGAAAAGCAAAATAGACAACATTTTACTTTCTTTAGAAAATTAAAATAAAAACATTTCAGATTTTCTTGTTAAACCCACCAAAACAAATGGTTCACGATGACAACTAGATCACAGGAACCCACGATGATGTTCAAGGTCCCACTCAAAAATATTACTGGTCAACAGTGAACACAAAATTATACATATATTTAAAAAAAAAAAAAAAAAAAAGAAAAATATAGCAACATAGGTTTAAAGCACAAACGAGGACGGGCTCTGCTCTTCAGGTCTTTTCTATGATAAGTGATGGTTTCAGTTCAGGACCGTTCAAATCACTTTCTCACACAACCAGCACTGAGGAGGTCAGTACTGTGACAGCAAGGAGTCAGTCTTTCCCTCAGTCCTCTAGTCCACCTTGACCACACTGTAGATCTTATTTACAAACCAGAAGCAGGCAAAGAAGCCAATTGTACCTGAGAAGAAAAGACAGGTTAAAGGAATGACTTGACAAACACCTAGGTGGGACTAGCTGCGTTTAAAATCTGTTTCTTAATTCGTGCAGCTCAGTTCAAAATGGAGCAACGAGACATTTTAAAACTAAAAAGTCCACAAAGTCCTGAAAGTAATGTATTTCAGGAGCATAGACACACATACACACACAAAAAAAAAAACTGTCAAGTGCCAATTGGTGCAGTCAGCTTGCTGTTGCTGCACAACCAAACTTTATCCACTAAGCTTGACTTTTGACAGTGTTGCGGCTGCAATCTCCACAAGACCGCACAAACACCAGCAGCAGTGCTTCATTTTGTCAAGGAGAAAGTATATTTTCCCCGAGACCCCCTAATGTTGAGAAGCCAGATTGGTCAAAATCCTGGATCAATTCATCTGGGTATAAAAGTCCTATCTGACTGCTCAATGGGGGCCAAGCAGCCCAATCCCGAATTAAGTTGAGATCAAAGTTGGGGATGAGGTGAATAAGTAAGACAAGAATATAAAGACTTTAAAAATGGGAAATGAGAGAGATTAGGATTATTTAGTTCAAAACTGGAAGCAAGGAGGGAATCTGATAATCTTTTCCTTGAATCCTTGGATTATTTCTTGGTGATAATCTTTTGACATCTCGTCCCCTTGCTACTTACAGCTCTGTCTTAAGATAGTGTCAAAAAGTGCTGCAGTGACAAGCAAGGCTACAGGCTAACTTTTATCTGGCCTAATGACAGTGTAACAGCAGAAAGTATGTCATCAACTGACATCATGGTGAGCCCCATATTTCTGGGCGGCATAAAGACTAGGCGTGTATTTGCTTGTTATCTAGTTCTGTACTTTATCCTCTTTCTGCATATATCCCTAGTCTCATCTGAGTGGGTGTGCAATAGAGCAGGTCAGGGCCAGGGAGTGCTGTTACCATGTCAACATGTGTCAATCTTTGTCTCTCTTAACCTATAGAAAAAAACAAGGATCTTATGTTCAGCCCTGTAATGACGCGTGTGGTAGACCTGTACACCCTTAGTCACACGGCTAGATTTTAAGTGCAAGCACAGAGAAATCGCCTTAATAGCAATGGTCAGGAATGCAGGAGTGCATATGGGCTTATTATCAGCCATGGCAACGAGTGAATGTGGTGTCTGTGTCTTTTGATCGACAGAACAAAAGAACAAAAAAAGGAACTCCCTGATAAAACTAGGCTGTGGCTTGTCAGACAGCAAACCACAGACAGTAAAATTGACCCAAATAAGTCTGCAAAACTAGATCTGACCAAGAGGGACTTTGAACGTTCTAGTCTCATTTCCCATAGTCTCTCTGATTTCCATTAAACTTCAAACAGACTAAAACATGACAGTTCAAATGGGACCCTTGCAAATAAATGCTCTTTAACTTCATTTGACACAGTGCTTCGTTACTGCCAGTATAGCAAATGGCCAAGGCTTGGCTTTAACTATATGACAAGCAAACAAATCTTGCGCAATTTCTGAGAACTACTTCCTGGTGTTTCATTTCACAAGATGTATGAACAGGACGGAGATCCTGAATCTACAGACAACTGAATTCATGTTAGGTGTCATTTTACAAATACTGAGCAAACAATGACTATGACTTCAAACTACACACCCCTCTGATGTACAATAACCTATTGAAGCCTCTTCACTGGTCATAAAAAACGTGATTGGATATAATATATTTAACAACCACATGTACAGTGTGCAGTGGTTAATTTTGATTTTCACCTTATATGTTCCCACGACCGACCTGTCTGAAAATACTGGCTGTGCATAGGGAGTTCTGTCCTTGGATATAATATATATTAATGATCATTTGTAATTTTCATGATCTCACCAATAAAAATAAGCACTTACGATATGATGTCAGTGCATTATCAAAATATGCCAAGACAAGTAAGAAATCCCTGTGGATGCTAAAGAGCTCACATGTCACATAACAAAAGGCCTCACCTGTGAAGAGGAAGAAGATGAGGACCATGATCATAGTGTATCCAAAGTAGAGGAAGGTGCTGGCTGCTCCAATTATTTGCAGCTTTGAGAAGAAGTAATGCACAGCATAGATAAACAGATAGACTGCTGTGAAGCCGCTGGTCAGGAAGGAACGCCACCACCAGTGATAGTCCTGGACACATTACAAATGAAAGGTTAGGATCCAGTAATGAGGATATATGAACTGAATTCTGAACCAGATGGGAAAATACAGAAATAAATAAGCTTAATTGATGTTGATACAGTTTTAACCAACACAAAAATAATAACAGCTTCACACACACAATATTTAGGAGCATGATCAAGACTGAAGAAGCTTTTGCTTTTTTTTTGATTGTCTGACATTAACCATAGATCTTTGTTTAGACAAGTACATTGGTATTATAAAAATATAGTATGTGTTATTAATAGTGGATTAATTTTTAAGTGAAAGTTATTCATTGTTGTAAAAAAAAGTTTGATAAATGAGACAAAATTCTCAGAACATTCAGGTACCTCGGCACATAGGTGGAAGTAGCAGAGCAGAATGGTGGCCTCAGAGCAGGTGATGAGTAGAATAATGAAAACCAGGAATAGGAACCCAAACATGTAGTACATCTGATGAGACCTAAGACACAAGCACTCCATGTTAGACACGTGGCTTAGATCACAACTCCTCCTTGCTGTAAAGGCCACAGGTTATTCAAAACTAAACCAGCTAGCCAATCAAGAAAGACAGCATTCCTTTCTTCTTACCAAATGCTGTTCAGGATGAAGAAAAGCTGGATGAAGATGCAGCCAAAGGGCAAGATTCCACCCATTACTATACCAGGGATAGGCTTGGTAAAGAATGACTGCTCAGGAATCTGACGAGGGATCTGGTTTGTTCGCACTGGTTGCTCAATTGCCTATATAGGAGCAGAAAAAGTGATTAAATGATTACAAATTCACATGCGCGCATGCACACACAAACACATCTGCAATCAATTCATTTCAAGTTAGACACATTCCTAAACTAGTGGAGGCTGCACTTACAGGTTTCTTGAATCCAAAGTAGGCACCAATGAAGGTGAGGGGCACAGAGATTCCAAACCACAGGGCCAAAATGGCAACTAGGGTACCAAAGGGGATTGCTGCTGACGAACCCTCCACCCAAAGGATCAGGTTCATCAGGAAGAAGTCTGCAAACACAATCCTAGGGAAGAGTGGTGGATAAAGGACAATGACAGAGAAAGATAAAACAAATGAGAGCGTTAACAGCAGTTTGACAGGCAAAAGAAAGGGCATTAACGTGTCATTCTAGTTCTCCAGGGTAGAAATGAAGTTTGAAAATGACACAGATAAAACAAACTTAAGCAAACATGGTCAGTGAACGTACCCTGGGCACAGGAGTGCTGTCAGCAGGACGTTTGACTTCCACTTTTCACCTCCAAAAGCTGAAAACACAAACACAGATGGATGAAAATATCATGATAAGAAAGACGACACTGTCTGTGTCGACTCTTAAGACTATAATGAACTTTCCTATAAAGTTGTCACAGGACTCTTACTTTTGTAAAGGCGAGCAGACACGTAGCCAGCAGGGGTGCCCAGGAGAACCCAGAGGACCACAGCACACGTCATGAGAGCTCCTCTGTTGGCCGGTGACAAGAAGCCCAGACAGGCCAGGACTACGGTAGAAAAACAGTCATCATCAGTGCACTCATTCAGACATGCCAGCGCTACTGCTCGTGGAGTGCTGAAATATCAACACAGAGGCTGCTTTTAATGCGACTCCATTCAGCTGGGTAGCACTGCTGTCAAATAACTTCAGACCGCCAAACCTAAAATTCAAAAATCTAAACTGGCTTGAAAATGTAAATGCCTTTAAATGTGTCTTCTTGTTTAATAGTGTAGTTTGCTATAATTTGGAGGCTCCAACAGATGAACCCTCAACCTTGTTGTTAACTTTGTGGAAATACTTTGACATAAACTGTTCTACTGCCTTGCCAGCTATAGGGATGTACATTACCATAATGAAAAAAAACTGCTATAGGAATTAAACAAAGTGTGTTGGGGAAGATAACCAGCTAAGCTAAGCTTTATTTTGGAACTTTCAAATAATTTGTTTTATGTTAATTCATTTAATTATTTTAATCTTTTCATAATCACTATTTTGGTTAACAGCAACATGGCAGCCACTTAGTGTAACACTGACAGCAGTTTGTAAGAATGAAACTCTGATTCACTATGTGTAACTAATTGTGATATCGCATATTAGAGCATAGAGCAAAACAATCCTTACAGAGTGTGATGAAGGTCATGATGAAGATCTGGGTTCCCTGTCCGAGGAACACGGACAGCAACATGCCTTTCCTGGGGGGACGGAACACATCTCCGTGCACTTGCTTCCACCCCGACTCCTCCTGAGCGTCCTCCTGTGGAGGTAGCCAGACAGCAAATACAGTAGCAGTCACAATCAAGGAAGTAGGTCACGTTTGCAAATGATAAAAGTAAAAGGTTAACCAACCACCACGCAGTAAATACTACCTCGAAGTCTGACACCTACTAGCAAAGCAAAATAAAGTGAAGAATGAAAACACTTTTACCAAGATTTGTAAAATTTGGTGTGAAAAACTCCACAGTCAATTCATAAGTATAAGCCGTTTTTTTTTTTAAACTGGCAAATTAAAAAAATATCCACACCACATTTTACATTCTTCTCTAACGTGCCTGTTTCCTGCAATCACACACCCAAACCCCTGATTGAATTACCATAATAGGTTTTGCTTAAAATGGCTTTCAATAAGCTTACATAGGGTAGAGAGGATTTTTCCTTGGTCGATGGAAGCTTTATCAAGTCTGCCTGTGAAATGTAACAAAACATTTATAACTCTGGGTACTTTACACCCAGTGTGCTGGGTGACATTTCACACTGCAGATTTAATGCATCAATATAACCCAAATAATATATGGTTATCTAGATAAAAATAAGGATGCTTTCAAAGTTCCCTGGGAAGCTGTTGGCTTTTACTGTTTTATTGCTGGAAATATGACACCTTTACCTTACGACAGAGAAATGGCACCGGCTACTTTGAATAGCTCATTTGGATTGTGACAACATGGTGCTCTCCAGTACACAAATGACACAACTAAGTAGATTGAAACTGTACCCATAAGAGTGTTATCTATTTCTGGTATATTCCTGCACTGCATCTTCAGGAAATCTTCACTAGTGTGCATGTGTATGCAGTGAATTGTATATACACATCTGGATGAGCTCCAATTGAGCTTAAAAACGCCTTTACCTGGTCCACCTGGTTGTATCTGGCAATGTCCTTGTGCAGAGTTCTCAGCATGATCATGGCAACCATGCCAGACAGGAACAGAACAATGACCAAGGAGTTCATGATGCTAGAAAAACACAAAAAACAAACCCTCAGATCAACTAACAAGCATCAAGAGCCAGAGTGTTTCATTATTTTTATGCCTCACAATGTGAAAAATGTCCTCATACCTAAACCACTGGATGTTGGTGTGAGGCATGGAGACCAGGATGTAGTCCCATCTGGACGCCCACTTGATAGCATTGTTTTCCTGTTAAAGGAAGCAAAATTATTGCAAAAAAAAATCACAATTAGTATATTATATCTCACAGTAACATAGAAATGATTTTATATTAGTTAAATACAATTTTTCATATAGTTTGGAGGCCTACCTCAAATGTGACCGAGTAGCTGTAAACTACAGACACATCGCTATCAAACTCCCCAGGGACCTCCATTGGGTTACCTCCTTCACAATTTGGGCTTTTCTCGTCCGCATGTTTGATACTGTTATGCACAAAACACACAAAATCCTTCAGGTCAATTATTCATAATTATGGTGATAGTTTGAATGGGGAGTTGTCATTCTACTGAAACATGTTGAGGGAGATTAGGCCTAAGTCAAAATCATAACTATCATCATCATAACTATCTACTACCAACCGACATTTACCTCTTCGGCTCCAGAGTGGCTGCGACCAGCCGAGCTCCTCTCCATCCTTCTGACGCACCACTATGGTAAGTGATCTTGATGTCTACATGGTTGAAGACGTAAAATGTATTCTTCTTGTTGAACTCAGACTGAAAAAAGAAACCGTATTCAATACCAGGTACAAAAAGATTTGTAAACACACATCTGTATGTTGTTGAGCATTGTCTATACTGTAATTATTGAATGCAAAAAAACAGCTTCACCTTTATCCTACTAATGTTAATTGTACTGTTGTGTATTTGTATGGCCTGGGCCCATCAATTCTGATAGCCATATTTTTAACGATCAAATACTGTTTGAGTTTACTTTATATTTACTTAAATGACAGTAAATTAGCTACTAACTGTAAATTATACTATGTATTAAAAAAACCGAACAAGAATCCTATAAATTCTATAAATATTCACTAAAATAAGCAAAAAATATTACCATTATCAAACTAAAAATTCTCAACTTCCAATTTTATGACTTTTAAGACCTTTTTAATACCTATAAAAAGAAAAAAATAATACCATTTCCACTGAAAAAAAGTTAAACTATAATACAGTATACAATGTTGTTGCATTTCATAAGTTAATTAGGAATGCACTGCTGCCGACTTGAACATACTTGGCTAATACAGAAACTGATTGTTGACGGTATAGGCCTATATATTTAAAAAAGAAAACAGGCCTATATCTGCCAATACCGATAGTTGGTTGTTTATGTCTATGTTATTTGATTTCTTTTTCATCTGCCTAAATATCTGAAGAAACACAATTTCAATGAGGCTACACAACCTCCAAGTGATGTAGCTACCACTAGTGCTGCATTTAGGCTTTATGGTTTACACCGTTTACACCTCCACAATCAAACTTTTGACTCAAACAACGAATAGGGGTGATAGTGAATTTGAAATTATTTCCAAAAGATGTTCAGCTAATTTGAAAAGATGATGACAATGTAGGCCTTGCCCCATACAACTATACAAGCCTAACCATAGCCCAAGGTAATACAAATGTTCTCACTACAGGTCGTTATGTTAGGTATGATGAATATAACATAAGAGATGGCTTCTGCTCAATATGAACATATCTGCTGAAACAGTGGAAGGGTGCAAACAGTCACATCCCTCTTTACATAGGCCTACTTGTATTTTTCCCCCTTGAAATCTTCACAGAATAATTTATAGTTACATAATAGCGCATAGAATCACAATTGTTTATGGTTAGAACAGCTGTTTTGTCAATCACATTTCTATCAAACCATGAAGAAGAGATGCTACGATTATAGACTGTGATGGTATGATTATGGTCTGGGAGGAAAAAATCACAGTTTCATGATTATTATGCATTAATTTACTTCACAAAACTACAGCTGGGTAAAATCACATGAGCATTTGTTCAACCCACTGTTGAAGTTCAACCCACTGTTGCAGGATTCTGCAACAGTGGGTTGAACTCCAACAGTACCAGAGGTAGTCTTAAGTTAAAAGTAAATAAGAAAAATGAAAATAAATAATCCATGCCAAGATTAACTTTTATTGGACATTGCAGTAATGACTTTAGTTGATTTCTAATATTTAAAATATAGTATTTTTTACTATTATTATTATTAATATAAGATTAAAATGTACTTTATTGATCCCCGATGGAAAACTATTACTAAGTTAGGTAATAAACTGAAGTGTTTTTATTATGAACTGTCATCCATGCTTATTTTTAATTCATTTTTAATAATTTATTTTACTAATGAATCTACTTTAAATGTGGCCTGAGAAATTCCTATTATTGTTCTTTTTTTTTGCAGTTTTAGTAAAAACAAAAGAAATACATTTTTATGCAGGTGTTATTAATCACTGAATGCAATTAATTAGATCCCATGGTACAATGCTGGAAGTCTACAAGATCCTAATGTTAAGTTAGTCTTTTACACCGAGCATATTTACCTACCATACCAGTGTTTGCTCAGCACAGATAGAAGAATGCAACAGGATGTGAATGGTCACACTGAAGCCCACTGCTTCTCTTCTGCTGATTGTGAGTGACACGTTTATATTTACTTCCCTACCAACTCAATGTCTCATTAAAGTAATGTTTGCTAACTTAGTTATTACTTAGTGTATCACCTTCACTTAGAGCATGCATAGCTGGATGGTGATCTCAAAGTTAAGTTTGAGGTGTTGAATCCTTTAGCAGTGACTTCTCTTCGGTAAGTTTTAACATTGGGGATCTATCCTCCTGAACAACCCTCTGGCCATTCTTTATGTATCCAAAATACTCCCACACTGACAATTTAAGGTCTTTTAGTGAATACAACGCTACAGTGTTGGGTCCCTCAGCCACTGCCAGGACACTTCTCATCTGCTTTAGTTAATGTAGGCCCCCTCAAACACAAATAAAGGAGTTGCTCTCGAGACAGCTTGTCTAACTTTGCGTACCTGAACTTGTTGCAGCACAGCATTTTAAGCTGGTAAACCAGGTTTGTTTTGGCTCCGCCTGCAGTCAGTTGGTTGCGCCTATGGACTTTTTTTTTTTTTTTTTTACACAACTGTCTAGTTATAATTTTCCTCACAGTACAACTGTTGTTCTGGAAAAATAATGAATCATAATGTCCCTTTTTTTGAGAGTGAGAACAGAAACACTCGGTGTAGCTGAGCCTTTACGGTTACAGAACTGTGACTTTTAAAGAGCGGTTAATAGTGAAATTAGTTCATCACTGCATCCCTACCATGGAGTGCTATACCTCGATTTGTTCAGAAGAATGAGGCCTTTCCAGTCAAATTAATCTTACAAGTAAGTTGAAATATCTAAGAGCATGACAGCTGAAATAAAAAATGCCTGAGTTTTGCTGAATTGGGAGATTTCCTGGGTAAACAAACTTCACCTCCTGCTCCAATGAGCTTGCATCTAGGTGTTATTTTTACATGTCCAGACACGCCTGCCTTGCCTTCAGGTCTTAAGAGGAATAATGAATATATGCATAATGATCATATAATGATAATGGTTGTATAGGTGCGGTCTGATATTCTTTGACATGTAAGCTCTAATAGCTCTGTGAGAGGGCTAGACTTTGTCTTTTTTGTTTTTGTGCTACACTGCTGTTTGGACTCTCTTGCTTCCTCTAGTTGGATAACTGACGACACATTCACAGGTATTTGTTACACAAAATTATATAGGTTTGTCCCTGGTATTATTGGAAATGTTAATATCTATCCTCATTGTTTTTATACCGATCAAAATTTAATGCCACCCCTCCTATAAATTAAGACCAAAAAATTATTAACACGATTTAAGACTTTTTAAGGATCCACAGGGACCCTGAGTGGATATAAAACTTCTAAACTTCACAAGAAGCTGACCAATTAGGTCAAACTTAACATGTGAATTAGAGAACAAATTTGAAGACCAAAACTCACATTGATAACACAAGCATCTTTAGATCTGCCATCTGAGGTAACGAGGCAGCCAATGGGAAAGCCCGGATTGCAGTACTTCTGACCATCTTCCACATCATAGCACCATGTGACCGGCATGTTGTCAATGATCCTGAAAAAATAATTTGTTAACCTCAAAAAGTTTCTTGATAAATAATATCTGAGAAGACACCTGCTTGCTAACAAGTCTTCCCTGCTACTTCCATCTATCTTTCACTCAACGGCTCCAGGCTAAAAATAACTCACTAATGAATAATTACAGTACAGAGCAGTATATTTGTTACTAACCAGTGGTGCTGGTAGTTCAGCTGCATTCCCATCTTAAGAAAATCCAGTTTGGTGGCATCCTCCTTGTTGCCTTTCTTGTAGGTTTTTGTGCATACTGCCTGACATTTCACATCTTGTTTGAAGTTGAACTATAAAAGGCAGATGAGAAGCGTGTTGCATTAATAGAGCACATTCAACATAGAGGGCTGAAATGGAATCTAAAATATGCAACAGAACAATCACCATGCATACTTAGATTTACAGATACCTTGTACGGTGAAGACTCAATTCGTTCACCAAACAGCACCTGTCCAAGGTTCTCAGAAGGCCTCTTTTCCTTTGCATCTTTGCAAAAGTCGAACCTTTAACAAATTCACATTGTCACACACAATGAAAGGATGATTTTGAGCTGGACAACATATATCCAGACATTAAACAACTGACTTCAGACATAAACTAATTGTTACTTACACGTCATACTCATAAGGCAGGACTGACTCCACAGAATCCAAGCGATTGACGAACAGCTGGATCACTGTCTGTAAAGACGCAAAAATAATTTGTCTGTCATTCTATATCTGCCTAAATTAAAACAAACCGGACTTTCAAGCCCAAATTGTGGGCTACAACCAGCCAGAAGTTGTGCAGTTAACAGGTTGTGCATGTTTCGTGTCGACTGATGTAATATAAATAGGGAGTAAATGACTCAGTTGTAACCGAAGATTTGATGATCTGTCTCTCAAAGGTGAAGGAGTGGATCCAAACTTACCTGGACCACGTAGCCGAGCAGCGGCCAGTCAAGCTTACTACAGTGATGGCTATTAGCGTCATCTGTCATCTTTCATTATTTGAATCAGTGTTAATTTGCTAACAATATCGTGCTAGGCTGGTGAAAAAACCCGACAACTCAGTAAGAATGAATATATATTTATATATATGCCCCCTGTCAACGAGGGCATTTACATTTAGCAAGCACTAGAATATGATGCTAGTCCTCCGGCTGCAGGCAATGGAGGAGCCGGGGCCTAAAGAGAGTACTGGCTAGCTAGCAAGAGTGAGTATAACAAAATAACATGCCAATTACATTTTGGGCAGAACATTTACAACACTACAGAGGAACTGTGAGTTTTATTAACTAACCATACCTGGCAATCTTCACCACCTTTGTTATCTTCACAGAAACTCACTGGGGCTAAACCCGGAAGATAAAACGACGAGCACGGACAGAAATGTGAGACCAGCAAGTAGACCAGCACAAAACCAAAGTGTATCCGCCTCTTCATTTTAACGCGGACACGGTTAATCGCAGATTTTGTCTTCTTATGTCAAAGGAGAGTGCTCCTTCTTGTGAGGGAAACGGTTTCTTGACGTTAGCTGTGCACGGTTAGCTAGCTCTTTCAACTCGAGACGCAGTGCCTGACCTGTCTGTCGCAACTAGCTCTGCCAAGCTATGCGGAAACGGATACATATTCACCGGAAGTCAAGTGTTTTGACTTTCAATAGAAAATATGTAGTGTTAAGTATATAAAATAAATACATTTATAGCTGGTGTAGATATACACACAGTCATTGTATATTTTTTTATGATACTCGTGCATACATTTGTATAACAAAAACGGTTACAAACTATTGCATTTTCAAACTGAGCAACACTTACAGTTGCAGTGATTTTATTTTGAAAAGAAAAAAATCGGATGTCATATTGTGTTCTGACCGACTTGACGCCGTCGAAGTAACACTGACGTTGCCTATAGGCTACCTCATTACACCATGGATCCTTGTTTTCTTTATATACATATATACATATAAAATAGTGGAGTTTTGCACCGCACATTAGTAAGACACACGTTTTGTAATAAAAAGAATAGCTCGTCAAAAGGTGGCAGTGCACGAAATGAGAGATAAAAGTATGCGAAGAGAAACTATTTTTAGATAAAAGAGATTATTGTAAGAGGCGGCTGGACAAACCAGAAAAACAAGATGCAGCAAACAGCTGTTGTCATGAAAGTTGGTAGAATTGCATATTTTCGTCCACATCGTCTTGTCCTAAATTCATGTTGGGATATAGTTTACTGTGTTTATTAAAGACTGTACAATAACATAAGCAGGAAGATGTCATAAGAACATACAGGACTAAATACAACAGGCTGAACAAGGAAGAATCAGATGAATGCAAAGAAACTGTTGAAGGAGTGCCTAGTTTAGTCTGTATGGGAGTGGAGTATTGAAAGGTTGCTGTAGATGGCGGATAAACAGAGGTAGGTTTTTTCTTTATTGACATTAAAAAAAAACAATTTTATTCAAAATTATTCTACAGTATAATATACGTCATAAAGTTTTTTGATTCCGGGTTAGTGGCTGTCAGTGTACTTACAGACAACGCAACAACTTCAGAAATATACATAAGGAATGTCTGTAAACAGAAACCGTTTCTGTGAACTGTAAACAGGATACAAATAGTGCAAAGACGTGAGGAGTGCTGAGATAAATATTGGATGATAAGAAAAAAGTGACATGTTACTTTATATACAGAAGGTGGTTATGCACGGTTTATACAGCCTGTTCAAATATACAGCAATGAATGTAATATATTACATTTACAGAAGAAGAAAAAAACTCTGAGTTAGGGGGACTTAAATTCATACAAAGATTTTAAACAAAGAGAAAAAAACGAATCGAGTCAATGTAGTGTTTGACCTCCTTTGTGAAGAAGTTTTTTGTGTTGTTTTGTGTTGACGAAGCTTTTTACCTGTAAATTTGCCTTTATGAATATGAAATTGTCAGCCAATAAAATTAAAAGATCAATGATATACAAATTCTAATGAGTGTCATCTTTTAGTATGCCAGACAGTACATGTTTCCGTACAAATAAAAAATGATAACAATTTTCAATCAATATAGTTGTTGATAAAAAATACACGTCATCCAAAAACAATACTAAAATAAATTAACCGCAGTCTCAGGGATACTATAACAAAATGTACAATTTATGTTCAGTGATATATTTGATCAAATCAATGAATGCGTTTGAAACAGGTACAACATCTAGAAACAGTTCTTGAAGTCATGATGATGTTACACTCCGGTACAGTAGGTGGCGACATGCGCGTTTCGCATTAGTCTGTAGCCCGCCATTAGACAAAAAAGAAGAGGAAGAAGCAGAAGAAGAATACGAAGAAGAAGAAGACGAGGAAAAGAAGAAGGGGAATAGGAACCGTTGTTGAGTTTATTACGGCTGCACCCATCCGCGGCATAGCGGTGTTAATGCAAACTACAACAGTACTATTGTTTTTTACGTTTTAACGGGTGTAAAGGCAAAGTCTCCCGTTAACAGCTGGAATAATAGCGTTAGTCAAGTAACTAGCTAACGGTACAACCGCTGGCACGTTTAACGCCATTTTGCGCATTCAACAGCCCAAGACTTTCGCCAGCAGCAGGTAATAATCACCACAGAAATGTCTGAGTACCGAGAGCAAAATGAGCGCCAATATTATGTATATTCTAATATTGCATACGACCTTTTTTCTTGTTGTTGCAGGTGGGGCGTTTTTGCAGCATGGCAGAAGCAGACCGACCAGGGAAGCTTTTCATCGGCGGGCTGAATACCGAGACCACCGAGAAGGCCCTGGAGCAGTACTTCAGCAAATATGGCAGGATTGTCGAAGGTGTGGATGGAAATTGTTGGCCATTTTCACTTCAGGTCGTATCTTGGTTAAGTGAGGATACAATGTATAAGAAAACAGATATTTAAGAAGGAAAGAAATGCGTTATCAGTTAATGTTACTTCATAAATCACTGTGTGCGGATCCGTGCTATTGATGCACATCAAATATGTATCAAGCAGTGTTTTCAGTTTCTAATTATCAGTTAATGGAATGAATTGTTAATTGATATGAGTATTTTAAAACGTGAAACTGAAAAAACAAACAAATCATTGAAGTAATGTCAACTATCAGCACGATTCTGTGGTCGATTAATGTAATTCATTGTGTCTTCATTCACTTAAATGGGCCCCATTTGTTTTCACGTTCGGTAACGTAAAGCATATTTTGAGCTGGCCTTATTGCTCCTTACTTGCTGTAAAATGTAAGTTAGTGTCTTGCAGCAGGAAATAAGAATATCTTTTGAACCATGAAGGGTACATATTGGTTAAAACCGAAAACAGTGAGTCACAGCTGTAGGTAGCAAAATGGGAGTAGCAATAAGAACACTTTGTTTTCTCCAGCTTAAATTGTTGCAAAAGAAGCTATATTTATACTTTTTGTGAAGCAATTCTGTAAATAGATAAAACCATCAGTCACAAAGCTCATGATCTGTTCTTTCCTCTGTATTTCAGTTCTTACACTATATTTCTTCATTTCAGTTCTTCTGATGAAAGACCGTGAAACAAACAAATCAAGAGGTTTCGCTTTTGTGACATTTGAAAGTCCGGCTGATGCAAAGGATGCAGCACGTGAGATGAATGGGAAGGCAAGTCCTCTCTTTAATCAGGCATAATTTAGAAAAGATCTTTTTTTTTTTTTTTTTTTTTTAAATCATCTTGAATTTGCATTTGTAACGGTGCCTCTTCTACTGTAGTCCCTTGATGGTAAACCTATCAAAGTGGAGCAAGCTACCAAACCTCAATTTGAGAGTGCTGGTAGGCGAGGACCACCACCCATGCACTCCCGCAGTCGTGGTCCACCCAGAGGCCCCCGTGGGTCCAGGGGAGGTCCTGGTGGTATGAGGGGCCCACCATCCAGAGGTAAATTACCAAACTTATTTGCTTAGTTGAGTTTGTGGAATTGTAATAGTAAAATATATTAATTTAATGTATTTTTTGTAATACATCCTTTTGAGTTTATTGTGTTAATATTTGCATTTCTTGTCTGTTATAAGACTACTATGATAATTCAGGGAATGTAGAACCCTTCTTTAAAGGGATGTCATCCAGAGGTCCCCCTCCGATGAAGAGAGGACCCCCTGTCCGTAACGGAGGTCCCCCACCCAAGAGGTCAGCACCATCTGGTCCCATGAGCAGAGGTAAGTGGGAGGGAATTCTGTTTGTACTTATCTCAATTCAGATGCAAGTAATTTAACAAAATTGTACTGGCACAATACCCACTGGTTACCTGCTTGGAAATCCCCTCCAGCACAATATTGTCGAATCAAATGTTTTCATTGTTGTTGATTGTATTTTGTTTCTATATTTATTTCTTTGTTACGCGGACTTAAACTTAAACTAAATGCAATTAGATGGGCTGTGTTCATCTCAGGGTTATTTGGAGATTAATAAGACTGTTTGCCATTACCTTTTGTGTTCCAGCCCCCATGTCAAGGGACAGGGATCCGTATGGTCCACCCCCTCCTCGCAGAGATTCCATGATGTCCAGAAGGGATGATTATCCATCGCCAAGAGATGACCATTACTCATCAAAAGATAGGTAGGATCTACAATATTGAATTACATTGTACAGTGGTGTGAAAACAACCAAGTTTTTATACAATTAGTTGAGCCACAAACAAAGTATTTGTAAAGTGTGTTCTGCTGAATGTCTGCAGCGGTTATGTGAGAAAAGTTCATTTAACTTTAATACAATTACAACAATGGATATGTAAAGTATGTACAACCTTTTTACAGGGCTTAACTTTGTCTTTGTAAAATATTTTCTTCATAGTCAAACTTTATTTTGCTTATGTCTCAGTTGTCCTCTTGCTTTATATGAGAAGGCACAGGGTGGACTTTTACATGAGTCTGAGCTGTCCTATATCTGAGAAGATAAACTCCACCAATAAGTGTTTCATTTTAATGACTTTAATGATTAAATTATTTTGTAAAAAAATGTTCAAAATCACAAGGGACAGTAGACATTAATTGACTAAATTCATGTGGCCCATGTAACTTTGTTTTTGCAGCTCTGAGGTTAATTGTGCTATTTTTGACAGCTACTCCAGTCGGGATTATAACTCCAGAGATTCGCGGGACTATGGACCTCCTCCCAGAGAATATTCATACCGAGAATACTCAAATTCCAGTTCTCGAGATGACTACGGCTCAATGTCAAGGGGATACAGGTAGGAGTTTGCATCGATACAAAAGGTTTAAAAACTTGGATCTGATTTCACCTGGTCACCAAGTAACAACTGTCCTTATTATGTAGTGACCGCGATGGCTACGGCGGAGGCCGGGAACCACGAAGCTACATAGACCGTCCAAGTGGTGGCTCCTACAGAGATTCATATGATGGTTACGGTAAGATATGCCTACATGAGTATAATGAGGACAGATAACCACTGTGGCACAAAGAAGAGCTGCATTAAATAACCAACCAACCAACTAAATCATAGCATTGACTACCGCAACCTCCAGTCACAAGAAGCTGCAGTTTTTCCCCTAACCCAGAGGAAATGGCATTTCAGGCTGCCTCTTAAACTTTTTGTCATTCCATTTGCTGCAACCCTGACCTGCAAACCAAGTTGCAATTTTTCCATCTATTAGAAATGTATACGTATTGGCATCTCAACTGAACAACAGAAATATATTGGAAAGCTGAGCCCACATATCACAATCCATATTACCGCTGTGTTTGTGACAGTATTCAAAAGCATTCAAAAATAATGCAGACTACTTAATGTGCCCCAGAGAGTTGGCAACCATAAGGAATCCCCAAAAATCCTTGGAAACATCCGTTGATCACTCCGTATATGTTGCCTATCAAAGCACTCCCTCAAGGAGTAACCTTCCAAAAACCATCAAGACAACTCTGAATACCTCGTCCTTACCTGCAGTTCTAACACATGGAGCTCTAAAAGGAAAAATGGCTACACAAAAATCAATGGCATGCTGAAACAAATAACATTGCCCTCTTATTCCCTGTACTTGGATATATTACTGCCCATATCAACTAAATATCCAATGTTAAATTTTAAGATTTATTAAATGACGGGACATTTAAACATGTCGTCCATTAAATTTATTTTTTTAGGTTGAATTCTATTGGCAAAAAAATGAGCACTTGACAGTGCAAGCAAATGTGTAAATTGAACCTTGCCAATTACCTGACCCATTGACCCTGCAGGTAACTCTCGCAGCGCCCCACCTTCACGGGGCCCCCCACCATCCTATGGTGGGAGCAGTGGAAGCAGTCGTTACGATGACTATGGCAGCAGTTCCCGGGATGGCTATGGCAGTCGTGACAGTTACCCCAGCAGTCGGAGTGACCCATACCCACCTAGCCGTGGTGAGCGAATGGGCAGGCAGGATAGGGGCCCAGCTCCCCCTGTCGAGAGAGGCTACCCTCCTCGTGATTCATACAGCAGCTCAAGTCGTGGAGGGCCACGTGGTGGCCGTGGCAACAATCGAGCCGATAGAGGAATGGCTCGCAGCAGATACTAAAATGGACATGGAAATCACGTTAAAGCAAACGTTAGTGTTCGTGCACAGTTAACACGTGTTTTGGAAGAAATCTGACAACAAGACAAACTATCCATGTCTGAATCTGTGGAATATGGAGCATAGCTTTGAAATGTATCTTGAGTTTCCCATTTTTTTTATGTGTAAACTTTTTTTTTTTATTAGTATTTCTATTGCTCATGTAACAGTACAGTTACCAAGTGAGTGTTAGTTTTTGTACATTCAGTGCTGTTGGAATCTGCAATGCCCTATAAGTCTGGCTTTCCTACTCTAATAAAGATTTTAGTTGTACCTTGACCACTTCTCATCGATATTCAAAAGGAGACCAGAAACAGTGACATGAATGTTAATTAACAAAATGATCTCCTTTACAAAGTTCTCTGTAAAGCTTAGGTGAGTCTCTGCTCGTGCTTTTATAGTCGAGTGACTTGAGTTCATTCTTAACACAAATGTGCTTCCAACTGGTCACTACTGTCTTTAAGGGTTAGGCAAATGTTACTGTCAAAATGTTCCAATATAGTTTCCTTGGAAATGGATCCATCACCCTAGAGCCATTTGATGGCATGCAACGACAAAACCAAAGGCAACAACAACCAAATGCAAGAGTCTTTTCAACTCGACCGATAGTCAACAGCTGGTAAGCAAAGCAAACCTCTTTGTTTCTCATCTGTAAATGAGTTTCTCATTGTCCTGTATTGCAATCTTCACTCAAAGCGTGATATTCAAGACAACTTTTGCCTCAGAGGACAAAAGGAAAAAAATGGAGGTCAACTGAATGTGCCCTTTTCTATTTTAATCCGTTTTCATCAGCTAAAATTGTCAAAGTGCAGCAACATCCTAAGAAGTTTCATCCCTTGTCAGCAATGAAAGTTTGCCATTTTCCCAGCTGAGCCCTCAAAACGATGGAGAACCTTTTTTCCCTAACCAATCGTCCAACCTGAGTAAGAATGATTGGCAACAGTGCTTTTTAAAATCATAGGTAAAGCTCTCTAGTTATTTGTAAGATTTTTTTCTCAGTAAAATTAAAAGCCATTTTAAAATTAATAGCCATTTTCTCAGTATCGAAACCTTTTCCACAAGCATGCCAATTCAAACACTGGAGACCTCTGGAAGAACCCCACCATCCTAACTGCCAAACTGGAAACGAGCGCTAAAGCGAAATCGCAGTCGGATCAAGGACTAAGAAGATCATTATCAAACATTTTATGAATACATAATTAAGAGAAGGACAGCACGTTAATATTATGTTCTCATTGCAGGATGAACACCCCTTCAAGGCAACTGCTCTTGCAAACGTACCTGAATTGTGTCCTCAGTTTGTTGGACCAAAGAAACCACAGCGCACCAGTGCAGGTATGTACATCAGACAAATTATCATTGAATTATCTATACATACAGAAAAACTTGGGAAGTATTGGTGGTATGAAAGGAAAGGACCATGGAAGCAACTGAAGTTCTTTTGCATGAGTTTTTTCACATACAAAGTGCTGAGAAAATGTACTTTTAAATGACCATCAAGGTTCTGGTATAATGGATTTATATTGCTGTAAAATCAAACTCTTGATACTGTATGTACTCAGTTGTTTTGAATGCGTTCTGTCTTTCAGATGCTGGCGCAGGCCACTGTGGAGGCTGCTGGTTGAATCTTTTCAAGCGGAACATGTTGAAAGTGGGAAGAACACGGGCTGAGGATTTGCTCAAATCAGTTTCTGGTGTTTTCAATAAAGATGAGAAAAATATGTTGTTTACTGTTTTTTTTTTGAGTTGTCATGAAAGATGTTTACTGAAGATTATTTTATTGTAGTTGTATTTAAAGTGAGGTTGAGGTGTTTTTGGTACCTTGTTGCTTTATCACAATCAGTGCAGTTTTTACTCAGATGTACTTTTCAAATGGTCATACATAAGAATTTATCCAGGCGTTTAAGTTCTCAGGCATAGAGCAGTTTTACATTACATATATAATACTTAATTCACTACATTAAACACATTTTGTCCTTGAGAAGTTTTTAGGGTCACATTTTCTCGCTTTTAACCCGTCTACCATAATAAACCCTTACCTTAAACAATCTCATGACTCATTTCCTACTCCAAATACCACTAGGCGTGTATTGCTATCAGGAGAATCTACATGACTAATTTTCAACTCAATAAAAAATGTAAACAATATACATGCAAGAAAATTCAAGGCTTGTATGATAATGAGTGTCCGCAGAGGGCATGTCAGTTTATTACTAACACCCCACGTTAATCACATAGTAGACGGTACATTTTTCTCTTGCGAAATATGCTGATGCACAAGAGATAAGCTCACTGGCGGAGTTTCCTGATCCTTGCTGCAACTTGACTTGTAATGCAATATGAGAAAAAAATGCCCTCTGCCAGCATATGCTACTTTTCAGAGGAAAAAAAAAGAGTGCTGCCTATTGTTGAGGTTCCTATTTGCCAGTAGGGGTGATCATCAGTTTCGCGTGTAGAAACAGCGATCGTCCTTCCCCCCACCGCCGCTTTTTTTTTTTTTAAACTTGTAGCAGAAGTGCGGATGTGAGTTGCATATTGATACGGAACAGGCCGCCAGTTTTTTTCAGCAATGCGTGCTTAGGCAATGATCATTTATTGGAGCTATGAATCCAGAGGAGCAGACGGTAACGTGGTTAATATCACTGGGAGTGCTCAGCTCGCCTAAAAAGAATATAGCAGACCCGGAGGAGTTTTTGAAAACATCGCTGAAGGATGGGGTTGTCCTCTGCAAGCTCACGGAGCGTCTCATACCTGGCTTCACGCCCAAGGTGAGTTGTTGATATAAGTTAACTTAAGTCTACAAATGCCAAATGATCGACGGCTCTTGGTGAAAAGTAGGGAGGGGTTTGTTGAAAATGATACGGACAAGAACTTCCCCTGCAGCAGGCCCTTCATTTTGTGTAGCTAGAAACTTGAGCCGTGAAGTTTTAAGCCTGTTTTTTTTTTTCTTCTTTTGTGTCACGCGGAATGCTGCACATGAAAGCAGTAATTCGCGAACTTTCAGATGTGAGATTTCAAGATGTGGTTTCCTGTGAAGCGAAGAAAAAGCGTTCCGCATTCTTGACATGAGTGAGTCGGTGTGGACACCCACCAAAAACAGAACAAATTGTGTAGCAAGAGTGCCTAAAGTATACATATGGACCCCACATGAGTGCCCAAGCAGGGGATTTCACCGGACTCAACTTTTCTTTGCAGCTCTTTTAACGTGTTGAAACACAACGTGAGTGTAACAGATGCTTAGTTTGAGATGACAAAGTTGATAATGATAAATAACAGTTGCAGAAACTGTTCGTCACTTCCTCCTGAAAGGGACGGTTCTTCCCGGTTGTGCGAATTTTTTTTTCCTAGGATGGCGAAGTCATGACCCGTCCTACTCTGCCTCTGATTGGCTGACCGTGATATTCTTGCCCTATTCTTAACCAATTACATTCCTTATACCTAAACCTAACCAACCCAAGCAACGAAGGCAGCGGGGAGTAGCCAATCAGAGGCAGAGGAGGGCGGGTCTTGACTGTGCGACGTCCTCTCTCTAAAAACTAGCTAGAATAATACAGGAAGTAGTAACTTCCAATTGGTATCATTACTTTTTCTGTCTAGAGTGCCACTTTCTTTGAGTGGCTATCACATGTAACTCTGAAAAGAATAATACGGACTTTGCCTAAAATCAACAAAAAAAAGCCAAAGGTCTTCTTCGCGACCTTTTTAATAAGGATTTTATATTGAAAGATATAAAAGTAAGCGGATGTCTGGCTTAAATGTTGCGAGTTTGACACTTCAGTGCCGCTAATGGTTATGTATGCATGAAGGAGACGCAGGAAGACTCCACAGTTATTTTGTAAACTGTAGGTTATCTCATTCGGATCACTACAACAATGTTACTTTACGCCTTTTCATGTGTAGCTTAAATGACAGTATAGCTTCGGTCCGCAGCGTCTGATGAGTGCTTGTGTCAGATGTCTATCTGACATTACTAAGCTGAGGTTTATATATTTATTTCGCGTGTTTGTGTGTATGTGTGTGTGCTCAGTATTGCCAGGATCCGAGAACTGAAGCCGACTGCATTTCCAACATCAGAGAGTTTTTAAGAGGATGCTCGTCCTTGAAAGTGGAGGTAAGTTGCTTCAGTGTTTCTGTCAAGTTTCATGTAGTAACAAACGTGCAATGTTTTGACATGGGCCGACCTTTTTTCTATCATTATCTCATTACTTAGCCTTCTTCTTAGCCCACTGCAGTTTACAGAGAGGACTTACATAGAGCCTACACTCTTGCTTGTGTTGTGATCTGCTTACCCTGCTGGCATATGTTTTCCTCACACGTCCATGTGGAGTGAGCCACATAAACAGGCATGCTGTCAGTCACTCCCACTGAGCAGACAGGAACGAAACTGTTGTCCTCTGTGACTAGTACCTCTGTTGTCAAAACTTAGTTTTCACGGTGTTTACTTCCTTGAAAATTCCCCATCTCTCTTGTGCTGCAGTGACACTGATATTAGTTGGTTGCTGCAGGTTTAAGATTCTCCCCCAAGGCATACACTACTGGCCTGTATCGCCAAGATATCCAGATGTTCGAAAGGGGCAAATGATTTGCAGATGTTGGGAGTGTTCTCTGTCTCTCTGCCAGCCTGTTTTTGACCGCCACACTGGACAGTAATTTCTCCTCCCGCTTTATAAATAATCTTTTCTGGTCTTGAGTCACATCACTTGGTTTCTTTAAACAGCTAATTGAGTCAGCAATCCTGGCTCACTGCAAATTCAAGCGGTTCAATACTTATGCCCAGCTGGCTTGTTATGTCTGGGAGGTCCCCTTGCGCTTTTATCCACCAATCCTGCTGTAGCCCATAATTAGACCTTTTGCGGCCAGCCAGTAGCTCATGGGCAGCAGCTTTTGGAGAGCCACTGTCAAATGTATCAGCCAGGGGATGTCTGTGGTGCTACAGTGAGCCCAGCCCATCCTTTGGTCAGTGATGTGATCATGTTTAGAGAACTTTTTCTCTCTTTTTTTTTTGCCATAGCAAATAGTGCTTGTTTGTCCTGTGACTGTATAAAGAAAGCAGTCATACTGCTTTCACTTCTGCCCTGAGATGCAGAAAGAGGAAGCGTCAATAACTGCTCAAGGCCTCTGATTCTTTCTGCCGCGTTATGAACTGAGTGAGATGATTTGTGTGCTCAGATTTTATATACCACAGTCATTTTAGAGTAGCATGTATTCATGATCATGGTCAATGTTAGTTATCACTTTTACTTTCTGAGGTCAATAATGTGATGTAAGAGTCACTCAATCTTTCATTTTAATTTATTAATACAAATGTTTTTCTCCAGTATTTTCTACTTTTAAAAGTAGTGTTACAAAATCATTACACATAAAGCTAACATTAAATTCTAGCTATTTTTTATGTGCTGAAAAGCAACCTGAGTAAATCTTCGTAGTCATGTATAACCTGAGCTGATCCCATACCTAAAGATGTGATGGTCACACTTGCTTTAACTCTGAATGAGGCCGGACACATCGCATGAGGCTGTACTACTCAAACTCTATATTTAAGATGTTTTATTTAAAATGCGAAACCTTATCTGCTGAAGGAAAGAAGATAGCTGTCTGACTCTGTGTGTGTGTGTGTGTGTGTGTGTGTGTGTGTGTGCGTGTGTGTGTGAGAGAGCATCTGTGTGTGTGCGCAAGTGCACAGCGAATCGCAAATGAGTCTGGCACTGTCCGTTTTATTACAACCCACTAAGTCACAAAATATGGGTCACGCTCAACATGTCAGTTTTTATCTCTGTCTTGTTATAGGCTTATTCAAATCCCTGTGTGTCTTTCATTGTCTGTGTTTGTGTCTCTCTGTTATTTGTGCTGCAGCCTGAATTGAGTGTGTCTCTCTGTCTGTGTGCGATCAGTAGAAATATTTTTAATTCTGACTTGCTGTCTTGTATGAACAGATTTTTTTTGGGAGGGGATTGGTCTGATCTTATCTCTTCCTTTTCCATCCAGGGGTTTGAACCAGAGTGGTTATACACTGGTGAGAACTTTGGCAAGGTCCTGACCACTTTGCTGGCAGTCAACTTTGCTACTCAAGGTAAGAGTTGTGCTGTCACTCCCTGAACTTCCAGGTTCTCATTTTGGGGACTGCTTGATAACAAGGCCACATGATGGTTTTCATCATCCATTCATCTACCAATTGTTTCCTCAAGTAATCAATTATTCGTGAGGTCTGTAAAATTTCAGCCAATTGTGAAAAAATGTCCAATACAAGTTCCCAGAGCCCATGGTGTTGTGTGTTGTCCAGTCATGTGTTCAACAAAATGATGTTGAAAACTTAAGGAGAAATAAGAGCTGCAACATTTAGTTGATTAATCGATTAGTCGATCAACAGAAACGTAATTGCCTATTTTGATAATCGATTTATCGTCATTCTTTAAGAAAAAATGCTAAATCTCTTGTTCCACCCTCTTAAATGTGAATATTTTGATGATTTTTTTGAAGTGATTGACGTTTTTCGCCATTTTTCGACATTTTATACATCAAATGACTAATTTGATTTAATTTAATCCATTTTTTATTTTAATTAAGAAAATAATCAACAGATTAATTGATAATGAAAATAATTGTTAGTTGCAGCTATAGTTGAAATCTGTATATTAGGCTACGTACTGCATGAAATGTTTCTTCAGTGTTCAACCCTCCACTGTCTTTGTGTAAACTTTCCATTAAAGGCACTTTAAATATCGAATACACTCTACATGTAGCTACATATCAGGAGTGGCCAGGTGAGGCTTTTTGCCTTGTGTAAGTACCATGTTGAAGATGGGTGTCGGTCTATGTCCTTTTTCTCTGGTTTTGTACATTGAGCCCTTCTAAATCGTGATTGGGTGTGTTACCCGTGGGCAGCTGGTATGGCAGTGTGTGTTTGTGTCATGCTGGGTGCCATATTTACTCATGTGCATCCATTGCTCAATATATCCTGACTAATATCCTGCTTAGTAGTTTTTTTTTTGTATTTTGTACAGTCAAATTAAGCTCCAGTATATTTATTAATATGAGTTTATCACTTTTAGACAGGCACCCTTTTACTCAAGTGCATGTCTTCAATAAGGACGCAGCATGAAATGGTTCGCAGTGCAGCAGCTCTACAGCAGTTTGGGGCTAACTGCTTTGCTGGAGAGTCCTTGTTTGAGGGCACTGAAAAGTCTCCCTTCAGTTTCCAGCTCACAGCTGCCAGAGAACCACCAACATTAGAATTATTTAGTCAGCGTTCTGAGGCCAATCCGCTGCCTCTGCATGTTACTGAATGCTTGATAATAGATGCATAATGTTCAGAGCTATATGAGAACATTTATTTGTGACATTCCTGTCCTGACTAGTGTGCCTTAGGTTATGCCAGCGTGACAGCGGAGATGAGCTGTAACTAAACATTATTTCCATTATCATTTAACCTGTAAATTATGTGTCTGATTAATATATTAGTCTATAAAATGTCCAACAATAGTGGAAAATGGCCCGAGGTGCAGCAGATCCTCACAATGTTGGAAACAATCTTTTTCCAACACTTTTCTCTGACTTTTGTTAATGCGTAATCAACATCTTGAGTGAGCTTAAATGAAGGGGATGATGTGTGTCACAGTGTGAGATGTGGACCTGAAGTCTTTGTCAGCGCTGGGCTCTTCTGCTTGATATGCAAATCTTTCATAGGCTGGCTATACCCAGCAGCTGTTCAGCGGTCGTCAGAAGTGAACTTGATTTGAAGTGGATTAGTCACAAGTTAGTAGATGTGTTTAAACATAAGAGGCCTCTGTACTTTCACTCGTGACCCTTTTGCCAGCCTTGCTGTGCTTCCCCGCATTATGTGTGTCTGTGAGTGGCTGCACAGCAATTGTGTTTGTTTAGGGTAAATGGTTCGAGCATAGCCTGCATACAAAAACAAGCAACGGTGCTAACCACAGAGCGTAGCAGACAGAAGGGCCTGTTACAGTAGGCTTGTGTGTGTGCATGTGTCTTTATCATATCAGTTAGCCTTCAGTGTGATGCACCCTGATGTCTCAGCATATGGGAACCATCTCCAGGCTGCCTCTCAAGGATTTCATCATCATAACATACAGTACATAGATTCCAGATGATTTGCTGATAAAACAAGATCACGCAAAAAAGTTTTACCATTGCATATTTCACTGCTTGTATATGAAAGTGCTCTTAAGTGTTTATTTTAAGTGTCAATTTAAGTGTCAATTGTATGGCTTCCAAGTTGAACTCCTTATTGGATTTGAATGAGAGGTCATGAAGGCTAAGGGCGCATATTACACAAGAATTAGACAGTGGACCTGGCTGGCATCCAGCTGGCACTTGTTAGGGAGTCTTCACAGAGAGTGTGTTCCTGCTGCCATGTGTCACCAGTCAAGTGAGTGCTGGCAACAAAATTGATACCTCTGTCAGTGCATCTCAAGGCCTGCACTCACAGAGCAAGACAGCTGGCAGCTACTGACCCTAAATCACTGTTCCTCTGCTGCAGCGGCTCAGCGTTGTAGAGAGGTTGGATGTTAGTGACATAAATATGAATTTGATTTTCTCCACAAGTCACTCGCTGGACTGCATTGCAGATCAGAGACAGGGTAGGAGGAAATTATGTTAATATGTGTCAGTTAGTCAGGGTGGACGTATTTGCTAGGACCAAGAAATTGACTGGATCTGTCATCACTGAGATATACTGTATATTACTTATTTATGTATTAGTTTGCATATTATAAAAAAATACATCTTTTTATGAAAGATTTACTGATTTGATATGTACACAAACACAATATTACCCGCATATACTAAGCAATACATGACTTTAAAGTGAGGAAATGCTTGTGAAGGAGAGGTAGGACACTAAGAGTGTATACAAATACTGTATTATCTGAAGACTACATGTTACCTTCCTTTTTTGCAGCTGCTTGGTGTTATTTTGGAGCAGAGTGCCAGTTTTGGTTAAATCAGATGATTCTATCAGGCATTTAAAAAGTGTAGTCTGTGTGTGCGCGCATCTGTTCACTGTCCTAGGGCTGTGCAGAGCAGTGGACCATACTTGCATGAATTATCATCAGGTTGTCAGCCCCTGTGCACCTGCGTCAGTTGTGATGTGTGTGTGTGTGTGTATGTATGTGTGCGTTTTCAAGATGATGTTATGCTGTTCACCTGATGAGGACAAGACCAGAGAGTCGTAAGTTCCAACAGCATTGAAACCTAGATAACGGAGGCTCCGTGTTTCCTCTGTGTGTGTCCATAGACTGTGCTGCTGAGAGGTCATGTTCGCAGTCCGGTGCCTCCTCTCCTAGTCAGTCGACGTCCTCACACACGCTCTCCTCTGCCAAATCCAAAGGTTCTCTGCGTAGACAATCCAAATCAGTGGTATGGTCTCTTCTATATATATCTAGATTTTCTGTCTTTCTGTTTTTTACACTCTTACATGCTTGAAAATATGTTCACCCCCTTTTGCACATTTTTTTTTTACGTTGAATTTGATCAATTTGTGGGTTGCAGTAGTTATTTTACTCAAGAGGACAGGATATTGCATTCCCTTGCACAAAAATATGTTTATAAAGAGAAGCACAAAACATTTTTACTATTTCTGTCTCATGCACACTTTTATAAGGATTTACCCAAATTTAAATGAAAAATGTGCAAGTCAAAAAAGGGGATAGTTATTTTTTTTTCATTGCACTGTATGTATGCACATCCATACGGATATTCTTTCTGATACTCTCAATGATGTTTGACCTGCTCTAACAGGAGATGTCTGAGAACGGTGGGGGTGGGCAGCTGATGGTGAAGGCCCGCTTCAACTTCAAACAGAACAATGAGGACGAGCTGTCGTTCAATAAAGGTGACATGATCCTTGTGACGCGGCAGGAAGAGGGAGGCTGGTGGGAAGGCACACTCAACGGCAAGACGGGTTGGTTCCCCAGCAACTACGTCCGTGAGGTCAAACCCTGCGGTGAGTTCGGGTGCATGATCGTGGGACTTTTGCTAAAAGTTCACTTCAATCTGCTTTTCACAGTATTTTGGGAAGTGAAATGATGGTTTTATAGTAAGGTATGATGATGCCGTTGTTTCTAAATTGTTCAAGAAAAGCTGCTGTCTTTACAACATTGGATCAGTATCTGGATAGTCAACATAAATGTTATCGTTTTGACAATGATTCCGAATTTGTTATCTTAACCTTGTCACTCATCTCATCTACAGAGAAACCAGTGTCTCCTAAAGGAACTCAGCTGACAAAGAACTACTACAGCGTGGTGAGTGAAAGTTTTGCAGAACATAATATATATTGTTTATGGCACTTCACTTACACACTGTGTGTGTTTTCTATACAGTTCGTATTAATGCTTGAAGCAGAAATCCATATATTTTCATCATATATCAGTTTCTTTTATCTCAACTGTATGATGGAGTTTCTCAAAAATGCAGGTTTGCTTGCTAATCGGAGATTTTGGTTGTTTGAAATCAATTGAAATCAATTTCTTTGGTTGATCATTTAGCAGAGTAAAATGAGCTGAGATTATCAAAAACATTTCAGAGCAGGAGAGCAGCATGTCCTCTTGACATATCCGTTTTCTTCTTTTTGTACATTTTATAGAGTTTTCCTGTTTTTAACTTCAACAAATGAGTAACTTCTCTATTTTAAATCACACTTGATCATCACTTGGTTTTCTCACTGTTTAAATGTACTAAAAATACCCAGAATACTGATGTGGAACTAATAAATCATTCAGATTTTTTTTGATTATTAACAAGTTCTCTGTCCTTTCTTGGAATCTGACCACATCAACATTATATATTCTGCTGATCGTGCTGCTTTTGCAGGTGGTACAGGACATCTTGGAACATGAGCGGGAGTTTGTCAAAGAATTACAAACAGTACTGAGTTGCTACCTACGACCCCTGCAAGCCAGCGACAAGTAAGAGCGATGACAAGGAGAAAAGACAAAGCCATTAATATGCAAATCACATATACATCACCAAAATATATCACTTCAGGAAGAGGGGAAATTGGATTACCTGGAAAATCTCTTTGGTTCACTGGATGATCCAAAAATCTTGAATTTGAATGTATTAAAGGTCCAGTGTGTAGAATTTAGTGGCGTCTAGCAGAACAGACTTGACAGAAATTGAATAAAACATTCATAAGCATGTTTTAGTTAGTGTATA
This sequence comes from Thunnus albacares, assembly GCF_914725855.1. NCBI lineage: Eukaryota > Metazoa > Chordata > Actinopteri > Scombriformes > Scombridae > Thunnus > Thunnus albacares. The sequence goes on from NC_058115.1 coordinate 20,871,289, forward strand.
ATCCCATTAAAAATAAGAATCGTTTTATTTTCATTACTTTAGAATTAGGGCTGGGCAATTAATCAAATTTTATTTTCAATTTCGATTTTGGCTTCCAATGATTATGAAAACAAGATAAGTGAGATAAAATATGCCACATTCCGTTTCGCAATGATGCTCTCATTTTGTCTTGTGTTAAAAGTCCCTTTACAGCGGTGTACTTTTGCCCTTCCCTAAAAGCCCAAACTCACTGTCAGCCAGGCTGTGGCATGTTTAGTTCAGCTCAGGTCATGTGAGCCATTGTTTGTGAAAACCTGGTCAAGTCAGCTGCTGCATGGAGTTTGATGCGCGGCCATCCGTGCTGTTGCTGTACCAGTGCTGGGAGTGGCCATAAAGGACGAGAGTAGTATTTCAGCAATCCTTTCTCACATTTTGTATACCAAATAAAAATTACATTATAATACACACCATATATTAAAAGTCTTTATAGTATTATTATTATTATTATTATTATTATTATTATTATTATTATAAGACATCAAGTTTTTTTTAAAGTTCAATAAATGCATGATGTTTCGGAGGTCAACGAGTAATCGTGTTAAATAATCGTGATCTCAATCTTGACCAAATAATCGTAATTATGATTTTTGTCATAGCTGAGCAGCCCTCCTTAGAATGAACCCTTTATATCTACATAGGGAGCGGGTCTTCTTCCACAGAGCCCACCGTGTTGCACCGCCATGTTTCTATGGTAGCCCAAAATGGACAAACCAAACAGTGGCTCTAGAGAGGGCTTTTTGCATTTTTCACAAGTTTTATGGCCACTGTAGGTTCTTCTACACGCTTGGATGGGGAGGGTGAGGCGTATTTAGTTGGTTTCTCACCACAAGATGGCACTAAATCCTACACACTGGTCCTTTAATTACTATCACTGCTGCTACTATTACTACTACTACTCTCATCTCGAAAAACATCTTCAGGCAAAGGTGTTGATTTATTTACATTGTAATTAATGATAATTCTTTACTTTATTATCAACTTTCTCTCTTCGTGCATATCATAGAACAGTCATTGTCTTCTACGCTTATTCAAAATGTTTCTATCTTCAGACTGAGCAGTGCAGACAGCGCCACCCTGTGTGGAAACCTGGAGGAGATCCTCACCTTCCAGCAAGGCCTGTGTGTTTCTTTGGAGGAATGTACTAAGTAAGTCATTCTGGACTCGGCCCCCTTTGAAAACATCTGTAGTTTGGACAGTAGAATTCAACCCAGTCTTTCTATTGTAATTTAATCATCTCATTGGTTGGACAGGTGCATCTATGTGTGTGTGTTCTGCAAGACATAATTACATGCTTTTAGAGGACAATTCTAGCTTTCATTTATGTTTTAGGTCTGTTGCAAAACTGCACACACACTATACAGTACATTATTGCTATGTGTTCCTCAAGGCACACCATATTTGATTATATCTCTGCAATCATTTCCTTCCTCCCAGACAACCACCTCTTTCTACAAATTTCTTCATGGTAATAAATAATCTTGCAGAGACTTAAAAAATGCTTAAAATGGTACCTTTAAATTGCTTTTTCCAAATTTCAATTTGCACACATTGATTTGAAAAATCTCCATGTCTTTTGGTGTGTTCATGCACTGGTGGTGAAACTCTGACATCAACAACTGTAGGTAACAAATGATTGCCCTGGGGCAAAGAAAATACATTCATGCATCTTAGCAGGTGTGAGACGTTTTGGAAAATGGCTAATCGAAATTTAAAGTGTGTTTTGTGTAATAATTGCCCTTAAATTCTTAAAATATCTTAAACTATATCATTTGAGCTTGAGGCCTTGAAACTTCATATATTTGTCTTAAATGTTATGTTTTGTGGTGCTCTGTTAATCATGAGAAATCAGTCTGGTGTCAAAGTCCTGCATTCTGCCAGGTTTCAAAATTGCAAGAATGGTCTTTTAGTCCACCTGCCAGTAAAAAGGTCTTCAACAGGATAAAACTCACAGACACCCTGAATAATGACAGTTTTTCAGTTTTAGGGAAACGATTCAGTTTATCATCATTACAAACCTTTCTCTTAGTCTCTTTCTGCATCTCTCTCTCTTTTCTTTCCCAAACCCTTTTCCTCTTTCTTCACTCCTACCACCTCTCTGACCTTGTCTTTGTCTCTCTGGCTTTGCAGAGTCCCAGAGGGCCAGCAGCGAGTGGCAGGCTGCTACTTAAACATGATGTGTCAGATCAAGACTCTGTACCTGGCTTACTGCTCCAGCCACCCCTCAGCTGTCTGCATCCTCACTGACCACAGGTCAGCACCTGCACACACAACAGCACAGCACAGCACAGCCACTCACCACCACAACAAAGAAAGGTCTGATTCTGAACCCTGAAGGTATTTCGGAAATTGGGTTGAATAGTGCAAACGTATTGCAGTGTTGTCACATGACAACCGAGTTAACTCATTTAGCTTAATTTTTCAGGCAGAGATTTCTGTATGCGTTACCAAGGTTCTTCCAAAACAGAAACATCTTTCAACATAAAATACTCAGTCTCAATTCAGTGGTTTCCAACCGGGGGGTTTGTATCCCCACAAGGGGTCACAAGATGAACTGAAGGGGTCATGAGATGATTTCCTGGGTAAGAAATAAGAAAAAACTCAATTCTGCTACACAAAACTTTTCTCTAATCTTTGCTTTTTTTCTTGTGAAATTCTGTATAGTTTCACCTCTTCAAGCCTGTAAAAATTATTCAAATTAAACTATCTGAGAAGGGAAAATCAACCTGAACATTCACCCTCACCAGTATAAATAGTTTTGTTTTAAAGGACAGGTTCACAATTTTTCAACTCTGTCTTAAAACAACAGTCAGGTGCCCAAATGAACATTGAAACAGGTTTTCTTGTTGTAATCATTCCTCCTTTTCATACTAGCTATTAGATGATCCCTTCATAATGCACTTGCAATGTAAGTGATGGGGGGCCAAAATCCACAAGATTTCAGTCATCCAAATTATTCAAAGTAGATATCTCTCAACGTTACAGTCTTATTAGTGCCAAAGTCCCTCTTTTTGTTACTATATTTCCACCATAGCTCAAAGGGAATCACTGTCCGAGGAAACACAAAGAAGGAATGTGATGTTTAAAAAGACTATAAATGTGGCAGAGATCCTCTTGATATGACTAACTCAGACTACTGAAGCCTCATATAAGCTTCAGATTAACTTTTAAATACATTGAGAACCAATAATATAACCAATCTAATGACCTCATAAGTTGCATACTTTGTGAATTCATACCCATGTATTCACAGTTGGGTTCTTTTTTTGTTACAAGCTTACATTGGTCTTTGCTGTGGGATTTGTTTGTTTTGTTTGCAGCTGATGAACTGTAGTTTAGCTTTGAGCCACGAGGTGTCAGGCTTCCCATCTGTAAATGACCAGGAGGCTGAACTTAGTCTTGAGCAGATACACTGAACACAGATACAGTTCCTGTTTGCTCCGAGTTCTTCTTCATCGAAGAAACTATTCAAACGTATCATCCTCATTGAGTGGGACCTGTCAATATTTCATAAATCACAGTGAAATAGCAAAATGTCTATGGTGCAGTTAAAATTGTAGAATCTTGAGTGATGTGTGAGGTGTCTTGTCAGGTCCTACTATTGTGAGCTGCAGAAAAGGTTGAATTACACACAGGAAGCCATCTGTTGACAGGATATATAGACTTGTGGTTATGTTGACAGGCAAGCAAAGCACTTTTTCACAGTAAGCACATTTGAGTTTCAGTTGCAGGACTCTTTCTGTGACATTGACATTTACCCAATGACACCAGTTACTACAGGATACTGTATGATTGCAGTTTTGGATCACGGAAACTCATGAATGGTTTTACTTTCAAAGTACATTGGCAAGTTTGCAGTGAATTCAATGTGTCGCAGTTGAGAGCAAAAGTACAAAATAGAAATTCAAGACATTGTGCTGCCTTTTAAACTTTCAATGCTATTACAGTTGCTTGTGGTCCAGGTGTGATATACTGTGTGTTTTTCACAGTCATCACAGTATGAGTGAGCCCCACAATACTAAGTAATACTGTAACCTGTAAAAGTGGTTTCTTGTTAGGGCTGTTTTTAAGGTTTCATTAGAAAATGGTTTGAGTTTAATTTCATGACTTGACCTGACCTGACCTTTAAAAGACCTGAGAGTTGCAGCAGACCTGCAGTTTTCTTGGAGTTTGTTCAGATATGTGGTGCATAAAAACTGAATGCTGCTTCTCCAGGATTAGTTTTGACTTTGGGAACAGAAAGCAGACCTGTCCCAGACGACCTGAGAGGTAGATAGAGGTGAGGAGGTGAATGATGGATAGTTAGGTAGATAGGAGGTGGATAATTCATAATGTAGCAGAAAATCAGAAATGTATTTTGGCCCTAAACCATTCAGTGCTTTATAAACCAGTATTTTGAATTCTTTGACAGACAGAAAGCCAGTGTAAAGATCTGAGAACTGGAGTTATGTGATCCACTTTCTTGGTCTTAGTGAGGACTCGAGCAGCAGCTTTCTGAGTCAGCTACAACTATCTGATCGATTTCTTAGAGAGACGTCGTTACAATAGTCGAGTCTACTGAAGATAAATGTATGGACATGTTTTTTCAAATCCTGCTGAAACATAAGTCCTTTAATCCTTATATAATATTATATATTCTTAAGTTGATAGTTGGCTGACTTTGTCAGTTTTAATGTGACTGTTGAAATTCAGGTCAGAGTCCATGACTGCACCAAGATTTCTGGCTTGGTTTGTGGTTTTTAACATTACTGATTGAAGCTGAGTACTGACTTTTAATCATTCTTCCTTGGCTCCAATAACAATTACTTCAGTTTTATCTCTGTTTAATTGAAGAAAATTGTGGCACATCCAATTGTTGATTTGTTCAATGCACTTGTATTGGACCATAGTCCGCATAATCAGTTTGCATAATCTGAGCCAATGGGAGTATGTAGATTTTGAACAGAAGAGGCCCCAGAGTGGAGCCCCGGGGGAACTCTGCATGTCATTTGTATCTGCTCAGATATGTAATTACCTATAGACACAAAGTAGTCCCTGTTCTTTGAGTAGGATTCAAACCAATTTAGTGCTGTAGTCCAGTCATCATTTTCATTTACATCTTTTTATTATGGGCCAAATAATCAATATAAAATATACCATGATATGGTCTCTTGCTAGGCTCATACTCTGCATTTTATTACTCAGTAAATTGATTATTAAACATTACTTTTTAAATTATTATTTTTTTTAGTTTTAGGATACATTTTACACTTAACCTACATGGATAACATAATGTTTAATGAATTACTCTCTTGTACTATAGAGCATATGCCAAAATTGACGTCATAGAACAACCATCTTTATTGTATGCAAAATACAGGAATCCCAGCCCAGGAAGGGTACCATCCAATGTTGAAATGGAATTTTAACTCACAGACATATTAAGTGAAAGTCATGAACTTTATATTGAGGCAAATTTTCAATTTACTCTGAATGTTAATAGGGGGGAATTATTAAATAATGGTTATGGTGGCACTAGTGATTTCCTGGTACCATCAAGTCCTCATGTTGTCTAAAATTTGCCTCTTTGAAGTGCCCTTTAACCTTGAAGTCATTATTTTTAACTGTGCATAAAGAAGTGTGTGTTTGTGCATGTTTAACAGTGAGGAACTAGACAAGTTTATGGAGAGCCAGGGAGCCAGCGTGCCAGGGATCCTGACCCTGACCACCAGTCTCAGTAAACCCTTCATGAGGCTGGACAAGTACCCCACACTGCTGCAGGAGCTGGAGAGACACGTGGAGGTACAGGACAAAGTGTCTAAAGTTATACTGAAATAATATTTGATTTAAATATATTTCTTAAATGATCAATAATAATAATAATGTAATATACATACTGTATGTTTGTCCCTACATTATGGACAGCTCTTAACTATTACTGTAACTTTATTTATCTCTAATAAATGAGCAGTAATATCTAGCAGTGTATATAAATGTTAAGTTAAAAACTGAAAATGAAATGAGTCGTAAGCCCTTTCAATTCCTGACTTCCTCTGTATATCACAGTATATCTAGTATGTGCACTTGCTTTAACATTTAGAGGACTCTATTCAGGAAGCTACGTTTTATCTGATGTGTTCTATATTTCTACCACAGGAAGCCCATCCAGACTTTGCTGATATTGTAAAGGCAACAGCTGGATTTAGGAGCCTAGTGGTAAGTCTGGGATGTCCAGGGGGGCTCTGCATGCTTAAACTACACTCAAACTATATCAGCTTTGTTAATCTCTGTGAGGGATTAGGCTGAGTTAAACAGCATGTAAGCCTGTCATGTCAATTCTCAATTATTGGATTGTAAATCCACTGGATTTTTGTTGTCATTTATTTATTTATTTACCTGAAGAAATTCAAGACTCTGTTTTGTGTCAAAGTTAATGTATGGTATTCTACTGATTTTGTTGGTTTTTCATGTTATTTTCGACAGACTTATTTGTTTAGAGTTTGACAGTTTTATGATTGGGCAGTTGTAGTGAGGTGGGGCGGGGAAATAATGAACATGTCTGAGCTTTTCTCTGCTACATGTTTGGTGATTATGTTGTTCCAACAGTGGGTGTGAACTGAAATGCCATTTTAGAAAAGAAGGATTAGAAACAAGCAACCACATTGTGTACCTCAGTGAGCATCACTGTGAGACACAATTTCCCCGGTATAGCTCCGAGTTCTTTGTAAGAATAGATGTGGTGACTCACACATGTCTCTTTAGCACAACTACTGCACAAGAAAGCGGGAAAAAAACATGTCTCATAGTACCGACTATTGTAATTTGCAAGTCTGATTTTCTTTGTGTGTTCTGATTGTGTGGTTGGGTGGGCAGGCACTTAAGAAATGCCAGTTATATCTCTGCTTTACTCCTGCAGATTGTCTTTTTTGTTTGTAATGTGCAATGGAAAATGACATATGTTGCATTGTCATTTTTCTGGTCTAAAGAGGGAGAACCCCTAGCAAGCACCTGAAAATGTTCTATTTAATGTTGCAGGTTACTCCTTTATACCTATGAAAAAGATGTTAAAAATAGAACTAACTTAAGTAAATGGTATCCACACTGGAAAAAAATGTTCTCTGCCACTCATTACTAAATATTTCTAAAGGGCAAGAGACCATGCTATACTTACTTTTACAATTAAGCAACCACCATTTTTTTTTAAGAGTTGGTGTCAATTTTTTTAGATTATGGAGTTTGGAAATCAAATCTAGAAACTGATATGAAAAGCAATAATATTTGTGAAAAGCTGCACTCTGTATCTAAATAATTTTAATGAATTATTATGACACATTTTTTTCATCTTCACTGAATGATGTGTATATTTGCACATGTTTAGACGCAATGCCAGGACCTGCGGAAGCGCAAGAACCTGGAGCTCCAGATCTTGTCAGAACCAGTGCGTGGCTGGGAGGGAGACAGCATGAAGAGCCTGGGTCACGTGGCCTACATGTCCCAGGTCCATGTGAAAAATGGGTCCAGTGAGGTGAGAGACAAAGTGAGGAGACAGCTGATGGAATAAGATTTTGAGGTTAAAGGGGAGGGAGGAATGTAGCCCAGAATGACTTGATAACCAACACCAACTGCCATTTCTTTATTTAATTGTGAGGATTTAGCCGTTTTAGTGAAAGCTGCAGATAAGAGTCCCCAGGGTTCCGTCCAGTCGAAGAGAATAGATAAGCTTTGCAGAAAGGGAAACTGTTAAAGGAATTATTGCATTACTAAGCACAAAACGTGACTCAATATGTGCTGAGAATGATCGAAAAGGACGTCTTTGTGATTCATTTCCATTTCCATGTGTAAAAGACTGGAATAGTTTATAAGTCATTTCTTGTAACATTAAATTAATCATGTCCCCTTTTTTAAATTAAAGCCTGCCGGGCCCCTCCCCTACTCTCCTATAACAAACATTAGCAGTTAGTCATAACTCCAGTGTAAAAAAAATAAATAAATAAATAAAAATGCATTGCCAGTTTTTGTCCTAAAGTTTAGCCTGCAATTCAGACAGCTGCATTGACCTTCATTGGATCAAGACACATGCAATAAATTTTCTGTTCTTCTGTGTCCATATCCTGAGATAAGTGACGCCGTCACCCATCAGCTTTATATTGCATAATATGTGCTAGATTCAGAATGCATTGTGGTGGTTGATGCAGGTGAACAAACGGAGGAAGTGTGAACAACAACATTCTACCTCGAGCTGAAGTGCTCTAGATTTATTTGACTAATGTGAAATCTCACCAACACAAATTAAGGGCGCTGATGTTATCTTAAATTTGAAATACATTGATGTCTTATAATTTCTAAAAGATATAAAGGGTTAATCATTTCCTAAATGTGTCAAATGTGTATCTATAAATCTTGTGTGGTAATTCAGTATTCCCTTTTTAAGTGTCAAAACAGAAACATATGTAGGCCATAAGCAAACTGAAAAGCAAACTGATCTTTTTTGTTTGGTTTCTGTGTAGGGGTCGACTTTGAGTCGGTGGTTGGAAGAAAGCCCAAGATAGAGATTTGGATTCAGCCTCTTTTAATTACTGCCAACCACTTTCCAACCACCATACCAGTCACTATATTTGTTGCGCAACTCAACCTTCATGTCAGCCAGTCTCGTTTTCCATTCATATCACAAGCAACAGTTCTGCCAAACCAGTATCTCGTTAATAACTCGTGTCAGTTCTATCGCTAGTTTCGTATCAGTAGGTTGGGCGTAAACAAGAACAATGGCTATTTAAGGAACTTGTTGCAATACATGTATGCAAAAACTGTATGTCCTTTTATAGATCACTTTGGAACCAAAACTTTTATGTGTCTCTTGCAGGAAAAAGAGGAGCGCTACCTAATGCTTTTCCCTAATGTATTAGTAATGCTCTCTGCCAGTCCCCGGATGAGCGGTTTTATTTATCAGGTGAGCTACTGCATATAAAGTATGTCCTCTACAGCAGTCCTCAATTGGCTTGGGTTAGCCAAATTACAAAAAAACAACATATTTTCTCAGTTATCTCCAGAAGAATCTAGACACAGACTGAATTAAGGTCATGTTTTCACAGGCCTGAGATATCTGTGAGATTTCTGTTGCAGCCTCAGTGCAGTGGCGGTGAATAGAATTTCATTTGTGGTACTCAAAACAAAAAATGTTAACAGCAACATTTAATATTTAAATCATTATCATCAATTGTATTTGGGTAGTGGCAGAAATCTCAGAGGCCTATATCTCAAAACCTGGGCAAATAAAATAAAAAATATCTGCATTGCTAGATATTACTGGAGGTTTAAGCAAGAGAATATATTTACATGGTGAATCTACCTTTTAATTAGTTATATTTCCATTTTTCTCATTTTAATTTTTATGGACACATAATTCCAATTCACTTCATTGATTTCAGGTGATAATGAGATAAGATATATATATATATATATATATATATATATATATATATATATATATATGACATAGTGTCTTATTTTGTGTCTTATTTTGTCTCCCATTTGTTCCTCCCATCCAGGGAAGACTGCCACTGACAGGCACCACAGTAACAAGACATGTGGAAGAAGCAGACAATGTCCACTATGCCTTTGACATCACAGGTTTGTATCCAAATCTCTGGAGAACATTAACACCCTTCTTTAGTTGGCATTAATATTAAGTTAGAGCAGGACTGTATTTTTAAAACTCTGAAGTTTCTCACAGTTGTTGATCTGATCTCAGCTAACTAATTCATATGACAGAGCTGTAGAATATTCATGTGGGTGTCTGCACACTGTCCATAAAAGGATATCAAGCTTGCCCCACTTTTTCTAAAAAAAGGCATTTGCAACAGATATCAAATCAGATAAAGCATTTGATTCAGATAATCCAGTAAATGTGAAGTCTTAAATTAGCAATTTCTTGATGCCCACAGAAGGAAATAAAAGTCTCCTACACGACATAATCTCCAAAACATGTTGCTTCACATATCTTAGACACATCTCATTATTTTGGACACCCTTGTGTCAAACCAGGGCAACAGGTTTGACAATGTGAAGTTTGTTTTTAATCACATATTTGTTGCTATCACACTGTATGAAATGCTACATTTTGGGGGGAATATGAACTACAGTAGACCTAGATAAACCCTATTATCACTGAGAATGACAACTGCATTCCTTGTATTTATTGTTCGAGTAGGCCATATATAACTTTCACTGAAGGAAGTGTGTGTGTTTGTTTCTGTGCTGCAGGAAGCATGATCGAACGTATTACAGTGTTCTGCAGTAGTGCCCAGGAGTTACAGGAATGGCTCGAGCACCTTCAGCCCTTTACCAAAGGAGGCAGCCCTGCAAGCACCATCTTAAAGGTTCGGACGATCACATACACACACTTTGCACAAATACATGTTTACTGTATGTAGTCATAACAATACCAAAAGTGAACCTTGCACCTCGCTTAAGTGTTAAAAACCTTTAAAGACGAGACAGACATGAAAACCATTAGACTCAGCGTGTATCACCCATCTGAAACTCACACATTTCTTTGTCTTGTTTTCTTTGATGGCCCCATGTAGACAGTAGAAGGCAAGCCGCTGAGTATGGTCGGAACCCCCACTCACCTGTCCCACCTGGGCAGCCTCAGCGCCATTAGTCGTGGCCCCCTTGAACCACCAAAGATCAGCAAGCCCTGGTCCCTCAGCTGTCTGCGTCCTGCGCCTCCCCTCAAACCCTCAGCTGCATTGGGATACAAAGAGGTGGGAACTTCTAGAGCCATGCAAGCAAACCCACACGACTTTGATATGCATCTCATACACAGTCTTGCAGTGCATTGTTGTGTCGTAAACCACAAAAAGTCCCACACTACAATCCCACTCTGTCCCCCTTTTCAATCTCTACTTTTCAGACCTGCAGTATGCAGACAACGCTTCACACCTATCATGCAAATACAGTACACCAACAAAATTTACATGCATAACTCCATAACTCATTAATTGGACTACACATACTCTTCAGTAAAATATAAAAAAATATGCAAGTACTCAAAAGGATGAGATTAGATTATCTGGTCCAACCTGATCTCGAGATAGTTTTTGAAAAGCCCCAATTAGCTACACAACACGGGCTTTCAAAACAACAGGAAAAGCCTTTACATATATAGATGAGTGTTTTGCAAAATGCGTAGGCTAGCTAGATAAAGTGCATGGTGATTGTGAAAGGCAGTGACAAACAGTATAACAGAATTATGCAGTTAATAAAATATAGTTAGAAGAGCTGGAGGTGTGGCTGAAACATGACAGGATATGATATTTTTCGGAGGAAGTTAATTACAACAATGGCAGCATAATCACCAAGTCTGATGGGCATGTGCTAGGTGTTAAAAGCTACTGGTGCTCGATGAATGTCATGATGCTAAATCTGTGGTTCTTGTGGGCGGCAGAATCTTTCACACAATTATCAGTCAGCACTTTAAAACTTTCGGTTATCAGGAACTCCCACAGTCTGGTGATGTGTTGTTTTTTGCATATGCATGTATAGTAGTGTCAATAAGTCACCTGAAAATGCGTGACACCTTGCGTCTCTGTAGTTCTTTGGCACTAAATACATAAAATACATTAACTCATTCCTGTCCACTGTGAGGACAGAAACAAGCAAGTGTGGATCTGTCTGGGTCTTTTTCTCTGCTGTGCATAGTCTTGCATAACTTTCTTTTCACCAATTTTCCCATTTCTCCAAATATCTTTCTTTTTTATTTACATGAAATAATCAACCTATTCTGCAAAAAACAAAGAACAGGGGAAGGGCGAACGAGGTGTAAAAATGTTCACCGTTAACTCTCTATCACATCCTTTTCTTATCGTATTTTTCATGCACATTTCCCCTTTTTCTCTCTTTTTTTCATCCTGCCTTCTGTAGAGGATGTCTTATATCATGAAGGTAAGGTTAGATCTCAAGTCTGTTTCTGTTGTGTGTGTGGTAAAGGATGTGGGGTTGGGGGTTGGGATGGGTTTGCCTGTGTGTGTGTATGTGTGTGTGTGTGTGTGTGTGTGTGCGCGTGTGTGTGTATGTGTGTGTGTTTGCTCCAGTGTTGAGCTGGCATGCCATTGCTCTGTTTGCTTCACTCCTCCCTCATAGTCATCCGTTGGTTTCCTGTTTTCTGTGGCCCTGCGTGTCTGCTGTTTTTTTTCTTATTCCCTGTACTGAGTCAAGGTATGGTATCATTTTCTAATAAAGAGGCCTCCTCGTGCAACAGTATAATTTCTGTCATGTGACCTGTTTTTGGAAATCTAGACACAGAGTGAAGTCCTCTGAGAACCTTGATGTCTACTTATAAGTTGATTTTATGTTGCATGAGAACCTGCAATAATGGTGTACAATTTTAACTTCTCATCGTCCACTTTAATCAATCGCCAAGTGAAACTACAAATGAATGCTAACGGTCCTCTGTGTCTGCTGGATGTGTAGGTAATTGTTAAACACTCGAGCCATAATGGCAACTTAAAGCAATATTATATAATGGTTGTGTGTCTTCAAGCTTCTTGTGAAGTTCTTTAGTTCGCAACTGGCTGCAACAATAAATTATGCAGCTTTAAAGTGATGTAAATATCTCAGCGCACGGTGCACTTCGATTGATGTAGCAGGTGTACGACATGAAACGCAGCCAGTCATAGCACCAAATTAGCAGCATTCTACTGAGTCCCCAAAACACCGACCCGATGAGGGGAAAAAAACCTCAGTACATCTCTGGAAAATGCTACCTCACCAGTGCAGAAGTACACCTTGAGCTCTGCGCCTACGTTAAAGGGAATCCCTTGGCCCATTTAAAGGTTTTATGGTTTCCAGAGACATGATGCAGTCAGTTATTCCTCCTGATTCCTATAAAAGAGTTTTATGCATCACTATCATCATCACCATATGGGGTGACGTTTAGGAGTCTGTGGTAAAATTTCAGGATGCCGCATAAATGGGTTTACTATCAGGTTTGCTAATGCGTGTTGGAGTAAGCTGCTCCGTTCCAGCTTAGAGCACAAGGCAGGTGACATAATGTAAAGTATTTTAAGAGAAAAGGTGAAAGTCACAAGTTAGCACCTTTCCTCTGCACTGGTTCAAGCAGATTAGCACTGACTAAACTGTTTCTTTTTGTAAGCAGTAAGTGTTCACACCTCCACTTTTACTGTGCACAAAGACGAAACTAGCATTACGCTTATTTTGAGACCCAAAACCAATCCAGGAGCAAAAAAAAAAAAAAAAAATCATTCATAATTCATCATTTGTAAAACCACAGATTGTAAAATATTATAACACCTCAACTTACCATGGCTTTGTGAACAGTGTATTTCCCAGTTAAATCTTGAACATTTTAAGTATTTTTGCTCCTGCCCTGACTGCGGTTGTAGTGGTTGATAACATGTCTTTGATGAAACCAGCTTACAAAATGTGAAAATCATTTTTACTTTGTGTAGAGGTGGTAGGCAGGATACATACTGTCACCTGGCTGTTTGGTCACAGTCATCACCACACGCTTGCTGCCTTGTCCGTTGATGGAATTTTGTTCTTTGTTGTTTTTGTTTGTTAAGGGATACGCGTCCCTGTAAGCTTTTGCATACTGTTTGGTTTGGAGCCTTGGCTTTACAGGTGTGTGTAGCAGTCTGTGCGAGCGTGTGTGTGCGCGAGTGAGTGTGCGCGCAGAGAGAAATACTAAATTAAATATCTCACTCCATCAGGACTCCAGCAAGAGTCCGCGACCTATGAAGAAGTTCCTGCCAGGCAACAGGAAGAAAGAGCGGAAGCCATCTGATGACGAGGTTCAAACAAGGAAAAGTAGGAGTTTTGTCTCACTATAGAATTAAGTATAATGAAAGGCATAAAAAAAATGGCCCAATATTGTCTTTTGATATTAAAAGTGCGGAATTTGTTCTTGATGATTGTGTCCTGCACCTTCCCTTAAAAAAAAAAAACCCAGGAATGTGTGTGACACCATGACACCGTCTGCTGAATTAAACCTTTAAGTGTGTATTTATTGTAATGCTAATCTCTGGTTTTGATAGGCACGGCTGCGCTGGAGGAGGATGCCCAGATACTGAGGGTGATTGAGGCGTACTGCACAGGAGCCAGCCTGCACCAGACTACCACAGGTTTGTGTTTGTGGAGAAATTATTCTTTATCTACTACCTTCCTAGATTGTACATTCATCTTCAACAGCTCATATAGCCATGAATCAAGTTTTTCCATTAATTTGTGTGTGTGTGTGTCTATGCAGCGGTGCGGAAAGAGTGCGTGCCTCAGGTGCTTCTGCCAGAGGAAGAGAAGATCATTGTGGAGGAGATGAAGAGCAACGGGCAGACAGTTATTGAGGAAAAGTAAGCACATGATTACTTTGGGAAATAGGTTTTTACACTGCTGTCGTGCTAACAGTGACATGCAGGGCTTTGCTGTTAATTGTATTTGGATCTTGGGTCTCTCTGTAATTAGATTCAGAAATATAATATTGATCCCATTCAAGCTGTTGAGACATGAATCTTCCCACAGAATTACCTTGAGTTGGGAGGCCAGTGTAACCTTTGGCCATTTTCTTGTAGACTCCACCCTCTGTAGCCGCATACTAATAATTTTCTTTTTTTTTCTTTCAGGAGCCTGGTTGATGCGGTGTATGCTTTAAAGGATGAGGTTCATGAACTGAAAAAGGTAATTGTTACTTTTATGTATTGAATGTGATCAGGAGTATTCAGCTACACTGTATGTGCAGACATGTTAGTACACGCTAGTTTTGTATTGTTCTTCTTTATGTCCTATTTTTGAGTGCAAATGTGGTTAAATGTACTAACCATTGACCAACACTGATTTTTTTTAGGCCAACACCAATATTTGATACAAGAGTGTCTCATGTCTCTTATCAGAAAATATCAGTTTATGTTAATTTTGTTTTATGTGAACAGATAGCATGTTTGGATAAAACTATGAGTAAAAAAAAAAAAGTTAACAGTTGAACAATAGACTTTACGTGTAGATATAACATTAAGGTCAATTTTGATGACTAAATGTGATTAATGTTTTAATTATTTTAAGGAATAGCTATAGATAAATGAGACTAGCATGTCTCCTGTGAGGCTGTACTTGGGCACTCGATGCTTTGAGCTTAATGCTAACATTGCTAACAGCGCGCTAACATGCTTACAATGACAACGCTAACATGCTGATATCAAGCAGCTATAATGTTCATCATATTCACCCATCTTAGTTTAGTAAGTTAACATTAGCTAACATTTGTAGTTTTGCAGGTATTTGGTCTAAAGTAAAATTTTGACCTGATGATGTTGCTAAATAAAAAGCCAATCCATCCAATAGTTGTTGACATATTTCAATCTGGACCAAAGTCGGGGACTGACCGACACACCGACATTGCCATCCTGAGAGTCTTGATGCTAGCATTATTAAACTTCAAATGAGGAGAAAATAAGTCAAATATACTTTAAAAAGGTGTCCAATAAGGCAATTATTACTGAAGTTTACTGCTCTGAAATTTCTTTTTCATATTATGCCAACATACATGCTGATACAAATATATCGATCTATGATAACCAATATCCACCAATATCAGCTTGGCAATGTATCAGTCAGACTCCAGAATGCATATTTGAGTTTATGCAGACAGGAAGAGTCACACAGTTCTTGAATACCGTTGTCGCCTGTATGTTTTTACAGGAGAATAAGTGGATGAAACAGTTTCTGGAGGAGGAGCAGAAGTCTCGTAAGGAGCTGGAGAGAGTGGTCAAAAAACTGACCAAGCAGAAGAATGATTGTACTTGGGATGACAGCAGCCACTGAACACATCCACACAATCATCCTCATCCTAGTGCGGCTGTGTGTGTGTATGGGTACATTTATGTAAGCATGCTTGTGAAGGGACAGGAAGGGTGTGTGTGTGTGTGTGTGTGTGTGTGTGTGTGTGGGGGTGTTTGTTTGTTTGTTTGTTTATCTGTCTATGTTGTGTCTCCATATTTCAATCACACATAGCAGAGTTAGACTCCATTTCTGACAATGATGCTTGGACTTTCTTCACTTCAAGTGCTGGAACTTGATTTGACATCATGATCAAATCTAATCTGTCTTCCTGATCCAGCCCCAACTCAGCTAAACCAAGACTGATGGAGTGGGATGCTTCAAACATATTGCCTCTTGGCGACTGGCACTGTGAACACTCCCCAGAAAATGGAACAAGTTTGGACAAGTAAAAAGGACAAAACAAGTCCTCCGTCGCTTCTCGTGCTTCAGCTGGAAATAGAAAAGGAGTTTGAAGCCATCAAGTTCAATAGGTGTTCTCTTGCATGCACTTCTGTCACCAAGGGGACTATTTTCTTCTCTTCACATCATGTCATCGTCATATTTTATTTGTCACAAGGAATCCCCAGTGGGAAACAAATTTTTTGAGCTTTCCTAGGCATGTGTGATTGGCATTTTTGTAACATTCAAAACTTCATATCACAACTTTCCCAGCTGTTTTGTTGGCGTTTAAGCAAGTCAAACAGGTTAGCTCACCATGCTACATTCAGTTGTTTCCAAATGCAGCCCTTGACTGTTTATTTAAAAACTGCATGAATGTACAGTGTTTCTACAGTATGAATTTTGCATCAGAAATGTGATAATCACGATATTCAGATATATAGTCCAAAGCTATCAGGGATGCAGCTGCATAATAAAATAGAAAAGGCTTAACTATGTATCATTTATTATACAGAGTATGTGAATAATGACAAAGATGTCACTCCTTCTCTTCTTACTAAAATATACTCAAAAATAATTTTAACATTAATTACATAGCCTTGCTGTATTTTGGATTTTAAAAGATCTTCTTTATTTATTGTTCATCAAAGCATTTAATTGTGGTGTTAGCCTTATAGATATAATTTGCTGCCTTTACATTAGCCCTGTGTGGAATTTTATTAAATTACACTTATGTGTAAAAGCAGAAAAAATATCCTTGTTTTGGCCAAGGGGAAATAGACATTTTTTCTAATCATAAAAGAGGAAAAAATGACTTAAAGAATTGTAGAGAAGTCAGAGGCCTCTGTGGCCTTCCTGCAGAGCTGACGGAGCCAGACTGAAGAAATAAAAAGAGAGAGATTTATTTGTGGGTGTAGAGTAGAGCTCAAGTGCCTCCCGAAGGGGTCGATAAACTTAAGTGAGTTGAAGACCAGACTGGGACTAAATGCATGACATATTGAAAGTGTCACTGGTGGTTTGTTGTAATATTTCAACAGAAAATGGCTCAAGCTAAATGGGTATATATATCGGGTCTGAAAAACACACCGGGCTTTACGTGCTATTCAAGGTGCAGCCTCTTTCCAAGGACCCGCAGCGGTACATTTCCTCATGAGGTTGAGTGTGTGCACTGTCAACACTGTTATTTACTCTCGCTGCACTGCAGAGCAGCAGTGGATGCTATTGAAATGCAATAAGTGACGGCTTTACTGACAGACCAGCGGGTTGGTCATTGTAGAGAAATTGCAATAATGATGACATTAACCCATTTTATTAACCAAAATAGACCAGGCCATGTGATTCAGCCGCCACAAAGTTAGTCTACTCATTGTAATCTATTTGCCTTTATTTAATCAATACTTTTGATATTGAATGTTATATAACAAGGTCCCAATTTTCATCACAAATTATCCAAAATGTAATAATAACACAGTACTGTACAATCCCTGTTTTCTTGTGCACCTTCTCACAGGGAGGTCAGAGCACTGTGTAGGGTACAAGGCAGCACCAGTTGATCTGCAGCAGAGTCAGTGTCTTGCTCAAGGGCACTGCAGCAAAATAAGCGCTTGCTCAGGTGCCGGAGCTGATCTTTAATAGTTATTTCTGGCAGCCAGATTCTTTCCAGCATTACAGAGAGTCTGCTTCCTGTACAGATGTGTAACTCTGTTTCATCATATGTTATATATTAAGATCAACATTATTGCTGTCCCTGTATTTTTGAATTGTCTTTATCACGTATCATATACTGTAGTTTTCAATTCCCAATAGCCTCAGTAAGCGCTTACTGGTGGGAGGGGGTTGAATTCCAGTTTCATTTTGTTTATCTGAAATCACATCTCCAGACCACTGTGTGTATTGTTTTTTTGAAAGGTTGTTCTATGCAATTATTGTTGTTGCAAGTATTGTAATGCTTTTTTTTCTAGACACTCTGTACTTTATGTTTGGTATGGTCGTTCTTTTATTAAAAATTTAATATAATAAGTGTCGTTTTTGCCTGACATCAATTTCATCACACCATTTAAGAAATGGAAATCTCCAAAGATTTAAAATGCAAGTGTGTCAACCACATATACATAAACTCTGTTTCCTTATTAATACTGGAAAATCCATTTCAGGTAGGCTTTTCCATGCAGCTTTCAGCACATGTGTGGCTCAGGAATTTGTAGGTTGTTGCGATTCGGTAGCAAGAAACCCTTTACACGATGGAAGAGGTGACTAGAATAGATGACATCCTGTGAGTGTGTGCTGCCACTTCATCTGTACACACCTCCATAGAGATTCACACTTTCCGTGCTATTCAACTTCACCACTACAGTAACATGTGAAACACGTTGCTAGGGTTTGTGATGTCTGAGGTGCTAACTTTAAACTTGCACTGCATCGTGTTTTGCTTGTGATGGATGGGGTGGGTAGACCTTTTAAAACCTTATATCACTCATCCATTACATCTTTTGGTCACCAAGCAGTTCTTTGTAACTTACCTGTAGGTTATGATATAGTCAGTGGTTACAGTTTTCTAATGTAATGACTGAATCTAAACTACGTGTGCATTTTAAAGGGGCTATTACAGTGATTTTACATTTTTTCGCCCATTTACTACAAATCCTTAAAAGTCAAATACTTCACATTTATGATTACTATTTTTCAAACCATTGTCTAGTGTTTCTGAGTTTTTTAATGTATGTTAAGCCTAAATTCGATAGGGTATGACCATCAAATGGCAGACTCTTACAAGTTGTGTTGATCAGGAGTTGTGTAATCCATAAAAGTAAATGTTAAAGGACCAGTATGTAAGATTTAGGGGGAACTTCTGGCAGAAATTGAATGTAATATTCATAAGTATGTCTTAATTTGTGTATAATCACCTGAAAATAAGAATAGTTTTTTTTTTTATCTTAGAATGAGCCCTTTATATCAACAAAGGCAGGGGGTCCTCTTCCAAGGAGCCCGCCATGTTGCACTGCCATGTTTCTACAGTAGCCCAAAACGAACGAACCAAACACTAGCTCTACAGAGGGCCTTTCCATTTTTCACGAGTTTCGCAGCCACCGTAGGTTCTCCTGCATGCTTGGAACACTTTTGTCAAATAGTGTTTTGAAGTAACACAGTGCACATATTTCAAACAAACCTGCATTTAAACTGCATTACAGCAGAACAATAATGGAACATAGAAATCAGCACATGTCTCCTTTGATGGATTGCACAACTCAAGCTAGCTTCAAGAGTTTAAATGAATGGAAACCAATGATTTCCTGGAAAGGAGGAAAAATACATCACAAAATCTAAAACTACACTTGCTGTGAAAAATTGTCAGCAGCAATATAAGGTGTACATGATTTGTGATTATGGAGCTAAAACTTGCAAAAATAAGCTGTTATTATGTTAAAGCAATAACCATATGTTGATGTTGAGGGTCGTAAGATACATCTGTTCCTGTTTTTGTGGTTTAGCTTCATGAAAAAGGGCATCTTTGGTCTGTGGTTTCTTATGCTCTAGATTTTTAACACCATATCAGTACAGACGGAACTACACTTCAAAATTCAGGTTTTGCGTCCACTTTCAACAAACTCTGCTGTTAGGATATATTAGTTTGCACCTTATTGCTGATTGTTCACCCTCCTTTGATTTACAGAAAATGACTGCACAGCTCTCCAGGCCACCATTGAAATGATCCTGCATTTTCTTTGCCCCATACTGGGACATGCACACAGTATGGTTGTGTAATGCAATACTGAAAACATCTCTTTTACCTCTAGCTAACTCCAGAAACAAGATAGATGGAGGAGAAACTAAGAAAAGAAGAAGAAATATTTTTGGATTAAGTATTTAAACTTCATTTCACTTTCATACAACCCCATTTACATCAATAAATACAGAACAACCATTCACAATACTAACACAGAAATTACATAAAATAACACAAAGTAATCTTTTTTAATAAATTATAGTTTGAAAACGCAGTCTCTTAAATCCATGAAAAAATCTGAAATCATCAGTTTAACTAAGTCCAGTCATTTAAAAGTGTTCTTTGTAGCTTTAAATCCAAATCCATCCACATGACAGAAAGTTCCCACTCTTCAGCTTAGGTCCGTAGATGTGCTCGCATAGGGGTCCTACACTTTGTACATCCCAAAGGCTGTGGCTTCTTCATTGTAGTCCACCAATGAAAGGTCTTGTACCCAGACACTGAGCTGGTTTCCCTTCTCCAGTGTGATCACCTCTCCCTGCGTGGCTGTGCACAGCTGAGGATTGGATGCAGACCTGTTGTAGCTCTCCAGGCTGCAGTAGGCCCGCATCACAGTCTTCTCGTCTCCTGCCTCATTTTTCCTCAGCTTGACCATGCTGGCCAGTGGGAGCTTGGAGTTGCCCTTTGAGAAGGTCACCCTGGAGAAGACGAAGTAGTCACCGGGCTCCAGAATAGTCAACCAACTGTTGCGGTAGTAATTGATGTTCCTGAGAACTGAGTGCTTTGTGTCCCACTGGAGATAATCCGCTGGGGAAACAGATGGAAAAGTTAGAGCGGCATTATTTAGGATACCTTTAAACCCTGAATTGATTTTGGGGCATTTATGATTTTAATGTTCCATTCAGAATTGTGACTTTAATAGTTACTTACATGTAGGGTCCTGTGCTGTGTGCTTAACTATCATGCGTGCCAAGGCTTTGTAGGAAGTTTCCTGCTTTTCTGATAAGAGAAGGGCAGCTGGAAAGAAGAAGGAAAATCTGGTCAGAGACATTGCTGAGATTGGATTTTTGTATGCAACTTACTTATCTGTATATTGAAAAGAAAGATATTAAATGAATTTACCTTTTCCTTCAGCTGAGGCAGGTTTTTCCTATAGGGATTAAAAAAAACAGTGGAATATAAGTAAGAATTAGTACCTTTTCTTTCTATTATACATATTATAAATAATATTTATACATTAAGTAGGTTTATCTTTGTTAACAAAATGCTCCTCTTGTAACATCAAGACACTTTGCTGTGACTATAACACCTCACTTGTGTGTTCAAGAGCATTTCCTGTGATTCGAGACCAGTTTCATTGGTCTAACAGTTATATTTTTAGACAGAGCACAATGTGTGCACCATCAGAAGCTTTAAATGCTTTAACAAAAGCACTACATTGTACATTACATCTGTGATTTTAACCTGTGTTTATAAAGGTAGTTACATTCCTCATTCCATTAGACAGAAGAAGAGATTTTTACCTTTTTGCTGGTGTGGTACAGGTAGATGAATCCTCCGACAGACAGCAATAAATGCAGCAATACTACACCAACCAAAAACCGGATGAGTGACTTGCTGTGGCCTCGTGATGGAAGTGGACCTGGCATGAGGACCGGGATGGACCTGTTGAGGCGTGGAGGCACTGGCGGTGCAGCCAGGCTGGTCTGGTAAGTGTTGATCATGGTGGAGAGGAGTGATGAAACTTAGAGAGGTTTGGCGTCCGTGACATCCCATGCACTTCTGAACCGCTGCTCTCTTAAGCAACTGAGTTATTCTCTAGCTACTTCCTGGAAGATCTCAACATACACATCTGTGAGATATGTGACCTTTGGTACGCAATAGTGTGTTGTGAGAAATGCCTTTTTGCATTTCTTCCCTTCCATACTCAGAATGCCATGTTTCCTTGTATTACTCAGTACTTCTGTTACAGTTTTTCACAATTACTTCAGCACATTTTCTGAAACACTGTTGCGGTTGTCAAAACATTAAGAGCAATCACCACAGCATTTTACACTGAGCAGCACAAGACTTAATTTGTCCCGCAAAAGGCCACCACTCAGTCAAAAAATTTAACTCACATGCGAAGGAAATTTTGTCACTGCCACCAAAATGATATGACCCTTTATCATCATTTAAGTCAAGACAGACTTAAAAATTGTGTCAGTAAAAAAGAAGACATTAAGATATTGAAAACAAAATGTAAATTACCTCCAATATCTCATTCCAAACACATTTCTGTCTGCTCACATCATTTCATCTGATATTTAGACTTACAATAACACACAAAATCTTTTGGTATGGTGCAACTCTCCCCTACATGTCTTCTACACGTCCACGTGTCCTTCTGATTTACATAAATCACATACAGTATACTTTTTTTTCTTCACATCTTTGCGAGTGGTCTGTGTTTCCTCTCTGTTGTTTGTATGGTTTATATTAAGTCATTCATATAAGTCAGTTTCACCTCCTGTGGTGTATATGTGTTTGAGAAATATTAGTTTCACACGAGGACCTGGTTGACAGAGATGACAACAGCAGCAAATAGATATTGTTTAGAGAGACTTCCTGCAAGAAGCAGGAAACAACACATTTACTACGCATTTTCTTTATTTAAACAAAAATGCAATGGCTAAGTGTTCACTAAAGAAAGCCTGGCTGTAGAACCTTGAAAGGTGAGCTCCATGAAGTCCAAAATAGCCAGAATAAATTTTCAAAAATAATCATTTGATTATTAGTCTTTACTTCACAAGGTAAGCAATGAACAAATTCCAAATTAATAAAGTGTGCTGAGAGCTTGAAGTATTCAGTTCAAATCAGTTCAATTCAATTTTAGTTTATCCAAGTACAAGACAAGTTTGTTGTCAAAACAACCGCAGTGTATGTGAACTCTGCTTGGATGTGGTAGAATTAGCTGGAAATGAGACCCACTGATGTTTTTCATGGTTCTCACATCGCCTGATTATGGCTAGTGTGAGATGTTTTTTATGTGGCATATTCAGTAGGTCACAGTGCGGCATGACTAGATAAGGCATCTTTAGAGATGTAACTGTTATCGTCATATGATGGCTCCGCTTGTATGTGGCTGCAGAATTCATTTTTGCTGTCAGTTCTGCACAGTAGCAGGTCAGTGCAGCTTTTCATCTCCGAATTTTGCTAAAAAGAAATTTAAAATACTTTTTTACTTCATTGTTGTGTACTTTTAACATGTTAATGCTGTTTAATACACTTCACATTATGTGTTCTGGATGGCAGTGCACAGTGATAAAATACATTTAATCATTTGTATCAAAGCAGCATCTACCGACACAGATCCGC
Organism: Thunnus albacares; assembly: GCF_914725855.1. Lineage (NCBI taxonomy): Eukaryota > Metazoa > Chordata > Actinopteri > Scombriformes > Scombridae > Thunnus > Thunnus albacares. Next base: position 20,894,612 of record NC_058115.1, read on the forward strand.
AGAAGATGCTTTATTTCTTAAAACAGATTTTTTTCACCCCACAACTAGGAAAGTTGATGCTGCTAAATGATGACTCACACACATACAGGCCAGCAAGCTACATAAAATATTCTTATGTGCTTATGTATACAGTTATATATATTTAGGATAATGCAACTAGTATGGGGAGCCTGAAGATTTAATCAGTAAATAACATATTTCACAATTACTCATAGCTTCCCCTAGTGGTTCAAAATATTCTTAACTGTAATCATATACACAAAGTGTATTTATATGTACGTATATAAATACACTGTCTATTCTTAATGTTTAAAAGAAACCCCAGGGTCACCTTAAATTATTTTCAGCTTTGTTGTCCTAACTTGGTACCATGACGACATGTGATTATTTAATTAATAGTACAAAGTTATGGTGCTGTAACAGGTTGATTTCAATCTACCCTTTAAGCTGCACATGACAAAATATTACACGCTAACAGCTTGTTATTGTTATTGTTGTTATTGAACCCAGAAATCCTGTTTGCTGTGATTGTTGTTTATTGTGGGAAAATAAAAAGAGATAAAAAGACAAAAAATGATGATACTTCAAAATCCAAAACACATACAGGTAGTTTTATTTCCAGTGTGACTGATAAGTGAGGATGGATTTTATCTTTATGTAACCCATGTAAAACATTTATTGGTTTGTGATTTTTAATTATTGGCACCAGTTAGACATTCAGGCCAGAGTCTCTCAGAGCAGTGAGGGACTGCTTTAACTTTCAACAAACGGATGGATAATACATTTTTAAAGTATTCATTCAAAACATGTACATTGCCACTTGCATAAATGGAAGGTCAACCACATAACCAAATCAAAATATGCATTTAAGTAGATGCTAAAACTACATGGCACTGAGTTTTACATTCAGACATTAAGGAGCTGGCTTTTGTCTTCTTATGTATAATCAAGTTTGGGTCTTTTTGTTGCACTTTGGATTCAATAAAACACCTATTTTAACTTTCACAGTCTGTCAGATGAAAAAGTTGAAAAATCTTTATGGATTGTAGTGAACAACAAAGGTGTGGCGGTCATTGTGCCGGCTGCAGAGAACAGCGTTTCTGGACCTGCTGGGGATGTGAGGTTGTGAAGAGCTGAGGGAGGCTTGTCTATGGACAGGGAAGAAGCCAGATAACCGTGTCCTTGGGTTCGGGTGCTCCTCTCCTTGAACAGACTGAGGTTCCTCTTTGCACTTCATGAAGGCCACAAAGCATCTATAAAACTGTTTAAAATAAATTAGAAATCATTATGGATTTAAATACAAAATACAGAATGGTCATTTGTAGTATGAGTATTGATTTGGTGATTCGCAGGTCAGAAGACATCTAAATCAAAACTGGGTATGAATTTGGCTGCAAAGTCTTTAGACATCAAGGTTACATGTAGCCATTGTTTCAACATCATTTAAATAACAAATAGTCAAGCAGGACGTGACTACACGTTGAAATGCAGTCACTTGAACCAAAAGTAAAAGCCTTTGAACTATACAATATAAGAGCTCTTGTGGCATCCACAGACTGAAGTACGCCATCTAGTGTGTTGCTTGTAGCAGCTAGGAAGTGGCACTGCAGAGATGTTGAAAGTGACAGTGAAGTAACTGAAATGAGATGCATCTTTATTATCACAAGGTGCCACTGAGTTCTCCTATCTCCTCAATATCACTCTGTTCTCCTCTCCACTTTATATTTAGATCCAGCTGAACACTCATACTGTATGTACTTCAATTACCAGGTTACAAAATTTACTTAAGCCTCATAGAATCTAGTAATAAATGCACAGCCCTGACGCTGGGTCATCCTTCATCTTCACCCTGCATGGCTCTCACCTGGTTGTTGAAGAACATGTAGATGACGGGGTTGACAACAGTGCTGAACTTGGCCAGAACGGAGGGCACCACACTGGCCATGGGGGTGACCAGTCCCAACTTCCCAAAGGTGGCCATCAGGGCCATGATACCATAGGGCATCCAGCACAGCATGTAGCAGGACACCATGGATAACACCATCACCAAAATGTGCTGCTCTCTGCGCTGAGCTGTCAGCAGGTTGATCTTACCCACCTGGACACACAAAAGAGGAGGACAAGAAGAGGTGCACAGGTAAAACACTCAAGGATGACTCAAATGCTACAGTTAGAGAAAAGAAACTTTAACTTGAAAACCTTCTGCACACCTACACTGAGAATGTATTTTTCAGTAGAGGGGACATCTTGTGTCCATGTGTAGTATTTCAACATTTCTTTCTTTGGCGCCATCCCATGGTTATTTTTGACAACAGAAAGCAGAAATGCATGCGGAAACACTCCCCCCTTTCATGAAGATAATGAGGGCCGAGTGCAACAAAAATACTACAAACAAAATCTTATCAAAATTAAGTGAAGATGCTACAATGACATACAAACTGAACACGCATTCAACACAATGCAACATGAGACTCTCTTGTGCAAGCTGCATTTGCTGATGAATGCTGTAAGATATGATTGAAAGCTCTGAAAAAGCTAAAAGTGGTCCTTGAGTTGAGATTATTTCCCCACTCAACCCATGTGGCCTTTAAAATCTATGTTGGATCTTTCTCTGTAGAGTCCTTGAATTCTTTTGCTTGATGAAAAGCTCCAAAAAATATTACTTCTTATTCTTTCATTTTGCCCATTAGCAGAGGACAATATTTTCCAACATCTCACACTATTTCATATGGTAAATAATGGTTGAAAATTATGAAATGATTCAAGGTTACAATGATATAAACTGAATAAGTAAATGATTAGAAAATGAAAAAGACTTGCAGTACGACTTGTCAATGAGTGTTTGATCTGTTAAATCATATCCAACAGAACAGATTCATCATGTAAAAAATATTACTGTAACCAAAGAATCATTCATTAAAAACACTACATGATTTGAAGGAAAGTTTGGTCAGTATATACTCAGTCATCTTCATCTACATGTTTCCTGATGTATTGAGGTGCTATAGCTGTGGGTTAAAATTAGCTCAGACGTCAACTAAACGACCAAATAAGTAATTTGACCATGCACTCCAGAATGACCCATCGGAACATTTTCAGAACGCGTGGTCACCGTCTTGTGTAATTACCCTCAGAAGCTCATCACAGTGCTTCATGAGTAAATGAGCGTGGCTATCTGGTGAAGGAAGCCCTGCAGAAGAGAAATCCCTGCCCTTTCTGTCAAATTACTGCACACTCAATTGCACTTCACCTTGTATGATATCAGGTCATAACCTTTGCTGCTCTGTCTCCTCATGTAATAACTATTCTGGCAATGTTCGATCAGCAGTCATTTCTGCATGGCTGAACTTGTGTTCTGTTTTGAATATTACTCAGAAAAAACCTGAGACGTGTATCAGCTAGATCACACTAGCAACTGATTGGATTTTTTTAGAGAGATATGATTTTTTTTTTATTTTGATAGCAAAAGCATCTTATTTTAACTGAGAGACTAAAATCTTATGGATAAACTTAAGGAATACTGCAGGATTGTGCTTCAGTGAATAACTACACTTTGTGTTTATAAATATGTGCATCCTTTATCAGATGACACACAATTATGGTAGAATATGTCTCCAAACTGTACATGAGTTCACAGAAAAAGCTTTATAGCACTTTGAATGGAATCTCAATGGGCTGCTGCCATGTGGGGAAAAACAAACAAGCTTGATCCACAATGAGCTGTTGATATAAATGTCATCTCTCCTTCTGACGTGTCAGTTTAAGTCACCTTTAAGAAGCCAGCAGAAGGGTCTGCAGACTGATTGCTCAGTTTCTAAGAAAAGCCTAAGGCGAGGCTCTCGGTTGGAAGGCATCTGGTGCATGGATGAGCCCCTGTTCACCAGTACAGTAATCAAGTCTGCAAAGCTTTTCTCTCCTCTGACTCCCTCGGGTGCACGGAGTTTTAAAAAAAATAGGGGTGCTTATATAATAGCAGGTATCCAATAGTAACGGGTTGCTTCCTCAATCTAAAAATAACTTCTAGGTGACTCATTGATAGGAGTAGTGGCAGCGAAGTGCATGGAGAGACCCAACACCAGTTCGGAGCCCTTAATTACCAATTATTTGTGCGACTGGCAGGTTTATGTAAGCCCCAAAGAGGTGGGCATGAGTCACTGGAAACTGAGATGGGTGTCAGTGCACACACTTCCCCGCAGACATTGCCCCCTATTTCTCCTTTTGCCTGTACATTAATTGTAAGATTGTAAACATAGAGCTATTGAGGCTTCTAGGCTTATCTGGCTTGATGCTCCATGAAATTACCTTGAAAATACGTGACCATGTGTTAGTGGGAGTCTGACAGCCATCACTCAACGCTCTGAGCCACGATCTTATGTCCTAAGAACATCTTGACAGCTCAAGAGACACACTAGAGGCTACTTCAGCAGAGCCATTAAGGCTTCATAGCTGAACCGGAGAACGTGGTGAGAGGCGACACTTTGAGCACATTATCCTGAGAAAATTACAGCTCTATGCATGTAATCTGTGACACGTGCGTTTTACACTGAACCTTTGTAAGTGTTTTTGTGTTGTTTTCTGTCAGGGAATTATTACTGATTTGTTGCCACAGATAAGAATGATACAATGTGTCCAGCCATATCAAATACAATGACAATGTTACGTTCACCCCTATATTTTAGTGGGATCATAAAGCAGCAGACAAAGAGGGGACAAGTGAGTCATTATGCTGACTGAAAGGGGGAAAACATGAGATTCAAGGGAAACACCTCTGTCAACCAGAAATGAAAGTCTCTCAGTACCCTTAAGGTGGATTTACTCTTAAAAAAAAAATAGTACATGACAAATGAAACCCACAACACAGACACACAGTTTGCGTATGAGTAGACAGTTATTTTAAATTGAGATTCAATGCCATCTGTGATCTTCTCCTGTGTGCTGTTTTATATCAGGATGTTTCCATTCCCATTCACAGATAAATCAGAAATAGTCATATATAAATAAAACAAGTAAAAACACACAAAACCACTGATCCATGACTTAGAATTTGTGTTATATGAGCTTGCATTATCCTTGTTTAATTTATTTTTATTTGTGAAAAAAACAATAAATTAATCCTACTCTATCCATAAATATGCATATTTTAGCAGACAAAAAGAACAAAATATGCTGTATATACTGTGTGCTGTACTCACCCTCCTGATTGCAACCAGGATTCGGCCATAAGAGTAGACCATGAGTAGAAGGGGCAGCAGCAGACAGAAGATGAACAGACACAACACGTATGAGACACTGGTGGGCGAACGTAGGTGCCACTGGACGGAGCACGTGGTACCAGGACCCTCAGGCCCATAGCTGCCCCAGCCCAGGAAGGGGGGCAAAGTCCAGAGGAGAGAGTAGAACCAGGAGCCTCCGACACACAGCCAGGCCTTCCTGAAGTCTGAAATGTCAACCTGGGAGGAACGCAGCACAGTGGTGTAGCGCTCATAGGAGAGAATGGACAAGGACACCAGAGACACAATCCCTTATAGGGAAAGACAGAGAGAGGTTAAATCTAATGAACACACATTAAATGAAAGCAATACTTTATTCATCCCTACAAGAAACTTCTTTTTTGTCTCACTTCATCGGACGGTTGAAATAAAAGTTCAGCAACAGAACAGCAACTGAAACTGACTTACTCACTGCATGCCAGTCATTCTATATAACCAGCTGACCACCAAAACGTAATTCAGTATAAAATGAGGCCTAAACCTTTCTCAAAAGTGTGAAAACAATTCTAACGAAGGTGTCTGAGGAAGTGAGGAAATCATATAATTGTGAGCAGCTGGTCATTATTTTGAAATTTTAAAAAAAATGAAAAAAAGATGTTTTTCATCTAATAAAGTGAGACTTTGTAATGTCATTCCTAATTTAAACATGCATATGCCTTCTGTCACCTTAACTGAGAGGGAAAATTTTCATCTAATAAAAATGATTTTCTTAATTTTGTGTCAGGCTCATGATACTAGATCCTGATGACAGTTTACAGCCCTACCTACAGTGTATGTGAGCATTATACAATAATATCTTTGCATGTGCCTCCTTTCTGCTGTCAATTCTAGACAGGGAGGTACAAAATGTATAAATCAGTCTGGGCTGATTGCTGGTTACCTGAATGTGTAGAAAATGGTATCTTTCTTCTTTTTAACCCCTTACTTTTCTTCGAGTGCCACCATGAGGTTGACATGTGGTTTTGAGAGAAATTACTTGACAACTATTGGATGGATTTCCATGACATTGGGTTCAGACATTCATGTCCTCCTCAGGATTATTTGTAATTACTTTGATCTTTTGACTTTTCAATCTACTGCCACTATCAGGTCAACATTGAACTTTGTCCATGTGGTGGTGGGGTGTGGTTTGGGCTCAGCTGCAGGGGAGAGATAGGTGGGAGTGGCTCATGGGAGCAGTGCCAGGGTTAGTCTAATTGGCACAGGTGTTACCTGTTACCTAATTATTCTCTCTCCTTTTTATACAGTAGCGTGCTGGACCTGGAGAGACACACACATGCTGGAGCCAGAGGAAGTTGGACGTGCCAACCCTCCGTTATAATTGTATATTGGTTCTGTGTTGTTTGAGAAACTGGACTGTGTGCCCTCTGGAAACACCAGACAAGTGAGCAGAGGAATTAAGAGTGAGAAACACATTTATGTTGTGAAAGTGTGTGTGTGTGGTCAATAAAAACCTAAAGTGGACAGAACTGCTTGTGACTGTGTTTGTGCTGGATAAAGTCCAAATACCCGCAAAACTGATGACATTCCCTTCAGCCTCAGCTGTACTTTTTGTATCGTGATGATTAGCAAAAATTAGCATGCTAACATGAAAAGATGGTGAACATGAACATTATGTGCACTTAATGTCAGCATATTAGCATTGTCATTGTGAGCATGTTAGCATGCTGACATTCAGCTCCAAGCACCACCGTGCTTAAGTGCAGCCTAGTGTCAGTTCTCGTAACTTGTTTATTTGTGGACCCACATCTCCTCTGGGCTATCCAGTCCTACTTCTGTTAGTGATTTCCTACATTTCCCAGAATGCCTCTTGACTGCAGGCAGAGAAAGGACATGAACTTGTTGTTCTCAACTCCTCACTCACAACGAACAGGAGTTGGACATCAAGAATGTGAGAGTTGCTCTGTTAAAAATACTCGTAATACTGATTTTAGGTTGAGTTATTCCTTTAACCTTTAACAGAATAGCTCAGTGTTTGTGAATGTGCATGTGTGTGTGTGTCTATGTATATACAGTATGTGTTAGTTTGTTCCAGCATGAGCTCTGTATATGAGCTCTGTAATATATGCGCATTGTGTGACTCATCATTAGGTGAAGTAAGTTCATCTTTTGTACAACAAGTGCACAAACAGGAAGTACATGTTGAATAAATTAAGTAAGGAATCTCTAACACACTAGCAACAAAGCCTTCAACTTTAAGGCTTGTGTGTGTGTGTGTGTGTGAGTTGTGGAGTAGTGGGGGTGGTGTTCAGGATTCAATAAGAAAATAGGTCAAGGTGGCAAAACTCTATTAAGTCCATCAAATGACATGTTGGATGTGAATCATCCTTACCTTGACATCAGATGAATAGACTCCATCAGTACCTATACGATGCTGCACAGAAGCCAGTGACAATGGCTTTCTGTGCAACATCGTATAGGCCGAGTTGTCTTGAATCTCAGTTATATTTGGTCTCTAAAGTATAGTCTCAAACAGCCAATTGACTGCATTGATAGTGCACTTTAATATTTACATTTTTTTTACATAACATTTTGAAAGTTTGAAAATGTTCCTCCAGTTTATCTTAAATTTGTGACACTTAAAACTGTAAGTCATGCATGTTTGTTATCTAACTAGTGTTGTAAAAACATGTCCTTATTTATTTGACAATTTACAAGTTGCTTTTCAGATTAAGATTTCACATATGATCATACATACATACATACATACATACATACATATATGATGACTATAATGCATTTATAAACATTACCAGTGAAAGGGGCATTTCTGCATGATAATAATTTTAATTTTTATATTTATTTAGCTGATAATACTTCTGTACTTGAACTTAAATGGCGTATAACTCTGAATGCTTTTACTTCTAATGGAGTATTTTTACGCGGTGGAATTGCAACTTTTACTAAAGGATCTGAATACTTCTTCCACCCAATACTTAACTATAGCACGTTTAAACTTTCTGAATTCATCAGAAAACGTGCTAAATTCAACACAAGTGACTCAATATACAGATGTCACTCACCAAAGAGGGAATTGGCGAACCCGTACCACTTGCAGCCGTACTCTCCTATGAGCCATCTTCCGTGCAAACTCGCCGCGAAGCTGAAGGGAGTCCCGAAAACACACACGAGGATGTCGCTCAGGCTGATATTCAACAGGATGAGATTGATGGGCGTCCAGAGGGTGCGAAACTTGGCGAAGATGAGCAGAGCGAGGAAGTTGGTGAGGATGCCTGCCACTAGAATGAAACCGAGGCATACTGCCACCACCGTGTGGCCGGTTCGGCTCAGCCCGCCGGGGGTCTGGGGCGCCGTGGAGTCCCGCAGGGTGGCGTCGGTGCTGAGGCTGGAGCTGAAGAGAGAGCTGTCTGTGGTGCTGAAATTGTAACCGCGTATGTGGACGACCATAGCAGTGAGTGGAGAGAGGCGGCTGAAGAGGAGCTGGACACACATAGAGTGAGGAGCACTAAGTCCTGCACAGTCCCTGTACAGCAGCTCAACGCGATGTGAGGGCCGATCTATAACACAGTTATTAGAGTGTGTGACCTGTGCACTTCTTTATACCCTACAACCCTATAATGTATGTAAGTACCCCACCACCACCACCACCCCCCCACCCCCACCCCACACCGCCACCACCCTCTCTCTGCCTTAACGAGTCCTTTTGATCATAGTAGCCTGTGTAAATGGAATAAATCCCCCAAATTCATTGCTTTCCAGCTGCTAATGCTTTCAAGGCGTTCTGCCGAGCTTATTTTGAGAATAAATAAAGTAAGAATAAAACAATTACACCGACTACTACTGGGTTTTAGAGTTTTGCATGGCAGATATGGGACAGATTAAGTGATTGTCCAAGATGAAGTTGTAATTTTAAAGTCACACTGGAAAGAATTACTCCAGAAATACAAACTTTGGTTTTATGACTTTTGCTAAGCTGTGCGTTTTATATTCACTGCTGCTTTCTGTGCCAGTCTGTTCAAAGTCACCAACAAAGAATGTTTCACACCTGTTCAGCCTTTTCTTTTCTGCACAGCCTCCGATACGATGAACCAACTTCCCCACATGACTTTAAAGGACTATACCAGTGTTTTATCAACATTTAAAATACATTAACCATATCCCAAATTGGAAACAAATGGATGTCTGTAAGTAAAATATATAACAATGTTGTATGCCTTGGAAAATACTTGTGAGCAATGTTAAGTACACGCAATTTGATGTAAATCATCTTAAACATGCAAAAACACCTGTGCCATCCTTCAGTATGAAAGGGCAATGCAGTCACTTTTTGGGGTAGTTACTTCACTGTTGTCCCTGTTTTATTGTTTTTAAAGAGCACAGACAATGACAACATCTATTAAAATCACTTTTATGTTATCTGACACTCCACAAACCTCCTTTTCTCTTTATTCCTGTGTAGATTCCTGAGAATGTGTTTCCAGTGTGTATGCGTGACTGGTGGGACTGACGTCATCTTGCTCTTTGACACTGCCGTCGCAGGGGAGATCTCTGTAAACCTCACTGGTTGCTGGTGTCATCTAGAATCTATACGCTGCAGCCATGAAAACATAATGCCCCTCTTCTTGCTTTGCAATCAGCATTATTGGTTTGTTGAAAGCTCAGTGGACAGTTATCACTGCAGACCCAGTCGCCCCTTCCTCTCTCCCCCCATGTGGGCCTCAGATCAGTCTGATTATGCCTGACACACGGGAAGAAGAGGGATTATGGTTTCAAGCCTGCTGGGCTGCTGAATCCACACCTGATTCCAGGAGATATGCAGATTGTCTGCTGTTCCTCTTCTACACCTGCTGCCAATCTTCTGTCTATTGTAGCCTAGCAGCAGAAAGATTCTTAAATTGTTAATAAGAATACGCTTAAATCCCTAGCAGCTACAACATCTTTCATCCTCAATTCTGTCTTTACATTGCTGACTCTGTGTGAGCCCTTTAAAGTAAGGAAGAATCAAGCATGAGCCTAATTGGCACCTGTCTTTATCTTGAGGTGGAACACTGCAGGGTTTTGTTTCAGGTTTATTCTGTTGGCTGTATTTTTACCCCCTTTTTTAGTCATGTTTACTTCTGTATCAACAAGCCAACAAAAGGAAACTCTGCTTAAAAAACTTTACTGATGTATACTGTATATGTGTGCTTTTTCCTTGTTTGCTTTGTTAGTTGTGAATGTTTCTTGTTCCTGCATAAACATCTCAGATATATGCTAGATAATATTAATTTCCTATTTCCAGCTGCCATGACGGAATATAATAGTTTGAAGGACTTGACATTGTTCCTCAGGTCAGGCAAGGATGACAGGATGATTCCCACATATGTCATAATTGTTTTGTTTGGAACGCATAATCCCCATGAAGCTGTCTGAGTAATGCTAAAGGAGCAGCCTTTCTCTAATGAAGCCAAATGGGGACGACAGAGACTGTAGAGTGGAGAGAAGTCCTTGAAGTGCATGTGTTTGCAAGAAATCTGAGAATCTACATTAATTAAGGAAAAAGCAGTAGTTCACTTAAACTATAACAACAAGCCCTCAAAATCTGAACTTTCTCATTGATTTAAATTAAATCCTTTGTTGATAGTGCACTGAATGGTCATTTTTAAATGCAAGGTCAGTCCTTTGATATTACAATGTAAAGTTAAATTTTAACTGTATCTCCCTTGAAGACAAAGTTCAACTGAAGATGATTTCACTGCACTTCCAACATCAGGAAAAAACACTGTTTCACTGTTTCACCTCTGGCCACAACCAACATCACTGATGTGTATGGCTTGGTGTGGTCAGAGGTGTGCTCTGTGGTACCAGTGACAACATCCAACAGTGATGTCATAGGGTCCTGGAGTCCACCTGTACATCATTGCAACAAGATGAGAGGTTAAACCACTGGAGGTCAGCAAGAACATGATTTTCAGCGGGTGTGAAGTTTGTCTTTAGCGAAGAGGGAAAATGAAACACACATCACAGTCTTTTGCTTACAAGGACATAAATTCAACAAGCTCATCAACCCTCAAATTCATTTCCTACGTTTGTAACCTCTTTACAAAAATATGACTAATCTGGCATGCCCTGGAAGCTTGCTGGTTAAGATGCATGATTCATATCTGCAACGACTGCAGTTCAACTCCAGCAGGGGACCTTTGTTGCATGTCATCCATCTCTCTACCCTCATTTCCTGTCATCTCTCGCTATCTAATAAAGGTATAAATACACACTATATATATATATGTGTGTGTGTGTGTGTGTGTGTGTGTGTGTGTGTGCCGTATATATATATATATATATATATATGTACAGACGAGTGACAAATTTAAAAAAAAACTGGACAAGTCTGAATACTTGACCCCTACAATGAGGGGATCTGGTGGCTCTGTTATGCTGTGGGGGGCATTTTGCTGGCATGGTTTGGGTCCACTTGTCCCCTTAGAGGGAAGGGTCACTGCAAATCAATACAAAGTTGTTCTGAGTGATCACCTTTAAACTATGAAACATTTCTATCCTGATGGGAATAGTCTCTTCCAGGATGACCTCAATTCATAGGGCATGAGGGGTCACTGAATGGTTTGATGAGTATGAAAATGATGTGAATCATATGCTATGGCCTTCACAGTCACCAGATCTCAACCCAGCTGAACACTTATGGGAGATTTTGGACTGACGTTTTGACAGTGCTCATCATCAAAACACCAAATGAGGGAATAGCTTTTTGAAGAATGGTGTCCATCAGCTTTGGTTTGATTCAACAAGTCTCTGGAACTCTTCTGGAGAGATGAACACCATATATATATATATCTATATATATATATATATATGCTCACAACCAATATATATACAGAACATGAAAGTAACTCAACAGTCCAAATTCACCTGACATCAAACACTTGATAGAAATACCAGACCAATAACAGATCACAGTGATCACTATAGCCTCTCTGCTATTCTAAGCTATTTTTGTGCAAAAATCATATCAAACATTCTCAACAGGATGGACATACAGGGCAAATCAATAGAAAGATATTGACTAATACAGAGCGAAAGGTTAGAGAGTAGAGAGATAAATTAATCATTAAAGGACTGCAAGAATTAGATCATTTTTGCCAAATACCAACAGAATACCTAAAGAGTCAGAGCTATGAAACAGCTACTGAGGGAGATGATATCACTGGATTGTTTTGTCAAGCGTATATCGTCTGAACTGGCCCTGAAAAGGCTCAGACTGACACTGGTGTGATGGGATTTGGTTGAAAAACTAGTCCTGTTTTGTGTTAATTATGTCAGTTAATTATAGCGTCTTAATGACAACAATATGTTAAACATCATCTTCAATAGGTTTCCAATATTTCCAATTACCATATAAACAGTGATATGACTAAAACTCTGGAGTAGTGTATGCAATGGAACATAAGGCAGCATACATGATAATGTATGCTGCCTTATGTTCCACAATCACATCATATCAGATGGTTTCTGAATAACAGAGGTATTACAAGGCTTTAAAAAGTTAAGTGAATCATTTTACAGCTGCAAGTCATCCAAGCTAACTCCAGCTTTTTGTCATGTTAGAAAAGTCAATTTAACATCCCAAAATTGTGATTATGCACCCTTTCATCTTTCCGCAAAACATGTGTTAAAGGGCACTTCATATGAATAAGAAAGCTGTAGGTTATTGTCTAAACTTTGATAGAAAAGCAACAGTATATATGTAGCAAAAATTAGAACATAAAATATTGAACATGTAAATCTGAAATTCCTCTCTTTTTGTGTGTGTTTGTTTAACAGGGGTGTGCACAACTTGGACCCCTGAGTGGATTGAGGACACATCAAGTATGATAACAAGAATGTGATAGCCTCTGACTAAGCGTTTCTTGGTGGGACGCCACTGAGGGATGGTGTGCTCGTTGCTGCACTAGTGACTTCTGCTGGTTAGTCGGGGAACCTGCACAGAGGAGAGTGGGAACTGGTATGAACAGCAGGAACCTCCACATATATAACACTATATGGGTGTAGATAATCAAAGGAAAAGCACAGTGAAGTGGCTGCAGCAAGAAGAAACTCACTGAGAACATCCACAAGATAAACACAGAACACACAAATGGAGAATCGAGGGACAAGCTTCTCTGCTCCCATAAAGCAATCTTTGCACCCATCCTGGTTGAATCTGACTACCAAGACCTGTGTTACTGATGCCGTAATTCACACAGCAGGGGATGATTTGCAGGGGAAGGCACATGGATGCAACCTCTAGTCCTGGGGCAACTGTTATGACAGCAACCATCCCCACATCAGAAGCATTAACCTCAAGACCAGAATGAATCGGATGAACCAGAACTTCAGGCCAGTAATCACCTGGTCAGTCTGTGGAGTCCACTAGAATCTGACATGGAGAAGCGATAGCCAGACAGACCTAGTTGGTGATGTATGTCCCGGTGATGCTGTGGCAACCAAGAAACCTTTGGAGTTGGTCAATTGGTCGATTGGTCATTGTCTCACCTTTTTTGGATCCATTTGGATTCTGACTGAAGACACAATGAAACCCAGGAAGGAAACAGCAGATATGTGGACTTTTCAGCCTTGGCAAAAGTCGGTTCACCAAAAAAACTTGCTTTGATTGAGAAATGCCATCAAGGTAGACAAACACAGACTTGTCTATCATATTCCTGGGGACATTAGCCTGAAAGCTTGTGAAGCTAATGGGCATAACCAGGTACCTGTAGAGGCTACTGAGTGTGTTAAATACAATTTTCCTCTCATCTCCGTTGCTTGTGTGCACCAGGTGTTACTTAAGTGAACTGATAAGTTGATGTTGTGCAGGTCTAGCTTGGTAAAATATATCTACATATTGTCTATTATAAAAGAAGTCTATATATAGATTATGTAGGCATCATGTGCTCATATGCTTTTATTCATATTTTCTGCCAACATAGGTGTTACAGTATGCGTGTTTGTTCCTCAGCAATGATGGTTGAGGTGTTTCTTTGCTCTATAGCATGGTCCCATCTTAAACACAGTTGCTGGTTCCCTATTCCACCAGTGCCCACACCTTAGTCCCAGTGCCCAATAGCCCCATTTGTTAACACATCCGTGGTTAATGGCGTACCAGATGGGAAGAAATTACACAGCACAGCATCATCAATAATCCACCCTTAGCATGCAGAGACACCTATTCCTCCATCTGTGGCCATACATGGTGTCTGCAGCGAGATATGGATACTGGCATCATGTTTCCCTGACTGACTATTAAAAAGAGCCAGTTGGTGAGCCAACACATCAGATTAAAAAAAAAACAAAAACAAAACTTAAAAAAAAAAAAAAATTGACCTGTATTTTTTTAGTAAATGTCAACAGTGTAGGGAACTCACACATAACGCATCAAAGCACAAAAAATGTCAATGAGTATATTTATTTTTGTTCTTTTTTCCATTTAAGACTAAATTTAATGACCAACAATATTTTGAATGTATTTTCTTTACTCGGTGTTCCACTAGACTACACTTTTACTGTCATGAACTAATTTTTCTCTTAACTTGCTTCGAACTGAAGTCAGAATAAACTACAACTCTTGGCCACTTCCCACATTAACACCTCACAAAAAGGAGCTTCTAGGTGTAGAACTTTAAGAAAGCTCACAAAGCCTTTAGTACAGTTCTTGTTGACAACACCAAACTCAACACATTCTAGTAAAAAAACAACAACTGTAGTCTCTACAGGTTTGACTAGGCTACTTTTGCACCATCTTTTTCTTTGATTACTGAATGACACAGACCATGTGGGTGTGTAATGAGGGAAACAGGTGAATAGAGCTGAGAAAATTAGGGATGGTGATGATGATGAAAAGTGTGTGTCTACAAAAAAAACAGCTTTTGTATAGACTCATTTAAAGCTCATCTCAGCCTGACATTTTTGGGTGATAAAATTGTTTGAGTGGCACAACGCAGGTCTAATGGTTTTGCTCCACAGAATCCACACAATAGCAGGTCTCTATTCAACTCTAAAGTAACCCACACATTAACATCTGCACTTGGACGGGAATGTGGGAGACAGATTGCTTGAGTGTGAGGAAAAGTCAATTACAAAGACATATAGTCAATATTAAATAAATAAATCTACATGACTTTTTGAAATAGACTCCCATATTAATAAATACAGACAAAATTTGTAATTGTGAAATAATATGATATTTTTTGTCAACTCACTGCTTTTCTGCTTTTTATTTAATAGTGAACATCTTGGTTCAAGACAGGGTCAATAACTAGAAGTAAAGATAAGTTATAAGATGTTTGTATGAAGATGTGTGATAAACTATGTACAGTACAATATATTATTTGAATTGTGGCAACAATTTGGCCATCAGGTGTCAGTATTGTTCACTGTCTGGTGTTCATTATGTTACACTTTTGCTATCACTTTAGAGGCAGTTCACATCATAGAAATGAAGTAACTTAGTTAAACATTGAACTCTGTTTGAGGTTTCCTTTTGCCTGCTCAGATATTTATTTAAACTTGTATATGATTACAATTTTCTATAGTACACACTTTAAAGATTACCTCAAATTAAGGATTACAGAAAACATTAACATTGTAAATTTCATTTTGTGTTCATTTGGTTATGTACAAATATTCTCATAACAACTCAAACTCATCCAGGCGAACTGAAGACAGATATTAACATTAATATTTATACACTCAAAAGGCTCACAATGTTCACACTTTAACTGTAACACTGGTCAATTTACTGGTGCAGCCTGTTAAAGGCACAAGAAAAAGCCCTTTATCCAACTCCACAGAAAAGAGAGCAACAACACAGACAGTACTCTGAGATCTACAAGAGGAATGACAAAGTTGAAGAACAGGTTTGTCAGAGAGTGTTCCCTTTCAGAAAGGTTGTTCCAGTTATTGCATGCTGAAGTACTGAGATCACTTCACTGAGGAATGGAACAGCGCTGCTGTTACTTATATGTATTCTCGCATGACGCTCAGGGGCCTGTTTGATGAGAAAGTGGCTTGACAGAGCCACACGTATGTCGAGGCAAACCTCTGCCTCTGCCGCTCCCTCCACCATCTCTTCAGTACCAGTACAAATCCTTCTTGTCCAGATGCCGTCCTGACAGAGAGGACACAAAGGTGAAGCATTTCTGAGCAGCTCTGTACATGAACATGTTTGTAATAAATGCTGAGTGAATGTAAACTGTAATAGGCTACATTTCATTTCTCAGAATAAGGTGCACATTTTCATGTGTAGTTACCAAGCAACAAGTGAGGAAAATGGGAAATAACTAATAATTAACAAATACCTAACAAGTAGTGCAAGATAATGATGGATTATCAATGTCCAAAGACAAATGATTAGCTCCCACATAACTGCAAATCTGCATCCTGACCACATTCTTGATGAATCACTCCTGATTAACTCTGCATCCGGTGCCATTTGGTACATAATTACACAGCATTTATGTATGCCTTCAGGTAAAGTGTTGTATCATAATGCATCATACTGACTTGTTACCCAGAATGCACCATTGCATCATGATTGCTACAAATAGTTGTCAATATTAATGTAAATGTGTTCTGAACATGACAATTAAAATCTTTTTTTGAGAATTCATCTGTCTCTGTGGTGGTACATTTGTGCTGTGCAGTAAAGACTCTGTTGCTTCTTGTCATCGTTAATGTGATGACTCTACTTTACCTGAGGGGACACAAAAATAGAAAAAAATATGTAAACAATAAGTAAGTAATGGTTAGTTATTTGTTACGTGCCATTTAACTACTGGTTCAGAGAACTACAGCAATTTGGTTTTGCATTGAAAGTTGGGAGAATTACAAGAAACAGGTTTTAAAAATGCTCAAAAATGATGCAGCAGAGGCCAAGATAACTTTTCCTTTAGTTCCTAGACTGCATCAAGATGTAAAAACGTTGGAATCTGCACTTCCCAGAATGCAACTGAATATTGTGTTTTCGTTAGACCCTCCATGCCTGGTCCTGGTACTCCATACCCCCAGTTTGTAGCTGGAACAGAAGCAATCTTCTACATCTTTTTTAACTGTTTGTGTTGTACTCCAGATTGACAGATATCCAGCTAATCAGTAGATACTTTCCATTAGATTAGTATCTAACTGTATGTTTTTCAAATTCACTCATCATTATCTACAATAAAATTATTGATGCACAGTTAGTTCCTTTGTCAAACCATTCAGGATTTTGGGGACCTTATTCCAAAGCACTATCAATTTCCCCATCTAAGGAGCAGTTATTTCCATTTCATTGGTTGGAAGATTTTTTTAAAAGATGCTGTATTACAGTTGAATGCTTACCAGGTTCATAGCCTACAGAGGGGTCCACAGAGTCTCTAAACCCTTGAGGCACCGTCCAGCTGGGAAGCAGTTCTGGCTTGGAGGTGGAGGCCATGCTAGGTCCCATCTCACCCCGGTCACTGTGCAGTAGGTTGAGCAGGGACGTGGCATACTGCTGTCCAGTAAGACTCAACCCATCTGGGGACAGGGAGTATGCGATGGATGGCAATCCCGGGGCTTCTGCTGTCCTGGCAGCGAAGGAGTGCCATGGGCCAGGGGAGTCATCTGCAGGGCTGAAGGTCAGGCGACGACCTGCTACAGGAGGGACCTGTGACTCTGAGTAAGAGTCAGCAGCATTGCCCTGACAGGCGCTGGTCTCCTCTGCAGGGGTAAATAAAGAAGCAGTGCAATGAGAACAAATGAGACTGACTGTCCTGTTTGTAGTCAAGCAAGTCATACACTGTTAATTATGTGCACTTACCCAATTTAATAGGTTTGCGGATTTTCTTTGTCTTCACTGCCGGAGCCTTGGCCTTGCTTACTTTGCTGAGAGCACGGCTGAAGTGAGCATCCACCATGCTGCCGATATCCCCCCGGAAGTAAGTCAGGATGACACACTGCTCCTCCACCTTCACAGCTATCGGACTGTCTGTTCTGTCTTCCATGTGTCAGCTGTGACTGAGAAAAGAGATAAAACAGGATCATTAAAAATACTCAGGATAGATTACGTGTCAAATGGAATGATGAATGAATGAAGTTACTCTGTCTAATTTCACTTGAAGATTTTAAAAGGCTGTACTTACGTATTTGCAATCCCACTTGTAATTGCTTTTCTTTTTTTGAAAATGTCTAACATGTGTCTGTGAATCATCTATGCATCTGTCCATGCTAAACTGTATACAGTACGTTTATTCTTGTACACAGGTCTCTCTTGAAAAAGAGATCTCAATAAGACTACCTGTTTAAATAAAGGATTAACCAAAATAAAATACAAGTAGGATAATAATCAATGCAACTAATCATTAAGTACTCCACAAGATGCAAACAACATATTTGATATTTCATCACTTAAAACTTATTGTGGTAAGTTAAAAAAAAACAAAACAAATCAATGAATAGAAATCAGTGGCTCTCAATCTGCATTAGTGAAAACATCTCAGAATACTCTCTTGAATGCCATTAAAGAGAATAAAGTAAACTAAATATGTGCAAAACTGGGTTCAGAGTCTCATTTTCATCATCATCATCACCATTATTATTATTATTATTATGAGGCTACTCTATGACATTGCAGATACTTTTTCTGCATAATAAACCAAAATATAACTTGACATCAAACTAAAAGAAATACCTTGAACTTAATATGTAGTTTACTGCTATCTAGAAGAATTAAAGACAAGGTGAATTAAAAAAAAAAGTTTTCAGCAAACATTTCTATTTCAACCAATTCCAACAAAAGAACCTAATTACACATTAAACCATCAGTTTGGAAGTATTTTAAGCTTGAGGTGCCCCACATGTCAGGTCGACTGACGTCAACGCCAAAATGATCAATTCTGAGAAACGTCAACATTTGCATGAATTTACTTTGTAGTTACTTCTTCAAAATAAACAACATCTGGTTGGATATTTAACATTAAAAAAGAGTGAAAAAAATTATACTGTATGAATTTTTGCATTATGAATGTGGACTTTCTTATGGAAAATAATACATCAGCCTCCGCAATTGCACTCTGAAGGAGTGAAGTATAAATAATCAGATTTTACCCATCACATTATGCTAATAGAAAAAAAATCTGTTGAACGTCTAATCATGTCACTTATGACTTTAAGTCATTTGCTTCTCTTACCTGACCTGGTGATTGACCAAAGATGAACAAGGAGTGCGTCCTTGCATTGACTGGTTGATTAAAGCTGATGTATCTGCCTGCATGAGCAGCAGCCAAAGTTGTTGGAAAAAATGCTTAGCTTCAGTTTAAACATCTGAGTTTTTGACTCAAAGAATCAATGTGAAGTGACCTTTGTTTCTTCTTCTTTGCGTCTACAGATGAAAAAATTCCCTCACTGATCCTTGATGTGTTGGACTGGGAGGGTGTGTGATGCTTCTTGAACGCAGCCAGCTATGAACAGAATGTCATCCAGCAAGTTTGTCCAGAACCTTAAAGACACCTATAAAAACATTCCTCTGTTACATGTCAAAAAGTTATACACAGTTAAACAGTAACTCTGGACAGATTCATATTAGGTAAAGAAAACATCAATGATGTTAGAATAAAAAAACCTCTTGAGCAGTAATAGTACAGATCACCCACCATTACACTTATCACAGACACAGTCATTCAGAAAAAAATGTTTAGTTCATTTTAAATAGACCTCCACATCTGAAGAATCCATGCAATGATCTTTCTAGCTGTGCTGTTGACTTGCTCTCTTTGTCACCACCGAAATAATATGTTTCATTGTTTCTATGGGTATGTTCACTGTTTTTTTTAAAACTTACTGTAATGATAACAGAGTGGTGAAGTGGTTTTGATACACCTTTTTTCTGCTAAACCCAACTAATAACAAAAGCAACATACAATAGGTGCATTGTTTTTATTCTTTCTTTGTTTCTTTCTTTCTGGAAACTGAAGTGTAATTAAATATTCAGCGTGATCTAGTGTAAATGCAAACACTACATTAGCAATTTAACCTATTTGATAATTGTTGTTTGATAACTTTTTTTTCTATCTGTAGGAGTAATGAATCATTTGGTTCCATCATACTGTATGGACTATTGGTTCCCAAACAATTCCCACCCACTTAATGAAAGTCTTTTTTACACTCAAGAAAAAATACAGATGCTCATGAATAAAAGAGGTGTCAAAATATTGACGTATGCAACGCAAACCTCAGGCACTTACAGGTTTGGGAGTGAGAGCAATACATATTTTACAAAGACAAAAATAGTTGACACAACAACCTCAAGCACAATGTACCTAGATTCCACTGAAGCTACTAATAGACTTGTAGTTTTGCCAACAAGTGTTTCTCAGGTCAAGAGTGAACTTTCAATTTCAAAGACAAAGATATTGCTGGAAAAATAAAATCACAAAAAATCTTTCTACAAAACTGACATGAAAATTATTTATTGTTGATATTATTGCTGAAATGAAAGATATACTTCAAAAACATCTTCAAAGGAAAGAGCAGAAGCAGTGGAAACTTGGTTTTAAACTGGTCTGAAAACTGAGAGATGGTTTCATGTCTTACAATCTGCTGAAATTTCTCATCTACTTGAATACAATTATTGGATACTGATAAATTCCCTTAATATTTAATTACAGAACACATTATACTTTAATTCCATACATTTACATGGAAATCTCTTAACTTACTCCTCTAAACTGTATATTTACTTGTTTACTTTGAGCAAAAGTTTTACAAACAGAAAAATATTTTTTTATCCATCTTTACAAGCAGATGGAGTGAGCAGGAAATCATCATCTTTAATGTAAACCGTGAAGGTAAAACTGTAGTTTGAAGTCTTTTAAACTTTTAAATATTAGATTTTTGTACAAAATGTGTTTTTTTAAGAACACACCTCTTCACTGTACTTTGCAGTATTTAATTTTCCAGGCTTTGACTGATTTTACAGTGATGTTAGCTGTGAGTGTGCAGGTTACATTGTATCTCCTTGAAAATGTGTTTTCTTTCATCTTTCCTTGCTCTTATACACATACAGCTGTTCCATTTTCTTTTTCAACCTCACTGCTATCAGTGTTGTCAGAATTGAACAATGGACAGAGTGTTATGTAATGAAGAGGACTGTTCATGCCCCCTGGTGGTGCTTTGGTCCTGATCCTGTAGAGGAGTCAGAGACCTTCCTGATTGTAGAGGTGTTGTCAGAAGCAACTGAGTCAGAGTTAACAAGATTGTTCTTTTTGCAGTGGCCACCCACACTCACAGAGCGGCTCCAGTCTAAACACAAAGGACAAGAAAGAGAAAACAATGCATCATCCAGTTTGAAAATGTGTCCCATCAATCATCTGGCCCATATCCTGCAATACACCCTTTATTCACAGGCACTGCTATCCCTTTACTACACGTACCTGAGTAGTCATTAAGTCTGAAACATCCACAGCACAAGTGGATTCTCCATTGTTCCCTCACGTTCTCCTTCATCAGACAGTGGAACAAAAAAACAAAGAACCCTGGGACACAAGAGCAGAGATACAGTAGTAGACACACTGCTCAGTTATTTCATCTCTTCAGATTCTGTAATGATGCAACAAGATATATAGATAGCAGTGTTCTTGTTTAGTTTAGTTTTTTCTATTTATCCCTGTACTTGGTTTTATTTCACTGCTATATTTTACTGTATTGCCTTTAATTACATTCTTAAAAGTGTCATTTGCATCACATTTTTGCTACCTCTCAAAAAACCTCAAGGAGAAAACCAAGGGGATAAACTCATTACAAAATGCATTGTAATGATTGCCATAGATTTTACTTTTATGAAGCTTATACATTTTCATTTCATTTTTTGATGACAGTTTCAGAAAGGTGATAATTCTACTTTATGTTTATAAAAGTGTTCCTGATCCCCTCATGTATGTTAATAAAGTGGACAAAATATTAGGAACACCATTCAATATAATGCACTCCAGTACACCACCAACCACTACGACCTCAATAATAAAGATAAAGTAGAATTATCACCTTTCTGACAATGTCAACAAAAACTGAAAATGTATAAGCTTCGTAAATATAGAATTTATAGCAGAGCTGTTGTCTTGGATTGCATTAGATTGCACAGGTGTACCTCATGAAGTGGACGTTGAGTGTACATAAACACATATGCAGAGTCTAGACATGTAAATCATATAAATACTGACATAACTAAGATTTGTTGAAAATGAGACTTTCTTATATGACTAATATCTACTGTATTTCACCAGCTGCAGCTCATCTTTTTACCCTGCAATGTGTTGAAGATGGAGAACAGGTACATCAGGACAACTCTGGCTGGCCCAAATGAAAAAAAGCCCATTGACCACGTTAGGCCTAACAGGACAGTGAGACTGGCCACTGCCCTCAAGTCATTCAGAGTGCTGCGGCTGTTTGCTGATGGCTTATTGGCCCGCATCTGTCTGATCTGGATCAGAACCACAATGAACACAGAGACGTTGCATAACAGTATCAGAAGAACAAATGCCACCACCGTCACGTAGAAGAAGACGTCATTCTGCAGCCAGCAGCTGGGAGACAGCAGGAGGGAGGGAGAGCGTTGGTCATCATGTAATTTACAGTTGGATTTATGATAAATGCCAGCATCTCCCTAAGATAATGGTTGTTGCTGATTCTTTTTCCTGTTTGTTTTTTGCAATTTACTCTCACATTTATCATTCCATAACTTTTATCAAGCACTCATTTGCCCTAATCTTACAACTTCTAGCACACAATTTAAACATGATACTCCTGAAATAGAAACATTCAACTGCAACTCATTGCTGGAGTACTTACAATGGGTCAGTGGACTGAAGCACCACTGCAGACTCTTTACGCACAGCGTTGCCGTAGGCATCTTTATCTATGGCCAGCACCAGGCTGACTATGACCAGAGGAATACCTGTGAGGACACAAAACTTCTCACTTAATGCTGTTTATCAACTACAAACACCCCCATACCAGAATCAACTAAACAAATGTACATACACTACCTACAAAGGTCCAGACTGACTATTAGATGGATTGCCATGAAACATAGTACAGAAATTCAGGATGAAGTGAAAACTTTGGTCGACTGATTTTCCCTGTAGCCCCATCATCAGGTCTAAATTTTAATTTGTTCAATACTTTCGTTTATGACGAAATACCTGCAAAACTAATGACATTCTCATCAGCCTCCGCTGTACCTTGTGTTCAGTGCTAATTAGCAAACTAAGGTGGGAAAGATCAGCATATTATTATTGTTATTGTGAACTTTTTAGCATGCTGATGTAAGCATGTAGCTACAGCCTCACAGAGCTGATTGTCTATACCTTGCTGCAACCTTTGATTCACATTTAATTGCTTGATTGCTAATCAAAGGCAAGTTGATCTGGTCCTAATCCACCCCCTGGACTACAGTGAGGAGCACTTCAAGTTCTACCTTACCCCATCCTGCAACACAGAACTTGAGGATATACGAGGGGATGTAGATGTTGAAGACCTTGACTAGGGCAAGGTACATGTGCACAGCCTCCAGGCCCATCCAGGTGAAAGAGGCCAGCAGGAAGTAGTGGAGTGTTGCTGCAGTGGCGATGCACAGACCGTAATTGAAAAAGGATGAGAGCCAGGAGTCCAGGAGGAATAGCATGCTCATCCCCAGCAGAGCGGCTGACAGGTTGGTAAGTATTTTAGATGGGTGGTCCCGCCGCAGCTGTCTAAAGCACACAATATAATATTGATAGTAAACAAATCCTAAAATGCAATTAAAACAAACTGTAAAAATGACTAGGATCACATAATATTTAAAAAAGGTCTATGATTTAAAAAATTCAAACAAATGAACTTTCATACTTAACATTAAAACTTGTTTTATTGTAAAATATACATATATTAATATTTCTTATTAATTTTAAGAAACTGATCATTTGAACAAAATAAAGGGGAAATTTAAGACATCAAACAAACTGTATCATGTTATTTATGTTTAAATAAGTAGCCTTGCAGCTGCTATATTATAAAGTCTCCAATGACACATTTTCTACGTCCAGCCCCCTCATAGCCATGGCTCATTGTTGCACTAAACATAGTTCTTACAATATAAACCTGACACAATGTATCAGGTATATTAGTGTCAGCCCAAGTGACTCACTCAAAAGCCAGGTAAGTGAGAAGAGTGATGCCTAAAAAGATGGAGGATATACCACAACCAAGATAGGAGATCAATGTCAGAATCTGATTGTCAGCCTCACTGACAGGGGCTCTGGACACATCCTGAAACACAATATAAATACAGAACAAAATTTATATTTAAAGCTTGTACGTGTGGTACTTCAAATGTCCAACTTTGGCAACCCCCTGTGGTAGACACTATGGCAGGCAGCAATGCTAACCCCCGAAATGTACCATCAGAGTGAGTTGAAAAATGTTTTAATGACATAAAATGTTGTACACATAATGGCTTTAACATCATCATGTGTGCATCCTGCATCAGTGGATGCAGGATGCACACATGGAGATCATTGACTCACCAGGAGCACAGCGAAGTGTGTGAGGTGATCACAGAAACAGATGGTCTGATCAGGAGAAATACTCTGGGTTTCACAACCTGTGCTGTTCCAACCACCCTGCCCACCTGACACACACACACAAACAATATTTGATTAAGGCTGCTTATCAGCAGACACCCAACCCCTGCATTTAGGGGGCCTTTAATGACCTCACTGCTTCCCGAAAAGTACTAGGAGGCTCAATCGGTATAAATCTAACTAGAAACATAAAATATAATAAATAATAAACTCACCATTGTTCTGAAAATCCCAAAACATACACTGCACCCTGTCACCTGGCTGTGAAAACAGGGAAGTGAAGAAGGTGTTAAAATCAAATGCAAAACCTTTATTTTTACTGATGAATTAATGAATATTAATTTCTCACCTGTTTGGGGTTTTTATGTCTGTGAGTCACCACCACCGGATCCTTCAGGTTGTTGACATAGCTATCATTGATGCTGGCAGATACTATATAAGAGTTCAATATCCAGCTGCTGTGTATTGCAGTGGTTGTGAGCGGATCCTGTTGAAAATTAAATAGTTATCCCATAAACAGGTAGGACTATGAATCACATTAGGCTATAGTGGAAGAAAAGTTTTATTAAAGTCATTGCTAAATACCACAAAGGGATAGTGCAGATTTCACATATCTAATCTGTTGATTACTTAATCTCTAAATAGTGGAATACGCTAATGTTTCAACAGAAAATACAATCATTTTAATACCACATCTGTTTTGTTGTTGTCACTTTAAGGAATTGTTTGACATTCTGGGAAGTGAAATAGAGAGAAGGTCGATACAACTTTAATATTTTTTCTAAGGCTACTGCCAGTTAGCTTAGCTTAGCATGAGGACTGGAAACAGGAGGAATAAGCTAGCCTGGTTCTGTCTGAACAAAAGCTGCCTGCCAGCACCTCTAAAGCTCACAAACATGTTATCTTACATCTTGTTTGCTTAATTAAACTGTAAAATGTCAAGTTGTGGCTTTATTGGGGGGTTATGTGCGTGACAGATTCTTGGCTAGACACAGTGACATCCTGGAGTCTTCAGTGGTTGCTTTGCAACCTTGAGGTGATGATTTTACCTGTATAATCAGTATTTGTACATATAATATTTGTACATTCTGGGCTACTGTAGAAACATGGCGGTGCAATATGGCAGGCTTTGTGGAAGAGGACCCGCCTCCCTATGTAGATATAAAGGTCTCATTCTAAGATAATGTAAACACAATGATTCTTATTTTAAGGTGATTATATAATAATTAAAACATACTTATAAATATTATATTCCATCTCTGCCAAGTCTGTCCAGCTAGATGCCACTAAATTCTACACACTGGACCTTTAAGTCTTGGCAAGAGAGAGAATAAACCTCTTCACAAAAAACTATCACTTAAAATATCACTATTGTGAGCATTATGTAGTTTACACAAGATTTATGTAAACCTTTCTTCAGTCTATCTGTAAAAAGAGAGAAATGTGAAGAATGACTAGCGAGACCAACTATGAAAACAAGAAAGACAACAAAAAAGCAAGATGACTAAAAGAAACAAGAGATTCTCATGAATATACCTGGAAAAGTTCTTCTGTTCCATAGAACTGAAACTGGACACGAGTTTTATTTCTCTCTGGAAAGAAGTTGTAGAGTGCAGAAGGCAGAGAGATAGTTGCGTCTGTTTCAGGGAGTGGTTCACTCGTAAAGCTCTGGTTAACAAAAGTCTGAAAACCAAAAATAATAATACTAATGGGCAGGGTAGTGTAAAACAATCTTATAGCCTAGATCATGGATATCAACCTACAAACTGTGTTTCAGTTGAAACTCAGCTTCTTTTTATTTACTACCATCTTGCAAATTGCTTTCTCATTGAAGTTAAATGTGCCATGAATGCTTGAGGCTACAATGTCTGTTCATTAACACTTTTTCCTGCATTTCCTGGTTTCTCAAGGACATTAACACAACACAAATTGTCCTTAAGCAGTTGAGTGGAACCAGTTTCTGAGTTAAGAAAACATAAACAGGCCCTTTCTTCTTCCTGTGGATATCTCACCTTTTGTACTCACAAAAGCACTCAGAGTCTCACCTTTGGGACCAGGTTTGAAGAACTGAAAGACACACCAAATGTGAGGCCACTGAATTCATCTGTGTCCACATTGATCATGGACAGGGCCAGTGAGGGTGCTGTCAAATTTACAGAATCACCTTGGAAATTCATATTGGCCCCCATCCTATCTGTCAGATGAAGGACACTTTTGCCAAGGACAAACGAAAGATGGATTAACAAGAAAATCAAGACAAAATGCTATATTCATAACCAGATACATTTCCCTATCCTCTTACATGTTGGCCACTGGAGTGACATCAGTTTTGGAAAGCAGGATATCAGCAACAATATTGAAAATTTTGGCACCCACAGCAGGTTTGACGATGCTGATATCAACCACTTGATTGAGCTTCTCCACCACTGTATCCAGCTCGGAGGACGAGAGCTCTGCAGTGTTACCTAACTGAGCATCTACAAGGTCCTGAATCACGTCCACAACCTCAGCCGCGTTACCTAGAAATCAATAATGCTTGAATTAGTTTTTAGTATGTTTTGATATGTTTTTTTTTTCTGCTGTGGTTTTATTTAGATTCAAGGAGATAGAATAAACAAGAAAGGAAAAAGTTTTACTTCAAGAACTTTGGAAAATTATTATTTTGGAATTACATTTATTGCTGTTATTTATAACTGTTTGTTTGACCAGTCCTCTTACCAGTGGTGACAGTGATATTGTTGAGTTCTAATATGGTCACAACTGGGTTGCAATTTGTCATATCAGGATCAGCCCAGGTGGTTGTGTCAGTTTCAATATCTAACTTACTGAGGAAGGAAGAGAATCAGTGACAGCCAAAAATAACAGAGGCAGAAGACCACAGTACATATAAGTACATTGTTTCTCTCCCATTAATGCCTAACTTGCCCTCATTGGTCATTGTCAGTTTGAGACAAAGAGTGATACAAAATTTTAAAAAACACCTGCCCGCTACTGATGATTATATTTGAGTCTTAATAATAATCAACCCAATGTTTTACTAAGGGACCATAAAACTGATTACCCATATCACTCGGTCATTGCCCCTTGAATGATATAAATTTCAAATTTGGCAGAGAAAGAAGATTGGAGCCCTTCATTACACTAATAATTCACTGATAGGAAATTGATTTTTGTCTGAGCTGTAGGCTGGCAGGGATCCATCAGCATTACATGTGTGGCTTCAGAGCTTGTGTGCAGAGTGGGGGGCTGCATGGAACAGGACATTGTAATTGAGGGAATTTTTTTTGTCTTGCCTGAGCTGTCTCTATGGAAACAGATTGTTCTGACAACAGCAAACAGGATCTGTCCACGTAAATAGAGCAGTATACAAAAGAATCCCCACTTTCTCACCATATTTTATCACCAAAATGAATGTTGGCTCAGATGACTCGGCCCCTGGCTGGTGTGAGTAAACTCCTAAATATTACTTGTAGTGCATTGTAGTGCATGATATGCTTATAGTATTAAAGTGTCATACTCAGTGTTTTGATCCATTTTTGGCATGTATTTAGGTCATAATTTAGCAATCTGCCAATTAAATTGTCATTCTGTCCCTGGTCAAGTATTCACTCCTCAGAGTAAATGGGAGTTGATATCTTACCAAAGCCTGGAGGCTTTCTCTGATTCTGGCTCTTTGCATTTCATTTCTTGGTTGACTTGAGGAAATGCTTCAGGCCAAATATATTGTCCATAGATTGTTGAAGTAGTTTCTTCCAAACAGTTTTCTGGCACTGAAAGAAATTATATGTTTACAACTTTACAAGATTAATTTCTACAACTGACCACATTTGCCTCTCTTTGTTTGGATCAGGAAAGTCACCTTACCTATGTGTTTGATTGCCACATCCAAAGTTTCAATAATAATGGAGCCATTTTCATACTTCGTCATCAAGGTAGCATTAATGAAAGTTTTAATTTCTGCAATACTGTTTATGCTGTGTTCCTGAACATGGAAGGTACAGTGATATCTGTTGATGAAATACTCCATTAGTGGGAGCAACAACATACATTGGTTTCAATTCTGAATTGAAATGCTCATTGAGCTGCGTCACAGTATGACAAAACTGACATAAAAGACAGATTTCAGAATTTCCTTATTCATAGTCACCTACTGTTTGTGTTGGCCATTGAAAAGCTGAAAGAAAGGAAATCAGAGAAGTGTGTTTTTTAATGTAAATTTGCATTGTAATTACAGCAAGACATGAAATTGGCTATTATACTTAGAATACTAACTTCAAATGCCACAAACTGTAAAATGAATGGCACTTTTATGATTTTTATTTGTTGATTTAACCTGTAGTGCCATTACAATGAAGTGAACACTCACCATCAGTCCATCATATTGCTCCATGTACCTATAAAATATTACAGCTGACTACTAACTCAATCGCAGCAATTATATGAATAATGAACAAGATGATAGTTATGCAACAATAAATGAGTCCCATCAGACCCACCTTCCAAAATTCTCCATTATGATGAGATTCAGTACAACCATGGTATCATTCACCTCCAGCTTTTCTTTCACCTTTCACCAGAAGAGATTTTAGTGTAACAAAATGTTGAGTAAAAAGACGAAGTAAAGTAAGAAAAATGTATTTGTATAGTGCTTTTCATAGACATTGGTCACAAATGCTTTACAGAGGAATAATGCAACATACAAAAAAAGAAAGAAATCATGGAAGATTGAGTGACCTGTCACTTCATCAAAGAGCTGTCAAGTGAATTTGTGAGAGTCTCTTACCCATTTCTCAATTATTTCTTTTGGTTTTGTAGGGGTGCCAGTCATACTCAAGGTCAGATTAACTCTGAAGAATGTATCTGGTCCAACTGCAGGGATATAAAAGACAGATAGCACAATGATGCATCTTCACATGTGTATTTCACTATGCTGACAAAATTCAAAGGAATTCTATATCAAATTTGCCAAGAAAAAGAAGGAGAACCAAAAAATACTCTTCTGCTTAAACAGTATTTTTTCTTCATAGGCTCCCCACTGGGTTGTGTCCTGTCTCACTACTGTTTATTCTTTTTACCAATGACTGTATAGAAGTTAATGTAGTACAAGGACAAGCACATTCTAAAATTTCCTGATGACACAGTTGTTGTCAGTCTGCTTCATGGAATGGAGTCATCCCATGGGCCTTTGGTCAATGATCTTGTCACTTCCTGAGCCTGAACATTTCTAAAACTAAAGATATGGTTATTGACTTCAGAAAAACATCACTTCCACCCTCTCAGACCAATGGCTAAGGGCAATAAACGGTGGAGAGCTATACTGACCGACAGTCTCATTGAGATCTAAAGGCTCTCCTGTTGTAGACATATTAGCGGGTCGAGCTGGCAGACTTTGAGTTGGACCCATTTCTGTGAATTAAATGAAATAGTTTACAAGAAAAACCCAAAATACAACAGCAATAACACATTGTCTTACAGACTTAGCTGCAACAATATAAAATATCATTACAGATGAACCAGTGGCTGCATTGTTCCATGTTGCTAAGAACTAGTACAAGTCATGGTTTTATTTTGTCTTGCATGCTTACCTGATGAAGTTACACCAGTGCTGACAGTTGGTGGTGGTTTTGTCATTAAAGAGAATGGATCTGAGTAAAAGACAAGAAATAATTAATTACAAAAGCTTGTAGGAAGAACATTCAAAGAAAAACATTTACATTAAAAATAACATGACGTTTGACAGAAATAGAATTATGGAAATGTAATTAATCAAAAGCAGTCGTCATCAATTTGTTTATAATAAATAGTCATTTCAAGCCATCTGTTATTTTTAGAAACAGAAATGCGTTCTCTGGTTCTTCTGTATTTCTGCAGGTGTGAGATATATTTTTACCTGTTTTCATTAGTGTATCTATGCAGCTTCTTTTTAATTCAGCTAATTAACAATCTAATTGAAAGTGCACCATAATTGAATCACTTCAATGTATTTGCTAATTTTCACACCTCAAGTGAACATTTCCAAACAAACCCAGAGTCAGCTTTGTGTCTATAAAATGCAAGAATTATATGATGATGGAAATACATTTCAGATAAAAAGGTCAACTTCCCGTCTCATGAACAAACATCCTTTTTTCAGACAATAATAATGTTCATAAAAATCTAAGTTCAGTTAATCTTTTACTGATACAGTATTCCACTTACATGACAGTGAGTGTATTGTTCACGTATGTGTGAGAGGACTGATGTATATTGTACAGACTGTACCCACCCATAGGTACTATGCTGATGCTATCAGGGTCTGCTGTCAGGTTGAGGATGTCGGAAGAGAAGGTCGAACTCAGCAAGACAGTAAGGTTCGCCTGAACTACTTCTACACTGGCAGCAGGATCCACATTCACATGGACTTCACAACTGAAGCTGTGGGTAAACCACAATGACTTGGGTTAATTCTACATACATGTGAACTGCAAGCTCACTTCATGTATTATGCAGCCTTCATATACAATTATTATGATCCTTTTCATGTCTTAAATTTTTTGAAGAATGTCTCTACTTGAATTAATCTTACCATTTGTCACAGGGTGAGTTCGATAATGCTCTTGATTCCTGGAAACACATTTTTTAAATATCTACATTAGAAGATTGTATGATTTTACTTACAACTGTTTGTTTTAATACAATTTGCAGCCACTTTGCCTCCGACCTGACCTGAATGCTCATGTACGTCATTTCCTTGGAAAATTACATTGTCTCAATCTAAAAGCCCTTCTGTTCTCTAATCAGCTGGTCTTTGATGACATTGCTGCTTCTTATGGAAAATCAAACTGAGGACTCTTAAAGGTGATGTACCTGAGGTTGTTGCATGTGTAGAGCAGCAAAATTATTAACCACATTGCAGGTATGGCTGTATGGAAACACAGATAACAGAAGGATTGCTGTCATCATCATCACAATATACATTTAGACATATAATGCATGCACCAATCCACCCTGTCAATCACTATCAACACACGCACACACACACACATACATAGCTGAGAGGAGTGTTTGCCTAAATAAAGTTGTGTTACCTCTGAGATGACACAAAGATGTTATGGACAGAAATGTTACGAGGGAAAATGCTCTCCAACTGATGAGAGATGACAACAAAATTATTTTGAATGGCAAATCTGTTTTTTCCACATCATTGCTTTGCCAAATTCCATTGATATATTCAGTGAAGTGCTTCATACCCAGTTTCTTGTGATGTTCTCCAGTGACATTGAACAATTTCCAGGCTTTGTGGAGTGAACAATGGATGTCCACATTTTGATTTTGTAGAGTGACCATGCTAAAAAAATAGGCAAATAAATTTATCAAATAAAGCAAAGCAGGCTGTCAGCTGCTGCTATAAACAGGCTTATACACTACTGAAGTCAGGAATGTGTGGTTTATGTTTTCTCTGACCTTAAACTGTACTGAACAGAAAACTCTGCCCACTCATTCAGCTCTCACCTACAGTACATTGCTTTGTTATATGAATAGGTGAGGAAACCCTGGGAGTAATTCAATTTTGTTATCTAGACAGCTCAAACTGGATGACCATGAAATACAATGAAAATCAGTCATATTTACCACAATGCAGGTTGTTGTCAGGCTCAGGAGGGCAGTTGTATTTCCACTGCCGCAGGTCCCAGCTCAACACATCTCCATCAGCACAGCTCTGCCTCTTCAGCTCCTCGGCGCTCCATTCTCTTGCCCACATCCTGAACAGACCAATCTCACCAAGCAGGTCCTTCCCATTCTCTCGTTGCACTTCACCATTTTTATCTACATAATGAGACACCCCCAGAGTAAGAGTGCCGTTTTGGGCCAATTGCTTGGGTGGGATGGGATTCACAGTGGCCTCATGCTGGCTGTTTCCATTAACATAGATCCTCAGCCTCTGGGCTTTGCCAGACCAAGTGAGACAGACAGAGTGCCATTTATGCAATTTCAGTTCCTTTTTAATAAGCCATTCTTCTTCAAAGAGCCATACTGACAGCTCTGCACCTGTTCCCCCAAGTCCTAGCTCTATGTTTCTGCCCCCTGGAGCTTTGTAGATAAATCCTGTCCATGTTGTTGCATAGCTGCGGCGTAAAAGCACACATACACTCAGCTCCTTGAGGGCTGGCACCACGGCATCTGGTTGCAGTTGCCACACACATGGACGACCCTTGAAATGCAGTGTCTTACCCCACAGGCTGGTACTGGCAGAGGCTAATGCATGAGAAGAAAAGCAACAGACAGATGGAGATTAAATAAGAGCTAGTGTAATCTCATATGAAACAAATATGAGATTACACTGAAAAAAGAGCTTGACATAAAGAAAGTATGCTATCAAAACAATCAATAATAATCTCAGTGCTTTAAAATCATTAAATTGGTCTAAAATCTTACTTGAACCCAGAAGACACAGTGATAGCTGGATACACAGACAGATGGTTAGGGAAGACAGGCTTCTAATGGAGTTCATGGCAACAAGAAGAAATATCTGGAATGTCTGTACCAGTCAAGTGGTCATCAGCTGAAAAGTTAGAATGAGACAAACATTATCTTTTTCATTTGCATTCACCTTGAAGAAATAGCAAAATAGTTATTAAATTATATTCATACGTCAAAATATATGACTGAGACTTACCATTGTAATCATTAAATCTGAAATTAAGCAAACGATATGTGCTCATGAGAAGCTGGCAAGTGTGACTTTACTTAAGATTTCCACGCCCTCTCCGTTTAGTTCCCCGAGTTACTCATTAATCACTGGCAATAAACATAACTAACAAGCACGATAATGTTAAAACCATGACTTTGAGGAACCTTTTTAAAAGTGAATGTCTATATTTTCCCACATTGCAATCCTTTGAGTGCAGTATGACTGCACCTTGCTGTAGCGTTTGAGTTCCAGTGGCTCAGTGAGAGTTTTAATGGTAATATCTTAACCAAGGTTTAAAATTAAAAGAAAGATTGAAGGATGTTGAGAAATACACTGTGGCAGCTAAAAGTAGGCATGATTTGGCATCTAAACACAACAATCATCTGCATAGGTTACAGTTGCTTCTACAAATCTAAATTATCAGATTCAATTTCAAATTCATTTTAGTGTAAATATATTCGTGGAGCTGCCTGAGACAGCAGGTGTGTGATGGGGTGTGTGTTTGTGTGTGTGTGTATATGTGTGTGTGTATGTGTGTGTGTGTGTGTGTGTGTGTGTGTGTGTTCTATATGTCTGTTTACCATCGTACATTTTCAGCAAACAGTCAAAGTAATATTCTTGTACTACTCTTGTGCTTTACAATTATCCTCAAGTGATTACTACTCAAACAAATCTAATTGGTTTTTCTGTGTGATGTATGATGGCCACGTCTGCTTGTCTACTTGTCTGCCTGTCTTGTTTTTTCAGCTGGATAGACCTGAAAGTGAGACAGGCCCATACCAGGCCAATTTAAACAACTAATGTCTGTCAATAACTTCACCTTTTTTATACCCATAATATCCTCCTGTCAGGGTTTGAATGAGAATGGAAAGTTTTTGTCTGTTTTTTGGCTCCATATTACCACCTAGTGGTCAAAGAGCATACTATAACTTTATGATCTTAACATGGGAAATGAACCCTTTTATGATATACAGTATGTATCTTGTGAACATGGGTCTCACTTTGAGTTTCACCCTCTTTGGGTTAGTCAGTATGTAAGTCAACAAAAGAATAGTGGTATGAAAGATTTTATTATAACACATTCATATGCACAACGTCTTTTTGTTGGAAATAGGTTCATTGACAAGGGTCTCATTCATGCATTTTAATTCCCCCTCTTCTTCCCTCCTTTCCCTCGCTCCTGAGAAGGCAGAGCCAAAACAAGTGGGTTCCCCAGAGGGAATATGAGAAGACCAAGTGTGACGTGAGGTGCCCAGGTGGGGGACCTGAAAGTATTCATTGGTCCATTGTTTGATAGTCTGTTTGGGAACCTCTCCTGCGTCACAAGTGAGGTAGAATGAGGGGATTCCCAAAGATCTCTCCCACCACCCCTGACTACCCCTGCTGAGTTGGAGTGAGAAATTTAGCAAGTACTATAAGAACTTGCTGTGACTGAACAAGTAAGGTTTTTCTTGGCATTTTTGTCTTAATTTATATCATTTGCTTGAACATTGGAAAATTGAAGTAAGTTTTTAAAACTCTGTTCACATGAGAACATTATACTTTTTAGGGTTGCAGTTTCTGTGGATCAAGGGAGTAAAGAGGAACTTTGGAGAGTCTGTCAATGGAGGTTTTTCACTATGCTGCCCTGCTCATGGTAGGTCTGTATGTTTTTATCGGACTTTAATAGTTGTAACCCACAGAAGAATCCACAAATGTGTACTATGATCTACAAATATCTCACTATCCACAAACTAAAATACAGGGCAATTTGCAAATATGCATGACTTACTCTATAAACATGTATTTTGATTTTGACATAAAAATGATAAGTTTTACAAATGTAAATGCTTTTCACCACAAAAAAATACATG
The DNA here is from genome assembly GCF_914725855.1 of Thunnus albacares. Taxonomy (NCBI): domain Eukaryota; kingdom Metazoa; phylum Chordata; class Actinopteri; order Scombriformes; family Scombridae; genus Thunnus; species Thunnus albacares. The sequence goes on from NC_058115.1 coordinate 20,929,974, forward strand.
TAAAGTGAAATTTATGCATTTGTGGATCCATTTGCACATGTGAAATGGGTTTTGCACATTTGTGGATCGCTTCTTGTCAGTGTGTGGGCCATGTGACACTTGTGACTTCCCAGCTATGTTTTTTTTTAAGCATTTTTAAGCATTCTTAAAAAAAGACTAAAACAATTACTCACTTTTTAAAATAGTTGCCAATTCATTTTTCTGTCGATAAACTTATCGAGTAATCAACTAATCATTGCAGCTCTACCTGAGGGTACTCTTTCCTTACTAACAGTATTCTGACATGTTACTTAACAACTAATAGGACACTAAACAAAACATGTAAATGTAGGGGTAAAATACCCCTTCTAGGATAATATTTACGTATTTAGAATTATGAAAAAACTTAAGCTTATGAAAAACCTCAAATTGTTGTCTCACTATGGTAATGTATGATTATGTATTCGAAGAGTACATAAACCTCAAATCTTTCACAGGTATCGAGCTGCAAATCTCTTTATCTCGGATACTCCTCAATGTCATGAATATGATACATTCATATCGCTTCCAGGACGGGTAGACAATACAGCAGTGCACATAAAATAAAAATGTCCACGTACTGTAAATAAAAAGGGGAGGGGAGAAATACAATTGTGAGACAGACGGAACTGGAGAATCATCAACACAGAACAAATGGTCCTCTCTGTAAATGCTGTATTACGTGAAATTACATGAAAATACAGTGATCACAAAACAAAAGCTTTACAATAACATAACACTGCCAAAGGCGAAATCTTCAGTTAGACATTTGGAGAGACCAAGTCGGTATGGGATGGGGTGATAGTGGTAGTGGGGGGTCAACTAGTTACTCATAGTCGTCAGGTACTGACTTCTGACCTGTATCTACAGGTCAGATCCCTTCTTCCAGTACGAGTAGGATCTATCTGCAGTCTTGCAGACCTACACGACACGCCCACTTTACTACATGACACACACCTCCGACCCCTAACCCTAACCATCCCCCTCCTCATGCCCAAACCTAACCAAGTGGGTGTGTCATGTAGATACTGCAAGTCCGCAGATAGACTTACTTGTCCATTACAGACTGTATTCCATCAACTCATGTGAGGGAATGTCGCCACCTGCTGGTGTAGCTAGTAACTGCATTTCACATTTGTGGACGTTTTCTACAGATCTTCTGCAAACAAATAGGGAAGTCACAAATGTCACATGGCCCACAAACTGATAAGAAGAGAACTGTAAAACCCATTCCCACAAATGCATAAATTTCACTTTACATTTATGTTTGTAGTGAAACTATTTATATTTGTAAAGCCTATATCATTTTTTATGTGAAACTAAAATATATGTTTACAGAGTAAGTTGTAAATCACTCTGTATTTTATGAATATGACTTTAAACAACACAAATAAAAATTACATGCATGTTGACAGCAAGATATTTGTGGATCATGGTGTACATATGTTCATTGTCTTCTGTGGGTTACAACTATTATAGTCCAATAACATCTTCCATATGTCTGACTTTTCAGCATTTTTATAGCTTTATAACACTTATTCTGTATTATTGTCCAGATAATCATGATTTAACATGTGTATTTCCTCAGGTTTGGTGTGTGCTGGTACAATCTGAGCCCAGCTGTGATCAGACAGAGTTCTTACACCCTAATGGCAGTTGTGTTTCGTGCCCTGTATGCGGGCCAGGAGAACAGCTCTCAGAGGTAACAAACATTTGTTATTATTCTGGAAGCACCATTTTTTCCCTTCAGCTTTCCTTTCTTTGGTGTTCCTGCCATCTTGCTCCAAGTGGATAATTTGCATCACCCTCAGGACTGTGGCTTTGGGGATGGCGGTGAAGGTGTCTGTATGGTGTGTAAAGAGGGGAGATTCAGCACAGATACAGACGTGGCTCCTTGCAAAAGATGCACACAGTGTAATCTGCTGAACCGCCTGGAGAAGACAACTTGCTCATCCACCACAGATGCTCTGTGTGGGCAGTGTCTGTCAGGGTGAGTTACATTAAACACTAGCCAGCTGATAAGTGTGTTTTTGTGTTAAATATCTGTTTGTGTGTGCAGGTATTATGAACTCAGGAGCATCACTGGGGAAGTGGAGTTGCCCTGTGTGCCTTGTTACAACCGTGACACAGTCCATAAAGAGTGTTTGCTTTTAACAGCTCAAGGCCCCAATGCAGGTAACATCCAGAGATAACGCAGTGACTGGATGATAATATAATGACAATAAAGTTGTATAAATAGTTTTACTGATTGGTGATTTCCCAGAGATGTCAAGGAAAAGTTATATTTACTGTTCTCTGACAGAGATTGCTGTCACCGTGCCCAGGGGAAATTACAAAGAACCTAAAGAGAAAAGTGAGTAACACTAACAATTTTCATGGTCAACTCTTTCATTTGAGCTCTTGTATTCAATCTGACATCTTCTGTTTAATCAAGGGGTTAAAGAAGAAACATTTTCAATGGTCCTGATTGGCTCAGCAACGGCTTCTTTGATTTTTCTCATTGCTCTGCTGCTTTGGGCTTTCCTTCTGACTGCTGAGAGATTCAGTAAGTTACACACTTTTAATATTCCAGCCATTTCTTTCCATCTATCTTATATTTGCTTCATTAAATTTGACTCATATTCACTTGCAATGTTCAGAGCAGGTTCCTGAATACTGTCCAGGGCCTGAAGGCCTGTTCTCTGAAGCAGATGTTCAACTCCCACCTTTGTCCAGCCCCAAACCAGCAGAGCTCCCATCGCAGACACCTGCTCTAGCTGAAGATCCCCCGAGGTACTTTGAAAATACCGCTTCATGGAGGAGCTGTTTGATTATTTTGCTACTTTCCTCATGTAATTTAGTATCTTTACAATTATTTACGACATGAATTACCTCTCCACCCAGATGCCTGGGCTCACTTAGCCATGAGAATGAGGTGCATCCTACTTCTATTGTGATTAATGTCACCACCAACATCAAACCCTCCAGTCAAAAAAAAGAGATCTCTGACATCTCACAGGAGGAACAGCAAAGCAGCTGCTATTCAATGGAGGAGGTATAGTGGTCTAATGTATGTTTTTGTTAAAATATTGGTGTTAATAAGTCACCCAGTGCAGCAACTGAATTATGTGCGCAGAGATAACTTCTGTTATGATTTGGCACTATATAAACAAAATTGAATTGAATTGTGATATCAGCTGCTCACCAAAAAAAGTATAATGTTGTTGATTTAAAAAAAACACTGCTTGAGAATTATAGTTTGACAGTTGATTGTAACTTGGAAGTCAATACTTAAACTTAACTTTCAATAGTTAAATTAATGTGGTCTACATGGTCATAACACAAACTATTAAGAACTGCACTATGTATAGTATAGTATATTCATCCAAATCAGTCAAAAAAAAAAAAAAAAGCAAGTCCCAGTAACCCACAGGTAGCCCATAGATAACCCATAGTTTAGCAGTTTAATAGAGTTTTGGTTTTATTTATTTATTTATTTATTGTTTGCTGTTGAGACTTCTCCCATCACCCCCAGTTACAACTGGAATGAAAGGAATTTCATTTGTGGTGAACAAAGCAGTGAAAAATTACATTTGAAAAACTAAATTGAAATGTTCCTTTCCAGAAGTAGATAATCCCAGATAATTCACAGACCTCTCTGTCAATAGCCTTGATGGAAACTATTTTCTCTATGTAAAAAAAGAAAAAGAAAAAGAAAGAAAAAAGAGAGAGAGTTTTTATTAGTTAAAAAATTGAAAAGCTAATATACCATATGAGATACCAATATGAGAGGAGGCAGTTATTACTTGGCTGTGCCACGTGTTTCCATCACTCTACATTTCTGCCTCCATAATGCATAAAGCCATTAAGGCTGCAACATTTTTTTTTTAATTAATGAGTGCATATTGATTAATATATGAATATTAAAAATGTCAGTGATAATAAACCCCCAAGGTATTTAATTTATAATGATATGAAACAGAGAAGAGCAAGCATATATTCACATTTCAGATCCTGCAACCAGGAAATACTTTGTATTTTGCATGATAAATAATGTAAATAATTGTCACAAATAAATACTGATCAACTAATTAATTCAATCAATCTCCATAATAATACCCCTTGTAGTGTCCATATGATTGTTATCTTGTACTGTCAAAATATTTGGAGAAATTATATTTTGATGCTTTGGCAACATTGTTCTCAAAACGTTCATGCCAATAAAGCCCATTGAATTGAATTGAATTGAAACTGTGTATATTAATCTATTTTTGCTCCTGTAAGAATGGTGTGAGAATCAGTAGAACCTTTTTCTTACTGTCCTCTTTTCTTTGTCATCATCAGATGGAGCAAAAACTGCAGAAAATATGGGAGATGGCTCAAGGTACATATGATTTCCTCCACTCATATCAACTGTGCAATACACACTCATTGGACTTTAGTTTAATGTTGTCACTCATTTTTACCTACTTTGAGGACCTTTTTTAGAATCTACACACATCATAGTAAATTGTTTGTGTAAAAGGTTTTCTTTTGGCAGGTTTATGGAGAAGTTCAATTTTTGACAGAGATTCCTGTGATTCATGTTGGTGATTTTACTTTTCTTCTCGGTGCAGGTCAGGGCATTGACATGCTGGACTATGACTCAGTTCAGGACCTATCCCTGCTGCTGGACTCTGCTGACAACAGGAACTTGTTGAGAAGACTGGGGCGATCTTTAGGTGTCCCCCCTCAGGTCATCACTCATTTCCAAGGCTTCCAGGATCTCTTTCAGTACCTGCGCACCTCCACCTACACACTGCTCCCCCAACTGGCCCAGGCTGCTGCTCTCTTGCCTAATCCTGAAGTTGTTGCTAGGATACACCGTGCTGTGGTGAACAAGTGACCACTTAAACCCTCGGGATGTGTTACCATGACTCCAACTGTTATACAGCATTTCTGACCCACTTCATGTGATGACAGTTACCTAACTGGAACACCCAAATGAGTAAAATGCGATATTACTGTAAGTGGAAATAATGGGCAGTAAAACACCTAAGGGATTGACTTTTTTGTCCATTGTTGTACTTTGTATGATGAATGTTTGCTTTACAAGTTCCATCTAAATACATTGATCATGTTTTAGTGACAAAAAGATCTCGATTTGTGCTTTGAGTGTTAAATAACATAATATTCAGGTCATTGCAACTGAACCCTGCATGCGGTGTTACTTCCTGTTTACCATGTAAAAAAGATGAGAGGCCCTCTGGCTAAAGCATGTGAGACAGACCCAGACAGAGGATGTAGTGTTCACGGTAAGAGAAAGAGCATAGAGTCCTGAGAAAATGTGTTATTCTCTCATTGGGAGGAGTTTGCCAACGAACCATTTTCCTTATTCTTTAGTTCTGCGGATTCCTCAGCACATTCAGTCTGGTAAGGTTTTCCATTTCTTTTCTTTTTTTTCTTAAATCTCCAATCTGTAATTTTCAACAAATATCAGTGAGGTCAGGGAATGAAAGCTATTTTAAGAGTAAATGATGAACAAATTCTCAATTGGCTTCTATAAAGTTTGCTGTCTTGTTTAATGCATTCTCCTCTATGAATTCTAGAAACCAGATGTTAAAAAAATTTTATAGTATGAAAGTACTCTATTTGTGTTACTGAGCCTTGATGTTTCATGAAAATGTCTTGCCTATTTAATTAATTGACGTCAAAACATAATTATTGATGTTGTCTGCATCGCCTGTGGATTCACTTTCAATTTATTAGCATGCAACAACCATTACATAGACGCTAGGGGACGCTGTTGGCTACCATAGCAGTTCTAACAAGTCTAATATTTTTCTGGTACCCCCTTAGATCGTCTATTGAGGACGAATCACTACTGGTCATTAAAATTGAACACTTTACGGTTCGTTTGTATATACTCTGGTTTTATGTTACTAAGTACATTTACTCATGAACTATAGCCTACTAAAGGAATAATTTTGAGGTACTACTACTACTTTATATTTCTACTCCAATACATTTCAAATTTAATTTTTTAAAATTTTTATTTTACTACATTTATTTGATAGCTTTAATTATTAGTCACTTTTCAGGTTATTTTTTATGTTAAGATTACCTAGTTTCCCCTCTAAACTTCTCACATGGTTTCATTTCTTTTAGAGGCCCAAAATCGAAAAAAAAAATTACAATTTGTGTAGCAGAACTTCTTTCTTCTCCCGTTAATCATCACACGACCCCTCAGATTTATCATGTGATTCTTTGGATGGGGTTTTACTTGTAGTGGAGTATTTTTACTTTGTGGTATTGGTAGGCCACTTTTACTTAAGTAAATGATCTGAGTACTTCTTCCACCACTGCAAGTAGCACTTGAGATCATAAAAAACTACTTACAATATTGTATTCTTATTCACATACAAAATTTTGTATGTGATTTTTGATTTAAAAATGCAGCCTGAGATGTTTCTTTTTAACATTAACAATATTATAACATTTAAATAGTGATCATTCTGTGTTTGAATTATATGGTCTTGCTTTCGAAAAAAAAAGGTTTTTAATGAGGGATGTCTGCAGCCGACCACGTTTCAAAACTTTGCATTTCGCGCTTTGCGACATTATCGTTGGTTTCCGGAACTAGGACAGAGTGATACCTCTTTCATTCTCTCGTCTCTTTGATGTCCACGTCCCCGTGGTGTCCGAGTCCTGCCGGCTGCGAAGTGTTACGCGCCCCTGCTTTAGAAAAAACAGAGAAGGAAAACTTCATAGAAATGGCGGAGGGTGCAACGACTCTCAAAGGCTTGCGAGCCCAAATGGGTAAGAAAAATCTTGGCAGTCGTGGTTATTTTTTGACCCAGTTGTGCCTTATAATGTAGTAATCACTTTATAATGTTTGCTAGCAACTGCCGCCGCAAACCGGGTTATTTGAACGTGTTGTAACGCGACCAGCTTGTCTGGCTAGTAACGTTAGCTCGCTGCTCGGTTATCTGCTGACAATGGACGCGGAAAAATCTGTAACTTCTTCCCACATTGGACGTTAAAAGTTGGTTTGCAAACCTAGATGATATCTATATTAATGAATTCCAGGAAAGGCTAAATGCATTGGTTGAACTTAGTGAAAGTAAAGTACTTGCAGTTAACGTTAGCTGAAGTTGTAACGTTATATTTTGTAGCATCAGAGCCGGTTGACATATCACGACTTCACGACTTTTACTTGTCTGGCGCCTAGCTCACCTAGCCATGCTTTAGCTTTGCTTTACTGCATTTTAATCACGTTGTTTAACGTAGTGCTGTCGTCTGAAGACATTAGACTAGACAAACAAAACTCTAAATGTTTGTTAAGTGAAGCTAACTGCTCTGTAAGTTAACTGACAAACGTCAGTAGCTTAGATAACGCGGCGTTAGCTAAACACTCGAGGATTATTGTCAAAAGTGATCATCTGCTGTCCCCATCAGGAAGAGTTGAGCTTTCCTGTTGAAGTGTTTTGAATTCAACTTAAAAGTGGTCTGAGTTGATGCCCAGTAGAAATTAAATTAACTTTATTTCTCTAGCCACACAGTAGCCGGTTCCCAGTACATCAGCAGTTTACTAGCTTCCTGCTCAAAACTCATCTATCTTCTACAAAGTGTGGACTACAAAATGTTCCTTTCTCGCCTTATGCATTAGTCGATAGTTATGCGTATATGTTGACATATGGCATAACCCCCTCCACTCTCCAGGGAGGGCATCTACAACAATGTCTGACCTGAATTTCAGATAAAGCTGGAGTGTCAGACAGCTCTGATTAGAGAAAAAAAAGGCTGCATAGTTGCATGTCTTGATGCCATGATAAGAGTTTTGGTTGGACCAGCAGCCATGTGTCAGGGATAGTTTTGTTCAGCAAAAGGCACACAACAGTTTTTGTAAATAGTATTATATAGGCCAACTGTAGCAGCAGAGTTTCTATCAATGCTTTTCATCCATGGCTCAGCTGGCCCCTTCCAGACTTAAGCATTGATGTTTACTGTGTCTGCATCTGCGGGCATGAATGCACAGTTTGTTTTGACTCGGGCTAGTGGTAGGGCCAACAGTTTTTAGGGTAAGAGGGAGTTTTCTGCATACCCAGTGTGGGTGTAGGCATGTGTTACTCCTGGCAACGTCTGGGCCATATTTAGTGCTGATCTTCTTCCTGTTTCCTTTAACTTTTCCATTCAGTATTTTCAATATGGAATTTTCATCCACCCAATTTTTTGGTTTTATGAAAATATCCGCAAAGTTCTGAGTGATGTGAGATATTGGGATCCTGGCTTTGTGAGGGATAAAATCATGTCCGGAGTATTTCTAACTACTCCATGTAGAAGTTAGTTCGGCCTTCAGTCAGACTGACAATAATAAAATAATGTTAGGAATCTAGCTCATGTGCATGGTCATTTCCACAAGAATGTGAGCAGGGAGAAAATGTACCCTGCTATTATGAAGGGGGATCACACTACTGCAAGTCACACTGCAAGGTTATCCTGATCCTGGCTCAGCCGTTGCTGCTGCAGAATTAAAAGCATGAGAAATATTTCTGAACTGGTCAGATTTAACCAAAGGAGGAAATGGACCAGACTTATGTAGTTTCTAGAGTGTAGTTTCTTGGATCTGTCCACTTAGATGGACTCTTCTAGCACAAATATCCCACCTCTGTTTTTTTAACATTTTAAATTAACTTATGGGAAGTGTTAGTGTTGTAGAAGTGTGTGTGTTCACACACATGCACAGATGCCAAAGATTTGAATAGCAAAACATGTTATTTTGTGTAGCGTATAACCAAAGGCAAATCCTTTTGGATTGTTCTTGTTTTCCTTTCATTAGAAAATTCTTACATGCAATGCAGCTGCATGTACATACAAAAGTATGCAAGTTCCCTGCCAACTTTGCCTAGAGATTTGGGATGGCTTTTGAGAAAAACAGTTTTGAAATAATTACAAGTTGTTCACTTTGTACAAATCATTTTCTCTTGTTGATGCGTCCACCGACAGGCAACAACACCCTCCATTTATGAGACACACTGTCCAAGCTCAGCAGAAAGCCAAAGATGTGTGAATTATGCATGTAACCATAAACTTACGTCACAGATTGTTCTGGACAGGATGTTTGGTTCAGTTCTTGACTTGTATTGGTTCAGTCTGGCTTAAAGACTTACTCTTGCGTGTACAGTAACTAGTAATTCAAAAACTCTGGCTTCAACTTTTGTCATTTGTGCTCTTTTTAACTTATATTTTTGGGATATGTTGATGCCTGAATCCTACAGTGTCAAGAAAGTTGACCATAATTTTCTCAACGGAGATGAAGCTATAAAATAATCCTGTAAAGCCTTTGCTGTACTCTGTTTATCCTCGAACAATCTATCAAAAAGGAATGTATAAAAGAATCAAGGAAGAATGGGCTTAATGAGCCTAATCAATAATGCAGTTGAAAAAATAAATGAATCCTTTCACTGCCCATCACTGTAAGGGAAATGTGGACCACCTGAAAGAGGAGACTCCCAAGGAAAGTGGGATGTGTCATCATTATCCTGCTGCTAGTACTGCAAATAGCCAAGGCTTACCTTTGCATGAACAGGTCTAGAGTAATCCCATAGAGGATCTGGTGTGTTTGTGTGCGCATGTGTGTGCATGTGTGTAAGCATGCATCAGCAGTGTTATCTGAGGACCAGCTAGTGATGGTAAGCTATGAGCCATGGATGGCCAAGATTGTTAATGTTTTCATCCTAGCCAGGCACTGATTTAGATAAATTAACCAAAGAAAGCAACTAATCAGTGGTTGAAGTTGTTTTGGTTAGTAAATTCATCTGTTATAGTTTTGGGGCGGAGTTAATGATCCCTGCATACATTAAGTACTCAGTGTCAGAGTTGTCCACCCTTATATTAGGCAGGGCAGACACTTCCTGTGCAACAAGCTACTCATTTGTACCATGCTTCAGGGCACAGTAAAGTCTGCAGAAAGAGGGACAGAAAAGGGACCTGACCTACTGATCTCTTGCTTCTCGACTATACCGTGTATCGGCTATACCAATAGTGTCTGCGTGACAGAGAGTGCTGAAATTATGTCTGATGATCTTGCTTGTTATTTGGAGAACTAACATCAATTTTAGTAATTTAACAGAAGCATTATGATGTAATGCAGGCTGACTTGCTTCCTGTTTAGTGTTTCTCTGTCTGGCCTGCCAAGCATGGTCATGACAAGCCCCCCTGGTGGTCTTCCTGTTGCCATAATAACCCAGCAGCCTGACGGCTAGATCACATCTAATCAATAAGTATGTATGCTGCAGTCAGAATGTTTTGCAGGGCTTTTCAGCATCTCTTGCTTTTTTAAAGACTGAATCTTTAACACAAAGTCTTTGTCCAAAACTACCACCTAAAGATACCTGAACAACTGATTGTCTAGCTATAATGCCATTGATCAGTTTGGTTTGTAATTAGCGGTCAGGTTAATGACTGGTTATGTCTCTGTAATCTCGAGAAGCATTACGCAGAGAGTCTGTCGATGCAAGAGCAATGATGTATGTTAATATGTGCAAATCTCCATAGTGATGAGAAACAGCTCCTCTGATTGGCTCTTTCCATTTCTATGAGCACACCTGGCTCTCTTGAGGTCTGTTGGAAAAACAGGATATCTCCCCCCCATCTCATTAAAGCACTTCAATCAACACATGAATGTGTGCGTCAATGGAGTGTGTTCATTTTATTATATAAGGTGCTGACTTGGTCTGATTTTTCACTTATTTTGTTTCTTTCTTATCAACATAGAACAGTGGGTTTGGTGACTAGGAAGGTGCATCATCCACTGTGGTTGTGGCACCCAGAAATTCAATAAAATCTTTGCAGCATCAGTGTTTGTCACAGAAATGTATCTTAAACAAATATTACATCCATGCTTTTACACATAGGTAGAGAAAGAGTCTGCATGGTTTAAGCTCAACAGCTGTTACCTATTCAACCCATTTGCTTTCCTGTTTTACTTTTACTTCCCTATAAAGACATTGCAGTTTGCAAATATCACTTAGCTTGAGTTCTAAAACCTGTCATGTCGTTGCAGAAGGTTATAAGATTAAAACTTGAATATTTACGTTCTCTACTCATTTGTTTTTACAGTAATTTAAGGAGCCCTTTCACAGATTGTAGGCTGCAATATCAGTGTCACTTTATTTACAAGATGATACTGTTGATAAATAGAGTGTATAGTGTTCATCCCTAACGTGAAGTGAATTCAGTTGTAAGTTGTCACTTAGTGTGAAGAGTCAGGCCCTCAAAGCTTTACCATACTGTTGTTCTGTTTATTCAGCTATGAATCACCTCACATCTTCCTTGATACAGGCCTAAGCGTGGTTGAAAAGCTCTTATCATGCATCCTCAGCTGCTCTGTGCATCACTTAGCAACAGTCACCCTGTTACACAAGGTGCTTGGTATTTATTTATTGATCCTCCTTTTATTTTTTTTTAGATTTTTTTTACCTTTTTATATGAAGGAGGAGAGAAATGAGAAGATTGAGGAAAAGACTGAGGTATGATGTGAAACAAAGCCAGGACAGTGCAGTTACATCTACTACACATTTGATCACTGAGCCCTCAACATTTATACAGCTTTGCATCTTTTTTCTGGAATGATAAATGTGTGACTTATTTATGACCTAGAATTAGATCGCTTTTTTTCTGAATATAGTTCAGCTCCCTCTGCCCACAGTGCCCCGGCTGTTTTTCCTGTCTATTCTCCTGAGTAAAACAGAATGTCTGTTTTGGGAGAAGGTTAAAAACAGTTTCACCAGTGTTCTTAAATCCATATATGTATACTAATGATCTTGCCACAGTAACCTGTACTGCAAACATACAGATACACTTGTTTACACATACTATAGTACACTTAATAAAGACAGGACACACAGTCAGCCAACGCAAGTTTCCATGTTTGCCTTGAGGTAATTGTATTCTTTGTGGTATTGCATGATTCTACAATTTCATGGCATAGAAATCATCTTCACATTCCTGCTTTAAAAGTGGTGACTAGAGTTAATGATTTGTCTGTGCTTAAGTGTAATGCATTATTCTTAGTGTGTTAAACAGCTATTAAAAGTGCAGTAAAATCACAGCTGGTCTTGATTTACCCACCGTTTGATCTACTCATCAGTGAGGTCAAGGGAAGGAGTCTGAGAGCAAAAGTGACGAGACCTGCACACTTCCACTGGGCATAAGCTGCAGACTTTGACCTTTCATAATCTTTTTTGACTGGAGAGCATTGATGCTGTTGCAGAATACAGATAATCAGTGCATTGGTGACTACTTCCCCTGTCAGCTCACTTTTCTTTGTCTGGCTTCTGCTGGTCACTCTGATATCTGGTTTTACACATCAGTCACAGATGCGTTAATGAATCTATCTTACAACTACTTCTGGAAGATTGTTTTGTCAAAATCTCTGTGAGAGTTACTTAATCAGTCTTAAAGTCGCTATACGGATCCTATGTTCTGCTTCTTATTGCGTTTTCTCTACTCTCATAAATCTTCGTTTGGTTCATTGGTGCAAACAAAGTATATATGGTAGTCAGATGAATGAACAGAGCTTACCGCTTAATTTGCCGATGCCAACAGTTTTGAACAAAAATGTCCATATCTTGCAGTGTAAGCTGAGGAGTTAACAATCAGTTGCTAACTGTGGTGGCAAATAACGCTGCTTTTCCTCTAGCTCCTTTATATTAACAGTAATTTTCAGGTGGGGAAACAGCAGAAAATGTTTGGTTTACATTAGCAGCATCTTAATAACAGTTCAGTTAGTACATATGAAAAGAAGAGCAGTTCGGAAATGATTTTAGCAGAAACTAATCGTAATAATAGTTTTGAATGATTATGGCAACAGTATAACTTTGTGAACGAGGGAGACAGAGAGTTTTTCAGAACACAGTTCGAAGTGTTCGTCAATAACGTGTCTACCACATGACTGAAGATCTTTTCGCCTCTTTGTCAGCAATTCAGTAATGCTGAAAACGCACCGACAAGAGGGAAAGAGACTAGGGATAAGGCTGACACTAGGGCTCATAAAGCTTGATCATGTCCTCCCTGTTTCCTTCCTTCCTGCCCCTGTATCTCCTCACTATGACTTTCCCGTGAATAATTTGGCTGAAGAAAGTGCTGTTGAACTGTGGTGGTAGAGTTGATGTATTTGACCTTCTTGTAAACCCTTTTTTCCTCTCTGTGGTGGTAGAAATCACATCCCCAAAGAGGTGAAATCCCAAACGGAAACACAACAGATTCCTGCATTCCCGCATTAGTTATTTGCTGATGTTGTGGAGATGTGGTGTTTGTGTGTGTGTGTATATATAAAGTTGCCCTTTATCAATTTAATTTTATTTACTTAATTTATTTATTGAATAGTTCTGTTTAAAAGGTTTTGATTCCAGACATGTTGCTCACAGTAGCCCATCTCTCCCAGCTTGTCACAGAAAGCAGTGTATAGCTGGCTACAGGGTGGACCATGAGGTGGGGGTTATGTCAGATCGCTGAATAGCTGGATTGTTCTGTAGCTTCAAATCCGTTGGATCTCTCTAGAACTAGCATTCCTATGGTGAGCAAACAAAGCACAGAGAAAAACGCGTGATTTAAACTTGATTGGCTTGCTGTACCAAAAGCAATGCTATCTCCCTGATATACCTGCTTTGTCAGGCATGACATAATGTCAGTCTAGCTAAGCTCTGTATGTGTAAACTGTGGGTGTCTGTGTGTTTTCCTGCATACAGCTGCAGCTGCACAGGCACAAGCCGAGGAGCGGCGCAGCCTGTCAGGGAACAGTCCAGGACCTACAACCAACGCACCAGCTAAACCTCAGGGGTGTAAGCCAGGTAAATGACACCACACCTTGACATAGAAACTGATTCTCACAGATACTGCCCTGGCACTGCTCTATTGTCTTCCATAATCTGAGCCATTTGATGCAACACAATCCACTCCCACCACCTTCTCAGTGTGGCTTACTGCAGGTAACCCTTAGTCATCATCTTATTACTGTAACAGTTGACAAAGCTGATTAATGACAGTCACATGCACACATCTGCCTGGCTGATGCAAAGCCTTTGTACCAGCATGTAACAGTATGCACCATTAAGCCACCCCTGAGTTCTATTTATATGCTTTGCTGCATGTTCTTACCATTCTTAACCACATATTATACATGTGTGTGTTTGCAGTCATTGACGGCGCCGCACTTAGAATAGACGACCGACTGCGAGTAGCAAAAGAGAGGCGAGAGGAGGCAGAGAGACAACAGGGTAAGAGGAAGATCCCGGTTTCCCCCATATCTATCTATATGTAAAATGAACCTTGTTAAAATGTAGAGTAGGGCTGGGTGATATGGACAAAATCAAATATCACAATATTTTTGACTAAATACCTTGATATTGATATTGGGACAATATTGTAGGGATGACTATTGGTGCTTTCACAAAATATTTATACAGTGAGATTTTTGATAGATAATTATCAGTAATGTGGATATAATGACTAAGTGGGTAAAGGCAAATAATAGAACAGCTAGAACAGTCTGGCAAGTTCAGAAAATCACATCACTTTACTGTAATACAGCCTTTAAAACCAGGAAAAGACAACAAATATGCCATATCACAATATTAGGATGTCCAAAATCTAAGACTATATCTAGTCTCATATCACAATATCGCAATAATATAGATATATTGTCCAGCCCTAACCCAGAGAACACAAAGGATCATTACCGTTTAGTTTAGTAATTTTCTGCAATTTAGTGAACTAACACATAAGGAAGTAACATTCTAATGAGACGTTTATGTTTAGTTTCTGCTCACACTCACTGCCCGTTATGTATGTGCTGTCAGCTTTGCGTGAGTCACAGATCATGGAGCGGGAGCGCAAGTCCAAGATGCAAGTGGAGCGTCAGATGGAGGAACGTCAGAAAAAGGTTGAGGAACAGCGAAGGAAGGAGGAGCAGAAGCGATTGGCTGTGGAGGAGAAGAGGAAGCAGAAACAGGAAGAGGAAAAGGTAGCTGCAGCACTGGTGGAGGCTCAGAGCAGTGCCTATATGAAATGATAATTAAAATTAAATGTGAATTAAATTTACATTGACACATAGGTTTATGTTGTAGTTTTCACTTTAGGTATTTAAAAAAATACAAAGGAAACAGAGAGTAAGGGAAGTCATTTTGAAAAAGAACAGTGGTAAGAGCACAGTTATTCTCTTCATCTTACATATACCCAAATAAGACTAATCCTTTCGAATGTATTGTGTAATCAGTCCTGCAGCATTTACAGCAAACAACTTGAATGTTCATTGTAATACAAAATGCATAAACAGGGATAATGGATTGACAAGATTTCTTTGTTTCAGTCTAAAAATGATACCTTGAACCGCAGTATCAGTTTGAGGTTTTCAAACAAATTATTAGATTCTGAACAGATTGGCTCGATTGAGACATCTGCAGGTCTTCTCTGCTTGTGTTTTAGGGGCCAGTGTTTCGCTCATCTAAATGTGTTTTTCTCCTCCTCTTCCCCGTTATGCTGCAGGAGCACTATGAGGCAGTGATGCGGCGAACACTGGAGCGTAGCCAGCGAGTGGAGCAGAGACAGAAGAGATGGTCCTGGGGAGGATTGTCCACAGACTCAGATGGACGAACAGGTAAAGGCCGTCCTTAATTTTATTTTTATTTTTTTGCTTTTACATTGAATTTGACTTTCAACTTCATCTAGTGCAATGGTGCATTAAAGAGCACCACACCACTAATTTCTTCAAAACCAGACATGAAGGGGGTCAAGTTCAAACTGTTGTCACTATTGTCCATAGTCGGAGTGGAATCCAGCCACATGAAAGCGCTTTTAAAGCAGATCTTTTCTTTTGCCGGCAGCTGATGATTCATTTAGTGAGATGTGACTGATTCTTAGCTATTTTTGCTATTAAAAATACAGAAAGGTGATTATGTCTTTTAACCGTACATTACCAAAAATATCTATCAGCTCTTAGCTTGGGAGCTATGCATGAGAGTAACATGTGATGCTTCATTCATTGTTAAATCACATCCTTTAATGTAATCAGTTCAATTCAGTCATAGCTATCGTAACTCAGCCTTGTTAGCAGATAGTGGGGTATCAGTCGAGTGTAAACGCAAACATTTCATTTTTAAAACTCATCTAAATCAGAACCCCTAAACTATGAAGTAGCTCCTATTATACTGTGAAAGTGGAGAACTTTCAATAATTTAATGTAGTCAAAACTAAAAATATGATCAGATATGACTAACAGTTCATTGAAATATTATAAGCTGTCAGAGTTGTATAATTCCAGTTTTGGTATGCAAAATAAAATCTAATTTATTGACTGAAATGTGAAGAATTACATTTAAATGACAGTTGTAACTGTACTCTGCCACACTCTTGCTCTTGAACACTACATGCATGAGACATCACTTGACTCCCCTGCACAATCACTCCCACTGTTTGACACTCCAACAGTAAACCACAATGATCTATTAAGTAACTTTGAAATTATTTTTTGGGTCCCAGGATGGTGTTTTCATTACTTTAGACACTGTGTGTCAAGCAAGGGCTGATGGCTACCAGCCAGGTTTCACCTCCATCTCTCTTTGTTGGGATGTGCCTTATCTACTTGTATTTTATCGCTCCTCCCTGAGCGCTTTCTTTTCCAACAGGAGAATCTGATGCCAGCACCTCATCTCCAGTAACTATAGTTATCTCCTCTGCCTCACCAGAAAAGCCACCAAGGAGTCAACAAGGTTTTGTTTGTTTATAATTTGCCCACCAATGTAGCAACACAGCATGGACTGGCACTGGCACTATAGATAGTTTGGTTACCTACTATCCCTCCTCCCGACTCCCCCCCCCCTCCTGCACTCTCACTGGCAGTTTTTCACTAACACTTGTATGTATGGGGCCTCTGTTTTGAATGTGCTTTGGACATTGGTGAATAGCTGGAAGCGTAGCTTTAGATTTTTGACCCACACAATTTATGGCACTTCCAGGTCACATGGGCAACTTCGCATGGAAGCCCAATGGAATGTCACACAAACAAATAGGGCTAATATCACATCGGGATTCTCGGGCACGGACCATGTAATGTTGTTGATGGTGTCGTCTTTGGAATGGTCATACATTAGCATCTAGTGTTTACTAACCACCATGCCTGGCTGTGAAACCACTAGGACATTTTAATGGTGTGGTTAAAAATGCACATTTTCATGTAGAGCATCATGTATAGCAGAAAATACATTCGGTATGTAATGTGTTTTGCCAAATGTGCATTTCTAAATGTGCACAATCTTCATAAATAGCACATTAGATCAATATATATGTATATTATATCTGATTATACCTGTGTATAATTTTTATGTTAATATATTTTAGGCCTATTAGTGAAGCAACATATTGCCCTTTGCGTATCAATGGTATTAGGATCTTGCAGAGCCTTGTACTCCTACTGTGTGCACCCAATTACCCTCCCCCTTTGGCCTGCCTCCAGTGTAAACTCCGCCTCCCTTGTCTGTCTTTCCTCCTCCCTACTAGTGGACAAGCGTTCCACATCCACCATGAACCTGAAACAGCCGTCCGAGGCTGGCATCAGTAAACGCCTATCCTCTTCCTCTGCCACCCTCATCAAATCTCCTGACAAAAGTAAGTCTCCGCTCTCCCCTCCCTCCTACCCTTCCTCCCTCCTACCCTTCCTCCCTCCCTCTCGGCCTTCATCCTACCCTCCTTTGCATTTCAGCGTTTTGTCTTAACCAATGTAGTATGTTCCAGAAAGTGTATTTATCAATCAGTTAAATGTTTTTCTATGATGATTCATGTACTGAGATCTACCAGGTGACTAAGCTGAGATGACATGGAACAAACTCACCTTCTCTGCCAACACTAAGCCTAAAGTGAACTCTGACCCCTGTGCTCTTCATATCCAGGGTTTTGCACACAGGCTTACTGGAGCACAGACTGGTAAAAAAAATGCCTTAGCTCTCTGTCTCTGGTTCTAGCCAATAACTAGCATGACCTCCCAATTATGCTATTCACTATGCACCTCTATGAAGTACACTGAATCAAATTTTAAGAATCATAAGGGGTCCCAAGCACCGAATGGTGATTTGTTAATAAATGTGCTCTGATAGATTTAGTGGTGTAGCAGCCTGTCACTCTCCTGTCGCAATATTCCTAAGCCTATTGAGAAATTACAAGAAGTGTATTTGATTTTTGCTGAAAAAATAATCAACACAATCAGTTGATTCATCTCTCCGCAGTTTCTGTGGGCTGCCAGTGCCATTTCACCTCTCTGATAAGGCTCATTTCTCTGTACTTCTCCATTGTTTAATAATTATTTTACCATTTTTCCTTCTCCAGGCCTATGAATACATTCAGAAAAATCCTGAGAGTTTTATACCATTCACAAGAGAGCACTGTGTAAATTCACCATTGGGTGTTTCATCATTGTCTCTCAGGTGTTAAGCCAAGGAGTTCGTCTTGTAACCGGTTGCCTAGAAATGGCAATGCTGCTCAGGCCACTAAGGAAGACGGCAAAAAGCTTCAGGTGGAACAGACAGGTGCAAAAGAAACCCTATCCATCCCACACTATGCCAAATCACTACAGATTATAGTAGTAAAATATTTAATGAAAACCATTATAAATTAAGCTCTTTCACAGCTATGAAAACCACATAGCAACCTGACTTTGTACATGCTAACAGTTGAAACACTGACAGCTGTCAGAATTAATACTACAATGTGGGATTCTGGTCTAGGGTGCATCAGGTAATATGGTCTGTATATTTAGGCATCGTCTAATAAACTTAGACACTAGCTGCTGTCAGCCCTAGCCTGGTGACTCACATAAAGCCAAATGAAGTGCACATGACTTGTAAACTTTCTTTGGGGATTCCTTGTTGACTCCCTCCCTGTGCCTTGTTGGCTATAACTCCACTCTCATGTCCGTAGGCCGTTCCGTGAAGAAGAGAAGTTCCTCCCTCACACGAGTAAGTGTGGGCAGAGCACAGACGCCTGCCAAGCCTGATAAGGGGACAACGGATGATCAAGGTGGCTAGCATGAACAATCAACAATCATTTTTCCATGCCCCTATCTGCATCGCTCAGGTCTCTTTGAATAACAAGCATGTTGCTATGATGTTAATGGCTTGCTCATTCTGAATCCGCTCGGTTTTTTAAAGTCCTGAACAAAGAGGTTTTGTGGGGATGACATTTTCATTTGGCTCAATTCAGGGTAATGGAGCCATGTTGTTCTTTAAACTGGCCAGCTCTTTTTGCTATGTATTCTCTTTCCATTCATGTTCTCTTTCACCCAAAAGTCTCACTTACTGACTACTGAATTACCTTTTAGGCAGCTGCTAACCTTCTCTACACTGTGTCTGTGATATACTCTGGACCAGATCCTGCACTGTGCTATGTTTCTTACTGGCAGCTAACTTAACCTTTATCATTGTTTTCTTTTTAAGTGTCAGTCCATTGTTTTCTTTTTAAGTGTCAATCCAAGAATGGTCCTGTTGTGTGCCGTGTCTGCACTAACACAGTGTTCTGTTTTTTGTCACAAAGTGTTGATTGTTTTCTCCCTCCCAGATGACGCCGTCTTAGCTGGAATTAAGTTGCTGTGCTCATGCTTCAGTGTGATGTGTGTCAGTGCCATCCTACCATAGCACCCCCAGAGCACAGAAATGACCACGAGACCTCACTGCAGTCTGTCTTTTGCCATTAACGACCAATGCTTTTGTTTGTCCTATAGCCATGTCAGCCTCTCCGTGCAGATGTTGTACACATGTATGTTCTGTGTGGTTCACCTGGACAATAATACATCACAGTTACTATCATTCATACTAATTTAGCACTTCTCATCTGCAATTAAAATTATTTAGTCCCAAAACTCCCACGCACCACTTTCCTCATAACTCTTAACTCATACCCAGACTCCTAATATCTGGGTGCAAAGCAGCAAGCTGCGCTACCATGCTCCAGGGGATAGCACTCAAGAGCTAATAAAAAAAAACAAGTCTGTCTGTAACAGATGTCAGCACAGTAAGGGACTCTAAAAAGAGGTGTGACTCTGCAATCCTACTTTGAACAGCCAGTATTTAGGGATATGTGGCAGAATTAACCCCTCAACACTTTAAACTCTTCTTCTGATATGATTTCTACTTTGTAGCCTAGGTAGCAAATATGGCCTAAAAGGGGAATTCTTCAATTCTTCCATTTCATTGAAGCAAGAGCTCTTTGTTTCTGCTGTGAAATCAAACTCCACCATAGTGCTTTCATAACATGCTGATTTGTTCAATACTGACGATTGTACTACTACTACTTGATGATTCAAATTTGGTGCCTTCTTTATCTTAACCATAGAATAGTTTGCACAGTAGAAGCTAAATAACTCTTGCCTGATCATGGTCACTTGCCCTATCAATTTTAGTCTTTGGTCTGTTCCACTCCTCATTTTCCTACCCAATAGTATTTCTCTGCTATCTTTGAAGTTCACTAATGGTTTGTTTTTTCCCATCAGCATACCTCCCTCTGCCTCAAGGAACCATTGATTTGACCTAATTGTCTTCTTTGACTACTGTTTAACTGATCTTCAGTTACTAGACAATCAGTCTTTGGTCTGTCTCAGTACTCTTCCATGGTGTCCTTTCCTTGCTGTCTTTTACTGACATCCTCATTTTATTCTAATTTTCTTGGATATCCCTGAAAGTTAAAATGATGAAGACAGCCCTGTAAGATTATTGAGACACAACCTTTGGTTCTGTATGTTGATTTTCTACTGTTGGTTAAATCACATGGTGACCTTTCTACACGTCATTGACCCCCTTCCCACCCTCTTGTTTTGTCATCCCCCATTCTTGCCCACTCTTTTATTCCTTGGCCTTTTTGTTCTCCTCTACTATTTTTCGGGTGATTTTTCGGCCGTGTAGCTCGCAGGCCACCGGCCAGCACTGTGGACGGAGGGGTCCTTAGTCGCCTGCTCACTCCCACCCAGGCCTCACTAGCTAGGAGCAAGAGCGCCGCCGCCCTTTCTGCTGAAGGAACAGATGCTCCAGGTAACCTCCACTTAGGAGATCCTGACAGAGAGGAAGGGTGGCTAGACACAGACCCTGGTCCTCCCTACTTACCCTCATTTTACCAGTAGAAAGTCAGCCCAGTCATTCCCAGTATCACTTCACTAGATCTGAGCTCATCCCATCGCCCTGCTGCAGACTCTCATGCTTTTGGAACAATCCTTTCAAAGCACATGATGACCTCTTGCTGGTGGTGGATTTACTGAAGTTGCTGCTCAACTCCAAGTGTTTTAAAAGCTGCTATTGTTACGATCAGCTGTTTGTTATGCATGTACGTACAGTAATTATTTGCAGCAAAGTACACTCATGTGAGAGAGCATAGTTACTCTGTAAATATTGACCCATACACACACACACACACACACACACACACTAGTCTAGCTCACATGCACTCTCAGAACAGACACAATTGGCTGTTGTGTGTTGAGCTGAACCAAGCAAGGCAGACTTGGCCAGGAGCATTTCTCTGCATCTGAGAAGCCCCAGGGTCCATGCCGGGAGATTTGCTCTAAGCTGCTTACCTGTTGGTTCATGTTACGTCAGAATGAGACTGTTGGCTATTGCATGTGTTCTGGTAGAGAAACCAGAGTGCTGGGGACTCCAGTATACAGTGCTAAAATAGTAATTACTGTCATTTCATTTTAGAATTTGTTGACTTGAAGTCACACTATTCAAATGCAGCACATCCACATTCCCAGACAAGATGTTTGGCTGACCTTATGTAGTGAAATATGCCCTGTAGCCATCTAGGTGGGGTTATGTGCCGCTAGCTGACTTCCACATGTTAGATTTTAAGTGAACCGTTTCTTTGTGTAGTGTAGAGTAGTTAAGATGTGGTTCAGGATATACATAGTCCTAGACCCATAGCAGAGAGAAGCCATAATGAATCTCCTGACCGTTTCAGTGATGAATACTGCTTTTTTTTTGCTGTTGACTGTATTTTATTTAAGGCTAGAAAGAACTATACTGTAAAGCACTGACTCACTTCAAAGCTGCAACTGTATTGCTAGTGTTGGCTTTAGGTTGTGGTGTTTATTGACTGGCCATTACAAACCCATTAGCGACTATAGATCTTCTGCTAAGTATAGCCCCAGTAGAAACATGACACATCTGCATTAGCAGCAGCAATGGTAGCTTATGGCAGGATACATTTCATAGTCACCACAGATGCTTGCTCAGTATGCAGTCAGAATGAATAACAGAACACATTTGTGGCCAGGCTGTGGCAGAGAGAGTTATCCATGTCTCAGGATTATCATGGCTAATCCGTCAGACTGACACAGCAAGCTCATAGTCAGTGGACAACAGTAGGGCTGGGCAATATATTGATATTATATGGATGTCATGATGTGAGACTAGATATCGTCTAAGATTTTGGATATAGTAATATCGTGATACGGCATAAGTGTTGTCGTTTCCTGGTTTTAAAGGTTGCATTACTGTTCTATTATTTGCCTATACCCATTTAGTCATTTTATCCACGTTACTGATGATTATTTATCAAAAATCTGATTGTGTAAATATTTTGTGAAAGCACCAATAGTCATCCCTACAATACTGTCACAATATCAATATCAAGGTATTTAGTCAAAAATATCGTCATATTTGATTTTGTCCATATCACCCAGCCACCTAGACAACAGTATTTCCACTTCTTACTAACTACCAGCTACACTTAAACTGTTCTTGTCATCCATTACCGCCATTATTTATCAGCTCAGCATCAACATCTAAGATTAGTTGCTCCCTTTTACATTTAGTTGAGTTTTACACTTTCTGTTGTCTTTTCTTTTGTTTATGTGTAGAATTTATTTTAGGATCAGGTCTGTTGTGAAACTGCAAATGTTGCATTTAGTGTCTGATGTGGAGTCTGAAAAATTATGAGGGCAGGAAGGACTAAAAGACTGAAAATTACTCTCATTTTTATGTCACGGTAACTGAATGCAACAAACAACACAATCAACATTCATGCTCATTTAGTGTACTAACTAATGTGTATTTGTTTGCAGTGTCAGTGTATGTTTTACTGTGTTGGTGGTAGGTTTTGTGTAGTGTGTGCTCTGTGCTATGTTGTGGTGCTTGGTGTTGCGGTTGATGATGTGTCCAGAAGCTTGCACACCTGTGGGGTGTTGGGTTGTTGTGATTGTTGCTCTTTGCTCCGTATGTCTCCAGTAATCTTCAGCTTAATCAAAGCTTCAGAAATCAAGCTGTTGCTTGCCTAAAGTGCTATATCTAACAAATCGCTTTTTTTTGTGCTCTTGTCCCCTTAAAAAAAACACCCTCCTGTCTTTCTTTCAATCATCATCTCCCTTCCTCTTTCTCTCATCTGTCCTCTTGTATTTCCTTCCACTCTCTTTATTCCTCTGTCCTTTTGCTCTTTGCTGCTTCGCTACCCAACTTGGCCGCTTATCACGCCTCCCATTGGTTGTGCTCCCCTGGCCCTGCGATGACTGTGTCCTTTACCAGAGTGTCACCTATGTCCTCGCTCAGCCTCTGCCAGCCCCCTGCACCCACCGCGTGGACCCGTGCGCAGCCGCAGCATTGACCGACAGAAGAGCGGCATGACCACCTCTGTCTCAGCCAACGGAGCCCTTGACTCTTCACTGGTGAGAGCATCTTAATGTTAAGCCATTTTCACATATGAACTCCAGACAATGTCCGGAGAATCAGCTCCAGACTTTCACACATTTAGCGCACAACAGGAGATTGTCAGACGCATTCTCACCTACTGGAAATACTCTGTCTGGTTTATGCGAGGGATGGCGCCTGGGTAGAGCGTGCAGGAGGCAGGACATGTTGCAAAAAAGTACGCTGCAGTTGTAATTCTGCGTTTTTAAGCTTTTCACCAGAAACAAAATCGCTTTTATTTTATGAGAAATCACAAGAAGTCCTCTGTCTTATTATCACTAGCTTCACCAGCGCCAGCCATATGATAGAAGTGTCGTCAACACGCCCACACACTTGCTGTGAATTCTCTGGAAAATTACCTGCTGTATTCACACAATACAATCGGACATTACACAGACATTGTACTAGGGAGCTGGCAGAGTACAGTGCATTTAATGTCTGGTCTAGCTGATTCGGACATTTGCGTTCACACATACAGCTCCTTCGGATAACATCCAGAAAATTTCGGGGTTGCAGTGCATGTGTGAAAGAGGATTTAGAAACACCACAATCCTGGCTTTTGCGAAAATAAATGTATACTGTTGTAAATATTCAGCTGAAGGGAAAGCTTTCATTGCAGACAGTTCTGATTCCCTGGATTTCCTACATGTTCCTTTCTCCTTAAGTTGCATTTTTGTATCCTCAATTGTATATTTGGCTCATGAGATTTATTTTACAGCCCTGTGTCAGTCAGTGAGTTTGCATTTACTGATGAAGTAACCTGGATGCATGGCTTTAGATTTTATCTCTAATCTTGTCCATATTCAAACTGCAGAGTGATAAAAGATACATTTAATAAGTACATTTGTAGGACTGAGAGAACTTACTATGAGGCAGTATGACATTTTGGTTGTGGAGCTAAGTTCAATATATATTCTAAAAAGGTTTTTGAAAGTGTACAGTTTAAAGAATATTTTACAGTACAAGGCCAGTGCTTTAAAACATGGCAGTATTTGTAAAGCCACATCATGCCTTTTTAATTACCTGCTATGTCATGGTTTTATTTCCATTAAAATGTAATTTAATTTGACTTGGAAAAATAGACGAACTGTAAAAATATTTTAGTTGTTGACGCATGGCTTAAGTTTTGGTAGCCTACTGAAGAGAGGGATAACTTCCCAGAAGCTGCCTGGAAACCAGAATCAAGTTGAGGCCACACAGAAGGATAACAAATACACGTCTTCCTACATTTAAATTACATTGTTGAGTGAAATACGTGGATGGCACCAAAGACTCTGATTTATATGCACATATCCGGCTACATTTGCCTGTCAAAGTACTTCTGCAGGATGCTAACCATAGGGAAATGCTGTTCCTCCAGCTGTTCTTTGACCTTTGCTGGTTACTCATAATTTGAACTTGTATGTACATTGGCAAAATTTGATCCTACATACTGCAAGTCATCAGTGATACCTCTAATGCTCTCATTTGGTGGCTAGTACTGCCTGGCTCTCTCTTATAACCTGCCTGTCCCACTCCTCTGTGGCTGTGAAGGGCCTCATTGTCATAGCATGAGACAAAGTGATCCACAATGGCCTGATTATTAGGGACAGATCAGGCCATGCAAACCAGACCCCACCCTGACCCTGGGGCCTAGTGTCAAAGGCTTTTGACTTTCCTCACCATCTCATTGTCTCTTCTCTTCCACATGCACAGATTGGTGTAGAGATAATTGAAAGTCATAGCCTCGTGCTTATCACTCAGGCAATGCGTGACACTTGGGTTAAATTGTGTCTTTTAAGTCAGCTGAGTGAGGCTGCCTGCCTGCATTACTGTTGAAGTAAAAGCAATGGAAATGTTTCTTTTAACAAATGATCAAAATATGTTTAAGGGAACAACTTTAATGATAAAAAAATAAACTGTGTGGTTTTATGCAAGCCGCCTTGTATCCATCCTTTGCTTATGAAAGGATATTATGAGGGTTTTCAGGGAGTACTGTAAATGCCTTTTACTGCTTTGTGTGTTTATAATCAGTTCTGGACTGACACACAAAGCAGTAACAGGCTTAATTTGATGTCACTGTGTCTATAAGCTGTTCTTGCTGTGGTGCTATATTGACGTGAATAGGAAATTAGTGTCGTCGCTGTTATGAAACTGTGCACCTATTGCCTTTTTAATGTCCTTCTTTTCGTTCCGGTTCTCCCGAGCTGTGTGACCAAAGATAATATGGTGGAGTTCTGTGCAATACAGCCTGGGGTGGGAGAGTACTTTATATTTGTGTCTGACCTTGCTGTGCCCTCTTGTCGTCATGTTTACAGTGCCAGACATAGCACACGGGCATTCAAAATAGATTAATTAAAACTTGACCCATGGCCTCTTTCATGCTGGCATTGTGTCACAGATTGAAATGCCAGTGAAAAGAGGTAGAGGCAGACTCATTGGGTGTCATAAATAAAATGAATTTCCCTCATGATACTCAGGTCTTTTTGTTTCCTAATTGTGACTAAAGAAGAAATAAGATGATTGTGGACTGCTCCTTTTTGATGTCATTACATTAACACTGCAGTTACATGGTATATCGCTGTTTATGACATAATGGTATTTACATTGACATTTTGTGATAGGTTATAGTATTTGTGTGACTAATTTGTGGGTTCATGATTGTCATGAATTCCTTCTCAACCTCTGTCCCTTCCCTTTGGAACAACAGAAGGACAAGCCGTCAACACCGCCAGGGGGGCAACGTCCCGCCTCCCCATCCACCACCCTGGGGCGCAATCGCTCGCCATCCCCAGCTCCCAGTACAGCTCCAAAGAGGACTCCCTCCCCAGCAGCCAAGTAAGACTTCAAGATACAGTGATTGAATGATATTTCCAGTGTTTCCACCAGTAACATTTTGCTGCCACGGCAAAAAAAAGAAAAAAAAATCCCAAAAGAAAACAAAACAAAACCTTCCGCAATCAATCATCTATTAGTTGGTCATAAAACTTGGTCATAAAAAGTCCGAGCTGTCTTAAGTCAGTCTTGTTCTCATCTTGACTTTCTGGTAAAATCAAACATGTTTAATATTATTGGAAGTTTATGGCTCTCTCCAGCACCAAACAGGAAGCAGCAAACCAGGTAGTTACTAAGGTAACGGCTGAAAAAAACATCACACACACAGATGCTAGAAGGTGAATTAACAGTTTTATGAGCTGGTGTTTAATTCAGCGTGTATCTGATCCACCAAGCAGCATGTATTTTAGTGAAAAATCTTAATTTTTGAAACAGTTCACTTCTCATTCCCACATTCATCTCCTACTAAAATTACGCAGCTAACCAATGGAAGCTGGTGGCAAGTTGAGGCGAAAAAATCTAAAGTGTAAAGTTTGTATGGAAATACATAGAAGAGGGCTGTCAACATATGATGCCTTTTATCTTGTGTTTAAAGTTATGAGTTTTTGCGGGCATGCAAGGAATTGTTATTGTCATATTTCTTAAAGGGAGTTTGGCGTAACGAAGAGTGCAGGGAGCTCCAGTTGAATTCAGACTGCTAATATGTATATTTTTTAAAGTTTTGTCACCACCAGGTAACTGCTAAAGTATGATATGGTTGTCTGACGTTGACTGCTGTTAGTTATTTGTTTGATTAATGGTTTACAGTCTAATAATGTGTGTTTGTAATGATTACTGACCGTGGCTGATCAGGCTAATTATCAGCTTATTGTACTCACTTTCTAACAGCAGTATGCAGTAAATGGTTACCCTTTGTGTGCATATTTTTAAACTCCTCTCCTAATTAAATGTGATATGCTTGATGGTGCTGTTAATGACTCCTGATGAAACTTTAAAGCTCAGCATTCTCGTTGCCCTTTAGCTTCCCTTTTTATAAAGTCACATTAATGTTTATTCATCCAGAAAAAGCTTATATTTCTCTGTATATGTCAGCTGCTGTGTGTCTGCAGTGCATTTACTGGTTTTTCCACACATGATTTCAGGCCAGCTGGAGGAGTTAAAGCTGTGACTTTCTGACTTTGTATAATTATCCAGGCTGCTGTTTCTACTGTATTTCATGCAGTTTGCGGGTTTTCCAAACAGAACTACTCCAACATCCAGCAAAGTGCTGTGTCCAGATAGTTAATGGTTGAAAGTGGTTTCTGTGGGCAGCTTTATAAACTATGTAGCTGTTTTAATGTTGTAAAAATACCTTATTTTCCCACACATCCTGGAAAACCTGGATATTTAAGGCTTTTTTCTAAGTACAGAATGACACCTTTTGAAGTGTGGTTGTCTTAGCTGAGATGATCTAAACGTGTAGTGTCTGTTGTTTCTCTTCACAGTTGTTGTTCAGTTATAACTGAATTAATTAATTTTACATTTTCTTTTTGGCTGGTTTTCAGAACAAAACACTACACAAACAAGTGCAGCTGTGGCTAAAAGTGGTTTCTGTTTCTGCTTCATTGTTCAACAGTTTTTCATTTTGTAAATTTCCACTAGGTGCAGGATGGGAAATAACCTCAAAATTAATCTATTTGTAGTCTTGCAAATAGTGACCCTGCAAAATCCCCAGTCTTTGCATTATTTTATTCTTTGTCTTTAGATGTGAGAGGGTGTCAGACTTAAATGTTTTAAAAGTCTTTTCAAAGTCTTTAGTGTATGGTAGACATAATCCAACGCCTTGATGATTCGCCCAGGAAGTAACCTCCTCCTCCTCCACGGTTCACATTTCACTGAAATATTTTTGAAAATTTTAATGCAGCCTTTCATTGTGTGTTTCATAGAACACAACTCTCACATTTTCTTCCAACAGGCAAAATCCCAAGACACGCCCACCCTCACCTGGGGCAATGAAACAACGTCCCCCATCACCCCAGCCAATGTCTGCCAAACCGCCACCCATCCAGAAACCAGCTCTCACCCCAACAGGGCCGCCCACCTTGCGAAAGAGAGACTCCAAGTCCAAGGAACTGTGTCCTGTCCAGGCTGTGGCTCCACAGTCCTCTGATTCTAGCAAGACCAAAGACAAAGATGGTGAGCACTTCTCAGTAATAAGAACATGTGTCATATTAGTACAAAACATCCATAAAGACTGACTCCATATAGAATAAAGGTCATTTTAACAACTATGGTTAGCTGACAGATTTTAATTAGTCAGCACCAATATTTGCCAAGACTGTATGTTATTCTGGCAACCAGGATGTTTACACTAGTCTATGCAGACATGAGTCTGTGCTGTCAATTTCAGCAAGGGAAGCTGAAATGTTCTTCATATTAACTTAATGAATATTACTCAAGTTCTTAGTCATACAGGTCCAAACCTACCTACACTCCCAAAAAGATGAAAGTAATTCATTTGTTTACAATATTGCTCTGGCACTTGCAGTCATCCTCTATGTATTCATTGTCCAGATCCCTCTCCCATTTGCAGTTAACATTGTACACAGAACTGAGGGAGTGCAGATGGAAGTGAAAGCAGAAATTAGAACAAGAAGAGCTCTTTAATCCAAAAGAAATTATTAGAGGACATAGTGTCTGCCAGAGGAAGTGAATCAATAAATTCTTAAATTTTCAGGAAACAAAAAAGGGCTTCTTTAGTAAAGCAAGCTACTGAAGCTGCAGAAGAAAGAAGTATTGTTCTAACATTTTTAACAGTGTCATCTTTTTTACTAGTGTACTTGTAAGTTAGTATGTTATCTAACTTAGCCACTTCCATTGGAACCAGGATAACACAACGTTCCCTGCTCTGTGTACTTCCTCTGTGATCATGGTTTAATACTTCTTCAAGAAACAATTTGGTTTGGAGATAATGGTGTATCATCTGTTTTAATAAGTTGACAATACACAATCGTGTGTGTGTTGCAAACTGACGTGGCAGCAGCTCAGTTTGCTATAAATCTCAGTGGAACAGGAGACCTGTTAAGTCCCTGCTGGAGTGACATCGTGTTACAGATCTCACGCTGCTGCTGCCACCTCCTGGAGACAATTATGCTCTGCAAGATGAAACTGCTTAGTAATGGTTGAATATTACATGCCACTGGGCAAAGACTGTTGTCCAGTTTTCATTATAATATTATGAAGATGGAATTGTTGTAGGAGGCACAGGACCCACCATCTCTGTCCCTGACTCTTTACATATATACTTCAAACATATATTTGTTTTTCCATGTAGCATAACTGGAGACAAAGGTCTTTTCAAGACCTCAGTGATGATCATGTGAAAGTTACACAACTGAGTCATCATTCATCCTCTCGTCACCACGTCCTATCAATGCACAGATGCTGTGGCCTCAGGTCAGCACTACAGTGAATGGGTGTAAGAAAGTGATAAGCTCATCTTCTATATTTGTCTTTCCACCTGTCAGACTCTAAGGCTGCGACAGGCACCAATTCAGCTGCTGAGGCGGCCAAGATCCTGGCGGAGAACCGCAGGCTGATGCGAGAGCAGAAGGAGAAAGAGGAGCAACTCAGGATACAGAAGGAGGAAGAAGAGAAGTGAGCATATTGAAATTTTTCACTTGTTCTCCTGTTTTTATCACCCAAGAGAGATGGATTCTTTACCAAGTTGTCATAACTTTGGCCATGACAGCGATGCAGAAGCTATTATGCACAGCCAAGTGGTATACACACAGAAAGAAATCAGAACGATCACTGACTAGTTTCAACCAATAGAAAATTGTTGTTGTTTGATATTTTATATGGATTAAAAGTACAAGTAGCAAGTTCTGTCAAGGCTGCAAGTATGAATACTGTTGAAAAGTATGTGCGATATTAGAAATCTGAATTAATTTAAGCCAATTCAAGCCAAGTGCTTCTGTTTCTTTTCTACTCCAGAGTGAGAAAAGAAGAAGAGAAGCGTTTAGCGGAGGAGGCTCGACTGAAACGCTTAGAGGAGGAGAAGAAGCTGGCAGAGGAGAGGAAACTTAAAGAGGAAGAAGACGCTCTTAGAGCAGAGGAAGATCGGGTGAGACTGGCAGAAGAGGAGGCACTGAAACAGGCTGAACTCCAGAAGGAACGAGAGGAGGCGGAAGCCAAGGCTCAAGAGGAGGCAGAAAGAGTCCGTCAGGAGCGAGACCGCATCATGCAGCAGAACCAGCAAGAACGTATGGAGAGGAAGAAGGTACGGAAAGATATATGGATCTTTCTATCTTTGAGTCTTGCCTTTTTCAAAAAGATCTAAATCAAATAGTGTTGAGAATTTGATACTTTGTAACGACCAACAGAAGAAGAAAACTAACTTAAAGATAAACTGGTGTACAGATTTATTGAAAGAGGGTCAAACCTTGAGATCAAAATCTCTTCTTCCCACGAGACTTTACCAAATAAGAACATATTTTAAAGAACTATTTAATCCATTTCTAATGCAAACCAACAATGTTTTCATACTGCATTGTTTAAATCCCAGTGAAAGAAATCAGTCATGTAAATATGCTCTATTTTACTCATTTTCAGAGAATTGAAGAAATAATGAAGAGAACTAGAAAAGGAGAACAAAACGACTTTAAGGTGAGCTCACATTAATTCAGATCGTATGTTTCAATGTGTCTGTGGAGAAAACACTGAATATATGTTAACATGTTTGTTGTCACTCCTGTGCAGAGAGAGGATGATAAATGCATGCAGGAGAATGAAGATGAGGGATTGGACGAGATAAACTGTGAAAGCAAGAGTAAGTGTTCTCATTACCAAGCCTTCACTTAGATGGCAGCTTCAAGATATCATGTATATAGAGTGCATTGGGATTCATGCATCACTGCATTTTTGAATTGGAAATTCTGTCAGAGTAAGAATATGTTTTCCCCATTTTTGTATTTGTTTGCATATACTTTACATAAAGGGCTTGTTTGTGTGAATTTACATACTTCTTCATTTGACTTATGACTTCATCCAATCTGTTTCCTCAAATAATGGCACAGCCCAGGCAGATGAGATGGCCGACTTCGCCATGGACGCTGACGTAGATGATTGTGGTCTGTGCTCTGGTGAGCCAGTGGCACAACGAGAGGAGCCCCTCGGCAGTGTGAATGGAAAACCAGAGACGGACGACAAAGAGAATAACAATGGCATAAGCACAGATGAGACTCAGGCAGTTAGGTATGACTACAGGAAAGATGATGACCTTCACAGAAACCGCAAAGTCACTCAGAGTTCAAAAATAACTGGAGGAAACTGGAGACATGCTCATAGTTCTGCTGACAGCACTGTAATTGTCAGCTGCAGAAAATATAAATATATCAGAGATCTTTTTAATCCATAATTCATTTGCAGAAAGGATAATGCTGGTAATATATATTTTTCTTAATGTCATCAAATCCTATGTAAATGAATTGATCTTACTAATGTACATATTTAATGTTTCCTTTGTAGCCAAAGCCAGATCTTCTCTTATTCATCTATGTCAGAGAGCTGCATTGTTGTCCAAAAACCATTTTAAAAACAGAATGAGTCACGCTGTTGCTCTGGGTGACGTGTTCCTTCATTATCATGAAAACAGCTACTGTAGTTAATTTTGAATCAATCCCACATACACCATCCTGCTGCCTGAAATACTCACTAGAGCTGTAGCTGTGTGTTCTGCTCAGCTGTTTTTAGGAGATTCGTTAAATTAGCCTTCTTTTTAAAAAAAAAAAAATTAAACTATAAATTTGTGAATTGTTTTTACTGTTTTTAAATATTTATATCTTCAGTAGGTATACATGGGCTTAGGTTGGGCTGGGTGCCACAGACAGGATAGGGAATTTAAAAAGTACTGAGAGACAGACTATTAAATTGCTGGGTTTTGACTTTTCATGGTATTTGGTAACAACAAGAAAAATATAGAATAATAATTGCCTTATCCTGTCTGTCCACCTGTTATCCTGACCGTCTTTTTGTCACCATGTAATCACTGCTATATCTTTCACTCTGAAAAAGTTATGTTGTGTGTACTCACTTTGTTCACTACCTCTTTCACCCTCCCCTCTTCAGCCCAGTACCTAAGGGTCGCCTTGTGGAGGGTTCGGAATTCATGAACGAGCAGGACTCCGCCAAGGTGGGGCTAGTCTCAAGCCTCAACGGTAAGGCCAACCAGTGGAGCTTCGAGGAACTCATTGACCTCAATGTCCACTCAAAGACTCGGCCCCTTATCGAGACGGAGGACTGCAACCAGGTCTTGATCAACTGTGATGGCTCAGAGGGGACTAGGGTAGCCTTCGAGGACAAGGGAACCCCAGTCAACACCCTGCATTCCTCGAACCAACCCATAGAAACCCTGTCAGGTGAGGAGTCGCTGTAGTTCTCTATGTCATTACTTTACCCAGATATACTTAACTCTTTTTCACCTTTTTACAAAATTGTCTTTTCTTCAAAATGGTCATGAACATTTGTCCTCATGTGTCTCTGTAGAGATTTGATGCTGCAGCCATCGCTGAGAAGCCTCTTCCTGTTGCACTCCTAAAGTTCCTGTCCAGCTGAGCTCCTTAAAAAGTTCTCTACCAGTTTCAAGCAGCTTCCTCCTCTTTCTCCTCCACCTATTCCAGAGGGAGGAGCACAAGGTGAAGCGGAAAGACCACCCTAAGTGCTAAATTTGCACCCTACATGATGAGGAAAAGATTTTATGAAAGTATATATAATTAAAAAAAAAAAAAAAAGACGCTTCAGGGAAATTCCATATATTCCTTCAATGTGCTTGCTTCAGGTCTCTTTCCTCTTCCTCTTGTGTCTAGTTCTTCTTCAGATTTTTTTTTTCTATGTCATGTCCAATTTCAATAATGTTTTTTAAGAGTTTTGTGTTTGTCAGGGGTGCATTGTTGTAATTTATTAATTTTGGCTTCTTTGTTATTGTAATTATTGTTATCATATGTTTAGGTTGTTTTTTTTTCCTCTTGTATGAAAATATTCCAGGACACATGCACATCAGGCTATGTGAATTGAATATGAGGTTAATATCGTGAGTTTATGGAAGGGTTGGGGGAGTTAACATCCCCACATTTAGCATGTGATTCATCTAAATTTACTTGACTGGCTGCTTTTTGCAGCATCCAGCAATATGGCCTTAACTTCCAATTTATAAGTGTGAATATATACTAAATTGCTTGAGCTGAAGCTCACACACGCACAGTTTAGCAATCTCCCGTCATGTGCTTACAGTGGGGAGATTCTGTATTCATACTTCACTTCACAGAGCTTTGTCCTTTCAAGCCCCTTTTGTTCATGCGTGACACCTTGTGTTTCCTTCCTTGGCCACTAGAGGGCTTTACAAGCACAACTCTTACTGTTACATCTGAAACTGAAAAGTGCTGGGATTCATGACAACACTGTAATGAATTCATATGTTCAGTGAAGTTTCAGCAGTTTGTTAATTAAGGACTCATGGTTCATTTAGGTTTTGTCATTTTTTACATATGTATATAGACTCTACTACTAACAACAACGCTGTAATTTACATCAGATTGTTTGTTACATCCAGTTAAAGACGAGGCCGCATCTGTTCCACACCACTAAATAACCATACCTGTTAAATACTAACGTAATTAATTCATAGCTGCTTCTGAGCTTCTTATGATACTGAACTTAAATGTTGAGCAGTTCTGTTGTGATGCCCAGAGTTCACCCTCGCTGAAATTAGAAACCAGGTTTTGAAGAATCTGGTTTTAACAGAAGCTTTTACTGACACATCCACACTTAGTCATCCATCCTTCTGTCTGTGTGGCTCTTTTATTAATTACCCACTAACCTTCTCTAAAATCCCCAACATACTAGCTGCTACATCTGACAAAATGCATTTCAACTATTTTTTATAATATAAAATCTGGCTATTTGTTTATATATGAAAATACATTTCTACATATATTTAAGTGTTATTGTATTGTGTATATAATCAGTATTAGGCAAACAAAGCCATGTTTAGGATGGAATGGTGTCAGGATGTGGATGATTGAAGTCTCTGTGTATGTGACTGTGCTATAAGTTAGGTTTCTGTTCGACACGTGCCCTGCGCCAGGGTAGTCAGGTTAGGTTTGGGCAGCCTCGAAACCCAGCATTTACAGAAAGCCCTCTTCCACAAGAGCTCTGCTAAACAAGGGGCCAAGTGGGGACCCACTATATGTTTCCCAGCATTCAATGTGTGTATTTGTGTGTATGTTTATTAAGAGTTTTCAGTCCTACTTCCCTAAGCGTCAGTTCTGAATACTGCCTCACAGAGACTAAACTAACTAACATTTGGATGGAGAGTGGTCTGTTGGAGCCCTCAGCAACATGTCTGACCCATGATAAGAGTTGTTGCTGTACATTACTACGATGCTTTTAATGTCATCCAAACATTTTTATAGGATTTGGGATGTTGGACAGTTACAGTAGGCACACCAGCTCAGTTTGCAACCATTCTGCTTTGTAATACGAAGCGGCGGACATCCAGCAATATGAACCGAGACGGCGACAAGATGTGACATGGCTCAGATTGTTTTGCATATTGTTTTCCCTGTTCCGGTTTTTCCATGAGCTGCATTGAAATCTTGAAATTCCCTATGCTTGAATAGTCCAAGCAAGAGGTTTGAGGACCTTGATTTTTGCCTTGTTTTTTGCTGGCTTTCACACCCTCTTGCTAACTAAAATGGCGTTGTACATAAAGACTAGGGGCTTTAGATCTTTGCTTTGATTAATAAGCTCAAAGAATGTAACAGACTCAATAAACCGTCCTTCATTATTTACCACGTCTGCTCAGAGCTGCCCGCTTTTAGCTTTCATACATTATTCATCCAGGAAACATGAGACACTTTGCACTGTCACAAATTACTTGCTATGTTTAAAGACTTGCTAATGGTTACTGAGGAGTAGCTTTACTGTACAGACTCGTAGGAGAGTTGTGTGATGTCTGATGTTTTTAGAAGTATCACTCATAACCCAAAACTTGCCTATATCCAAACTCCCCCCAAACCTTTCCTACTCCCTAACTCTTGGAGGCTTGTGAGTAGAGAGGGTGCTCTCATGAGCAGCACCTGCTGGGGGGGCTGTTGTAGCTGCTGCTTGAACAGATACTGTATCTATTCCAGGTCCTGCTGCATCTCTGAGGGCTTGAGTCCTCGACGACGTCTATAACAATAGGATAGCACGGTGCCTTAGATTGAGATTTAGTATTTTTATTGTATCACTGTTAACTAAGAAAGCTTGTCCTTACCTCGGCCTCGACAATCAGTCTACCCAACCAGGGCAACTTTGTGAATATGAATATGAAATTTCTCTGGAAAGATTTACAAACTTAACAACACCCTGTCCACAAATAAAATTTGTACTGTAAATATATCTAAAGTGTACTGAGATGATACAAACTGTTAAACAATAAAGTCTTGCGAAAATATTGCAATGTTGCTAATTTCTTCCTGTAGAGAAATAAGAGACTTTCAGATCACTTCCTCGTTTATTTTTGTTTTGCATTGACCTTCACCCAAAAAGTCTTGAATACATGAGCAGTTTATATTTCAGCAGTTTATATTGCAGCATCAGTCTGAAAAAATCTAATTTATATTTCAAATTCACTCTAAACATTAATAAAGATCTCATAATCTATTCAAATATTCAGAGATGTAACAGACTATTAATCAAAGCTGATATGTATGAGCAGCAGTGCAAATGTAAAAAGCAAATCATTCCCTCTAGATTCCAGTAAGGCACTGAAAAGGCTTTTGCACAGAATCCTGAATTAGACTAGACTAATAGTGCATATCATAATCCCTATTAAGGAATTCTGTTTGCATGGTAGTATCAAACCCTGACACTGACACATGTTGCATTTACATATATGAAGAAAAATGAGTCAAGCTAATGCATATTTAGTTGAAATAGCCTCTAGTCTTTCATCTTCATAAAGAGACGTTTCACCAAAATTGACTGTTTTGACTTTTTTATGCTATTTCAGAAGCTGGAATTACATTTCTAATATTTCAAGGCCTCTAATTCATCACTCAAACATTTTTATGAGAAAATGTTCTTTTGAAAAGTAACAGTCAAAAAGTCAGTTTTGGTGTAATTCCACTTTAAATTTTAAAACCTCTGCACAGGTGACTGTGCAGCTCACAGTTTCTTAGCACAGTCAGGGCAGTGGATATGATCTCCAGTGATGACGAAGCGCTTATTGGCCAAGGAGAGGCAGCACTTCTTGCAGTTGAAGCAATACTCATGCCAGGAGTATCCCTCGTAGTTCACCACATTGGTGCCATGGCCGAATCCTGCAGAGACAGAGGGACTTCTGTCAGTCAGCAGCACAAGAGACAGAGACTGAAGTGATATTCAAACAATTCTTCCAAACTGTCCTAACATTCAGCACAGTTTCAGCTTTAATGATGAAGAATTTGAGATCTTAAATCTGGAATTTAAGCTCTTTTTTAAGGCTTTGTCGGTATATTTAATTAAGGTTTGAATTCCAGTGTGTGGATCAAATATGATGCTGTGAACTATCTCTGCACTTTAGTGTATACAGAATGTTTGGTACGATGGCTGTCAGAAAAAGTAAAATTGCTTTTCAAACGTGTATCTCAAACCCAGACTTTGTCTAACCAAAGTATAAAATAAACTTAAAAGGGGCAGGTAGAAAATGAATTAGAAAAACAATCCAATTTCTCTGCTGTGAATCACATTGATAAAATGTCTCATTATAGTATATCATCAATCTGTCAGTTACAGCTCTTCCTTGTGGCCCTATTGCATCATGGTATATTGAGTCATCTGTCAGTGGAGAAACTGGCCTCTCTGCCTCCTCTATGGACATGAACTGTCTCTATAATTATGCTGAAAGAAGAAAGTGTTCAATGTTTTTGGTGGCAGATTTTTCCATTAATCCTCCCATTGTGTACACTCAAGACAATCCCAGTGTGTTTGCAACTCAATACTCAAACACTCAGGAACATCTGTGTGTGCTGGGCCTGACCTGTGATAGGGTTCTTGCAGCCATGGCACTTCTTGGCCACATCAGTCTTGTAGCAGTCCACACAGTAAAATCCGGTCTCATGGGAGGTGAAGCGAGCTCCCGCCAGAGGCTTACGGCAGGTTTGGCACACGAAACACTCAGAGTGCCAGGGCTGGTCCTGGTAGCTGATCCCTCCGGAGGTGATGGCCTTAGAGGAGCAGAGGAATCCTTTGATCATGATACTGGAAGATCATTCATTCTGATGTAACAGGTAAAGTAACCTACCTATAGCACCTTTAGTTTTATTTTACATAGATTATATTCACAATTTCAAACTCTATTGTGTATTAACATGCACACTAAATAACACACACAAAAAACATGAAATACATTAACGATACAATCAGTGTTTGTACCTGCTTGCAGTGGAAGCATTTCTTGGCAAACTTCTTGTCATGGCAGGGGACACAGTAGATATCATCACCCTTGGCCAGGAAGCTCTGTGTGCGGATTGGCTGCTTGCAATCAAAGCAGGTGAAGCATTCCTCGTGCCACAACTTGTTCTTGTACTCCACGTTCTGGGATCCTGAAACACACACACAAACAAAATGTGTTGAAGTGTGTGGCTTTGAGTTGGTGTGGATGGGATCAAAATAACCATCTGGGCTAGAAATTAATAGAAATCAATTCCTCAACATACAGTTTTGACCTTTTGTCTCCTTGTTAGTAGCTTTAAAATCATTGTTTAACTCACTTTATTCCACACTGTCTGACAGTAATATATATTATGTATCAGTTTCTTCCAGCTCTTCATTTAAGTGATATAATGTTTACAAAGACTCCATGTTTTTATGGCTGCATCTTTCCATCAAATGGAAATATTCTGCATGTTCTGTGCATAGTTTTTTCGCATTTCTCTAAATCTATACTGCTTTACAAACTTCAGGAACTTTAAATAAAGTTCTGTGGGTTTGAACAAAGTTTTGGCTATAATGACCGAACAGCAGGCTGCTGCTTGTTTAGAGATATCAGTGGATAAGTGGCATAAATGATGAAGCCAGCTATTCTAGGAGCTTGGGAGTAACTATATTAATACCCTCCCTTTATATAGCACTTGATTAAATTACACAGTACTTTATATAGAGCAAAATTATATCAAAGCAAAGTCAAAACAGAGCTTATATTGAGTAGCAAAGCAGATGAATTAATGTGAATTCTAAGAGATTGAAAAGATGATACAGATGTAGTAAAACTGAGCTCTTCAGGGAACATATTGAACTGTTCAGGAGTCCTCATGTCAGAAAAAAAAACAACTGCTTTTTGTTTTTTCAGTCTCAGTCAGTTTGTGCACGACAGCCACCAAACTTCATGTGCTACCTCAGGCAATCCCACCAACACTCATTGAATGGCACCTTGACTCCTACTTGCCTTTTTGCCACAGTGTAATTTGAAAGAAAAGAAAGAATAACTTGACCGTGAGTGTCTGAAATGGTTGTTAGAGACTCCATCAGTGTCACTACAAGGCCAATGTATTTGAAATTGCCTGTGTTGGTATTAGAGCTAAGGGTGGGTGGTGGTTGTGGTGCTACTGGAGTGGGTGTGGATGTGGGGACATATTTGAAAAATTGTATCCCGCAGCCCATAATTCCTAAAAGCTGGCCTGGACTGGGAGGACTTTGTCTGGGCTGGAGTTACCATTGTGGCAACTGATTTTAGTGTGATATCATATCTGAAGTTCTTGAATTGGAGGTTGCACTTTTTTGGGGGCTCCAATCTAAATCTTTCTAAACAGTCAGGGCCGGCCCTGATTATAACTGCAAACCCACCTGGCATGACCACCTTGTAGCAGCCCTGGCACCGGTTTCCATCCTCCCGGGAGCCGCACTTGCCACACATTATCTTGCCGTCGTCCCTGGCGCTGAACGGCTCACTGGCCAGTGGCTTGTAGCACTTGGCACAGCGGAAACAGTCCTCATGCCAGTAGCGGTTCTTATGGTGCAGCTCCTGAACACAGAGAGGAAGCAAAGGGTGAGCGGAGGTGCCCTCACTAAGTCCTCAGGCAGACCTCATTAAAGTGGAGTTTGTTTACTCATCATGTGGACTGAGGCTCGGGGCCAGAATGCAGAACAAGCCCATGTGGCAGGCATTAAAGTGGAGATGAAGTGAACTGGGATGTGGTGAGGCATGAAGGAGTTAGGGGGACTTAGATGGTGAAAATGTGATATAAAGTACAGTATTTAAGCCCCATTAGTACTAATGACACTTCTTTTTCACACGTTTAACTGCCTGTGACTGAGTGGTGAGAGGATTTTGGAAGCAGAGGCCACTGTTAGAGGAGAGACAGAGCTCAGACCGTGTAACAGCTGAAGCCTGAGAGCACTTTGAACAGATAAGCGATGACTGATGAAACACACACACACACACACACACACACACACACAGATACATTCTCACTTTATGTCCTTTACTTAATCTCTTGTTATCTTTGTATTAACCCAATAACATCCATAGATGTTTTATAATTCAAGGTGGATAGCACTTAATAACAGAAGAAATTTTAACAAAAGCACAGGTGTAAATGATCAAATTAATGATGGCTGAATTCCATTTAGCTGCTTTGGTTTCACGGTCCTCGTGTTGTGCATGCTAGCTCATTGTCACACTGTCATGGCTTACTGGGACACTTGAATACAACAGAGCCATCATTAATGTTATGAGCAACACCTTAAAATGTCTGCTGAGAAAAAGTCATGTGAGCAGACATAAATCTACTGTTTTTCACGTAAAAATTTCATGCTCTCTGTGATTTTCTTTGTGTCACAGGAACAAATGGATAGATGCATGTACATTAATGTGACATTTAAGCATTTATTCTAATTCTTAATGTCTATAGAAAAATATAAGGGAAATGGAGCTAATTATGACTTCTTGTGAACACTTGTTTAGTGACATGTTTTTACTTGTGTACATCTGTATCAGTGTACAAAAGTATATTCACTTGCTATCACCAGGGCTCATGTGAAGATGTGTATTTTCACAAGAAACAAAAATTAAAAAGTCACTTGGGATAACAACTAAAAACCGAAAAAAGTTCTGAAACTTCAATTAATGTAAAAAGATTTGTACTGGACTAAATTTCGACAATATGTGGGTTTAATATGGCGTCCTGTACAAATAGGTAAGTTTGTGTAGCAAGTGAATGACACAGTAATATTAATTTATTGACTTTAACTACTATTTAAAGCTCGATAAATAGAAATGTATCCAGAAATTACAATCATCACAATCACCATTAAACATTTCTGTTTATCATGTTTTGAATGGTAAACAAATTTCATCTGTCTGCACTGACCAGAGTGACCTCATTGGTCCTTTTTGTTGATATATTTTATATTTTTTCCTCCTTCACTCATTCATTCTTTGTCCATCGCACTCTCAGACAGACTATGTTTTCACCTTGGAATCAGCACCAATGGGGCGTCTGCACTCTGCGCAGGTGTTGGCACAGAGCTTATCAAAACACTTGGTGCACACGTGCTTGTCGTCCTTCTTCACATACTTCTTCCCGTGCAGGTTGTCACGGCAGTAGTAGCAGTCGAAGCGATCAGTCATGGTGGAGGTAAGATAACTCCGGGGACCTGTAAAAACACACAAGACTGTCAGACAGTGGTAATACTGAGCTTCTACAAGGCTGGAGGTTTTCCATTAAACACCAGATGGGGACAGTGTTGCCTTTTTTATCATGACCAAGTTTCAATGAACAATGCAAGCTAGAGCTAGACATCCCATTCAGCAACTCAACTCAATTTATACATGAAGCATGTCAGACACAAGATAGTTGATATAAATACAATTTTTTTTTTTTTTTTTTTTAATTTCAAAATAATCAACAACAAATCATATGAAATGACAGGACTTTGGTGACCAGTAAATACCCAAGGCTACTAATGTACATCTGACCTTTACATCCTCAAATGCAGAACAGATCAAAGCAGAAAGTGGACAGTCTGCAATGGAGGAAGTACATTTACCTGTTTTCCCCTTAATATGAGAAACAGTGAGGTACAGCTCTAACAGCATACCAAACTGATGATGGAAGTGTGGGTGAGGTAAAAAAAAGCAGCCCACAGATGTCTTGTTGTTGTCTGCATGCCTGCAGACTTTTTTATCAAGCTTTCCCTGGAAAGCTTAGGTCATATTTTTAGTCTGGCTCATTCCCTGAACCCGACCTCTCTCCTTTGTCCGCATTTTAGCCTGGTCATTTTATTGGCTGTTAGTGTAAACACTGTAAACTGAGTTGGCTTGTTCCTTCATACATCAACATTCCTGTGCTTCCATCACAGGCAGCATCCGCTGGGAGCAGACTGAGTAGTTTCCTGGAACAGCTGTGCGTAGGGTGAAGTGAGGACACATTATGCTTTATCTGCATCACTGTTGCTGCTAAAGCTTCTCTCTCCCACAGGACGTCAGAGCTGAGGGACAGCTGACCAGTGTGTGAACTTCAGAAAAAGTGATTTATTCCATGCGACAAATATCATTTTAATCCAGTCAGTAGGTTACGACAGGAGCGATGGGGGAAACAATGGACGGAATGGCATTTTGTCCTAGTAACCATAGGAGCAAGGAAAATATTTATGAAAGGGGACTGAATCTATTTAAGTGAGATGTGGTCAACAGCCATGTGAAGAGATGAGCCTCCCGGAGCGCGGTATGCACTCCTCGTGTGTGTTTGGATGGATGGACAGATAGATAGGAAACTGTTTGGAGCAAGAGAACTATCTGCAGCTGTGCTCCCGGGATAAAAGCTGGCCTTATGACTGGGCCCTGACACACCCCGCGTCGCCTATTCTCACCTCTATTATGGCACTAAAACAAGCCAGTCCAACACAGTCAAATCACACATACAACACTCGGGTATCATTACTGAGCTCAGGCAGATCTATTTTAGACATGGAGTGTCTATTTAAAGTGCATTGACCTTCCAGAGGGGATAAATGGAGAAGGATGCAGAGTGATGACTACTGGGACCACACAGTCATTGTGGTTCCAGCTGAGACTTATCCAGTACTTTAATCTTTTGTTACAAGCAGTGTGACAGCTGCCCCCTGTCAAACAGGCATGGTATGTACCGTTGCTAAGCTGTGGAAGGAGAGGCGAGTCTGCTACTGTGGTCCCTTGGAGGAGGAGTCCTCTTAAGCCAGAAAGGTCAGTTAGGGACCAGTTTGAGCGGTGAGTCAGAGTGGTGTGAGATAGACTGGATCAAAGACAGAGTGACCTACAGTATATCAGCCAACCAGCAGCTACAAACAGAAGCAAACACAGTGTCGAAATTTTCCATTCTCTGCCACCTTGGTAATGACAGTGTGTCATCTTAAAAATAGACCTCCTACAAACTCAGGTCATTTTAACACCATCACATCCTGTTATTATAGTGTTATGCACGAAAGAAAGAATGAAAAATCAGTATTACAACAAAATAAGACAAGATGTTCTTCAATCATCCAATATGCATCATGAAATTAGAAATGGAAGGACGCTACAAATATTAGACACATATATACATTTCTACTACAAGAATGATATTTTTTATGATATGATGTAATTATTCATTTACATGAATCATTAGTTAATTTGTCATTTATTTGACCACAGTAGAAGTTTCAATTGTTGGTTCCAGAAATTCCAAATTATTCATACTGTAAAAAGAAAGGCATTAATCAGCTTTTAGGTCATCTACGAATAAATACTCCCACAAATTTAAGTGCTCATTAAAAAAATGTCTGTGTTTAAAAAAATCACTTTGTGATTTAATTTTTACCTAAATTAAAAGGAAGTGCATCAAAATAACACAGTATAATGGACTAAAATTTAGGATATAATAATTAAACAGCTGCATCCCACCAGAGAAAGGGATTTTAGACTCATGCATTCAAGCGTTGCCACAATTCATTTTACTGGAGAGGCATCAACAAAACATCAACAAAAAGCTTCAAAAAGCTGAATGGACCTTTGAGCTTAGATTATATTGTTACATCTGTTTGCTTGAGGAAGACTTGCAGTTGTTCGAAACGTTGCAAATAAAATTGAAGGGAGCTTTGATTTAGTGTGTGGGTACTCTTAGAAAAAAACATAATACTGAAAGAGATTCCTGTCAGCTGATGCTGACCATAAATCCATTCGTGTTCTCCTGGACCTAAGCGAAACCACTGACCATGATATCCTCTTGGACCATCTTGAAAACCGGGCTGGTATTAGTGGCACTGCTCTGAAATGATTCAGGCCCTCTCAAGAAGACAGACGTTTCTGTATTGGTATCACTGATTCCAGGTCCTACAATGGGTGTTCACTGCGAGGTGCCCAGGGGCATCAGTTTCCATTTTTACGCAGATGATACTGAGATCTATCTAAACTGTGACCCTGAAAACAACTTTCAGAACAATGTCAACCCGCTAACCTGTCTGCATGACATCCACAAGTGGATGTCACAAAATTTCCTGCAGCTAAACACTGATAAGCCAGAGATATTAATTATAGGTCAAGACAGTACAAACAACCCAACATGAACAGTCTTTGTTCACTATCTCATTCAATAACTCAGCATTGCAGAAATATTGGTGTCTTTTTTGATCAAAACTTCAGCCTAGAAAAACATGTAATTCAATGGTTCAATGCTGCTTTTGTCATCTCAGAAACATTTCAAGGATTAGACCATTTCTTTCTGCCAGAAATCTGGAAACTGTCATTCATGCTTTCATAACCAGTCTATTGGAGTACTGTAATTCCCTGCTGTCTGGCATCAGCAAAAAATCCCTCTCTTTCCTCCAGCTCAAAAACTCTGCTGCCAGGATTTTAACTCGGTCTAGGAAACATGATCACATTTCACCAATCCTGGGTTTGCTACACTGGCTACCTGTTGCTTTTTGTTTTAAATCTATGCCAAATTCTCCCTGAGCTTTGAAAAAAGGCACGCCAATAGTACACAGGTTTTACAACTTTCACCTGATTACAAGGTATCAAATCCAATCATGGAGCATCATTTAACCTCACTTTTTTAGCATCCGTACCTGAGTGTCTGAAAGTCATGTTTGGTTCCAGTCAGGAGGAAGAGCAGAAAAGAAAGCAACACAAGGACAGGAGGAGACAATAGCATCCACAGAGGGTCAAACCCAGAGACC
Organism: Thunnus albacares; assembly: GCF_914725855.1. Lineage (NCBI taxonomy): Eukaryota > Metazoa > Chordata > Actinopteri > Scombriformes > Scombridae > Thunnus > Thunnus albacares. Next base: position 20,974,676 of record NC_058115.1, read on the forward strand.
ATATGCCTCGTTAAGTTATGGGGGGCTGTATATACCCCTCTGTGACCTGTACACACCCCCAACTCCATGTCCAAATCCAACCTTCGCCCCTCCATTCCTTTTTAGGGTATGCATCAGAGAATCGAGCGGATGAGAGAGGGGACACAGTAGATTAGGTGATAGATTGGATTCCACTGCTGTAACATCAGAAAGTAAAAAAAAAGAAAGAAACAGTCTGAAGATTTTGACTGATGGCCATGAGGGATAATAGATACTCCCAATGCACTGACATAAAATATTTTGTTAGACTGTTCAGAACATGTACAGATGACATACTGGATCACTTAACATCATAACTCAAAGGGATGACTCACAAGAGGAGCTAGTTGATATCATTGACTGAACTGAGGAGGGACAATGTGGAGTGTTATATAAGTCTCTTCTTATATGTTCTTGTCTATGTGTGTATGCATATACTGTATGTGAAAAACTATATGTCAACTTTCCCAAAAGATAAGACGTATGTTAAAAACGAAACTATAAAGCAAGCCAGAGAAGAATATTTTGAATAGGAGAAAAAAGAAAGACAGTTTGTTGTCAGTGATGAATTCTTCTATATAATAATACTGTGTCGCAGGTATTAGTAAAGAAAATACAGTATGTAGTAAAGATGATATATGTACACACAGATTCTCTTGAAACTATACCACCTAATTAATGGAGATTTTTGGTGAGCACAGAGAAAAAATTTCCACCTTCAGGAGATGAATGTGAAAACAGCCGTCTAGTGTCAAACTCTGCACATACATCATTCTGCAGGAAGGAACAAGAAGGAAAAAATCCTCACCCTAACCCGTGTTTTTTAGTGGCCTTGATAACCCTGATGACATCACTAGACGTTATTTTTTCAACCTTTGGAAAGCTCCATCAGAGCCAAAGAAGACTAAACTGAATGTTTAAAATTGGAGGAGTGGCCCTTTAGTTTGAGTTCAACATTTTTAAGTATATATTGTGTATTAACACAACAGTAACTATCATGATGATGATGATCATCATTATCTATTCTGCAGTAGAGTAAATGTGGCACCACAGATGGCACTTTATTCTGATTGTTTTAGGCGTCTAGAGTCAGACAACCTTGAATAAAGAAATACGGGATCATTATGAGAATGAGAGGAAACTGGTGAGGCATAAAGTAAATTACAGTAGAAGGTTAGACTCTTGCTAAAATCACTTACATCAGCAGGAGGAACCATAATATATCCAATTTAAAAGGATAGACTCATTTCTTAACTATATTGAATAAACTATTTCATATATCAGACACAAAACAAATCAATGCACTGAGCTATCTGTGTATCTGTATCTCTGTGTGTGTTTGTACTCGGGCATCTGGTTGTAATTATTGATTTGATTTGGTCCATTACCATAGAACACAGCATTACGTTTGACCCCTTTTATAATCTCTCATCCAATTATCCTAAACCCACAAAGAGTAATTAATGACCAAGAAGGCGCCATGACTCAAAGCCTACAGAAGCCTCCCTCGTAGAAGATCTGCTGTGTGTTTCATCAGGAAATCTGGTCTTCCTGCTCTATTTCTTTACACACCTGATTAAAGTCAAATTGTTCTCTTTGTTTCAAATTGTTTAAACCCTAATCAGAAATTAAGTAATCAACTCTCCCCCCATTTCACATCTTTCAGACTTTGTGTCTTTATTCTTGTTATTATGGATTTTCTGGTTCCTCAAAGTGTTTAATGAGGATTTTGACAGTCAGAGGTGGGGCAGAAGACTGAACCAATGACAAAACTATATCTAATCTAAGTGTTGACAGATGGAATAATGATGATTATGACAACAATGATGAATAGAACAAATACTATGAGCATGAAATGTTGTCTACAGAGTTGGACCAATATAATTGTGGTCTAATATGGTCAACATGAATTGCCCAGTACATAATCCCCTGTGTTAAAAAGGACATATCATGCATATTTCCAGGTCTATATTTATATTCTGGGGCTGTACTGTAATATCTTTGCATGATTTACAATTCAAAAAACACCTTATTTATCTTATACTGGTCCTTTATGCAGCCCATCAGTTCAGCCTCTGTCTGAAACAGGCCGTTTTAGCTCCTGTCTCTTTAAGGCCCCCCTCCTGATGAGCCCACTCTGTTCTGGTTGGTTAGCTTCCAGGTCCAGAGGCTACATAAACAAACAGTAGTAGTCGGATTTCCCTTCTTCTTCTCACTGTTTACTTGAAATATAAACTTCCCAAATACATCCCTAAATGTTCCAGCCCGAATCTGATCTGAAATATGTGAGTAGACAACGCAAAAAACACGTGGAACAAACTTGCAAATGTGCAACAAAGGCTACAGAACAGACAGCCGTTTGTGGGAATGTGCGAACAATCTGATGTCAGTTTGATGGAGATGTAACTTTGCAAATGAAGCATTGAGAACAGGCTGAAGCCTGAGCTTTTGACTTGAAAGTGACATTTTACACACTTGTTTAACACAAACATCTTAATTTTCTGTCAGTCAATTTAGCCAAGTGTTAGTGGAACCAAATGGAGCAAAATTCTTGACCATAAAAGTTATATATTTCAAAATGTGCAAGATGAAAACATTGAACATCCCATATGTGAAACAGATTTATAGATGAATGAACAATTAATGTTCTTCAGGGGAAAAAAACTCTCTGCAAGCAAAACTGACATGTTTTCGTGATCTGAAACATTTCTTACTTGCATCTTCTTGGTCTATGTCATAGACTTTATATGTGAAGGATCTAGGTTTTTAAGCAGGTAGCTTGAAAATGGGAGAATACTATCATTATCATCTACCCTGTAGTAGCCAAATAACATATTAGTGCAAGTGTTTCCTGAGGAGTTTTGTTGACAATGTATTTACTTTGCAGCATGCAAGGTGGCACATGAAACCGAATATATCCACTGATACCAAATATGGGCAATATATTGCATTATCTTTGGTCTTCTTGGTAAGGCTTTCTTGTGCTGCATTCAAGAGTCATTTACTTTATCAGAAAAAAACATGTTTCCTGCTTTGAAATTTAATATGAACAACACCAAAAGTCTAACGATGGAATCACAAAGTCAGTGAAAACTTGCCAATGATAAAGTTTGCCTGACGAGCTGTTGTAATTAACACTTTAACACTTCTTGTTTAAATACAAGCTGTTAAATTAGCTTTTTAAGCTGCAGAACATGTTTGTTTATAGATTCTCTTTGTGTTCTTTCTGTTCAGCACTAACATAAAGTATGTACATCTGGTTTCAATAAACAAAACTATAAATATATATTTTTTCCAAATGAGATAACCACGATTATTACGTTGCTAGTAATGCAACTAATTTTCCATTTCTCCATTTTGATACAAAAGGCTCTAAATTGCCACTAATGGAAATAAACAGTGATACACTCTCACACATGCAGTGTGTGCCTTTGAAACACATTCTATCATGACATGCAATGCATATTATACATTTTTCATTAGGTGTTGCCTCTTGGCTACAGTCCTATCACCTATCACCTCCCTAAGTGGTAGATTTGCGGTTTGGCGTCACAGAAAAACAGGAAATCTGGCCTGTACTTCCTGAATAAATGAGATCAAATGGCTCAGTATGACTGGAACAAGCAGCCACCCTCTCCTCACTGTTACCAACAGCAACAAAAGACCAGCCAGTGTGTGTCTGAGAGCTCATTTCTCAACATGACCTCTCGCCCTGGACATCCATGTGTCTCAGTCACCCTCCATATCTGGTTAGTGAGCAGACAGACCAATGACAGACTGAGCCACACTATCTCTGTCAGGGGAACAATGACTCACCATGCACACACAGAAAAACACAGCAACAAGACAACAGCACAGACACACACTCTCATCTGTGAACACACTGAGCTGTGTTACAACATGGACATAAGACCACCGAGCAGCTTAAGAAATCAGGGTGTGGCTGCAAGACCCAGACACACTGAGGTCAAATAAGTGTAGACAAAAGGCCATGAGGGGAACTCTATCAACACAGTAACACTACTGTCCAAAGGATATGTCTTGGATAGAAATGTTGCTAACACACACACACACACTCACACACACAAGTACAGTCAGATAAAGCCTTCACTTCAGCTCTCATTGGTCTCACATGATTCAGGCTTCTCATTCCCTTCTGCTGATGTGTCAAGCAACTGTAATCATGACTATGGGTTCAGTATTTCAGAAAAGAGACATGAAACATCACAAAACATGTTCTTGATGGACAAAGCATTTCAGTCTGTCACATTTGAGGATTATAGGTCAAGATTTACATTACTCAACCCTCAAAACGTCATAGTGATACCACATTAGACTTTCAGTTTGTATATAAAAATGATTAAAAGATGGAAGGACAGCATTTTTAATCCCTCTGCCTTCATTCTCCTACCTAAATTATCAAGTCTTGGTTGTGTGATATCATTTCTTGCTCTGGTTAGTTGAGCTTGAGTAGTTTTATTATAAAATAGTGGTAGTAATTTTAAAGCACTCATAAAATCAGTGGTGGAAAGTAACTAAGTACATACAGTATACTCAAGTACTGTAATTAAGTACAACCTTGAGGTACTTTCTCTTTACATTTAGATGCTTTACATAGCAGATGCTTTTGTCCAAAGTGACATACAAATGAGGTGCAATCCAAGCAATCAAGCAGATCAAATCACTTGAGGATTTCAATTTTATGCTATTTTATACCTCTACATCACTACATTTCAGAGGGAAATGTACTTTTTTTTACTTTACTCTAGTTGTCTGACAGCTACAGTAATTTTGCAGGATAATTTTAAATACAAAACACATGATCGGCCTCTAAAATATGACCATTTGTTATAGACTTAAGTACCTAACAGTGTATAAAGTAGTGCAAATTAGCTCCACCTCAACCAACTACTAAACTAAAACAGTAAAATGCTGCTTGCATGTTAATGCATTTGTAATATTAACACTCTGTGTGGGGCCATTTTGCATAATGAGTACTTTTGATGTTGATAATACATGTGTATGTTTCCTATGCATTTTGAATTCAGGACTATTACTTGCAGAGTGGTACGTGTGGTATAGATACTAACTACTTCCACCACTGCATAAAACCATGAACACATTGGCTTTCTTCTCTTTTAGAAATTTCACAAAGGGCATTCAATCCCCTTAGTCTCATTTTCTGTCCGACTTCTTTCAATTTATTCACAAAGTAACCAACTGCAGTTCAGCTGAGGCTTTTTTTTGTTGTCTGGCTGAAGAGGACAGAAGGGTGAGGACAGCAGTAGACAGGACATGCAGTTCAACATCCGCAAGTGAGTATATTGCTTCTACTCAGCTTGCTCAGCCCACACAGAGAAACAAGCAGCATTGCCTATTTAGGAGTAGTGCGCTGGGCTGGTGAAAGCGCTGTTTCATGTGTTTCATCAACTCCGTCATCTACACTCAGGCACACCCTCTCTCTCTCTTTCGCTCTCTCTCTCTCTCTGCTCCATTTGCAAGGATAAAAGAAATGATGAAACTGTCTTCTCAACAAAAGCATGTCCCTGCCTAATAAACTGCTGGCACCAAAGCCTCCAGTTGCCTCAGTGTGGCAAATGTCCTGCTGCTGGGCTGATGGAAAGGAGACCTCCCAGGCACTGACATGCAACAGACCCATTGAAGATGATATAAATTATACACTACAGGCTCTATAAATGAATGATAAATTGCTTTTGTGTTGATTTTACATCATTTACATCAAAAACTGAAAATAAAAATACTTCTAAGACACACGTTATAGTCTTAAAAGTGATTTAGAAGATGCAGCAAAAAACTAAACCCCTGGAGAAAGAGCAGTCTGTTTAAGTTGAAAGAGGCTATTTATAACTTTTTTATTATTATTAATTATAAAACAGTCAAGTAAAAAAGTTTTTATGGGTTTTGGAGGATGGTGAAGTCATACTGGAGCCACTGGGAGGACCAGAATCTCCAGGTCTCTTTAATGACATCATGCATTTGGTTTGGCAGCTGCCCAAACCAGAAGGGAGGAGGCAGTATGCTGATGTATGTTTTTAAGGGTTTATAGTCACATGTGTTTGGGCACCGCTGTTCACTATACAGATGTTAATATCTTCACACACCATTTAATATAATATACTGTATGTACATACGATGCAATCCAATCCAATACTGCTGCATCACTTTTACTACCTCGTGGTATTGGATTGCATTGTTTTGTACAGTTTATATTGAGACTTTATGTGTAAGGGAGTTAGGTTTCAAAAATTACAGTGAAGTGAGCAACAGTCCAATACAACAAAGATTAAAGATAAAACCATAAACTTCAGCAATAGGCTTATTTATTTCAGGGTATTGTATTTGGCTGCATTACATGGTATTATATTGCTTCCTGCAGCTATATAGATAATTCACCTTAATAATATAGGATGTTATAAACAAGGGTTTTGTTTTTAAAGGAAATATTCTCCCTGGGAATAAGAATAGCAGTGGCACAGACACTTAGACAGACAGTTAAACAGTTAACTTGCTTCAAGAAATAAAAAAAAAATTAATATATTGCATGGAAATATAGATTTGTAGATAATCTGAAATACGTGCCATTTCAGTGACAAACAAAGCGCATCACCTGTTGCGCATCGCAACACCACTTTATTCCACCCCAAAATGGTGGGGTGGAATAAAGTAAATCTTATCTTATTTCATTAATATTCAGTAAATACACCATCTGTGTGCCCGAGGACGAAACTGACTCAAATTATTTGCGTAACGTCCTTCCCATAAGATAATAACTGCAATTACGCATTTACTACACCTGTGCGTAAATTGATCCAAAAAAATCTTCTGTCGTGCTGTTTTATATCACCTAGGGTGAACTGAAGTGGGCATCTGCTTGATAATCTTAGTTAAGCTGTGTTTTGGACTCACCTCTCCGAAGCGTAAAGATGAGCGCCGATCAGTCGACACCAGCAGTGTGTCCGGTGGTTTTGGCCAAGAGGTAAAATCTGCGGAGGCAACGCAGCTTTAAAAGACAGAGGGAGCAGAAGAGAAAAAAGAAAAAAAAAACTGCAGGATATGTGCCAAACCTCTGTAAGCTCTCATAAACAATGACCTCAACCAGGAATTTACAAGCTCTCTTAGTAAAACTCTCATTGGCCCTGCAACGGAGGCAAATGGGATCATGAAGAAAATAAAGTCATAACTTTTCTGCATCAACGAGCGCTCAGACTTAACAATTACCTTTTGTTCAAGAGGCAAGTCTGCCGTGCAGGGATTTCCACTTATGATATTAATTATCCACGCAACATTTCAGCTTTTCTGCTGTTCACAAAAAAATTGACTCATTTGTTAACTCGACACACTTTTGTCCTACTTCTGAATTGGTCTCAGTCGTCTCCTTCTTTGGTAATGAATAGAGGAATAACATCAAGATGACTCATTCTTAATCCAAAGTAAATACATGCAGCCTGTAAGCTTAACTCTCAGAGTTGACCCTCCACAATAACAAATCGATGATGAAATGCCCATAAGGTGTTTCGATTATGTAATACAGATGTCAGCATTTATTTCAACTGTGTCACTGGGGCTGAAATGATTGTTGCAATCCACCATTTATCCACCGACAGATACACACCTAACTCTAAACCAAGGAGAGCTTGAAGGATGAAGGAATGTTTTTAGGTTATAAGGTCATATGTGTTGTGTTTAAGGATGTCTGGGTCACTCAAACAGGCCAAAATATAACTTATATATTTTTTACCTGCAATGGATGGTAAGTGATTGCTGTTTCAGTTAACATTTCTTCACCAAGTTCCTCTTGTTCCTCTATAAACTTGTAACCAATAAAGCATTGCATGGCTGTAAACACACACCTGCTCTGTTGGTGTGATTAACAAACATCCTCAAGACTGTTGTGACATGAGATCAATATTATTGAGAGCCACATGTTTGGATTGTGGATAACTCCTTCTGTCATGGACACTGGGCTGGATTTGTTTAACCATCTATATGTGCAACATTCAGGGCAGGTTATATTATATATATCTTATGATAACAAGAGAGAATTGAGATACACACTTTATAAATGCTTTACAGTTCTTACTAAATGATTTGTAATGCAATATAGAAGATGCACAACATAAATAATCTGCTTTAATCTTTTATCTAGTGAAGGAGTCTTTTCTTATGACAAGTAAAATAGGGACTTTTTACTTGATTCAATACCATTATACAATATAACCTTAGTCTTCGGTTGAGAGAGAGAGAGAGGGAGAGAGGGAGATCGAGATCTGCTCAAGTGTAAGCTAAGTGGCCCTTTAAAACTACTATTTCCTCCTTGGACAGTTACTCCACTATACAGACATTCTTGAGCTGACTGAGGGGAGTTGTGCCCATATTAGGAACATGTTACCTGATATCTGGCACAAATCTTGCCTGTGAGAGTAAAGTGCCATCAGTCTCAGCTGTGTGGGGTGTGGCTTTCACATTCACATCATTCTGCTTTGTTTTTGTTGGATAGATGAGAGAAATTTAACATATTTTATGACTATCACATAGACTTTTTTAGTCAAAGATGATGGTTTTTGTTTGTTTGTTTTATTTTATCATTGAGAAGTGATGGCCATATAATTATTAATACATCTATCAATGTCATAATTTCTTGTGATGTTCCTAACGGTTTTACAAGATGTTGATTGAGTTAGGAAGAAAACCATGTATTCATTGGATGAGAAAATGCCACATACTATATATCATATCATGCTTTAGATTGTTTTTTTTTTTTTTTTTAAATATTTCATTTCTTCATGAAATCCATACAAGGAGAAGCCAAAACAACTCAGCTCTTTTCACATCACACACTAGGGAAGGCTTGACCTTTCTAAGTTCAGAATAGAAAATGTTTCTCAGAGACAGAATTGATCCCAGCGCTACCCGAGAACAAGGAATGATCTGTATACACTTACCATCATTCACAGGTCTGGACTACTGGATTGAAAAACAAATGACACATAGTGCCGAATTTAGGCCATTTCAAGCCAGTGACCTCTTAAAATGAGGTAGTGTCTACCTGTGACTGCCCGTATGTTGTGACCAGTATAACCAAAGACTGACTTTCTATTCTGAGATTGTTTAATTTAAGGCTTGTAGAGGGTGTTCCACAGGGGGGAAAAAAGCAAAAACCTCTGAAAAAAATAACTATTTAGTGCAGCAGAAATACATTTTTAACTTTTCTTTTTATCATCTTGCAATCCTTAGGGGTGGCCCTGAATCCCAGGTTGAAAACTTCTGCACTTTTTAATTTTGGAGTTAACCCCTCTGTTGACTTTACCTCCCTCTGGAACATTTCAAATTTTTAATAGCTTGTAGGCTTGAACTACCTGCCGCATTGCAAGACTGTGGAGAAACCTATTCTTAGTATAATAAGAAAATCCCTTCTCAGATTTATGCAACTCAAATAAAATCTCTTCTGACACTAATCTTGTTTCATATCTCTTGTGGATGGAATCATCTCTGGAGCTTGACAGCTACATTCTTACGCAACCCAGATGTCCAGTTATAAAGAGAACAAGGTAAATGAGGAGACCATTACGGAGAGGACTTTAATCAAAAGCACAAGCTTCTGTTTATTGATCTTTGCACGCACATGAACAGGTGAGAGTATATTTACACAGATGTAAACAGTCAGTACCTGCAACAAAGAGGAAAAGAGAGAACACAATGTCTCCCTCTTTCTCTCACACACGCACACACAAACATACTCTTTAAACATCCATACGCACTTGCAAGCATGAATGCACACAAAAACAAACACACACACACGCTCACACAAACAGAATTTGCCGTATAAAGATAAAGTGGACTGTCTGAAAACACAGAGCACAGCAGGCCTCTTTGGTCAGCTACTTCAGACAAGAGTCCAATGATCAAAGCCTATCACAAGTCACCATTCGAAGGAGAGAGAGAGAGAGAGAGAGAAAGAGAGAGAGAGAGAGAGAGAGAGAGACATACTGGCAGAGCAGTAGGCAAATACCAAAACCTTTATGAGCTTTTGCAGAGTTCACATTATTTAATGTGTCAGTTGAAGAACATTGGCACACAATTCTGCTTGTATATATTTTTCTTTTTTTTTTGTTGTTGTTGTTGTTGTTTTTTCTTCAGAGAGTCCACCATCAGCGGAGGATGAAATGAGACCGATTCATGCTCTGTAGGAGTCACGGCAACAGCATTCAAACAGCGATTTGTTTGCAAACATACAAAGTACCTGAATGGTAAAGTGATGAGATGGATCAAATACAGTATGAAAGGAATTAATTCTTTACAAAGTAACAATTTAATTTCTACTCAACATTAACTCACCATTCATTAAACTGACATGAATTTGCTCATTTTTCTACAACTTTCAAACACAAAGGAAATCATATAAAAGCAGCCGTTAGATAAAACACACATCATAGCAAAAATAATAAGACAGATAAACATTCTGAATGGAGGAGTGCAAATAAATCACCTTATTTTGTTTTTTTTTAACTTCATCATTTCCCTTCTGCCAAATAAAATACTCAACAACACAAACAAAAAGTATAAAATGGTGGAAAGAATAAATCATTTCCTGGATCATGTGGTGTCAAGAGGCATGCCTGATTAAAAAAAAAAAAAAAAAAAAAAAAAAAAAAAGGCAATACTTTCAATGAGAAGTTCCTGCACAGCAGAAGATAACTGTGGAAGGAGAAGCGATATCTAAAAGCCTCCTCTTCCTTCCACCTCTGTATCATCCCCGACACACGTACACACACACACACGCACACACAAAGCCAAACTATCCGTCTCATTTCTCTCACTCGTTAGTTATCATCCTCTTGCATCCAGCCGTTTTTATTCTTACGCTCGCCAAGAGGGCAAACAGCAAAACCATTGTGTTCAACTAAGTCACCATGTCTGGAGTGTTTTCTGGCTTTTGTCCACATCAACACTGTGTTGCTACGGTGACGTCCTATCAACATTTCCTGTTAAACCCACATTAACAGCTGCTACTCTGCACCCCAAAGGAGATCAACAAAACCTTCTGTTCTTCTTGCACCAAAATAGCCTCTACAGTGTACGACGATTCACTGAAACAAGACTATAAGTTAAATGTAACACATCCCTTCATCAGGACCCTTTTAACAGTAAGAACTTATATGACTTGTGTTTTATTACTGTTCCTTTGCATCTTAATGCTACTGAACTACTGTTAAGCTATCAAACCATTCACCATTCAGAACCTTTTTTGTGTACAGCAGAGAAAAACATCCAGCATATAAACAACTGTTTCCATTCTGGCATTTCTCCTAATGATGAACTGCCACAGTACCAATGTAAATAACTGTTCATATCCAACCATTCATTTAAATCACTAATTTCACGGCTCTCTTTGTAAAAAAAAAAAAATCGCCACAGAGAAAAACAATTCTCTGATTTTTTACTAATGTCATACTGTGTGCTTACCAATAGCACTGTAGTAAGTTGCTTTAGTGTCAAATTTAGTTTTTTTTTTTTAGATGTTTCATGAGAAAATTTGATCCAAGTCTCGACACCAATGCAACAATTGTAATAGAAAAAAGCTAAATGGGTATGACAAACATGATTTAGCTTAAAGTTACTTAAGCTATGTTGCAAAAAAGAATACAAAACACTTTTAGGTCGTCTGCATCTGGTTTTCACAAAATGTCAAATGCAGGACAAAAATGGCACTAAGCTTTCTCCATTAAAACTCATTTGGATCTCATTTTTCATACAACAGCCCTTCATTCTGCTGCGAGTGACATCAGCGTCTAAAATAAGGTGTAAATTCTCTCTCTATGTCACAGTCAAAGGTCATTGGGAGAGATCCACGACTTTCATTGCCTTGTTGCACTGACTGCATCAGTGGCGTCACATTGTTACACACTATTTACAGGCGAATAGCACAAACTGACAGCCCAAACACCCACTGAGTATATTGCTACCTTATGGACGGAGGTGTCTGTTTTGTTTTTTGTATTTTTTTTTGTTTTTTTTTCTGTTTTGTACAAAGAAAAAACAGCCTGACCACCTATTCTGAACTAGCTCTGTTTCCCAGAGCTGATCCAGTATAGGCTGCCAGGTTTAAAACTACAATTCCCAGGCACTTGATTGAAACCAAATGTACAGTAAAGTTTGTCCACTGGGTCAGCATGCCTCCAATCACACTAAGTGATGCACAGAGAGAAGGCAGCAACATTCAAGGTCAGACCCAAAACACAAAAGCCCTCGACCTCCGGTACAAAGAAAACAACAAGCATCCTCAGCATGCATATCAAAGTTATAGTACTCTTGTGATATACTGTACATAGACAAATTAGCTAGTGGTTGGTACTTTGACTTGCATTTACACACTAACACATGCTGCTAGACCCCCTGTGTAATGCTACAGTAAGGTGACTGACACACAAATTTAAGCCAAACTAAGAGAAACTGGCTTTCTATTGAATACCGAAGAAACCCTGCAAATAAATAAGACTATATTACAGTTATGCCAGAAGGATGTGGAAAACAAGCAGAACGAGAATGAGGTAGAGACAGTGATTTGTGAGAAAATGTAGCTGAGAGGAAATATGTGGAAACAAAGCGAGAGGAATGAGGCAAGGTGCGAGAGCAAAAGACAAAAAAAGTGGAAGAGTGATGAAGGAGAAGTCAGGTACTGGTCTTTTGCTCAATGGCTCGGGTCAGTTTGACTCGGACGGTTGTCTGGGTCTGCGTTGAAAGACGGATCTTCACATCCGTAAGCGGTGATGGGGGTCTGTGAAGGGCGGCTCTGAGTCATCCATGGGGAGCACCAGACGTGTGCCCCTCATCACCAGCTCATGATCTCCATATGTTAGCTCTCTGTCCAAATCCTCGGAGGTGGCACCACCAGCGAAGCCTGGACCGCCGCTGGTGTGGGCACCGGAGGCGTCTGTACTGACCGTGATGTCACCGTAGGTCAGGCTGATATCACCGTCTGTCAGGATGAGGTCAGAGTCGTCATCCTTCAGCTGGCACTCGTTCTGGTAAGGAGGAAGAGGAGGATGTCAGATAACTCTGCACAGAGCAGAATAAAGCAGAGGATGTGACTTCAACGCTCTATAACCACTGAAAGAAGCTAACAATTTACCAATAAAATAAGAGTTTAAAATAGAACATCTGTGCTGCATGATCCATCATAATAACTTTTTCTTAACCAGTAACACAGGATGAAAACTTAACAAACGCAGTTCTGTCATAAATAGCTCCTGTATGAACCAGCGTCTGACCTCAAAGGCCTGTGGGCTGGTGAGGAAGCGGGCGAGGGGGCCGCAGCAGGGAGGCAGTGTGGCTGTGAGAGGGGGGCCGCTGTGAGTCAGGATAGGCTTCAGGTAGCTGGAGAGGGGCTCGAGTCAAGTACAATTAACGTAGAAAACAAGCACTGACAGACAGACAGTCATTAGACACAACAAACAGAGACATTGATGAATGCAAACAAAGTATATTGAAAGTGTGTTATTGTTATTCACATGAAAAGGTCAAATAACCCAAATTAAACTTATTAAAATACTTTAACCTTAATGACCTTAATACTACACGACCAATAAAAGAGATCATTTGTCTTCAAGTCTATACGTGGCACTCCCTCTGCTGTCTCACACTGTGAACTACAGAACTCAACACTTCACATGTTACACAGATAGCACAACAGTATCAAAGTACAGTAGTTCCCAAAATGGGGGCCGTGGCACCCAAGACGAAACAGGGGTGCTGCGAGAATAATCGTCACTGTTTATCAATTGTGTGTTTTGAATAAAGTTTCACCACATAAAAAAAAAAAAAAATCAGCCACATTTACATTAACTATATTTACATTTTTGAACAAAAGAAAACATAATAAATAAGTAATAAATATCAAAATCATTATATTAGCCTATATTACATATATAACTTCATATGAATATAGCCTAATATAAAATAATATATTACATTATATTAAAACTGATAAGCTTCTGTGTACATATAGGCACAAGTTATATTGAAGGTTGGGTGCCATGACAAAAAAATTTCCTTTGAAGGGGTGCTGTGGTCTAAAAAAGTTTGGGAAGCACTGATCTAGTAATTACAAATCTATCATTCCATCAAATCTATCTTATAATCGCTGTGGCTGATACAGTTAAATATGCTGTAATAGTTAAAAAGGCAACAGCTTATTAAAAATACAGAAATTCTGTGAGCACAAGCAAACTAAAACATGTTTTTATCCTCTAGGAGTTTATGACCTTGTTAAAAAAAAAAAACAACAAAAAAACAATTTGTTGCCAAAGGATACTTGTGGTCGAAGTTGTACCAAATTCTGAAAAGCCAGGCACTTTCTTGTTTGGTGCTTCTTCTCTCTGAGCCTTCAGCAATACTCATCTGTATACACACACACACACACACACACACAGTGTGGTTTCAGTTTTTTTCCATGGTCTTCGTATACCAGATACATTAGAGTAATAGGTATTTCACAACAGCCACACTCACAGAGTTATCTTGGTCAGAGTCCACACCCACTCTGTTAAAAAAAAAACAGGAAAAGAAGCACACATGTAAATCAGTCGCTATCATCAACTATCAGAGCAGAACAGTGCTGTGAAGCGCGTTTCCCTTGTTTAACGAGTTCCTAAGCAGCGAGGTTCCAAGGAAACGTAGGCGTACTGTGTATTATTAAGTGTCATCAAGTGTTATCTTGAATGAATCTTGAGTTGATATCAGTACCAATGAGTTAAACAAGACAATACCATGAATACCAGAGAGTCTGGCCAATCCGAGAAAAGTATTAGAAACAAGTTAATCTACCCGACACCATCTGAAATGTCCTGATGTGTTAAACTCCACCAGTGTTACACAAAAAATGCTAATTGTTTGCAAATCTAGTTCAACCCAGGACTGGATCTGTCAGGAGCAGGAAAGGCATACCGTATGCGCTGGCAGGACAGCATCTGGGTGGTGCCACCGCCACAAATCCAAACAGTGAAGAAGACCACGAGCAGCGTGGTGGAAAACATCATCTGACGGGCGTATGTGGCTGTGTCTCTGATTGACAGGGCAAAGGTCATCGCGCCTCGCAGTCCTGAAGAGCACAGTGGGAACAAAGTTACACATAAACAACCATCCAAGGTCCTTTATGAGACAAATCAGGTGGTATCTGTTGATTAGTGTCAAAATAACAATAAATGTCTTCACTACTAACCCGCAAACATCATCATGTGCTGGAAGTTAGATCTGATCTTGTTGCGTCGCCCCAGATTGAGAAGGAAGGAGAGCGGGTAGATGTTAGCAGCTCTTCCCAGGAACACTG
Organism: Thunnus albacares; assembly: GCF_914725855.1. NCBI lineage: Eukaryota > Metazoa > Chordata > Actinopteri > Scombriformes > Scombridae > Thunnus > Thunnus albacares. Next base: position 20,990,040 of record NC_058115.1, read on the forward strand.
CCAGCTGGGTGGGAACAAGGTTAAGGAGAGGACAACAGAGCACAAAGCTAGTGAAGCTTCCTCATTAGCCAAAAATATGATCAAGCAGGAGCTCATCAGGCTTTGTGTGCACCAGGTAGTTTCATATGCAAAAGATACAAAAGCTCCAACGATGAACATGGGATTGAAGACGTGGTTCTGGAAGGTGAACAGGGTCAGACCCATGTAGGAGAAAATGAAGTTCTCTGCCAGGAAATTCAGCAGCTCAAACAACTGCAACACAAGAAAAACAACGTAAACTACTTTAAATGACAGCATGCTTGGTTGATGTACAGCTGAAGGGAATAAGAAGAGACACTTACATTCACCAAGAAATAAAATATAATTAACATGTCATCGACATCAACCAAAGTTGTATTACATTTAAAATCTCAGTGCACTTATAAACGCTCTTTTTGTTCCTTTATATATCAAATAAATAAATTTTTGTTGATTTAAACCTTTTTTCCCTTTCCCTTTTTTTGGCCTCATTTCATTTTGTGTGGAGTGAGCTTTATTGTGACATTGCAACAGTCAAAGTGACTGAATATGTGCTGAGCCAAATAGCACACAATAAATAACAGCATACTTGCTTTGCCAAAAAAACCATTACTATTATATCACACTGTAGCTTGTAAATTGACACAATGCTTTTTTTAAGTTTTGTGACATTTTCACTTTCAAAATATTTCTTACTTAAACTGTTTGCCAGAGTCAAAACTTTTTCCTCTACTTTCGAAATAAAAGCACACACACACACAACTCAATACTTGGAAGTATAATGTAAAAGAAAGGAACAACCAGTTGTGTGTTGTAGTTCATGTCTGACCTGTTTGGTCCTGTCCTGGGACTCAGGAGACAGGTTATTGAAGGTGTAGTGGGCCTGAGTGATGCCACAGAACAGCACTGCCACCACACCTGCAACACACAACGAAGAAACAGGAAAGACAGAAGATCAATATCAACTGATTATTAAACATATGATCCATTAACAATAAAGTTATGCTCATCTGATTCTCACAAGAGTATTTTTTTTCTTTTGCTTGGCAAGCACATTTCAGCAGTGTGGATGCTAGTTGACATGAGGGGTGAACCACATGTCCTCCAGCTGAAGCTCACTCTCTGTATTAAAAATATGAAAAATTTAATTCGATCAATAGGATGGGAGCGAATTAATTTACAGTATATTGTCCCTATCTTGGCTGGTGCCATGTTTGTATGTGGATGTTCACTGTGTGTGTGTGTTACCTGTGAAGCCACAGGCCTCAGCCAACAGGAAGGTGCTCCATGACATGAGGAAGAACAAAGCCGTCTCCAACAGCTGGAAATCTCTCAGCTTGGTGAACTTGGTCACGTACAGACAAAAGTCAAAGAGTTTAACAAGATGGTTAGACAGTGTAAAACTAATTGGTATTAAACTTTTATCTGTTATTCTCACAACATCAAAGAACTTTTTTTTTTTCTTGAAATAAGTGAATCTAAAAAAAATCTACTATTGCAATGAGATCATTTTATTTGTTTCCAAAGCAAAGTTATGTATCAAGGATAAAGTGACGGCTTCGAATAGAACAGCTGTCCTTACTTCAAAATACTGTCATCTGTTTCAAGTGGGATGTAGTAGAGTATAAGTACATTATACAAGTGAAATATATTGTTAACAGGTCCTGTTATCTATGCCTTGTTATACAAGATTGCACCACTTGTCATTAGTTAAATTACTAATGGTACTTTATGCAGTGTAGTATTTTACAAAACACTGGGATTACTTACAGTGAGTAAATAATTAAGATTTCATTTAACATTTAACTGTGCTCATGCTTTGTAAACATGCTCCAGTGGATGGATTTAACATTGTATTAACTCTTATTAATACAACTTTAAGAAGCTGTTTTTCTTATTTGCTAAATAAATAATAAAACAGCAGGAAGGATATGAGAGCTGTGACGACTCCGGTGGCCACTCCCAAAGCAAAAGAGCCGCTGAAGACTCCGAGGAAAATCCCAAAAGACTTCAGCATCGCCATGACCTCGAAGATGTGACTGTTGTCGCCCTCTGGCTGGTACGCTACGATAGACCTGATAGAACAGCAAACACATCCTCACATTTAATGGCAAACACAAACACAAAGTGTGGAGAGAGTAAATCATGTCGAACAATAAGAGAAATAACTGCTGACTAAACACATTTATGGAGTTCAACATGAACTTATAATACAACTTATTAAGCTGAAGTTAAATCCTGCATGATGTAACTGCCTAACATGTAAACAGAGGACTTATCAGGCAACTGCATAATCCACTGTTACAGTAGAGCTCTTTGTGTTTTCCAGAAACATTTAACACTACAAGAAAAACTCACTCATGTAAATGAGAGGAATTATTTAAAGAGCAATGTAGAGGTCAGACGGTTGGAACAAAAGTATATCAGACTCTATTTGTATAGTTCACTGTTAATATTTAACTTCCTACAAAGTGACCATAATCTCATGCATAAAAGTCTATTGCACTCTATTGTTGTACTCTATCGCTGTGTGAAAGGAACATGTAATGTATCCTTCATACTGCACATGCACAACAAAATCTCCTCTGAGGTCAACATTTCTTGCAAGAGACACTGTGCAAGAAATCCTGTGGAGGGGTGGAATAACAGATTGTAAAAATACTAAATGTCATGGTGTAGTTTTGGTTCACTTTACAGTTTCACAGTGGACGTTGTTACCGTTACATGACATTAAATTCATGGTGGAAGTAAAGGAAAGCCATGTTTTGTCAGTGAAGCAAGGAAGAGAGACGAAAGAGCTATTTCCTCCTCTAAGAAGATTTAATCCAAATAAAGAGATACTAAATCTGATACTAGATCTGATGATAATGTTTACAGCGTTCCAGGAAAAGGCAGCAACATAACTTAACTGAAATATCTCTGTCAATGCTATCATGCACTGTGCAGTACAGTTTTTTTTTTTATAAAAGAAGATCACTTCTTAAAGAAGAAAATTGTCAAAAGTTGTATCAACACTGGAATATCCCAACCACCACCCCACACACACACACACATACACACTTGGTTCAATCACTATTTAAACCAAGTGTGATTCTGAAAGCAGATTTATTCATCCTCTCCATTCACAGCCCCCCCACACTCACAGAACAAATCACCAGGCGTTTTGTCTATAAGCATTTCTGGCATCCTGCCCTCTGCTTTGGCATTTGTATATACAGTAATTCCAAAAAATAACAGGAATGTGCTCTTAGCTGACTCACAACATCAAAAACAGTTAACTGAAAAGAGCAAAAAATAAATGAATAAATAATGAATGAATGAATTATCTAAAAACAAATGGCCGGTGATCTGTCATGTTTGTCCCAAGGCACTGCAAAGGCACACACTGCCATGCTCTACTTAGTCCACCCGTTCAATGGGTCGGTCACAGTCTCTCCGCGGGGACCGGTCCCTCCACTGTGCTTGCTATTATAATTTACAATTCTGTGGAACAAATAACAAAGTCTCATGTAGAGCAGGAGAGAAAAACTGAGTGTTCGCTTAGGGACCACTTCGTGTTTAGCATGGTGTTAATGAAAAGCTGTTATTAGCTTAGTTAGTTTAAGGTCACTGCTCCATCGATACAAAATGCATGACTTTCACTTTTGCCGTTTCTCCCAGAAAACAAGTAACTTAGCAGTTCTGTACACATTCAGGATGAATCGATACAGACTGACGGTGTGTGTGATTGTGATGTGAGACTTACGAGGACAGAACCACGGCCACGGCGTCGTTGAGCACACTCTCTCCAAACAGCAAAGCATACAGATCCACGTCTACCTGCAGCTCGTTGAAGATAGCCAGGACAGTCACTGTGAAACAAAGATGAACTATTTTTACCATGTTAGGACTGACCTAAATAAAGATATATTTCACTCAGTGATATGGAGGTGGCTGCGTCCAACTTCCAAACTAAATACTAAATAGTATAAAGTATATATTCAGGTTCAAAGTGCACTATTGTGGTAAATATACTTTACTGTTATATACAAACAGGAAATAATAATGCTCTTAGAGTACCTCTTGTCCCAACAGAGGTTCAATGCACTCATTGTAAGTTGCATTGGATAAAAGTAATACAATAATGTAATGTAATAGAAGATGATTCAAATTACAATTTTTTTGAACACTAATAACAATTTGAAATTTGAAAAATGGCAGTAAAAATGTGTTTCATGAAAATTAAATCACTTTAAATAAAATAATTCCAATGAGTTCTTTGCAGTCAGGTATAAGATTTTAAATTTGGTGGTTTGGTTTAAATTTGGTAGCCTTCTGGTTAGGTATACCATACCACATCACTGCAACATCTGCAGTTTGATCCTCGCCACAGACTCCTCTCTCTACCCATGTTTGCTGTCAACTTAAGGCAAAAACTACCTTTTTTAAATTATTAAAAAATAGCAATGGTATTGATAGATACCCTGAGTTGAGGTATTGAAATTGGTATGAGGAGAGAAAAAGGTTGGATCAGTGCATTGCTACTTTGTATAAGACTTTTTAAATATACTTCTTTTTGTTACTTTTTCCCCATTGTAAATGTGCTACAGTTCACATACTCAATACACAATAAGTATATTATATGCAATTGCACAAAAGCACGTTTTAGGAATTGATGGTGTCATGTTTATGAGAAAAAACACTTACGTGCTACCAGCTTTCAACAACTTCAAGAAAAAAACTGAATACAGATCTTTAGTATGACCTGCGAGAAAGAAATTCAACACTGGACAATGAGCACCAGCGTACGCACCAGGGTCTGTGGCAGAGACAATGGCGCCAAAGAACAGACAATCTGTGAAGAAGAAGTCTCCACCCAGCTGTCCCACCTTCTTCATTAGCGTCACACAGCCGTACATCAGCAACCTGATGGAAGAACAGCAGGTGGGTTTGCATATTATCAAAAACAACGCTGACTTCTGCATGTGTGAAATCAGAACAGTGGATCTTTGTCTTATTCTTACCCAATGACAAAACAAGATATCACTGTCCCCAGAAAGGCATAAGCCAGGATGGATCCCATGTTACGGAAAAAGTGTCTCTGAAAGACAAAATCATTTAACACATCAATCATCAACATACTGATGATATTTTAAGCCATTCATCTACGATAAATGCTTAGAAAGATGAGAAAGATGAAATGGATTTAAGCATTTCATACTGTCAAAAGTAATCAAACATGTTAAAAGCAGTAGAAAGAGTGCCTGAAATACTACTTTACCCTTTTCAAGCTGTAGCCAGCATGGAAGATGATAGGTGGTAGGAGAATATTGAAGAACACTTCAGGGTCAAAGGTCACCTGAGTCACAAACAGAAAACAGTATCATATCACAGTTCTACATCACTAAAATAAGAAATCAAAGAAAAATGCTTTCAAACAAATTGTTATAATACTTCTAAGCTGTTGCATTACTGGATAACTGAAATAAATGAATTAATCATAAATGACACATCTGGGACAGCTTGGGGCAGCTTCCAGGACAGTCAACAATAGATAAAAGTCAAATGACAAGACGGGAAAAAGGAACAGCTTCTACACACAGGCAGAGACAAAAACAGATAAAAAACACTGCAGCCTCTGTGGCACTGTATTTATTTATTGCTTGCTTGTATGACTTTCTGAAGAATATAGCATGAAATTAAAATACTATTCAGCAGACAACTTTAAAGTCCCAGATGTCAGAAATGCACATCAGCACAAGGCATAATAGTTATGGCTTCAAAATCTCCAAGTGACCCGCAGGCAAAGGGAAACTGTTCTCTTTCTTTCATCAAAATCTTTCTGTAATGTTTTTACACATCTCTGAGGAAGGAACCACTTTCCACCTACACAACCTGAAGTAATAAACCTTTCTCAACACTTTTTGACTTTTTTTTTTTTTTTCAAAAGTACTTCATCAAGCTCTCCTAGATTCCCTAACTTGGTTCTGTACTTCTATAAATGAAAAAGCTATTTCATGTGGAAAATTGAAGGATCTCCACAAAGAAAGACAGAAAATCAAACTTAAACGTTTCACTGTTACGACACCAGCAGTAAAAATAACATGAAACTTATAGAAAGATATATAGAAACATCATGACGCATTCATCAATGTAAGCAATTCTGACAAAAATCCAACTTGAAACAATAACATGATGGCCTTTACCTTGCGCAGCATCTCGTTGTCTTGCACCTCGTTCACCTCGTTGGCGCTGATCTCCCCTTTCAGGGTGTACTCATAGAATTTACCGCTGACGTTGACGAGCAGAGTGGCGGGGCTGGCGTTAACATGGCAGCTCATTGTGACGTTGCTAATATCCCTGGGAACATGGATGCCGTAGCGCAAGACCACGCCGACAAGTAAGCCTGAGTAGGATAGAGAGGGAAAGTGAAGGAAAATTATACAGAGGGGAGAGTTGATTCATGTACGTAGGTTACATTGTAAAAAGGGATATGCAGAGTGATGCAGAGAGCCCTAAAATGTTTCAGTACTATTATTAAATGGAAATTAAATGTCTGGGATTGGGAGAGAGTATATTCATAACCTTGGAAAGCCAGGCTACATGTCATGAGCTCATCTTTTGCTATGAAATTTAAGTCTAGTAAAAATGCATTAGAGAATAATTTGCCCTGTTTGAATGTGTACAACAATGTGGAGATTTTAAATGATGACTCTAGAAAACAACTGCAACTGTTAGACTTGTAGATTAGACCTATAGTCAGGATGAAGTTGAGTGGAGCTACGCTGGGAATTACGTGACCTCACCAAACAAACAAAACTAACCAGAGTGAAGGAGATGTCAATCAAGCTTGTACACGCCCACTCTTCCTTAACGGATGCCTTTTTCATAGCAGACGTTTGGACTGATCCTAGCGGGAAAAGTGAGCGTGCACAGTAGCTGGACGCTGGAACTGACACATCTAAATGGAATGCAGTCCTCATTGTTAATAATTACAGCTGCGCTTTTCCTGCTATGACATCAAAATCAAAATGTCCACTGTGAAAAAGGCCAAGTGAAACACCTGCGCGGGTGGACTGCGGTTGTGTAGGGGTTTTTTTTTATCAACTATTAAAACGAGTCATTGTAGATATAAAATGAAATGTGATTCATTTCATAACCAGCTTCTCTTCCATTCAGAGAATTGGCTGGAGGGAATTTTGACAAGTGCCACCTTCTCATTCCAGTTTGAAAATTTGACGCAAAGACCAGTAACTGTCCAATCAGGTGTAGGAAGGGTTCGTGTTGGTGTCTGAGTGAAAAGAGGAACAGTCAATCACCTATTGTGCAGCCTATTTGAAGCAAAGTCTGTTTCACTTGTTACCAGGCAAAAATCTGAAAATAACGTAGGCTACCTAATATAAGAGGGTTACTGTTCTTCAACTCTTTTGATTATAATCACAACCCTGGTCTCATTTAAAAGGTAAATCTTGGGCAAAGCGTCGTTTAACAGGTTAAAGCAGATTCATTTTTGGCTTTGCCAGACCACATGTCGTTTAGGGAAGTGAAAGTGTGGATTGGCTTTGCTATGCCACGGTATTTACTCAAGTAGACAGTTTTAGTTACTTTTCAGATGAAGATTTGACACAATTGATAATTTTATAATCTTTTAAAATACAACACATTGTTAAAGATAAAACCAGTGGTTTCCAACCTTTTTGGCTTTTGATATATTACAAAAAGCAGTGTGTAGTCAGGGTCACATTTCAGATGTCTATGAGTTGTTAACAGATCCACCAAATAGTGATTTTTCCCTCTAAACTTCTCACATGGTTTCATTTCAATAAATACAAATAGATTAGAGAAAAAGTGAAGTGAAGTGAACTGAAAACAGATTTGTGTATCACAACTTTGTTGTTTCCTCTTTCCTCTCCCATTAATTATCTCACAACCCCTCAGATTTACCTGGTGAGCCCTTGGAGGAGCCTGACCCCAAGGTTGGGAACAACTGGACTAAACTAGCAAAGTAGTTTCAAGTAGTTGAAACTAGCTTCATGTCCAGCAGCTACAACAGTAACATGCTGCTTACACACTGATGCTTTAGTATTAATAATCTAATGATGTCATATATAATAATATAACAGTCAGAGGGACCAAACCACTACTTTACTTCGTTACTTTAAACAAATACTTTAACTACATTTTACTGCTAATACTTTGGCACGTTTACTTAGGTGGGATTTTTCATGCGGTGCTTTTACTTGTAATGGAGTATTTTTACATTACTGTATTGGCACTTAAACTTAAGGAAAGGATTTTACTGCTTCTCCTACCACTGCCTAAAATGCTTAGCTGCTTATGTGTCATTTACAAGACTAAGCAGGGTGCAGAGGAGGCGTTAACACAGCTGTAACTAAGCATGTTACCTTACAGTATCTACCTGCAACAGCCTGGTGCCTAACAGCTTATTCATCTATTGCCAGGTTTAGAAGTATGAAGCCTTCTACTGACATACATTCATTTCAAATCTAGTCAGCACTACAAAATAGTCGTGATGGCACTGATGACGTCTCTCAGTCACGCTGGAGCATCTCACCATAAATCATCGCCAGCCCGGTTTCGTGCAGAAACCTGAAGCGCCGGTGTTTGAACAGCCAGATGGTCAGGATAGTGAGAGTTAGGAGCATGATGAAAATGAGCAGGTCCGCGCTGTCCTGCCTGTGGCTCTCCTCAGCCTTCTTCTCTGTAACGATGTTCTCCATGGCACTGTCCTCCTGAGGTGAGGATGCTCGGCAAACACAGACGCACACAGACAGGCTCACTAGCACGAGCAGCCACAGCGTCCTCGTCGCCCTCCAGGCGCTGTTGACAGTGAGTTTAGAGCCCATCTCAGCTGCTCGGCGGCCAAATGCGCCAATGTCGTCGTGGATAAAACCCCAGACTTTGTGCAAATATGTTACACGAAGTGGGGGGAGTGGACTGCAGAAAGACGACAGCAACAGAGGAATCGATTCCGGCCCGGAAGTGAAATGTCTCTTCCCCCGCAGAAAGTGCACAATGTTTATTTCGAAATAAAAGCACCAAAGGAAAATTATGCTAGTTTGAATCATTTCAAATAGAGACCATTTCGAGCCACGAATTGATTAATCCCTAATGTGAATTATGAATGAGCAAAACGTTTTGATATATACAATATATACATATTTTCATAGCTGATGAGACAATAGTTGTAATTGAGAGCTTTTATTATGAAATCTCAGATTTTCGTCATCATTCTGAAGAGGAAGTGAGACTGATAGCGAGAGATTTTCTTTTCCTAGGATGGCGAAGTCACGACCCGCCCCTATTCTGCCTCTGATTGGCTGACCCTGATATTCTTACCTAATCCCAACCAATTTCATTCCTCATGTGCAAACCTAACCAACCCAACCAACAAAGACAATGAGTACTAGCCAATCAGAAGTAGAGTAGGGCGGGTCATGACTTCGCCATCCTGGGAAAAATTTGGCTTGTGGTTTATCTGTTTAATTGTTTTTCTATTATTTTAACAGTATATCTGATTAATTTATATGCACAAATTTGAGTCAAATGAGACAACCATTTAACGATTAATATAGTTGATTTTTTTTTAATTAAAAAATTCCGATTATGTCTGGGGGGTTTCTCTGATGCTGGCTTCGCTTTACAAAAGACAGCAATGCTACTATGCAAAAACAGCTGGATATAATTTTATTATTTTGCAACATAAGTGGTATTTGTGTGAGTTTTTATTCTTTCGAGACTGTCATCAATTTTAACAAGTCTCGCGATACAAAGTAAAAGAGCGGAATTTATGTGCCGTTCCCTTTTATCGGAAATTATTGGTTTAGTTATATATTGATTTTATATATTTATGTGTACTAATCCTGGTCCTTTATTTCATAAAGCCAGCGTACAAAAACGAGTTTCCGTGTTTTATGTTGTGTTTATGATTATTTCATACAGCATATTGTGGTTTTAAGTATGATTTTTAATAACGTGTGATAAGTGTGTGCCCTGGATGCCGAAAAGGGTTACATCCAAAATTTCCGAGGAGGACTTGAACGCAGCAAGACGTCGCAGCAAGACCTGATTGTTCTGCGTTTCTGAACTGTGTCGATTTTTGGTTGAAATCGGCACAGTCAGTCTTTCCCTCTCAAGTCTTAGGTCTTTCCTTCTTTTTACCATTTGAACACATTTATGCAACGGCAACGTCCAAGTTACGAAAACGAAAATGACATCTAAACTGAAAGGTACGTTGGCAGCTTTTCCTATTGCTAAGCTAACGTTAGCTTGCTAGGTAACAACGTTTTTCCCTCTGTTTTTGTAAACAATAACCAATATGTCTGCCTAGTGTTTTTGTGTGGAAAAGAACATAGTAATAATAGCAATTAAATACGATTACGAGCATATGGATGTCACACGGTGTGAACAGTGCTCGCAACTGTAATAACTTAGCAGCTATTTCATCAGGGTTAATTAATGTTGTGTTTGGTGCATCAACGTTAAGTTACACACACCGTCACACGAACTGTGAACTTTTGCAAAAAAAGTCACTTGCTGTATTCAGTTAATGTTGGCTGTAGCACAATGTCGCATTTAATGTGATTTCATTTTAGATGTAAGTCGTAGTTAATCTACTTAATCCTACCTGACTCACACTTCTACTGCAATGGCAAAAACAAGCCTCATGTATAAAATGTATCATATTTATTATAGATCACCTGAAACTATGCTATTTTATTGAACAGTATGAGCTAATACTTTTGAGAGACGTCACAGTACTGTTGGTTGTTTTACATGTGATGACGGCTGAGATTAGGTCCCAGCCTGACAACGTTATCTATCACCAGGAATCAAGAGAATAATTATAAAATAGCTCTTATGATAGTCAAAACATTTAAATTATTGTAGTCGTTCATATTCTGCTCTTCATATAATTCAGCAGACTTTATTTACATCAAAAAAAAAAAGAAGATATGTTTTCAAAGTAAAAATAAAAAAGATATTGAGAATACATGTAGCAGAAATGTTTTCTTCGTTATGTGGTAGAAGATATTAAACAAAAATGAGACAAGCAGTAAAAGATGGCAGAGAAGATGAATTTAATTTTGAAGACTATTCCGAAAGTGGGAGCTCTAATAGCAAGGGCAGAGTAATGAAACCATCCAAGCAGTTACTTGTGTTTATTCAACATAAAACTAAAAGAGTATCCTCTTTAATACTAGACAGAAGCCAGATACTGTATATGGCACTGTATATTACATCTATCTGTATGTTCTTAGTGGACTGTTTACTGTATTTTGTACTTGCATAAATACATAGCCAGCAACAGTAAAACTGATTTCTTTGATTTTTGGTGATGTGTTTTTGTTTCTAGTTGGGAAGACTGGCTCTAAGAATAAGGAGGATGCTCCATATGAGTTGGAGAGTCAGTTTATTCTGAGGCTGCCCACGGTGAGAGTGTTTTACACACTGAAAACACTTTGCTCTTTTAAATTCATTGTGACTATTTGCTGAAAATGACATTGATCATCTTTTTCTTCTTTAGGAGTACGCCTCAACAGTAAGAAGGATTGCCCAGTCTAGCAGTATGAACATGAAAGATAGACTCACCATCGAGTTGCACCGTAAGATGGTTTATCAGTGGCCATAGTCTGACCTGTGTGACAACATTTATCCTATTTGACTTAGATATTGCTCACACATAAAACTGTCTGGTTATCCATTAAAAATCCAGTCAAGAACTAAGTCTAGATTCTGAAATATACATATGGTAAATATGTACAAATACATATGTGTATGAGTGAAACATTCATTTCTCATTCTTTGTAATTTTTTACTTCAAATGCACTCGTATTCAGTATCTGCATTTTACTGTAGCACTATCATCATACGTAAAATAAACTTACGCTATGCATGTCTGGAGAACTTAAAGGATGGGTTCAATATTTTTCAAGTCTGTCTTAAAACAATAGTCAGGTGCTCAAATGAACATTGAAAAGAGGGGGTTTTATACTAATAAGACAAAATCAGGAAGATATCCACTTGATTTGACTGTCTGATTGATGAAGCCTCATATAAGCTTCAGATAAACTTTTAAAGATATTTTTGCACAAAAGGAGGGCTGTGGATTTTGACCACACATATTGTAAGCACATTTGGAGGGGTTATTTTAATAGTCCATATGAAAAGGGGGAATGATTACAGCAAGAAACACCTCTTTCAGTGTTTATACGGACACCTGACTGTTGTTTTAAGACAGACTTGAAAAACTGTGAATCTATCCTTTAACCTGTTTTGCAGGCCTTAAGAAAAACAAATAGGTACACATCTACTGTTTATCAATTTCATTGTTTACACACACTTTGTCTTAACTTAACAGTGACTGCAGTGTCTTAATGGCAGTGGTTACCACATTCTCACACACAGTATATAATAATAATCGATCATGTCGTCCCTCTCATTCGTAGCTGATGGTCGCCATGGTATAGTGAGAGTGGACCGTGTCCCTCTGGCCTGCAAACTGGTGGATCTGCCCTGTATGATTGAGTCTCTCAAAACAGTGGACAAGAAGACATTTTACAAGACTGCTGATGTCTGCCAGGTAGAACAGCAACATAGCATGAAATTAAGGACATCCTCTTCATTGGATACATTTGTCTAGAATATTTATTGTGAATAAAAAGTGCTTTTAACATGTTTACATTAACATCAACAACAAACTTAGATCATGTCATGGTGTTTTCATATTAGTTACAGTACAGTAGTGCTACTACATCAATCAGTAGAATACAGTGTCATTTAACATTCATTTCTGCATCTGTTGGTTAGATGCTGGTGTGTACACTAGATGGAGACCTTTACCCTCCTTTAGAGGAGCCCACTGGCACCGACCCGAAGAGCAAGAAGAAGGACAAAGACAAGGACAAGAAATTCATTTGGAACCATGGCAGTAAGTAGGCAAACGTGTACACACAACTGCTTTTTGAGAACTTTGCAAATCAGTAATTCAGGAAGCATCAATGCCCTCCGCATCTGATTGAGTCATTTTGACTTCACTAATCCTGTTTTTTTTTTTTGTCTCTAGTCACTTGCCCTCTGAAGAACACACGCAAGAGAAGATTTCGGAAGACTGCGAAAAAGAAGGTTTTGACATTTTCATTTGCCCCTCAGCTCTCCCCTCCCATCCGTCTCTTTAGCATCCCGTCTGATGATCCATCTCTTTCCCAGGCTTTCTTCCAACAAGACATTTACATTTCATAAAAGAGAAACTCTGGTGAAAGTGAAAACTAAGATTTACATATAAATAAAGTCTTTCCATCTTAGTTTGCCCCAAAGGCTTGCAAAAAAAGCAATTTCACTATTGCTCTGATCAAAGTGAAAGCGAGTGTGCTTGAGAACTACACTTCTACTTTGTCTTTTGAATAAATCTTCCTGACGGTGCAGAGCTGAGCCATATTGATTTGTCTGCTTCTGTTTTTAATCGCTAATGTGCCTCCTGGCATATGGCCAGCAGCCTTTGTGTGTGTGCGTGTGTTTGTGAGGAAGAAGAGAGCGAGATAGATGCCGCTAACGCTACGTGTAACCCAATCTCTCTTTCCTTTCTTGCAGTACATTGAATCTCCTGACGTGGAAAAGGAGGTGAAGAGATTGCTCAGCACAGACGCTGACGCTGTCAGTGTTCGTATCCTTTTTAAACATTTACAGATATTTTGTATGTCCATCTTGTAAAGCCTAAAAAGCAGGAAGCACATAAGCAACCAGTAGAAGCAAAACAACACTATTGTGCATCTCATATAACAGCAAAAATATTTTGAACTCAGATAAGGAGTGTGCATCATGTAATGTAGAATAAATTGGATGTTTTAAGTGATTTGAGGGCAAATATAACCTCACTCCCATCTAGCAATCAAAAAGGTTATTCCAAGGCCCAAGTAGGTGTCCTGACTCCCGCCCAGCTCACCTGACTTGACTCTGTCTAATGCCTTTGTGAGAGAGATGCACTTTGCAAGAAGTCTATTAGTGCTCTAATGAAAGTCTAAACTTGCCTGACAGAATAAGAGCACAGCAGGGCGGCTTTGAGTGGCTGCTTGCTGTGTTTTAATTGAGATGGACCGTTCATTATTATTGCTTAGTTGGTCACAGTGAAGCTAGTTTCTAATTATAGTTTTAGCATCGCATGCTGCAGCAGACACACACATGACACACTAATGAATGTTAAAGTTAAGGCAGTTCTTGTGGATTATCATGAGGTTTTTACCCTTCAAGTCTACTTCAAATGGAAAGTGAAAGATTTGAAAGACCGTGAGTCTCTGAGCATAACACTTCTGAAGGTTGAGTGGAATGCACTGAGGGTATGTTAGTATGTATACCTTAACCTATGATTGTCAGGGTGGGAAATAATAGCGGAGGATGAGTCCAAGGAAGCCGACCAGCATGGCTCTCTGGCCAACCTGGACTCATCACCTGGCACCTCAGGACACAAAATGGGCCATGGGTCCTCTGGTAAGTGAAACATATTGAGCTGCAACGGTTATTCAATTCGTCGATCAGTTGATTGATAGAAAAGTAATCACCAACTATTTTGATACGTAGTCATTTTGAGTCTTTTTTCAAGAAAAAATACTAGAATTCTCTCGTTCTAGCTTCTTAAATGTGAATATTTTCTGGTTTCTTTAGTCTTCTATGATGATAAACTGAATATCTTTGGCTTGTGGACTCTTGGTTGGGACAAAACAAGACATTTGAGGTCGCACCTTGGGCTTTGATCGCCATTTTTCACCATTTTCTGACATTTACACCAAACAAATAATCGATTAATTTAAAAAATGATCAGCAAATTAATTGATAATGAAAGTAATCATTAGTCGCAGCCCGACTTATATATCTAGTGAATCATCAGGAAGAAGAAGCTTAAAGTGATGGGTGTTGTTAGCAGGGTGGCAGACAGTTTTTGTGCACTAAGCAAACAGATTCTTAACACCATTTTAAAACTTTCTCAGTCAGGTCAGGGTGTATGCCAGTTCCCCCATTCAGTTAAAGCAGTTAAAAGTGCTGCAGTTGCTACAGTAAGTTTAAAGAAAAAGTGTTGAAAGGTTGTTTTGTTTGCACTACTAAAGGCAAATCAATCAGTGTGCTCCAATCCTTTTTTCCCCCTGAATTTTGCTGTCCTTGTTCAGAAAAGTCCCTGATTCAGCTGCACATCGTTGAGTGTTGAGTGGAGAACCCTGTTTCACCTACCTCAAACATATCTTTGGCATTTCTGCACTGCACCATCTTGTTACTTACTGTCTAACATATTCATTGATATTGATAAGCTACAATGTCCCAATTTATTGGTCAAACTCTACAAATTGACAAAAGTCAATTTTGATGCAAATCTACAATGAAATTATAAATCTGTGAATAATAAAGGTCTATCTGCTTTTGCTGGGAAAAAGATGTAACTACTGCGATTGGACCCTGGTAGCTTTTGTGGTTGACTTGACATTTTGCTTTGTTGCACTATGCCTTCACCTCAACAGCATTTTTCCTTCTTCATTTCAAACACGCAAACCACCCGTGCTACTCGATAGCCTCCACCCCAGCAGTATGAAATGGAAATAGAGAGCACCTGAGCATCAGTTACTCTTTGACCGAAAAATTATTTTTGCCCTGGATTCCCCAGAGGACCTTTTTGGCTTCTAGATGTAGAGTAAGTGTGCTGGCACTCATAGGTACTTAGGTGAGAGGTGTACATGATTGTAATGACTAATATTACTTTAAAACACCCAAGTGCTGTAGTAGAATGGTTTGGTAACAAAGGTGTTTCACAAGTAAAACATGTGTCATCTGTATACTTAGCCACTACAATTTCAGGACTACTGATTGGTTTCTTTCTGTGTGAATGTGCCGAACACAAACTGAGAGCTGAGTTATGCTTCTGTTGCACCACCAAGTGTTAAAACACACAGTTGTTTTTTTTTTTTTGCCACACCATGAGTATGCTGGCAGTCTAGAGCCCACATTAATTCTTTCAGGCTTTTATTATACGAAACTGAATCATAACATCTTCTGTTTTTAACTCTCAATAGTCTTGTCTCTGTGACCTAGATCGAACCAAAGCAAGTGCTCTGAATTCTCGCTGTCTCCCATCTCATGTTAATAACACTAATGTGCGTTCTGCATGGCCAGCCCAGCGTGACGAACTGAGGGAGATCTTCAACGACATCAGTAGCTCCAGCGAGGATGAGGAGGACGAAGGGGACCGGCACGAGGACGAGGACCTGAACATCATGGACACAGAGGACGATCTGGTCCGACAGCTCCAAGACAAACTCAACGAGTCTGATTCTGCGCAGCATGAAACCGACAGAAACAACCAGATAGGTGAGAGGATATCAGGCTTTCTATTGAAAAGTTACAGGTCTTGACAAATATCTGAGATGCAGGATATTGAAGTATGAAATATATTCTGTCTTTCTGCATTAGATTGCACAAGTGTACCTAATAAAGTGCTCGGTGAGTGTATATCCTGTAGATATCGTATATGTCCATGTGGTGGGAGTTTATTTACATGTGTTATAAAATTGTGCACATGTTTAAGCTATTCAGGAAAGTGGACGAAGTTAAGTTCTGTATGAGTATTATGCAATCTTTCCTGCTGTGCTTGCAACTTGAGTTTTCATCTCAGTATGAATGCTGATTCTTTCAGCTGACTCACTCGGCATACTGACAATTTTTCATTCTTCAGTCGGCAGAGAGCTTGACATGCTGATTTCAGAATGGACTAGAGACAGTCCGACATGAAATTAAATCAAACCCCCTGTCAGAAACTTGTCAAAAAAAGAGGTCAAAAATAACCTGAGCCAGGTGTCTGGACTTCTAATCAGAGCTGAGTTTTTTAGGTCATACACACACACACACGCTCCACACTCAAATGTGTAGCCCTACTCTCACTTGAATGCACATGCTGTGCCCTCGCACACAGAGATGCACATACTGACAGGGCTCAGCTCCCCTCCTCATCTAACTAGTCTGACAGGTGTTGTGGCTCAGCGTGCAGCTCAGACAGCTGTCCAGCCTGACAGCTCAATGCCTTCTTATCTACATACATGGAGCTGTCAGTCAGCAACATTACCAGCCAGATCCACCCAGCAGAGCTTCTCCTGATGCGTCGGAGTCTGGCTGGTCATAATTCTGGCAACCCTGCAAAGTTGTAATAAATGGGTCTGCAGGGACTCCTCCCCGCTTTCTTTTGCATATTATATGGGCTATATCAGAGGACTGAGAGTCATTTGAGGGAAAGAAGAGGACGGATACAATTAGTTTGGAAGATAATGGTGGTGGAGCCACAGGTTGTTGTGAAGCACTATCACTTTAGCTGGATTTAATGAGAACCCTCTGTGGAGCCCAGAGCAGACTGATTTAGTTGTGTCTTTTGGTGCTTCGGCCTGCTGGCTCACGTCCTTTTAAATGGATTTGTTGTTCCCATTAAGTGCAATTTGTCAAACTGAAATGAAGGCATCCTTGTGGTTCGGCAAGCAAAGGTGTATATCTTTGTCCTCATGGCTTTTTGAGTAAGGTGTTGTTCTCAAATTATGTCACATCATCATCTCTCTCCCATCTTTTTGCCTCTACTCTTCACTGCTCAAGAAAGCAGAAGCGTAAATGATGTGTTTTCGAAGTGTTTTTATGACAATCATAACACATATGAACCTCCTGCTGTTCCCTGCAGTGATGGAGTATCAGGTGCAGATCAACAGCATCAAGGCCAAGCTTCAGGAAACCCGCGCGCGAAAGAAACAGCAGGAGGAGCTCATCATGAAAGTGGAAAACCAGGCCCTCAAAGTGAGCAATGAACACACACACACACACACACACACACACACACACTTTTTTTTTTTTTTTTTTTTTACATCAGAGTCATTCAGAAACTAGGTCTGCATGTACAGAAACATAAACAAGAACATGTAGATGAGCTTGGAGGCAAAAGTCTTCATGCAGCATAAGGTCTGTAAACAGTGATGTGAAAATATATTAAAAAAAAAAAAAACTGATTACATGCATTGTTGGAGGCCATTATTTTGCTTTTTGTATTTTTTAAAGCCTTAAATATTGCATTTCTCTCGCCAGCTTTTTATTGTATAGGCATTACCATGCAGAAAAAATGGCATGAAAATTCATTGTTCTGCCAAGCGTTCTTCAGTGGAGACTTTACAATGAGTGAAACATGAGCAGACATGGCCCTTTTTTACGTTGCCATTTAGAGCTCTCATTGCCCGGTGTTTTGGGACCGTCAGAGCCCCATCTCCAGTCGTTATTATCACAGTCGCAGGGAAAAGGTCAGCTGTCTCTGACTGGCATTCCAAGTGGCCTTTCTGTCAGAGAGGAGATAGTGACATGAGCAGCCCAGGCAGACACACATTTAAAGCCATCACAATTTAATGAGGCTCAGCATGTCGACTCGAACAAATCTTGTTTGTCTCTCTTCTCACAGAATCGCTTCCAAGCCTTGTTGGATGAGATTATTCAGCAGGAGGAGCGGGAGATGGAGCAGGTAAGAACCTTTTTTTTTTTTTTGTAAAAGCCGAGGATGAGTGCTCGCTGTGAGCTTTTCTACAGCTTTCAGCACTTTGCATGAATTTATCTCATATGAATGTCAAACATCATGTTGGCACACGGCACTGTGCTCACTGTCCGTTTTAAACCCAACCGTTTTCATGCCTAATAGCAAAGTTCAAATTCAATCACGTGAAATTTAATTTGTCAGCAGCTACCAGCGGAGTCCATTTTTTTTTGCAGCTATGGCATAGTGGCCACCCACTGTCTTGGGTCGTTGTTTGTATTGACAAATGAAGGCAGTGAATTAATGTGAAAAGACATGTTAATCATCATCCACTTACCCTCCAATTACACCCCGAGGCTGTCGGGCATCAATCACGCCTTCTATTTTCTGCTCCAACAGCTGGCCTCCCTGCAGGAGCAGCTGGACTCACTGATCGAGAAGTGACCACCAGGGGGCAGCCTCATGTCATCTTCAGCCACACACACCTGAAGAGGAGGAGGGGAACCTTCATCCAGGCTTTATTAGATGACTTGCACTGTCATTCCTTTCAGTTTGTCAGTTGTTTTATGAATAACACATAGAGCATACAGCTTTCTGTGTAAAAAAGTTTTTTATTAAGTTGACAGAATGTGCTGTTAGTTAATGTATGATTAAAGTTTTTGGTTGCCTTCAAGGAAGAATATTGTGTCTGTTTTGCTTGTCATCCTAAAGCTAATTGTACTCCTAGTTAACGCTTTTACCTCAGCTCACCCTGTTTGTACTTCGTTACCTGTATGAAGAATAAATTGTGTTGATACACAAGTGTCAAACAAATGTCAATTTTACTGCATGGATAAACCACCTTCAGTGTTTTTAACTAGGTTAATATATAGCTGACTGGCATCTTTGCAAATTCTCACTGGCTTATTTAGTGCACTGTCCACTGAGCTAAACTGACTGCTAAACTGTGCTAATAACTCACCAGAATCCTGCTTTAAATGTTATTTGAGTTTGTCGGGTACTCAGTTGATTCCCATTCAAATGTCAGCAGTGATAGTTAAAGGCTAAAGGGTTATTTCCTGTCCACTTACCTGTGTGACTTACAGGTCTACAACCATGGCCAGACAGCTGCATTTTTAGACGTCATCAGATTACTCTTCTTCCAGAATGATCTTTAGTTGTTCGTGAGTGATCTAGACCTTTCTTGTCCACATGGTTTTGGGCCCAGTGGTCATCCCCGCCTCCCTTGCTCCTTCCTGTAAGGATTGCTCCACCAATTGCAGGAGTAGGCAAGGGATTATCTCCTGAGATTAACGTGGCCATCTCCAAACCCTGCTTAATCCTGCCATCTGTCAGAGAGCAGCTAACCAGCCAAGACTCTCACCACTAGGCTAATTAGAAAGCCAGAAGAACACAGACCTAAGAGGAAAAAAAAGAAATCTCTAAAACACACACACACACATTTCTGTCTGGTACTGCTCAAGGCAGAGAGAAAATGGAGGAGACATACCTACTCAATTATCCAGGGGTCAAGAAGAAGATTCTTGCTGGAGGCACGGGGCCGATGCCACACTTTCCACCTGGGACAAAGGTAGTCTAACTGCTAACCTGATAACCCAAATAATCCTAGATTAAAATCCAGTATGTTAGAAATGATGATTGCTCGCATAATTAACACTGTGATGTAATTAATGTTCCATAGCAAAATGTCTATTTTTAGCTTGTGTTGCATTGCCCACTTCAATTAGATTCTAATGAATTATTCATGAAGCGAGGAAATGATTCTGTATCTGGCTCTTACACACAGAGCAAACATTTGGTCAACCAAATTGCAACATGTTTTTTGGCACTGGGTCTGGGTTTCTGTTCATCCACTGATCTGCTGGTCACCGGCTTTTTTCCCCTTCTAGTCACATCCAGCCATATGGCACTGAGCCTGGACACTGTGACAAACATTTTCCATGACAATGCCAGCATGAATTTTCATTTACCTGTGTGTCCATATTACCGTGTGTGTGTTCCTTACCCAGTGAGGTGATTCCCAGTTGCTCGCACAGTATCAGACCCATTATACACAGTCTGTCAAGCTATAAATAGGAGGTTACACGGAGCCAATATAATTTTAGACTCAGAGTTATTGTAAAGCCTTTTATCTTTTTCACATGCAAACAAACAGATGGAACTCATAATGAATACAAGAATGTCTGTGTACCAGAATATTTGTGTTACTGAAATATGATGACAGCATTCAGTTCAATTCAGCTTTATTTTAGACATTAAAAAGTCTGTGTTTTATAAACTAATGAAAAAGTGCATTTAAAGTAATTACAAAAATATAAGAAAAATATGAATATCCAGCTGCACATTGTTCAAGTTGACAAATACTTTCTTTGTATCAAGCATTATATTTTTCCCTTTTTTCAGTCTTTGTCAGATATACAAAACATGGTCAAAAGAAAAGAGAAACAAATGTTTAGCCCTACACATACATGCAGGCATACATATATACATATACAATCATATACAGAATATACATAGGTAATACGTATGTATAATACGGCAATGGCAACAATTTCCCCTATATGTAACTTTGTAACTTAAGAAGTGAGAAGAAGAAGATGGTGTATTTTTGTTATCTGCAAGCCAAATATTTAATTGCTGTCTTCTGAAAAAACTCACTAAAACGATCTCTTAGCCGGTGGTTAAAAGGTCTTTCAAGTTCACCATCAATGGAAACATCATCATTAGTAATGATTTGGAAATCCAGAAAAATAATCCAACAGAGGATTCTTCAATACAAGAACTCTATTTGTTTTAACATAGAAAGTTTTGGCTTCAATAATACATGAACTAACTGTGTACCAGTATTAGATTTACTTATGTATTTGTTTTTATTTCAGTATATTTTGTTGACATATAGCTCCATTCATTAATTTCCACTCTTTAAATATTCATGTCTCTCTTCTTTCTTCTCCCATCCAAGCTGGTTTTCCATTTCCAGACGCTGCTGGACAACTTCGAGCGGACCGTCATCGATGACAGTCGATGGGCTGGCAGGCCAGCTGAGATCTTTGTCGGAAAGATGTTCAAGATGGAAGTCTGGGAGACCCTGCTGACATCCATGAGGATTGGAGAGGTGGCTGAATTCTGGTGTGATGCCACAGTGAGTTGCATTATGGACTGCACACACACACACATACACACACACATTGAGATATTAGGCCCCTAAAAGAGATCCTAATGAGTGTTCATGAGAGAGGAAGCAAAGCTTTTGCTGCTCATTATGATGCACATGAATCTACTTTCTCTAGATTACATGCTCGCTATAATAAACACAAACAGGGCAATGTTTTTGTGCAAATTTCACTGTTTTCCCCCTCTGGAGAAAAATGTAATTTGCAAGTAAAATTGTGACTTCTTGTGTTCTCTCTCATAGGATTGACTTGCACAAGCTGGCAGCACCAGGGGGTTAGCATGATTAAGTGGTTCAATGCCTTTTTGAAGACCCTTCGTTTATCTTATTGTTGATGTGTTCATTTTGCAGCACACAGGGTTGTACGCCATTGTGTCCAAGGGGATGCGGATGATCGCTCAAGGTAAAGACCCCCTCGAGGGCCAGAAACATATGTGTGGCATGGGAAACCTGTTCAACTATCACTCCACCGGCTTCCCGGAGCTGGATGAGCTGATGAGAACTCCTCAACCACTGATATTTATCATGGAGCTGTTGCAGGTAAAAAAAATACTGTATTGTATGTCACACTGCATAGAGAAAGAAAATGCTCTCTTTTGGTTTTTCACTAAACTATTTTTCTCTGTTTCTGTAAACATAGGCTGACAGTGAAAAAGACACATTTACCTATTCATAAAACCCTACTCTAGATTTGAGAAATGCCTACACAGTATGTTCTAAAATCTACTGACAGCAATGAAAACAATCAAGCCCCCTCCTGTCTAAAACATTCAGCTTTGAAGTAATATATCATCTAGATTAGAACAAGCTTGAGACTCAGCGGGGGTCCAGCAGCCCTAAATTAACATCCTACTTGTCTTATATACAGTAGTCTCACAATGCTTAATGTGCATGAGCAGACAATTCTTTGTACCTATTTAGCATTCCTTTGCATCAGTTCTTCTTCTGTTCACCGGGTTGTTCTGCTGTGCTCACCTCCTGCCCCTGCTGCTTCCAGGTTGGAGACCCCATGTCCTACCACAGAGAGTCATGGATGATGGAAAAGGATGAGAAGCTGCAGACAGTGCCAATTCTCCACATGCAGGGCAACGCGCTGGTCAAGCAGAGACGATTCAGAGAGGCCGCCAGCAAGTACAAAGAGGCCGTGCTGCTGCTGAAAACAGTCCAATCCAGAGTGAGTGAAGGGCGAGGGAGAAAAAAAGACAGGTTGGAGAGAGGAAATGAGTGATGTGCAGGCTTGTAAATTGTGAGGTTTTTACAGGATTTTAGGTTTTTGGGACATGCAGCTCCTACTCTTTTCCAGTGGGAGATTTCCTGTTTTCCTGTTTTGCTCTACTTCACAGCAGGGTTCACAGCTTCAGCAGTAGGTTGGAGTATGGTGGGGTGGGGTTGGGGGGCGGTGGTGGCAAGGAAAGAGGAGGGAAAGCAGTGGAGGATTGTCTAGGATGAGAGAGGAATGTAAGGATGAAGGAATACTGGAGGGAGAGAAAGTTGTGTACGAGATATTCTGATGAGAGAGCATGCAGGATTCGACGTCAGAGGCTCACAGATAGTGGGCCTGTGCGCAAGCAACTATTAAATCATTGTTGGGCAGAGATGATGCTTTTGATGTCCTCCAGTTCAGTGTCCCAAAGACATGTCGACTAGCTGTCATGTTTGAATCTGTGTGGAAAAAATGTAAAGCTACAGAATTCACATAAATTATTAAAATATGTGTAGGAGATGCCAAGCATCATAGCAACACTGATCATGTTCTTGCTCTTCCATCTGTGCATGTGTGTAGGAGATGCCGGGTGATGTAGACTACATTAACTTAGGTCGACTGATTGTCCCCCTGGAGTTGAACTACTGCCAATGTATGTTGGAGCTGGAGGAATATTATGAAGTTATAGAGCACACCACCGAACTGCTGGAGAAACACAAAGGTAAATGCCTGCTGGGACTCTGTTGTAAGGATTTATTCTGAGAACCAATTAATCCTCATTTTTGGCACTGAAACAGGTCTTCACTGACATTTTTCCAGGGAGATTTGATTACACTTTCTCTTCCAGTGTCACCTACCCTCACATTCACACAGTTGCGTCACACTCAAACCTCTGAGCTGAGCGGCTTCATGGAGCTACGAAGGTTAATCCTGTGTACAGAGGCAGTTCAATAGTGGATGATGTTATTCACTGACTTTCCCATCTAGGATTTGTACCAGCAAACATACTATATGTCCACAGTCTTGTTTCTGTAACCTCAAGACTACAAACTCTGCAAAAAAAAGAATAAGAATTTCACCATCTTGCTATCAGCATTTGTTAGCCATGCTGATGTAATTTACTGTCATGATGATGACAAATGTCAAAACTGTCATCACTATTTAAATGTATGTATATGTATGCAGGTTTTTGAAACCATATATTTTCACTTATTCTTTATAGGGCTGTAGAAGTTTAAGAAAACTGTTCTAGGAGAAATATTTTCATTCCTTTAAGGCTTGCACTTGCAATTCTAAACCTGTGAGATTGGTAGAGGTATGGCACCTATTTAAGGATTACATTTGCACTCATACACTCATGGCAGCTGTTGGAAGAATATCACTGCTGGCGACTATCTTTTTCATCTTTAGTGAGCTTTAGAGAATGATATCTGAAACGCGAAGCCTTATGAGTAAAAAGAGATTCAGAGCCAATTGAATGGTTTATCCTCCAGAATGTGCTGTAATGGGAGCAGAATTGCAGGTTTTACTGAAATTTTGCCTTTTCCAGAGGGAGTGGAGTACAACTCTTTGTCAAGAATCTACTTAAAGGAATGGTTTGACATTTTAGGAAATATGCTTACTTACCACTCTCATATCTGTCTGTTCAATCTGAAGCCATAGCCAGCAGAGGGTTAAGCGTGAAGACTAGAAGCATGATGTCTCTGTCCAACCTCCCATAAAAGAAAACTTGTCATTTCTATACTTTGGCTTTTGTACATATTACAATATATAACTTTAATTTAGTGATGCTGGTGGGCAGAAATTCTACACTTTGACAGAGCCAGTATAGCTGTTCCCCCATTTCCAGTCTTTATGCTAAACAAAGCTGACCATCTCCTGGATGTAGCTTCATATTTAAAGAACAGACATGAGTGGTATCAATTCTAGGGCTGCAACTAATGATTATTTTCATTATTGATTATTTTCTTGATTAATCAATTAGTTGTTTGGTTTATAATAGATCAGAAAATGGTGAAAAATGTCGATCACTGTTTCCCAAAGTCCATGATGCAACCTAAAATGTCTTTTGTCCTGACAAATAATCCACAATTTAAAGATATCCAGTTTAATATCATAGAACACTAAAGAAACCAGAAAAAAATAATTTAAGAAACTGGATCAGGAGAATTTTGGCATTTTTTCTTAAAAATGACTCAAAATGAAATAGTTTGCAATCAACAAGTTGATTTATCGACTAATCAAGCTCTCAATTTCTTATCTCTCAGAACGAAAGCAAAGCAGATTTTCCAAAATGTTGAGCATTTCCTTGTAAACAAGTACATAAAAAAGCATCTCAGACAGTGATGAATAAGATTATGGCACAAATGTTATAAAAAGCTGCTTTATTGCAGTGGCTGTTGCATGTTGCAGCTGTGTATTCAGTGAGAATGTGTAGGAGGGCTGAGGTTGACATTACTGAGGGTTTTATATTTGGAGCTGGACTGGGAATTGTGCTGTCATACCCATGGCTACTCATATAATCCTAGAGGAGCTCAAATGCTGGCACGGTCTCCACTTCAGAGCCTTATGAATTATGCCTTACACCCAGAGACAAGATCCACCGAGGCAGTATTTATTTTTCTCTCTGTCCCTCAGCCTGGATTCCCAGGTTTATATTTGTCTATGTGTGTGTGACACGAAGAGGGAGTGTGTACAGTAGCAAAAGTGTGTGCTCTCGATGATGTGTGTGCTTTACTTCTGTGTGGCAGGAGGAAGAAGGGTATACACTTTGCCCATGAGTGAGCATAAGAGTGAAATAGTGTCGTAGAAACAGTGGGCAGAGATTTCTGAGCTCCACTGGCCCATTCAAAGCTGTTGTCACAAAGCTGCCGCCCTCTTAAAGGAATTATGAGAAAAGATCCATCCCACACTTTCTCTTTTAATTTCCCTTTTCTAGCTGTACCTTTAGTCCTCTCCTCTCACACTTTTGTCTCATTTTCTCCTTCACTTTACTTGCATTCTTCTCCCCTTTTGTTGTTCCTCATCAATATCTTGTTGTCTGTATCAGTACAAGTGAGCAACTCTAGCTCTCTGCTTCCTCTCTTCAACCCAGTTGTCCTCTAAAAAGGCACCCAGTGGCGGCTCACTGCAGTGTTTCTGCTTTTGCCAGAGGCCACAAAGAAATCTGTTTAAATGTTGGCTGAATGAAGATTTAGCATAGAGGGAAATTAAATGCAGAGGAACAGAAATGTGGAGCCATTAGCGGCTATCTAACCAAGCACATGAGCCTACTCGGCTGACACAGAGGCGTTACAGTGTTCATGTCTATATTTGTGCATGTAAAAGAATAAAGTGCATTTTTTTGTTCTAATCTTTTGTTCTACAAACTCAGTTGTGATGAGAAATACACATACTGACAGTGCACACCATACACACTGTTCTTAACGCAGACAAATCACCACCATGTCTTCAACAGACGGTGTAGGTGTATTCTTGAATATCTCTAGGTTAGACATTAATAACTGCTTTTAATCACACTATTTTCCTCATTTTTCTGTTTCTCAGACTGCGTGAAGGGCTACTACAAGAGAGCCAAGGCCCACTCCGCCGTGTGGAATGAAAAGGAAGCCAGGAGAGATTTCAACATGGTGGCCCACCTGGATGTCACTCTGGCGTCTCTTGTCCATCGGGAGCTGAAGGCCCTGTCTGAACGCATGAAGGAGAAGTACTGGGAGGAGAAGGAGCACTACTGGAACATGCTGGAGACAAAGGAGAATAAAAATGAAGAGGAAGAGGGGGAAGGATTTGGTGGTGATGATGATGAGGAGGCAGAGGTGGAGGAGAAGAACGTGGAGGACAAAGTAAAAAAAGAAGACAATGAGAGTCTGACCGCAGCAACTAAAGATGAATCTCCATCCACAGACATACTTGGAGGAAGTGAAGAGGGCATGGTTAAGGTTACGCCTACTGAGGGAACAGATGACAACAAGGAAGAGAGTTCTTGTGAGATCAATCCAAACTCTTCTGATAAAACAGAGGAGAAGGACTGGCAGCAGATGCTACGACTAGTCATGCTACTGCAGAACGAAGGAAACTTCCTCATCAAAGAAAACCACTTTGAAGAGGCTTCTGTAAAGTTCAAGGAAGCCATCGAGTATGTGGACCTCCTCCAGAGTAAGGTTAGTATAAAATTGTAGTCTCTCTTTTGAGGGGGTGAAATGAAATATAAAATAATTGTGATTGTTATGATGACAACTGTCCAGATGAACGTCAGTATTGATGCTCTCCCTATTAACAAGCAACAGTTCAATCCACTCTGCGTGATGAATGTTTGAGCCTGAAAGCACTCTCACAAAAGGATTGTGGCTTACTCTGGCTCATAAACTATAATCATCTGTCATTGTTGCTTTTTCACTGAAGAGCAGCTGTGGTATTATAGGTATGCTGGTGAAGTGAAGAACAGAGAAAGAATGCTAAAAATAACAGCTATCCACCGAGATATCACTCTGACAGCGCTCGCCTGTACTCCTCTTCTCTTTCTTAAGATTCTTCACTTCTGCCACACCTCGCTGTTTCCTCGCTCTTCTCGTCAACCTGCCCTCTTCCATCTTCATTTCTTCTCCTTCTCTTCTTACATTCCTCTACGCTTTATCTCCCCTCTCCATCATGTTCAACACCCAATCTTCAACCCCTACATCTTCATCTCTCATTCATTTTTGTTTCATCTTTTCCACATTTATTCTGCCATTTATCACCACTGTCCCCCCCTGCCACCCCCACCTTTCTCTTCCACCATCATCTTGTCCTGTCTGTGTACTCGGCAGGTAGATCAACAGGGTGAGGACTGGGAGTCTCTGGAGAAAGTGCGCCTACCACTGATACTTAACCTCAGCCAGTGCATGTTGGAACTGAAGCAATACCAGCAAGTGGTGGAGCTCAACAACAAGCTGCTAAAGAAGCATAAAGGTAATATACAGTATATTGGGTTTGTGGCAGGTGAGTATTTTGATATAGAAATTGTAACATGAGTACATAATATAATATATAATAGTATTTTTTTTTTCCTCGTGCATCTTCATTTTTGAGCTAAAAAATATCAAGATCTGTTGCCAGTACAAATGCTTGGCCCTCAGCAAATGCCTGCTTTGACACTGCAACAATCCCTGATCTCTCTGTTTACCAGTGAAAGAAGAAACCAAACATTCACAACCGCATTGCTGAGTCTCTCTTTCGTTCCCCTGGCACCCACACATGGACATCACAGTCAAAAATGAATTCATTGTTTTCTTTTTGTTTTCTGCTATGACTGAATTATTTATAGTTGAGGCTGATGTGAAAGGGTTGTTCTTATGCTTTTATTTTTTCTTCATTTACTTCTCTCCAACTTTCGCCTTCTACTTCACCACTGGTGCTCAGCGCAGTTATTTCTTCCTCCCTCTTGTAGTTTATTTTACCTTTCAGTTTTCCTCCCTCAGTTATATTCTTGCTGACCTCCTGACCTTCCTGACATCCTGCTTCTTCTCCTGTTGCCTCCTGTGGTTTTTAAATGTTAATATTTTAGTTATTTTTACTTCCCCCCTCTCTTTTCTTGCACTCCATAGGTAACTTTAAAGCGGTGTACCAGCGGTCGCGAGCGCACGCTGCTTTGTGCAATGAGGATGAAGCTCGGAGGGACTTTGCCACAGTGGAGAAACTGGACCCAACATTCAAACCCTTCGTCCGCCAGGAATTGAAAAAGCTGGGTGAGAACATCCGCATCATGCATGCCCGCCAGAGCAAGACTTACAGGGATACGACACAGGAGAAGTGGGGGCCTGGTGGAAGCAAGGCCAAGACTGCAGCAGAAAAAGGAAGAAAGAAGAACCTCAAATTTGCACAGAAAGCCACTGAAGCAAAAACTGAAGCAGATAAGAAGACTGAAAGAAGTAAGACAGAGGAGAAGGAAAGCTCAGAGAAGTCTGCCCCTGCTGAGAAAGAGGGGGCGGTTGACACAGAAACAGAGAAAAATCCAGATGTGAAAGTAGAACAGAGTAAAATAGACCCAGAGTGTGGGAGAACAAGTGAAGGAGGGTTAGATAATGAAAATAGAGAGAGTGCTGTGGTTCAGGAGGACAGGCAGGGTGCACCAGATAATCGAGGAACAGATAAAGACAGCGATCTTGCGCCCACCAGCACAGGCAAAGATAATGTAGTGAGCAAGAGATCAGCCTGTGATAAGGGCAGAAAGAAGGTCAAATGCCAATCAAGTGCCGCACCGGGCTTAAGCAAAACAGGCCAAGGGAACAAAGCCACCAGTGATAAGACAGGAAATGGTGGCACTCAATCAAAATTGACCAATAGGTTGGAATTGTCTTGTGCAGAGCCAAAGGCTGCAGGGGAAGCTGAGGGCATAGAGACGGATAGACCTGAAACTGAATAGGATGAAAGAAAAGCAATATGGATGAAGAACGTGAAACAGGAGGAGAGACGAGTGATAAACAGCTCAAGTCTTAACAGGAAATATTGATTCTGCCATATCCAAATCCAAATATAAGCACAAGGAGAAAAATTAATATAAACAGCCTGTACTGGGCACCATTCTGAGATAAGTTTTATTATTCAATTCTCAAAAGGATAACTGCAGGCACAAAAAAACACACAGGCAGACTAGGAGTTTGCCAAATACAAAGATTTTTTTTTTTATTTCTGTACACAAAGAGTAGAAAGCAGCCAGTAACCCACTTGTTATTACAGTAAAAAGCCTTTCTTCAGAAAACTTTTTTATACAGATTAAAAACTCCAGAGAAAAGACAGCAAGAAGAAGTGTTTGAGTGCTGTACGTGGACAAAAACATGAATTCAAACCAATTAAACAAAAAACATTTGAATGATTAATGAGGTATATTAATGGTGATTTAAAAAAAAAAAGAAACTCAGTTTACCAGTAAGGTATGAGTGTGTGAATATATGTGTTAAGGTAGGACAGTGTTATCAACACCTTGGTTGAGGCTAGGTGATTCATTGCCCTGTCATGTGCGAGGAGACAAGTGCATGTGTCCTTGTTACAAGCATAGATACATGATAGCAAACACGGAGGGTTTGATGCAAAGGCAGGAGAGTAATGATAGTTGTTAGCCTGCTGGCCAACTACATGCAGTAACAGCCCTGTAGCAGTGTCCTCTGGGGTTACTCTTGTCTCTATGGAGAGCCTTTTTCTTCAGTCACACAGCTTCAGTCACGCCACAGGGAGCATGGTATGTGTTAGGGTTTGTACATGGATCAGACCTCACATGATCACAGCCAGGCAGAGATGAAACTTGCTGAGTGACTCTCCTGCAGCTGGATGACCATCAAAGGCAATTTAGACAATGGTGTCAAACAGCAGCAGAGTAAAATGTGGGGACAAACTGTATGGTAATATAACTATCTGTCATATGACAACCTAATGTATTTAATATTTTATTCTGCCTCCTCTCATTTAATCTCTATATTGTCTAAAAATAAACATAATGAATGTTGACATGCAATCCTGCGGGGAATGCCTCCTCTTCTTTTTTCACACACTGTCACTGTTACATCATTTTGTGTACACACAAAGGACCAACATACAGAAGTAGTGTGAAGGCGCTGGGTGATCATCAATGTGTAATGAGATGCGTAAATACCAATAAATAAGTGTCTATGAATAAACATTGCTTCTCATGGCTTTTTTTTCTTTTTTTTCCCTACGTGCCGAGCTGCTGCTCTTTGTTCTGACTTGTGAGAGCGTTAACAAAACAAATTCTTAAGCGATGCTGTTGCAGAGATGGATTCAACAGATGATAATGACTCTTCAGCAGCTAAACTGTGGCAGGCTTCAATGGAGGTGGAGTGAGGAAGAGGAGAGTTGTGTTTGGGAAACAAGGCGCTCTTCTCTTGCTTCCCTTAAGGCTATTAGCATTTGTATTATGAACGGCACATCACCTTTCCAACTCACAAACCTGTGGAACTGCGTCCTTGGGGATAGTTCCCTAGCAACAGTATCAAAACTAACTGGCAGCGAGTGCTGAGGAGGATGATATCAAATATGAGCGCTGTGTGCCTGGAGGGGGAGCCCATTATGAATGCAGCACATGGGTTTCAAACTCATGTATGATGAGGTCAGAGTGTCACTTTAAGGTTTAAGATGAATTCCTTTCTGTGTAGATCTCTGTGTTTTCTGTGAGAATGAGGCGGTATGATTGCTGAGAAACACACAGAGCCACTGCTTACTTGTTTCAGCCAACCTCTTGTCCGCTTCTGGAGATTTTGCTGTGGCAGGCACATCAAAGTGGATCTCTCCCGCCAGCCCTCAAGCAACAAATGGAATAGTTTTTTTTCCACCTTTTTCTCTCTTGTCTCTCAGATCTTTCGTCCCTTCGAGCATCCCCAGCATCACGGGTTCACTCATGAAAGCCTTACTTAACTGGTTTCAATGCATGGATGCTCACGTACTGTGATCCACACTTTTCCATTCTTCCTGTTACTCTGTCCTCCAAATTAACCACCAGCCTGTCCAGGGACTGACAGATGCTGGCACATAAACACACTCGCCTGATGCAACCTCCTTCCCTGAATTTCAAAACACAATTAAAAGTCTGTTGTGTGTATTCAGAAACACTAACTACGGATTTAGATCGTAAGGCATTAATTTACTGTGCTGTTTAGAACAGAATGTGCACCCTATGACCCTCAAAAGATGAGGGCAAAGCCATCCCAACCACTCGTCTTTTTGTGAATATCAAAGCAATTAAGTAGACATTAGCAAGGGAAAATGAGGCAACAGTGTTTTCCAGCAGACTAGCTACTGTTCTTCTCAAATCTACATGGAGAGGAGGGATTATTAAGGATGAAATCAGTGTAGGATCATGTTATAGTGGTGTGCCTTGTTCCCCCCCATAGTGTTTGAAATTGGCCTAGCAGAAAGAGAGAAAGCTTCAGCCTGGCAGCAGTATCGCCTGGAGCTTCTTCCTTCCCTTTTTCTGCACACAGCAGGAGAACACTAAGATCCCAGAGCGGACGCCTGCTTGCTGATATTTATCGGCAGACGTTTCCTCAGCAAAACCAATTTCAGTCACAAAACAAATTGGCTCAAAACTGAGAGCTAGTCTGAATCCCGCGAGCCAAAGAGATGAAATGGATCTCCATTTTCATGGGTGTGTATGTAGTCTGTATCTTTAGTGATGCAGCACAGTACATGTTATTGATCATGCAGGGAAGCATTTATGTATTTGTGCATAATGAGGGAGGGGTGCATTGTAAATAGCGAGTGTGGATGTGCACATATGTAGCAGCAAGTGTGTGCGTGCATGTATAGTTAGTGCAAGTGGTTGTGTATGAGCGTTAAGGGCTCACTTAGGAGAAGCGAGCAATGAGAGCGACAAGCAGTTTGAGAGGATTAGAGGAACACAGTGTATGCATACAGAGGCGCTGTGCTAGCGGGCACTTTGGCTGTCTTAAATAAATCATGGATTTAACTGATGATGTGTCACTCTCACAAAGTAAATAAGCTTGTTGTGGGTGCTGTCAACTCCCTGACAATCTAAACCACGCAGCCACATGAAATGCAGTCAGCCCAGCCCTGATCTAGTTTACACAAGCGAGTTTTAACGCACCACCTCCCTTCAAAAAACAAAAATAACAACCATGGTAACACATTGAAGGAGAAAAAACAAAAACACTGAAGATACAGGCATTCTGACAAAACAAGGGGATATCCTTCCTTTTCCTTTTTGCATTTTTTAAAGTTCCTTTCACGGAAGGTCCAATTTGTGCTGTGGACTGATATAAAGCTTCACACCTCCGGACGACTACACAGATACTGGTAAGCACAGTGTCTTGGCTGGGGCGTTTTCCTTCACTTCAGTCTCTCCCTGACCTGCTGCTAACGTTAGTTTCCTTTGGCTCGTTAACATGGTGTCAGGCTGCGCCACTGAAGTTATCAAGCACAGCCTGGCCAAACGGACATCAGCGTGAGCCTCTAGCAGTTTGCATGAAAAAGGCTTTTAGTGCACAGAGTTCCAGTGGAGGGTTAGCTCTGGGTATCATAGCTGCTGCAGTGGTCACAGGGCCTGGTTGTATTGTGGCCTGACCCCAGCCATATGGAGCTCCTCCCTCTGCCATCAGGCGTCCTTTCAGGCTTTCATGCTGCTCCTCCGGGCCCACTTGGGGTTAGATGTGTGAGGTGGTGCCTGAAATTAGGAAAGAGAAGAAGCAATTGTGGAGTGAAGCTTTTACAATTTGAAGAACACACGCAGAAGACTGAGAAAATGTTCTTGGTTATAGCTAAGAAGGCTATAATTATGATAATCCCTTTCTTTGTTCAAGTTACAAGCTTTGGACTGCCCGGCAAATTCCATTTTAAATGCGACGGGACAGTTTGCAAAGTGTGTGACACTGACACTCTCTTTCCAGCTCTGCTACTGTCTCCGTCTCTCTTTATCTTTACTCCTCCTCGCTGCCATTTAATCTCCCTGTCCCTTCCCCCGACTATCGACCCGCAGCAGTACATATTTGCACTCCTCTCCATCTCTTACTCTCCCGCGGGTGATGGAGGAGCAAAGAGTCTGTCTCTGAAGCGTGGGTGCCACAGCTGCTGAGACCCACACGGCCGAGACAAACTCACCCGGTTCTGAGGGGAAGACGTTTCTCAGCTGCTCGATGACCTCCTGGAGCTGCAGCACCGTGTCCTGCTCGTGCTCCATATCATCTCCTGACACACACACACACACACACAAATACACACAAGATGTTACACTTCTATGAATGGATAGGGGTGGGAAGGGAGGATGCATGGATTCAAATTCAACTTGCGTGCATGTGTCAGCCCTAAATCTGAGTTTCGTTGCGCGTCGCTGACCTGCTGCTTCAGTGTCAGTGGTCTCTCTGCTGGCCGGCTCCCCATGGTGACCCCCTCCAGACACAGGAGAAGACAGGGTTGACGGTTCTGATCCATTGGCTTCCGAATCATCTTTGGGCTGTTAGGAAAGACTGATTATGATTCAATCCAAATAATTGCTCATATTCATCATGTTACAGACTACAGAGTCATGTTATTTAGTCTTTCAGATAGTAATGAATGTGATGGTTAATGGCACTCAGCCATCAGTCGTCAACCGGCATCTCTGGAAAGATTTATTTATTTATTTTTTAAAAGGCAGTTTTACCCAACAGCTGTTTAACAAAACCTCCGGGTAACTGTTATTTGTGCTTTGATAGACAGATAAAAAAAGGAGTGAACTGCACCGCACAAAGCAGCACATCATAAAACACACTGTTAGTGGTGGAGGAGGGTCTCAAATCACAATCAGAAATACCACATGTACACAACCCACCATCTCTGAAGTGGTTTAGCAACAGTGAAGCAATACTCAAGAGGTGAGTAAGTTCAGTAGTTGCACCAAAACTGGGGTGTCTGCAAAGAATGGGAGGGATTCAGACATTCAGACTACTAAGGCGGATTTTATTTTTTGAGGAGATGAAACTGCAATATTGGTGCAGGAAGGAAAGGATTGTATGAATTTGAAAAGTTTTTTTCACCCAGGCATGTCCTCTTTCTCTGAAATCATCCCTCCTCTGCCACACTCTCCTTTCTTCATTCTCAATTTCCTTAAAGTCTTTAACCTGAAGAATATGCATCCTGTTCCTATTCTCGCCGTCTTTCTCCTCTTGTCTCCTTATATGCCACTTCTTCACTCATTGACCTGCATACGCAAATTTGCATCCATACTCCTGCTGCTAACAATTTATACTTTCATATTATAGTTACTGAGTAACTGTGTACCAGCTCCCGCTCTCCTATCCATCTCTTTCTCACACCTTTCCTTTAGACTGCAGTAAATCCTTTTATATTACACTCTAGAGTGTCTTAAGGCTCGTCTTAATGCTTATCCTCTTTCTTAACTCTTTCTATTCTGTGCTTTTTTGCACCCATACCACTGTTATTTCTATCATACAATATCATATCTTCAAAATTCAGATGTGACATTTTCAGGGCAGTTGTTTTTCTGCAACCTTCTACTTCTACTACCTTCTACACCTCTTTGCACTTTAAGAATATATGTGAAGCACTGTGATATCTGATATATGCACTGTGACGCATACAAATGTTGGAGTACATTGAACTTGAATGTGTCTGCCTGTGTCCTTTGTTAAAACTGCAGCTGCAGTTACATGTTAGAAACATAGCTGATACATTTACCCAGAGCCCCCTAACAGACAGGATGCTGTTGATGGGCATGTTTGTGACTGCTGGGATTCATGTGACCTTCAGTGTTTCTAATCATTCAACTTCTTTGGTGGAAGAAGTACTCAGATGGCATATGAAAATAAAAGTAGTAGTACATAAGTGTCAAAATAGTGTACTCTGTTACAAGTAAAAGTCCTATATTAAAAAAAAAAACAGTACTACCAGCAAAATATACTACAATCATATATTGTAGTATTATAAATAGTGTCTTTTTTGTATGGAAGATTTAAAATGCCTACATAAAAACAAACCAAACAATGAAATAAAGTGAATTTTAACAACTTCATGTGATGTTGAGTATATTAATCTACAACAAATAATCAAAATTTAGAGGGTGATCATATATTTTGCATGTAAAATTGAAATCTGCCAAGTAACTAGTAACTACAGCTGTTAAACAAATGCAGTGGAGTAAACATTATTTCCATCTAAAATGTAGTCCAGTAGAAGTATAATGTAACAATAATGTAACAAAATGTAACAAATCGAAATACTCAAGTAAAGCGCCTCAAAACTGCACTACAGTTCTTACACCACTGCTCAACTCTCTCTGTGACACCCCTTCCCTGTTACCACCATGCCTCTCTTCATACAAAGTAGTCAGCAGTCTCTAGAGTAGTCTACCTGTAGCAGTAGCTCCCTGAGCCTGCGCAGCTGCGACTCCAGCTGTTTGTTGTGGTCCTCCAGGATCTGCATACGGGTCTCCAAGCGCGTCTTGTGTTGCCGGAGGACCCGTGCCTCGGCCAGGAGCTCCTCATCCTGCTGACCTTCTGCTGTGGGTGAACCCGGCCCTCCTTCTCCAGCCTCAGTCAGCATAGGAACTGACGCCGCCTCCTCGTGCTTCCACTTGAGCCGCCTGTACTCTCCCTGCAGCACCCTGCAGGACCCGCAACAGAGGACAGATGGAGGGGAGACAATCAGTCCCACATGTTGGTGCAGCATACAAAACAAAACTGGAGACATTTATCCACCACTCGTCTGAACAAAATGTGCCTACTATACATATAGTGATCTGAAATGTTGAGTTACATATTTAGAATAAATACATACTCTACATGCATAAACACTAACACAAAAAAACAGTGCAGCGTGGGGCTAATGTATTGTTGACGTCTTACTACATGCAGAGCAATCATCTCTATTTTGATTATTAGCCGCAATGAATCCGTGTCTCCCATCTCTTACGTGTGTGACGCTAAGGCCATTAACTGACTGTGAGCTGTGAAGCGTTACTAAAAGTGTTTTAATTGAAGTAGCTGCTGGAATATCATGGTTCAGAATACGCTGGTCTATGTGCTAAATTGGTAGCATCCATCTGTTTGGAACAAAGAAAAACAGTACCTATCACATTGTCATCATGGCCAAATAACCAGTGCAATAATTAATTAAAACTGTTTGATACTGGTATTGATTTATTGTTAAGGTATGAGCTGCATGAGAGGATAACAGGAGAGAATATAAATTAAACTACAGCAGCCACTTGTCATCAACAAGGACTACAGTGACTGCAGTGTTATAACAGGAGGCATATTTTTGTTGAAAAACTGAACTGGGTCAACGTTTCAGACACCTGAAGGACAAAAGTGTGTGTGTCACTGTGTGTCTGGAAAGGTCACAACCCAAGAGAGGACAAGAGAAAATTATTCATATGAATCACTCACATAAAGGGTGCCTCTGGTAACCAATTAAGTGGACAGGAGAGATGAATTTTCTTCATTTATGGAAAATGTTTGAACCTTTAAGCTACTAGGATGCACTAAATCCAAATCAAGCATTGATATCTATGTGTTACAGATATGTCTTACACTTGTATCACACCAGTGAGTCATTAATCCATTCTGGCCTCTTCTTGTCCCTTGTGCAGGATGCTGACAAACTACCACACTGAGGAGTCTTGTTTTCTTATGCCTGTTCAACAGGATTTAGAGTGTGAATGTGTTTACTCTCTGCAGGAGGTCTGCAAATGGCAACAGACTTACCAAAAAGAGTGTTATGCCTCCAGATAAACACACTTATATTTGTGTTATTATGCTTCTAGGGAGGTTTACTGATGAAAATGACTCCCCAAACCAAACATTTGCATCTCTGCTACATGCCTTACCCCAAACCCTAATGTAAACATCATTCAAATTTATAACTAAATCTAATTCATCCCCAGTTCTCAACGCTTACTAATATAGTACATTTTACGATGTGGCTCAGTGTACTCTTTTTCCATATATGCAATCGATCTTGTTCAGTGGGATTTAATGTGTGTTAAAACAAAGGTCGATGAGTTTAAATACTTGGAGTCAACTGTTCAAAGTAATGGAGAGTGCGGAGGAGAGGTGAAGAAGAGAGTACAGACAGGGTGGAGTGGATGGAGAAGAGCGTCAGGAGTGATTTGCGACAGAAGGGAACCAACAAGAGTGAAAGGGAAGGCTTACAAGAGGGTAATGAAACCAGCTTTGTTACATAGTTTGGAGGTGGTTGCACCAGATGAAAAGACAAGAGGTGGAGCTGGAGGTGGCAGAGTTGAAGATGCTAAGATTTCCATTGGGAGTGATGAGGATGGACAAGATTAGGAATGAGGGACAGCTCAGGTTGGACGGTTTGGAGAGAGGCGAGATTGAGATGGTTTGGACGTGTCCAGAGGAGGGATGCTGGTTATACTGGGAGAAGGATGCTGAAGATAGAACTGCCAGGCAAGAGGAAAAGAGGAAGGCCAAAGAGGAGGTTTATCGATAGGGTGAGACATGCAGGTGGTTGGCATGACAGGGGAAGATGCAGAGGACAGGAAAAGATGGAAATGGTTGATCTGCTGTGGTGAGCAGAGGAAAAAGAAGAAGAAGAAGAAGAAGAAGAAGAAGAAGAGGAAAGCAAACATATAGTGACTCCCCCAATCCGAACAAATGAAGAAGGGACAAATCTCCAGACTCAATGAGCCACGTCTGAATACACCCTAAAACACAAATTTTGGGGTCCTGTTCTTGTTTTTATTGAGTTTTTTCCCCTTGCTACAGACCTGTTCTCATTCTCCAGGCGGGCCAGGGTGCACTGGAGCTGCTCCTTGTCCTGGTGCTCCAGGTGGGCCAGTAGCATGTGCTGTCCGCAGGGTGAGTCATGGTCCAGGGCTGGGCTGGAGTGACGCAGGAGGTACTGATCTTCATCCCTGAGTCCCCCACACAGGAGACAACACACTGAGCCACCAGCACACAGCCACCAGCAGCACAAAGCAGAGCCAAGGATAGCACGGGGGAAGCAGACAAACCAAAGCAAGGCCAGGCAGAACCAAGCAGGACGAGGAAATATATTGTAGCGAGACAGGACAGAATGGGACAGGACACTGTGGCAAATGCATTGCACTGTGCCTGGCTCACAGTCCAAATAAAAGTATTCTGGAATATAAGTTTCTGACCGAACCATTAACCCACTCACAGTTATTAAAAATGAAAGGTGGATCCTTTGCTACAACACAATATATTGTCCAAAAAATGAACACTTTATTGACAATGGAGCAGAAAACTTAAATGTGTAAGTACTTAATGTATGAGTCTAGGCCTACGGCTGCAAAACAATAAACGGATCTGTGAATGTTTGGCATTTATTTTAATGGAAAGACAGCTGTTTGTCAATTTATATGTTTGAATAATGTTGCAAGCTACAAAAGCAAACTGCTTGATTGAGCCAAAGTTAACAGCGAGTTATAAGCTTTGCACTGTAATACCAAATTATACATAGGCATATTTAAAGGACTAGTTCAAACAGACCTCTGCAACTGTAAGATATGTCACTTTTTTGTGTCCCAATTTAATACTTTTCCTCAATTAACCAGTAATGACCAGCTACAGTGAACTCAGAACAATGCATAGAGGTGGAGTGTAAAGGCTGCACAGGCAGGCAGTATGGTGGAGGACAGATAACGGTATGATGCCAGCCAAACACCAGCTGGAGGCACAGATAGCACAGCAGCACATAGAGAGCCATGCAGCAGGAAAAACAGAGAGGCACTGACAGACAGAAGGACGGGTTTGCAGAGTAAGAACAAGATACAACGGCACAAGAGCAGATAACAACACCACTACACATAAGGGGTAGAAGTGAAATGTACAGACGGAGACGCTCATGCATACATACGCACTTTCAGGCAATGAATCACGCACAAGCACTGACGCAAATACCGTATGTACTGATATGCAAACATTTTTGTGACAAAACTCCATCCAAGCAACACTCTAGATGCATTCACATGGCAACAGAGACATAGGGAGCAGACTTTAGAAGCACAGATGTCAGTAGTAAAAAGTGTTGCACTGCTGCAAAGTAGTCTGAGCCTAAAACTGGCTTTTAACGTGGTGTCAATCACAGCCTTCTCTCAGAACACACACACACACACACACACACACATATAAAAGACATATGAAAAGAAATAATGAGCACACTTCACAAAACATACACACAGATGCACACCTGGAGCCCTGGGGGACCAGACAACACTTTGCACGGAGCTGCTGGGCATGCAACCTTGACATTAAAGCACGATAAAAAAGAGGGAGGACCATCTCAGAGAAGGAGGAAATGGTTGACAGCCCACACAGATGTCAACAAAATAAGACATGGACGCATACTAGTACATGATCTCAAACAACCTTAACCATTCTCTCTCCACTTGGCACTTTGTCAGCTTTCCACTCACCTCACTGGCTGCCTCATTTACATCAAACATCCCTATTCCTCTCACCGCTCTAACCTCGGCACCGCCCAACCACTCAGACAGCTTCTACAAATACACAGACATCCCTCTTTCTCCTCAGTGGGGCTTTGTGTATCTACTCAATGCCACAGACTTTAATCACAGCAGGGATGTGCATGATGAAGGGGGCACTGTGTGCACGCTGCTCGCTGTGGGTCATTTTCATTATGCAGCTGATTATTTATGTGATTACCCAATCTTTCCCTAACAGTCAAACATACATGTACAAGGCGTGAGCACACACATAGACACAGAAACATTCGGTGTATCAAGATGAAAGGGTGTTCACACAAAAGACACACATAATCCCTGTAAAGGTTGTGGTTATAATGAGGGGGGTTTGTAGTGTGGGGTTGGCAGCATACTCACAGACTTTCATCAGGAGACAGGCTATCCGTGAAGAATGAACAATTCTGGCTCTCCATTTCTGCCAATCTATATATACACACACACACCAAGGAGAAGACATACACACACACAAATTTACCCACATATGTATACAAACAGACACACAAAAGAGAAACACGTGAGAGTAAATTAGTAAGAGCAAAAGCAATACGCACTGGGGAACTATGTTTTCTTAAATACAAGATAAAACAAACATAAGTACGGTTTAACCTTTCAAGTACTGTGGATTACTTTATTATTATGGACTGCAACTGAACAGCAAGCCACCCAGACAAATCTGACTGACAAGACTGCAGAGTTGCAGAAATGCAAAAAAATAATAATATAGAATCTATCTGCCACACAGCATGAGCTATAAAAATGTCCACAAGGAGGGAGGATAAAATTCTTATAAAATACTGTAGCATCTACTAGCATGCAGGCAATAAAACAGCCTTTCAGAAATGTGCTGCTGTCCAGCACCATGGACAGCAACTGTGTGTGTATGTGTGCGTGTGTGTGTGTGTGTGTGTGTGTGTGGAAGCAGCAAGTGAGCTGCTGTGTGGCTTTCCAGGACCAAGGACAGCGCTTCCAGTTATGCATTACATCCTGCTGACTGTCAGTGGACAACTGCACTGCACACGCTGCTCTGTAAGCTGCTTCACTATAACACAAAATAAAAAATATTGTGGTAGGGGGAAAAAGTGTATTTAAAATACAGTGGGGTCATTCTGTTAGGTTTGATATAAAAAAAAAAGAAAAATCACAGCTAGAACAATCACCTCACTGTGTAAAAATGATGATTCATGTTCAAAACTTAAATTGCGTTGTCCACTTATTGCAGGGTAGGCAGTTCAATCCTCAGCTCCTCCTGTCCATATCTTGAAGTGTCCTTCAGCAAGACACTGAAACCAAATGACTCGAAGATATAAAAGTGTTGCATATTTTGGCTAATGATTACTGTTGTGTATGTTATTGCTACTAATAGACAAGCTCGAAACAACAAAAGTAGTCAAACACTCAAACTACTCCTGTGTTGTTAAAATATTTAGCATACCTTCTTACACTCTTTAAGTGTGCAACAACTTTTCTTTACATGAGTTGATATCATACTCAGTTGTTTGCACTTCACTCACTTGAGTGTGCATCTGCAATTATTGGTGTTTTGTGGCTAATATACTGATAATCTTTTAATATTCTAGGACCCAGTCTGCCCTCCTTAACACACAAAATGCTGTTTATTAATTAGTGTTTATTGGTAGTGTTTTCTTGTGTTAACCATTTATCACTAATTAAATGTAGTATCATCTCCCCCTAACAGGAGCCTCAATAGTTCATAACGCAGCAATTCTTACTTTTTCTTCAATGAAAAATGCTCACTCTGCTTTCTCCAGCTACATATATAGCTCACACCTGAATGCAACAAGGTCACCCATACTCTGGCAACTGAAAAGAAAATGTAGGAAGCTATGATCTGAAGTAGATGTAGGATGAGACAAGTGAATGAATGAAAGTGGCTACACCACCAATCTGATTCATCACAAACTGGTGCAGTCTGCTGAATATCAAGTGTTAATGATTTATAACAGTGTTAGATGATCCAAGGATAGGGTTCTCCTTCATGTAAGGTAATTAACCAGCACAGATAACCAACCCCCTGATGCAAATGTGCTGGGAGCCCTGTGGCTGGCCCCATACATACTTATACATATATACACACACACTCATGACATGAAAGCAGTCTTAAACCTATACTGCAGCATTGCAGCGGTACACACAGACACACGCACTGACACCCTCCATGCTGCATCATCTTTCTCAGAATGTCGTCAGCTGAAGGAGTGAGTGATGGTGGGAGGAGGGGTGTGTGATGTAGAACCTGTCAGGGACATTCACATTACGTCTCATTTCTTTCCAGTCTCCAGTGAGACCTTAACACTGAGAAATTTAGGATTTATCCATGTCCTGTTATAGGGGCCCGGCCTCTGAACCTGACTACTCATAATTCAATCTGCGACACAATTCACCAGAAAGCAGAGTCTCAGTCAGGGACAACAGCAAATGAGAAAGCAAAGGGCAGAAAATAATGGGAAATAGTTTGCGTGTGTGTGTGTATATGTGTGTGTGAGTGTCTTGTGCATACATGTGTGTTTCTTTCATGTGCTTCTTGTATAAATGTAAATGGATGTGGAAGGGAAATGAGAAACTGGAGAGAGAGCAAGGCAAAGAGGGGAGAAATCCTGACAGAGTTCTAAGAGTTTTTTTATTATCTTCTTCTCATCCATCCTCTATAAGATGTCGAACCAGCACTGATGATGAAAGGAATGAACTCTACTTCTGCATCGGCATGGGGGGGAGGGGCAGGAGAAAGAGAAAGAGA
This sequence comes from Thunnus albacares, assembly GCF_914725855.1. NCBI lineage: Eukaryota > Metazoa > Chordata > Actinopteri > Scombriformes > Scombridae > Thunnus > Thunnus albacares. The sequence goes on from NC_058115.1 coordinate 21,032,684, forward strand.
GAGAGAGATAGAGAGGACAGAGGAGAGAGAGAGGAAGAGACAGAGGCTGTCTCTGTGTTTGAAATGCCGACAAATCTGGCTTTCCTCACCCCAAACATCAAATAACGTATCTCCCCTGAGATGGCTAGAGACTGCATTATTGCCACAGAGTAACACGTATACCCCTCATTGGCTGAAGGGCACTTTTACACAAATGCACACGCACACACACTCACACACACACACAGACTCCTACACACACCTGTCTAATGTGTCATCCCAAGAGAAGAAATTCTGACACTGACCTGACAGTGATGACATCCAGTTTTTTGATATCAGCTTGACTTTCCATTAGTGTCCAAAGTGAGTGCTGAGTTACGATTAACGCGGGGAATGAATTCAAACAAGAAATGTGATTTCTCCCTTTATATCGTTTATGAACTGACAGGTAGAGGGACAGGAGAGAGAGGGAAAGAAAGAGAGAAAAGTCGATTGAAGTCAATTCTGCATGCTGCCAGAGTGCAGATAGAAGTCTCACCCTCGCTATAATAAGGACTGTCTACTTCTGTTATCACGGTGCTCAGATCACACTGGAAAATAAGCACACTGCTCTTTTTTTTTTGTTGTTGTTGTGTCTAAATATCATAGCATGCTGGACCAATGTACTACTGGTCAGTGAATTACAAGTGGAAAGGGGGGACAGAAATAAGAAAACATCTTATAATATCATGTAGTCCAATCCAACAACTACTACTACTAATACAACCACTACCTTAAACTTACCATAGAGTTGAATCTATACATCTCTGATTTTCTTTCAGTATCATAGACCTCCATTTTTGTCCAAAAATGTTTAAAAATACATAAATGAACCACACTGGTGCACTGGCTGACATGTTCCTTCATTATGGCGAACATTGGCACTGTAGTTTATTCTGAGTCGATCCCACATAAACCATCCTGCTGCCATAAATACTCGCTAGAGCACCAAATCTGCAGCTGAAAACAAATGCACTATTTACTCCTGTTTGAGTCACATTAGCTAAAAACTACAGTGCCAGCTGTTTTAGGAAAATACTGAGCCTTTTAAAAATAAAAGTATATATTCATGAGTCTCAAAGTATTGTTCTTTTAATAGAATTTGTTGACAATAACAAAAATATAGAAGTTTTTATTGGCAGCCTTATGCTTTAAAACTTTTATAAATGTGTTCAGAACACATGGAGACATCAGTATAATATTACAAGTATGTTGTTTTATCAAGTATTCAACATCTGTTTATACATACAGTAACAGCTGCTTCATATAATGGTTACAACTACATCATACTGTGTTATAAACCATTTATTAATTGATTATATACTACTTATAGATGCTAAACCAGGGTGTTGAACTATAGTGTTACTAATACAGAACACTGTTTGAAAGCATAGCCTGAGGAATCATAGAGTATGTTATTGTCTCAAATGAAGAGCCTTCCTGATTCATTCTTATGTATAAAACAAGATGCATGAGAAACAAAGAAGCTTCTTGACATGCAATAAGATGAGAGGCTGAGCAAAGTTGCTATGATACTATAGAGATACAGAGGACACTTATACAAAACATTATTCATCTGTGGGAGTTTTTCTAGCATTTTTCTCAGCACGTTGAGAACAAACTTTATCTCTGAACATGTCTTATCTTTACTAAATTAAATTGTTTTGTCATTACCACTTTTTTTATCTGGGTGAAGGCTGTAAGTAGCTACAGTATCACACTGGCTAAGATTTTTTTTTAAGTGACCAACACAATTCAAGAGCTGTTTGATGCACTGTACTGTACTGTAATTGGTAACAAATGAGTAAATGTGTTAGATAATATAACAGAAGAGATATCAAAGAATTGAAAAGAGGGAGCAAGAAATAGAGAAATAGGGAGAAATGAATATGTGGGTGGGAGACAATAGAAGAGAGGGATCAAAGATAAGAATAAAAACAGAAAACAGAAGAAAGGCAGAGATAAGAGGGGTAAAGAGGACAATTGTGTCTGCTCTCTTGTTGGTGTGTGTTCCCTCTGTTTTGGCAGGGTGTAAAGCAGTTGTGTGTAAGAGCCTCGGGGAAGTAATGTAACAATGGCACACTTACTAGCGTGCACACAGCCATGCACGCACATACACGCACACACACACACACACATAGCCGGCTCAGTGGAAATGGACGTGTGTGTTCAGCTCTGCAGTACTGTGGGCAGAGCTGCCAGGAGTGTGGGGGTCCAGTGCTGTGCCCTGTTTATAACCTGTCAAACAGACACTAATCCACACTGACAGCTCCCAGGTGACCAATGGGCTCACTGCCCTAGCAAGTGACAAGCCGCTAGGCACGCTGAACCCCGCTGACCTCCACACACAGCAGCCACAAACTGCTCTGCTTATGTGTGCCAGCGTGTGTTTGTGTGGACAATAGGAGTGAAGGAAACTGCTGCGTAGTACAGTCTCTACCCTTGCTGGAGTACAGTGTACAACGCAGCCAAATCAATACTTCAATCAGTGTTTGGCAAAGACTAAGGGTGAGGGAGCAGAGAAGACAGAGGAGGCAAAGAGGTGGAAACAGGGGTGGAGTTAATATCAAGAGGAAGGGGGGTTGATTCAGAGAGCGGAAAGTGAAAGAGGGAGAGTTTTTTGTAATTATTGGATGTATTGCACAGCATAGCGAGACACGTACCTGCTGGCATAATGTTCAATCCTGCTGTGTGTGTCTGCATGGGGCAGCTTAGGTGAGGAGCACGGCCTGGGAAAAACAGAAACCAACAATAACACCTCACCAAGGCATTTTTACAGTCTGCAAGTGTGTGTATGTGGTTGCAGCAAAGCCTAACTCAAAGTTAATTCACACATATTACTGCAATAATCCAGAATAAGAGAGGTTAGTTAAAACAAGATTGAATTCACAATATTACAACAGTAAAACATCTCTAATTAAATTTATTCAATTACTGACCATAAGTACATTTTTTATGTACTTGTATTTTACTTGAGTATTTCCATTTTTTCTACTTTATAATATACTTATATACTATACTGGAAGACAGAGTTACACTGAACACTAAATGGAATACTGTAAAATAGTTTTCAGTTCCCAACAAGAGGTTGATTGTGGACAAAAAACGGTGGCACATTCATGCTTAAGGGTTTTGATTTTCCAAAGTATGATCTTGTAAATGTGTAATATGGCCATTGTGCATGTTTATCATTGTACTTTGAAGAAACTTATATCCATTATATTGCACTATTTGACTCTGAAACATGAGTTGTGGAGTAAAAAAATGAGTTGGAGTTACCTACCCCCCTGCATCAGTGATAATAAAAATGCAATAATATAACACGCTGAAAAGGGTCATTTTGCATAATTATTACTTTTGATGCATTTTTATAATACTTCTATACTTATGCATGCATTCAAAACTTTACTACAGTAAATGCATGACTTTTACTTATAATGGAATATTAATTTACATAGCTTTCTACATTTCTACTTCTACTTAAGTAAAAGATCTGAATACTTCTCATTTCTGCTCTATGTCAGTGTATGGAAGGTTTAACTCATTAACTCGTGTAATGTTTGTTTGAGGTTATAAAAGGTGACCCCAACTGTGACACAATCAGCCAAAACATGGGCCTATAATCATGCTAAATCTTTCTGGGTACTATCGTAGCCCTAAGCTATGCTTGTTGATGATCTCATGGATTTTAGTCTCATTGCTCTTGTTTTTCCCTTTGGGTGAGACTCGCTCATGTGAACAGAGTGTCTGACCCACACTGAGATCACAGGAATAACATTATGTTAATTCTGCATACTGAGCTGTGCCTTTTAACCCATCTCAGCGAGTCAGAGTGCCCGAAATTGTCAGAGCATGATAATTAGCCTGCAACAGCAGGTGTCTGCATGGTGAGAGAAAATGAGAGAAATATGACAAAAAAGCAGAGACAGAGAGTTGTCTGTGCGAGTGTTTACGCGTGGGACTCACGTCTCGGAGCTCTCAGCTTCCAGCACAGATTGCACCGGCAGGTAACCTCTCTGAGGGTGTTTGGTGAAGTACTGCTTTGACCTGAACTTATTCTTCAGAGTCTTGGCAAAGTCCCTCATCTTCTCTCCTGAGGTTGTCTGGATTGTGATTATGAGTCGAGGAATTGGGGAGGGGTGGAGGAGGGTTGAGAGTTGGTAGCGGCGGCGGCAGCGGGAGTGAATGGGTGGGAGACAAATTACACCATTTAAGAATTCTTAGAAATGTGCTTTCTACAAAATGACCACATCTGAAATTTGTCCACCCTGTCTCTGGGCTGGTTTGTCTTATTTTTGACTTTACTAACTTATTCATCCATCTGCTTTCTCATTCAAATTCAGCTTCCTTCCCTTTCTACAGTATGTTGTTTCAAATTTTCCCTCTTTTCTGTCTCTCTGGCTCTCTATCTCCTGCTCTCTATCATCTAGTAGAAATCTATGGGCACCTGTCCACCTAGCTATTGTGAATAACTGCTGCCAGCTAATATAAAATATTGTCCAGTGAAAAAAAAATCATTGTAGAGATGGCCTTTTGCCATATTTTACAGATGAGAATTTATTAGAGATTAAATCTGGCACCATCTCAGTACACTCCAGCACTTCAGTTACGGTGCCACAGCTACTCCTCTGGAATTAACTCGACTTCGGAGACTGTGTGTGCAATCGCCTAAGACTCTGGTTTTATTGGGATTTAGTGCAAAATGTGTGCTCGAAACAGCACTTTATGTGTGCACTATGTGAGCCAAAAAGGATGAGTGGCACTCAGTCGCTGCTGGATGAGACAATGTAAGCATATGTAACAGTATACACTTAGAGATGATAGAGATCTTAGAGTGGAGAGCCGCCTAATCTATATCTGGCAGAAGGAATCAGGAGATAGTGGTATTTTTCTTGAGTACAGCTGAGTTTTATACGTCCCTGGAGCCCTGAATTTGTATTCAGTTAGAGCGCTACATAATGTTTGTCTTACTGGGGTGTAATACTCCATGATGGGGTAGTGCAGCTTCTTTCCTTTGGTAGTGCGGCCGGTTAGAAAACATGTCTGGCAGATGTCCACATTGAACTGCTTCAGACTGCGATACCTGTCAAGATCAATAAAACAGAGAGGCTTTGCAAGAGAACCGGACAGAGTAGAGAGAGGAGTGTGTGTGTGTCTCTATGTGTGTGTGTGTGTGCGTGTGTGTGTGTATGTGTCAGATTTGATGTGTGTCTATGTATCTTTGTTCGTCTACATGCATGCTTTTTTCACACATCCCTTTCCTGCATACTAATAAAAAATGTATGGTGGTTAATTTTGGCTGTGTGCTTTCTGACCAAGGTATAGAGATAAGAGAAGGTGAATTCAATAAATTAATAAATAAATAATTCTGTTCAGTGCCAGATTTATCAAAGATTGAGAATATTTTTCTAATAATGATAAGAATAGTATCTGCACACTTCCAACTGCGCAATAACCATTTTTTGAGGAAAGCTTTCAGTGAGGGAGCTTCAAGCAGTCATACTTGAAGCTTGCCTCACTAAATGAATACTGCACAGACTGGTGTGTGCGGATGCTCCTCCAATTATTATATATAGTATCTTAGCTCCAGCATCTTCAACAAGCCTTTGTCTGCTGATACAGTATCTCTCTTCTCTATATATAAAGCAAGGAATCTCTGTCTCTCTGTCTGTCTGGATGTCTGTGTGTATGTTTGTCCCTCACATATCTCGAGAACTGTTCATCCAATCTACTTCATACCTGGCAGGTGGTTTGCTGGGGACTCAAGGAAGTGCAGGGTTGATGTGTGAAGTTGTTTGGATGAGAGGTTTTCAAGAAATATATAAAAATACCTAATAAACAACATTGATTTGCTTCTTCTTCTGCTTGTAGAGTCAACGAGCAGAAATACAGACAGCGCTACTCTGCCATTGCAACCCACATTGTGGTCAGAGGTGGGATTACATCTGCAGTGTTAATGACTTAAAAAAGTTTAAGAGACTTAAGCTCTACTATTGAACTGTGTACTGTGAACGAAACTTGGCATGTTCAAGACTTAGTGCTGGATGTCTCAGGCACGTTCAGAAAAAAAAAAACCTCATAAACAATACTGCTTCTGCTTCCTCTTCTGCATGTGAAGTCAACAAGTGGAAATATGGAGAGCACCACTCTGCCATTGCAACCCACATAAGAACTACCATAGAGAATGAATTTTAAAAAGTTTAGAGAGTTAAGCTTTATTCCCATTCCTCATGTGCAGGAACTTTGTATTTATGTTCAAGACTTGCTGGATGTCTCAGGCATGTTTTGAACGGGCACTACAGTTCATCTGATCATCTTCGGTTCAACTCAAAATTGTAGTCTCCAGATATTCTGCATGCGAGGCATTTAGGGGCCGGGTACTGTTCTCTCTAGGCATTGAGAAATCGGCCCATGCCAAACAGGCAGATTTTGAACGGGCACTGCACTAGTATAATGAAAACAGAAAATACCAGCTGGCTTCTCCATTTAAAGTTTAAATATTCCTGGGAGTAATATTCTTATTCATCTAGTTATTAACAAGCTGTAATTAAAGTGCAAAATACTTAAAGAAAATGTCTTTTGCATTCATAATACATACACTAGCAACAGCCCAATCCTGGTTACACTTAAACATATTTACGTTAAACTTCACCATCACCTCTATTTTACATAATGCTGTAATCCATTCATTTTTACATTTTTATTCTTGACATGCTCTATTGTTTTGTGTGTGTGTGTGTGTTTGTAACTACATTCATTTTCATGTTCTTTGTTCTTTTCTGTTAATTTTATTTGATGTTGCATTAGCTTAATTCACCCACTGGGATCACTGAAGATTAATTTTATGTTAGCCATTTATGTACATAACATCTGCATGTGTGTCCATTTACCTACACAGGAATGCCTACCTGAAGCCCTTGATGGGACACTGTTTGCAGACGTAACATTTGGCCTGGTGCTTTGTTGACTCTGCAGCAGCCACACGATGGAGGACAGGCAGCCACACCATCGACTGAGGCTCCAGGCTCATCCACTCCAGGAAGTGAGGCACCTCAATGGCAGGTTTCCCTGGGGCCTGGACAAAGAAGGTGGGGGGAGGGGAGGGTAGGAAAAAAGTGCAGGAGACAGTAAACAACCCAAATATAGACCAAGAGAAGGCCAGGTACATAAAGTAATGAGAAGAGAGGGTGTGCTTCCTTTCCAAATGTGGTCTTGCAGTGAAAAAAGGAATCAAAGAGAATACAAACGATATGAGGGCGTGAAAGAAGATGTGCTACACTGTGATATCTTTTGCTTTTATGCAACATTTTAAACAATTATAAAGCTAAAACACAGCAGACATAAAGTAAATTATGTATTTGTGTTTATACTGTACTGTATGTCTGTGTTTGTGTGCCTGCACACAGTCCGCCTCTCCCTGAGATACCTCGTTGAGAATTCCAGAAAGTGGGATAAAAAGGAAGTCAACCTAATAAAAGAATGACTTGCCAAGCGCTGAAAATCCGTGATGTGCTAAATTCTCATTAAGTCTGCATCAGAGATGCATTAAGAGGTTGATTTCCCTGGGGCTTCCTCCACTGCCCAAGCAGAGTCGCATAATAAATGTGTATGTGTGTGTGTGTGTGTGTGTGTGCGCGCACGCTGATCGCACAGTCTGCAAGGTGTACAGAGGTGTAGAGTCTCCCGGGATGAAGAAGCTCCTCTTTGCGCAGCCAGCTTTGCTCCATGTGGGGGGTCAAATATCAGCCCCTCACATACCGAACACCTGGAACTGGCACTGATTATTCAGAGCATGCTGCTATATCACAAAGCAGCGCACTGAGCAGATGTTATGCTTTGGACATCGTTGGAAAAGTAGAGTGATAAACATTCAGTTGTCCATCAAAACTTTGATTTCTGCACCGAAGCTATGCAATATTCTCACAAGTATGAAAATGATCACTAAATGTGAACACTGTTAGCTAATTCTCAGAACTCCCTGTTGACTCTGACCTAATAACCTCACACATACAATAACACCTTCAGCAACATCATATTGCTCTGTATAATCTCCATAATCTGTCTTTCCGGTCTTAAGTCAAATTCATCTACTCTTCTACCAGCAGAGTCATATCCATGTGAGGTAGCAGCAAACGCTGTATCTACATCTCCACAATCTGTTGTCATTCATTTCTAAGCCAAATGATAAATGGGCAAATGGGTCACACCCCCAGTTTGCATTACATGGATATTTCATCTGCAACTAAATGCCCTGACATGGAGCAAATAGAGAAAGGAATTGATTTTAATCAGCCATAGCTGATACAGCAAGCATGGACCAGAATAGAGTGGGTATAATTAGGATCTGCCTCGAAAATGAGGGAATTAAAAGGCTTTGCATAGGCCACCTTCCAAAAAAGCTCTGTACCGCTTCTAACCACTCTGTAATTATGCGGTGTTCCAAAGTGAATGTCACAAGGTAAAGTTCTGTAACCTGCAGCAAACGTACAAGTTCAGACGCATTCAGAACCAGCAAAGTGAAATGAATTCATGCTTTGAACATGTCTCCTCATTAGCTACTGTGACTTTGCTTCATCATATCAATATCCCAATGGATAAGGTTCTATAAGCAACTTTCCCATTTAAACTTCTTAGGTTTGACCTACAGTCTCTGGTTGGGTAGTAACATCATGCATTATCTACAAGTAACTGTATTTTATGTGCATTAAAAGCAACGCAATGCAATATTAATGCGCTGTAATGTCTGCATCTTTGTAAGGCATCATTCTGAATACTTGGTGCTTCAAGAAGACTTCCTGAGAGGGTGCATTAAACTTCCTCTCCCTCTTAATGAAAGTCGGACTGTCAGTAAATCACAATGGGCTCCACATAGCTGGCAGCTTCCTGGTGTGACATCATCTTTTTTTCATACTTGGCTTTTGATGGAAAGCATCCAAAGGCTTGATTTTGCCATTCATCTTTAAAGTTACTGATTTAAAAATTCTGTTTCTGTATTTGAAATACTCTCTTGACAGCGATATGTTCTGTTTTGATTTTGTGGAGGTCACTCATCATTTTTCTGCATGCTAATTAATAGATTAGCAGGTTTGGGATACTGAAATAGTATGAATAAAGGGGTTTTCAAGGTCACCTTCAACTTTCTTATCATTTAAGCACTGAAACTAGCATCGACAACAACATAACTAGTCAGTAACTCACTTGTATCTGGAATAGATTAGCTAGTCTAACAGTGACTTTATGCCATTGATATAATAAATACACATAAAACTACATCAATGCCAGCATACAGTATATATCCAGTCAAATGGAGCAGGGTGGACTCACAATCTACTGCATACTGATGACTTGATATGTGCTTATTCTCTATAGTGTCTGTGTTCATGTGCGTGACAAACTGTACATGCACTATTGCCTATCTGTGACTGTGTTTAGACATGACATACATGTGCCTCCCTCTGTCCTCACCATTCGGAAGCAGCTGCGGACGCTAGGCTCCACATTGCTGCCCCCAAAAGCAGCGACTTCACCCAGCTGGCGGGGGATCTGGATGGCCTCATGGAGCAGCAGGCTGAGGTGACGCTGGTCTGTCAAACCTCCAGGACCAGCCACCTGACGGAATAAGTCTGCAACCACCAGTACATACATGCAGGAATGTATCAATATTGCAGTAACTGATCAGATTTTACACCAGTGAGTGTTACAGTGTTCACTGCATCTGTATGCATGAAAAACAGTTATTTGTATGTGTATCATCATCATATATGCATTTTTCCTATATGTCTACATCTGTTGATTTAGGGCAATTATATTTATTGCTACATGTTCTGAACTTTTCAAAATGTAAATTAAGAATTTAATTCCAAAGACAAGCATTCACAATTTATAAAATATAGAACTCTGTCTAGAAAATAATACTATAACATTAGTATGAACATAAAAACTATATGCAGTCATGTTTACACCACCAATGACGTGTCAACACAACAGCAACACATCTGTTTTTCATCTTTTTTTCATGATGAACCTCAAATTCAAGAATTCAACAAGTTTACCAAACCTTGTTTTGTGAGATAAAACTCACTCTGTGAAATATAGACAGAGACAGAGTCGGTATTAATGGCCCGGTTGGTCTGCTTGGAGATGAAAGAGCTGCATAAGTGGAGTCTTGTCAGGTTTTGAATGAGGCCTTTACTCACTGTGACTCTGCCTGTCTCTGAAGAGATGAATGCTGACAGGCATGTGAGGGTGCTGCACAATGCCAGTTAAGCATCCCATGTATCCCCCCTCTGTGTGTACTTATTCAACCATATGGGGTCAACATTTGACTTTAACACCTGCATGTTGAGCAGAATCCCCTATATAGTCCTCATAACCGACATGATTGACGTTTTTACATTTACAATGTTCACATTGAGCTGTTTGATAGAGATGAGTTTTGGACATGTTTTATGGAGACACTGCCACAGTATATAGGCCTATTACATCTGAAACACACAGCCTGCAAAGCTGTAGACATTGCAGTGAGATTATTGTATTCCTGGATTTGGATACACCAGCCACAAACTGCACAATCTGTACCTTTATTACTAAATTTGTTTGTGAAGCCCTTAATATGTTTTTAGTAATTACTATTTCGTATGAAACCACCTCTTTACTAAGTTGGGATTACATCACTCACACAGTTTTGGTAATAAAGCCCCAAGTAAAGTGTGTTTCTAAGTAAGCAACAATGAAAACATGGCTTCACTGGAGCATTGTGGGGCCAGTTAATGAAATGACCACCTTTAATTAATAAAGAAGAATATAGCCATATGCTAGCAGCTCTGTGAGGCTGCACTTGCTCAGCAGTGCTTTGAGCTAACGTGAGCACTCTAACATGCTGACAATGACAATGATAAGATGTGGATGTTCAGCAGGTACAATGTTTACCTTGTTCACCATCTTACTTTAGCATGTTAGCATTTGCTAATTAGCACTAAACACAAAGTACAGCTGAAGCTGGTGGGAGTGTCATAAGTTTTGCAGGTATTCTGCTGTAACCAAAGTATTTGGGTGGGAATAAAATCACAATAATCTTTTCAACAGTTGTTGAGATATTTCAGTCAGTTAAAGTGGTGGACCGACCGACTGACCATCTGAGGTAATTCACTTTGTCCAGTCTTCAAAGATAATGTAAGACAAAACTAGCTGTGCAAATCCAATGGACTACGTCATTTGACTAAATCAGTCTGGAAAACAACCATTAAGAATCAACAAAGCCATGCTGTAAGTTACTTCATCAACAACTATTTAAACATTGCAAATATACATATACAAAGTCGTACTCTGTAATTGTATGGACTGATTTCTCCCTCTTTCCTCCCTTTATATACTAAAAATGATTTTAGTGTGCAATTTAGGAAAACATTTTAAAACACCTGCCATGTTTTTTTCAATGTGAAAATTAGAAGCAGAGGCCAGTGCCAGCACAATAAGTGATGCATTTGTCCAATTAGGTGTGAAAGCATTCCATGTGCTTGTGCAGAGTAAAATGTTAAACAAAAGCAAGTAAAGTAAGACATAGTATCACAAACTTCTATCACCATATGGCAAAGTGATTATTTTTGAGATGACAAATAATGAAAAGCACATTCATTTTCTGAATCACAAGCCAAACAGTGACTATGATGGAATAAACACCCACCATCTGTATCTCAAAGCAGGTTGATATAAATGCCTCACATTTATTTGCAAATATTATTCCAGTGACGTCTGGAGATGGCAAAAATGGGGAACAATCAGAGAAATGACAAACTGCTAAGGCCACCACATGTCTACCTAGACCAAGAAAAAGACAGCTGACTCACCTCAGAGACCATTCAATTCAAGGCAAATCTGGTCTATATCAGTCTTGAAGAGCAGACACAGATGGTGTGCCATACAAAAATAATCCTGTCATGGGTTCAGCAGTGTTGTCTCAGATCCTGAATCCACTACAAGCTGTTCTAGGTCCAACTATCGTCAGTTCAAGTGCATTTTACTTATATTTCCAGAATGACTCATGAACTAGGATTACAATAGAACAATAAAAACATATCTCTGACTGGAGCAGCACACTAATAAAACATTACAGCATAATTTATAATCAAAAAAGAAGGAGGGGAGGGCCCCAGCTCTTTGCTAGTTGATTTGAGAACGATAAATGAGAGTGAGAGCCATAGAAAGAGAGTGTGCCTGAATGGTGTCTTTGGCAAGCAATCCTTTTAAGGCCCCCGGTATACTTTGTAGAAGTAAAAAAAGCTTTCTCCACTATGGCAGCAGAGTCATTTCCTCCATTAGACTAAGTGGATGTCTTTATGTAATATGGGCAATCAGGACCGTTATGTTTTGGCTCATTGTTTGCAGTTGAGGAGGTGCATTAGGCACATGAGCGAGCATCAGACTCACATTTGTACTTCTCCTGGACATCTGCGTTGCACAAGCTCACCAATCCCATCTTGAAGCTGAGCACACGCATTTTGCCGTTCCGAGCACTAAAGGAAGAAAAGAAAAGAGGAAAAAAAAAGAAATTCCAAGGTTATAGTTTTTGAACTGTGGATTATCTCAAATTGTAGTGTATTGTGTCTTTGTAATGTATTCATACGTTGGCTGAGCCCTGCTGGGAGGGACAAAATGTGGAGGAATTACGTGGGTCAAAGCAGTATAGTACAGGTCAGTGCAATAGTGTGAAATTGTATTAGAGCACATCTAGAGTAACTAAAGGCACTACAAGGACTTGATGAAGTGTTGTGTCCGTGGGTTCATGCCCAGAGGAGCAATAATAAACTCAAGTACACCACAATGTCACTTACAGACAAACATGCATGGATACTGTATAAACACACACATAAATTACACAAATATTCAGTGTTTGTGAGGATCAGAAGTGCTATCCCAGCTGAACAAATAGTCTGATCACTGGCCAATGGCAAGGTCAGTGAGATGGATGCTGTTGTGCCCTGACCTGAGCCTAAAAGGGCCACATTATTTTTTTTTCTGCTTGAAAGAAAAAAGAGTGATATGGGGCAGATACACTGGAAAGGCTGGATTTGAGAGGCAAACACACCGCTGAAAATTTCACAGCTTCTGTGCCAACACAACCTGGAAGAATTAACTGCTGAGCTGAGAAGCATTGGCATAAGTCACAGGCTTATCAAATTAACATTTGAATCATTATCAAGAACATGACATTCATCAGAGAACGTCAGATCAATCAAGTATAAAATTGAATCAAAGAGTAAGTTCAATTTTCAGAGCTGGATGGTTCCTCAAATGTGTTCAAAAACAAAGTAGGGACACTACATTTTTAAATGGGTGAGGGGTGGGTCATACGTAACTTGAGGAAGTGAAACATCGCTTAGACCAGACTATTAGGTTGAGAAACTTGAAGTCACATGAAGAAACATGAGAGGTCATGAGGAAAGCATTACTGTTTTTCCCTCGATTATATTCAGAGCCGGAGAGCACAACTGGCTGTCAACACTCTCTGCTATGTACCTCATGCCATCTTCAATATTCACCCCAATGCTGTTCCCCAGGGGTAATGTCTCTCCTGCACACCCTGCTAGAGTGACACACCTCTGGAGGATTCACATAACACACACAATTATATATCCACATACACACACGCGGTGATATACTATGATGCACCAGCACAAACAAAAACAAACCCACATAAAAATGGAAACACACCTCATTCAGATTCACTGCTGATATTTATTGGAAAACAAAAAGCAATTACTGAAATTTATGCAGAGGGTAAAGTCTCTGATTGTCTCTCATTAGCAGCAAGTAGTTAGGAGCCACCAACCAAATTTACAGCGCTCACGGGGTTATTCCTGTATTTCTTTGTCTGTGCTCAGTGGATCCTCTTTGGAGATGACAAGAAATAGTCAATCAGGAGCTAAGATGGGGTGAATGTTAGTGTGAAAGAGGATTTGTTTCTACTGTGTCTCAGAGGGGATGATTGGCCCTCTGCCTGGACATTGTTACTGGAGCTTTAGCCATGCTGTGGCTCTTTATAGACATCTATACAACAAGACATTGAACCAGTTACATCAATCTGCAGACAGCCTATTGTCCAAGGACAGTGAGGATTTGTCTAAAATAGTGTTTATTGTAATTGTTTTTGGTGGCATGAGATTACAAATAGTGAATTCTTGTGCATCACTGTGCAGTGTGTGTCTGTGGATGTATATTTACCTAAAGCTCCACTACAATGTATTTTTGACACTAACATTGACTCAAATAACAGTAGGTAGTCAGAGTATCTTTGGTGTAGATATGCGGTTTGTTAAAACGTTAGCTGCTGCATCTTATAAAAGGCTTTATTAATAACCTTGTGCTCTAGAGCTCATTGACTAAAATGACTCATAGTACTGTGAATAGGTACAGTTCTTAGCAGTGCTGAACCCACTGAGAATTAATACCCAACACTGCAGCACTTGATTCAACACCGTCACAATATGCTTCACATACCATGGCAACTCAAGTGACGCATACATCTCTGGCATTTAAAGGTACCTGAAGAGTTTTTACTTTGAACAAACACTGTTCAATTTATGTTCAACATTGCGCACTTAAAAACGTTATGTGTGTTAAATGGTGTAATTCTTGTGAGACATTAATCACGTCGTGTTTTTTGTAATATGTATATTTTCATTTTCGTGCCCTTTGTAAAATGTTCACTTTGAGAAAATGAAGACTGTGATAATTAGTCATGTGACTCAAATGTATTTATCACACTTGTGAGTACTCAGCAGTTGTACTGAGTGAACCTGAAGAGGCTACAGGCAAAACACGTTGTTCGCTCTTAATATCACAGTAAAGTCATTACAGTGTGCGGTGGATAATTTTGATTTTCACATTATGTGTGCCTTTTGGGTCAAACAAACTCATTAAACACATTTCCTTCCACCATTTTGTTTTGTTTGCTTTTGAAACCTGCATTGTTTGCATTGATCAAAATTAGAACCCACAGCTTCCTCGGGACAGTTCATGAGTTCATGTAAAGGTAGGTATATGGCACTGATATCATATATTCGTTAGCCCTTATACCTATTAATATACATACATTAATTAATGCTTGACACTGACATGAAATCTCCTGTGCTGTCCCTATGGGTGACTTACGCCATCCAGGGCTGTGATATATCATATAATAGTCTTGGATGTAAGGTTTCCTATTGATCAAAAATCACGTCATCATGTTTTTAATGCCTATGGACTGTAATAAATTACTTTCAGTTATATTTCTCACTGCTTTCAAGATAGAAACATCTCACCCCAGCTTACCCACCTGTCGTAGACGTTGAGCAACCAGTTGAGACACATGTCAACGCAAAGTGGAATGTTGACAAGGATGGACCGCTCCTCCTCCAGCCTCTCGTACAGAGCCGTCAGGCCATGGATCACCTCTACCACATCCATCACGTGCTCCCCCTGCTGGAGCTCCTGCTCCCGAAACACCTCCCCGAGGCTGCTCAGCGCCACTAAATCCACTAAAGACAGACACATAAAAACTACACGTGACTTGGACATGATCATACATATGCATTAGGAAATACAGATCCGTGGGAAAAACAGAGACATCTCTATTCAGCGGTGATCTATGAAATGTAATTATTTTTGTGCCTTTTGAGGACAGATAATGATGACAAGTTATTTTAATTCTGACACTTTTATTATGGCTACATGGTCTTTTAATAGTAACCTGACATATACCATAAAAAGAGAGATGCATTTACACATGTATACACCCACAGTATGTTCCTACATACATGACTGCACATTCTTTCTCTAACACAAACACACAGAGAGCAGGATCATCATCCTCACCTCAGCAAATGAGAGCATGGGTGACAGCCGTGCTTATTCACCCTTTTTGCCCACTTAAGCCCTGCCAGATGTTTCAAGAGCAGTGACACAAATTTGATTTTGCTCTTCTAAACTAATTTGATGGCCCATCCCTAGGAGTGGGGCTAAAAGGGTGTCCGTTGATGCCAGGTATAATTGGATAGCATGATAATGCAGTAGAAGAGAGACGAGATAACAGGAGTATTCTCAGGGTTGGGAGAGAATCGCCGAAAAATGTATTTCTGATGGGCTCTTATACAGCACTGCTCAGTCATTCACAAAGTGTGCAGAGAGAAAGAGTGAGAATTCTGCAGTTATCAAGGCAGCCTGCCAATTAAATTCTGTAGCGATATCAACTAGTAGACCAGAGGAGGGTGAGATAAGAGAGCGGACAAGAAAAAAGAAAGAGGAAGAGCCACTGAAAGGGATTTTTTACAGTAGTCCAGGCATGCTGAGTTTTTATTACAGCAACCCGGGACATGGAGGGGAGAGAAAGTGGAAGGAAGGTTGCAGAGAGAGGAGGAAAGGGAGTGAACATGAATAAGGAAAAGTGTGAAATTGGCCATTTGTGGTGGCAAATATGGGCTGATCTGGAGTTGCTAGGAGCACTGCAGGTCATGTATGAGATGGATGAGACCAAGGGAGGTGAGCACAAGAAAAGGCGAGAGAGAAAGGCCAGGTTTGAGGTAGTGAGAAACTGAGAGAGCAGGCAGGAAAACTGCTTCTCTTACAGTCAGAAACAAGTGAGAGTGAGATTGTCTGGCCCATGAGCTGTGACCCTGAAGGGGCACACATTCAAGCTTCAACCATGCGGCAAAAAACTAATTGTCTTCTCTTTTGTAAGTCAAATGGACCAATTAATAGTTCTAATTACCTAGCACGCCAGCGATCCTGGCACTGATGAAAACGAGGAGGGAATCCAGAGGTTCAGTGGTTCTAGTTATAGGTGTCTGAGCCATGGAGCAAGTAGAGCAGCTGCACTCCCACTATTAAACTTGGGGGAGCAAACGTATGCTTTTGCATCCCCACTTTTTGATTATACAACATTGCTATTCCAGCATTTGAGCTAGTTTGGTTAAATTAAATAGTTACATCTGGCTGTTTCATATGTAGTATATGAATTTAAAAATTACATTTGTCGCATCCCTTCCTTACCTAGTCTCTTACAGCTGGATAACTACATAAGATACGTTAACTATGTTACTGCATTCTGAATATCTGAATGGTTGGTTTTCAATCATCGTACCGCATTCAGACAAGTCAAGATCGATGTTAGATAGTCACTCTGACTTTGGTGGTGCAAGCTAAAAATGAAACACCAAAGTTTGTTGATTTTTTTCAAACTGCCCAGCAAGAAGGTGAGACATGATGATGCAAGCACTTGAACAGGTAGATTAGATAGCTTGTTGGATGTCAAACATGGATGTATTATAAGAGCTGGATACCGGGCCAAAAATGGCGCCCATTCAGTTCAATAAGAATTGCTTGGCTGGCGCATACGCCAAAAAAGGTTTCTAGCTTCTGGGTTTGCTTTTGCGTTGTGCAGTCCACTGAGTATGCTCAGTAGTGTTTCCCTCACTGGCCCCGCCCGTGAGCTCCTGCATGGCCTGTAGACTTTACATTGTGCTGACATCACAGATTTTTTATTTTTAAGTTGCTTTTCTTGACTTGAGGAAAGTTTTATAAATATAAAACGTCCATGGATCAAAAATTCATAATAGAAAGAATCATAATTGACCTTGTTTGCAGTTCTAGGTGTACTGTCAACAGTTTTATGAATGTCTCTTTTACAATGGTGGTCTATTGCGAAAATGCCTTTTGGGCCACAGGGGGATTTTTTGCTGCAATACCGTGAGCCAAAAGGCTGCAAGGCACAAAGCTACAAGGCTGAGCAACAGAGCCCGAACCAGCTCTTATGATACATCTATGATGTCAAAGCTAAGACAACCATCCGAGTCTGTTGGCTAGTGTGTCATTGGAATAGCTAGCTAGCTAACATTAACTAGCTAAACAGCTTGGCTGAGCCAGGTGAAATGTTGAAGGTCAGGGTGTGGTGTGCAAGGATATGAATAGAGCTCTCTATAGTTCTCTCTCTCTCACTCTCTCTCTCTCTCTCTCACACACACACACACACACACACACACACACACACCACTCTCTCTCTCTCTCTCTCTCTGTCTCTCTCTCTCTCTCTCTCTCTCTGTCTTCTCCACTCTCCCTCCCTTCTTCACATGAGTAACCTAAGTTCATTTTTCAAACCATTTTAGTGTTTTCATAAGTGTGTTGCTCTCCTTAATGTAGAATGATGTGACAGTGCAGACTCAGGGAGGACAGAAAGAGACCTAACATTCTAATATATAGTGCAATAAAAAGTGAGCGTTAAAGTGAAAGAGCAGCTTTATTGGTCATGATTAAGGGCTCTATATTGCAGGAAATGGCACTTTCAGGTGTTAATTAAATGAAAATTGTCCTGCCATACCTCCCCTTGCCTGTCACTAATCTTGCACCCCCACTTTTAACTGTAACGAGGCACCCATAGTTCCAGTGGCTCTTGAGTTTATCAATACGTTTGATTGCTGCATTTTAAAGTCAACCATAAAAGATTGCGGAGAACATTTTCAACTGTCTCTCTAAGTAGTGTGGAGAGGAGCTATGATTCCTTCGACAACTGGATAAAGAAATGTGCCAGAGCTGATCGTTATATCTCATTCGAGAAGAGAGCTTGTCATAGTGGATTACTGATGGTGCAGGATAACAGTATATCACTTAACCAGCCATTGCAGCGCCGCAGACAGAAATACCATCCATGAAATACTGAACGTACATCTCAAAGTCTTCTGAACTCGCCGCAGCTTCATAGCTGTTCTGTATGCTGAGAACTTGATGTTGTTCAGATCCGCTAATGGAGAGAGAGAGACAGAGAGAGATAGAAAGAGATTAGAGTAAATGAAAAGAGGAGAGAAAACAAACCCACCCTGCACCACTCCATCCTCTCATTGAGGAATTAGACATCACTATCTCTCCCCCTGTTTATCACACCATTGCAGCCAGTCATTAGCAGTATACTCTATTGCTATTATTATCTACATATGTACGTGTCTGTGCACATGCATGTGTGTATCTGGCAGAGCATGTGCATGCAACAGCACGCCTATCTCCCCTGCAAGCTCCCTGTGTCAGATCAGATTAACAGTAAAACTCATGATGTCGTTTAATCACAATTAATTAAAGGCTAAGCAAAAAGCAATCACAGCGCTGGCAAATTGGGCCTTGTAGGTTAATGACAGTAGCAATGTAGTCCCTAAGGTGTTTGAAATACAGGGCCCTTAATGAGCTGTGTGACAGGGCCTTCAAAGCAGACGCCCAGTGGTGCTGGTGCTGCTGTAGCCCAGAGGGGGTCCTAGGCGAATAAGCACGACTCGGAGAGTGTTTTAATTGTCTTCTTACTCACCCAGTGCTTGGTACAGTTCTGTCATCTTTGGATGGTCCCAGCACGTTGTCTGGGCCTGATGGCTGGGAGAAAACAGAAATGTGAAACAAAGGCAAGGAGAATTCGTGGGGGATATACATTTTCAGGCCAAAAAGATCAAGGTAAAATGGAGTACAAATGAGTCGAGGGAGCAGAGACAGGCAGGTGTGGCAGACGGTAAAAGGACTGAGATCAGAGGGTAGTGAGTGTAAAAAATGAGAGGGCAGGAAGGGGTGACCATTGTTTACAAGAGATTTCAGGCCATAAGGAGAAGACACACGTCAAACATGGTAAAAGAATTCATGTTCAGGCATCAAAGTTTCGTTACTCTGCTGGATATATACTGCTAGTAACTTAAAAGGCTTCACATGAACAGTACAAGAAATGTACACACACCAAAAACATACAGTAACACCACCTTCCTCTCCCATGGCTGGTTCTATGAGCATGTTCAGCATTAACCCTTACTGTTCAGATCAGAGTTGACCCATTTTTACTTTAAGAACAGTAAAAACAACATAAACACTATTCTTTTAGCCTGAAAATGTATGATTTTTCCTAAAGTGACCTAGAATACACAAAAATGGAAATATTTTAACTTTTTCAAAATGTTTGTGCAGCTGATATACATTTCTATACATGTAGCGTGTTCTGGGTTACATGTGACCCATATTTAAATCATAATTCAAAAATCACCTTTCAGAAATATATTCTTCACATTCAATAAAATGAATTGAAATCATGATGGCTGTTATGTTCTCCTGTTTTAGGTAACATGGGACAATAATATAATGTGATTGTGAATCCCCACTGGTGCAGTAATACAGCCCACAAAGAATTGACTAGCAGACTAAAACAAGACCCACGAGGCTCTTTTGCAAATGATTAAGAAAATAAATACTGATAAACTGTAGAGGAACAAACTGTACACTTAATAATACCATCCTCTAGGCATGCACACACCTACACACACAAAGTTACAACTCATTGATAAAAGCAGCAGCACTCTAAAGGTGAAATGGTATTGATGAGGTAAATAGATAAACAGATGAGTGCTCAGGCAAATAGGGCTCACGGTAGCTCAATATTCAAGTTCCTCTCTGAATCATATATTATTTATCTGCTCTCTAATGGTAACTCTGTACAAATGTTTGGACAAAGGAAAGCTTTTTTTTATGTAAAACCCCTTGAATATATAAATTATATTGCACTTAGAGGGAAGACAGTGATGGTTTCTACTACCACTCTCTGCTACTGATGTTGCTTGTACAAATGGCATATTAACTCACAATGAAACAGCCAAACCAGTTTCCCTACACATCCTTGTCGTCAGAGGAGCTTCCACATTTCCCTAAAACAATTAACTTTTCTGGAATAGATGGTATTTAAAGAGGAAGAATTACAGAAAACAGCAATTGACCAGACTTGGATTGGATTTTGTAGTTGGTGATGTCATTTAACTGCTGACAAAGCATGAAAGTTGTAGCCTTTTCCTGACAGCTGAAACACCTCAGATTTCAGCAATGCAAAAGTCTGGTGCTGTGCTCACTGATGGCTTTTTTTTCCCGGTTAGAAAAACCACCAAGCCAATCAGAACTTTGTAAGCCGGATAAAGAATGAAGACTCTAGGCAGAAATATTATCTGCCAGTTCTTGCAACTCAATTTCAGTTCACTGAGACACACATCCAGTTGTTGAGGAAGAGCAATCAAGCTCAGATTCACAGAACTTCTTTTCACCTACTGGATCAATGGGGGTGAAGGAAATGGTCAAAAATAGATGGTGGTGCAGAGGGAATAGGTGCTGATTGGCCAAAAGTTCTGTGAATCTGCACTTGATTGCTCTTCCTCCACGACTGGATGTGTGTCTCAGTGAACTGAAATTTAATTGCAAGAGCTGAATGTGGAAGTATACAGAGAGTTGGATTTTCAGTGAGGATCAAATACAGTTTCAGAGCAACTGAATTCAATGTCATAATATTACATTCACTTTCAAGTTTATTGGATCCAAAGTAATAAATTCAATTTCAAATTATGCAATTCAGATTCAGTTTTTCAATGCAATTATAAATTCAAGTTGAGTAAATCAAATTCAGATTCAGTTTCGAGTGACACATATTTCTGCCCATATTTCTTTGAGTCCGATTAATAGGCTATGAAACTGCCACAAATCACTCAGCACAATTCAATCAAGCAGTTTTGAACTGACCCCCCCCACTCGGGAAAATATAAAGGAGGGAGCAGGGCCGGGAATACTGCCAGCCAATCACAGTAATCGTTTTTTGAATAATGCTACAAACCATAGACATATACACATATTACCACCATATTGGTCCAGTCTAGTCACCCCTCTGAATGCATAAATGTAATAATAAAAAGTAGTAATAATAAAAGTCACATTGCTTAGTGATCAGCATATTGAATTAAACATGTTCATATAACGTTCATACATATCGTTAAGTATTGTGAAATAACTGCTCTCCCATAAAAATATTCCCTGTGCCTTGGTTTTGGCATGTCTTTCTTTAGAACATTAAAATGCTGCACAGAAGTCTAGTATTCTCTACTGTAGAGAGCGACCGATATCTATGCTCAAAACAGTCTGTTTCACTATGTAAAGGTTAGTTTGGAGCAGTGGAAACTAAATAAATATTGGTCAAAAACTGTAACTAATGTGCTTCATGGACATACAGGAGTTGTACCAATTTGTCACAAAAATAACAAAATATCCTCTCTTTAAACCAGCTTCCTTACCTGCCACAGAAAAAGTACATATATTCCCTCAATGCAGACACTGACCCTGAAGTTGCACTTACTTGATGTAGTAGGGCACTTTGTTCGGGGAAATAGCACGCTCCCATGGTATCTGCACTGAACCTGTGCGAACACACAGAGACGAAATCTATTTCAAAACAGGCATGTCATGCATGAAAAGCCATTGTGCACAATGTTCCTGACAGCAGACAGAATATCCATTCAGACCTTAAAAGAGCTGCTCTGGTGTACAACAGGTGCAGTAAAGCCAAAAAGAAAAGTCTATTGTGTTGGGTTTCCACAGAGTGTTGGTTTGTTTGGCGCGGTGTGATAGAATATGGGAGGTAGAGGAGACGGTGAGACAGGGTGACCGCGGCGTTTTAACCGGCCTCCAAACTGAACCACAGGGGGTTCAGCTGAGGATCAGAGAGGATGGACTGCACTGGAAGAAGCAAGAGGAAGACAATACGGACAGACACACACTGATACAAAGGCAGACACACAAGCTTACACACACACACACTGTGTCATTGTCCATAAATGTATTATGACACGGCACAATGCAGGCTTATGTGCTGTTGCTCTGCATATGTGAAAAATAGGCTACCAATGGACAGCTATTTATGTCCATGCACAAACAATCTGATGTCATCACAAGGAGGAAGAAGAGGTAACTTTACAAATGAAGCATTCAGACCAGGCTGAAGCCCTGGCTTTTGACTCGCAAGGAGTATAGACATCTGACATCATAACAGTATAAAAATAACAGAAAATCACAAAAAGAATGATATGTCCCCTTTATGTAAAACTACAGAGGTATTTTCAGCAAAATGTACAATGTGACAAGGGGCCTGAACTAGACCTTGCTTTTTTGTAAGGGGTCATGAGCCAAGGATCTTATTTAAGAAGTAACTAGTAATTATACCTGTCAAATAAATGTATAGTGGGGTAAAACATGCAATAATTCCTACTAAAACTGTTGTGAAGAAGAAATATAAAGTCACAGAAAATGGAAATATTCAAGTAAAGTACAAGTACCTCTAAATTGTCCTAAAGTACAGTGCTAATTGAGTGAATGTACTCAATTACAAGCCACTACAGCACAAATCTGTATACCTATGTACACTAAGCACCATATGCACCATACCATATGTACTATGTGTTATATTGAAAAACACATTGAAATAAAAAATGCATAAAAAAAATAAACACACAGACGCAAAACCAGACGTTCCTGCAGGGTGCAGTGGGCTGAGCTGGCAATGGCATGGTGCTATATAAGCCCCAGTGTGGCATTTCTGAGCGAGCGTGACAGCAGTAAAACTGGAAGGGGTTGGTGAGGACAACAGAGACACACAAGCACACACCACTTGAGATACACTCCCACAGAGAGCACGGCCACGCACAGCTTTTCCACTTCTTCATCAGTTCAAACTAGGCAAAGTAAATCACATTTTTCGGCCCCCCTGCTAGCCTTTGAAGAGCAGCAGGTAAAGGAAGAGACAGAATCCAAATATGTATCTCTGTTCAAATGAGAGCAATGACTGTTGTGATGAGCATCACTAGGGATGCTTATCTCCACAGTGTGCTGGAACTGATGAAGACAGACAAACAAAGCCTGCCGGCTCCACCTCTAACCCAAATACACACACAAACACACATACACACAGGCCGTGTCTTATAGCCTTATCACAATCATAACTGCAATACACCTGACCTTCTTTTCATCTCCCCACACTCTGAGACAGTGCCCTGGCACAGCATGGCACAGATTGGTGCGACATGAAGCACCAACTTCAAATAACAGAGGAGGACTCTTACTAGAAAGGAAGTGCTGCGATCCGGGGCCAAAGTCTCTATGTGCATCCTGGAGCTGCTTCAGCCTCTCCTCTATGGAACCCTAAGGACACACAAATAAACACACACACATATGCAGAGTTAAATCAAAGGGAATCGTGCTGTTCATCCCTCTTCATCACAAATCCCCACAATAGAAATGCAAGCACACAGACCACCTGCTTTTCCTCCATTAGTTAACTGTGGAATATAAATTATGTCTTTTTCCCTCTGTTGCCCCTCTTGAAGGACTCTGAAAGCCTTTGAAGAGCAGCAGGTAGGAAATAAAGACAGAGATTACAAAATAATATATTTTGTGGAAACGAGGACAACGATTCCTGGTTGCAGTGTCAGCGTGCAATAGAGCTGGTGGAGGAGAAGATGAAATGAAACAGGAGGGGGGAGGGAGGAGTGTGTGAGCTTCACATGTGTTGCGTCAATAACCATGGAGACTGAGTTGACAAAATTAAGTTTGCCATTGCCTTTGTAAAAGCATTTCACATCAGTTATGTTTCCCATAAAATGGGATTTAGTCTGCCTAATCCTGGTTTATTTGAAATGTATTGGATTGGGCACATGAATCATTGTCAGCTGGATGTTGAAACGCATCCTCAAACAATGGGAGGAAAAATCCACTCGAAGTGAGGTACTTTTGGAGAGAAAGAGAAAAGAGACAGAGTGATAGGCCTTTAAACTTCAAAGAAAAGCAAAGTAATGTGTAAAGTTAGATATATTAAGTTGGCGTTTCTCACTGTGCACACGTCATTGCTCCCTCGCCAGAAAACAATATGATCTTGAAAGTGATTTAAATTGGTTTGGACTAATATTGAAAATTGTCAACACACCATGGAGATGCTACTGCCAACCATGGGGTGTCGTACAATCTATTTGCTGTACAGGCAATTTGGGCTGCCATAAGGAAGACAAATGACTAAATTATCCATGATCAACAAATATTAGAAAATCAAATTTGGAAATACATTTTCGCTGGTGTCAGAGCAGCCATCAACAGGGCACAGGATGTTGCGGGGATTTAGGATTTATCATTTTAATTAAGAGAGAAATTGGCCAAACAGATAGAGGCAAAGAGAAAGGTTTTTCCTTTCTGCTTGATTTCACTGAAAGATACCAAGATGCCAGGTGGGTGCATCTTATTGCTTTGAAATTAATTAGAGTGATTGAGTAGAGATAGCAGATCGACCAGGGCGTAAAGCAGCTAGAAGAATGCCGAAATACACAGAAAAAGGTGTTTAGATTCGCTGTTTGCGACACCTGTTCCTTCTTATATCACTCAAGCTTTACTGATATCCCTGAAACTCTGAGAACAATTCAGCATCTGAGAGATTAATATGTGCTGGTGACTATGGATACTAAAAGCCTTTTTAACAATGTTGATCCTCAGGGGGGATTAGAGGCTCTCACTTACTTCCTGAATCAAAGACCAGAGGACACACTACCTTGCACACAGCGCATCAAAGATTTAGCAGAAATTGTCCTGTAAAAGAACTTTTTCATGAAGACTCTTTTTACCTCCAACGCAAAGGGACATCAATAGAGAGCTAGCTGAGTCCCAATTTCTCCCCTTTCCTTGTAGCTCTTTTTTGAAAAAGAATGGGTAATGAGTCCCAACAATCCTTTCCTAAAATACATGGCACGGTGGCAACAATTTGTAGGGGATGTCTCCTTGATATTTCAGGCTCCAGAAAGTGTGTTATTGAGATTTTATGCATATCTGCATGTTTTTAAAAGCCATTTAAACTTCATTTGAATAAAAAAACTTTCAGACATTTTAATTGAAACAGAGGGCAGATAGGCTACTGATGTGCCTAAAAATAAGACTGGCAGATGTTCCTATTATATGCGTGCTTATCCCATCCCACACAGTGGAAAAATGTCAGTATAGTTGCATTTGTATAGGATATAAGTGCCTCATATGTTTCTGAACAAAGAGCACTTGAACTTCATCGGTTTGGTCAAACAAGTGTCCTAAAATGGATCAACAGAGCTAGAAATAAATATGAGAACCATACACGAGAAAAGTGTCTTTTAAAAATCATCTAAACTCTTCAATTTACTGCTACCTACAATATTCCAACCTAAGCCAAGACCTGGAGAAAATCTTCAAAAAGCACTGGTGTGTGACTCTGCCTTGCTGTGATTTGTTGCAGCAAACAATCCAATAGGTTTCACTTGGAGGACAAAGGCTCAAGTTGAAGCAATTGACTTTATTTGCTTCACTCAGAGCTCAGAGCACAGAAAAACACTGGCTAACAAATCCCATATAACAAATAACAAACACACAACTAGTCTATGCTGATCTGCTCTGCTTCTGTTCTGTTCTTGAACTGTTTCATTCGGGCCCACAGAGGCAATATGAAAGAGTATGCAAAAGGGGATACTGGAAATTCATTTTTAAAAGAATTTTTGAAGGGATGTTAAAATCATCATGTTCAAAAGAGAGAGAGACAGAGGAGGAGAAGCTGCAGTGGCAATTAAAACATCATCATAAGGCTGCGAACGACAGGCTGTGGAGAAGTTGTCATGAAGGTTATCTAATGGGAACAGGGTGTTCTCACATGAGGTGTAGTGAAGGCTGAATGAGTTCTGTTGTGCTCATATGAGCACTACACAGGGTGATGATGCAGAATGCAGCCTAAGCCTGAAAGTTGCCCACTGTAGAGTTACAGTAGCCTAATGCTCACTGGATAATGCATCCATACATTCAGCTAAGCATCGAGGGGAGGGCAAGTGCAGTTCATTGAATCCAAAGCACTTTATTCTTGAAAATTTTAAAAGGCTTTAAGAGTAAGTGCTTTGGATTCATTGAAGAATTCACCTCTTCATGTAAGTGCACAGGCTCATATCTTGATTCTTTTTTTTTTTTTTTTAAACATTTATTTATCTACTCTGCTGTATTTCACCTTCCAATTCACAACATGCAAAAACAACAAACACTGTGGGTACATTCCAATTCCCTAATTTGATCATTCCTCGTTCCTCAATCCTCACTTGACCTGAAAGTTATTCCTATTGCCGTCATGAAGGCCGTCCCAAAGCATTTATTTCTGCTCTGAGGAGCGAGGAATGAGGAGCAAGGATCTCTGAGGAGCTGTGAGCGAGGATACATGAGACTAGCCTTCGCGGGAATCTTTTACCGGCTGACATGCCCCCTTATTGGAAAGCAGTTATTGATTGGATGCTGTCAATAGATACAGATGCCAATAATTAATGAATAATAAAGCTCATTCTGCCAGTAGAAATGGTTCATGTGCCTCTGAGCAGGACACAGTACACAGTATAAATGCAGACTGCAGGTTTTTATTCATGTGCAGGTGTTTATTAAATAGGTAACCGGCTGCAGAGAGAGAACGCTGTTGCTCTGGCAGTGATAACTGTACATCTTATTAATATTAGGACAGTGCACATGTGCACAGACACAAACTCCATCAAAAGTTTCTACAGCTGTTAAAGCTGACTGACAGTTGATTCAGCTGTGATCAGCTCCCGCTGCCCTCAGAAACAGACATCGCTTCAGATGATGCTTCATGGGAAAGGACGTTGCATTTCTCTAAAAATATATATCCTCATTACCTCTCTCCTCGCATCTTTTCATGCATCTTTAGTGTGAGGGAATAAGATGCAAGGAAAAGACGCAAGTGAGGGAAACGTGGATACAATTGAAGGGAATTGGGATGTGTCCCATGCCTGTGCAATGATACATATAAACCGTTAAAATTCAAACCAATAGTTATACTATAGTTATAAAGAGTAAACGTCCTTTAAATGTTATTCTCATCTCCCTAAACTGAATTCATTAAAAAGATAGTGAGCTCAACACATCGCAGGAAAGATGTGCTACAGAAAAACAAAAGCGGTTAGACAACAGGTTCATACAGAGACTGGTGTGTAAAGGTTGTTGGAATGAATATTAATTACACTGAGAATGCTATTATGTTATTTAATTCAACACTTGCTGCAGCTGCTTCACAGTAAACACCTTACAATCAAGGAATATTGAGAATGTCTATTACTGTGAAGCTGCTACAGTTTAGTCAGATTTTAAAGTACAATATGGAAGTTGATGTTAAAAGTTTTTATTTATTTTTTTTTACCTCTGTCATAGCAGCAAACTCCTGGTTTTACATGTTTTAGCCCATTTTTACTTCACGTCACAACTAACCGAATCATGCTTGTTATAGACATTTGGATATATTGTAACAATCATTCCAGGCATCTATTGTTTCCATTCATTTTATTTCCATTCACTATGATAAATAGAAATAAAATCTATTTCTATTAAGTTAATAAAGTCTATTAATTGATTTTCATACAATGTGAAAATTAATGGCAATCAAAGGTTACTTTGATATTTAAGAAAACGGAAACTAAAAAACGGTATAGTCTTCAAAAGTGATCAAAAATGTTAAATACACATCATTTGTGTTATGGAGGTAACACTTTCAATCACAACACTTCAAATTGGAGGAGCTCAAGTACATGCTTCATGGATCCTCTAAAAATTCAACAAAATATGGCTGCATTTTCTCAATCAATTATGCTAACACTAGTTTGATAACCTGTACACACAAATGTAACAGCCATTTATTACTATCTGTGTGCTCCATCATATACTGTATTTTTGATTTCTGTAGCAACTTTAATTTGTCTTGCAAATTTTTTGTGTGTAATGTCTCATCCCTTTATTGCACTGTTAAGCTTATATCTGCCCCTGTCTATGTATTATGTCGCTTATTGGTATTGGTATGTTCAAAAACAAATAAACAGTCCTCAAAAAAAAGCAAGCTTTTAGGCAAGAGGGAAGAGCACTTAACACTTATCATTAGCAAGTGGACAAAATTTGCTACATTTCTATCATATATATGCTTGTATAGACCAGTAAGTTCAGTGGCTTTCATGATCTCTGAGTAAATTAGGCAAATGAGGAGGCTTTCATCTTTTGGCATGCAAAGACTTTCTGACCACCCCCTGGTGTGATGTTAGAACTTGTCATCAAAAACATGGCCTTTTATCCATTCCCCCAAAACACTCCACTTGTCCTTCACATGCCCAAAAAGCCTGAGGTGTGGATAAATATGAAAGCCTCTAATAAACCCATAACTGCATATGGACAAACATCACACTTGGGATCACTTTGTGAAATCTGCCTGGGGTTTGTAGGCTGGAAAAGCTGCTGCTGACAATGTCAAACAGACAATAGAGACCTGGCAACGAACTCTACCTGAAGCACTTTCCATCTGTTGTTGAGATGCTCCAGGGCACGAGCATTCTCCATCGACAAATGGACATCGGAGATAGCCAGCTGATGGGCCAGATCATTGATGTGCTTCATACCCTCCTTCACCTGGGTCAGCTCCTCCTTAAATAACTGCAGGAGTGTGAGAGAGAAAGAGAGAAAGAGAGAGAGAGAGAGAGAGAGAGAGAGAGAGAGAGAGAGAGAGAGAGAGAGAGAAGAGCATATAGAGGTAGATGGAAAAGATAGTGTTGGAATAAAAGAGAAATATAAAAAATGTCAAATGTAGAAAAACATTAGTCATAGCTGTCCACAAATAACAAGATTGCACCGACTCAATTCAAGTCAATTGAAATGTGATTCATGATAGCTTCTGGCTTAGTTTTAGAAACTACTTGGCAGCATCTATGTATTAACTTACAAAATGAAAGTGAAAAGAATGTATAATGAAGTTGGACCACCAACGGCGTCTGTTCATAGATTTTATATGTGAGCAATGTAGGAAACCAGGGAATTACAGTAAGCAGTGTCTAACCTAGGATAGACATGAATGTCAGTGTGTGGGCAGTTCATATGTGCGTCTGTTTGTTTGTTTACAGCTGCATCATTATGCACTGTTGGTTGAGTGTTATCTTTTTTTTTTTCTTTTTTTTTTTGCAGTCTGTGAAAACTTTTAGTGTAGATGTAAAAAGCATTTTACAAATGCCAGTGCTACACTTGACACTTGATATTTAATTTTTAAAAAGCTAAATAAATAAATATTGTGACAAGAATGTTTGCCTGTGTGACATGTTTTTACAATTATATTTTGCACACTGATTATTATTTTACTTATACTTACTATACTTTATTTGATGGGACACAGTGAAGACACTTAAAAAAGACTGGAAGAGGAAAGTGTTATTCAAAACAAGGAAGCTGTGACTGCATGGCATGAACACGACCACAGGACAGCCTCCCATCACATGTTTTACAGGGAAAACTTTCTTGCTTTTCTTCTTAAGGGTAAGGAAATCAATACCTGATATCTCCAAATATGCTGACTGTGTTTAGATGCCAGCACGGAGAGGCAACAAAATGCATCATCTTCATGATAAGGAGCTTAGGAGCAAGTGTGGATGCTTGTGTGTTGGTGAATATTGTAGAGCTGAAACACTTCATCCATTAACTGATGTGTCAATGTCAATCGAATGAAAATTAATCTGCAACTATTTTGATTAATGATTAAAAAAATCCCCCTCCACTCAAAAATGTGTTTTTCTTCTTGTTCCTACAGTTGAATGCTTGAGCTTCACTGTGCAGAATGATGTATGTGCAGAGATTGCCCTCACTTAGCGGTAGCAACACTCGGCACTCCATAATTACTAAACCAACGACCTGCCATTTGTTTAACAACATCTATTCAGCTGAGGATTCTAACCCATGCAATCTCACTGTGTCAGTTTGAAGTGCCTCATCCTTGTCATCATCTGTCAGATCACAGCTACTCCGACAGGGATGTGTACACAGGCAGGCACAACAAACATTTTAAAGCAACACAGCCTGATACAGATCTCACTTATTCATGAGTAACATATCACTGCTGTGTTTTTGTGATATAAAAAAAAGCTGGATGTCACTGTTTGATGTTTGTTTACGACGTGTCAAAGTGTCACAATGTGTGCTTTTTCAGGGATAGCCAGAGGCAATTATCTCAAAGGAGACAATTAAGTTACTCCAAATGTAAAAAACAAAAAAAAAAATATCTGGGATTCATGATAATGGGTCTGCATGTACAAGTGTGTGTATGCATGAGAGAGATAAAGAGACAGAGAAAGAGGAGAAAGTGTGTGTAATGTGGTTTTCTGTGTGTGTCTACCTTGGTAGCATCTATGTGGTCCTGCAGAGAGTCGATGAAGAGGTCTCCGACAGGCTCCCAGGCATCTCTCACCCCTTCTGCCTGCTCCAAGGCCACTGCCAGCTCCTCCATTGCTGCCTGGATCTGGAGTAGACGCTCCAACGTCCTCTCCATGTGTCTGAGGGTTTTGTTGAAAATTCAATTCATTGCAGTTAACTACCTGCACCATTAAAATATGAAGTTAATGTGAAACAACAGACTAAAAATCTGTGCATATAAAAGTCCATGGAGCATGCAGTCAAACACGCTATTTATTAAAATTTGTCATAATTTTTTTCACAATCTAAATGTTTTTACCCTTGAAAAGAAGTTTTAGTTTTCAAAGTAAACTCTGAATTTCCAAAGATCCAAAACTTGATAAATGTGTTTTCGTAATTGTTTCTGTAACAGATTGTAGTTGCCACATTTTGTAATCAGGTTATGGTAATTATATTATGTGAAATGTATAACCCTACTATGGACCAACACACACACAACCATAGAGTCATCGGGAAGGAAATTACACTCTCAACTTTGTAGCTCTAAAAGAAAGCATATTGCTGTTATATGGTTAAAATAAATCTTTCACTTTTTTGGAGTCTTTTATATTATCAATAAACATACATGCCTTTGTTCATTGCATATTTAAACAGCATTCTCTCTTACTTTTCTTTCTTGTTATATATACCCAAATTATTTAAAAAGGAAAAAGGAGAGGGACTATCAACAGCATTGAAATATACAAAAACAGGGTAGGAGCACTAATACCCTAAACAGCCTATCTTTCATTTCCTGTATGGTACACAATTATATTTATATTCAAGCATCTTGATTCATGTGGTAACAAATAACTTCTTAACTGCCAAATTTTTGCTTTTAGGAAACAAAAAGAAGCCAACTTGTTTTGCATCTGAGAAATCAATGTTACCATTAGCTCAATGGCATTTGGAGTGGTTCCATGAGCACAAGGACTGCAATTTGCTTTACTCCCATATGAGCTATTATTATTCATTTAATCAAAAATCAATCACAAAAACTGGAATTGCAAGGCTCTCAGAGGACAAAAATAATGCTGCTATCTGAACAGAGAGATCTGACCCAAAGTTTGTTCGCTGCACTGGCCTTGATTACAAAACTTGCATTGTGATTAGCCTAAAAAACTCATTTTCCATCCAAAATAACCTTCAGTGTTTTCCCAATTGTGTTTTTAAAACTACTGACATTGGCATAACAACAAGACAGAAACTACACCTAGTCTAAACAGGATCTACACAATGTAAAATAAAGACTGACCTATGGCGGTCCACACAGCGTGCCGTCAGCTTTTCCCACAGGTCACTGGCCACGTTCGCCTGCTTCCATACCGAGCGGCTCACATTCAAGATCCGCCGGCGTGGAGACACCTCTGCAGAAGGTGGAAGAGGTTACATGGGGCCACACGAGGGCAAAAGGATGAAGGTGCAAATGAGAATGTAAAAAATGGAGTAGACAGAGAAATAACAGGGTGAAGAGGAAAGCAAGGGTTAAAAGTCAGACAAAGAGAGGAGCAATGATTGGAGACCAACTCAATGAAAAAGAAAGAAAGAGAGAAAAAGGGGGGCAAGGGGGCAAAACAAGTTGGAGACATGAGGAGAACACAGTATGGTAGATTGCTACAGTATTTCCCAAGTGAGCAGCCAGTGGTGAGAAACAAACATTACGAAGTGGACGTGTGGGCGGAGAAACAGTAAAGCTTGCTGTATTATTGATCTGAGCAGATGGCACTGTAGAGCTGGTGAACTAGAGCTAATTGGTCCCGACCCAGACACTTTCCCTAAAGGGGACCTATTATGCTCATTTCCAACTCTATATTCTTATTCTAGGACTCCACTAGAGTGGCTTTGCATGATCCACAGTTCAAAAAACTCCTTATTTATTGTATACTGGCCCTTTATGCAGCCCCTCAGTTCAGCCTTTGTCTCTAACAGGCAGTCTTAGCTCCTGTCTCTTTAAGGTCCCCCTCTCGATGAAACCACTCTGTTCTGACTGGCCACCTTTCTGGAAGCTGCCGAGGGGCAGCCGTATCAGAGTCGTGTTGAGTTACCGCTGATGAAAACCCAACATTTCCTGCATCATATTAAAAGCTTTTAAATGACTAAATAGAGAGACTTTTATTGTGAAGAATTTACAGGAAATAAAGCACGTTCCTCACCGAACTAGCAGAGCTTCATTAGTAGTGCTAAAAACCAGTTGACACAGCATATGTTAATATTTGGAGCTCTTTGTTCAGAGGAGCAGTGAGAAATAATGCAAGGAGGTATAGTACAAGCAGAAACAGCCACAGTGATGATGATGTTTGATGAAGAGCTGCAGATGACCAGCACACCTCCAACAGGTAAACTACTTATTTTACTTTGCCCTGCTGCGTAATGGAAAATCACTCACAGCGTGCCAGCTCAATTCGAGTTATGGCTCAGCATGACTATCCCCCCAAAACAATGAAAATATGCCATAATGTGGCGGAGCGGAGCAGTGAACTCATGCACTGTGTGTGGAGCAGATGACCATATAAAGAATCCATCACGATTTGACGTTGCCTCAGGCTGAAAGTAGAAAAAACCATTGGATACCGAGTGTTTAGACCAGTCTGAAGCTGGTGCTTTTTGCTGACAGGGATTACTTGTACATACATTTACCTCATTATTTGACACTTCGGCCACATTTAATATGAACATCTGACATTGTGACATTATATATATGACAATAAAGAAAGGTCTGATAGGTCCCCTTAAACTCAGTGTGACACCAGAGGACAGATCACTGCTAATAACTACTAATGGAAGACCTGCATGGGTCCTACTAAAGGAACTCTGGGACTTAGCTGAAGAAGTTTGTGTGTATGATATTTTGGCTGCACAGCAGTTGGCACAGAGTATGAAGAGAAAAGACCTTTTCCATCAGTCAGGGTCTCCTCTGGTTCCTGGAAGGGGTGCTGAGCCAGAAAGGCCTGGGCAGACTCCAAGACTGAGTAGATGAACGGCCCGCGAGACTTGACATCCTCCATGAATGCCTAGCGGGAGAGAAGCAGAGAGGGGAGGAGAGTGTGTGGGTAAGTGCAAGGGAATCAAAGAAATAAACTGTGTCCCAAGTCAGGTACTTGATCCTCTGAAGGAAGATCCTGAGGGCCAGACTGAACTGTGCCTCCTCTCTGAATGAGACCACCCTGCCTCATAGAGACCAAATGTAATTGTACTTTCAGTAACACTTTATTTTACAGGTCCTTTAATTTTGCACACGTTCTCTGTATTTTTTCTGAGTAATTTGCAGGTATTAAACAGTAAATATTTAGGATATTCTACAGAAAGGGAGGTGCAATTTGCTATTGTACATTAGTGTTGTACAAGTGTAGTTGTTATTTGCAAAAAATCATAATAAATTAGACTCTTAACAATTCTTTAACAGACAGAAAGTACTTAGTTTTCGGTGTCTGTATGTCAAACTACATAACATAACATAACATTAGGTTGTTTATTAAAAACTCTTTAATGAGCGCATTTCCTGTATATTACCAAATTACATAACCCTTTCAAAGAAATGTCCTAAGAATTAACAGTAACAGAGCCTAATATGCTAATATATTATTTCACACTAAAAACTATTTTCTGTCTGTTAAAGAATTATTATGAGTCTAATTTATTAAGAATCTTTGCAAATTAACAACTATGTATCTAGTGGGTATAACTAAACTAACTTAACACTTTTTTCTGTTTTTTTTTATCATTTGTACCAAATTACACCACCCTCTCTGTAAAATGTCCTAAAAAATGACTGCTTAATACCTGCAAAATACTCAGAAAAACTCCAGGAAATTTGTATAAAATTAAGGGATCTGTAAAATAAAGTATTACTCTACATTCTAGTGCTGAAATGATTAGTCAATTAATTGATTAGAACAACAGAAAATTAATGTGTAACCATTTGGGTTATTGATTAATTGTTTAACTTATTTATTTTCTGATTTTCTGTTTTTCTCAGCTTTTATTACTGTACCATACTGTAAAGAGAAGCTAGAATTAGAAAGAAAGTAGAAAGAGTTTTAAGATGATACCATGGCACACAGGCTGAGGAGCAAATACTGTACAAGAAACACCAAGGGATATACATGAGGGACAGTTGGCTTGTTTGAACACATGAATTACTTTATAGCAGTCACTGTGCACATACACACACACTAGCAGGGATCTGCTGGCAGGACCACATGGGATTACAGGGCTGTCTGCTTATGCGGAGAGCCCAGAGCACAAAAGGAGACCAAAAGTATTGGTCAGCTGACCTGCTCACGCAGAGGAGCCAATTAGCTGGAGAACCCGGCTCCACTGGTCCACATTCAGCAGCACTCCTTTTATGGAAATCACAAACCAGGAGCTCAGTGTGTAAGAAGACACACACATATGTCTCTACTCCACCACTGAGAAGATACCCAGAGCCTCCGCAGGGCCTTGAAGAAAGCCAGTGCGTCAACCTTCTTCAGTCTTCTATACTAATCTTTGTTCTCTCTAAAACATACTGCAGGTGAGTGAATTAATGCCAGGGATATTCCCTCTCTTCAAAGTAATTTATTTAGGTGAAGCCAGCGTACTCAATCCTCTTACGGTATGAAGAGATTACAATTTTAGCTGAAAATCTACATTACTAGCTGGAATTAGCTGCGTGGTGCGGCGCAGCAGTGACAGTGTTTCAGTGCCTATTAAAACCCCAGGACCAGAGCCCAGCAGGCCTGATAACACCCGCTGAGCAGAGTTAAACAGAAAGCCCCCAGTGAAACACCAGCAAACACCAGCACTGAGCAAACATGCAAAAGTGTGTAACAGTGGGGAGCTGTGGCATGAGATAAGATTCCCAGTGCAACAGTTATGGAGAAAACCTGCCGTCTGTCTTTCCCTTCCTTCCTCTCTTGTGCTTTTTTCTGTAATCACAAGCAAATTCCCTCTTCTACCGCACATCCTTGCTCCCTTCTTTTCCTTTTGCTAACCCTCATTTTATCCTCTCCAGTTCTCTATTCTCTCCATCCTCTCTTTAGCTGCTTTGCTGCCCAAAGAAGAGCTGAGCCCTGGATTCCCTGAGCCAGCTGTCATGTTAAAACTTTAATTCCAGCTAAATTTCACACTCAGAGGCTTCATCTTTGGTTGAGAGAACATTAAGAGTGAAGCCTTCAGATCAGATTAAGATACATTATGCATGGAGTAGAAAAATTCAGAGGGAGGAAATGACTTCATTGACTTCGTCTAAACATGTTGATGGCATCCCATTTACTCCTCCCTCTGGACAGTCCCTCTCCATGTGCTTCTGACAACACTGAGGGCGGATAGATTTTCATTTCATTTTCCCTGTCGCATGAGGCAGAGAAGATTCTGGAGTTGCTACAGACACACAAAATCCCTCCCATTGCTGGAATGCTCACCCATCTTCATGCCCAAACACACAAAACCATACAATCTCACCCTAACAAACATAGCTTCTCACCCAAAATCCCCTTCATCACCACCTCAAATACACACACACACATACAAAAACAAGAAGTAAACATGCAACTGCACACACACACATGCACACAAAAAATGTAGCACAGAGGGAAATCATCCCACACACAAAAAAGACATCAGTATAAATCCACTTAAGATCAATAATTCACATTTCTTAAAACGCTTTAATTCTCTATAGAAAACTGGGATGCAATTTCCCTCTCTGCTTTGTCAGGAAAGTTTTAGAGCAACCAGACGCTTGGGAAGCTGAGGCATCGCAGATTATAAGTCGTGTTGTGCTGAAAATGGGACATTGGGAGAGGAGAGGAGAGGAGAGGAGAGGAGACGAGAGGAGAGGAGAGGAGAGGAGAGGAGACGAGAGGAGAGGAGAGGAGAGGAGAGGAGAGGAGAGGAGATTTTTGGAAGCTTGTGCATCACTAAATTGGACAATCAGTATTGGAGGGATAGTTGTGGAAATAGAGAACAGTGACTTCAAAGCATAAAAAGCAGATGTGAAAAACAGAGATGAGGACGCACAAGGAAGAGGGAGTTAGAAGATAGAAAGAGGGATTAAGCAGAAATTTGAGAGAAAAAAAGAAAAGATAAGCGAAATAGAAAAGGAGAGAAGGAGGGAGAGAAGTAACTGCAAGATAGTATGAAGTGTTGGGTTTTTTCTTTCATTGTTCTGTTAATTGGCAGGCTGATTTCACAGTGTACCAGTCAAGGTGGAGTTGGACTGGGGTGAAGCGGGAGCCACAAACCTCTCACTGTCAAAACAAGTCGCCTTCCAGAGACACTGCACAAACTGACAGCACAGAAAATTGGAAAGAGGGTGGAGGGTGGAAACTCTGCTGTAGTTACAGAACCAATTACAGTGTGTGTGAGTGCACTGTGTGTGTGTGTGTGTGTGTGTGTGTGTGTGTGTGTGTGTGTGTGTGTGTGTGTGTGTGTGTGTGTGTGAGTGTGAGTGTGAGTGTGAGTGTGTGTTTGCTGGCATGTCGACACTAGTTCCAGTTCGCGCCATACATCACCCGCAACTAAAGTGATTTACTGGGAAATGATCCCTATCATCCCAGGTAGCATTTCTCCAAACACTTCCTGTCACACAGGATAGTATAAATTTTAATGGTTCTATGCTTCACACACACCCTCAAGTGTGCTTTCATTTGAATCTATTTGAGATATTATAGTAGTTCAATATTGTTTTTTTATGTCAAAAATAACAATTAAAACCGTCATCTTCACCATCAGATTCTGCCTGTTGTCTGGAGCTATTTTTGAACAGAACAGCAATCTGTATGACACACGCACACACATACACGCACACACACACACACACACGCACGCATACACACACCTGCCTTCTGGGCAATTCCTGTCTGTACCAACTTTATGAGAGTCTACCCCAACACAGTGCACACAGGGCTATATAACATGTCAATTAAAAAAGATTTCAGTAGAGAGACCTTCCTCCCTTAAAGACATCCTTGGATTTTTGTTATTGTCTCACCAGTGGGTATCCTTAACACACAGGAAAGCAATTTATTTTCTTTTGATCTATCCAACAAACAAAAGCTACTGACATAATACTGAAACTCTCTCCCATTATTCTGTTGGCTCACTAAATTAAGGAAGTCTGTTATAAATGTGTTTACTGACTGTATATATGTATTTATATATGGATTTAATCTTACCAGTGACCGGAGGCTTTTCTATTCAGTGTGTGATGCAAGTGTGCAGCAAGGTCGACAGCCTTAAAGACTGATATCTCCCTGACTCTCCAATTAGTTTTGTTGCACCTGTTAAAGGACCAGTGTGTAGAATTTAGTGGCATCTAGTGGAACAGACTTAGCAGAAATGGAATATAATATTCATAAGTATGTATTAATTGGTGTATAATCCCATGAAAGAAATGTTGTGTTTTTGTTACCTTAGAACGAGCCATTTATATCTACATAGGGAGCAGTTCCCCTTCCATGAAGCCCACCATGTTGCACCGCCATGTTTCCACAGTAGCCCAGAACCGACAAACCAAACACTCTCCTACACACTTGGAAGGGGAGGGTGAGGGGTATTCAGTTGTTTGCAATCTGCAACCTCACCGCTAGATGCCACTAAATCTTACACACTGGTCCTTTAAGATGAAACAATTTAACCTGTAATTTTTGTGACCCCAGCAAATAGCTCATTCCAGCA
Organism: Thunnus albacares; assembly: GCF_914725855.1. Classification (NCBI taxonomy): domain Eukaryota; kingdom Metazoa; phylum Chordata; class Actinopteri; order Scombriformes; family Scombridae; genus Thunnus; species Thunnus albacares. Next base: position 21,071,456 of record NC_058115.1, read on the forward strand.
TCACCTATTGGTGCAGTCAGACCGAGATTTGCTTTCCGTTCATGTCTATGTGGAACAGAGTGAGACACATTCGACTTGACCCGCCTCCTTCAATCTGTTCAATCTGATTGAATTTTGATTCATGAAATCGCAAGGCTCTCTAATATCCAGCTGGTTTGAGAGAGGGGTGGGTCTGACCTCTCATTCACAAAATATTGTTTGTTCATATTCTTGTTTTATAACTGCATGGCATAATAATACCAGCAGAAGAGAAGAAGAGATGCTGTTTGATTGGAGAGTGGCTAAGGTCAGTGACAGAGGTTAATGACAGTGAAGTGTTTGATAAAACACCGTATGACTCACAACTTTATGGACACGCTAGCCATGCTAACTGCCACAGTTTATTTTTACAACAGTACACACGCTTTTTCCTTTTGGGCACACCACATGAGTTCATTTCACCAGGTGGATTTCAATCTGACTGCAGTTTTAATCAGCCAGAATGACTAAAAACACCTGTGTGGGTGTGCAGGGCCTTTAAAGAGACACGGTGCAGCCCGATAAGACAGAGGCAGCTCATTCCCCTGTAGTCTTTAGTAACTGATGAAGATGGGTGACAGATGGAAGGACACAAAGCTAACGAAATATGAGCCACTGAATACTAATTAAAAGGTTGTACAAATGCACAGATGTTTGCAAGTGTTTTTTTATTACTAATAAAAAAAGACTGATTTGAGATGAGCCAGTTCTTTGCAGAATCAACCAAAGATTACGACACAAGAAGTTTGTCTGAATTGTCTCTGAATAGTTGTGGCATCACACTGAAATAAGCTACACTGGATAGATACATCAATAACAAGAATGCAATATTATTTTTTAATCTTATTCACCTAATCAACAGTAACTTCCTGATGGCAAACTTTCTATATCATTCTGAGAATCATGGATGTCTGAGTCGTCACTAAGTTGAGCAGCTCTTTAGAAGTCAAATTAGTGGTTCCTTCTTTCTTTTTAGCTGGCTGGTAGTGAGCAGGGCTTATCAGTTAACTTCGTGGCCCAGGTGTGATAAGGCTTCTGGGTAGCAGCATCTAGATGTGATTTTGGTGCTGAACAACCATGAACAACCTTGAGAGCAAGAGACCCGACACCAGAGCAGCTTTTGTCTTTGGCCTGGAGAACTGAAACTGAAACTACCTGCAGCTTTGTTTTGTTTTGGACAAACCACCACCAACTAAAACTTGAACAAGAACTGTCTACTAACACCATCTGGGCTGGCCACTTGGCTCTATGCAACCAACTGCCAGACAGCTTTCTCTTCCAAATGCACGCTCTATGTTTGGGAATGAACTTGCCCGAGACACTCCAGGAACTGAACTGCCAGTTCTCATAACAACTGTGAACTTGCAAAACAACTAATATGCTTTTTTTTTCCAGTACACATTTTGACTTGCCATAGTAGGAAAAGCACAGGCGTTATTAATAACACTGGCTCTATTCTATTCAAGTAAGCAATGACAGTGTGACAGTGATCCAACATGCACAATACCAGGACCCTGAAACCGAAGTAGCTAAATGGATTTCAGACATCATTCATATTATAATTTACACCTGTGCCTCTATTACTGTGACATGTTAAAATGTCTTCCAAGAAAAAGGCTTATTAGAGTGAGGGAGATGTTAATCAAGCACAATCTGTATATGCAAGCACCGTCCTGAGAGGTCTCATTAGGCAAAATAGGTTAAAACACCACTGTGCGTGGGGATGTATCCTGTTGTGTGATATGAATTTTATTTGCTCTCTATCTCTGAAAGTAAAACATTTATCGACAATTCTTGATGCACTCCTGTCCCTCAAGCTCTTACATGTGTCCCCAAATACAGAATCAGTTGACAACCGAGTCAAATTATGATGGCAGGATATAAAAGGAGCCTTGCTTCTCTAGCATCAATATGAGGATGAAAATATTTATTGGAAAGACAAACAAGTGCTGATTTGTGCCATTATCGATAAGGTCTCAGTCTCTGAGTTTGTGAGCCTGTGAGTTTGTGTGTCCTTCTATCTACACAAGCCCTTGAAGGGATTTCAAGGCCAGTTCAAATCACTGAACCATGCAGGAATTATGTGAAAGGGGGAGGAGGAGGTGCTTCATTCTGCTGTCAGCAACTCTAACTGATGTCCCCGTCAGCTTTAAACTTTAATAATGAAAAAATAAATTGTTGAAATGGCTACCAATCCTGTGAGCTTACCATTGGGTAATGAAAACGTTACAATTTCACCTCTGTGTTTAGCATTTGATGTGCAATGAAGCTTTAGAGATTGTTTTATTAAAGCTTGTTTTTGGCCATTATTCAACACACACAGAACCAATAAGTGTTACACAACCCATCAGAAACTCACAAAGAGAAAAACTGAGGTGATTCTGCTAATCCTCATTTACCTAAGAATCACTGAATAATTTTAAAATGATGGTTGTACTGTGCAAATTAGGTGTTTGTGTGCTCTATGTGTACGTCCTTAGCCTGCTGCAACTAATCCCCCAGGCCACAGCTGTGAATAAGAATGTAGTCAACATGACTGGTTAAATGAGGACGAAAAAATAAATTATTGGATTGCCAAATGCTAGACTGTGAGACACAAAAACTTTTGACTTTCACCTGAATGTCTTGGCAAATAAAAACTGCTTATTGCTTTATTGTTTCATCTAATCAACTGAGTGTTAACATTTTCCAAATGTCCTTAAAGTCACAGTGAAAAGGCAGTCAGAGCGTCTATATCTTCTACAGTATGATGTGAAGTATTTTGGAGTCAAACCAAATAAAGTATGTGTGTGAAGTATAGTTTAGAAAGGGATTTAAATCATATCCTTCAGATTTGATTGGATCGCTGAAAAGTGGTTGTTTTAATAGTTGAATTTATATATATAACCCCACTTTCAAGAGTCATGACAGCTATTTTATAAGACATAACTGAACAAATAACACAAGAACACAGGATTGGAGCTTGAAAGATGTATTTTTTATGTCACAGTGTCTGTAAAATCATGTGTCTTTAAGTAGGCTTTAAGTCCAAAGCAGATTGTAGTGTGCAGAGACCCACCTTCATTAATGATATCAGTGGCAGTTGAGCTGTTTCAAGTATCTATTGACTCAGACTGGACAATAAACTCAACTTTGATCAATATATCTGATATCTGCATACTCAAAACCCTCCAGTTTGTTCCTCAACTTTTGTTGCTGCTCTACAAAAGCATACATTTATTATTCTACTGCTTCACATGTTTCTTCACCACATCAATTGTCTCCAACAAGAACAAATATACCCACATTACACACACTGCCTACAATATCATTGGCCTCCCAACTCCCAGCCTGTCAGATCCAAATGACAGAGCCATCACATGCATTGCACAGATCATAGCACATGACCCTGGGCTTACCCTCAATCCATTTTTCACACTACTCCCATAAGGACACAGATATAGGACTTAAAAGTGGAAAAGGGCTCCTCTGCCACACAGCCACAAAAGATAATATCCTACTGAATACATCTATTTATGTCTGTATGAATCTACTGACTCAGTCTATTTCTGTATATATGTGTTTTTGTATGGATCTATAGATATATCTTGAGGGAGTAGGGTATAAGCAGCGTATATACTGTGAAAATTCATTTCCCCTTCGGCAGAATAAAAACTCTATCCCATCAATACGTGAACAGGATATGTATTATTTGCACTGAGAAGGTATTATTGTGCAAATTACCTGGTGGAACTCCCTCTGGTGCTGGACAGCCCCCACGTCGCCTCCTATGGGCAGCTGCTCCGACAGCTCTTCGTCCTTGGCTGTCAGCCATTCTATGATCTCCTGCAGAGAGAGCTGCAGCTTCCCACTGTTGTCAGAGAAGGCCTCTAGCCGCACCCTGCCAACACACACACACACACACACACACACACACACACGCACACACACACACGATTAGTTCAGCAAACAGTTCTCCAACAAACCAACCAAATACTGCGGATGACATTTGGTCAATGCCTCCCACTATCCAGAATGTTAGATTTGTTAACATCCAAAAATTTGGTATGTACAGTTCAAAACTTTAATTGCCATCCACTAAAGATGAGCAGGTTTCTGCAAGCCCTGCAGTTCATCTTCTGTGCCAGAAAAAAAAATGACTGGTAGGTCAGTGAACCATTCAATTATTAGGGCAAAACAGGCATTTTCATTTTTTATACACAATTTGGGTGTGTAATACAAATCAGGACCTTCACTGCCTCTTTAGAATGAACTTTTCTCATTTTGGGCAGCTATATCCTGTACCAGATGTCAAGTCAAACTGTCAAACACCTTTGGCAGGGCCTTGAGGACACTGTTATGAGAAGGTCAACACTTCAACTGTGTCTGGAGCAAGTTATGTTGGAATCAAATGTGCTTGAAATTTGATTATGTCACTTTGAACAATTCTGTATCTGCGTCCTTCAGCGTTATCAAATATGATTTTGAATAAGCAAGGGATGGTGATAATTATGATAATCAAGTGATATCAAGTGATAATCAATGAAACATTAAATTTGTTAAAGGCATTATGATAACTGACTAACTGTTTGCTAAACCCCTCCCTCAAAAAGTGTTTTTTCAATCATGGCTTAGCAACCATTACTAGGCACCCTGCAGGTCTGTCAAGCTTCAGATTTCTCCACATGCAAAATGTGTGTGTGTGGGGCCATAGTAGGACAATAGATGCCTTTTGTTTATTGCCTTTCCAAAATCAAAAACACAAAAGCAAAAATGTGAGGAAATTATCAAAGAATACTGTTTCAAAAATAACTACAAAACAGTACAAGAGTATAAGACATACTGTATATCTACCTGCAACAGTAATAAATCACTATGGAGTCAGTCACAGCAAAACAAGCAGATAGCATATATGTTTTGGTACAAGCAAGACAAGTTGAGACACAGAGTAACAGGTTGCCGCTGCAGGTCTGCTGGATTAAACCAGGAACAAACAACAGTGCGAATTTATCTGCTTGCCACCTGCCAGTAGCATGAGATATATCTTAGGGAACCACTGCTCTTGTATCAGTGGCACAGCTGGCACTAGAGGGGTGGGGGGGCGGTGTGAAAGCGTCCCAGTGTTTCAATTACACACCAGAAGCCAGCACTCAAACATCATTATTCCTGTACATCACAATTTGCCAGCACTGTCACATCGGAGATGATGAGTGGGAGTGAGAGCAAGAGTCAGAAAGAGAAACAGGCAGTCTAAGTGTCACTGCTCCCAACTATAAATGAGGGGGAACATTGCAAAAAGTGTAATTGGACTGATATTCAGATGACAGCCTAAGTGAAATTACAGGAACACTTTTTAAGACTTCTGGATCTAGTCACACACAATAATGACACTGATGCATTTCTACAAAACACAAGGTTAACTTATGCACTGCCAAATGATGAGTCCAAGATGCTCATCCATTATCTCTCACTTTCACTGTTAGCATGGCACCATCAGCAATGTCACATTAGCGACTGGAAAAGAACTGTAAGGCAATTTCCTGCACACTGAAGTTGGCACCGATGAGTTCAGACACATGAGGGATTAGGCATCACTTCAAGGATGTCTGTTGCAGAGAGGCATGTGGGGAAAAGCTTTGAGACTTTAAAGGGAAAAAGACGGAAAGGTGAAATCAAGCTTGTAAGTGCACATTTCAGAATTGATAGGCCTCTTTGTTCAACTCTGTGTCAGGAAACCTGTGTGAAGCAGACCGTGCTGTCCCCTAGCCTCTTGTTGCACCTCCAGCTTAGATTGCTGCGGTAATTGAATCAGTGAGGAACTGTTTCTCTGTGGCCCCTGCAGAACAGGCTCTCAGTCCACAACAGGTGTGAATACACACACGTAAATGCAATAGCACAAACACACACACACACACACACACTCACTCAGCATGAATAGAGAGAGGTTTCTAACTCAAATCAGAGAGAACCCTGGCCTTGGATACGTCTAAGTAAGGTCATCCATCAAGAGATGACCCTGGCACTTGTGTAGAGAAGCTTCAAACCACACAGCAGACCTCCCGTTCACAAACAGAAACATGCACAGACACACACACACACACACAGCTAACATCACATTCACCCTGCGTCCATTACACACACAGAGAGTGAGACAATTAGAGCACTGCCTGTGCTGTAATGGAATCGTTGTCACATGGTGGGTGCTGCCAAGAACAACTCTTGCCCTGATAAGCTGTAGGGAGGCCAGGGTAAACATTTGCCAGTCTAGGAGGCAGACTGAAACTACAGTATTTCATCTCCCGTGAACACATCATGATATTAATTTAAGTGCTTTTAATGGGCCAAGTTCAGCTGCATTCGATCAGGTGATGCCAGGGATTTTGAGTGTGTGTGTGTGTGTGTGTGAACAGAAATGCAGTCAAAAAAGGACCTTGTACTTCTATCTAGAGCAGAAGCAATTAGTTGATTAGTCTAAATTAATCTACTTTGATAATCTAAAATTAATTTTAGTCGTTTTTTAAACAAAAATGCCAAAACTTCTCTGCTTCCAAATTCTCAAAATTTGCTGCTTTTATGTGTTGACATTAAACCAAATATCTTTGAGTTTGGACAGTTGGTCAGACAAAACAGGACATTTTAATAGATCTCCTTGAGCTGTGGAAAACTGTGAAATTGTAACAACTCATAAACTAAACGATTAATCGACAAAATAATTGGTAGACTAATTGATAATGAAAATAATCATTAGTTGCAGCCCTGCTTCTATCTTCATGTGGAGCTTTATACCATAAACCTGCATTGACTGATTCCTTTGGGGTCAGAGCAACAAGCTGTAAGCACAACTGGGATGGTAAGATTCACAGAGGAAGATTCACCTGCATAAACGATCATGATGTGACTGCCCTGATTAAAAAAGTGTGCACCAGATACAATTTGGGATGAACTCACGATGCATCATTTCTTTCTTTGCATCAGTAAAATCTGATTTATTTATATATTAATATTAGTAAAGGCCCTATGCCATTATTATTTAGAAATGTGACCAATAATTGGTGACCAATAATTTGATATTTAGATTGATTCCCCCCCTCTAAAGGGCTCCACGCTCTCTCATCTCCAGTTGATTCCATGAGCATGGAACTCGCATTCTAGAATTATTGTTCCACACGTCAGAGTAAGAGGATTATTAAATTTATTATTATTCTATTTATTGTTTGGGTCATGGAGCATATAAATGTAAACTGGAGACAGAGAACACTACACTACAAAGGACTTGTGAAAAAGCCTTTGTGGATGATGTTCAATATGTGAAATTATGTTCATAAAGGAACGTTTTAATAAATGCCTTGCCATGATGAATTAATCGAAAGGGCCTCTCTGGCCTTCACGGTCTCTCACGCAAGAAGGTGGTAGCCTTGGATGGGTAACGAAGCTATCCTCATTATTTTGAATTAGAGATCACTCAGATCCAGTGTTGCCCACGTTTCTCCCCTCCCAGGTGGCGTGATCTAAGCTACCCTATAAGTATTACTGTTTTACTGTATGTGTTAAGTTTTTCGTGTAACTGTATTTATGTATACTCTGTATCAAGGGCTCCTCTGATATCAGATACCTGTTTGTAGTAAACCTCGTATATTCAAGGAAGAATCAACTGGAGCCTGTGGAGTTTTTTCATCTTTATTCATCATCAAATTGTTGTTAGACAGTTATTGGACAAAGTACAAGTTTTCCTCATCAGCCTGTTTGTAAAGTGTTATTTTAGAGGACAAAAAGAAACAGCATAAATGAGATGTTTACTGAGTTGCAGTGCTAGAGAAACAAATATGTAAAGTAAAAATGGCATTTTTTTTAGTTAATTTATGATTTGCTGTATGCTTAAGAAATAAAACCAAACTCTCTATCATATTTAATTGCATAGCATCATTCTTTTGCATTGCATCAAATCGCATTGTGTTAAATCAAATCATGTTGAATCGCACTGCAATGCAATAGGAGTGAATCGTATTGTATCTCACTGGTAGTTGCTTCCTATATTTAATGTAATAGACCATTGGCTGTGCATCAAGATAAATATCGTACTGGCCTCAGTGATGGAAATGCACACCCTAAAGTACAACCTTCCAATATTATCACCTTCTAAAGTTGATGGCAAATGTGTTAGCACTTTCCCATTTAAACATCTAGAAAACACACAGAGCAGCATTATCAGTCATTTAAAGTTGTATTTCTGGATATCTGGTGAACGCAAGTATAATATTCGCTCTGATTTTAGCTCTGTTTTTATCTTCACCAACTCCTGATGGAAATATCTGTCTCTTTAGCAACTAAACGTTCCTCTATGTCCACCAGCTAGTCACTAAGGTAAGGGGTTAGCTGATGTCAACAAATACCATGAAAAGTCCAAAATCAGCAGTGTGTAAGTCCATCTCTCAGTGCTCTCAGATTTCCTTACCCTGTCTGTGGAGCTCAGCCTCAACTCAATTTGTGCCTTTACTGAAGACATAAATCTTTAAAAAGGGGTCATGCATATACTTTTACTCTACATTTAAGGCTAAATACAGTTTTACAGCTGGGTACTGTAGTGTTAAGCAAACATTAGTTAGAAAGGAGGAAATAGTGAATTTTTTGAGCACTTTTAGGTTCTCTGAAAATAGTGCATGTGGGATTTACTCTATATAATCCACAGTGACCAAGTTCATTGAAATGAAGTAACATGTCACCACAGTGTAATGACATGGCTCATTGATGTGTATAGTTTTACGGCACAGAGGGGTCAGACTTTAAAAAAACAGATAATACTTGTTATTAGGATCAATTCATTGTTGATTTTGGCCTTTTCATGGGATTTCTTATCAATAATAAGAATATAGAATATCACCAGACTGAAGTTTACGGTTAGAGGCTAGGGAATGAAATACGTCAGTGAAGGTCCTCATATGTGTACAAACGTGTGTGTGTGTGCATATGTGTGAGTGTGTGTGTGTGCATATGTGTGTGTGTGTGTGTGTGTGTGTGGTGTGTGTGTGTGTCAGAGGATGACTCATGCCTTTAATTTATTAAAAGGTAGGCTTATTTCTTAAGTGTCCTTTGGGGCAGATTTAGAATATCTCCTTGGCAACAGGGCGTGTATCTGTCTGACAATAATAAAAAGGCACAATTATCAGAAAGAAGTGGTCATGTTCTGTTTGTGTGTGAGATGGCATATGTGAGTGTCCCTATCTCAGGCTGCTCAATAACAGCCAACAGGCTTGATGACAACGCCCACGATAATCAATAAGAATGGGCTAATGGGATTCTGTGTGACTTGAGTGCATGGCAGACTGCTTCCTGTGTTTGCCCTCGACATCAGACACACTCAACATACAGAGTTGTCTATTAGCATCAGAGACAACAGCTTCAAGATTGAAAGATCTCATAAGGGGACACATGATGAGACTGGCTGTCCAAATGGTAAGTATAATATTGTTGTAATAAAGATCCTGGACCTTTTCATTTCCTGCATTAGCTTCATGCAAAGGATTCACCAGCGATAAAATAGGCAGCCCAACATTACAGAGACCAACCTTTGTTATCAAAAAATCTGTATACGCAGGTTCATGGAACAGACAAGGTAATAATCAACAGTCATGCGTCCTTGAGAGCAACACTGAACTGTTATCAGCTCATCACAGTTATTAGCTGTGGATAAGAATCCTAATCACAATGTTTTGGGTGTAAATATAAAACTGCGTTGCAGTTTTGCAAACCCTGAGTTTTGTATTCATTGTAACGCAATGTTCTCACAGTTGAGACAACTCTGTTGCATGCTAATTACTGTTGTATCCCCACATTTCTTGACAGTTAACATCCAAAGTAAATAACATGGTCAAATAGAAATCCAACTCCCCAATCAGTCAGAGATTACAGAGAGAAGCTTAGTGCTCAGTTCAATGATTAATTAATGCAAAGGAGATTGGAGCGGTGTTTCTGCTGTTTTAGGAGAGAGAAGCTAGCTGGTGTGTTGCCTCGGGGCCCAGAGAGGATTTGAGCACAGCCCCATTCCTATCTCTTTTCTTCCCCCTCTCTCTCCTTCTGTCTCTTTCTCACTCAATTGCAGAGATGTTGCGAGAGCTGGCAAAAAAAGTGCGAGGGTGTGTGATGGGCCACATTGACACAGCAGTACTGCATTTAGTTGAAAGGGTATGAGCAGATTCAAAGGTGTGTATATGTATACTTTTTTCAAAATCTCGAGAGATGCCACACTGTGAAAGCCTTGAATCAAAGTAGTTTGAGATGCAACACATTTCTTGTGTTGTGTTGTCACTCTACAGTAGTTGGTTGAGATTTGGCTCTGGTTTAGGCAGACTATCTACTTCGGAAAGAAGTCATGATGGAAATAGTTTGGCAATAAGTTTAAACATAAAGAACTCAGACTGAAGTGAAACAGGGCTCAGCTGTCTTGTGTCCTATTACATTTCTTATTGCTGAGTTGTGTTGCATAGTGGTGGCATTGTATTGCTTTGTGTCACCACCACAGTGAAGAAGTGCATTCAAAATCTGAACCTTGGATATTTTGAACATGAATAAAATGAAAGTTAAAGGATATGGCTGGTAATTTTCTATATTTTTTTTTTACAATTGTCAACAAATCTCATGTGCAGAGCCAAACCAACTATGAACTGATCTACTAACAAGTATTGTGCCTGTATCCAAAGCCTGATATATCCTATTCCTCTGTGCTGTAGACCTCCGTTGTTGTCCAGAAACTATGGCACTGTTGCACTGGGTGACATGTTCCTTCACAACAAAGATTAGTTTGTTTAGAAACAGCTCCAAAGATTAATAACAGTAATCATGTTTTCAGTCTCTGGAGAGTAGTTCCGTGTAAGGCAGACGTAGGACAGTGGTTCCATTTTCAATGCGTTGCTAGCTTGTTGTTCTACATATCACAACCTCTTGACTTTGCACTAGATTGTACATTGTAAATAACTTTAGTTATTTATTTTTCCACTGCAGTTGGGAGATTAACAAAACACTTCCTGTAGGTGCTTCACATTAAAAGCTTTCTGCCAGCAAACTGCTGGAGAGCTTTTATTGTGAAGCAGCTACAAAAAGTGATGGGCTGTTTGAATCAAAAAAGCAATTTCATAGTCCCCCCATATTCAAGTCCTGTTGGTTTTGACTTGTTTAGTTCTGTTGTTCTGATCAGCGCTTTGCTTGCATCATCCTCTCATCAGTAATGTGTGGCAGTTTACCACCATTGCCAGAAAAAGAGACTGGTGCTCATTTTGACATACATATAATGAGAGCAATGTTTGGGCAGGTGGAGCCACGTGATCCAAACTAAGAAGAGCACAACACCCTGGACGAGTCATGAAGTAGTGAAAAATGAGGGCCCTTCTTCCACTATACTGCTGAAAACAACATTGTGTGGTAATAAGTCAGACTTGAAAGTTCAGTATTAATAAATCATGTGGCATGATCTCTGTAAACTGCATACAGATACAACATGCTCATGTTTTCCAGCCTGTCCTTGGGTTTCTCCCTGTTTCTGTTTCCCTTTTTAATTTTCTGCAATATAGGGGTAGAGCATGTTGTGTATGATGCATTCAGGGACGTCTCTTGTGGAGGAGTTTTACTGATGCATTGCCTTAAGCTTCTCTTCCAACAGCCATCTTACTGAGGTTTGTGGGGAACACATATGATGAGTGACAAGAGTAGACCAGCCATTGGGGGTTTCCCATGACTGGAAATACATTTGAAGATCTACAGCACCTGATGGCCACAGGGAATACATTCTTTACAGATACACAACATGTCCAATAGCATTACAAGGTTCATCAGAAATTGTATAGAAATTAAATAAATTCATAATCACATTTAAGCATCAATATCACCAAATTATGAGATATAACATCAGTTAAATGCACTTAGCATGCTTGTTTTTACCAACCTTCACACTAAACTTCACACTGCAATGGAGTAAGAGAAGCACATGATCTAACACTGATGAATCCAGCTTTCTTTTCATGGTGAGAAACTCTTAACTTTCAAGTTTCAATTTGTCACTTTCTGTGAAGGCAAACGTGTCCACACTTAAAGCTAGAATAATTTGGACAAATAAAACAGCTCTCAATTAGAGTGAAAGGGATTTTTTTTTCCAGGGCAGAACAAGTACAATGCTGTCATTTGAAATGAGAAAAATAAGAAATCTCAGCTAATGTAGCTTTAAGAACAGATATTAAACCTACTTAAGAAGAACAAGCTCATCCTCCTCTGTATCAGAGTGACTCACTGCTATAATTAACCCACATTCATGAATCATGCGCACTTTTGCATCATACTGATACTCAGAAACAATTTGCAGATATGGCATCTCAAACTCTTCTGTAAAGTATATCCAGATGCCATTAGGTACAGTAAGCAGAGACATGCTTGCTGTGTGTCTGGCTAAGTCGTTCGTGTGTTGCTAAAAGCATTCATTGATCATGTGCCTGCATCAGACATTCTGCCCTGTTATAGAAGGACGAGTATCAAATCAAATCAAATGCACTCGCAGACACATACAGTAGATGAACAGAAAATGGGATGAACATGCATGGATGTGTACACAGAAGGAGGCTTTTTTCTCTTCTTTTGTTCACTGACACACACTCATTTATGAAATAAATGTTGTGAACCTAGAAGGTAGCAGAGAGGGTGTAAGAGGTGTTGTGGGAAGTGGGGACACTTGACAATAAAAGATGAGAAATATAAAAGAGACCACTGCTGAAATGGACATAGACAATCCCACTCTGCTCCTAAAACCAACCAATATATGTGAGTGCGGTGACAATAAAACTGTAATGATATTTCTCAGGTTTATTGTGTACATGTTTTTGTGTGTCTTCAGTCCAAAAAAAAATGCATCAGAATCATTGTTCATTTTTATTGCATGTGTTAGTGTGTATGTGTGCATGGGGATGTAGATCTACAGATTTATCACTGTTTATGTGCAGGGAAGCATGTAGAATTACTGTATCAATTCAGTTTTTCCCTCATGGTGCTAATCTATCAGATTACAATATAAAAATACCATATTGAGTGACTGGGAACAGGGACTCACTGTGTCATGTGTCCATTGAGTGGACGTGCTCTGCTTGCTAGGCGTAGTTATACTGCCAAAATAAATACTAGTCCTTCAAAAGAATAGCAAAGTGTCTTGAATCAAAACTGGATTGTCCTTGATCCAGACATATCTATCTCACACGACAACATGGCATGTAGCCATTCTGTGTGTTATTACTGTGTAAGCAATTTCCATTGTTGTCACTATTTCAGCCCAATATTTGAGTCCAGCTATAGCCTCAGATGGGACATAATTTTAGGTAAGAGCATCTGTTTGTGCTTGCTGGCTTAGCTGCTCATCTTCTGCTGAGCAGTGACAGTGCATTCCTGTCTCCAAGAAATCACATTAATACATTACTAAATTATTAGTTTGTGGTGATAAACATAATTACTGCCTGGATGATCTAACTAAGTGCTGCCAGTGCCTAAACATAATAAAAAAAAGTTTAATAACGCTGTAGTCACTATGAGTGGATATTGTACTGCAAAATTAGATATTTAGGAACAAAAAGATTAAATATGTTGTCAGCAAACATTTTATTGATACATTCAGTATCAAGACTTTGTGACTTGTCAGACACATTAATCACAATATTTCCTCATTATGTTACTAGAAAAGCTGGCATTACGTTTTGTTCAACATGTAAATGAGTTTATTTAAATTTGTGCAAATTCAAGGTCAAGGAAATCTTTATTATCCCTGATGGGCAATTTGTTGCACAGCCAGCAGTACCACACAACCATCAGACAAAACACTAAATACAACAAAACACGTTGAATATTAAAGGCAATAAATACATCATAACATACAACATGATATTAATATGCATTGTTTAAAAGGCCAATGGCAGCCCAAACAAAACAATTGCTAAGCCTATAGGTCCTGTATGTAGACAGAATGTATCTGCAGCGAGACGGCAGCAACTTAAACAGGGGATGGCGAGGATCAGCAGGGACTGATTAGTTGAATATAAACATACTGTATAGGAAACAAGGTTGGACAGTGTTGCCTAAATGAGTTTTTTTTTTTTTTTTAAAGTTAACTTTCCAAAGCAATGTTATATAATATGTTTGCTATAGGTGGTTTATTTTGCCTGCTAGAGCAACTCAACAAGCAGCTGACCAGAGTAAAAAGTTTCCAACTTGTTGAAAGAAAATTGCATTTCCATTATTTACTGTAGATATTTCCCAACTAAAATAAAACTATTTACTCACTGAAGAGATTTGTTTAGGTGATTTGTCTAGGGGATCAGGGCTGACAATGCTGATCATTGATTGGTTATTGACCGCACTGGCTCATGAAAGCGCAGATCATTAAATTGTACTGCTGGTCAGTCAGCTGAACCCAACTCTCTCTCACTCTCAGTGACTATAGTGGCTACAGCTACCACCTCTTATGGTAAAGTCTCCTTCTCAGCCAAATAAAAAAATAAGAAGTACCATTACTAGTATTTTGGATGTTGCTACTGCAACTGCTGTTATTTACGGAAGCCGAGAATGGCCGTGCATGCAATTATTTTTTTAATGTCGTTATCTTGAGATCACAAATTAATTTACCTTGTTTTCTCCAGAAAACAAAAGGCCGATTTCTTGAGAGAATGAGATAATTTATCATGAGATTTATCACGGTTGGAGCCAGGTTCGAACTGGCAATCTGGCAACTCTGGCAAATGTCGGATGGGCTGGCAAGGCCAGGAATATGGGAAAAAATATTCGACCTGCTGGCCGCAGCCCACTTGACGTTAGAACAACCCATCTGATTGGGAGTTACACAGTCCCTGTTGTCAATAGGCTACCTATACTGTAACGCAGGTGTGAGACAGGTCTGATTGCAGCCGTGGCAGGCTGTTCCTATCATGTGCGACAGGAATGCACACATAGATTATTGGTTTATGTAGAACAGGAACACCCAGTAGCTACTGATTGCCTCTTTTTTTTGCCACATCACTAACTGCTGCAGTAGACCCGTCACGACTGCTGTATTGTCCAGTTTGTTTGAGATGGTTTAAATCAATGGCTATGCATTAAGATTTAAGTTTGATTTGACTCATGTTTTGTCAAATTCTTAAATCATTTTACCATTATTTGTGACTTTGTTGAAACAAGTGGAGCAAACTAACAATTGCTTAGTGTTACATTAACCTAAGTTATTTGTTCCGACTCGATCTTAACAGAGTGTGGGCTTGCTGGCTTAGCTAGCAAGCAATTTAACATCCATGGATGCTAATTATGTAATGCTGGTAGCGAAATGTTTAGTGGAACTTTGAACTGTGGTTAAATTAATTCTATTCTATTACACAGAATTAGTACGTGGTTACAAACTTGACAATTTTTTGTAGATGAACATATTTCTGATTTGGTGTTGATAACCAGACATTTTATAACTTGATTAAATACAAGTTGTTACAACTGTGTCCTTCAATGTTGTAACTTAGGCTTTTACAGTTATGCTTTTAATTGTCACTGACACACTTATTTAAAATCAACTACCTCCCACTACTAAAACAGACTAAAGGCAAGTGCTTGTAGGCAATTGTCAGACGGACAGAGAAAGCTTTTTGGCAGCATGCTGCAGAAGGCTTAGTGTTTGGTTCAATGAAGATCAACTTGATAGAGTGTACACACTCTTGTCGAAGTTGTTAGACACCACCCCTCCACAAAGAGCCATACAAGACAGGGTGAAATATATTTTTGCTGTCCTGCTACCAGAGGTATTTGACATGTTTAATTGTGTCCCTTGTTGGCCCTATTGGTGCAAATTATTTACGCAATTACAAGGTGGTATTATCCAACATCTTTTCTACTGCATTCCCCTTTTTTCATTTGCATAACTGTTCATTTCACAGGCTGGACAAAGCAAAAGCAAAGCAATGTACTATAGGCGTGAAACAATCAGTCAGGATCTCAGTGGCAATTCTGTTTCATCATTTACATTCTTATCGTGGCCTGTTTAAATGTTCTCAGTGAGATGGCTGTACCTGGCTGGGACTTGATGGGGAATTTGGATGAGGAAACCAAGCAACAGCTGCATGAGAAAGCCAACAAAATGAAGACTGCAGTGAAGTGCCCAGACTTCATAAAGAGATTCTGAATTATTATTACCCCTGCACACATAACATCAGTCTTCCCTCCCCTTACTTTCCTCTCATCTCGTCCTGAGGTTGACCAAACAACATGAGCTGCAGTATGTGAAGCAGCTTTTCCTACTTCAACTTTCCATCATCTCCTATACAAAGATCACCTGGAACTCGTCAGAGTGGAGTACTTCTCAGGAAATGGAAGTAGAAATGTCCTCTCAGGCTCCCTTTCCCACACTCATAATGGAAATCTAAACAAAAACATTCCCACCCCCACACATACACACCCAAATGCATCATCTGATAGTTTAGTGTGAAAGTTATGATGGAATCCATGAATAGATATACATTGTAAGCACATTCAACTATATATAGCTTTATTGAGCGAATAGAAAATGAGTTTGGCTGTAGTCTATCTCAGTGTGGTTGATGGAAGATGGGAAAATGGCACGTTCAATGACAAACTTGTTTTCCATTTCAGCAGTATAACTGAGGTTTCGATCCAAATCTCAATTTACCCTTGATTTAATGTAGTCTAAATCATATACACACGGGAAGATGGAAACATCTGATATTCCAC
This sequence comes from Thunnus albacares, assembly GCF_914725855.1. Taxonomy (NCBI): domain Eukaryota; kingdom Metazoa; phylum Chordata; class Actinopteri; order Scombriformes; family Scombridae; genus Thunnus; species Thunnus albacares. Next base: position 21,088,196 of record NC_058115.1, read on the forward strand.
ACTTCCATATACAAATAGCAGGGAGTGGGGGCGTGGATGGGGTGGGGGCTTGGGGGGGTCGGATGGATACTGAGATGGATCTACTTGTTGCACTTATGACACTGAAGAGTCCTACTTTGGGTATACATTTTAAAGTGGTTTCATATTTTTGTGGTCTGTTGCTTTTGAGCTGAGCAGTTGGTTCTATGCAGTAGGTAAGTAGATACATAGGTGATGGAGCTATTTGGGTTTTTGAACAATAGCAAGGCCAATAATTTCACAGCATTTCAAATGCCACACAATTTCCATCCTCATCGAGACGATCCTTACAACATATTGATCCAGTTGAACTGTAGGCTTCACAATGTTTCACAAGTACAGAGATTGTGTCTGTGCTTTATTAGTACCTGCTTACTGTGACAACATACAATGTTTTAACAGCCTGGGACTGTTTACTGTTAATACTGCTAGCCTTTAATATGAAGCTTCCTGTTACTGGTGTGGAAACATGCATACCAATTTGTCCAAATTCATACTAATAAAGATAGGAGTTTCAGTTTAAAAATGTTTCCAGACCTTTGTGACAGCATGACATTTATGTAGTATTAATGGCAGAAATTTGCAATATTTATATTTTTTCATGTCCTTTGTACATTTGAATTGCTTAGATCATCCTCCTTCCTGGATCTTGCAACTTTTAGCTTGTGGAAACATGAACAAATTGAAAAACTGAGACTTTAATTTTAATTTCAGTTTCTATGCTAATGCTATGACTCCTCCTCAAACAATATCATTGTCTGTGATTTATGAAGTTAAATAGTTGATATTCCTCATGATTAAGTCACATAATAAGATCCATCCATTCATTTTCTAGCTGCTTATCCAGATCGGATTTATGGTGGGAAAAGGGCAAGCAGAGGAGCCCAGATAACTTTTCCTGAACAACTTGCTTGTTCCTCCTTGGAGACTCACCCAGCATATATATGTGTGTGTGTGTGTGTGTGTGTGTGTGTGTGTGTGTGTGTGTGTGTGTGTGTGTGTGTGTGTGAAAATCAAGTTTTCTAATTAAACTGAAAACACTAAATTAACTTCTGTCTCATGTATACATTAAACATAGTTATACAGTATAACTTAACATCAGTTCTTGGGTTCTTCTATTTCATTTTTATTAGAAAGCCAAATGGGTGTGAATAGAATCATTTTTAAGATTACAATAATTGTCAAATTTTGAAAATCAAAAAATATTATTTATATAATTTATATAATTATATAATTTATTATAGAATTTATTCATATTTTGCACAGAAATACATCTGCAGAAAGGTTGTTTCGGTGGAAAAAGGATGCAAAGTTGAGAAGAAGAGAAAGTGGGCATTCCTTTGCTCTACGAACCAATCAAAGCAGTGGGCGTTCCCATCGCTCTGCAGGAATGCCCCGCCGCAGCTGCAATCAGACCCTACTGGCAGGTAAAGGAAGTGCTACCCTCATCCTGCCACCACACCTTCAAGTGGAATGTGTCCATCCATGAAATGTCAGAGGTCAAGTGGGAAATAAAAATCAAGATAGAAAGAGTGGAATTTGAATCGAAAAGAAAGCTAGCCTATACAAATGGATAAAGGTCCCAAAGAGCGAAACCGTGGAGCGCAAAAAGTAAGAGAGAAAAAAAAAAAAAACTCGAGGCTGATGCTGCAAAATGTTTTAACTTAATACATTTATTCAAAAATACCAATGCCACTGCCACGCAAAATCATGCTAGCAAGCCTAGCTGCAATGATAACTTTAACAATCAACCGGCAAATGAAGAGGAGGAGGAAAGAGTCTGGACCGATCAGCAGGCTGATTCCAGTGGAGAGCAGGAGCAAGAAGAGGAGGCCGCTGTCCAGAGCAAGCGAAAGGCGCGTGACAACCTCCCACAAGGTGATACCGCTAGTTCATGTAGTGACAGTGTTAACAGTGGAGCTAGGCCAGAGTGGATTCATCATACTGAGGACCCATCAATTATTTTGCACCAGGCGGGACAAGGTGAAGAAGAATAGGATCTGGTGAATAAGTCTTGCTCATCATGCAAAAACTGCCCAATATGCTACTACCAAGGTCCACCGTCAATACAATTTATTGACTGATACCTACCACCTTATTGGACTGGGACAAAAAAATTCTTCTAATCCTCTTGGTTACCCAAGTGGCATGCAAGCACAGCTGCTAAACTTTAAAATTCATCAAGAATAGATTACGGACCACTATATCACAAGACCATCTTGAAGCATTCATGCTTATGGAGACAGAAAAAGACATTCTTGTAGCTTTGGACACCGATAGAATAATCGACAGGAGAAGAGTGCACTGATGAGATGACTTGTCACCCCCGTAAGGTAGAACATGCTATTCTGTTCTATTTGCTGCTTAAGACCGCTTTGCTATGCTGTTTTTTTAAATGATATCAAAGCGAGAGTGTTAATATGGCTCAGCTGATTAGTCACTCTGGGTCTGCTCCAATAGGGTGCAGGCATGCTGCTTGTCACAGCCTGATAATAGCAGTGAATAAACGTTTAAATAGTGTCAGTAGCATGAAATCCTGACTGTTAAGCCTCAAGTGTGAATTGCATCAGATCAGCTGCGAACATAATGTCAGATGATTGACTATAAATAGAGTGCTGTTAATTAATGTCCAATTTCATATGCATTTCCATATCATCATTAGGCTAGGCCTATAGGAAAGGTTTTGTCCAGTGCAAAAATTAAGTTTTGGCTATTTTGTTTCATGATGACAGCATTGCATTTTGTCATAGACTACATTCATGACATATGATTAGGTCATAATTTGTTTTATTTGTGAAGTTACAGATTGTAGCATAAATGCACCGAGGGTTGGGTTGCCCATATCAATTATCAAATAAATAAAATTTTAATTGCACCTCTTGGGGACTTTTCCTCTAAGCTTTTTTTTGGCTATTTATTTATTACATTATTTTATGAAACTCCATAAGTCCGTGTGTTGTTAGGGTGCCAACTTGATATTTATTGCTTAGCCTATATATTATAAATAGCCTGATATTTTTTTATGCAACTCATAAGTGCGTATATTGGGGAAAAATGGTGCCAGTCCAGACGAAAATTGCCAGGGCCGAATTTTGTTCGCAGCCCGACCCTGAGTGGAGCTCATTCTCATTTCTTCATTCCTGTCTTCTCCTCTCCATGTCTCCCTCACATGGATAGCTCATCTATTTAGATCAAACACAAGAAGCCTTCAGCTTGGACATGTCACGTGTCGGTTCTTATTCCATCTCTCCACCCCACTTTCCTTTCTCTCATTAAGTCTAATAAAATGAAAATGATTGAAAGGTATTGTTTGGTAGTCCTCCTACATGAAACATCCCATCATATCATGACCAGGAGTTCATCACAGATGTCATTAATAAAGGTGCTGTTAACAATAATGGGTACTCCATGATCTGACATTTTCAGCTTAAATCAGTTGCTACAGTTGTCAAGACGCCATGTATGCATGATAGCATGGCACTCCTGATCTCTGATAAACATTATAAGTAATAAGTAAGTAAATAAGTTCTCACGGTAACGATATAATTAACTCATGATCTCAAGATAACGCGTAACACGTTCTCAGCTTCCGTAGTTATTCTTATAATTATTACTATGAGAAATCCTGTGAAGCTCTTGATCAATAAGAGATGATCATCTTCAGAGTGAGTGTAATGAACACAATATGCCAGACATTCTTAATCATTATGTAGGCCTATCACTCAGTACTTTGCCTTTTTGCCTGACACTAAGGTTTTGCTGTATGTGTGTTTCATTCATAATTAAATCTAATTAATCAGTTAATTAGCATAGAAACATACACGTGCTATATTTGAGTTTTTGTAGTCAGTGTGCTACAACTTTGCCTTGAGCCCTGATCTGTGGAAATCTTCAATCCTTGTTTTCATGCCCACACCATGGAAACTCTTAACTGTTTTCATTGCATTGGACAAAATATTTACTTAACTCTGACAGGTTAATTTGCTATAGTTGGCTGAGGTTAATGAAGATTTATAAATGGGGCTTCACATTGGATGTTACAGTGACAGTCCCCCCTAAATAGAGGTGACAGAGGCAGATAAACAAAGTGCTGAAGAAGGCAGATAAAAGAAGAGCTTGTTTGCAAAGGTGATTTCAAATCTGCAGCTGGACAACAGGTGAATCATTATGAATGAAATATCTAGCAACCACTTCTTACACATTTTATTTTCCTCTTTGTCCTTTGTTGAAGAGGAAGTCCTTAGCACATAAAGTTTAACATGGGTCCAGGCAAATATGTCATAATAATAATAAGTCAAATGTTCTGTGTCTTTCTGACAAGCAAAAACATTTTATTTTCAGTACCAGTAGTAGACAATCAAAGTGATTGTGTTTACGTGTGTCTATGTGTAGGTGCATGTGTATGTGCAGGTGTACCGGCATGTTTAAATATACAATTTTTAATCCAAATGTCCTTATCACAAAAAAAAAAAATTAAAAACAAGATTGGAACCAGCTTTAAACATCATCAAACAGATTGAAATGTTTTAATACCTTGAGTAAGACCAGGCAATGACTAAATCTCTCTACAGTGATGGTTGTAAAAACAGCAGAAAAGAACCTCAAGAAAAAAGGCGCCCACACAGAATAGATGCTCACAAAAAAGATGATTTATTTAGTAGAATTACGATGTTTCAACATTATGTCTTCATCAGATGAGACTGTTTTTGCTTTTTTGCATCTGATATCATGTTGGGATGTGAATACACTTTCTTCAAGCAGTAAAAGATTGGAGCAGAGGAGAATTTAATGGATCTAAGGGTTAACAGTGACTACAACTAAGTCCAGGCCAATTAACTACAAGGACATTATGATCAGTTGAAAAACACTCAAAAAGCAGATTTTTAACTAAAATTTGTCAATTATGTATCTGAATACACTTCACCTTCATGTAGTCTAAAAACATATTGATCATGGTTTTCAATGGACTTGTACCCCTTGCACCTCCATGCAGGTGCTAATGCACAGAGCGTGTCTGCAATCTTGAAGCCCTCATTGTTTTTTCAGCACAATGTTTTCACTCCATTGGGGATTTGATTTGCTTCATATAAACCATTCAGCATGCCTGTGCACAAAACCTGATTATCTTCTCTTGTTAGTCAAACAGACACTGTAGCAGTCCAAAAAAGTCCAACATCGTCCCTAATCTGTGCGAGACCACCTCTGATTTATTCTGCACCAGATGATTGGTGTGAAGGCCCAGTTCAGTGCTCTCCTCACAGCTTTACTCATTTAATTTCAAGCTCTACACACAAACACACACACACATACATATATAGTAGTAATTCATCAAATTACTCATGGGGGGTCCTAATTCTCCACTGGTTTGTTTTATCATTAAGGTGTGTCAAAGTCGTTTTCATCAGCCCTGGCAATTGGAACAAATTCCGAACCACCAGACATAGGTGTACAAGTCTTGAAGCTGTGTTTCCTTCTTTATTAAATCATCATTCACCAGCCTTTATCCAGTGGGATATACACAAGATGTAAATGGAAGTCTCTCAAGGAAAAGAGAATGGAGCTTTGTGTGAGGCCTAAATTAATAACTGCACGGCTGAATTAATTGATTAACATGTCAACAAATGTCACTTGCTTACAAATGGAACATCGGTTAAAATCAAAAACCTGGAACGTGGGTCACCTTTGCAACAGTTGGCAGCTCAAATCACATCCATCAGTATTATGGAGCAATACAGTAACACTAAACAAATTTACACATAATATCCTGGATGCAGTCTTTTTTTTTTACCCTGAAATGAACCACAGAATCTCTAAATGATTCTCAGGCAAGCAGTGAAAGCAAAATCCATTGCTTCAAGCGACTGAATGATTGATGGCTCAATCCACCCGATGGCCCATAGTCCCACACACACCTGACATTGCATCACTATCCCCTCTAGCAGCACCTGATTTCACCCCTGACCTTGAACAATAGAATTATCATTAACATGTAATTGGAGCTGAATTTTTCCTGCAGGCAGTGTACTGTAGCTTGCCTGAAGATGATGTAGGGAAAGTGGGGCAGAGAACCACCAAAGGGCATTGCACTAAGCCTTGACTGTCTCTAGAAGGCACTAGCAAAGAAAGGAGGATAGAGAGATATTCAAAGGCGGAGGATGGGTATATACAGGAAAATGTGTAAAAAAAAAATAGCAACAGAAGAAGAGAAAGAGCAAAGACTGAATGGGAGAGAGAATGAGAAAAAAAACAAGACATTGAATGAGAGGGGTAGCAATAGATAGATATACTTGTGAATAGATATAGAGACATGGTGAGAATGACAAAAACAAAGACAAAAACAAACTCTGAGTTCTCCGCTTGCCCTCAGACAGATGCTGAGCGTGGGCGGTTGGCTCTGTGCAGTTATCCGAGCCATGCGGCAAATACATTCATAACATGCCACCGAGCCACCCACACCAACCTCGGTGGGCATTCCCTGCAGTGCAAATCAGTGGGCACCTCCCTATGTGGCACAGTCCGAACCTCAACAATGCATGATATTGTTATTGGTATGGTTGACACTGTAATCATCAGTAAGTTACATGTGAAGGCTGTTTGGCATAAGCTAACTCATACCTGCAATGGAGGCATTCTGGCAGAGGTAAGAGGCATTCTGTGCTAATACTAGACTGGGTGAACAAGCTCTCATGTGTTAGACTGCCATAGTATAAAAGTGCAAAAAAAGGATGAATTACAGGTAGTGTTCAGCAGAAATACGCCTTACTCACATCACTAACGCTAAAATACGCTAGGCTGGAGATGAGTTACAAAAACACACACCCCATTTCATTGACCTTAAAGGAATAGTTAGAAATACTGGGAAATATGTATATTCAGTTGCTTGCTGATAGTTAGAGAGATGAGAAGGGGAATGACAATATGTAGCTGGAACAAGCAGATGGTTAGTTACAATTTAGCACTTAGTTTAGCATTAAGACTGGAAACAGGGCTTTGTGAGGTAATGTTTTTTGCACAGACTTAAAAAAGAGATATAGGGCCCTATCTTACACCCGGCACACCCGCTAAGCGCAGCGCAAGTCTCTTTACTGTTTTAAGACCAACGCAGTTGTCATTTTCCCATCCAGCGCCAACGCTGTTAAAATAGCAATTGCACTTGCGCCCATCAGTGCGCCCATGGGCGTGTTGGTCTAAAAGTAAGGTGTGGTCAGGCACATTATTGGCACATTGCTTTCTTAAGGCAGCAGAGAGTGATTGCGCTATTGACCCACAAAAACCTGGTCTAAAGTCAATGGCCCAGTGTTTCACTGTTATTGCAAGGGCACATTATCAAGACAGTAATATGCGCCTACAGAGGCAGGTGCACAACATACTGTAGTATGAAAAAGTTTAGGCTACCCTCTGAGGCTGCATAATAATTTACTCTGTCTTCACAAAAAAATGATCACGTTGGCATGCCATTAATTTTCTAATAAAAGCTGAGTACTGGGGTATTTTCCAGACAAAGATTTTTAGTGTAGCAATATTAAGTTGTATGAAATTAAATCAGATGTGAAAAATAGGCTGTGCAAAAATTTGGGCACCCTTGTCATTGTGTTGATTTGAACACCTGTAACTACTTAGAACTGATTAATTGGAACACAAAATTGGTTTGGTGAGATCATTAAGCCTTGAACTTCATAGCCAGGTGCATCAAATCATGAGAAAAGGTATTAAAGGTGGCCAATTGCAAGTTGCTCTTCTCTTTGACTCTCCTCTGAAGAGTGGCAACATGGGCGCCTCAAAACAAAGAGAAGCTGCACAGGGAGAAGCTGTATGGGAGAGTGATGTGGAAGAAGCCTTTTCTGCACACACGCCACAAACAGAGTCACTTGAGGAATGCAAAAGCACATTTGGACAAGCCAGCTTCATTTTGGAATAAGGTCCTATGGACTGATGAAACAAAGATTGAGTTATTTGGTCATAACAAGGGGCGTTATGCATGGCAGCAAAAGAACACAGCATTCCAAGAAAAACACTTGCTCCCCACAGTAAAATTTGGTGGAGGTTTCATCATGCTGTGGGGCTGTGTGGCCAGTGCCGGTACTGGGAATCTTGTTGAAGTTGAGGGTCACATGAATTCCACTCAATATCAGCAGATTCTTGAGAATAATGTTCAAGAGTCAGTCACAAAGTTGAAGTTACGAAAATCTGTGGGATGATTTGAAGCGCGCTGTCCATGCTCAGCAACTATCAAACCTAAGTGAACTGGAGATGTTTTGTAAGGAGGAATGGTCCAAAATACCTTCATCCAGAATCCAGACACTCATTAGAGGCTACAGGAAGCGTATAGAGGCTGTTATTTTTGCAAAAGGAGGCTCAACTAAATATTGATGTGATTTTTCTGTTAGAGTGCCCAAATTTATGCACCTGTCTAATTTTGCTTTGATGCATATTGCAAATTTTCTGTTAATCCAATAAACCTCATTTCACTACTGAAATAATGCTGTGTCCATCAGTTATTTGATTGATCAAAATGAAATTGCTGATCCAAACACCCAATGATTTATAAATGAAAATAATTGAAATTGTCAGGGGTGCCTAAACTTTTTCATACCACTGTACACTCCGCTTGTTACACACACAGGATGTGCAGCAGCACACAAACATGCAAAAGGTAACAAATAAAAGGATTACAATGTGAAAGATTATTATTGTGTATATTAATATATTTTAAAAAATACATGTCATAATGCTTAGTCATAATATTTATCAGAATTAACTAATCACAGTAATGATGGATTAAATTGTTTAATTATTTGACCATAGGTATTTGACCGTAGGTATTTGAACAGGCGGACAACAACGGATCAGAAACAGATCGACTTTCCTGCTTCATCAATACATGATGACATGAGGAACACATGAGGAAATAAATGAGGTGAAAACAATTATTAAACTAAGGAAGGAAATACATCTGCACAGCTTCTAGCTGCTGCCAGCAGCAGGATCAGCACTTTGGAGAGCTGATCAAGTCCTGATAACTGTGTTGATGATTCTTTACATGATTAAAATTAATGATTTAATTTTTGAACAATATTTAACAAATATTCTTTAACATTTTGGAGAGTACAGTGATAAGGTTTCCATATTTTCAGCAATTAAAACCCCGCTGATTTGACCTGTTACTCCATGACTGAACAAAACGATTTTAAAGAAACCAAAGCTGTAATTAAAAAAAATAAACCTTTTCAAAAACCAAACGAAGATAAATTTGCAACAAATTAATGTACAGGACCTTAAACTGGTGGTCTGGGGCGGACCACGGGAGGGTCCAGGAGCAGCAGTGTGCTCGTTATGGATCGTGCACTTTCCCTTTGCGCACAAGCAGATCCGTTTCCTCTGCAGAGAAGCGCTCCTTCTTACTACTTGGCAAATGCGCCATCATAATAGTAATCCACCAAGGTGCAAGCACACCTGACTCTTAAAGGGAATGGGAGACGACACTGTGATTGGTTTATTGCATGTTACACCGAAAACACACCCATGATTAATTAGGAGACTATGGACAACCCCTTTGAACCATGCACCTGACGCATCGACCATTTTTCTGCCGTTAAAATAGCAAAAGTGGATTTGGACACACCCTCAATGCAATTGCGCCATGCGCTTCAGACCGTGTGCTTTAGATTATTAAAATAGGGCCCATAGTGTGATAATTAGTGAACTTTAGAGGTGTTGGTAGGTAGATTTTTTTTCCTTTGGACAGAGCCAGGCTAACTGTTTCCCCCGGTTTCCTGTCTTTATGCTAAGCTTAGCTAACTGGTTCCTGGTTGTAGCTTGAAATTTACTGTACAGACATGAGAGTTGTATCAATGATCTTCTCATCTCACTCTAAGCAAAAAAGCGAATAAGCTTATTTCCCAAAATGTTCTCCAGCGCTGCGCTGCGCTGCATAATGCCTAAAAGCCGCTTCTCCTTGTTTAGATTTTGCCCTGGGTACCACTAGCAGTCCACTCCCCGGTGATCTATGAGGTCTCACTGAGTTATATTGCTCAAGCATATCAGTCCTATATTCAGGGCCAACTCCATGTAGAAATTTATAAATAAGTAATAAGCCTTTAAAATCAATCCTGTGGCTTACTGGCAAACAGTGTGGAGATTTAAGAACTGGGTGATGTGGGCTGTCCTTTTGGTTTTGGTAAGAATTATTGTAGCTGAATTTTGAATAAGCTGCAGGTGCTTGAAGGTCAATCAATTTTGCTGGAGATAAAAGCATGAATCAATTTTTTCCAAATCTTGTTTTGTTATAAGGTTTCTGACTTTGACTATGTTTTTAAGGTGTTAGATGCTGATTTTGTTGTTGCTTTTACATGACTGTTAAAACTTGTTGATTAAAACACCAAGATTCTGAACCTGCTCTTTTGGTTTTAGTGCCTTGTCCTTTAAATGAGCAGCAACCCTGAGCCTCTCATCTTTGCTGCCAAATAAAATTACCTCTGTTTTTCTTTGTTTAATTGCAAGAAATTTTGAGACATCTAGTTCTTTATTTCATTTATTGCATAATGACTCTATAGGACCGTAGTCATTTTATGAGAGAGCTAAGTAAATTTGAGTATCATCAGCATAACTATGATAAGCAAGGTTATTGTTCTGAATGATTTGGCCAAGTGGGATCATGTACAGGTTAAAAACAGGTGAGCTGAGAATTGACCCTTGAGGTACAGAAAAGGGCAAGGGCCTGTGTTTTGAATTATGGTTCCTAATATCAGCAAAATAATCCCTGCCCTCCAAGTATGGTTTCAGCCATTTTAAAATTGTTCCAGAAACAACAACAACCAAAGAGCCATTCAATGCTGTGATCGGCACAAAAGCCAGACTGAAATTTATCAAAATAGTCATTTAAAATTAAGAATTGTGTCAGCTGATTAAAAACCACTTTCTCTATAATTTTGCCTAAAAACCTGAGGGTAGAGGTATCTAGGTTGCTTTCTTTTCTTAAGGGCTTAACAAGTGCAGTTTTCAAAGATGAAAACTCACTCACCTCAGTCTGTCAGCCAAAAGGTGCCCATATCTCCTGGTACTATTATATGCACAGCACCCGCTCTAGAAGCCCAAGGACAACAGCCATTTGAGCTTGAGGGTGTTTATAAAGAATTATCTTCTCGCTGAGTGGAGTGGTGACTGTGACAGTACCAACGTGCTCCTGAAATACTATCACACTGCTACAATAGCTTCAGAAATACAGGGATTTGACGCATTAAAAACACATTTTCCCTTTGAAATTCATCATTTAAATGTCTAATAAAAAGATTGATTTAATGTAACAGCTGCACAGGAGCTTCACTTTTTAAACACAGTAAAAACAGGTGACATTCTCATATCTAATTAGCTGAAGGCATGGTCATACGCCTAATTGCATCTCTCAGATGCTTTGAAGATGTACTGTAGAGTTCAGATGAATGTACACAAAAGAAGCAATGAAGAGGAAATTTCAGATTAATCCCAGATTTTTTACTGAATGGATTGCACAAGTGCACAAAAACCTTAAAAAATAACTCATCTTTTTCTTCAGCATGGAGACTATTAACTGAGCAAATAGCATAAATTCACTGAAACCTCCCACATGATCATACAGTATTTTCTTACACAGTAGTTACAGATGGCTGAATGGCCTCAGCAATATGCTTTCAGTAATACATGTTTCTTCTATATATTTTCATAGTCATTCAGTGGTGATTTAATAGACACAGCGCAATACAGTGTTGTGGTCCACTTGTTTGATCAGGGCTATTATCTCAATCCTGCATAAAACATTAACGCACAACTTGATATAGCACAAAGCACACAGCAATAAAAACAGCATGCGAAAATGTTTTTGCCAATGGCATCAAAGCACTGTTTTGTAGTCAATAACACATGCCATGCAGCTGGTGAGTGTGCGTATAGTGGCTGACAGAGTAGTGATTTTGCCTACTTTCCATAAAAGATACCAAAAAAGCGATCAAACCCCTAACCTTCTGTTATCAGCGCTGACTCCAATTAGCTGGGCGACACTGTGTCACACTGATAAATTCTCTGTTCTCTTGCCATCTCTAAACATTTAGTGGGTTTTGTTGCACTATTTACCCCTTATCTTAATTTGCTAAATTCTCTGGATGTTTTCAGGAATAGGAACTTACAGGTGCTTTCAGGAAAAGTTTAATTTAATTCCAGTCAAAGTACAGTATACTATGGGGGATAATGTACGACAGTTTAAAGGATAGAAAGAAGCAGCCATGACTTTTATTGGAACAGAGCCTCAACCACCTGTCAATCAATGCCAGACAGGCCATTATAAAGCCAGTCGTGTGCACTTGTCCAGCCGCTGGCACAAAACGCAGTCAGACGTTTCCTCTGGACAGCGCTCACCCTCAAGGTTAGACAGCTTTTCAGTAAAGCTCTTTCTCTTTTATTCATTCTTATACTCTTCTTTCCCTCTGCCCCTCCCATTTCCCTGCATCCCATTTCTCTTCTGTGATGATTTAATACCAGCTGTCTGTTCTCTCTCTCTCTATCCCTCCATCGACTCCTTCCTGTATTCCTTCCTTCCCCCCCTTCCTCTCTCAGCCTGATGAAGTCAGAGTGCAGCTCCGGTATAAACAGCCACTGCAGGCCATCCATAGTGATCTCATTACACAGGACTGCAGGGGAAACTGTCTTAACCAATTTCATAACTATCCTTCCTTATCCTCCCCCTCCCCCTTCCTAGATACATCAGGGTCAAGTAAGCAATTAAGGGGGCAATTGTCTAAACAGGATGCCAGCTGAATTGAAGAAACAGAAATGATGCGGCAAGCCTGGACAGTTTCCAATTAAGCATCAAAGAACAACATGAACGCCCTCTAATTGTTTTTCACTGGCAAACCTCTTAAGTGTAACGTGTACAGTGGCAGTATTAACCCATATTATATCAATAATTAATAACCTGACTGGAAGGAGTACTGGAATATGCATTATTGTGTGACAGCACATTATTAGACAATACTTTTTTAATTGCCTGAAACCTGACTGTAAATGGCAAGAAGAAGAATCGTTAGGAGGAAAATGGAAAACCAACAAAGATGCAGCCGGTATATATATTAGAAGTTAGACATCATTAGGCTCTGCTGTGAGACTGGATGGACATTAACTTCAACATATTAGCATAAAATTTCCCAACAGACTCAATCACAAAAGGACAACTGCCACTGTGCTTTAATTAAACATGCTGTTCTCAACTATTATTCAGTAAGAAAAAATGCTATTTTCCTCACAATTAAGAGTCTGTACAGGATGACAGCTTTGGTTTGGCAGAATCTGCTACAGAAAGGCTTTTATTGGTTCCATTACTCATCTCTACACCAACTGGGTGTGCAGAAGGTTTTCTCTCAATATGTGGTCACTGTGACGCAGGAAATGATTTTGAATTGTGACCTTCAGCCAGTTCATTCTCCATAAAAACATGTAGTATCTTGGTTCTGAAAACATCCAACCCTCTGGGCTGCCACAGGTTTTTGCAAAGTGTCTCAGGCCCAGTAAAAAGTGTGAATACCCTCTTACCGAATGTTGTGGGACTTGCGTTTGATCTCGTTCCAGCAGAGGTTCATGTCTCCTGTTTGGTGCGGGCCACCTCCTCTCAGTCTCCTGCACTCGGTCCCCTCCTCTTGCCCCTCACCGTCCACTGTGGACTGGCACGGCACACAGTGGCATCCCGGCCACGAGGGCCGCCCCGCAGCTGAAGATGCATAAAGACAAACAAAGAAAAAGAGAAACGTCAAATGATGTGGGTTTTTGAAGGTCAGTTCTCACATTTTTTGATTGAGTCTGCGGATAATTAACATTGTGTGTTGATATTTAAAGCCACTATGGGCAGGATTATAAATTGTGTGACTTTGACGACTGCAGGGTAGGTATCAAAACAAACATTGTGGAAAACAGCAATGCATGCCACTGCCCTTTCTCCATCCAACGGACCCAATCATTTTGAATACAAGTGCTGAAAGCAATTTAAATTCTCTTTTCATTGGGTTATGCTGGTCATTCAATCAACCATTCTCATAGGACTTAAAAGCCTTATCTAGCCAAGCTTCTGTAAAACACAGTTGTAACAGAAGGTAATAAATAGGTAATACAGAAGCTTATAAGGACCAATAACGTAAATAAAAAATACAGGTATAAAAATAGAAAATGAAATACAAAATAGAACACCAAACTAAATAAATAGAACCTGAATGTTGGGGTGTACCTTCATGATACTCATATCACTTTACAAAAAAGGGTAAGAAAAAACAAACAAAACAAAGAAATTCACAGTAAACAACGACATGATGGTCGTACAGGTGTAATGTGCACAATCCAACCTTCCAATCTTTAGAAAAACTTGTCCTGTTGCAATCTAATAGAAAAAGCAATTCTGTCCATCCTAGAGATATAAATAATGTCAATCCAATCATCCACTGTAGGTATTTCTGGTTTTAACTGCTGTCTAGTAATAGCTTTCCTGCCAGCTGCGCTTAGAATAGATAGAAATAAATAGATATCCCAGACAAGAGGTAACATTTTCTGATGGCAGGACGCCCAAATACAGGATCTGTAGTTTAAATAGAATGTCCACCTGGAGTACTCTTTGCAAAACTTTATGAACCTCCTGCCAGAAAGGAATTAATAATGGGCAAGACCAGAGTATATGATAATGAGTTGCCTCAGAGAACCAAAACTGTCCAGCAGTTGGAAGATTTGGTATAATGACTCTTTTGAACTGGACTAATGAAGAACCTAATGAGTTTTTTTCCAACAAAACTCTCTCCATAAAGCTGATCCTGAAGTTTTTTACTTTCACTCACATAAATTCTCCCACTCCATTATACCTAGGTTTCCTTCCCTTTCGCATTTTTGTTTTACATACAATGAGTTACATTTTGTTTGTTGTAGATCCCTATAACGTTTTAAGAGACTTTTAGTATATTATCCAAGTTCTTTTGTTTATTTACCTTCATTAATTGCTCAGTATAGTGCCAAACTTGAAGAAATCAGTAAAAATCATTATAATCTTCAGATTTTGAGAACTCTTCATGGACCCCTGATGAAAAAAAGGTACATTATGCTGTTAAGCCTTGAGTCAACCACCTCTTAAATCTTACGTCTAATCTTTTAGATACAAAATCCAGGTCAAGTGCACACCATCTCAAAACTTTGATAGCCTTTAAATGATATTGGGCTATTACATTGTTCCACAGCTTAAGTGGCCAGCAAATCCATGGATTTCCCAAATCAATTAAGTTATTCAGCCAAACCTTTTGTCGAATTGCAGCTTGAATTGGATACTCCCCTGTTATAGCCACCTCAATCTCCTTCTACCTAGCAGAGTATCCTGGATTACACCAACACATCAAATGTCTTAATTGAGCTGCAATATAATAATCTTTTAAATACAAGAGTGCAACCCCTCCCGTGTTTTTCAAAAACTGTAGACTCTGATATCTAATTATAGATCTTTGCCCTTGCCAAGTGTACCTCGAAATAAGTTTGTCCCATTCCTGAAATTGTTGCTCAGGTAGATCTGGTGGAAGGGACTGGAAGAGATACAGTAATCTCAGCAAAATATTAATTTTAACCAATTCCATTTGGGAACCAAAATTAAGAAGAGATATTAGGTCCCATCTCCTTATGTATTCCCTGATCTTTTGATTAAGAGAGAGGAAATTGATGGAGAACAATTTTGTTAGATCTTTTGGTGTATTTATTCCCAATTATCTCATGGATTTTGTTTCCCACTGTAACTGAAACTTTGTTGTCAAGTTTTTTGAGGGGCTGTACTTAAAACTGAGAACTTGTGCTTTTAAAACATTCAGTTTATAAGCAGAGAAGGAACCATATTGTTTTGGAAGTGAGAATAACTGTACAAGTGAATGTTCTGGGTTGGACAGATACACTAATATGTCGTCAGCAAATAAGGAAATCCACTGGCTCAGGAGTTCAATAAAAAGCAAACAAGAGGACTAATTGGGCAGCCGTGTCTTGTTCCTCGTTCTAAAACAAAAGGGTTGGACACTGCTCCATTTATCTTAATTCTTGCCCTTGGTTTATCATAAAGAGCTTGTACTATTTGGTTAAAAGTGCTATGAAAGCCAAATGTATCCAAAACTCTATATAAAAATGACCAATTCACACAATTAAAAACTTTTTCCACATCTAAACCCACCAACACTGCTTCCAAATTATACTCTGTTTTATGGCTTATTACATGTAAGGTCCATCTAATGTCATCTAACAAAGCCTGTCTCAATATTTCTTTTATTCTGTAACTTGACATTTTGGCTACAGTGGACTTTAGTGAGGTGTCTAAGTGTGGCCTCGGCATCATGGTGCAATGTGCTCTTTCAACTTGTAGTTCCAGAGAGGCTGGGAGCTCCAAATTTTCCTGTAACAAGTGCTCTATGTAAGAAACCATTGTCGGGGAGTTCTCCTTGGCTCCCTTTTTAACTCCATGGATTCTGATATTGTCTCGTCTGAAGCAGCCTCCAAGTCCATCAGTTTAACAGCCAGGTGAAGTTTCAGCAGCTCTGTTATGGCTTCCTCTGTAGCTTGTATTCGGGTTTTGGCCACATCAGTCCTCTCTTCAGCCTCCCCGATTCTTGTGTTAGTTTTATTTATTTCGTCCCGAATTACTTTTAGCTGCTGACTGTTCATTCTTTCAGTATGAGACCCAGTTTCACATTGTATGTTTGTTTCCCTCTGAGGTCCATTTGCATGTCGTTATCCTCTATAGTGCTGCTAGCAGGGACAGCCTGGCTGACTCCATCTCCTGCAAGTAAGTCGTACTGCATTGACTTCTTATTCTTTCCTTTTCGAGGCCAAAAATCCTGAATTAAATTGTAGCAAAAGTTTTTTCAGATTTGGGTCATAGTGGACTACTGTTCAGTCAAAATGTTGGAAGCACATTTTCCTATGTCGCCATCTCCTAGCTTGCTGACCCAGAAGTCTATAGACCAGTTTTGTGATTTTCACATTTTTCTACAAACAAAAATTTACAATGACTTTAACTTTTTTTTTTTTTTTAATTGGGCACATATTTTTTGCCAAACAATTCCAAAACATTGACAAATATTTAGTGCTTCCCCAGAAAACTATGCTCGACCAAGTAGAAAAATGCAATGAAACACTGACATGACATTTTTTATATTTTAGGGTTAGCAACTATTTAAGACAAGACATGATGTATGACAAGGGGGAAACTGGGACACATTAATCCTCGATATGAAAAATAATCTAGTGTAAGACAAGGGAATATATAAGTAAATATAAATCCGCAGATACCTCTACTAGTCTACCTCTATACTTGCCTTGTTAAAGAAAGTGTTCAAAAATGTGAAGCCCCACACACACATAAAAATATATGGTCAACAAATCAGAACAAAATTGAATAACTTTGTCCTGTGTGTAAGACAGAACACCTAAATCATGGGACACTAGCAGTTTTATCCTATTATTCCATTCCATTGAACTCAGGGAAACAAACACAGACAAAAAGCCTCTTTTTTCACAGACTTTTAGAGTGAGGGGGCATGTGAGGCCAGACTTGAAGAGGTGCAATCCCCTTGATGGAGTTCGGGGAAAAAAAGGAGCCAACAGGCACTCTCATATACACACATGCAGACCATAATAAGTGGCATTCAGAGTGGAAGAAGCTTTTCCAGGTTCACAGGTCATGATAAATCCTGTGTCTGGTCACTGGGCTGTCAGAGGCTTCCTGTGTTTTCTGTTCAATTCACAACCTTCACCTTAACAGCAGCTGGGCCTCTCAGCTAACACCGTCAGCTTTACAACATACACACAAACACACACACACACTCCGTAACCCCTTCCTTGCATGTGGTCAGAGGGCTCCTATCTCATCGTTTTTTAAACTGGTCGATCTTATTCTACCCCGCAGGAAGGCACAACCTTTAACCTCTACAGCAGCACTCAGCTATCCATTTACTGCAACACACACACACACACACACACACACACACACACACATATATTACGCTCACTTGGATATATAGTTATCAAAGGCTATATAAGCTCTTAATGTGTCTTACTCATTCCTTTCTTTTGAGTACCTCTCTCTTGAGCTCAGGTGGTTTGTCTAAAACAAATTGAGCCTGAAATGAACCAGGAAGAGGGAACTTTTTTGTTGCAGTGTCAACATTTGAGTGAACGATTCCCCTGTGGGAGGGAGGGAAACCAGCCAGCATTAGACTTTCTTGCAGCACATTCACCCTTTTACTTTATCCTCCTCTCCTTCCCCTGAACATATTCATTCTTCTCTCTCTACCTTTCTAGTTTGTTCTGCAGACCATCTCCGATTGCCCGGATGGATTTTTTTTTCTTTCTATTTCACATGAATCATCACCATCTCGTTCCCACTCCTGTCTCCCCTTATCTCTCCGCTTCCTTCCCTCTCTTTTCTTCCTCAGACAGCTCCTGTTAGTGCAGGTGAGTCCTGTATGAATCAGCAATACCCTGCACATCTCTCCCACTCTCTCCTGCTCTCACTGTCTCTTTCCCTTCGCTGGTAATCAGAGGTCACGTGTGACTCTTCATACTGTTAACGCTTCCAGGACCTCACTTTAGCTCAAATACAGCTAAAAATAATAACTTAAATAGTGTTGTCTGTGCAGAATCAAATCACTGTTCTGTGTTTGTGAATAAAACATGGACATGGAAGCAAACAAGGCAGCAGAGGCTACATATGACACAATGAAGTTTAAGGACAGAATGGCAGCACGATTGTTTGTTTGCTCTGGAAAGCTGCGTCTTCCAAGATGTGAAATGAAGTTGAACAAAGACAACCATCCATTACACCACTGCTAACACCAAGAGAATACCCTGCAGGCAAAAGATAACTCTGAGAGGTTTGTTTCTTTAGTGAAGAGGGAGACAAGTGACAGATAGCTTTGTCTGTCTGCACCCTCAAATCTTTTCTTTGTCACTCTTTTCAACTTTCTCTCAGACAGCTAGTACCAGGGTTTCACACAAACATCATTGCACCTGGAAGAATCATATTTATGAACTTAAATATTTTTTAAAATCTGTTCTTGTTTTTGCTATGAGACAAATTAAAAGCCATCACAATGTGGGAATGATGTCTACAATAATCATGTCACGCAAATGTTTCGATTATCTCCATCTCATAGACATCTGCATCATGCAGGCATGTATCAGCCCACAGTGCAAGACATTAGGTGGGTCTGTCTCCCGCTTTAAACTTCAAAAACATGAGTCAAGCTTTAAACATGCATCATTTACAGCCTTGATCGGATGTGGCATTGCTCAGTCAAGCGCATGTACTGCATGTTTTCCAAAGATGCTGAAAAACCAGCAGAGATTTCACTGACATGCCACAAAGTGACACACACAATATTCATCTCGCTGCTATGGCTACAGCTCTCACCTCCATGTACTCGTAACTGTTTCCTACAGAAATCGTAGCTCAACACCTTAAAAATCGCTCATTTATGTGACAAGCACAGACAGTGTATCTGCCACTTGACCAAGGCAACCTGGCAGGACATTTTCCAGACAATATGTGAATTTCAAATCAAAGGAGTTGAAAATGATAAAAGATAGCACATTAAGCTTTGCTGAATTTCAGGGTAAAGAGAAAAGACAGTTCAACTGTGGAGATAAAGCATCAGAGGATCAAAGCCACTGTGCTGCAACACCATGTCTACACATTGATATTAATCTGAAGGAATCAAGACTGTAGCTCAGATATCCCTGAGAAGCAAGAAGATAGCTTGGATTTACTCTCATTACTGGAGCTCTGCAGATAAATGCAATTCTTTCACAATGTGCAATGCCTACCTTAATAGTACAGACTTCCTGCGCCGTTTCAATTCCAGTCTCAGACTCACGTTGTTAAACCTGTCACTGAGGGTAACTGAGTGTTGACATTATTTATCCTGTCTGTTGGTTGGCTTGGTAGAGAATGCAGAAATAAGTTGGGCATGCAGAGAGGGATAAAAGAAACAGAGACAAACAGGCAGAGAGATGGAGGTAGGAGAGAGAGGGAGGGTGAGGAGGGAAAGACAGACACAGGCATGGGGAGAGATGGGTGACCTAATAAGCAGAGACTTGTCTCTTGGTCAAAGAGTTCTCTGTCCTTGCACATTCCTGCTCACACCTACATGACCCCCTACTCCCCACTATACGATTGGGAAGAAAAGGCCATCTGCCTGATGTCCTCAACCCACACACACACACACACACACACACACAAACACTCTGACCAATGTACAAAAACCTGCACTAATGGTTCTGGGAATGCACTAATGGTCTTGAGTCAGAGAAAAATAAAAATAAAACAATATAATCCTTCAGCAGAAGATTGCATTCCTAGTGTGCTCCAACAGTATACACAATAAATAATAAGGACGGTAAGGGTCAAAGCCACAGCACGGTGATAATAAAACAAGGAAATATGTTGTGTCACTGAGCCCATAAAAAATAACAGCAAGACAGATGCATTACAGATATAGAGAATACAGATGAAGAGCAAGTGCTGGTTAATTTCTGATCATTTTTCATTTGTAGATTTTTGTTGTTTGAATCTTTGACTGTATATGTCACAACTTTATTTTATTTATTTGACAAGGAAGTCTGTTGAGATACAGCAGTATAGGTTAAACCTACAATAACTGATTTTTCTGGCTACTTCAGGGCAGGAAAAACAAGCTGTAAACCAACACTGACATATTCTGTAACTTTATATCACCTTTTTAAAGTTGGTAAGCATGTTAGCAAAGAGTTTCCTATTTTAACATCCAGCAGATATGTGGAGATACCAGCAGATAGCAACATTAGCGTTCATGTTTCAGGTGTTCACTGGCTTTTTTTTATGTTGAAAATTGCTACCTACTGTGCCTGAGACTGAACCAAAACAGTAAAGTTGCAGGTTGATCAGCTGAAAGATACTAAAATGCTCTGTAGCATTGCAAGGAATTTTAGTGATGATAATATCACATACTTAGCTGCTTCAACACATAGTCACATACAAAGCTCAGTAAGCTAGGACCATAGACTGTTTCGGTTTGCATTGGAGCCAGTTTGAAGCCCAGAGCTGCTGTTTATGGTTGGCACCATATTTTCCATTTGGAACCAGGATCCTCCAAATAAGGAGTGCAGGATGTAGACTTCCACACTCTGGAAACACACCCCCGACTGAAACAAATGCTAGCTTACTGGGAACAATGACTGGTAGCAAGCCCTCAGGAACTGTGCTGGATAGGATGACTTGATGTAATTATATAACGGCACAAACATACCCATAAAGTTTTGCAACTGAGTGCAATTTGCCCTGTAAAAATACAGCCATTAATGTGACTCAGGCAGGTATGAAACATGTTAGTTTAATGTTTGAATCTTACAATAATGTTGTTCAGGTTTCACTGAATGTAAATGAATGAATGAGGATTTTGCAGAAATATCATTATTGACGTTCTGTTTGTTGCCCACAGCTTACTGTGTGTCACAGCTGGCTGCAGCATCACACAGCAGCTGAAACAATAAGTGCATATCCAAACTAAGAAAGAGGCTGTGCACATTTACGCATGCGGCACAGCAGCAGTAATTTCATTAACACCAGATTGGTCGGGATCTGACACTAATTAATGCTCTGTGTTCTGCTACACATCTGCACAGGTCAGCTGTAAGGACTTTTTTTTTTAAAGAAGCTGAAAGTCAGAGGTAAGCCTCCCACCCAGTACCCACTTGGAGGCGGGGAGAGCAGCACATGAGTGAACTGTTAAACACAGCTGTCAATCAACGCCCACACGGCAGTCATCAAAGCTACTATACGTCTTCAAATCTTATTAACGGAGCAATAATTTCCCAAATGACCGCCAGCACATTCATTAGAGGGCCCAAATTTAGCAATTGACTTGAATTGAAGGCAGGGATTTTTGGAGCCAGCATCTAGCAAGTGTCAGTGGCATTATACTTTAAGGTACTTGCACATTGGCGTCAGCCTCAAGTCATGGTAGTTTCCACTTGGCCAGAACTCGAGAGGCATGAAAGAGGGAGTTTGACTGTTACATTCTTCATTCCAACATGTTTGGAATCTGGCATTTGGCTGATATGAAGGCGGTGTTTCTAAATGAAGTTTATCTTGTAAATTATTCCAAATCCAGCATGCGTAGTACAAAAATGCAGTTTTGCCAAGATCAGATCTGACTCTGCAGACATGGAAGATTAACCATCTAAATGATCTGGTATGATAGCTGTTAGAAACAGGAGGAGGCATTTTACCAAGGTAGGCAGGTCAATGACTACAGCTGTGAAACACATCCTCTAACTAATTAATATATGAACTAATTTTCTTCAGAGCTGTCCTATGGGGGGGAAATAGTTGAAAAGATAAGGATTAAGGAAACTCATTTGGGGTGAGGCAAAGGTCTGGCCTAAGGGAGCATAAGGTTTTGTCGAGGACATTTCATTCTCAGAGATTAGACATTCATATTAAAATATATATCAGCTGTGACCGATGGAGTGATTGTACTGCAATGGAACTAATTCTGTACTGTAATTGTGAACATATCCTTCTGTCAGCAGGCTAAAGCCAACAACCATTTGTAATCCTTTTACACCCACAATTACAACACTTAACAGAAGTGATAAACCATTATGCACTGTCCAAAAGAACTGGCAAGTGCTGATACGGACGCCTAGAACTCAACGGCTGGGCTTCACTGAATGTGCCGAACACTGATTTAACTTCAACAAATAAATGCCAAGCCAACAATGACTCAGAGTTATCAGTGTCCAGGAGGCCTGCTGGTAAATAGTGTGTGAATACAAGTCAGTGCAAGTATACTTGTGCATTTCTGTGAGTGTGTGTGTCCTGGGGTGCTTCAGTAGCAGACTCTTGGCTTTGTGCCTGATAGGGGTTAGTGGAGGTTGGACCAGTGCCTCCCTGCTGCTCCGTCCCGCCGTCCCACAGCCCCTCAACAGCCACCAGTTAGAAGAAGGGGGAAAACACACATACACACACACACACGACCACCCTCAGCTCCCTCATCCTGCTGAAGCAGGATGAGGGAGCTGAGCTTCCCCTCACAGCTGCAACCGTCACACACTGCTGGAGAGGCTGGAGGAACTCCAGTGATACAGCACACACACATACAGTACACAGCCACACACATATTCACATAGGCACTCTTGAATATAGTCTAGTAACAGTAGGCAGGCATAGAGACAAGCTCATGCTGACACACATGAACTTGAAGGAAAAAAAGGCACATTTCCAACTACATCAGCCACAGTATACCCTCCACACCCCTGCTGGGCACAGGCAGCTGTCAAACTGTTACTGTTCCCCCCCGAAACATTGCCACACTCTTCCCATGCTTGACTCCTTTAGTCTGCAGACATGTGGCAGAGTGATTTGTGATTGGAAGCACCTAACTAAACAGCAGGAGCAAGGAAGACTTTCTCTTCCCCTCCTCCTGCCATCTTCCTCCTGTACTCCCATTTCCACTGAAACATTGTCATGCTCACAGTGTTTTGCCCTCCAACCAGATATTTCATTACCCTTCGTACTTTATTATCTTTTCAATGACAAAGTAATTTCCCCCCGGAGCAAACATGCCATCCATACACTTATTTATATTTACATGGTGCTTTTTTTTGTCCCGAAAAGACGGCTTTCAAGCGAGAGCACGGCAGTGAAAATAGAGGTTGGCTGACATTAACATCATTATCGCTGGAGGTGGAAGTGGGAAAGCGCTGTTTGAGCACTTTACTGGACCCTCGTTGTGTTGATTCAAGCATCAGGTGAGTTGTGGTTATGCTTTTCATTCAACCGCATGATGGGTGAAGTGCTTCTAGAGCAGCAGTGAAGTATCAACTGGCTGGCTGATTATTATGTGATAGTTTGTATGTGTTTGTATGCATGCTACCACCGTCCTCATGTCCTCTTGACCAATTCCAGAGGCGATACTGTAGAACTGTATTGGAAAAGTATCTCATTTTACCACTCTTAATTGGCGCTAAAAGTTCCTGGAGAAGAGTTTTCTCTTAAGACTGATTCACAAAGCTGCTGAGAACAACTTTAAGTAAGAAAATGAGCGCAACGTTTGAGATGAGAGAAGTGGCGGGTTGACCTTGTTGCTATGGATGACATCCTGTTTCATCAATGATCTTAATCACTATATCCACAGTGATTGGCTGACAGATGACTGGCCTGTGTCTGTGAATGTTAGGGAAAATATTCATCAATACACAGGGCATGATTGCACATTGCATTTCATGAACAAATATTTAAGATATTTTATACACAAATTTCCTCCATGAAACAAAGGAAAGTATTGACTTGTCAAGTAGACTGTATATCTGACATCAAACACCATCTACATGTTGATAGTGAGATTTATTTTCTCAGTTGACTGAGTAAATCTTCACCCTTTGATGAAATCAGCTTTAATCATTTATTTATTGCAGTCGGTGATTATTTAATGTACACATATTTTTGATTAATAATTCTGACAGACAGCGGTTATATTCTAACTTAATCAGCGCTCCAAACTGCATTTTTCCAGTGTTGAGAGTAAAGAGTTGTGTAAACCATTATCTCTGGTGTTATTGTATCGTTTCAGTATTTTCGTACAGTGATTGGATTCCTATTAACTCAACCGCAAATGAGTTAGTGAATTAGTCTTAGACCAAAAACGTAGGACTGACACACCCCTTATTTCTAGGAGTTACTCCTCACATGGCCAGTTACAGTATCTAAGCTACAGTATCTAATGCTGTCCATCTGTCTGGTGCTTTGGTGCTGGGCAGATAGAGCAGAAGGGGTTTATTAGCGCTTTTTTTGCTGCAAACGACTGCCTACTGCATGTGGAAACAATGCTGATTAGAGCAGTGAGATGGTGAAGGTTAGAGCGGTGAATATAAAAGCAAAGCTGCAGGCAGTAAAACCAAAATCTTCCCTTTTTAATGAAAAAAAACAAATATTTTATAATCTAGTTGCTCATCTGTTTTAATGATGATTTAACCAGGAGAGTTTCATACCCACCCAAGCATCAACTGCTCCAACTGTCAGTAACTTATAAATGCAAAAACTGATATGACTTTTACTTGAAAAAACTTGGCTGCCCGGATAATTCATCCAATTTCTTAACTTTGTTTTCTTTTTCAAGATGCTGGCACTCGTTTATGGAAACAGGCTGAATTTTAATACACTGGCAGATTTTTTTTCACTTGTTTGAAGAAAACAAGACTTTTAGGGATAAATGGTAAACAGAACTTACTTGGTAAGATGGAGTTATTTTTGCAATGTGCCCTGAGTGGTCTCTGCTTTCAACTGCTCCCCCAGCAAGTAATAGATCACAAGCAAATATCCACTTTACTCAGCTGCTTGATGCTATCGGTACAGACAGCATCCTAATGAGCTTATTGTGAACACTCTCCAGTTTTCTTTCATACAGTCATATTGCCTTCTCCTGCTGTCTGTTTTTTTCATGAAAATTGAATTTACAGCTGTGCACCCATAATGAAAGCTGAATAATGTCATGCAATCTCACATGCAGCTTGTTTAACCATAATGCATTTCTATTCATGTGTGTGTGCATCTTACATGCAAATGTCCACCTTCATATTCACTTGTCATCTGTTCAATTATGTTTATGACAAATGAACAGAGCTTAATAGAGTTGAGATTTAAGGAACTGTTTCTGGTCTTGAATCTATTTTAAGGCAGTGGATGACAGTATAGATATTTCATCCTTTATCAAACAAACAAAAAAAAAAAACTAGCTCCTTGTATGAAACGGTTTCTGAAAATGACAAGCAGATATGAATCAAAGTTACAAATTAAAAACAGACGACCACAGGGCTTGAGATTACTTGTGAAGGAAATCAGAAAATGAACTCGGCTGATTTCAGGGACGTCAAAGCTCATTACTTAATCAAAAGCAAAAATGGTGATTAACTTAACAGATTGGAATACTTTTCTTGGGTCAATGACTTCGAGCGCACCTTCGGCAAACTTGAGTGAGCAGACTAAAAAATAAATGGGCTGAAAATGCAGAGGAACAGCTTTGAGACTAAGCAGCCAGATGTAAAAGGAAACTCAATTCTGCTGTGGGTTTTAGATATGATACAGCGGGTGATATGTTGTCTACTATGAATTAAATTAAATGCCCTAAATGTCAGGACAATGCCATTTTCATAGTGCAAGAAAGTTTTTCGGAATGCAATGTTGCATGTAGGATGTATACTGTGATCATTTCAGTACAGTGGTATAATATATACAGTATATGATGTGGAAACTGGCAAATAACTGGAACAATACACCACTAAAGAGGATTTAAAACATATCAGTCCATAACTTAAACAGATTATTTAGTCAGTCAGAGCTTTATAATTATATCAAAAGGCATTTAAGGGATTAGCTGAGACATAAAACCATTCATCTCAAAGGAGTTCATATTGTGGCATCAGCTGCATTGTTTGGAGTGCTGTGCAAAAAAATTGAAATCTCTGGAAGTCAATAAATTAAGACAATCCCTTGTGTTTGAAATATCCATTTTCTGACAAGAGCATCTGCTGTGTTTAGAGTTAATTAAATAAAATTAACACAAAGAAATGCACATACCGCCTTACAATTACTGTGTAAGCAACGCTGATTAAAAGTCAACCCTGTCATTGCTTTCTAACATGCAGTGATGTGTGGAGAGGGAACGCCTGGTTCAGAAAAGAGGTAATTTAGCAAACCCCCAATTGAAATCCTTGCTAATTAAGATGAGTTTCTTCTACTGCAAAGACCAGGAGATGAAATATTCTGTTGGTGGAGAATGAAAGACAAAGAGTAAGCCATTTTTACGTTTTCTGATCCTGTTCACAAAAAACAGTGACTATTTTTCATTATGTTCTCTGGTTCATCGTTTACTTTATTGCCACAGTGCTCCCACAATGACATGTTCATCCTGCTACATTTATAACTTATCATAATTCAATTATTTCAGCTCTCAACTGGTCCGTAAACATGGCTGCAGCATGTCGCTTTGTCATTGTTTAATTTCCTTGAACATGTAGTCTACTGTGACTTAACACCAGATGCTAATAATCTATCCATCCACTCGTTCATCCGTCCAGACAAAATTAGATGACACAGCAGCCAACAACAACATTAAAAATAATGCAAATTAAAAGCCAGGGTTTTGCAACAGCCTTGTGTAGCATTTGAGATTAATAGCCCGTATGTGAAACAGCTGGCACTCTCTGAGGCAGGTAAAGTGCAAATTTAGTATGTTTTAAAATGATTACAATAACAAGGAGAACATAAAAAGCGTGAAATAAACAATAATATGCATATTTTAATTAGATTTTTACAGAGGAGGAAGTGCTTACCTTGTCTACCCTGTCTATACACCATTTGCCTGATGCAGCTTCCAAGAAATGCATTTGCACTTCTCATTTTACCCAGAGAGCTATTTGATATGAGGTGGGCTTCAGCTCAAAAATGTCCTCCAACAAAGTGTTTCCTTTCATTTCTC
Organism: Thunnus albacares; assembly: GCF_914725855.1. Taxonomy (NCBI): domain Eukaryota; kingdom Metazoa; phylum Chordata; class Actinopteri; order Scombriformes; family Scombridae; genus Thunnus; species Thunnus albacares. The sequence goes on from NC_058115.1 coordinate 21,115,753, forward strand.
CTAAAATATTTATCATTACAAAAGTTTGAATACTGTTTTTTTTTTTTGGTTTCTCTGCCAAGACATGGTCTTTAACAAACATTCATACAAGAACTTTGCCAAAACAAGACTTAAAACAAAAAAAATGTAAAAAATCAGGAATAAACTAATAAACAGGATCAGAGTGAGCAGTCATTTTTCATCAGTTGGCCAAAAAAATGTTTGGATAAAAGATCCTAGCAGTTTATTACACACAGTACTTTGTATGGCAAGCTAAAGATGACGTGCTATTAATGCTACTGCTGTCTTGCTAGTTACTGCTAGCAACTAAAAGCTAATCCTGTCATCAGGGCAGGTTCACTCCAAATCATTTCTCATGTAGTGCTTTCAGTATTTGCACTTTCTCAATTTGATGACGCCCCCATTGTGACATTTACTCTCACCGCTTTTGCTTCCTGAAGTAGATCCTCAGAGACCAAACATAAATAATATTGTATGAAAACATCTAGAAGTTGCAAGTAAAAACACACCAGTCCTCATAAACTGGTGTTATGACAGAAGTATACTGGATCTGTACTCTGTATGAGACAGAAAACAAAATGATGGCAACACCTTCACAAAACAAAGAGAAACAAAGACTGCTGGTGTCAGTTAACATTATGTTGCTAGTAGCAACTTCTAACAGTTCAACAGCAGTTTAAATGACGTTATTACATCCAGACTTTTGTCAGATCTGTGATCAATATAGAACCAATCACAATGTTTGTTTACAATAACCTCTGGGTAGAAAACCCCTGCATCATGTACATATAATTTAATACTATGGAGCAAAAATAGACGTCAGTTTAACCAAGTAAAGATGTAAACAAAGAAGTGTATGTAAATAAGTATAAGTAAGTGAACACAATAAGTAGTAAAGTTAATTAAAAGTAAGCATAAGTAAGTATAAATGAGTAAAGCAGTGGTAAGACACATAAAATTGTCCCTCCCTCCAATTTCAATTTTAATGATATAGTACGATACGGTTTGTTGTAAGATTCCACGTTACGTTCTGTTTGAATATGGGTTGCTATAATTCAGCAGGTTATGCTATAAATTATGTTGGTGTATGGTGTTTTAAAATCTTGTTCCATGTGCCCCTTTTTAACTCTGAGCACCTGTCCCTCTACAGGTCTCTGCACGGCCCTGCATTTGAACATTAGAACATAACATAATTTCAACATAACAAAGTAGAGATACATAGCCAAACTGGTGTAAAATAACATGACGCCATTAGTTGGTTATCCTCCTGTCCTCTCCGATTTTTTGAGTCACCTGCTGCCATTGACAGAGAGACATGTATAAATGTTTGACATGTTACAAATCATATGATTTCAAGAGAGAGAAGTGAAAATATATTTTAAAAATGATGCTCAAAATGCCTTGAGAGAGGTTTTAATATCTAAAGGAGAATAAAGTATGATTACTGAATATTCACACAACTGTGCATAAAGTGCTGGTATGTGCTAATGATGAACATCCATGGTAATAAATGCTGCAGAAAGCACAAATCAACAGGGAAAAAGCTTTAATGGATTCAACACTCCACCAAGGCTCATTGGAAAGCACGAATCTCATTATAACAGCAAGAAAAGGCTTCTGACAGGGTTTGGTGTGACATTTGGCTCTCTCCTCAACTGTCCACACTCACTTGCCTGTCAGCCTTGTCACTTCCTATTTGCTGAGGGAGCCGTAGAGATTCCAAGAGACGGGAATCTAGTTGACAGCTTGCTGTCCATTAAAAAGGTGACAATGAGTTCTACAGAATATCTGCAGCCTACAGAATGAGCTGCAGGTAGGGCATAAATCAGAGTTTGACTGAGAGAGAGCAGCACTGAGCAGCACTGCACTTTTGCCGAACAGAGGAGGAGATGCAAACACACAGGAGACATACAGATTTAACTAACATTACAACAGAAATAGAAAATGCAACACTGATGCTTTGCCTGTGTCACAAAACACTGGGACATTAACTCCCTGCCTGACTAACTATGTAATTGGGACAGGCACAAATCCAGTGTGAAGGCAGCTGTTTACGTAAATAGGGTCATGTCTGTTTTCCTCTCGCTGAACACAAATGAATTTATAAAAAAATATGTTTCGAGAATCATTTACATGCACCAAAACAGGACGGACTAAATGGTAAACACTGGGATGAAATTGGGACACAGAATGAGCACCAAAAGAAAAGCAAAGAGCTTAACTTAAATGAGAAAATGAATGTTTCAGTTCTTCAAAACTTAACCTAAATAACAAGTCAGACATGAGCAAATGGATTTCAATGCACTAATGAAGAGCTAATGATGGAGGAGAGTTTAAAATATTCAGGTAGAACTCATCTTCTGTGAAACTCTGAGACCTGCATTAACATACGCTCACTTCTTTTTATCCTTCTTGATTCCATAAATTCAAGGTCTATTCATATGGACTCCCTTTTGATTATTTCAAAGATTCTACCCCAAAGGGGAATAAATCCTATTTTAGACCCACAGCATTTGCCGTATATCATCACACGTGGGACAGGACTGCAAATCTGGTTGGAAGAGAAAAAGCTGAGTAGGCCTTGCAAACATATTCCCAAACAAACTGTCCTTTCATTGAAGAACAATAGGCAGAGAGCTGGACGGAAAGAACTGACCTGACATTTAATGACTGAATATACCATTGCATAAAAAGTAAACTCTGAATGACTCATTTCTCCCAACTCTGGAACCAGTTTGGAACATAATGGTCTGTTCCGGCAAGCCTCTTGATAATGGCCAAGGACGATAAAGTGGTGAATAAATGATAAACAACAGTCAACACTAACAATTTCAGCAATGGTCTGGAAAGAATAAATGCTCAAACAGGTGTCAGATGTCAGGCTGGTAGGGACTAAAAAATATAATGTAATGGAAAATTTCAACAAATGTCATATGAGAGCCCCGTGGTAGCAAATTGTAGCAAATCAAGTTGTTTTTTGTGTGTGTGCTTTTTTTCACACGCAGATGGATGTTCAATCTCACTAATGAAGAAAAATAGATTATAGCTCAATCCTTTCTGTCCAATTAGTGCCAACGAATGATGTTCAGTGTATGCTGCTGAGTAAAAATAATATGTTGACCGTTATAAAATATGATGATAATGTGACAGACAGTGGTGGAAGAAGTATTCAAATCATTTCTGCAAATAAAAATGTGACAGTATGCAGACAGGGCCCCTTTTAAGAATGTTATATTATTATAGGTCTATATATTATATAATTGGACTATTATTACTGTTGCATGAACATGTAAGCAGCATTTTATTCTTGTAGTTGAGAAGGAGATAACATTTTATAAACTGGTTGGTAATCAATAAAGAACTGTAAAGAGTATCAGTTTTTTGTAAGTTAAATCTCAATCTGCATGTTAACTAGTTATTACATTAGACAACATTAGCATTTGGAGTGGCTGCACTGGGAGTGAGCTCCTGATTACATCTCAAACTTGGACCCAAAAAAGTGGAACATTTTGCAAATTAACACTAAAAAATCTTCAGAAAGGACTCTATAGAAGAAGTAATAGCATTGATCAGCAAGAACAGAAGAGAAAACATCATCTTTGGATATATTTTTCAAATCAAAACAACTAGCTAGCTGTCAACTGCTAACTGCTACCTGCTGTTACCAATATTCCAACGGAGATACAGCACTAAAGAAGCTAACAGTTTTGTTTTTTGTTTGTTTGTTTATTAAAGCAAGAATAAAACTTAAAGGATCCTTGCTGGTAATGTAGTCCACGAATGCTGGAGCCTCTCTATGCACCCTGGACTCAAGAAGCAATGGCATATGACTGGGGGTCACTCATCGGGATGGGGAGATGGTCAGCTCACCCCCCTGCCGACTCTGCTACCAGGCCAGTCCAGGTTTTCAAACATAAACATCAGATTAAATATCAAGTAAGACCATCTGTACATCCATCTCAACATTGAAGGAAATGGTCCTGGCCACATGGATCTTCTGTGGTTCCTAACCGCCCAGATGGCGGCCAGGTGCACCAGGTTGGTGCTGAGGGGCTTAAGAGGAGCTTCTACCCTCTGGCCACTGGGATCCTGGATGGGATTGCTACATAGGACTGTCCTCCGAGGCAGTTTATCGTACTACAGAGAATGTCTGTCAAAACCTGCGTCAAGCTCAAAGCAGTGTTTCATCAGCAAAAACACCTGCGCTGTGTTTCATGGAGTGCTTTTTGGACTACTGTTGGTACTCATTGCTGTATTGCCTGTACGTGTCTGTCTGGCCAGAGCAGTCAGCATTGATGGAAAACAAGTGGGACACTGAGTGATTGGGCTTGGGACAAATGCTGGCTCATGGCCAGCTGATGCTCCTACAGTGAGTTTTCATCATAACTTACTGGGATATTTTGCAATCTATTCCTCTGTCCTGCAGCATGGACCAGAGCGAATCACTGATCCAGTGGACCAGTCATCTGCCACCCCACTTCGGAGAATAGCAGGTCTCCTCTTCATGCTGATCCTGCTTTCCAGAGATGTTCAGCTAAAACCTGGACCAGTGACACCTGGAGTGCTGCAGAACTTCGATGCTGATTTGTGCCCCAGTGTGTCTGGGACTCCTCTGGTGCCAGTGACGAATGAGCAGCAACTTTCTGAGCCGGGCTTCTCCCTTAACAGACTAAACTTTGTTAACACCAGGCATGATGGCTCCATGAATAACTTTTCACTACTGGGCTGTGGAAACCTTGATAGGTCCAGTGTCTATCTCACAAAACCTGCTGCTGACACCACTGCGTGTCAAAACCTTGCAGTGAGGAGGCAGAGGTTATTCAAAACCTTCCAAACTGTCAATCATGCAAAAAGGCCTAAACGCACTGGAAGCATCTGACGCGCGCATTTTGAAGTACACCGATTGTTTTTAAAGGCCGAACACGCACTAGAAGCGCCATGACGCACATCAAACTGCCTTGACACGTCTACTATGACCTTGTTTCGATTTTTGGATTGTCAAATGAGGACCCAGCGACCAAAACTGTTTTCTCTGCAGCCAAAAAAGAGAGATAGCGCAAGCCAGCTGAGTACGGGCGAGCGACAGAGAGAGAGAGACAGTGCGGCGTTGGTCGAGCAAGGAGAGCAAGCGGTGGTAAGAACAAAACCTCTGAATGAGAGAAATAAAACGTTTTATTCTGATTATATCACGGCAGTTACGTTTTAACGCACAAATAAATAACCATCAAACAGTCAACAGATGATTTACTGTGGACACAGACGCTCTTAGTTTCAGATTAATTTTCCTCCTCTGCATTTCTCCTTTTCATTCATTTATTACATCCAATTAATGCAGCGATTAATACAAAGAACAAGATGACAAACCTGTGTTGGAATTTCAAATCTGATGCCTGCAGTGCGCCATAGGAGTATCAATTGACAGTCAATTGTCAATTATCGCTTTTAAAGCGTTTGGGCCTAAAGTCTAATGGGACCAGAAGCTGAAACCAAAGTGGCTATTTGGTGGACATTTTAACATCAGAAGCATTACTGCAAAGAGCAATAAGCTGACTCATCTTGTGTCTGACTCAAATCTGGACTTTCTCTGTCTGACTGAAACATGGTTGAAACAAACAACTCCTGCGAATGTGTTCACAGTACCTGGATGCCAATGTTTCAGAAGAGACAGACCAGATGGAAGAGGAGGAGGGTTGCTTTTTTATGTGAGAGACAAAATCAAATGTGAACGTGTGGTTTATAATGCGGGTAACACGTTAGTATATGTTGGGATAAAAATAATGTTATCCCAACAAATGTCTTTTAACATCATAGGTGTCTATAGGCCCCCTTCTGCAGATGACACTTTCTATGATCAACTCACAGAATGTGACAGAATGTGTGAGAAAATTGACTAAAAGTAGATTTAAGACCACAGCAACTAAGACAATGATCCTTCGATGCATACCCAGAGCTAAGCAAGAGGAATTTACCAATGAAATTAATAGCTTGAACTGGGATGATGTACTGTCCTCTGATGATCTGGACTACGGGTATGATACTTTTACTTACAGAATTAACTCTGTAAGGGAAAGATTTAATGTGAGGATACAGATAAAATCTAAAAATAAAAACAATTTACCATGGTTTAATGAAAATTTGTGGAAATTAATGAAATTTATAAAGGTTTAAGGAACAAAGTTATCCAAGAGCTAAGAGAAGCTAAATCTCGCTTTTATCTCAATAATTTGAATGAGGCAAAAAGCAACAGTAAATTGATCTGGAAAAACATTGATAATCTCACAAGGAGGGACCCAAAATTTTTAGGAGATTTTAAACTCAAAGTACAGGGAAAGTTAATTGAAGATCATCTTACTGTTGCTTCTGTCTTTAATAATTTTTTCTTGAGTCTGTATATGAGTTAGGAAAAAAATTTACAAAAAGGAAACTGGATATTGTTCCTATAGATGCTACAGGCCAGGTTTTCGAGCTGGTAAAAACTAATGAGTTACAAGTAAACAAAATCATCAGCTCCTTAAAAAGCTCCAAAAGTAGAGATGCTTTCCAATTTGACATCATGTTTGTCAAATCACACAAAGATATTTTAACCCCCACTATTGCTCATTTAATTAACTTGTCTTTTAAACTCAGCTCCTTTCCTGATGACTGGAAATGTGCCATTGTCACGCCTATTTTAAAATCTGGAGACTGCCTTGAAGCCAGTAACTACACTGCCAGTACTCTCAAAGGTTGCTGAGAAAGTTGTCATTAAACAACTGACAGAATTTCTTAATACAAGCAATTTTGGTCTACATTGTATGCAATTTGGCTTTAGAGCAAATCATTACACTGAAACTGCTACCTTGCACTTAATAGAGTAAATTAAATCAAGACTTGACTGAGGAGTAGTTGGTGCTGTATTTTTAGATCTGTATAAAGCATTCGACACAGTCAATCATGATGTTTTAATATCGAAACTCTCTAAATTTAACTTCTAATAGGAGACAATGTGTTAAAGTTGGTGACACACTGTCCAGTAACATGAAGTGCACAATGGGTGTTTCACAAGGGTCAGTGTTAGGTCCCCTATTATTTAGCCTATATATTAATGATCTCCCTCAACAGTGTCATGATGTAGAACTACAAATGTATGCAGATGACACCGTTGTGTACACACATGCAAAAACAGCTGAGTTAGCTGCTGCTAAGCTAACAATCGCATTCGAAAGGATCACACATTGGCTTGATCAATCATGTCTGAGTCTAAATGTAAACAAGACAAAGAGTATGTTTTTCTCTAAGACTATGGTACAACTGTATAATGCTGATATTTTCATAAAAGGTGAAAAAATTGAGATAATTATTTGTGTCTAGTTTATAAAATTTTTAATGGTTTGGCCCCTCCTCCACTATGTGACTTTGTGTACACATGCTCAGTAAGTTTTATTAGATTAGATAAGAATATCCTCTATAAAAGATTGTACCATACCATTTTGTCACACTGCATTTGGGCAGTCAGCTTTCTCTGTGAAAGCCACAACTCAGTGGAATTTTACTGTTTGTTGTGCTGTTGTATGTTTTTTGGACTACAGATGCAAATTAGCTTCAGGCTAACTCTGGTGCAGTGCATCCCCTATGTTTCAAACTGCACACTGTCCCATTCAATAAATAAATAAATCAATCTATTATGTAAAGTTGTCAAATAAATAACAGTGGGGTGTCTGGTGGCTTAAGGTTTTAAGCCACTGGCCGTGTTATTACAATATTTTTTCATAAATAAACTTAGTGGAGTAAAAAGTACAATATTTTCAACTATAATATACTGAAGTTAAAGTGTGAAGTAACATGAAGTCAACAAAGTCTGATAGAGTAAGAAACATAAACAGGTTGTAAACAAGCCAATAAAGTCAGGTTATCTAAACTGCTTAATGTGGAAGTAAAATCAAAAGTAAGGGTACCCGAAAGGTCGTTAACATCCTTCACTGCACATACACCTAAGTATGGTAGGTTAAAGTTAAAACCAGAAGTACTTCTGTGAACTGCGACAAAGGACAACTTAGGGAATAATTTCATGGCAAACACCTTGGTTTCTCCTTCCAAATAAGTTTGGTAAAAGGCCCCTTTACACTGCGATGTTGGGCTGTCCCAGACAAATGTTGATAAAATCAAAAACAGTGGTTGCCCTGTGAGACTAGTCCACCAAGGCTTACATACAAAGTCAACGGGAGGACGCAAATTCACCCAGGGTGGCGCAAACTGATGCAAAGACACATCCGCGTGACTTGTAATTGTTTCAACCTGAGCGAAAAATTGCACGTATCCCAGAGCTTTATGAATCTACTTGATTGAAGATGTACAGAGACGAGAGGAAAAAGGAGACAGACTGGAAGGCAATAACCAAAATAACTGATAAGTTCTGAGTTCAGCGAGAAGCTGATCTGAACACAAACACACAGGCGGACTCGAATAGACACATACTGTAGGCATCTGTTGCTAGCTTACAGCTAATGCACAGTTGGTATTTTGGCTGTTTGGGACATATAAACACAAACAGTCCAGCAGTCAGAAACATGCAGATGGGGCGAGGTGCAAACACGCTTCGCTTTCTGTCTGAACACACCTTGCCAGTGTCAGAAATGTAAGACCCAAATCTTACAATGTGACTGTTGCCACGACCCTCTTTAACAAACCAACCGATCAGAATACATGAAATGATACAGAATACACTGACAAGCTAGTATAATGCTGCTAAAAAAAACTCAAACTCACTTTTCAAAATATCTGTGAAGATTCTTATCAAGGTCATGGTATATCCAGAAATCAACATATCAGGTTGCCTTCTTTTTCTTTCCCACTACTGGGTCCACACTCTCTTCTTTTGATGTTTTTTCGATGCATAGAGCTGCCAGCATTATTGTTCTGCTACATTTGTATACATGAGAGCAGCGCAGATGGATAAAATAAGTTGATGACGTGTCTATGCTTGAATCTGTTTTTACACTAAAGTGCTACGTTTCAACATCTGACATGCCATAAAATTGATATTGTACACTCTGATCTGACTGATTGAGACCAAGACTTTATTAGACCCATATCGCACAATGTGACATGCAGTGAACCTGTAAAATTGTTGTTATTGCACAGTCTATATACTGTATGTTTGTTTAAAACATAAGTTTACTGCTTGTGGTTCTTGCTCAGACTTTTTGTTAGCGATGTCATTGTGTTCCCAGATCTCAGCAACTAACTTGCTGAGTATAATTTCATCATAACCGATAAGAGTGATGACTTAAACTATGAAAAAAAGATCAAAGTTGTAATAAATCATTGAATAAATGCTTGAATTATCCTTTAAAAACAGTAAAAAATAGTACAAAATTTACTTGTTACTTTGCACCAATTGTAATACATAATTCAGCAAATTGTACTTAAAATCTGACAATTTAATAATTATATATGAAACATTTCAAATAGTTACTGTCTGGTACTGATAAATAGAGACTCAAAGAATCACTGGTGAGTTCACTGTATCCTGAGATTGCCCAGATGGCCCAAGCAGCACAGGGGTGCCAGCTTTCATCTAGACCTCCCACCAGTATGAGGCACACAGGTGTGACAAAGACACATCTGATCTACAGCCTGACAGTGATGAGCCAATGACTTGTAAAAATGTCTGTATACATTTGCTGCTCTTCTCTGAGTAGCACACTTTGCCCTCTTAGTGCCAACTCATCATGAAGTTAGAACACACACACACACACACACACACACACACACACACACACACACACACACACACACACACACAGTGCATTGGGATTGACACTGACAAGAACTCATGAAATAATTATGGTTCGATTCCCAGCCAAACCTAGACAGGGAACTCATACGGGACGTGGCATCCGCCCAGGTAGTTTCTTATTTATCCATTCCGGCTTATTATGTAATATACAACACTGCAAACAGATTCTGTTAGGAGTTTGATCAAGTTTTTCCACATGAACATATAAGTTTGATTTCTGGTGTCAAGGTTTGACGTCACTAATGCTTGCTCTGATTTCTCCTGTTGCTACCACTAAAGAAGGCAAGGTGTTGCTGAGGGAAGAGGAATGAAAGTTTGATGACTTTGATTAGTAGCTCTTATAGTGCAAAAATCACAGGCGCTGCTCGCTGTATAGAGCTTTCATTTAAACGCCAAGCCATTGCATCAGTGTGTTTCTGCCACCTGTAACAACTAAAACAGATAACCTATAATCAATGAACAAATGGCTTATTTTCACAGCAGATTATGTTGTTAATACTGGCATTTTTCACACGTTTTCAGCTTAATTTGCCTCATGAATATTTGAAGTGCCATACATTCTGTATCCACAGATGATGGAAGAAAGACTTAAAGCTTGCTGTGTCTTTTCTGTGCTCCAGTGAGGATGGAGCCCCTGTGGAAAGCAAGTCTTTAATCAAGTGTCTAACCAGACTCATAAACCATCCTGAAAAGCCTCCTTTAGGCACCTTGCTGGGTAAACATTACCATCACTCTGTCATGATCCTGAATTAAGATATTACCACATGCATTTAATTAACATTTGTATTAAGGCCCACAACAATATTTCATCTTGATTAAATAAATATTGAGCGACACCTCCATGACAAATGTTGTGTCCATTTTTTTTTTTTTTTTGGGGGGGGGGGGGGTCTGTGAAGAGTAAAAAACTGGATTAAATGGAAGGGATTTTCAAAAGCAGAAAACAGCACATGGAAGGTTTTTGTGAAGCACCAAAATAGCAAACCCCCATCAAAGCAAGTCCTCTCTCCTCTCCCTGAAAAATCGAGGCAATGGCACTGCTTTAGATGTGAGCATTGTCCTCAATGGTACATCGAGCTCTTCTATGCCAGCCATCAGTGAGCGAGAATTGAAGAGAGAGCTGGTACATGGTGACATGTTTAAAAGATTGTCCTGCGGGAGACAGGTATGAGCCATGAAAAAGAAAGAGAGTGATGTACTGTGACTATTGGCTTGGAAACTTTAATGAATCAAGCCTTAACCTTTCCAGGCACTGTCACTATGATGCATTTAAACACAAAATGTATTACCTTAGTGTTCTTTTTGCTAAAATAATTATGAAAGAAAAGATAGCCTGTGATGATAGGATCACAACTTTGAAGCTACAACAGTTTCCCGCCTGAAGCTAGCCGATATATACAGTCTCTCTAGTGACAGAGCATGGGAGCAAGGGAGTGAGAAGTGACTGAGGGAGAAAGGCTTTGAAGATCACAGTGCTGCCATGCAGTGTGGTGTTTGGTGCCCCATCAACAGCCAAGAAAAAGACGTTGTCTTTTTCCAGTAATCTGCACTACTTCCTTTTTTCCTCTCCCTTGTTACCCGCCTGCTCTTCCACTCGATCCCAGAGAAGGTGGGAGATGTTAAGGACAATGGCAAGAGAGTGGGTAGTGTTTTCCCATGTCTCTTTTATTCCCATTAGCCTTGAGTTGTCGCAAACTACCTGCATAGCTGTTTACTACACATAAAAAAAAGATTAATAGCACAGAGTAGTACAGAGACAATAAGTGACAGGGAAAAAGTGTGGCGACGAGGGATGCAGGGAGAATCAATGATAACGGGGAGAGGAAAACAACGAGGAGTCGATGTCAATGAAAGACGAGGATCTGAGCGGGAAAGAGCTTAGCAGTACTCAACAAGGCCAAGCCCCACTGGAGGATGCACATTTTCTGTAGAAACAAATCAACATTTCCAAGAAAATGACTCACTTAGACAAAGACTTCAGGGTAGGATGTTGGGTAGATGAGGAGGGGGGAGAGTGGAAAAAGAAAAACAAGGATATGAGAAAGAAGGAGATTGAGAGGACTAGGAGAAAATTAAGCCCAGAAAGACATAAGCAACATGTTATTGGAGAAACCACTGTTGCAACGTCAGAGAGACAGGAGCTTTTTTTGGGCTCACCACAAACCACCTTGCACTGGTGACAGGAAGATCCAGTGTCTTCAACTGTATGTCACACCCACTAATGCTCCACACCACACCAGGATGTGTCTCAAAGTGGCTGTGAAGTAGTGCCATATTGAAGCACATTGTCGTCATAGTGACGCCTGTGCCATCTCCTTTTTCTCTGTTTTTAAGACCTTGTTGTACTATACCTGCCTATTAGTTATCCTCAGTAAATGCTCCTTATGTCTGGATCACCTGACATCCTTTGTGATCAGCCACATCCCTCCACAGCTGCTCTTCATTACTCATTAGTCTTATTGCTGCTAGTCACGTTTGCCTTCTGTCCAGTAAATCGCACTAATTCACAGGTCAATTTATAGGTAGTAAAAAAATATTGAGCAGAGCAATTATAGACTGTAAACAGTCTATGAGAGCAGTGCCTGAGTTTGTTGCCAGATAATAGCATATCACTAGCATAACAGCTCTCTGTTTTCAGAGACAGATGATGCATCAAGACAATATTGTTTCTATTGGCCAACCTTGCAAATTATAGATGAAAGTCGAACTAAGGTGTACTCTGACCTCCGTCAGATTTTGCTGCCTTGACCTTTGACTACAAAACCTGTACAACACATGTCCAACTAGATTCTGGCAAAAGTTAGGGCAGGAAAAATGTTATTGTAGAGAAGAATGGTTGAAAAGTTGATTTTATGCATCTCTGACTTCCCATCATTATGTAACTCTACTGTCAGATCCTGCAGGGATTTGAGTAAAAAAAAATCTCAATCATGGCAGAATCAGAAGTCTCTGGTGAGACTTGAACCAGGAACATTGCTGCTAACCGTCATTCATATTAGTTTCAGATAAAACTTTAAATACGTTTTTGTACAGAAGGAGGGCTGTGGATTTTGTCTCCCATCACTTACATTGAAAATGCATTAGGAAGGGATTTTTAATATCCAGTATGAACAGAGGGAATGATTACAGTAAGAAAAACCTCTTTCAAAATTAATTTCTGCACCTGACTATTGCTTTAAGACAGACTTGAAAAATTGTGAACCTATCCTTTAATGCCGGCACCTATTCTTGATTTCCATCTCTGCTGTTGTGGTTTCCTGCCTTTACCCTCAGGACTTGTTTACCTATGCTGACCAACCTTCAAGTAAAGCCTGTTTGTACTAAATCTGCCTCGTCTCAGGAGTCTGCTTTTGGGTCCCAGTTCATTAAATGTAACAACTGTAAAATCTAATTCATCTGAGCAGCCAGGCTATGTTTCCAAACCTACATAAAAATTTCAGATGTTAAAGGAAAGCAAAACAGTTTCACAGCAGCACTCAAGAGACCATACAGTAGCAGACTGCAAGCTAAATACATCTCTCTCCCCTGGTAGTTATGTGTGTGTGTTGGCTGGCAGGCTGGTTAAGACATTGGCCGTCACTGGGGTTTCTGGTCACGCTATTCTGCCTGGCATTATTACACCACCCATCACTCAGGCCCACTGTGTACATTATTCATGCCCCCCGAGGAGTTCGTCAGAGGCTGTGACCGCAGGTGCTGTGACAGCGCTCTCAATCACAGGCGCCCACGCCGTCTGCTCATCCGACCCCACCGTGACATGGCAACCCATAGTCCAACTCAGTTCAGCTGTGGAATCAGACTCTGAGCTGGGAGTAGTTGACCAGCATCCATTCACAAGTTAATCCAAACATAAAGTAATCTGGAGAATACCTTCACTGAAAACACTGTTCTCGATGAAAGCCTGCGGGTCTAAGGCGTCCGTCACACAAATAACGATCCGCGCCACACATATCAGCTCACGCCTGTCAACTTCGGCACACTCCTGGGTAACAGATAGCCGGGGGATTTTATTAACTTGTTTGTTCAATTTCACAGAGCCACATAACTCCTATTGCCATCACACACGCGAACACAGAACTTTTCAAAGCAGCCTGTGAGCCAGGATGTGTGTTTCCACTCTGCTGCTCAGATGTGTCCTGTCATCCTTCATGGCAACGAGTCAGTTCTAGTAGCACATCTTTCTGCTGACAAAGTGAGGAGAGGCCTGCAAGGCTATTTACCTAATATTACTGCAATTGATAGATACATTTACATGTGATGTTTCAGAGCCGCCTGGAGCCACTGTTCAATCAGACATTAGACGGACTCAAGGTGAGCTGTCATCCACCAAATGCAGCATTATTTATGACTCTGCCTCTCTGATAATTTGGGTAAGGTCTCCCACATCAGAGCCATTTCTCCGCAGCGTGATACCGCTCAGATCCTTGACTCATTACTTCAGAGGATGGTGGACCCTGAGCTGCTTACAGAACTCTGCAGACAAAGCTATGCCCTCTGTAATTATTCTTTTATGCCACCCGAGTTCTTTAAAGCACAAATAATGCAGTTTTGGTATAACACCATTTTATCTCATGCATTTTAAGTGGATAAGCCGGATGACAGACCAGCTAGGTAATGGAAGCTTGCTTGGTCATTTTTCTTGGTGTTCTCATCTGAAAATTATAGTATTACTTTGCACCAGCCTAGCTGTAAGATACTACACTGCAACTCAAATAATCAAGTCAGCAGTGGATAATCTGTGTGTAAATAATGAGAAATTCTACTTTGGCACTACTGGTATTGCAATGACAGAGTAAGGAGCGAGGACTGAGAGAGAAGCTGTAAAAATATTCATCAGTTTGAAGAGAAAATCTGGAGCAAATTCATTTGTGATGAGGAAAAACACATGTATATTTTGAAGAGATACAGAGTTTTGGCATAACCTTGGGTTGTATAGCTTCCTGGGCATGATTTAAGTTCAAATGTTGTCCACAATATTGCCCGTAAGACCATTTATGAATTTTTGCTAAATGAAAAGGGATTTATTCATACTTTATTACACCTTTCATTTTACAAGCTTGCTGCCTGAGCTGAAATGTTAAAGACTAAGTACACAGAGGAAAGAGTAAACTGACACATCAACAACAAAAACTGCAAAAGAACTTATTTTTACATTGGTATATTGGCAGAATTCCCCTTGTTCCTGTTTGTTTCTGTGCTGAAAATGTGATTGTGTGGACTGTGTGGCCATTGTAATGATAATAAACAGAATAGAAAGGATGTAATCCCTCTTTCCCATTGACAACTGATAAAGACGAGTGTAAAGAGTTGGCGTAACATCATGGCCAGGAAGCAAAAGAATGCAAGGTTCTGCTAGAGTTCAGCCTATTTTTAAACCTCTCCGGGTATGCAGTATTAGTAAATGTTCAAAATGGGAACCACAGTACTGCACGCATGGCAGTGGTTTAATTCCCAGCATAGTCTGCATGCATGACCTTTGCATGTGCTCCTCATCTTGGCACAGGTTTCCTCCGTTTTTCCTAGTTAAGTTCAGACGATGTAAATTACAGTAGGTACAGTAAGAAGACGCCACCTGCAAGTGTTTGCTTGACTTAAGATGAAGGAATAGCTTTGGACTAACAGAAAGAAAATGAGTTAAATATATATAGAGAGAGGAGCTATGCCTTAGAAATACAAAATATCACAAATACGTCCTGTCTCCTTGTTGTTAAACTCCAGCTAAAAACATCAGACTTGCCCTCATCACCTAATATAAATGCCCTTCTCCAGCAAAGGCTATGGAGTAATGAATGTGTTGACTTCTGCAGAGCGCTCTTAGTGTCTGCCTCTACCACTATAAGCAGGGATTAACTTCTTCCTAATGAAGGGCAATTCAGTGGTGGTATTAGGACCAATGGGTACCAATGAAATGTCCCTCACTCTCACAATTACTGTGCTCCAGTATTAGCTCTAAAGGTGTTAAGCCTTGTGGAAATGTCTACAGAATAATAAATGAGGGCTGATGTACAGCATACTCACAGTGTTCACACAAACATATGCAACCATCCATACCAACACTTACAGACCTATAACCTGAAATTTATAGAGGTTCAAAAAACTGCACATAGGTGCACATATAAAAACACAAACACACACAAAAGATCAATGACTTTTCCCTCTGAGCCCCTGTTTCATAGCTCCACTAATGGCTCATAACACATCCGAGTGACAGCATCACACACACACACTGCAGCTACACTGCTGCAGTCACCTCCACTCTATTTCACACAGCACACATGATAATGGTCTCGCCTGCGTGAAAGGCAGGGCACAATGTGTGATGCTTCCCCATCACCTACATGCGTAAATGATGAGGGAGTATAATTCATTCTTGTCAGAGTAGCGATAACAGTGATAGGTCTTGCCACATCAGCTTGCATTTACCTACGAGCTGTACCTTTGCCTCACAGAGACGCAAACATGCTTCGGTGAGGTTGTTCATTATACAACCCTCCTAGAAATTAAGTTTATATACCACCTATTTGCAAAGGCAAATATGTTTTGAAAGAAATATATTGCCAGCCAGATTCATTTTTCTATCAACATGATGAGGAAACATTGTTAATTAACGTATCTGCCAAGCTGCAAAATGTTGATACTGAACATATAGGAAGGAAAATTCACTGACAACACATTTCATTTTTTTACTACAATATCCACTCTCGCAGTACAAAATCTGTAGCAAATTAATGATGCACCCTTTTTTATAGTTATAGGCTCTCACAGCACTTGGTAAGGGTTGGGGAAAGCTCTTGGTCTCATTTAAACATTAAAAAATTCAAATGTGACTTTAAGCATGAGACAGAAGGAGTTATGTTTAACATTAAAAGGATATGGCTGGCGATTTTCCATATTTTTTTACTGTCAACAAATCTGTGCAGAGCCAAACCAACAATAAATTGGTCATACTTGTAATTTAATTACTGTGTGTGCACCCAAAGCCTGACATATCTTATTCCTCTGTGCCGTATAGCCATACCGTTGTACTGAGTGACATGTTTCTTTGCCACAAAGAGTTTTGGGCACGCCAGCTTGTTGTCCTACATATCGCAACCTCTTGACTTTGTACTAAATTTCTTTAAGAAATGAACAATGTAGTACAAGGTCAAGAGGTTGTGATATGTAGCACAACAAGCTAGCGAAGCTCTGTAAACAGAATTACAGTCTCTCTGCATGCTCAGTGGCGTCAGCCTTACATGGAACTACTCTCTGGAGACTGAAAACTTGATCGCTAATCTTTGGAGTGTTTCTAAACAAACTACCAGGCCCAAAACTCTTCTGGGCAAAGGAACATATGATCCAGTGCAATGATGTGACTCATGGACATGTTTTTAGTAGTTTTTGGACAACAGCAGAGGTTTACAGGACAGAGGAATAAGATATATCAGTCTTTGGATATATGTACAATACTTGTAAGTAGGATTAGGTCTTTACTGGTTTGGCTCTGCACATGAGATTTGTTGATAATAAGAGTAATATAGAAAATCACCAGCCATATCATTTAACCAAAACCACAGTCTTTCCCTAATTTTGACCAAAGTGCTTTTGTTGCCTAAACCTAACCACACCCATGACTCAGGATGTGAACCCCACTGCACTTTGTACAGCCTCCATCAACCCTGACCACATCCCTGTGAATTCAGTGAGGTACATGTATGTAGTGCTTCTTCAACTAGAACATAATCCAGCCAGCAGTAATGTTTCTGTTCAAAGCATGACTGACACAACAACTTAGTAGAACATACATGTAATTTCTAGGAGACAAGGTTTGCTTTAAAGCAACCCTTTCAGATCAGAGATGAAACAACTCTACCTGCCTCATCTGCTTGAAAACGCTGATGTTATTACTTATTTCAGTGCGCTGTTCCCACACAAGAATGGTACTTATGCATAAATGATAATCACATTTCCTCACTGTGGCCCTTGGTGACAATTCTGTGACATCCACTGTACTTATGTATAAATCATGTCCACATCTATTTAAGTGTTACTCGCCAGCCCACATTATGGCCTCATGTTCTACATTTTTACATAAATCTCTGTATTTGACTGCAATGCATAACATTACACAGTTTGTGTAATGGCAATGCAAAATGACATTCATTTAATATTTGTGTGCAATTTTTTAATCAATCATGTACGCATCATGGCTTTTATATAAGATAATAGAAACCATTTTTCACATCAAATCATGGCTGTTACTTCAAGTAAGGCTGAAGTGATAATATTGTAATTTAGGAGTTAACTGACAAAGCAGCATGTGATTCCTCGGGACATCCATCATACATGAGGCAGATGAATTTTTAATTTCTTCCACTTTCATGGAAATATGAAAAGGTTTATTTTTGTAAATATTGCACTTACAGAATGACAAAAAAACTGTCTTTCCCTTCGGCTTTCACTGAAACAATTTGCTGTACCAGGGAGATAGCACACATAACATCAGCATTTATGGTCATCTGTCTACTGAGGTGAGAGTGTGTACTCTGAGCTAATTGGCCTCAGCCTTTAATCTAACCCATGTGCTCCTAATCACACTGCCCTGTAATAACAATATCAGAAATCAAATTAATGGTGAGAACAGGTCTTGCTGTGGGCAGGCAGGGTAACTGAGGGGAAATATCCTCAGACCGAGAAGAAATGTAATTTGAATGGGGAACGGAGGAGAGGGGAAATGTTCTGAGGGGTAACTGGAGCAAGCATCTGTCTCCAACGAAGGAAATGTCAGGTCCTGTTAATCTTATCTGAATGGCTGCCTGCTGACGTGGATTTAATTTTACACAAGTGCACGCCTGCAAACTTGCGTGAGTGCACACCAGACAGACTGTACACACATACATATAGATATGGACACATATGCAAAGCACCATCACCCCTCACACCAGCATCCTCCATCACACCACTGACCCACACCTCACCACTCAGCCCCCCCATATGCTCACATAAATTCTTATTTCCTCAAAAGGAAACACTAAGATGCAGCAAACATAAACAACACACCCTCACCTCCCACATATTCCCACATGGGTGTTACAAGGAACCCATTTACCCATCTACAGTTCAATAAAACACACAACCACGTACACACACATCAGAAGAACAAATAGTAAAGCTGATTCCACAGAGAAGCTATATCTCTGTTCCTTCATTCCCCGAGCATTCCCCATCATTCTCAGAGGCGACAGGCAAAGAGAGTGAGTGAGAGATACATGCTAAGTGAAATGGGAAATAAAGGAGTGAAGAGGAGGAGGAGGAGGAGGAGTGGGAGATGTGACAGAGAAAAGGGAGACCAGTGAGAAGCGGATGAAGATAGGGGATTGCCATGTTTGCTCATCCTCAGGCCTCCACACCAGGAGCCAGGCCAGACAACACATGCATGGCAGCCTTTTGCTCATTGCAGCACACAAAACACGGAACAACAAGGGAGGAATCGAGAACAAAAAACGAGACAGGGAGGAAGGAGATTCAAATGAAACAGGAGATAAGAAGATCAAACTGTGACAAGGGAGTAGAGCAGTAGAGTGAGGGGAATGCGAAGAGGGAGCAAGAAAACGTGATGTGTAACACGATGCTCTGCGGTGGGTCTTTGACACTATGACACACTCAGGGACATTCAGGGTGGGCAAGCAGGCTAAGCTGTCATGAACAAAGATTAGTGGAGAGCAACAAGAACAGTGAGTGATGTTAACACTGTGCTGTGCAGTTGCTTCCCTGGTTCATCCATGGTCACATGAGGGTTTTAAAAAACCTAAAGCACTAATGTGATGTTATATATTTAGCCACTTTCAGATGCACCAAGTAATCATATGCCTTATGCTTTATTAACACACGGATTATGATATAAAGCAGAAAATTATGCAGCAAAGGTTATATGGTAATACATGGGAATCGGCAGGAACTACGATCCGAGAGCTTTAGAGGGGATAAACCTCAGGGAAACATGTTGATGATTGCAGCTCATGCTACGTTGTTGATTAGCATAGGAATACAGTGGTGTGGGCGCCGCCACATTAGCTCATTGTCGTACACACTTGACTGGGGATGTTCCGTGACACAGGAGTGCAGGGACATGAGGAGAGGCTAATTTCAGCTGTTGAGAAGACGAACACATTGGGGCACAGGTTTATGCTACAGTCGCTGCACTGATTTGTATCAAAAGAATAAAAAGGTTGGACTACACTTGCAGACTGTCAATCATCAGCTCCGACTATGATGCAGCAGTTCACAGATAAGGGAAGAGGAAAAAGGAGAGAGGAAAATCTCCCTCGCTGGCGTGAGTATAGTAAACCCTTCTCAAATGTCTTGGAGCAAGATAACATTTTAACAGGCTGCAACTCCAAAACCAGATCTCTTATGTGCAGCCTTTGAGGCGAGGCAATGTTCCCTTGTGCCACACCAGTTGGATGGCTGAGTGAGCAATGCACAGCGCTAATTTTCACTGCCAACTCTGGGCATGGAGCAGCAGGGTCTACATCCACAGAACTGCTGCAACCTCATTGTGTATCTACACAAGCACCTGCCTTTTTTCTGTCCTACAGCTACCTTTTATGACCTTCTCTAAGCTCCCTCCTTGTTCCCTCTTTTCCCTCTGTGGTACTCTGATGTGAAGACTGGGCTGAAGCTCAGTAATTTGGAGTCAGAGATAAGGGCAGGCGGAGGATATTACTTGTGGGTAGACATTGATTGAATTGGCTCCAGAGGGTCAAACACACCTAAATGACAACTCGGCGGAAACCCAGGACCCATTTATTTATTTCCGAGAAGCCTCAAACGATGGGCCCACAACTATGACTGTGTGTAGGCGGACATGATGATGAAATGCACCATAGCAGAGCTTAAGGGGAAAAGAGGGAGGAAAAACAAAAGGATGCCACGGCTTGCATCTCTCTTGGTGATCATGTGTGCTTAATTTATGTGTGGGAAGGAGACTAAATAAACCTACAGGGGCATCATTTCAGTTAGGTCATTTAAGGGCTTCCTAGAGATAGGAAGCAGACAGAGACAAAACTGGAAAAGCGAGGAAAAAATAGGAGAAAACAAGGGAGTGAGAAAAGAGGCATTACAAGGTTGAAATAAGTTAAAGTAGGTTAAAGTACTGGGTCAGAATTGAAATCTAGTGTCTCATTTTCCATCCAAATTAAGTTTTCCTGTGGCGATGTGGCTAAGGAGACGGGATATTGGGGTCAGTAGGACAGCTCAGTGTTCGGTAGACCATAAACTAAATATGTCTTAAACACACAAGCATGGCTTTTAAGGACATTTTATCCATGCACATATTTAAAGCAGCATACATTTACTTTTTTGGCCACTCAAGGACAGCAGAACAAGCTATAAACACAACAAGGACATATTATCACTTTGTAAAGTTGATATGGCAATCGTGTGAGCAAACAATTGACTATTTACACATCAAGTAAACAGCTGACTTTCCATTTAGCTCTGGTTTGGTCTCCACAAACTCCTGAGGCAAATATCGGACACTTTAAGAATTAAATGCTCCACTATGTTCACCAGCTCATCTCTAACTTTGTCTGTCTGCCGGTTGATGCTGGGCAGGTAGCATACAGTGGGTTTATTAGAGCTTTTTTTTTGCTGAAAATAGCTACGTCTGGAAGAGATGATGAGAAGAGATGACTGAATCAAAGCAGTAAAGTTGCGGGCTCTAAAACCAAAACAATGAGCTGAAAGACACTAAAATGCCGCTAAGTAGAGCTGAGGGGAATGGCAGAGCCAGGTGACAGTTCTCTGTGGGTTTGACACTCCTTTCACATTACACACAGACATTTCAGAATCAGAATCAGCTTTACTAGCATAGTATGTGTACATATACAAGAAATCTGACTGAGATTTCTAGTCCGTTCTAGTCTGTATGAGTACAGCTTTAAGAACTCTTTACATACTGCATGTCCATTAGCTCATCAGTAACTGTAAGTGACTTGTTTGACTGTGGTGTTACTTCCTATGCTCCTCAGCAAAGACAAGATATCATACTGAATCCTCTGCCTTTCTTTGCCTCACTGAGATTGCACTTTGAAATGCAGTTGCTGAGTTTGACACAGTTCAGTAGATGACACCTGGAGCCAGAATCAAACTAGACAACGAGCTTAAAAAAAAACAATAGCTCTGATCAAAGCCCTCGAGATTCCTCCTGAGCCCTCTGGCATTTGTGTGTGTGTGTGTGTGTGTGTGTGTTTCAGTTTATTCCATGCTTGGCTGGAGAAAATGCCTCCTTTACATGAAAAATGCACACATGAGCGACCCCAGAAGTAACAAACAAGCACAAATTCCAAAAACAAGACCACATGCATAAGGTCTGTGCCTCCCATCCCCACAAATTCAAAGGCAGGAGTAGTCTGCTTTCATGCTTGATAGTTACCCAGCGGTGAAGACGTGATTGACGTGGCTGCAGGATCGGAGCCTCTCTGGAATCGAGCCAACACTTCTGTGGCTGCCCTGCGCTGGCGGAGGGGGAGGAGGGATGGGGGAGGCCTGGATGTGGAGTAAGAGCGGCAGCAGCAGCAGCAGCAACAGCAGCAGCAGCAGCAGCAACGATTTCCTCACACAGGAGGGGGGACCTACAGTAAAGGGAACAGGGTCAGAGACTCCTCCCCAGTGGACTGAAGGAGATTTGATAAGAGCTTGAAAAAGGCACACCATTTAACAGCTGTCTTTTGGAGTTTAATCCTTTATTGGCGCTGGGCTAAATGCCAAACACTCAGTCCCTCCTCAGCCCCTCCCCTGTTTCTTCAAGCCCAATGACATTCAGACCTGGGAGCAAAACAGTAACAGCAGGGGTTTTAAAACACAGTGACACTGAGCATAAAGTAAAGGTCCAACCTTTGAGAGAGATAGACAGAGCAGGGCAGTGAGGCTCTAACTCAGCAAACCTCTGTGACTCTGGCCTGGTTGTTGGGCTGTTTATTATCAGCAGACAGCACACTCGGGCCTGGAATATAGGACTGCTGAGACACTGGGTGCTGGCCGCTGGGAGGAAACAGGGAGTGAGGCGATGTGGGAGGAATGCCAATGAGTGTCCCCTCTCCTCCCTGAGATTTCATTTGCTGCTCTGGCACAGCGCTGCCCAGCAAAGCAACTCTGTCCCAGCCTCAGATTTGATAGAAATGTTAACAGCAGCTGAAGTCTCTTCTCTGATTCCAAGTGTTAAAACATATATCCACATATCCTGACCATTTACCAACACTAGCAACCATATTTACTGTTGAAGTGGTCAAACAAGGCAGTTTGTAGTGAAGACTGTGCACAGACAGGCTTGGAAACAAGGGTTTGTAAGAAATAAAAGTTATTTAGAGAAAGTTTGTTAGCAAACAGGTTGGCTTAGAGGTGTTTCACCTTTCCAATAAATCTAGTGGGGTGCAGTGCAGAGGTTGGCAGAAAAAGAGCACTCCCTAACGGTTCAAAACAGATATAAAAGTTTAATGCAAAGCTGGCAGCAAGGAACCGGCAGAAAGGGAATGAGCTGAACTATTTTCAGAGTAGTAAGTGGCATCCATAATTCACATTATAGTTTTATATGAAGAAATGTAAGATTCCTTCATACTTATTGTCTTCCTCTTCCTGCCTGTAACATTTTGACAGCATCGATGGCTGTGCTGTAGCCACTGTGTGTTTGCGTTGGAAGGTGTATTCATATGTTTGTGTGAATGACAGAATATATCATTGGTTTAATGGCCTCAATATGCTAAATTTTTTTGCGCGACATCCCGCGAGGGTGTCAAAATGAAAGCAAAATGAAACAGCCTGCCAGTTACATTATCAACAACTGCAAGAGATAAAGTGAGAGACAGTTTTCATTTTCAGACCTGACAGTCAGAATCTAGCACAACAGCTATTTCAGACTCTCAATCTAAATAAATTCAATCTTCCTGTTCACAGCTAATAATGAGATGTAATAATATGGAGATATTAATATGATCAAAGGTTGTCATAGATATTCACTTAGTTGCAGCAGGACCACCCATAGGGAAGAAACAGCGTGATGCAAAAGACACCGAGGATGAGCAATGAAGACATGACGTGGAACAAAATGTTAAATACAGACACATGTGTGCACAAATAAGCTGAGATAAAGTGAAGGAGGGAAAGCTATACTAGGGAGCTGTTCTAAATGTAGCTTTATAATAGTGTTTACCTCAAATGTGCAACTGTTAGAGATTAATGAAATGTTAAAATACTGTATATTATCCCTCAGGGCAGGGTTATAATGCCAGTGGTGGAATGTAACTAAGTACATTTACTCAAGTACTGTCCTTAAGTACAGTTTTAAGGTACTTGTACTTTACTTGAGTACTTTCATTTTATGCTACTTAATGCTTCTACTCCACTACATTTCAAAGGGAAATATTGTACTTCAATGTATGTATCAGTATGTATTTGTGTCTCTTTGTCATGTTTCAGATGTCTATGAGTTGTTTGCAGTTCCACTAAAGAGACATTTCGCCCCACATGGTTTCAAATAAATAACTGTTTGAGGCCCAAAGAGGTAGAAATCTCCAGTATTTCACAAAAAAGCAAAGATTAAATAAAAGTTGATAAAAGTAAAAATTGATCCAAATGTATGTAGTAGAACCATGTTTTTTCTATCATCTATCATCTCAAGACCCTTCAGATTTATCTTGTGACCCTTACAAAACAGTTCAAACTACATCTATTAAGAGCAGCTACAACTATTAAATGCTGCTTATGTATTGACTCATCAGTATTAATAATGTAGTTTGTTAAATGTATTTAATATATCAGTCACAGCCTGATTTTCTGTAAAATGAGTGCTTTTACTTTAATACTTCAAGTCAACTTAGCTGATAATGCAGGACTTTTACTTGTAATGAAGTATTTCTACATTGTGGAACTGAAAGAAAATCCTTACAATTGTCAAGAGGACAGAGAAGGCAGAGAGGTTAATGTGAAAATGTCAATAAATGGTTACATTTGCCTACTGAGCCCATGCAAGTACAAATAAAGCACACACACACACACAGATCACAGTCTAAAACAATCAGTTCCAAAGACGTCAATGCCAATGCAATGAAACAAACCAATGTTACTTTACATCAGTATGGAACTTGGATTGAAACACAAATGAGAATGTTAAGCCATGACTACAACATAGTCAATAAGAAGTCCCAAATAAATGTCCTCTTTACTGAATTAGACGATAAAACCACAAGAAAATCATTGATCTCACCGCTGGACTGGAGACAGAAAACAATACCAATGCTGCACGAGACGTTTATGTGACGAAAGAAAGTTCAACTCTAGTTTACATTTTGCAGCCTGTAGTATCAAACCAAAGTACATCAATTGCAAAGATTTAATTCCCACAAATATCCACAATCCGAGGCTAAGACGATGACAAGATGATAGAAATGCCAAACATGAAGAAGTCCCAAGGCAACATGCTCAGGCTTTGGCGTTAACTGTGAATATGAAATCCAGATTGCCCATTTTAACCACCTGTTTATGACATTTTTGATGTTCTTTACTCATATTCCTGTGTACCTTTACAGAAAGCAACGTTTTGTTATTCTATCCCATTCCAAATGCAGATGAAGGTTGTTGCTTGTTGTGTCTTTTTGTGTGACTTATTTAATGAATAAAATAAAGAAAAATGTGGTGTCAGGTAATCTCTTCATAGTGACGAATCAAAACTCGCTTTAAAATGAGAAGCAAAATGCAAAGAGTCTCCTGAACAGCAGTGTGCAAGAGCTCCACACAGGAACCGTATGATTCATCAAGGTTTATTTTGCTTCTCTTGTCTTGAGGTAATCTTTGATTGAGAGATACTAAATAAGCTATTCCCCTTTGAAGCTCTGTTTCATTAGCTTTTGTCCAGACAATGGATTTTCCTGTAGAGTGATTTTGCTTATCTAGTTCTGTAAGCATTTTAGGATTATTTTGTTAGCATTCAGCCTCTGCAGCTCTGATGAGGTTTTGATAGCCTACGATGTGGGAGTTGTAGCTTTTCAAATGTGTATGGATAAAATTATGAAATGCTCTGATTTTATTGTTGTCTAGTGGAGTAACAGATATGTATTTAGGTTAGAATATAGAAAAAAATAACAGTGTAATGTTTCAACTATTAAGAAAGAGGAAAAAAAACCTTTTTCAAAATACTTCAAGCCAGCATAACAAAAGCAAAACAGACATGGGGCAGGACTTGGGCTTTATAGGTGTAAAGAATTTATAAAGTTTTTTTTCCCCCATGGTTGCCAGCTGTGCTAGATCTTTCAGCAGCTATTTACATTTGTGGGTAAAAACCCTAAGAGGCTGACTAGCTTAAATGTGTGCCCTACAAACCTAAATAAGGAGGCTACTGGAGAGATAAACTGTACATCATTGGTCTGTAAAATCACAGAGCATCAGTTTATTAATTCATTTATATGTTTCCAGATGTCACCTCTCATCCTAGTTTTTAATGTTTGAACTCTACAGAAGTTTTTTGTAATGAAATCTAAATAAAATTGAATTTTCCAGCATGAATGCACTGCATAATAAAAAAGGTTAGAATTAGTTTGTGCTATAGTGTGCAAATGGGACAAGACTGGACTGGGAAAGTTGGACAATGTGCATAAAAGGGCTCAAAAAGTCCTGGAGAGCCGGGAGGAAATCCTCAAACACTTGCCGATTTTACTGTTGGACATTGGGACAGGGCCAGAGAGCCTTTGAGTGTACAGCTATCAGTCACCAGCAAGACAACAGCACTGTCAGCTAACAACTAACAATTGTTATTGGACTTAGTCCACAGTGCTCGACCTATGGTTCTGACCCACTAGGATTTCTCCCATTCCAATTAGGATCCTCTTTCACTGATGATTAACATTTTATTTGGAAAAATAAAAAGTCACAAAAGGAGCCAAATGGAGGATATGACATGCAATTGTGACATAATATGTCACAATGGAGACATATTATGCACATTCCCAGCTCTATATCCATAATCTGGGGTTCTACTGGAATATCTGTATGATTTACAGTTCAAAAAACTTCAAAGAGCTTATACTAGCTCCCGATGAAGCCCCTGATTTCAGCCTCTGTCTAAACTGTCTGTCCTGTCTCTTTAAAGCCTCACTCCCGATGAGTCCACTCTGTTCTGAACAGCCAGCTCTTGGAAAATGCCCATCATGAGACTTCCGCTGCTCCCGGGGCCACATCAACAAACCATGCAACAAACTATGGTGTAGGATTTCACTACATTTTCTCGTTCTTTACTCGAAATGTCAACTTCTCATGTTGAAATTGAAATCCAATCCAAAATATGAGAATGGACAGGGCGAACAACACATGGAAAAACATTAGCAACAAAGGCTACAGAACAGACAGCCATTTATGGGCATGCACGACGAGTTGACGTAAGCAGCAAGGTGGAAAAAGTTGTCACAAACAAAACGTTCAGAGCAGGTTGAAGCCCGGAGCATGGAGCATTTCTACAAATGTTAACGTCAAGCTTTGGAACTTTGGCCATGTTTAGCATAGATATCAGACATCATTACAGTATATAAATAAAATAAAAGAAATTCACAAATAGTAAACACAAAAAGTAGCTATTATTTTTTGCAAGTTTCAAAAAGCTAATCCTTTTTTTTCTGTACTACAAAAATCATTTGCTTCAGGGACGTGGGCAAGCCTAATATCATGCCCTTGACAGATATACCCTGACAGACAGCTAGACAAACAAACCTTAAGTGCAGCTCTGTCACTCTTTCAGAGAAGAACGGCACTGACACTAACATGATGTATATTCCTTTTCTGTTTCTTCCTCACTTCCCCCGTGGCCACCCAATGACCCAGAGTGTTTAGCTGCCTAAAACAACAACATTTCAAAAGGGATCCAATATGTCCAGGCTTTCATGGAGGACGCCAGGTTGTCAAAGTGTCTCTCTCTCCAAGGTGGATGAGGGGTACTCATTGCCGCGAGCAATTCTCACGCATGTTCCTGCCAGCTTTCCCCTACCAGGATAGGGGTATGAGAGTTTAGTCATATAGCCGCAGTGGCTGCTTGTCACTTTAAATAGGACAGCACACTGAACTGCACTTCAACCACGCAACACAATTCATCATCCACAGTGTTAACCCGCCCGTCACGTTCATGCTGGCCGGATAATGAAGCATTTTGTCATTGGGAATGAGAGTGCGCTCATTCAGAAAAGTCACAGTAATGTTCCAGAGGCATGAAATAGCTTTTGATGAGAGTGTTGCAATATGGGTTGGATTGACTTAATTGAATCAAACTTATTGAAACGCAGTGGAGATTAAAATCTGGTTGGTGGTCACCAGAGAAAAAAACAAGCACCCAAACGAATGACAAGGAGAAAAGGGTCACCTATACACATGAGTAAACCCAGACACAGACAGAGTAATTAAGCTGTGTTTGCAGTGAGAGTTCAAAAGGTTGTATTTCCTGAGAATACAGCAGAATTTAAAGTAGAGAGGGTGAGTGTCACTACAGCGAAAGAAGAGAAATAATGGAAACAGGTTTAAATTTAGCCTAATTACAGTATAATGTGTTTTTACAAATGCTGAATGAAATCCACCACAATGCACCACACAAACAAGTTCACATAATGTTAGCTGTTATTTAATATTTAAATCCAGTAACAGCCAGTTGTACCTGTTGCCTAGCTAAATGAACTAATGTTAGCTTGCTATAAGACCCAAGACTGAAGAGTAAAAAGGAGCAATATGGAATATGTTTGATGTATGTGGCATGACACTTTATGAAAATGCAATTAAAAAGTAAAACTGCAAAGATTTTAATAAAAATAAAATAAAATAATATCCCTCGAATTACAAAACATTATGCCAATAATGTTAACGTTAGCTTAAATGGCTAAATGGCCAAATGGCATCGGTTAGATTAGCATAATCAGACGTTCTCACTTATTCTAAGCTGCATAAGCCTACAGGTTAATACTACTAACGTTGAAACATTTTCCCCCTGCTGTTTTGTTTGTTTGTTTTTTGGCAGTTAGCTTGTAATGCTTAAAGTGTCTATAATCAATATTTTTTATGTAAACAATGTACCAAATGAAAATGTGTAACGTCAGAGTAGTGATGAACCTACAGAGAAATTTTCATCCGACTTCGCTGCCCCCCTCGGCTTTACGGAGCTTTATAGCGAGTTTCAGCTAATTATGTAGTTGCCCGGCCCACAACTTTACTGTTTTGGTTCATTCTCACCGCTCTCGTAGCGTTGTTTGCTAACACGTCCACAGTATCAACTTCAAAGGTTATGATATGACAGTGTTGTGTACACCACTTGTTTCCTCTGCCTCCAAGTAGCCAAAAAAATCAGTTAATGCAGGTTTAACCTCCTGTTTAACATTACATAGTCGACCGCTTTTAATGAGATGGTGCTACCAAGGTTTTTTAGCAACCAATTTACAAAAGCCTTAACTAGCTATGACATTGTGTAAGTTTTAATGGTGCAACCCAATTTACTGAATCACCAGTTTAAAACTAGCTAGTAGTTACTTTGAACTTAGGAACAGCTTTACACACAATCCTAGCAATAGATTTACGCATACATACAAACAAACTGCAAACATACAGTGGTTGAAAAACAGATTGATCAGTAAACAGAGTGAAAAGCAACAATGTTGAAGAAAGAAAGAAAAATTCATGACAGGGCTGGGGGAGGAAAAATAGAGGAAAGAGGAAGTAGGAAATGAAGAATCAGAGATAAAGAGAATGAGAGATGAATAGGTTGGGTATCCTATAGTCTTGGAGAGAGTACAAGAGAGAGAAGTGCTGAACATATCCAACAAGAAATCCCAGGAATAAGAGACAACAAGAGACAAGAATAAGAGATCCCATAAGTCTCGGTCCAACACTTCCCATTAAGCCAAGGTGTGTGGAATGAGAAATGAAATGCTGAGAGAACTGGCTGTCACTCTCACTCATTTCAAAAGTATGTCAGCAATCCCACAGCAGGTCCCTGCACTCAGTGTTTGGAATAAGAACTATCTTAACCATTATACAGCAGCTGGGCCCCAGAGCCCACTGGAAGTTAAGTCTTCTCCACACACTTAACAGGACACGGCTGTAGTGTTTTAGTTATACATCCCAATGACTGCCGAATATGATTCACCTGCCACGAACAATAAAACTGAGCTGCTGAGTCAACCTTAAATGCTATTGTGAGGTTATTCCACTATAATTTGGTGTTGCTAAGATAACATTATTGTCACTTAGTGTTGTGGTTTCTGTTCTGCTGAGCCAACCTTAATAGAGCCAGTACTGCAGGTTTGTCTTGTAGCCAGTTGCTTGCAAACGACATTGATGTTCTAAAGCATTTTTCCAGTTTAAATTAATTCAATTCAATGACTGTATTCATCCCCAGTGTAGGCTATTAAAAAGGAAACACAGCCGAGCATAGGCACAAAAATCTCAATAAAACAAATACAACAAATAAGTTGATAAAGAGCATTGTACATTATATAGCCAAAAGTACACAGAGGTCTACATAGTCCACTAGTATGTCTTTTAGCACTCCTTTTAGCAGTGGAGGGGTTCAGAAGCCGAGTCAGTCAGGTTAAATAAATAAGTATAGGCTAAGCTTACACTCCGATACAGGTACAGATCTGTACTGAATACTACAACGATTGAACACTAAAAACTTTCACAGATCTAAAAGTTTATATTCACATCAAAATGTATCAATGCATGTATCAAATACATCACTTATACACTCTTATCTGCAAATGTTCATTTAAATACTGTTAGATGTGAGGCCAGGGTATGACACACTTCAACTTTCTTCTCTCTGGTTGACTCTGGTAAGTGTGTAATATTGTATTTGACCACATAGACTGGCTAACATTTACCAGCAGTTACAACCCAGAGGACCACCGTTTCCCTCATTTAAGGAAAAATGAAAAATGGTGAAAAAAGTTATTAAATCTTTTTGCTGGACCACACCAACGGGACCAGAACTATAAACACAAATGTCTGTCCCTGACTGACTGAGTGATGCAGTTAAACCACTGGTCGGTTGAATACCGCCACTTCCTGTATCAGTTTCAAATTAAAAGCCCTTGTTTCAAATTAAAAGCCCTCTTGCATTTCATATGCAGCCCAGCCATATACTAGGTTTTGACCTAGGGTTGTTATGACAGTGACAGCTATTTTGTAGAGAGCACCCCCAACTGCAAGGGGCCACAACCCCCCCAGCCCCTGCCAAGAACTGCCACAGCATGGCACTGAAGTGTGAAAATCACCTTTCTCGCTTCAGTTTCAATCAATTTTTGCAGTTGCCAAGTTGTCAATCTTGCTTGGCAGCAGAAATGCAGAGTAATCAGACTTCATAAATAAAAACATCAGAATCCATCTGCAAAATCACATCTGTAAAACATTTTATCCAAAACATACTGTATGTTAAGTTGCAAAAACAGACATGAGGTAGCACCTTATCAACGACAAAGCATGACTACAGAATTTCCTTGAAGAGCTCATGCTTCCTTCACCTTTCTTGTCAACAAGAGTCTGAGTGTTGGTGTGGGACTGAATAAATATCTACCCACCTCAGTGTAACAGCTTGGTGCCCAGCAGAGGTGGCGAGACGTACAGACTGACCTTCTCTGACCCTGTCGTCTCCATTTCTGTGTCCTTGCTGCCACCTTGCTTTCACATTGTTGTCACTCCATTATTCATACTCAAGCATGGTAAAGATTCAGCCAAAGATAAAGACAAGAGAGACTCAGAGTTTCCTGGTGCTGCTGAGGCAGTAGGTGCAGCAGGGTCTTGCCCTTGAGGCACAGAGACTGATGAATAAGAGCAGTATGGTGCACACACTTTTGCACGGATGGCTGTATTGTGAATCAGAATCATAACCCTTGCAGTGTCAGTGTTGTGCTTTACACATTAAGCTACAGGATCGCTAGCAGAAAGTTCATTCCGGCTGTGAGCCAGTGACTGGAGCATACTGTGAGTCTGGTAATAGGTTTGATGTGAATTTAGCATCTTAAAATGCAAAAGCATGTTCTGTGCAATGAGACAGATAGTTTCTGCCGTCTGAAAGGATTATGTCAGAAGTCATGACTGGAAACTGGTAATAAGAAAATAGGGCAAACCCACCCCAATTTTAGGTGTCAATCATCAGCATGTACACAAATGGTGTAAAATATGGTCATTTAACTAACCACAAATCAACTTTAAATTTGTAAATTGTTTTAAATTTTAAAAATTAAAGTGTAACTGCACCCGTAGGACTGAGCCTAGGAGCGTGGCTGTGTGAGGAAGGAGAGCAGAAGTTGCTCAGTGACATATAATAATAATGAGTGGAAGACAAACAGTGCAACGACATTTAAATGTGCCAGAAGTCATTTCGCATTTCATCCCGTAGCTCTCTAACCCTCCGGCTGTCTGTTCCTGCAGTTATCAGCCGGTAAAATCTTGTTTTAAAACGTTCAGTTGCTGTGTAACCGGAGCTGTTACTGAACCTGTCCAACCGCAGCTCTGCTCCAGCAGCGGACCTATCAGCTGACCGGCACACAGGTTTAGTTTTGGCAGAGATGCTCAGCGAACAGTTTCAACTGACAGACAGGACAGACAATTTTGGCGGAGTTCACTGCGATTTAACATTTTAAAACAGGATTTTACCAGCTGATACCTGCAGGAACAGACAGCCAGAGAGTTGAAGAGCTGCGAGATGCGAGGAGGATTTCTGTTGTTTTTGTGGCTGCCAGCAGCTTTTCTTCCAGTGGACAGTTGCAGAAGAAGAGACCCCCTCCAGCAGGCCAGCACCACTGTAGCTGACGTTAGCTCCTGAAGCTATAACTGTCTCTCTTGATCAGCATATATTTGAAAATGAGCACGGGGCTGGGGGAGGTAGGCATTATCATTGAACCATTTATGAAAATTTCATGACATAAAGAATGGTTGATTCTACTTCAGCATTGGCCTCGCCTTTTCAGGGCTGATTTTTAACAGCAGATGACATGTCGAGCCATTTTTAACCCATGAAATGCCAATTTTTATAAATTTGGTGTCAATGTCAATATTACTACCAGCATTGATGTGTTTCTTCACAGTACAGTCATATAATTTAATACAGCCAAAGTACACATTAGAGTCAAAAAACACGTTTCAGTGTGCAGTACCTCTCTAATGGTGAAAAAAACTGCACACTGTTAGTATAAGTTAAGACATTATTGTAGATATAGTTTCTTGTAACTACTTTAAGCAGCAATATGATTTTGCATCTTGAGCTTAACGCTGCTATCTATCAATTTGTTTGTAAAAGACGTGTACCTGCATGGTGATCACACCGTTTCAACATGGCACAATGGTCCTTCATTTAATAACTTGTTATTGACAGCAGAAGCTCTGTAAAGCATTCAAACTTTGAGGAAACATTTTTGAAACCAAAAAAGTGAAAACCATAATATTCAAATTTCAAACATAAACTCTTTGAACTCAGATGATTATGAGTTGATATTGTATACATCATATAAAGTAAATATTTAAAAGTAGATTTGAGTCATCGGAAATTGAATATACTTCACTGTATTATCCAAAACCAAGTATTTGATTGTACTCATATCTCATATTTCCGTGAATGAATGCCACTAAATGTCTGAATTACAATAAACATTTCTGTCTATGAAACTTCCAGAGACAGTGATATAAAGACAGTGCCAGGTGAAATGCTATCATTCTTTTCAATCCAATTCCATTTTATTTCGATAGCGCTTTAAGAAAAGCGTTTGTCACAAAGACACTTTACAGACATTCATAAAATTTGGAGAACTTAAGGCATCTGTTTGGGGGTATCTGAACATCAGTTCCAACAATAGCAAGGCTATAACAACAAAGCTTATTCATATGACTTGTGAATGACAAATTATGAGGAGTTTTTGTGTGTGCTTTCCTATCATCTCCAAGTATTCCAGCCTGCAAACCCCATTCGTGGCCATACAAAAACCTCCCCCTAACCCACACAACCATGGACCATTTCATCTTTCAAATTACTGCATTCTCCTCAAGCTTTCACAACTGAAATCAGCACTAAGAAACATTTGGTTCTTCTATATGAACAAAAGCATAACTCAGAATTTGGCAAGAATAACTACATTTGTAGGTGATAGCAGCCAAGTTATTCTTCAGGAACATATTGCTGTTTGAACAAAACACACATCAAGTTCACTGCGTGTAAAGTAATACAATGTAAAAGCTTACAAATGATAACAGAGCTGATTCAGCTAATAAACACCATGTTCCTGTTTCATTCAAAACACAACGCAAAGCACTATAGCTAATAGTACTAATGAGCACTAATGAGTAAACATCACGGACATCAAAAATGCTGCGGTGTACCAAACAGCAGCGGTGCTGTTCAGATCTAGAAATGCAACATCCTAAAAAAAAATTGGGTCACTAGAGTTCAAAGCGTTATTTCACATATCAATGAAAATCTCCAGGACCTCATTACTGTGAATAGGTATCTCTTTTTCTATGGCCAGTAGGAGGAGATCTGACAGCCGCTGTTGACCAAATAGATTTCTTAGCCTTGCTTTTACCAGTTTCAGCTTTGAAAAAGAGTTGTTGTTGAGACAGGCAGAGTGGCATATGTTTTGATGAACTTGAACAGTGTGGGGAATACAGTGTGATCATCAAATTCTTTAAACACATCCAGCATCTCCTTCGCGGTCCTCCTGGGACATTGGTATGATGCATGGAAGACTCTCAGCTCTGTTTGGAGTTGGGTCTGCTCCCCCTCGATACCATAGAGCTCACACAGTGAATGCACAGTGTTGAGACCCTGGCCAATGTCCTTCCACTGTGCCAGGTAGGTGAGGCTGTGCAGTGACATAATGATATCACTGGTGTGCCCTTAACCTCGGAACCGCCTTTTGAGCTCCTGACTCAATTTGTGAAAAAACTTGAAGTACAGCCTTCCCCTGCAGTACTGCTCCTCCAGCGTCTGGATCTGGTGATCCTCAGTTGCTGACATCAAGCTGTACTTGAATTTTCCGAGGACTTTTCATCTTTCTTGGCCTGGAATCTCTTCTGGCATGTCAATGTCCACTGCCTCTACTGTTATTGTGGCTTTGTGGAAAATCTCTGTGAACTGGTCATCGGTACTCGACTTCTCTACTTGCCTCAGGACACCATCAACAACAGAGTACGCAGCTGCCAAGTCCAGGTCTTCCTGCTTGAGAGCATTGGAAGCAATTGATGTTTCCAGGAACACTGGTATTGCAATTTCCAAACAGAGGAGGAATTCAATATTCACTGTAACAGCATTTTTGCCTCTCTTGCAGCCAGGTCAGGTGGCTCAAACTTCCTCAGATCCTTCAGTTATTGCATGGGAGCAGGGAGGACCTTTCTGATTGTTTTAAAGGCATTTTCCCTGCAGCTCTACCAGGTGTCTGAGAGCTTCTGTAGCTCAAGGACGTGCTGACCTGGACTGATGACTTTCTGTGTCTCAATGAATGTTGCATGGCATTTTGGAGAGTTGGCAATGAAGGTGTAAAGCTTTTCAACCACTGAGAAAACATCCACAAAGTGTATGCTTGACTTTGCACTCTCCGCTAAAACCAAGTTTAAACAATGCACATACAGTGCCTTTTCATTCTGTCTTTCAATCCTGGACTGTAGCCCTTGATAAGGCCCGCTCATGTCGGCTGCCCCGTCGTATCCCTGCTCACGGATGTCTTCTACTTTCAGCTGATTTTCCTGCAGTAGCTTCATCATTTTCAAGTGCTTTTCCAGTTGTTGACTGGACATCACAGAGCTCGATGAAGCGCTCCTTTATGGTCATGTCATGCACATAACACACAACGAACGATGCCTGCTCAATATGCAACACATCAGTGGTCTCATCAAGCAAAATGGAGAATAGTGATGCTTCCATCACTTCTTTCTGGATGACTCATTTCACATAAACACTGAGTGCTCTCAGACAGTCATTTTGTGTTCTGTTAAAAAGGAGAGACACCTGGGGTCTTTGCTTTGATGCTTGCTTTTCCTTGATTACATCAAGATGAAGCTTAAGGACACTGTCATATTGGCCTAACAAATCTACCAGATACAGTAAATTTCCTCTGTTTGAACTTACTGTTCTTCTGCCTCTCCCTTTCTTCAGCTGCTTGCATTTGAGAATCAGCCACTGCAAAAGCCACGTCCAATGCCTTTCTTTTAAATTCATTCCAGCTGATCATACCTAGTATGTGTGATTCTTTGCTGCAGTGCTCCGTCTTACTTTGGCCCGAATCCATATGTTTAACCCCACAGACTTCCATATAGACCTGCGCTTATACTTTTCATCATTCTTAAAAAGCCAGGAGTTGAAGCAATACATGACATCATTCTGAGGAGAATACCACGGGTTTTCATCATACCAGTGGCCCTGAAAAGACCATCTTGTCTTTTTGGGAAATGGACAAGAGGACGACCGGGCCCAACTGAATTTGAGAATTTGATGACAGCCTCATTGTACTTAATATTGGTCTGAACATGGGCTGGATCTTTTGGATTTGGTAGCAAAAAATAAAATTCTGTAGGACTTGTGGACTCTGATGTTGTTGCCTCGCTCTCCATCTCCTCCCTCTCAATCTCCATATCTACCCTTCCTGTCTCCATGTCCTCCCTCTCTGTTTCTATCTGTGTCCTTTCTATTTTTTCTCTCCAAGTCTGTACTGTTCTGGGCATTATCTTCTGGGTTCGACTCATCATCTATCAAATATAATTACAGAGAATGTTTTAGAGGTCTTTTTTGAGACATTATTGTTAATAAGTCTTCAAATAATGAAAGTATTATTGCTGTTACGCTCGGACAATGGAGCTGTCTCCAAAAGAAACATTTTAGTGTAATTCTGCATAAGTTCCATAATGTGCCTTTAAAAATACCATTGTCCACAGCATCCATCCCTCTTTTTATCCCACTCTTACTGCCATGGTCCTTTTATAGTAATTCACATTCAGCCATTACCACCATCATATGTATCTGTCTGATGTGTCTCTAGATGCTCAGCACGGTCTCCCTCACTCTCTGGTCTGGAGCCTTGCGGTTGCGCCTCATCTTCAATTGAATTATTAGTATCAGAATTAAGAATACCATTTTCCATAACATTTTCCATTAAAAATTGCTTGGGCATGGTATAACTACTATTTAAAAAAGTAAGTACTTTATATATACTTTGCCAGTTCAACAATTCTAATCATTTCAATTCTGAATGTCCAACCTAATCATCGACTTTCATCTCTCACTGCAAAAAATGTACGAAGACAACTGAACACTTTAGTATAGCCAGTTGAATTTTCATGAATGTGATGCTGACAGGGGTTTGACTCAGTGATTCCTGGTGAAGCCCAGGAATTAGACTGGAGTAGGCTATATCTATTTTTGTATGTAAAAAATATGTACTAGAATACAGAACAATTACAAAATGTCATATCGAATTTTATGAAGATATTTTCTGGCCTTACCATCCCATATTTCACTATAGCTATTAGAAGTATTTTACTTGATCACCAGGCTCTCTAACACTCTCTGAACTGGAGCTACAGATATAATATACTGTGTATTTATCACTGATTGAAATATTCATTTTTGGTTCGTAATTAACTGCCTCCCTCAGCTCTCTCTCCGTTGTAGTCTCATCCTTTTGGAAGGCATGTAGCCTACTATAAGCACCCAAAATTAACACTATATTGAAAAAAATATGCATGTGTACTCACTGTAAACTTTTTTTTTCCTCCAGAGAGGCAGCTCAGCCAAAGAGGACAAATGGGTTTGGGCAACTTTAGCCGGCCTTGTGCATGTCCTTGGTAAGAATGTGCACCCACCTGTGCTCCTGTGAGCTGTGATGCTGTTGTGCTTTGATGCCAGGTTTTCTATGGTAAGAAGTTTTTATTTTAGTTTTTCACTTAACCACAACCACAATCTCACTCTTGGTGTAATTTATTCATATGACAAACAAGTAAATTGCTGTGTCTGATTAGTGCTATTGTCACATAATCAGTTGGTGGTGAAGCGATGCAATCATAACCTATTTCATGTCTGAAACAAATAATCTGTATTTTAGACTTGGTGCTCAATTTTAAAAGGCAGTGTGATTATACATCATTTTTTGGCAAAAGTTCCTTTTAGCAAGTAACTGAAACCACAAATCTGGCACTGCTGCTAACCATTGACTCACTTTGTGATTGTGTATGTGGCACCTTGGATTCCAGTTGCGCTGCACAACAAGCAATATTTCACATGCGCAGTTACTGCTTCAGTTGTTGCCTCAATCCCACATGCCTCTGGGAATATGTTGACCGCGCACAGGCTCCACTGCAGTACTTTGCCTGAACTTTGAACGATTTCAGTTTCCAAATGGAGGGACATTATATGCTGCCCATGTACCCAGTCAGACGTGAAGTTTTTGCCCCTGAGTGTCTGGCAACTGGGGCTCTCCCGAGGGTTAAGTGTTGAGATTACTTGCAGGCCATCTTCTCTGGTAATGAACCCTGTCTGGGTACCAAGATGTAGCTGAAGGGGCACAGTAGCCATATGGAAGCTTCCTGCTGCTGATTGCCCATCTTAAATAGCTTTTTTTTCCCCACTTGAGAGGCACAACCACAAAACTTTACAACTTCTTATGAATAATTATGATGACACCTTGTGTTATTGCACCTGGTGATATTCCGTCTTTGACTCTGTGTCTAATAAAAATGTCCATTAAATCTGTTTTCAAACACATTAATAGTGCCCCTGATACACAGTGACTGAATAACAATTTAACTGAGCAACAGAGGTATATTACGGTTGCCGGGCAGGTTGCATGCATTGGGTGGACCCCAACTGTCACCTTTTTTTCAACTCTCACTTAAGGATTCTCGCTTAGGGATGTATTTTCTTCTGCACGACTTTGTGAACCTCTGGGTGAGAATCTCTCTGCTCTTCTATCTACATCTCCCTCTCCTTGTAAGCTTCAGGAAGATGCTGCCCTTGGGCACTGTTCCAGTATCAGCTCTCCCCACCCACATCTCTCCATTAACCATTGGTAAGACCATTGTTAAGGTCTTCCACTTGATCTGTCTGTGTTCTGCATACATGGACTTCTTTAACATGCACCTTTATTGTGCAAAAAAGGGCTTTAAGGTGAGTTCTAACAATGTACTACATAAACCTTGACACAGGCATGCCTCCCACGTCAGCATTATTTATTTCTATACCGTAAAAGCCATTAGATGTAATTGCATTTTTTATGAAGCTCCCATGGAAGCATGCAGTGTTTAATCAATGGGAAGGCTTTCATTTTTAGGAGAGGTCAATGGCTTTGTGTGAGGTCATCTTACAATCCTCCTTGAGGGGTCACCCAGGTCTATTACCCTGCAGGTCAGCATCATGCTGTGCCCTGATGATCACAGTCAGAAACCGGAGGAGGACTCCTTTCTCTAAGACCCCTATCTGGTCTTATAATCACCCACCATGCTGCTATAATGGGCTTTCTGTTGACTCTGGTAGATTGTTGTCTTGCTCTGGTTGATGGGTTACAACATGCTACACTATCTTGAGGCCATATCGACATGAGTGGATGGGGTTAATGCTGAATTCTATTTTATTTTTCTAAATCAGGGAGAGGTGAACAACGGAAAAAAAAATCTTGTGGTATAGGACAGACTTTGCTCATATATTAGGGAAGACTGCAGTGCAAATCCCTAAAAATCATACATAGGTGATCCTCTCTGTAGGTGATCCATGTGATCCTCTGGAACAACAAACCAAAGCATTGCAGTAAGAAGTGTGAGGCACAGCTATGACACAGGTATTTACTTCCCATGTCCAAGGGCGTAGGAAGCAGAGAGAACACAGGGGACACATCTACTCCAGTACTTAAGAGGATTAAGTTGTCCCCTGCAAAAATACAAAACAAAACAAAACAAAGTATTCCGTGAACCAACTTAGCTGTTGATTATAAACAGGGTTTTGATGGTGATCTTCCCCACAGGTGAGGTAGAAACACTAGTGCACTTCCCTCGATACAGGTCTCACTAAGAAGCATTAAAGTCACAGCAGGCAGCTGTTTTAGCAAAAAAAGATTTGATAATCCCAATGCTGGCATAGAAAGTGGAGTATTTAGCAGCTAACAAGCTAGAGAGAATGAATATTGTACTTTAATTTGACAGGTGGCCCTGATACACGTCCCTAAATGAATGCTAATATTGCTGCACGTCTGCTGGATATCTGGTAATGTGAGGGGTTTACAGATCCAATCTGAAACCTCCAGAACTGCTCGCAGATTCATCGGGGTCACCCTGATAATTTCAGAATTTAAAATTTGGATGATTACGTCATTACTTTCCGAGCGGGACCACAATGGAGACAGAGCGCAATTAAGTCACTCACCACGGAGAGGAAAACAATTGATCACTCTCCATTGAGTTTTTATTGCATGAAGGTGCCTCCTTGTCATTTCTGTCTGCTAGCAAACAACAGAAAAATGCCTAAAAGCTGCTGTGTGGTGGAATGCATTACAGACAGTGTAAAGAACCCAGAACTAAGTCTTTATAAGCTGCCAAACTGAAAAACTGAGCCTTTAAGTAGACAAAAGTGGTTACAGAGTTGTGTGCCGTACGGTGGAAGACACCAAACTGTGCTGCACGGACAGCCTGCAGCTCAAAAACCGCCATAAAAATGACATATATACCTGCACAGGTTGCTAGTCACAGAGAACACACATGAAAGTAAAAAAAGAACAGCACAATTGAAAGGTATGTGGTGTTTGTAATAGACGCTTATATCACTGAATATCTAACCTGCATTCAGCTGACGTGCTGAATGTAGGTTAGCTCTAATGAAACAGTCTGAATGGGAAATGATTGCTTGTCTGTTTGTTTTGTTTACATCTGCTTTCCTATGAGATCGTGTGAGGTGGTGTATTGTTTCCTCTGGCACAATAATCTAAATAATATCCTGTAGAGTGTGTGATGCACCATTATTTTCAAATCTTGTAGTGTGTGCATGTTTGAGATTAGAGAGATGAACTATGTGAAATTTCTCCTTAATGTGTGCAACCCGATTTCAAAATCAGTTAGTATTTTAAAACTCCTGTAGTCTGAGCCCGGCTTAAACCCTAACAAATTGTATTAGTTGCCTAATCTTAACAGGGAAATATCATGCTTTTTGTGATTTTCTGTTATTTTTATAGTTATTATGTTGGATGTTAAACATGTTCAAAGTTTAAAAACTTGAGGTGACCATATGTAAAAATGCTCCCTGCAAGTTAAAAGCCAGGACTTCAGCCTGCTCTGGATGCTTCATTTGCAATGTTACCTCTATTTCCTCTTCATGATGACAATTGATTGACACACATGCCGACAAACAGCCATCT
Source organism: Thunnus albacares (assembly GCF_914725855.1). Classification (NCBI taxonomy): domain Eukaryota; kingdom Metazoa; phylum Chordata; class Actinopteri; order Scombriformes; family Scombridae; genus Thunnus; species Thunnus albacares. Next base: position 21,156,907 of record NC_058115.1, read on the forward strand.
GTTGGTAGCCTTTGTTGCTACAGTTGCTGCTAAGGTTGTTCACATTGTCCACTCTCATATTTTGGATTTGGGCTTGAACATGTATGGATGTATTTGAGAAGTTTATATTTCAAGTAAAGAATGTGAAAAAGAAGTGAAATCCAACTGTTATTGTTTGTTGACATCACCTCCTGAGCCAGTGGAAGTCTGCCGAGGGGCAATCATGCAAACATATACCAGTAGAGCCCCAGAATAAAAATATAGACCTGGAAATGTGCACAATACATCCCCTTTAATGATACCTTAGCCTTAGTTTGTTAGCCATAACCACAATCTTTCACTAATCTCAACCATACTAAAGCTGTCATATAATTATATTGTACAAAGAAAGAAAAACGTCATTCAACATAATCAAGGCTTTATCATCCAATATCAATGTTCTTGTCTGGCATTAGGGTTGCCTTATAAGGTGCATTCAAATGGGCAATTAATGCTTTAAACTGGTGCTGATGAGTGGGTTATGGGCTCCAACATGTGAAAAATATGAAGTGATATGTGATGTGGACACAACTGCTAAGTGTTACAACCTAACTCATCAGCTGCAAACAGCGAAATTTAACCAATGAAAAAGTGTAAAGTAGGATTCAAGCAAGTGCCACTGCCAAACAATCTGTTCTCATTTCTTCACACTTGGTTTTAGCACCACTCCACAGTAGCTAATAGCTGCATCACCCACATATGCGGGAGAAATATGTCAGTAAACCACTTATTGTTAATATTAGTTTTCATTGCAAATAGAGCACAGCTACCTCACAGTTTCTATTGTTTATATTTTCTATATAATAACAAGACATCTTAATTTATTCTCATGGTCACAGCATAATAAGACACTGAGCTTGATTTATGCAGGACAGAGACAGCCCCCTCAACCCAAGAGAGAGAAAACAAGCAAGTGTGAAGTGTTTGTCCGGATTCCAGGAATTAGTTGTTGAATATCAGTCATCCACCTCCTCCACAGCGTATAATATAATGACAGAACAAGATCGAGGAAGAGTGTTGTTACAGTATGTGTTAGATTAATGCAGGCCAGAGACTGCCTCCTCCTCACTAGACAAGGGCAGAGAGAGAGCAATGCAAAACAGTGTGATCTAATTGCGAATGAAACTGTGGAGCCAGCAACAGCCTCAAAACAAGCACAGACGAAGACTTTCTTCCATCTTTTTAAGTTTTTATCATTTTACCAGGATTCAAATGAATTTGTTCAGACCAGTGGGAGGCCCCTTCATGACCTGATTTGATCAGACTTCAGTAAACAACTCCACCATCACACACACATACAGCCAGTGTTCCTCCTTCCCCGTCATTTTGGAGTAATGGGATGTTAAACCTCAAATACATTTTTCAAAGTAAACAGAAATACACACAGATTCTTCTGATGCCTTGTGTTGAATTTGAAAAAATGTATATGATCAAGAGGAGACACTACAAATAAAATAATCCTTTACATCTCTCAACCTATGCTGCTCATTCTATGTGAAAGCACACATTTCATATTAAGACACCCACATGTGCACATGCAATAACAGACATTTCAAAATTCATACAGATTTATTCATATGTAGGATTTACTGTCCTTCTCTTATGTTCACATTCTAACATTTAAATCCAATCATGGCTGTCATGTTGAATTTGAAACACGCTGCACCCCCACCCACCACCTCCTACCTGAACCTGTCAGGAGTCTGGCTAAGGACGAACTGTTGCCAGCTAACCTTGTCCTCATGCTAACTGTGCTAGCTGCCACTAAAGCACCAATGCTACGAGACTTCTTGGGGACTGTTCTTGCGACAGAGTCCGAGGTTATCTTCCCCCTACACCTGTCATATGTTCCCAATGCTTCCTCTTTTGCGCTGGGGTCCTTGAAATGCCAGAGTTCAGTGGGAAGGCTAAATGTAGCTGAGTTATGTTGACAGAAACATGGCTCCCTCAGTTCCTCCTGCAGCCTACAGCACCTCCGCACAAAACAAAATGACATTTTAAGATGAGTGATATTTAGGAGGCAAATGGGGTTTTATTTTCAGCAATGAAATTATCCAAGGTTAAAGAAAGGAAAACAAATGCAATCAGGGCATTGATTTTCAGACAGAAAATGTCTGTGCAGAGATTGATTGGTAGCAATAAAGAAAGAACATAAATAAGGGAGCTTAGAGCATTGGCCAGTGTTATCAGCCTTAGTGCTCTATAACAAAACCACATTGGTGTCTTTTTATTTTCTGTTAAAAATGTAGTGTTCAAATGGAGGAACACTGTTAGGCCAAAATCTCTTTTATAAAAACATTTTTTTCCTACAGTTTATCCAAGTTCGTACCTGTGGTGAGTCAGATTGTTCAGCATTTTACTTAAATGCTTAAGTCATCATTCCCTCTGCAGGGGAACACTTCAGCTGTCAGTAAGGAACAAGCTCAACCACTGGAAAATTACTACCTGTCCATGTCAATCTTTACATCTCCTTCTTTTACTCTTATGTAACAAGACATGAACCAACTTTGCATTCAAAACTGTATGAATGAATGTGGTGACTGATGTTGGATTTAAAACACAATCAAATCATAGTAAACAATAGCCTGATGCTTTGGCAGGTGACAGCATTAGTCTCTCCTGTTACCTACATTAAAGGATAGGTTCACAGTTTTTCAAGTTTGTCTAAAAACATCAGTCAGGTGCCCATATGAACACTGAAAGAGGTTTTGCTTGCTGTGATCATTCCTCCTGTTCATATTGTCTGTTAAAGGATCCTTTCTAAGTGCACTTACAAGTGATAGGGGACAAAATCTACAGTTGACATTTTGAGTAAAAATGTATTCAGAAGTTTATCTGAAGATAATATGAAGCTTCAGCCGTCTGAGTCAGTCAAATAAAGTGAATATCTTCCACGGTTAGTCTTTCTTGTAAAAAAACAAAAGCCATTAAAAAGTAACTTTGAAAGACTTTTGAAGCTTAACATTGCCTCAAAAAACTTCTAATTACATGTTCATCATGATTCCTGCCTGAGTCCTGTGTCTCCCTACCTATTGCCACTTCCCCAGTGGTTCCTTCCCTCTTCTCCTGTGTGTGATTGTGTGGGTGGAGACAGGTATGCTGGAGTCAGAGCAGAGCCCCACCAGCTGCAACCCATTACATAATCAAGACCTGCCAGATCCACACTGCCAGATTGTAGCCTCTGCATCAGTCAGTCTACACTTCAAGCCATTTTTTCCTGCATTTATCCTGAGGGTTTATGGTTGTTACCTGTATCCTGTTATCAGATTTTCTCCTATTCCCTGCAGTCCCCCTCCTGCTCTGTCTCCAGTCCTTGTCTCCTGTCCCTCATCTCATCAGACCTGCTTCCCTGCCCTGGACCCCTGTGCTACTCAGCTTCCACGGATTCCGCTCTGGACCTGCTCCCCTGGCCTCAGCCAGCTTAAGCTCTTGGTACCCAACTGCCAGCCCTAGCCTTAGCCCCAGGTTCCCAGCTACCAGCCCAAGCCCCAATTTCCTAGCTACCAGTCCAAGCTTCCCCAGGCCTGCATCCCATTTCCCCCCTCCTTGCAATAAATATCTTACCAACCATGGCCCCATCTCCTCACCTCTAAATGTCTACTCTTTGGTTCACCCCACTTAACAATGTTTGTACAGAAGGAGGCTTGAGGATTTTGTCCCCCATCACTTACACTGAAAGTGCATTATGAAGGGATCTTCTAATGGTCAGTATGAACAGGAGGGATGATTACAGCAAGAAAAATACATCAATGTTCATTTGGGCACCTGACTGTTGTTTTTGGACAGACTTGGAGAATTGTGAACCTTTAAAGAAAACGTTTTGAGAGATGCGCTTATTCACTTCCTTGCCAAGAGTTAGTTAAGAAGATTGAGACCATTTTCATATTTGTTAAATATGAAGCTACAGGCAGGAGAGGGTTAGCATAGTTTAGCATCAACAGTAGAAACAAGTGGAGGTGGCTTGCCTCTTGCACCTCTAAAACTTTATATTTTGTTAATTTAATCTATACAAAAACCAAAGTGTAAAAACATCAAGTTGGTATTTACTGTATTTCAATGTACCACATAAATTCATCAATGTGATAATATAACTATATTTGCCAAGATAAAATATCTCACTTATAAATAGGGCCTGGTAGCAGTTTAGCATATTAATGTCACACTTCAATGTAATGTGATATCAGTGATAGGCAAGATAGACATGAAGCCTGAAATAACCCTTCTTTGACTGAAGGCCCAATGAGATCCACATCAATAGACTTCTTTCATTTAAATAAGAAATACATAGCAAGCAAAGTACGAATGGTAGAAATTCCACGCCCCTGAGCCAGACATCTCGAGAAGAATAGACTTCCTCCACTGCCAATTCAGTAAAGCCTGCACAGCAAATTTCACACAACCATTTTGCACTCTGCTGATAAAACACTTTGAAAGCCCAATGACACAGACAATGCCTTCAGATAGGAAAAGACACGTTTTGTCCCCATCCCCTTTCATCAATGTCCCAAATACAAACCAAGTCTAACTGAGCAGTGGAACAGAAATACCCAACAAAAACTGACTCCAGCATCAAACACCCACATGCACACTTCTAACAAATCGCCTGGCGTGTGTGTCTGAAGCGGTCCTACTAAAAACTTGATTGTGTTCTGCTGCATAAATGATTCAAACTGTACAAGCATCACTGCTCTGGGCACTATTTGTGATTAGTTCTATTAGGCATGTGAAGAGGATCTGGCACAATGGCACTAGAACCCTGCACCTGTCGCCCTCTCATCCACGCCCCACTCAGTTTCTATCAATGAATAAGGCTCACTTCATTTCCATATCCCACTCGAGCTCTTTATTGATGAATAAAAAGACATTGCTGGTGAATAAAAGCTTGCTTTTATTGCCTTATGCAATAGAAAATTAGATGGATTATTGAATCAGAATCTTGTAAATCACATCAGGCCTCCACCTCATTGAGTTTTACTGATCTTCTGAGGAACTGTCTACGTTTTTGATTAAGATTTCACATCTGGATCTCCCTCAAAGCCTCATAATGTATCCAGTGTCATCATCTACACCAGTGGAGCACAGAATCAACTCACAAACCCTGTTTGGTAGACCTTTTCCCCTGGCAGCCACTCTGGGAACTGATAGGAAAAGGTTGTTCAATTAAAAGACACTTTAGGAAGTCGTCTCTGAACCCTGACTGCTGCTTGTTCTTTTTTTCCAACACCCAAAGGCTCATTAAAACAGGTAAGCTGGTGATGTTTTTAAAAATACAGTTCACAAAAGCACATCGGCTGTAGAGATGATGTATCTAACACCAGCCATCACTTTCAGCACTGCACGGTGTGACTGATTGTGAGATGTATGTATTTACATCAAACTAACTATTACAATTTGCCAACTGTGTGGAAGCCTGTCCTGGATGCTACTAAATCAGAGTGTAAGGTAATGTTACCTGCTGTGTTTTGAATTTTGGGAAGTTTACAGTCCAGCAACCACAGTGAAACTCATTTAGCATTACATTTGCATCAGTCAGTCCTCCTCCTAAAAGCCTTTTCTCCTGTGGCGTTAAAAGGGAAACATACTGTTTGAGAATATGAACAGTAAAGCTTAAATGTAACCTGTGCTTCATTAGTTAAATACAAGACAAACATGGTTGTGTTAGAGAGAAAAAGAGCCTGATCTTACATCTATCCTTCTTTAATATTATGACTGAATAGCTCTCTAGTATTTCCATGTCTTGCACGTGGATCAATTACAAGAGAAGATGCTGACTTTTTGCCTGAAACATGTATGTTAAGCCTCAGGCTTTCAGCATGATATGAAGCCATCAAGTGCATATTTAAGACCCCTTTAGAAAATGAGTCAGCTGGATACATTTAAAAAGTCAGCCAGAGACTACGTTTTCTACCAACTCACGGTGCTAACATTAACTAGTTGCTTCAGCTGATAAAATCTTCCAGCAACAGTTGTCATTTCAGAGGCTTTTATCTTCTTTTGTCTGAAATCAAGGATCCATTACGTAAAAATTTAATTATCATTGAAAAATGTCATTGAAATATCTGTCATGGGAGAATGTAAAGATATACACATGTAGCAACATGTTTAGCAAACAGTCATTTCTATTCCTGTTCCAGTTGATGATATGTCAAGGAAAATATTCAAAAAATTTCTTCTTCAGAAAGTGAAATTGAAGAACATGAAAAATGTTTGTACAAAAGGTTGCTCTAAACAACATGGAGAGAGCAGTGGGATCTCTCTCTCTGGCATTTGTTTTACTTATGTCCTTTATGTGCATGTCTGAGTTCTTTTTTCCCCTGTTCTCAAATTTCTCTCTCACCATATTCCCCATTCCCCATCTTTGGTTTGAGACTAAAAGAAACTAGACAAAACAAGTCCTTCCTTTTCTAGTCCTTAGACTAAATGAAGGCCCCCAAAACATGCCTTCTATTATCATTTACAGAGATAAAGAGCTGACAAATCTCTCCTATGTCAACTCAATCAAGTTTGTCTTGATGGATGTGGCAGACCTCCACATTATTCAAATGACGTTGACTCATGAAGGAGAGAAGCCATGTCTTCTTAAAGCAGTAAAACTTCGTTCTGCTTCGGCTGAGGAGCATGGCACTACAAGAAGAAGTCTAAACAAAGACTCTACTTGTGTAACAAGAGCACAGACTTCTGGCAGCATAGCTTTGAGAGAGTTTACTGTGTCAGTGATGGTGCTGGATGGATATTGAATTTTAAATATTGCCAGCTGCACCTCCAGTGAATTACAATTAAGTTCTAGGTAAAGACTGACAACATCTTCCACCCAGAGACTTGCACACTTTCCAACTTGTTAAGAGTATCAAAGCTATTCTGGTCAAAGCCCTTGGTCAACTGTACATCAACAGCATCTAACACTTTGAAGTACTAGTGCGGTGCCCGTTAAAAATGTGCCTGTTCGGAACGGGTTGATTGCTTGGCCTCCAGCCGCTGCTTCAACACATGTGAGGTGTGAATGAGTATATATACCAACAACATGAAAGAAACTAACATGCTATTATACACAGATGTTAAGTACTGTAATAGTGAATCTTTTTTCATTTCAAGTATAATGAGGGCTGCATTTAAAAGTAAAATAGAGAGCTTGTGGATCGATCATATTTGGCTCTTTGATCATTTATTTTCTGTGGCTTCAGTTCACATCATTTGAGTGGGTATATTTGCTCAAAAGATTTGTGCATATACTGTATGAGACATACTGGTTTTGAACTGCCTGTGGGAAGTAGCCTAGAGTAGTCCATTCTCGATTAAAAGCTCTGTTTTTGCTGTCTACTTTTCTCTTTTTAGAGCATGCCATGTGATTTTTTTTCTCTACATAAAAATCAGAAATATAAATATTTTTTGGTGAAAAGCAACTCATGCAGGAACTAAAAGGTTTAATGAATACTCACACTTCATATTTTCAGTAGTTTTTAGCCATTTCCAGTTAGGCCCTATGCAATTTCCAAATCATCAAATTTGATCCTGAGTATGAATATTCACTCACACTAATCCAAATTCATTTCCAGATTAAGAGAAATGCTCCACTCCAGCAGCGGAGAACGATCACTACTTCAACACCCCACTCTTTGCTTACTCCTGGACAGCATACTCCACACTCAGACACAGAGCTGAGCACCTCGCTGTTTGCGTGTTTATTCAAAGTTTATTAATAATAAACATGTTGCGTGTCCAAAATGTTTTCGCTGTATACTCTGCACTCAGACACGGAGATGAGTGGCTCAGCTGTGCTAATGACATGCAGTCGCAGAGCCCTGAAGCCCCGCCCCACTGCTGCAGAGCTGAGCAGCTTGTTGATCGCTTGTTTATTCATATTAAACATGTCGCATGTCCAAATTGCACCAAATTTGATGCTGCCTTTAAAATGAATGACAATGTATTTGAGCGTGCATTGTGGATTTACAGTTTGAGAGTGAGCATAGCATAGGATGGTTCACCTAGGAAATGGTATGACATTGAGTTATCAAATTTTCAAATTAATGATGCTCTCCTGACTATATCAGTCATATGGTGCACCCTGACTGAAATGTTTCCTATTCAATATCAATATTGATTTCCATAAAATCCTGAGAAGATGGTCTGCATCACAAATTATTCTAAACTGTCAAATCCCTTTCATCACTCACCTCAGCAGTGCAACTCTCTCCACTGTCCCTGCGTGCTGCCACTGCCTCTGACTCACTCTCAAGTGCCTAGATGTCAAGAGAGGTGGTGGAGCGATAATTATTTATTGAGCACTATATATCCTTTCACACTGATAATCATAACAAGTCATACTGAATGTAAATACAACTGACTCTAAAGTACCAGGCTGTGACACTGCAAATTTAGAGCACCCAAAGTCCCAAGCAGCAGGCCAAAAAATGCTCCTCAAAAAGTAGAATATTAGTCAATTAGCATGTAAATGTAAGAGTGTGCCTTTAAAATAAATGACAATGATTTGAGGGTCCATTGTGGATTTACAGTTTGAAAGTGGACATAACCTAGGATGGTTCATCTAGGAATGGTATGACACTGAGTTATCAGATTTTCAAATTAATGATGCTCTCCTGTCTATATTGATAACATGGTGCACCCTGACTGAAATGTTTCCTATTCAATATCCCCACTGATTTCCATTAACTTCTGAGAAGATAGTCTGCATCACTCACCTCAAGGCTGATTTATGACACTTTTGATAAGTGTCGCTCGACAGAAATGATGTATTTTCTACAGAAAAAAAGTGTCACTCAACACTTTCCTTTCATGCTGTGCACTTGGCAGAATTTCGGTATGTCACAGACACCATCATATTCTGTCACGTAATGTGATTGATTAGTTTTACTAATGTCACCATTGAGATTGTAGTTTTCACTGAACTTCCTTATTGATATTTCGGTCTGTTGCTTTTGATAACTTGTAATGTTCTTGTTTAATTAGTCCCAGTCAGGATGATACAGTTTAAGCTTTACGATAACGTCTGGTTAACATGAAGACAACTGGAACCTTTTGCCGAGGCATAAATTGAAAACGTTGCACGACTCTTAATTTAATTTTAATTTGATATCTCTTGAGCAAAACTTCAAAAGTGTCGAGCAACCTACCACAAATCAGCCTTGGCGCTCTCTCCACTGTCCCTGCATGCTGCTCCTGCCTCTGCCTCACTCTCAAGCAAGATTTGTAAAGAGAGGTGGTGGAGTGATAATTATTTATTGAGCAGTATATATTCTTTCACATTGATAATCATAACAAGTCATACTGAATGTAAATACAACTGACTCTGAAGTACCAGGCTGTGACACTGCAAATTTAGAGTATCCAAAGTCCCTGGCAGTAGGCCCAAAATTTCTCCTCAAAAGTAGAATATTATTAGTCAACGAGCATCTAAGTGTAAAATAAATAATAAAACAGGGGGTGACACAGACTGGCTTACTGTGACTTGCTGTGGTTGTCTATGTAATGTGCACAGTAAATAAATAGTTAAAATTGGTCAACATCTAGCTAACAGTGCACTGAATACTCCAGAGTTGACAACTATCTACTGGGGAAGGGTGATTCCTAATTTCATTCACACATCATCCACTTATTATCATTAACATATTATACGCAAACCAACCTATGCACATGAGCTGAGATCTCTTTTCAGAGCTAATTATCTCAAGTGACAGAAATCAAGACCGTATTCATGACAACTGCAAACAGTTTTGTGACCCAGTTTATACATGGGCCAGCCAGGCTTTTATTTGTCAAAATGCAGAGCCCCTGGTCAGTACAAGGGACTGTTAGTTAGCTCAAGTTAACTGATTACTACCAGTGATGACTTACTTTCCTCTTCTTTGAAAAAAACCTCCTTATTTCCATGTGACCTGGGGGAGCAAACATATCAAACCAAGAGATCATCTGCCAAAACAAAGAACAGTCTAGTCTACAGTGACAATGAAATGAAAACTGGCTTCCCTCCTCATCTTTTCACTATTTTGCTAATTTTAACTTTAATGTTAGCTAGGGTTAGCGCTTCTTAACAGTTAGCTAACCGAACAGAGAGGCTGCTGTCAGTCAGTATAGGCTATAAGCTACAGGCAAACAAAATACGAACATTTAGTTATATGCCAAGGTTTGATTTTCTGTAAGTTAAATTTCCTGAACGTTTTGTGGTGACAGTGTGTGACCCACCTTAAAGTCGAAATTAACCCTTTTTAGATCACATCCCTGATCATATTGTGCACCTATTTAACATTATATGCCAAAAACAAATCCATTTCTTTGTATTCTTATAACAAAATCCAGTCATGTTTTCTCCTCGTAAAACAAAATACGATGTGTGCTTACGTAGGCTTGAACCAACCAGTTTCAACCAATAATATCATCACATTCACCCATCAATCAATCTTCAACTTTTACCGGCACAGAGCTAAGATTCATTATGACACACCAAGTTTTCAATGTTCAAATCAAATTCCTTATAGAGACAGCTTGCCTCTTTGTCACTTCTGCCTGCTAGCAAACAACAGAAAATTGCCTGAAAGCTGCTGTGTGATGGGATGCACTACCAACAGGGTAAAGAACCCAGAACTAAGGTTTTATAAGCTGCCAAACTGAAAAACCGATTGCTTTCCCCTCCGGTGGGCATGGTTTCAGAGTTTGACACCTGTCTATCCTGTTTCACTTGGAAATACGTCACAATATGCAAGTTAGATACTCTTGAAATGTCGTTTCATCTGGACTTTAACTCAGCTACCTGGCATCAGGGTACCAATGACTGGCTAACGTTAGCGGTGTGCTCGTGTGTATGTGTGTACGTGCTATGTGAGAACCTGCCTGGGTGCAAGGTAGCAGCGAAAACGTGGGAATTTCATTGAGTTGGGCATTCTCTCAATAAGCAAGCAGAATGGATTTGATAATGAAGCACTGACAAAGCTCTCTGAAAAGAGCGCCGAGTGGATAGATCGATGCACTGTGCGCTGTCGACATGGTTAAAACATGGTAAGAGTGGGGGGTGTAAAATAATAATTTTGAAAAGTGCTCATATAATAGCTCCGACGCTTGTACTTTGGGTTGTTACCTGCAACAACATGAATGAAGGACTGAATATGTGACATAAGCAAAGAAAAACTGTCTATAAATTCCCGTTGCTGAGCACTCTGCTTTCTAACAATAGTGAGCTGATGGAATGAGTGATTTTGCGGCCCACTTGAAATTATAGCTACAAACTCTTTATTTCTGTCTTTCTGTTGGCTTTGTGCGCTTCTCTTAGGTAGAGTGGTGGTGCAATGCCTCTCATGGAAAAATGAGAGCAGTGTCACACCACACCCCATTCAGCTCCATCCTTCCTCACCCATCTAACAGCGCCCTCCCACCGCCTTGCCCCCCTTTTCACAACTTCAAAGCGCTGCTTTACCCATTACCCTTGGGCGGGAGCTGCCCTTCTCTGGACCACACTGACATTCAGATGCTATTTAGAGCCATTAGGCCACCAAGGTCAGCACTTAACTTACATTTTCACAGCTTCAGGCAGCACTTTTTTCTTTTTTTTTTACATTTTCTCTTTTTTCTCCGTTATTGTTGTTTTTTGCAGCAGACTGCACAGGGGGCAGTGAATTGCTCATTAGTTGGGCCTTCTGGTGCCATAACATGCACTGAAAGGAGAAAATGGAGAGGAGGGGTAAAGACAGAACATTCAAGGCGACATTTTTAGTCATCACAGTTACAGCATCTGACGAATTAGCTAGCACTGCAGGCTACCCTCGTAACCCTGTGGAGAACATCTTGATTCTTTAGGGGGTGGATGGGATAAAGGCCAAGTGTAATAATAATCACAAAGAACCTTTTTTTAGTAGGATGAAACAGTATCCTGAATGGCAACCAATGACAGACCATCAGAAAAGTTTTACTGGGTTTTCTTTGATAGACCAGCTCATAAATATCTTGGTGGAGACAGAGCTGACTTGGTCAGGAACAAAACTTTAGAAGAAAACTATAACTTGTCACAGCTGTCTGAGACAAATATGAAATATGGTGTCAACAGTTCGATGCACAGTCCTTCAAACTAATAGACCACTATAAAAGATCATACTTTCACAAATATTTCTGGTAACAACAAAAAAGGTTCCAAAAATCCATAAATATCAAACAAATAATCTACTCATAATCCAACCTGGTCTCCTGAAAATTGCATTTATATACAACTAAATTGCAACAGCAAATACTTTTTGTTAGAAGCATAATACTGTCATGAGAAAATGTTGTTAATTAACACCAAAGTATCTGATCTTGCAGTACGATGTCCGCTGGCGGTGGCTGGGGGGCTCAGGATGCAGGTCACAGTCTCTGGTGTCGGACTCCTGCATCTTGTGCGGCTGCCGTCCACCCCCACCTCCTCCCAGCAACTCCAGTGCAATATATAAATTCATTTAAAAAAAAACATTGCCTGAAGACATAATCCAAGCAGCGATCACGTTTGCCACTGCAACATAATTGGGAAAACAATTTTGTTGTATATGAACGTAATTTCTGGGAGGGTTTCAAGATGTCACCCCATTTACATTCAATCTGTTATTTATTCTGTCAGACATAAAATGTGACAAAGAGCAATATTTCTTGGCAACTGACCGTCACAGCAACAGTCACAAATTATTTAGTTTGTGTATTTTTTGCTATCAAAATAATCTTTTTCACAGCGATATATTAATGTCAAGAACCTACATGGAGCATTGTTATATAACCATTTGATAGTAAATAAAATAGATGCAAATATCATAACAGAGTAGCACTTGGAAAAAATTTTAAACTTTTAAAGCACAAGTATCTACCAACTAGCTAGATAACACTATATATTTATAACTTTTACTTCTTCAACTTGTTTATGTTTATATTTTGTTATGGTGCATTTCACCAGAAGAAGCACTATATGAATGCTTGGATTAAATTCCTCCACTCCTATTACAAGGTGATGATGCATTTTTATATTATATTTGTCCTTGTGAAGTGATGAGTCTGTATAATGGAGAGTAACTGAAATGAACTCAGCCCTGATAGCTCCAGCTGGGAGCAGAATATTCAGTCAAGTAATTGCATTAAGATAACATGAACATTTTATTTGCTGTGTGTTTGTCTTCAGCCCTGCAGCCATGTGCTGAGTATCTTTTGTTTCTTTTCTTTCAGTGTTCAAAATGTTTGCCAATTGATCGGCTCTCTTGGAACGAATACAAGTGTCACACCGCAGCCGAGCAAATGAGCAAGCTGTAAATTAACTTTAATTTCCTAATGACAAATGCAATTCTGCCGCAGCAGGGGTATGACATTCATATTTGATCAGCCACTATAGCTCACATCAAAGGTCTCAATAAACTAGCTAGCGAGCTTTTTTTTTTTTTTTGTAAATATACAGCACTGCACCGAGCAGACTGCAGCCCCTCATTGCCTGGCAACTCTCCATAGGCTGCTATTGCTCATTCACAGTTCTGTGAGATGTCAGGGTTTGGTGCTTATGAAAATTGAACTCCAAACTCATCTTCACCCCGGGCCAAAAAAATGCTGAACAATGCCTTGTCATATTTACACAGGGAACAGACTAATCTGTGAAGTGAAGCAGGCATCACCAAAGCTAATGTCAATGCTTGAAGTATTGACCGAGGGAGAAACGGGAAGGTGTGTGTGTGTGTGTGCGTGCTGTGGTGGATGCAGCGAAGAGTCAAGTGTGTGTAAAAGAGAGAAATGGATAAAGAGAGAGGCAGGGGCGGGGTGAAAAGGAGGGGGATTTCCTTTATTAAATTCCACCAACATTTATTCCAAACATTAATTTCATTGCACTATCAGAGCCGTTTCAGGGTTGAGGAATGAAGGAAGAGCAGGAACAAATTGCTTTCAAGTTCTACAGAGCATTCCCTCTGGATGGCAGAGACTGGGACGCCTCTCCCTCTAATTAAATCCCCCCCTGTTGTATTTAAAAGCATAAAATGTAATTAGAACATTTAGTTTCATTTAAAAACACTTAAATTTCTTCCCTCCTACATGCCACAATTTAATTATATTCAGCATATCGCAGAGTCCTGACAGGAACAGAGTTGCTATAGAGATGACCACGGCTGAGCTGTGCTTAGAAATTCTTCAGAGCGGTGAGCTTTCACACACACACACACACACACACACACACACACACACACGCACAACACCACTATGCACAAAGAAGAGACTCCTTCTCTATCATTTTGTACCGTAGATACGTGCAAATATGCAAACACTGGTATAAACTGACACTTTCTTAACAGTTCAGCCACCAAGCAGCAACAAACAAGCACATTATTTAATCAAATGCCAGCCTTTTGCACAGATACAGGCCACAGGAGATGTACCTTTATCACTGGGACCAAAAAGCCACCCCCCCCCACCCACCCACTCATCCCCTCCTCTCTCCTTGTCTCCCTGTCTAACCCAACATCCCTCCCTCCCCCAGCCAGCGTCGGCGAGCTGCAGATGCTGCCGTAGGTGTCTTCTTCACATTCTCATTGTTTCGACTGGGGCTTTGAAGACAGGACAACAGAAATCAATGGCAATGTGATGGTGGCTGTCACAGTCATTACATACCCTGTTCTGATGGAAGAATGGACTGCATTCCTAGTCCTCAATACAGATCAATTATCCTGAGCCGCTGAAAGAATAAAGTCACAAGGACACCTCTCACACATACACACACACACTCACACACACTCATGACCTATTTGCCCTCCCCTCTCCATTAGCTATAACCTCATGTAATAACTAAAGTGACACTATTCTTGCAGAGACTAGTTGTGGTGCATTTAAGATTTGATGCAGAAAAGAATTTTTACGGTGATTCACACTCACACATTTTACAAATCGATAGTTATAATACCCAGCCATTGGCAGCCAGCAGAGAAGAGGTCACAGATATTACGGAGATGGGTGTTTGTGTCATGCAGAGTATACAGTATAATGCTTCAGCGTCTTATAATACTCAGCTTAGACATGGCTTTTTAACGTTTGGTGAGCAGAGAAAGCGCTATAGGGTGTAACGCACTGCTACTATCTGTATCTGATTATGTCACAAAAATATCTGTATTAGAAAAATGGGAAGGTTTACACTGGAGGTTATTAAAATTGTCTAGTCTGCTTCATTTTCAAGATTCAAGAAGCTTTATTGCCATTTGCACAGGGTACATGCATATTGGAATGCTTGTGCAGTTCACTCAGGTTAAAAAAAGAAACAAATTCACACTAAATTAAATTTAAATTAAATTTAAAAAATGCAACTTAAAATGTTTTTTTAAAAGAGTAGCAAAGTCTGAGAGATATTGCTTTAGTTACAACAGTTATTTACAGCACTCTTCTTCTCTATTTCCAGTGAAGTACTGGAGCAGCAGTTGGAAGGAGGTATTGCACATTAAGAAAAAACAGATATTGCACCATAGTGTTTGCAGCATATTATACTAGGATATAAATAACAAGCAAGGTGCCTGTGTGTCAGATGTAGGTAATTCACAGTCCATTTACAGTCCAGGGAGGGCGTGTATGTGTGTGCTAGGATACCAAAGTCTCTGTGAGAGTGATGGGGGTGGGATTGAGGGTACTTTGCACCAGTTTGAATGTCCTTAGCAACCAATCTGATTGCTGCTGGAAAGAAGTTGTTGCTGAATCTGGTTCGGGGTGTGCTGATATTTCCTGGTCTGTGGTGTCTCAGGTTGTAGCCTGTGTTCCTCCACCTGAACAGCGAGTGTCCTGGGTGATGGGGGTCTCTGAAGATGACCCGTGCTTTGTCCCTGCATTTCCTACATTAAATAGCCTACTTTTTTACTACCATTCACATTCAACATGCATATATCTATTGTCTGCTATGTAAAAGTACTCTATTACAAGTAAAAGTCCTGCATGAAAAATCCTACCTAAGTAAAAGTCTGTATTACAATATACGACTAAAAGTAGTGGTTTGGTCCCTCTGACTGATATATTATTATATGTGACATCATTAGATTATTAATACTGAGGCATCAGTGTGTAAGCAGCATGTTACTGTTGTAGCTGCTGGAGGTGGAGCGAGTTTGAACTACTTTATATAAAGTTAGCTAGTTTAGTCCAGTGATTCCTAACCTAGGGGTCGGGCCCCTCCAAAGGTTCACCAGGTAAATCTGAGGGGTCGTGAGATGATTAATGGGAGAGGAAAGAAGAAAAAACAAAGTTCTGATACACAAATCTGTTTTCAGTTTTTGGGCTTTTTCTCTAGTCTTTGATTTTTGGTGAAATATTGGATCATTTGAACATTTATTGAAATGAAACCATGTTTAGAGGGAAAAAACACTATTTGGTGGATCTGTTAACAACTCATAGACATCTGAAATGTGACCCCAACTAAACACTACTTTTTGTGAGACGTTAAAAGCCACAAAGGTTGGAAACCACTGGTTTTATCTTTAACAATGTGTTGTATTTTAAAAGCTTGTCATATTATCCATTGTGTCAAATCTTCATCTGAAAAGGAACTAAAGCTGTCAAATAAATGTAGTGGAGTAGAAAGTATAAAGTAGCATCAAATGGAAATACTCAAGTAAAGTAAAAGTACCTCAAAATTGTACTTAAGTACAGTACTTGAGTAAATGTACTTAGTTACTTTCCACCACTGCTCTTGTCACGACAGCCACCTTTGCTTAGTCCTCTTTGCATATTCTTGTCTTTTATCTCTGCTACTAACATCTCCTGTCATTCCACATCCTGCCACTCCCACATGCCCTTTAGTTACCCCTGTTTTTCCGCCATTCCCATCACCTCACTTCCCCGCCCACTAGTGCACCTGTTCCGGATCCCCTCATTATCTCCCCAGTATATATCCGGCCCTCTTTCCCCACTCACTTGCCAGATCGTTTAATGTACTACACACTCTTAGCGTTCCAGCACTCAGTTGTGTTTCCTGCCTGCCTGTTCTTGACCCAAGCTTGTTCCTGTTTTTGCCACCTGCTTTTTTTGCCTTCACTGACTTGATTTCCTGTTGCCGACCCCTTTTTCTGGTTCAAGTAAAGAACTGTTTGCCTTTGAAACTGCTCTGCTCTCAAGTCTTGCTTTTGATTCTACATTCCTGTGTTCAGAGACGTTACTACCTATAAGTTTAGCTGCCAACAAAATGTTACAATGTTACTGTGTGTTGGGAATGTTACTGGATTAATCTGAAACATAAGTCTAAACTGAGTCTAAATAAAAGATGTGTAACTGTTAAAGGTCTGGTTGGAAATCATAAATGGAAATAAAACAAGAGGTTAGTGGAGTAATACAGGTCAGATTTGTACTGGGTTGTGAGTGTTGTGTATATCATGGGAGATGAATATAAAGTTTGAAGTGTCAATGAAAAAATGATGCTGACAAAAACTTAGCCATAGCTGATATTTTTTAATATAAAAAGGGTATTAGATAGTGAAAATAAAGTTAGTTTGGCATTTCTATGAAAAGAAATGACAATTGAAAAAAAATCCAAAAGCTCTAAGCTCACTTTTAAGATGGCCCCTAACTTCAACTCCGCAGTTCCCCGTCTACTGTCGAGTCGCGCACGGTGCCATGCAGACTTCAATATTGGATATATCAAATATTAATTTAAAAATGTTTCTTTGTTTTTCTTATCTGTTCAGAGCGCATTATCTCTGCAAAGCCAAATAATATATTTGTATTTGTTTACACCCCTGGAGATCACATTCACAACACATCTCCATCTATGACAACTCAATAACACTGAGAAAATAACTTAAAAAGACACAAGTGTCTCATTCCTGAGTCTAACAGAGACCTTCATACTTGATCCTGAGTAAAAGCAGAAATTACAGCAAATTTATAAACCACAACTCCCCCCCAAAAAAATGAATCAAAGCTTCTTTTTGATGAAGCTTGTAAAGAGCACTTTTCACAATACATTTATTAACAAACAAATCTTGATAGCATGAGATAAATGCTGCTAATCTCTATTACTATTACTCATTAAGCTGGTGTCTGTGATGTTGATTTAATAACTATATCCATCTGTATAAACTCAATCAGCTCATTCTGTATTGCTGTCTGTTGCTCAACGGGAGGAGGTCGGTGTTCAGTGTCACGGTCACTTTGACATGTGGACTGCAGGTAGCAGGGGACCACCAACTGGTCTACCAATCTGACAAACAGCTGCTCCAACAAGTCATCATACATAAACCAAAAAATAGGTCATTTGTCATTGCAAAACTAAGAGCTGGTGACCCTACTGGGAGGACGGTGTCGTCCAAAACAACCAATAACATTAACATTAGAAAAATGATTCATGTGAGCATTTTCTGATCTGCTTCCTGCTAAACGTTACGGTTAAGGTTTGGTTATATTTAGGCAACCAAAACTATTTGGTTAAGGTTGGAGAAAAGTTCAATGAGACCCACATCAGTAGTTTTGCAGCACTCTAACAACACCAGACTTGATAATTTAACAATTTAACAGTCATTATTCACATAACCGAAACAGATTGCTTGTCAGGAAATCATTCAGTCATTTTAAGTCTTTGAACAAATGAAAATTGCTGTCATTTGTCTGGTGGAGACAGTCTCCTCATACCAGTTTGTATTTTCATAAAAAGGAAATAGGTAAAAGGGGCAGTTCTTCCCTACAACAGTGCTTACAACTACTAATTGACACCTGTTTTCTCTCCAGAAAACAACACTGCTTCTTCCTTAATTAAGATTCATTACACTGAACTTTACAAATGACTGCTACTTAGTGATATGAGTGGTGAGCTTAATAACAAAGGGGAGGAGGGGGACGGTGTTTCTCCAATAATCCTCAATAATCCTCCTTTTAACTTTAAATATTTAGATTGGGATCTGAAAGTAAACATCGCAACACACACAGGGGGGAGTGTGCGCATCAGAGCAATACTGCTTGGGATTATTCACCTTATTACAGAATAAATCTGGAGCCATTAGGTGGCATTATGGATGAGAGAGCTGCGTCACATTGTAAATGATATCTGACTCAAACAGCTGCGTGCAGTGAAGATCATGATACCTTGTAATAGTTCATGATATTCATGCAGTGGAATCACACATGTCTATCTGATTCAAATAAACTTCAGGCCTCCCCGCAACCTGTCACAATAACTCGGACCTCTTCACTGCTGTCTGAGCATCGTTTCAGGTACCTCTCTCTTACTGATGAACTAACTTAAAGAAGTCACATTATGCTCCTTTCCCAGTTTAATATTTTCATTTTTGTGGTCTATTTACAAACATTTGCATGTTTTTCTGGTCAAAAAGCATCTAGTTACAGCCATACAAGCCATGGATGTAGCCCCTCTTTCTCACTCATGTTGCCCACGCCAACCACACGTAACGGATTGTAGCCTACTTTAGCTAGGTAAAATCAGGCTCTGAGTAAAACTCACCAGTAAAGTGCAATGGCCACCACTGAGGATAATAATATCCAACTGTAAGAAGGCTGTGCATTGACAAATTTGCTTCTTGACATCCGACATCTGCACAGAGTTTCCTCCGTGACTGTCTCTCCTCTGCTCCGCTCCGTGTGTGTGTGTGTGTGCCCTGCCCTCGGTGTTGAGCATATAGTTGTGACATCACAACCTTACGGAAGTCCAAACCGCTCATTTAAAGACACAGTTTCTGAGTAAAGGCTGTGTGCATGTCTCTGTGGACTGAGCATTTTGATACTTTCACAGTATTTTTATAGCACCTAGACCTGCTTTATGATCAAAAAAGAGATGAAAATCTCCCTCAGGACTCAGCACTCCTCCCACCTCTCCCTCCAGTGACCATCGACTAGTTTAACTAAGTGTCTACAGCCGTGCTCAGCTCTGTGAGGCTGTAATGCTCATTGTAAAGAAAACTCATCTTTAGCAGTTGCACAAGAGATGTGTATGGCTGTATTACACAGGTTATTTATGTGAGGAATGTTATAAGCAGAAAGGTCAACATGTTAAATCACTTGTGAGATTTTATATTGTAGTGTTGGATGAGCAAAGATATGAAAAATGACCTGGAGAGATGAAAGAAATAGAGTCTTTATTTTTTCTGAACATCTAGGCATGAACTATTTGTAAATGGAGTGTGAAGATTGACAGGCAAATGGGTTCAAAGTCAGCCAGTGATCTATATTCCAACTCAAAAGATTGAGATGACAGATACACTCGCTGGGTTCACCCATAGAGATGAAGTATGGAGCTCAGACATCCAGAAGGGGCTCCATGTAGAACTGCTGCTCCTTCACTTTGAAATGAGTGATCATAAGTGGTTCAGGCATCTGATTCATATGCCTTCTGGACACCTCCCTGTGGTCACACTGGCATGTCCAACTGGGAGAAAACCATGGCCATCTGCATAAGATTTCCCAGGGAGACGTAGCTAGGGAGATGGATATATGGGCTACGTTGCTTAGCTTGCTGCCCACACAAACAAACCCACACAAAAAGCAAAAAATGGATGGATAGATGAATGAATGTAATTTCTGTATATTGTAAACATTGTCAAAAATTTTAAGGTCCATTAACCAAAGTATTGGACAAGTGTGCGAAAAATGTAAATTTCATGGTGGTGCAAGAGGAAAGTCAGGGGATCCCCAACATCATTAGGATGTATCCCCTGGGGAACATGAATATCTGTACAAAACATCGTGCCAATACATTCAATGGTTGTTTGTCAAGATATGTTACTCTGGACCAAAGTGGTAGACCCAACAACTTACCAACATTGCCTTCCCTAGAGCCTAAAAACATGGCTTCTACATAACATGTGTCTCTTAAAGACACGCTGTGTTAGTTCAGAGCTTGGAGCTCTGATGTTAACCTCATCATCCCAAATTGCCTCTTGTTGGGTGTCTTGTTAGGATGTTAAGAGTTAAGACTTCACTGGTTTAACAGCAGCCTTCTGTGCAGCAGGGGGTCTGACAGGCTCACGGAAACATGAGGAGGTGTTTGTGTGTGTGTATGTACTGTATACACACAAACTGCTGCCACCAGAAGCAGTACATGTGTGTGGATAGGATGCACATTTGTGTGCCTGGCTTTGCATATGTGTGTTTGTGTCTCTGTGAATGTCTACATGGGTCAGAAAGTGTCCAGAGGGGCTGCAGCGGGCGAGTTATGGTGTGGTGTCAAGTCTAATTAGCCAGCCTTGCCTCAGGCTCATTACTCACAGACCACTGGGAGGAGGAAATAGGGAGAAGAGGAGGAGGGGGGTAGGAATCAAAAGGCCACATGGGGAGCACTCACCACCATTTGAGCCTCATCTCAACTGCTTTCTCACTAGGAACGCGACAAGACTTTGATAAGGGCACACGCACCCCACTCAAGACCTCGTATCATTCTGCTGCTGTTCCTTTATGCCTCCCCACACTCCACACCTCCCTCCCAACACACAGCTGCCTCTTCAAGCACTTAGAAGAAGACTCAGCGAGGGGGAAAATAAAGTGTGGGTTGAAATTAAGCTGATACCATCTGAGGATTTTAAAAAAATGTTTTATGCTTGGCTGTTACCTTGGAAACACATTTGTATCCATGTTTAGGTTGATTGAAAGAATCTCACCTTAATGGTGAAGTGGTTGCCAACAAGATAGATGTGATTAGAAACAAAGATGCACACCCAGGAATTTTCTAGCTGAAGGTCAATGGGTAGTAAAACAAATTCAGTGCAAGGCTGTGCTCTAAAAAATGCATGTTATTCACCAACAGAGTGGTAAAACATTCATCAGGATGGTTATTATTAGTGAATATATGCCTGATTACTGACAAGTTAAATACGATGCTCAGTAATCAGCCCTATAAAAGGACTATGATTTCCCAAACAGAGAGGAGAACACTTTAGATCACTGTTACACTACAATCAACAGTGCCTATCAAGCTGTCCCCTGTGCTGCACTGGGACACACTAACTATGTCATAGTCCACCTGATTCCTGCATACAGGCTGAAATTAAAACTCTCTAAACCTGTTGTGAGGACTAAGAAATGGATCAGTGAAGCTATGGAGGATCTTTGTGTGTGCTTGGACTGTACTGACTGGGATGTTTTCAGGACTGCTACCAACAGTCTGGATGAGTACACAGAGGCTGATGTCATACATCAGCTTCTGTCAGGTCAGCTGTTTACCATCACACACCAGGGTTAGTTACAACAATGTCAAACCCTGGTTTACAGCTAAACTCAGACAGCTAAGGTTGGAAAAGGAGGAAGCGTTTAGGAGTGGGGACAAGGACCCGTCCAACGATCTGAATGAGTTCTACTGTTGATTTGAAAGACAACGTGACAGTCCAGACACCATTCCCTGTCACTCCATCCATCAGTTCCAGACCACCAGCTCCTCCTCCCCCACCTTGACAGGGGCCTGGGCCTCTCCACAATTGCCCACCTCAGAGTCCCCCTCCTCTCCTACCACAATGACGACTACTGGAGAGCAACGTTAACAGGCTCTTCAAGAGTCAGAACCCCTGTAAAGCAGCTGGACCAGACTCTGTCTCTCCCACCACAATGAAGCACTGTGCCAATCAGCTGTCTCTGGTGTTCACAGAAGTAGGGACAAAAAGTCAACAACCTAAAGGGGCCATATTATGAAAAACTAACTTTTTAAGTGCTTGTGCGTATGTATTTGGGCCTCTGATGTGCCTACTAACACACAAGATGTGAAATAAGACCACACAGTCAGTTTGATGTGGGCTGGCTTGCTCTGTACTCGTGTGATTCAACAAGCCATTCAGATTTGATGCCCCATCTTACGTCACGTAGGCTAAGCTATGCTAGGGGCAAAAAATTCGCCCATATCGTGGGGCTGGACCCAGGGACAGATCCGTTGCTTTCCAACAGACAGCTGCTGAGCCCCAGTGAGCTTTGCGGGAAAGAGCCGACCGAGGAGCAGAGCCAAGGAGTTCTGCGTTGCTGCTGCTGCAGCTGCTTCCTTGTCTTCTGGAGGAATAAACACCCAATTCTGCTCTGATCCAGAGTAGTTTACCAGCAGGAGGACTTTGATTTTTAAACTTTTGGGATTAAGTGGATTTATCTTCACTCTCACCTCTCAACCTAGCCCGAGCTAACACCAGAGTCACACACCACATCCACTGCTGTCATCAATAATAAATATCTTAAATGCTGGTGAGTTTATATAATTTTAATGTTACACAGTATGTAGATATCTATGTATGTAAAAAAATAACTTTGCTGCCATATTTATGCCTTTAGATGACAGTATTTTGAGTGCAGATGGAGCAGCTACAATGTTAGCATAGCTCTGAATGATCTAAACTCCATTAAAAAAACAAGCATTTTAACAGTTGTTTGCTTGTTGTCGTGTGGACAGACCCGGCAAAGGATGAATTCAGGCTTTTTACAAATCTACATCATGATGTAGTTATTTTTGGCATCCTTTTGATCAGTTTATTGCAATTAGATCATAGCAAAATCTAAGTTTATTTACACTCAAACTGGCCGACCTGAATGGGGCTGTTTACACAGGATGAGAAGGCTGCAGTTGTGCTTGATCCTTGTGGTATTTTGACCAAAGCATGTCAGATACATTTTATTAAGACCCCAGGGAACTGTGTTAACTTGTGGAAAAGGGGCATGATATGGTCTTTAAAAGTGTGCTTTGGTCTAAAACACTGCAGCCCAGGGCTCAATCTTTCATTCATCCACCTCTTTGTCAACTCTGCCTACCACTGTATTCACTGGGAATACAAATACCTAAATAACACCATTCCCTCTGACAGTATTCATTTGCTGCCATGTGTTGCCCTTTGGGTCCAGCATATCATTTAATGGTCCTTTCTCGACCCTGCTCTGCTGTGTCTTCACTTGACATAAAGATACCTACATCATAAAAAGTACCTTTCCAAGCCAAGGTTTAGAGTTCAAAAGATGGGTATGATAACAAAAGAAAAGGGTGATACAGAAAAACATAATAGAATGGAAGATACAAGACAGACAGACATCTCTAATATTAATTTAATTTGCAACCTCCTCCATACTGGAGATGACCTTTACATTTTATAAGACTCCATGATGGCAATAATGCTGCCCTCGTCCTTGTGGTTGTCAGACAGAGGTGTGAATGCAGGTGGGTGAGTGTGTCTGTGCATGAAAAGTGTTGGTAAGTCTCAGAATCCACCGATCCAATACACCAGCTCGGTATCGACACAGATACTGACCTTAAAGGGCTCAGAGGAACATTCACTATTAGTCGACAGAAGGCATATGTGTATCCTTGAGGTCTAACAAAAGTGTTGAATGTATTTCCTTTCCTCATAAAGACAGTTTTTAAGTATTTTAAATCCTGCATTGTTTACATCCATGTTTACTAGCTTGCACTCTTATTCTTATCTGCCTTTGCTGGTTCATTGCTGCGTTTCTTGGCAGATTACAGCCACCTGTGAAACCATTGGCAGAACTGTGTATCACATCATATGCGTACCCAAGCGTGTGCATTTGCATCCTCATGTGTACATGGAATAAGCAAAACAGTCACAACAGCCATTCATAAAAACCTGCTCCATAGTGCTACTAGGGGTCAGAAACTCCACAGGGTACCTTTTAATAAATGGATCTGATATTGGCCATGATGTGGTGGGGCCTCCTACTCATTTTTATTGTCATAGCTATCCTTGGTCCCATGTTACCTTACATAAGTTCCATGGATTGAGGTAAACAGATATTAAATTTGGGGAAAAGAGAGCACTATTCAGTGTTGAGGTAGCAAATGATTACATCTTCCAGCTCCTTTGGGAGGATCCATAATTGGAGGTCTCCAAGGTCACCAGTTACTGCTGTCCCTCCAGCATGTCCTGGATCCTACCCTGGGGTCTCTTCCCAGTCAATGTGCTTGAAACAACCACAAAGGGAGGCAGCCAGGGGGCATTATACTGTGCCTGAGCCACCTCAACTGCCTCCAGTCACTGGGAAACAGAAGTGGCTGGGAGGGAACCATGGCTTCTGACTTGGAGGTGTTGATCTTCACCATCCTCATCTCCAGTGCATATCTGAGATCGTGGTCATATGGAATCAAACATCTACAATCTATATCATCTACAAACAGGAGAGCTGTCACCTGAATGTCACCGCATCAGACTCTACCCATGAATATCACAAACTGGAAAGAGGACAAGGAGCACCCTTGTTGGAGTCCATTGTTCACATTAAATGTGTTTGGTCTAACCTCATACTTCTGCAACATGTCCCACAGAATACCCCAGATGTTATGATGCCATGAATATATTACCTTTTCCTTTTTATATGTATGTATAGTTATTATGCAAATACTTAACATCCTTCTTTGAGATGTTTGAGTATCTGGTATATCGTGTCTATAAAAAGTATCTTGTCTCCTCTTTGTTTTTCTCCATTTTTCATTCTTTATTGTTTTACAATACTGTGGCATGGTGGTTTAAATAATCTTTTACATCAATAAAAAGAAAAGTATAATATCAGTTGTCAAAACAATTCTATTCTGTATCTTAACAATGAACAAATATGAAACATAAAATAATTGATTGCATGAGCATTCATCCCCTTGTCAGTTGTTGTAGACACAGCACTTATAGCCTCAAGTTATGTGGCTCTGTATCAATGTTATTGATACTGTGTTTTTGCCCCATTGTCCTTTACAAAACTGCTTAGAGAGGACGTATCATGCACATTTCCAGGTCTATGTTTTCTTCTGGGGCTTCACTGGAACATCTTTGAATGATTTACAGTTAAAAAAAAACTCCTTATTTATCTTACACTGCTTCTTTATGCAGCCCTTCAGTTCAGCCTCTGTCTGAAACAGGCAGTTTTAGCTCCTGTCTCTTTAAGGCCCCCTTCCCACCCTGTTCTCATTGGCCAGCTCTTGGAAGCTGCCTCTTGACAGGAGCTAGCTCCGGAAGCTACGTAAACAAACAGTAGTAGTAGTAATGCTCAAAATGTAAACTTCTCAAATACATCCGTATACATTTGAGCCAAAATCTGATCCGAAATATGCAAATGGACAACGCGAACAACCTTAGCAACAAGGACAACAGAACAGATTGCTGATTATGGGCATGTGCAAATAATCTGATGTCAGTTCGATGGGGAAGTAGAGGTAATTTTGTAAACAGAGTGTTCAGAGCAGGCTGAAGCCCTGGTTTTTGACTTTTGACAATTTTACATATATTCATCTCAAGTTTTGGAACTTTTACAATGTTTAACATAGACATCTGATATTAAAGCAGTTTGTAAATGACAGAAAATTACAAAATCATATGTCCCCTTTAAGATCTGTTTAGCTGCATAGGGATAAGTTAACAGAAATGTTTTAAATGTTCTGGTCAGTCCAGGACATTAAAATAGTTGTTTTGAAGCTGTCTTTTTCTGATTTGGGGTTGTTGTCTTGCTGGAAAATAAATTTCCAATCACAGCTCTCATACAGGCTTCAACAGATTTTCCTCCATTATCTCTGCCAAAAGTCTCATCAATTTACTGTGATAAAACAAAAATTAGTTTTTTGTGACATACATAACTACGTTCCTCTAAAGTGCTGGTGCTATCATGTTCAAATTCACCACTGGGATTCAAATTGTGGAGACCATTTCTCCCAGTCACACCGCTCCCTTGAGCTGTCTGAGTCAACACCTCCCAACAAGACTATGAGTGAAACCACTATATTTCAGGAAAATTGAGTTCTCTGAACTGCTGTTAGGTGAATATATGCAAAGAGGAACCTTCCTCTCTGCTTTCTCCACATCATCCATCCACCAGACTGTCAAATATATATCCAAAGATCCAAATAATAGTCTGGAAATTGGAATTGTATTTTTCAGCTACATTCTCTGAAGTGTGGAAGTAATCCAAATGTAATTAAACGTTTTTGTGTGTGTGGTGAGAATAATAATAACTATATCTTTAACCTTGCAAAACATTTACCTTCTCCTTCCCCAGACCTCCTCATTCTAAAACTTTATTTGTCACCTGGGCTGCCTGAGGCTTCTCCAAGATGCAGATGAGCGTCCTCATGGAAACGACATGTGATACTGTACATGCAGTCCCACATGCAGAAACCATCACTTACTCATCTCCCTGGAAGCATAATTCCAGTATTGTCTCTGTGTCTTTTCTTTGTTTCCTTTTTTCTTCTCTCTCTATAGATTATGCACACTTGGGCACAAACTAACCCTTACTCAAAATGATGAAAAAAAAAGGACTCTAGCCTGTTTCTTTGAATTTCCTCTCAGGACCATATTAAAGAGCTGGAGTGAAACAAGCCTTGCCAAATCTCTTGTGTTTTGAATAAGAGCATGAAAGAGTACAGGGATAAGGACTGCCAGTCTGAATTCCAAAGATAAGTTTTGATGTTAAGGCTGTATCTATGGAAGATGCAATCAGACTGTAGAGTACAGAGTAAAGGCAGGGCTGGCATTCAGAATAATGGCAGGCATGACAGCTTTAGATAAACAGTCAGGTGCTATTGAGGTCACTGTCTTTCTACCACAGCACCTGCTTCACTCTGTCATCTATCCATCCATCTACTTCCTGCTCTGCATTACTCTGCTGATTAAACATCAGTGATTGATCTATGCAGCGATCTAAAGTTCATGTCTTTTATTTGTCAGACTCATTTACATATAGACTGAGATCTAAGAATAAACGACTCTTTGAAGAATTCACTTAGTTCAGCAAATCCATTTGACTTAGAGTTGAAACCTTGAATACTTTATCTTAACCAGTAACTGGGCTAAGTGGTTAGCACTGTCACCGCACAGCAGGACGGTCTAGTGGAGTTTGGGAGTCTCCCCAGTGTTCATGTGGGTTTCCCGCTTTTCCTCCCAGAGGGAGAGACGAGGTAACTTAACATATATAGCACATTTCACATCACAGGGCCATTTAAAGCGCTTCACATAAGACACAGAGACTAAAGGAACGGAATAAGTGAGACGAAATTAATTGAATAAAAGGAAGGAGTGATAGAAAAAACCTCTAAAAACAGCCTAGATTTTAATTAAAAGTATAGTAGCAAAAATATATGTTTTAGGTCTGATTGAAGCAAGAAAGGTTGAAAAAAGTCTCAGATCTTCTGAAAGTTCCAGATTTGTGGAGGATGGTAGCTAAAAGCTGCTTCCCGTGTCTGTATTTAATTGGGGTAATAATCAACAGACCAGTGCCAGTTGACCTTAGTGGGTTGTATATTGCAGCAGAAGATCAGCGATGCATTTTGGTCCCAAACCATTTAGTGATTTATAAATGACAAGCACTATTTTAAAATCAATTATCTGACTGGCTGGAGGTCAGCACAAAGATTTGAGAACTGGAGAGATGTGATCAACCTTCTTGTTGTTGATGTTACAACTTGAGTTTTCAATGAGCTGCAGTTAGCTTTTAGCTCTTTTAGATATGAGAAAATCCCTTAATCATAAACTTACTAGGAGCAAAGGACGGATTAATTTTTCAGAAACCTTAAAGTTATAATGCATAAGATTTCAGTCCTGATTGATTTGGCAACACCTGTGGTCACCGTGTGAGTGGAAATGTTGGACTCCACCACTAATAATGAAAACTACTTTATCAAACTACTATATATTCATTAATTAATGCAGTTTTTGGCCATGGTAATAGACTGACTTTGTTATAGTCTTGATGTGGTTGATAAGAATAGTAAGAAGAATAGATAGAAAGAATAGATAAGAATAGTTTACATTTTGGGAAATGTGCTTATTCACTTTTGCTGAGAGTTAGAACAGAGGACTGATACCACTCTCATTCCTGTCCTCTAATTATGAAGCCAGAGTCAGGAAGTGATTAGCTTAGCTTAGCATTAAAACTGGAAGTGGATGGAAACACCCACCAAGCTGTTCTCAAATTTCTGTCTGTGTTGGGAGGCAGATTTTTGAAGCTTGGGCAGAACCAGACTAAGTGATTTCCCCTGGTATCAGTCTTCATGCTAAGCTAAGCTAATTTCCTCTGAACTATAGCTTCAGATTTAATGACAAAACACAACCGTGGTATTGATCTTCTCGGCAAGAAAGAACATAAGGGAATACTGTGGTGGCTCAGGGGTTCGGATGGCAACCATGAACAGCAACATCACTGGTTTGTGTCCAGCTTGAGACTTCTGCATGTCATCCTCATCTCTCTCTACCCTCATTTCCTGTCATCTCTCTGCTGTCGGCATTCTAATAAAGCCACACAATGCCAGAAAAATAGACGTGCCCCTAATTCAATGCATGCTGGGATAAGATCCAGCCCCCTAAACCATGATTTTCTATACGTGTTTAAAGGTTTATAGGTTATTGCTGATCTGCAATAGGATTTTTTCTGTTTTGTTTTTTTAATAATGCCCTTTTAAGTGAATCCTGATGGATTTTGGGACAGATTTCAGAGTTAAATTAATCTATTCAGAGACACTCACACCTTTCCCTCAAAAGATCCAAAGCCTTGTGGGATGTTGAAATGATTCTGTAGCCCTAAATTATGGATTCTTGATGCATTTCATTCAGCCATTTATCCAAGGTATTTTCTATTATAAGCCAAGTCTTAGAAACTAACACATCTTTATCACTGCTGCCTGCTCACTGTGCTGGCTGCATAATTACCATAGAATGAGCTACTGTGAAGTGTTTTCCAACTGCTGCATGTAATTTCAATCAGCAATGACAAATTGTTGCTAAAGCAGTTCAGATTAATAAGTAAATCACTTCAGTTTGAGTAAAAGCAGTCCTTGTGGAGTTGAAGTTTATACAGTGTAGAAATATTTAAAGAAAACCGCAGAACTGTCGTCACTGGTGACACTTTAAACAGCCTCAAACTCAAATATATTAAAGGATTTTTAATATATTTTATAGTTCGCTTTGATAACTTTGATCATTTTATGAGCTTTAAGGACCTAAGGCTGGAAAATGGTCTGGAAAATGAAGATTTCTTACTATACTTACAATTAAGTGACTATTTTATGACTGATGAGGACTGACCTCCACATAGATATGAATAGTATAATTAAAAATTATCGTATTGAAGCAAATAACCAGCATGGACCTTGGATCCTCTCAGCCTTTTACCAAGCCTTGGGGGAAACAAAATGAAGCTCTACATCAAAAAACA
This sequence comes from Thunnus albacares, assembly GCF_914725855.1. Classification (NCBI taxonomy): domain Eukaryota; kingdom Metazoa; phylum Chordata; class Actinopteri; order Scombriformes; family Scombridae; genus Thunnus; species Thunnus albacares. The sequence continues at coordinate 21,187,003 of NC_058115.1, forward strand.
AATGGAAATCAGAGCTCAATACTGAAAGTTTAGATAAAAGACTGGCACAAAACGTGAAACATAGATAGCTTATCTTAGCATAAAGAATGGCAACAGGGCTCTAATTAACATGTTATATCTTGTAAAAATGAACATTTGCTGCTTTACATTGGTTCTGGGCCAGACTATTGTACAGATTGAACAAATGAGATATAAAGTGTTAATTAGTTAAGTTTATAAGTGCTGGTAGGTGAATTTTGTTACCATTGGAAAGAGTTTCCCGTCTTTATGCTAAGCTAAGCTAATCTGCTGTAGCCTTGTATTAATTGGACAGATATGAGAGTGGTATCAATCTTCTCATCTGACTGTCTAATTTACATATTTCCTTAAATGATTATTGGAAATGAGAATGTATATACTGTACATATATGAGTACCTCATGACAACTACAAGTCCTCCTAATTAAACAACAAAATACGTTGTTGTACCGTGAACTCTGAACGACACATACAAGTGTTTTCTGATCTGACGCCCCCATCGGCAGTAATCAGTCAGACATTATTTATCTGTGGTCTTAAGGTCTAGTTAAGTTAAGGTACAAAAATGATTTGGTTAGATTTGAGAAAAGATCATAGTTTGCATTCAAGTAAGCACTTTGTTAAGGTTAGAGAAACACTGTGGTTTGGGACAAATGTACTACTTCCATAAGGTTTTAGAAGAGCTTTGTCTCCATGGTAACAATAATAACCATGTGGCTACTTTAGAGGACAATCGTGGTCATGGTTGGAAATGGTAAACAAGCAATCTCCCGTGTTTGGCCCATCCGTCCAGCCAACCTTGTCTCCTACGCAGACTTTGTCACTATATAATGACATCATCTGATCTCCTAATTTGTTCCAATCATTATTACTTCGGCTGCTTGTCGGCTTTGTCACTTGAATGCAATCCAGATCTAAAAAAATAAATTCACACAATGTACAGAAGTACATCAGCAGTATGTGCTTGTCTTTAGACTCTTGGTCAGTGAGCAGCAAATATTGAGGTCGATTGAAAAATATTCTGGAGGAAAACAGACTATGTGAGCTGTGTGATTTGGGTGAAGTGGAAAGTGAGTCCCATTTTCTGTTGTACTGCTCAAACTATGATGACTTAAGACAGTTACTGTTCTGAGAAATACCTCAACAAAACCCTGAAATATCCTGGTGTTCAGATGAGCAAAAACTGGAATGGCTGTTTAATTTTGATGTGTTGAAACTTGCTAACTTTATCTCAAAAGCCTGGAAAACAAGAGAAAGATAGATTGTTTAATTAGTATTTATTATGATTTTTCAGTAATACATAGTAAGCTCATGTCAATGAGTTAGCAGTTCTGCACTAGTCAGTGATGGTCTAAAGATCTGAAGGTGAAAGATGCTTCAGTTGTTTATTATCTATCTCTGTTGTTTGTATACGCTATAGTCTGCTCCTGGCTTGTTTGAATTTATGGTGTCTTGTCAGCCCATGCGAGCTGGGCATATAACTGTATGCACGACACAATAATAACATTTCATTCATTCATTCATTGGTATGCCTCAACAAGAGAAATAAGATGGTTCTGCGTCATGACTGAGTGGGTGTATGAAGTGTTCGGCAAACATCCTGCTCAACTAATTTGTGATGAAGAGAGCTAAATGAAGCCAGATAATTTAGTCCTTACCCAATGTCACGCCAGGGCAAAACACCATAAATCAGAGCCGCCACAGAATCCACCAGCCAGATGTTTACCAATCAAAGCAGCATATTGTGTCTTGTGAGGAAAAGGGAGGATGCAATACCATCAAGCCATAGAGTGTACTAGTGAGATGTGAGGTTCCTATCACACCATGGGGGTTTGGCAGTTCACATTCATTGCCTTTAACATGAGTCACTGCCTCGTCGCTAAGACTGAGCACTAACAGGAGATTGACTCTAAAAATAAAGAGCGGGCACCATCAGCATTTCCTCACATACTATACATCTTGCCAGGTACTGACAGAGCCACCGAGGCGTCGTGTACAAAGAAACAGTCAGAACAGTCCTGTGTTCTGACTGTATGATCAGATTTGTATGAACAGCAGGCTGAACTCATTCACATACACAGAAAAGGTTTTTGGTGCAAATTTAGTGATGCGGGACATCCGCCAAAAGCACATAGGTGATGGTAGCATGAGACAAAAGCTTCCTATTACCCTTGGTTAAATAAAACTCTAAAAATGGGGAGGGGGGGGGACCTGTATCATCAGTACTAAGTGATTGGCTGCAGAAGTTGTGGGAGAAAATGACAATCAAGGGGGAGCGGCGGCGAGGGGAGGAGGACAGATGTGACAGGAGGGACTCCACCTGAAAGTTTAATCTGTACTTGCTCAACTGTCCAGCCACAGGCTAAGTTGTTTAATAGACTTGAATTTAAGTGACTACTCAGACCTCGTCTTTATTTGGACTTCATAATGTGCAAATCTATAAAAGAGATAAAAATGGGCTGTGGACTGTGAAGAGAATTTCAATCAGGTGAGACAAGTGAATGAAGCAAAAAGAATTGTTTATTATGCAGACGATATAAAGTCCTGTCAAAAGTCTTATGCGAGGGACATCAGTCCTGAGCAGCAGTAAGATGAATCCACCCACGGAGGCCAGATACTGTTGTTGGTGGCGATGACGGGGTGATGCAGTGATTGGGAGGCGGTGGGGCGAGCGTAACAGCAGCATGAAAACACTAAGGCAGAGAGGAAGAAAACATATTTAAATAGACAGCCACAAGATGATGGGCTGACAATGAAGGAGTGTCACTATGCTATTGGTTAGATGTGACCAGCTGTCGATCATCATCTCGTCGATTGATGTCTCAATCCATGAGATGAGATGATGAGTGAGTATGTATGAGGGATGGTAATGACAGATGGTTTGAGAAATTAAACTACAGACCTGAGCCCTCCATAAGTAGCTAACAGATCTACACTGGTGTTTGAATTTGGAGATGTGCGACTATCAAACTTTAAGAAAGGGTAAGATACCTGTAGTGGTTTTGAAAATATCAAATATAGTTAAGACATTGATTGGAGTTGCACCAGTAAGTTGGAGTAGATGATAAAATAGCTCTAACACTGCTAGAGATATTGTTATGACTGTTTTTTATTTTATATTAAAATGTATCCTCTAAAACCATTTTCCCTCTCTTGAGTCATCTCTTCCTCTGTATTCCTCTTATTCTTTTCTGACCCCGATTATCACAGTTGTTTTATTCATTTATTTATTTATTTATTTATCCAGCTAGTAATACATTTAGGTGAGTAAAAGTTTTTCAATTATTATTTTTTATCATTATTTATTTTTCTCTTTTTCCTGTGTAATGGAGGGTGTTGAGAAGAAAAGAGTAAGGATAATTATTTGTGTAAATACAAGCAATTTGTTTTCCTTTTTCAGCTAATAAAAAAGTTTAGTTAAAAGGAAGATTGCCGTATTTATCTCTTTTTTTTTTCTTTACTGCATCTAGGGTCTTATACTATGTAATATATGAGAGGAAATTAGTAAACTGAGGGGAAGAGTCAAAGTCGGCTCATCCGACACACTCATCATCCGTGTGCTGTGAGGGGTTTTGTTTTTCATCAAGGGAAGGGTACCCATTTGTCAAGGACCCCGTATCCATGTGATTTGTTATACATGGAAAACAAAACGCTACCCAGGGGAGGTGGAAGCGTCACTGGAAGTCAGGCTCTTTTTTTCTCTCTCTTTTTTCTCCATTTCTTTTTTTCCTCCCTTTTCTTGTTTGTTGGAGTTGGTTTCCATAAGAGGAAGTTATGGGATTTGGCTCAGGGAAATGATCAGCAGGAAAAGAAATCAAGAGCAGATAGCTTTACTTAATTGCTGTGTTTGGAACGGAAGGTCATGGATTTTATCTAGGAGGATAAAACAAAATGATAAGAAAGTTATGTACTTCAATAATGAAAGACTTTAAAGTAGCCTCACTTAATGTGAGCGGATTAAACAATCCCATTAAAAGAAAAAAATGTTAAATTAAAATAGGAGGGGGGTGATATAATATTTCTTCAAGAAACCCATTTATCAAAAGAGGAACACTAAAAACTAGAATGACCCACTGCTACTCATTACTCTGCAAAACGGGGAGTTGCAATATTAATTCAAAAAAACATCCCATTCCATGTTTGGAAAATTCTTGCAGATAGGGATGGCAGATATATTTTAGTTAAAGGTAAAATAGAGGAGATAGAAATAACACTGTTAAACATATATAATCCACCAGAGCAAAGGCCAGAGTTAATGGCCAAAATGATAGCGATGATTGCTTCAAAGGCAAAGGGGAGAAGAATAATTGGTGGAGAACTACACTTGATTATGGATCCAAAGTTAGACTGTCAATATAGTATAAAACATTAATCAGAGAAATCGTCAGTACTGTTAAAGAGGGCAGAAACAGAAATTGGCATCATAGATGTTTGGAGAAAATTATATCCCAATGGAAAAGACCTCATATACTACTCAAAAGCCCATAATAAAGACTAGATTTTTTTTTTTTAATGTAGAAATCAGATTAAGAAAAGGTAAAACAATGTTCTCTTGGCAAAACAGATTCATCAGATCATGCCACATTATCTGTGAAGCTAACACTGGCAATAGAAAAGGGTGTATCAGTTTGGAGACTAAACAACTCTTTTAAATTACTGAATTCAAAAACTAAAGAGCAACAATAGTAAATCAATATATTGAGATTAATGATAATGGAAAAGTCTCCCCTTTAATGGTTTGGGAGGGAGCTAAAGCAGTCATCAGAAGGGGAGATAATAGCTTTTTCTTCATTTAAGAAAAATCAAAGAGAAAAGGAAAGAAATAACTTGGAAATGTTGGGGCGGGCAGTAGTGAATTTGGTATTAGTAATAATTCATAATTATCATAGATAATTATGAATTATGAAATCAAGATACTGTTAACATTAATCAATAATTCTGGCACCAACTGTTGGATCTATGGGGAGCACGGTTGGTTATCAACAATAATTAACAATTATCAGTGATAATGATTTAATTATAAAATTAATAGAATTATTAATATGTATTAACAAATACGGGGCACCACCCGGAAACCGGGACCAATAACCAAACAAGGTAGTCTCATAAATGGGAGTTCACCTAGAATGTTAATATCTGAGAGATATCAACATTCAAGGGTGAACAAAGAAGGGTGAATTCAAGCTCTGACTCCTTCAATCAGCCACTTTTCACAATATGTTACACACAATAATGACAAAAGATATAACAGTGTTTATTAAACTTAGCAAAATTAACAAAGTTAACAAATGTGTCATTCAATAAACAACTATTCTAATATCTAATCCTACCAAACAAAACACAAACAGCTATGTACAGGGTTGGACACATGCAGAATGTGTGTATGTATGTGTGTGTGTGTGTGTGTGTGCGACAAGATGGCGACGGGGCCTGACGTGATGACGTTGTCGGTCTGCAACACGGACGTGACTATGGGAGGAAGTCACGTCACACAAGAACCGAATGGCGGAAGTATGGCGGTGTCTTGGTTAGACAGAAGCAAGATGGCACCACTTGGTGGTCGATGTCTTGCACTCGCCCAATTCCGTGAAAAACACACGTGTCTGATGGCGGATAAGGAAAGACAAAGCTTTGTCCGACGTTATCTGACCATCAGATGTGCAAAAAGATGTCGGTGCGTGTATGTATCTGTGCGCGCGTGTATGTGTTTGTCAAAAGAGAGGGAAGAAGGAGAGAAAACGATCATGAGAGGGAGAGAAGCGGTTCCTTTGTCCACAGAGAACGCACGTACGGACGGCAGTCTGTGACAGACGTTGTCTGGTGTCTGATCGACAAAGCAATTTACTTTCTCACTCACGGTGGCACAAACACAGCAGTCGTCTCAAGCGGGACAAACACAAAACAGTCTAGCGTGGTGAACACAACTAACAGGCAGCAAACTTAAAATACTCCTCAGAGTAAAGCGGAGGAAAATGGACTCGGCGGTCCGTCAACAACACAACAAGAACAATAGCAATAAAGCTAAAAAGCTAAATGCTAAACAACAGCAACTGATGCTGAAAAGAATACATAACTAACACTGCCTATGCCCAGACTTATGCCTCTTACTTGGTCGCTTCAGAAAGCGAGCAGGGTGTGTGTGTAGTCCGTCTTAATGTCCAGCTTTGTCCTTGGCTCAGATGCAGACGGTGGCCGTTCTCGCACAGTTGGCGAAAATCACGGCAGCTAGCTCTCAGTGGCGTGGCGGAGAGAACAGCAGAGTCGACTCGGTGAAGACGAGCGGGGCAGAGAAGTTCCACGTCTTCCTGAAGAAACTTTGTTTCTTCCTTTTCAAGGGAATTTGAGGACGCTGGTTGCAGCAGCAGTCTCTCTCAGATCCAGGAATGTGTTCGGGTGAACACTGGCGAAGTCTCGTCTCGTCCGGTGAGGGGAGTCTTCGATGAGAGGAAAACACGTGTGTGGGGTACCCCCTTTAGTCAAGCTGACTCACAGAGAAACAGAAGTTACCCCTAGCTCAGTGACATGGGAAAGGCGTGTGCTTCAGGGCACGTTCAGTTTTTAAAGGGGCGGTGATGTCATGGCCGCGTCATCAGAACGCTCCGCTGTGCAGGAGCGTCTCCGCCAATGAGAGACTGTATGTTGACTGTTCCCTGCTGAGGTGTGAAAATTGCAAAGTTTGAAATGGACTCCCCTTGTTTGTATGCAGCATTTTGGCGCTATTCCTTTGTCTCGGGTGAAACAAAGGAAAAAGCCCCTCGTGGTCAGGCCTCACAGGTTACATGTAGGCCTTCTCTGTGTGACCTCTTGGTTTGAGGCCCAACAGAAAGTAAATTGATGAGACTTCAAGAAAAACAAAAAGAGATCAGACAAACAAATACTTGATGAAATAGATCAAATCAAGAAAATAGATCATCTAGATATGGAACAAATAGGAAGGGCACTCACATTTGTCAAGCAAAAGTACTATGACAATGGACCAAGGGCCCGGAAACTGTTATCATGGAGGTTATGAAGACAGAATAATAAAGCTAGTATATTAAAAATGAAAGACAGTGCTGGTAATATATTAACAAAAAGGTCAGAAACAGCAAAAGAAATTGTTAAATACTACTTAAAATTGGAAACTGGAATCCAGAAACAAGAAAACCACATAAAAAAAAATCAAAAGTATTGGAACATATCACTCTGCCAGAAGTAACAGAAGATCAAAACAATCTATTAAATAAGCCAATTACTGAGGCAGAGCTGTCTGCTATTATAAAAAGACAAAAAATGAGAAATGTCCAGGAAGTGATGGATTTACAAATGAGCTCTATGAGGAATTTCAATCTTTACTAGTTCCTCTGTTATGCAAAACCTTTATTGGGCTCTGCAGAATAAACAATATGCAGATACTTGGGAAGAATTAGCAGAGTGTGCCTCACATCGCCCAATATCCTTCCATATCCATAAATAACTTACTTCAATTTTTGCAAATAGACTAAAAACCATTATTCTTATATTATACATCTTGATCAGTTGAGTTTTGTTTCCAATAGAACTATAATAACGTCAGAGGAACCTTGACTATAATAGAAAACTCTTCAGAGACAAAACAACAAATGATTCTTATTCTTCTCCTGGTCTTTTATATTTGAGGTGTGTCAAAAATTCAAATTCAATGATAAATTTATCAGTTGGTTATAGTATTATTATACTATTAGTGGTAAAATGCAGGGATTTGTACTGGGACAAGAAGAGCACAAACTAGCAATGTATGCAGATGACTCCATCTTTTACCTACCTAACATATCAGAATTGCTGGAGGTCGTTAAGGAGGAGATAAAACAATAAAGCACAGAGTCTGAGTACAAACTAAATATGGGTAAATTAGAAGCAATAATAGTTGGACAACCAGTATCACATACTATTAAATCTCAATATAACCTAAAATGGATCCAAAATAAGCTGAAATATCTAGGGGTGACCATCTTTCAAGACTTTAATAAGATGTATCAATATAATTTCGGGGCTTCGGAGAGTCAAATGAAACAAGATTTAAAAAATGGATACTGATCCCATTAACAATAACAGGGGGAATTGAGATTATTAAAACAAATATTTTACCAAGATTTATATTTTTATTTCAAAACTTGAACCAATGTGATAAAATGTTTAATACACTTGGAACAGGTATCTGCTAAGATGACTACTCAAAGACATTAGAAAAATTTAAAATATATGTATAAAAACACAATAATGGCCTGGATAAAAGTCACAAAACCAAAGGATATTCAGAAGGATCTAATATTTATGAGAGCAATTGCAATGGACAGGGAATTTAAATCAACTTTGAACGACAACACTTTCAAAAACTGGGCAAGTAAAGGCTTGACTCGATATAATCAGATAGTTACAGAAAAAAGGAGTAGATACTTTTGAGTTTATCAAAACTATGTAACCTAACAAAATTTCAGTTTTATAAATTCTTAGAAATAAGATGTTACCTTGTAAAAGAAATAGGATTAAACACACCCTTCACTAGCTTGTATAATAAGTAATAAAATTAACACAAAAAACATACTAGGTCAGATTTATTGCAATGTGGAAGAAGAATCTAGAAGTAAGGAAGTCAAAGCAATAAGCATAAGCAATAATACATGGAAAAGTTCATTAATTTGCAGAGAGTAAAATTCAACCACATTTCTTTGTACTTGTTTTTCAAGCAAATTTCTCTAAGGAGGCAACGCCAAGCTGCTTGCAAAGATGTGGAGAGGAAGAAGCCAACCATACCCATATGTTCTTTTCCTGTCCAATTTTGCAGCAACATTGGACTGAAATAAGTGAAGCTATAGACTCCATACTTCAGCGTACACCCCACTTTTGGGGCCCGAGCAATTATTACTTGGTTGAACACCACAGCCTGCTCACAACAAACTGATAAGTATCTCTTTAGAATTTCAAGAGCAGCAGCACTTAAGCAGATAACAAAAAACTGGCTGAAACCAGCAGCACCACAACAAAGCAAATGGAAGGACACAATTAACGAAAATCTATAAAACAGATGATAAATCACAGGATTAGGAATCTAGTTAAACAGTTTGATGTGAGATAGAGAGGATACAGAAAACAAATATACAAAAATATAAGATACTCCCTGAGCCAAACCTAATACTACTGTTATGTTGGGATCGTGGAGCGAGGAGGAATATTCGATAGTTATTATAAAGTTGTTTGATACTTCTTTTTTTCCTTTTTTGAGAGAAGTAACTATTGTGAGGATCACAAATTAACAAATAAAGAGTATAAAAGATGTCTGGTGATGCGAGAAAGGATCTCTGAAGTGAATGTCAGGATTTAATACGTTAAGAGCAAAGGCTTACAGCAGCATCTACTGGCATATGGAAAGGTCAACACGATTGGAGAGAATCTGAAAGGTCAAGCCAGTAAAATAATCAAACATCTGAATCATTGTAGTTTAGTCCAGGTTTATTCTGCAGCTTACGGCTCTTTGGGAAAGAAACCCAAAGTAAAACCGCTGGCTAAGCCTCAATGCCTTCAGCTGTGTGAACTTGCTGCCCTGTGACAAAAAGTAGGATAAAACATGAAGAAACACCATCTAACAGGGCACAGGATTCTGCAGTCTTGTAACATTTCACCGACTATCGGACTGGTCTGCATAGCAATAAGTTTGAACTCTGAACACTGCAGTTTCCATAGGAACTAAGTAAGCTGGCTTTCAGCTCACAAGACAGATTGATGAGACGCTTTAAGTGCAGAAGCAAGACTATTTATGTTCAAAACACAGCCACAAGGCACAGAAAATGATATGGACATTAATTATGAGGGATTGCAACCTAGCTTTGTGAAACATATTGAAGTAAATTGAGATTTTTTTTCATCATGCAAGTTATTTCTACAGCACAAACATCACAAAAATAAACACTGCCTGAGGCAAGGTGCCTAATCTAAGACGGGAAGTCTTTTGCCATCACGAAACATAACTGGTAAAATAAGAAGCAGCAGCAGAACACGGCTGTTGTATTCGCTGTGGGGGAATCCACAACAGGCTATTCATTTACTTGACTTTTGTATTTGAAAATTTATTTAAGTCAAGTGATTCTTTTAATAGAAAACCCATCCTTAAAAAAAAAATCACTTGCCATCCCATTGACGAAGTCTCATATATTCTGTTTTTAGTTAACTGAGTCTATTATTCATCTTGTCTTTTATTATTTTGGAAACTACAACATATAAATATACATTTTAAAGTTCAAAGCTAAATGTAAATGCTAGCATGACCAAATCCATTTTTTTATGTAAGTATTTTGTTTATTTTTATACTATATTTTGCTCAGTTTCTTATTATGAGAAACTTCTCGTTTTAACACAATCCTTTTCATGTTATTAAGAGATCTCTTTCACATTATAACAAGACGGTTTCACGTTATAATGACGTTCTTTTTTCGTCATTACTAGATTCTGAATTATTCCGTTTTAACAAGAAACTTTTCTTGTAATGACAACATATCACTTCTTCTCCATGAGGTGTTTTCTGCTAAGCGAGCGGTTGAGGGTGACGTGGGACGGGAGTCATGTTTTGTAAAGCAGAGAGGTGAAATGTTGAGGTTGTGGAACCACCTTATTCAGTTTCCAGAGGAACGACTGACCAAAAAGATCTTTAACTGGGATCGAGCACACACTTATCGTTGGTCGAGAGAGGTTGCTGCAATATTTTCCCTTTCTGATTAGAATTTGATTTTCAGGAATAACTTGCCATGTAATATGAACACAGTCAAGCAAAAACTATTAAAGATTACTATTACTATTACTATACAGAACCAAATATAAAATTAAATCTACAGAGAAGGCAAAGGTCCTTGTGTGCTCAGTTGAGAAATGGTACTTCACTGCTGGCAGATGTAAAGGTATTCCTGAAGAGCAATGTTTATATGTCTTTTGTGATCTTGTTGTTGTCGAGGATGAATTTCATTAAAGCAATAAGCCCCGTGAGGCCGTGGTTTACAGTGATTTTAAAACAGCTAAAGGGTGTTGTTAGGCACCATGAGGAGCGGCGTACATAACAACGCCCCTTAGCTGTTGCTTTCATAAAATGGTTACTACATACACCTGGCACGGTTTCATGAAATAAACACACAGAAACAAAAATTGCAATAATTTATTGACAGCAAATAATCATTCTTCCTCCAAGCGATGTAGTTCTTCAGCAACATTTAGCAGAATGGTTGCCAAGCAACACACAGACGCAGCATATTTCATTCCTCCTTGTACAGTGATTTGAGGAATTATTTGTTTGAAAAGATCCGGTTGAAAAATCCTGATTTGTTTTGGTTGTTTTGGCTGTTTAATGTGGAGATTTTTGTTTTGGCAAGATTTATAGGGAGATGCTTGGCTGCTGAGACAGAACACTGTATCCATCATAACACATAACAGGACATTTCTGCCATGTTCCCTTTTTGAATCTGTGGATCTGTACATCATAATTTCAATGTCAGGTCATTATTATTGTTTAGTATCTTGTAAGCCCATATGGGACACTTATAAACAAATCCATCAATCAATCAAATCAATCGATCTTGTTATATCGTAAAACTTTCTCATTATTTCACAAAATCAACATCTCATTCAAGCAAACCTTTCTGATTATAAACAGTTATAATGAGATGAAACTATCTTGTTACAACGTGAAAAGAATCTCATAATAACATGAGAAGGATTGTGTTAAAACGAGAAAAGTTACTTCTTATAACAAGAAACTGAGCAAATATTTTTCTTCATGCTGGCAGCAGTACACAGCCATATTTTTACCATTCTCTTTCAACTTTTATCTTTTCAAAACCCATAATTAAAGCTCAACATGCCACCTGTTATTTATGATTTGTTTGGAAATTCAGCGAACAAAGCTTGGAGGAAAAAAAACATCACTCTGTTCAACAAGTCTTCACTGCATACGTGAACATTCAGCCCCTGATGAAGAACTGCATCATTTCAAACCCCACCTCTTCCTGAAGACAAGCCATGTAATGACATATGTCACTAATGGAGCGAGCACTCCTGAGCAGCACCAAATAAAAGCAGACAGAATTAATTGCAGCCTGCCGTAGTGACCTTTTTCTGTTTGATAAATCATAAAGCCCAAGAGACCGCCATTAGCCTCGTAGATGGGAAATATGCAGCTTTGAGAAATGATCTCGGATCTCAGGATCCGGAGCTCTATCGATCCGGCTGGTTTTGTGCTTGCAGCACACATACAGTGCAGTACATACAAACACACCCACACATGCATGCAAAATTTGTATTATTCTGCCCCTTTCAGCTGAAAATGGGACAGAGACACCAGCACTTTATTGTCTGAGGAGAAATCATCATTCAGTAAAGAGAAGCATTCCTGTGGTGCTCAATTAAGCTTAAACAGGAGGAGCCCACCAGTGTCTGGACTGTGAATAATGTAGACACTCATTAGGTTCTTTCCTGGTTTATTTGAAGAGGAAACCACATATCATTGGCTCTTTGAGACAATGTCAGGGCAGAGGCTTTTGAACTTTGTGAGCTGTTGGTCTTTATCTGGCACATTTGAACACAAAATTAAAACGTAGGAGGTAGACAACACATAAAACTCATCAGCTAATCGTAGAGTGGAGCAATTATTTTCAAGGTGAAACACACGGTTAGAGAGTCAAGTGTGATTTCCAAGCGATTTCATCATGATAAAGCAGTTAGGCTTTATTATCTATTAAATAGTGTACAATATGAGGTCATGAACTCAGCATGACTGTGGACCTGAGCCGCTGTGTGAAACAGTTCTGGCAGAGCAACTGAAGCCTGAAATGTTTCCCTCCAGCCAAAGACTCAACTCATTGCAAATTAATCACTTTCATTCTATTTAAATATAAATTTTACATAGCCTGAGTTCAAATATACATATGTGCTTTCTTTGAGACACAGAAACACATATACAACACACACACACACACACATCCACACTGAGTAAACATTAAGGTTACATACAGCTGAGTTTGTCGTGTGTCATGTTGAAGTAAACATAAGTTATGTTAAAAAGGAATGATAAACAAACACAAGACAGAATACTCAGCACAGATACACAACTTACATCAGCTACAAAGGAGAAAATATAGATTTTTATGTTACAACATCTAAAATTATCCACTCAGGTTCAGCAACATTCATGGATTTTTTCCAAATTTGACATTTATTTTAATGGATTTCTTCATTATTCTGGTTACTTACAATAACCTGTGAGATGTTGGAAAGTCCACTAATTACAGCTTTACGCTGGTGTCTATTATGGCAAACAACATAAGCCTCATACAGGTTTATGATAATGATGCACTGATCCGATACACTGGATCAGAATCAACACCTATACAGACCTCATTAAGTGGATTGATGTGACTGATCCACACAAAATAAAGTTTCTTAGTCACTGTCGTTACAAAAGTTTTAGAACCAAACCTCATAAACCTTCGAGGACAATATAATTAAAACATGCACAAGCCCAAAAAGCACGTTGGTGTTCGAACATTTCTAGTTAGATGTTATATGTACTTTCGGCCTCATTCGAAGAAAAAGGGCAAGTAATCGTAAAGATAGTGATGAAGTAATGAGGGACTACTAATCAGGATAGTGGTCAATATAATAAATTCACAGATATTCATGAACTAATCATTAACTACTGATTCATTAATATTGTATCCTCCTTTCTGTTCTCTAGTAACTCATCATTATCTACAATATAGTCCTCAACATCAGGAGTTATTAGGGACATACAATTATCAGGATGTTCCTCATTCGCTCCTTAGTAACACAGAATTTTTATTGTACTGTATGACAGAGAGTCAATCATGGAGTCATATCGAACAGAAAACTGCATGGAGGATTTATTTTGTTGTTGAAATGACAGGGTTAAAAGCTTGTGTTGCTTGCACTAATGACTACTGTTCTGAAACTGTAATTAGTGGAGTCCCCGTCTCTGCAATGTGTGCAGTGGTGCAGGTGAGTAAACTGTTATTATAATGTGAATAATAATGAAATGTGAATAATGGACAAAAAAAAAACAGATTGAAAAACAGGAGAGGAAAAGAAACTCCCCCAAGAATTTGAGGAGTCGAGTCAGATCACGTAACCTCAGCGGTTTGGAAAAATAAAACCAAAACGCCAAAATTAGAAACAAGAGTGAGCGCATGAGTGTATGTTAAAATATTGTGCAGGTTATGATCGCATTTATACATTTAATTCCTTCAACCACGTAGACCAAGACATTAAACAATAGATAGAAAATGTTTAATTCAAAGAGAGATATACAGTAATACCTGCTTTGAAGACTTGCCAGAAAACAGTCTGTGCTTTTTTTCTCTCCCATAGCCTGAAGGTTACATTGGGGAGGTGGGGGGGAAGGGGTGGGGTGTGTGTATGGGGGGGAGGGAGGAGGGTGTGTGTGGGGGGGATCAGGAGTCATTTCTAATGAGTTCATCACCTTGGATATAGCAAGGGGGGGATTTCACATTTGCTATAAACACTTCATTATATTTCTAAAATTATATGAAACCAGGAAATTCATGGCAATTATACAAATCAGTTCATCCTATTACCTGAATCTAAAAATAGGAGATATAAAGCAAAAGGGAAAGGACTCAGAGTGCTGTCTCAGGTGTTAGCCAAAGCCACAACACACCACACACACTCTGTATAACACAAACAACATGCTCCATGAATTTTAAGATGTGAACCGACATAAAAAAGCAAGATGGAGGTGAGTAACTGAGCGATGAATGAACATAACGTAACACAAATGTTATGTTGTATGCATACATGATGAATATGATGTACTGGATTCGGACCCCCAGGAAGACTTACTGGCGCACTGGGCATCAGCTAATGGGGATCCTTTTAAATAAATAAATAAACCAAGCCCACCCGAGGTCTCGCTGCCTCACACGATGCCGCACTAATCAGAACATCAGAACATGTCAGCTTTAATTGGAGCACGTTAGCACATGTGGTGAAGATGAAGTGTGACCGGTGTGGAAAGCAGACACCGTGATACCCTTAACCAGACCTGACATGAGAGCGATCAGTTCACTTGCGGATAAAAATTTATTAGAAACAGTATAGCAGCACTAAAGTATTTGACGCAGTTCAGAAAAGAAGCTGCATCCAGGGAAACAAACTCAGCAGCAGCCACAAGAAGTATGAAGTCAGTGTAGGAGCCATTAACTCCAGTTAGAGTGGAGCTGCTGTAGGGGACTGCTGATGTAATGTTATTGAACAGAGAGTCTTATAGCTGAAGATCCATCCTGTAAAGTTGTATATATGAGAGTCCATTTGAACAAATTAGATGTAGCTTTGCATTTAAATTATGCATTTTCATCTTGGGCTGGAATTGAAAAAGTGTTGCTGCCTCCACTGATCACTGAGTAAAACATTTGTATAAAAACTAAAAAGACCTTAAGGATTTTATCTTTAAAAAGCCATGAATCAGTTTTAATAAATTGTCACACATTTAATCATTCATCCACTGTGAGATGCTGCTGTCTGAAAGGGGAAATCAGGTTTTATTCAGCAACGTTTTGAAAAGGCAGAAATGTTCAAGCTGTGAATATTTAGTCAAACTCCTGTCTCACATGCTGACACACACAGAATAAAGGAAAAACAACCAAAGCCAGCATCACTAGCACTGAGGATGAAGGATTAAGAAATAACATCGCCTTCACATGTGTAGCTCCCTGCACCACTGCCTGATAAGTGGGCAATATGTGTGCTCCCTTTTACAGTACAGTTTTCCTTCAGGAGGAAAATGTAAAGACTCAGTACTTTGTACTTCACCTACAGCTGGGACTGCATCACTGTTTCCCAAGGTGACATCCTCAGATGTCTAGTTTTTTCCACAACAGTCCACAGCTCAAAGATATTCAGTTTACGGTCATAGAAGATTAAAGAAACCAGAAAATATTCACATTTATGGGGAGAATTATCAGAGAATTTGGACATTTTTGTCTTAATAAATGACTCAAAACAATTATTGGATTATCAAATTAGTTGGAGATTCATTTAATAGTTGGCAATTAATCGATTAATTGATGGAGCTCATGCAAGTGGCTCTGTGAGGTTGTACTTCTTAGCTAAATGGTAACGCCAGTGTGCTAACATGGTGGTGTTTAGCAGGTGTACTGTTTACAATGCTCCCATCTTAGTTTAGCATGCTAACGTTTGCTAATTAGTGCTAAACATTAAGTACAACTGAGGCTGATGGGAAGGTCATTAGTTTTGCAGATATCTGGTCGTAAACCAAAGTATTGGACAACCTGAAATTCTGACATGATGTTGATGCAAGATAGTTAGCATAGTTAAAAAGTTAACAAACGTCTTTACAAAATTTTGTGACAATCCATCCAATAGTTGGTGAGTTGTGAACAACAACAACAGTGGTGAACAGACACTGACATCCTTAGTGTGGCTGAAAACAAGCTGACAAGAAGATTAAAAGAAAATTATAAGCACACACTCAAACCCTTCTTCTCTTCCTGTTTCATTCACACATCTCACACTCATGACATTCCCTCACCTCACCTTAGTTACAAATTGTAAATTAAGTAACTGGTCACCACCCCCCCTCTCCTTGCCACTCGGGGCCACACTGTGAGCCGGCCCTCAGAGCAGCTCCGAGAGCAAGGCCTGCAGTGCTGGGCAGTAAATAACCAGCATAAACGTGTCGCAGGAGACAACCCTCAGACACCAACCCATTTAATGTTAATAGGAAAGCATCGGTTACCAGATTCTAAATAATAGCTTGCAGTCACTATGGCCAAGGATAGGTACCGCAGGCACAGGAATTTATGGAGTTAGCAAATTGCTTTTCTATCCCCATTCTTCCCCCATTTGTCCGTTTTGCCATCTCTCAGCGTAGGGTGGGGATGATGGAGAGGTGCAGGGAGATGATGGGACTGTTGCAGCCTGCTTGACTGAGCACACCTGTCCTACGGCCAGAGAGCTGGGGATGATGATGCTCCAAGGTGTACAACAACAATCCCTCCATGTGGGTCTCAGGAGGAACAGCCAAGACAAGACACTGAGATATATTTATTCCAGCAAGGCCTGAGGGGTTCTGGTTGTGACCGGTGGCACTTCTGTTCAACAGGAATTGTGAATGCACAAGACACAGCAGGCTCGTGGTCAGCAATGTTAAGCGAGGGCACATTCAGAGCCACATCACACTGCTCTCACCTCTTTGTACCTGGTGTTTGGTCCAGCTTGATTAGTATTTAAAGAATACTGGAGGATTCTGTGCTGACATTTTTCAAAACCATATCAAATTACATCTTTTAAATATTTATTCATTGTTTATGGTTTAAAGACAAAATGACCTTTTGGCAGAGTGATACATTGCAAGTAAAACTATGAATTGCATGTACTAAGTAGGTAATTAAAATAGACCAAGACAAACTGATGAAACTGTCCCTGTGCTTTTACCTGTATCATGATGCAGTAACTACATAGTTAATACTAAGAGTAACCAGTGTTACACTTGTTTAAAGTTACTTGCGCTCCCAACTACCCTACCCTTCAAGGGTCCAGTACACTCCGTCAGAACTGCTTGTCAGACAGTAGAATAGCTTCAGAAACCCCCACCCCCCTCACCTTTCTGAGTGCGACCATTTCTGTGACTTTCCAAAACTGATATCCTGACATATAGTCCCACTTCTTGATGTGATTGGCCAGCCGTGCGGAGGTGAGAAGGAAGTCAGGGTTTTACAGGTGCAGTGTGTAGAATTTAGTGGTATCTAGCGAAACGGACTTGGTAGAAATAGAATATAATATTCATAAATATGTTTTAATTAGTGTATAATCACCTAAAACTAAGAATCATTTTCTTTCAGTTACCTTAGAATGAGCCCTTCATATCTACATAGGGAGCGGATCCTCTTCCATGGAGTCCACCATGTTGCACCGCCATGTTTCTACAGTAGCCCAGAATGTACAAAACCAAACACTGGCTCTTGAGAGGGCCTTTTGTGTTTTTAGTGATTTTCAGGGTCACCGTAGGTTCTCCTACACACTTGGAAGGAGGGGGGCAGTATTCAGTTGGTTGCAATCTGCAACTCACTGATAGATGCTGCAAAATCCTACACACTGGTCCTTTAACTTCTCTCTCTAGCTCTTTTTTCATTCTTGACACAAATATTTCTGTCACTGTGTACAAGCAAGTGCAACACTATGAATGTCCTCCAGGAGAGACTGAAAATGCATGCTGTTACCCGTGTTTAAACAATATCACGCCACTCTCCACCCTTCTATGATGGCCCACTTTTCACTCCACCCTCCAGAGTTACTGGTTGGACAAAACATCGAACGAACTAGTTCTGTTCGACCATAAACCTACTCTAACAGTGCACAGTCATGCTAATGGCTCTGTGAAGCTTTGCGCTAAATGCTAACGTTAGCACGCTGATGCTGACCTACTAAACATGCTGATGTTAAGCAGGTATAATGTTTACCATTATCTCCTCAGTTCAGTGTGTTAGCATGCTAACTAGCTAACTAATTAGCAGTAAATACAAAATATAGGTGAGACTGAATGTCATCAGGTTTGCAGGTATTTGATCATAAACCGAAGTATTGGACAAATTAAAATAGTGAGCTGATGATGAGGTAACGGATCTACAGAGTTATTACACTTCATCATGAGGGGGACATGAAAGTTTGTATAAAATTTCATGGCAATCCATTCAATAGTTTTTAATATATTTTACTCAAAACCACATTTATGGGGCTGGAATCAGAGAAATGTCAACCCGCTGGTGGCACTAGAGGAATAGTACACTAACGCTGAACATAGAATTTATCATCTCGGAACCGTGAATGTCTGTACAAAATTTCTTGGAAATCCATCTGATAGTTGTAGATATTTCAGTCTGGCCCAACGTGCTGGACTCACTGACAGACTGACATTGTCATCCATACAGACATGCCACTAGAATGACTAAAAAAGATAGCCCAGAGGACACGGATATGGCAGAAAAGTAAAGTTTTTGGGAGTTTCTTCTTCAAGATATCAATTGCAAGTAAGCCAAACATTAGTGTAACTCAACCATAAAAGATATCAGCACTTAATTAATTGTGTTAACCGCCTATATTGTTACAGACACCACCTCACTCATCCCATCAGATAGTCTGAAATCCTCTCTGCATGCATGGTTGTCTTAGTTTGATGTTTCATAAAAACATCAAACTAAGGCGAGATGAAATAACACAACAGAGAAAATTTGACTAAACCTAATTAACGCGTCATGGGATACAAACTCAGTGGATTAACAGGCATTTTAGTTTAGTTGTTTTTCATACTGTGCAAGAGTGAGTCGCAACAAATGGATTCTTCTGAAGGGAGGAAAATGAGCCCTGATATCTGCAGCTCTTCTGCTGTGTGCAGACTCCAGTGGGAATTCTGTACATTATTGCTAATTATACAAGTGTAAAGAAGACAGGCAGCCCAGACAAATATCACCAACAGAAATAATCCTTTAAATATAGAGAAAAGTTGAGTCACAGAGGCTCTTTCATTGCAAGTATCAAATCTAGCAACACAAGTGAAGTTTTCCAGAATGATGCTGAATCTAAAAAACAAATCATTGAAGTCTTCATCTGCCCCGCTGGGGAGCAAGGTGGCATCAATAAGGTCAAAGCTGGGGTCAACTGTAATTAAATCACAGTGGCACTTTGACCAGTTCGACTCCACGAGGTCTGACTGAGGTCACGGCTTGTAAACTCATTGAGGTTTTCCTCTGTGAAGCAAAAACATATGAGACCTGACTAATTATCCACAATCACCGTGCCCACATGAAATCACAGGCTCTGACCTGCCGTTACCTTTTCATTGTAAATAACAAAAATTCCACACAGTAAGAATATGTAATGTCACCATAGCAGTTGGTAGGATGCTAATTCTTAACGCTCCGCTAGAGTTACTGAAGACCTCGGGCAGACTTTAACAGAGAATGACATTTTCAGATCACTCTCCTGAATTAAAAAAAGAGGAGGGGGGGAAAGAAAAACATGCCCGAGACAATCTTTAACACAGCTTGCTCCCAACATAACAGTATAAATATTGGAATCCTAAAAATACATGTTTAGGATTCATCAGAGGAGATGAAAACAAACCATGAAAGAAACCAGCTCTGGCCTTGAAGTCTTGCGTATTTAGGATTAACCTTTCACACACACCCAAAACTGAGAAAAGAAATAACAGTCCAGAAAACACAAGAACCCGAAACCATTATCCAATTGGAGTTACTGTGTCTTCTTATGGGTAAATAAAGGATATTAAAATGGAAAGATGCTGTACGATTTAATCTATATTCTCAAAAACACAGCTGGAGGGTGGAGTGTTGAAAATGCATAACATAAAACATGTCCAGGAGGCATGTAGATAGAGAGAGGCAGTGACAATAGAACATCCTCGTAATCCTTTTAGCGTCTTTTACAATTATAGTTCACTACTGTGTGGAGCCTTAAGAAACAGTCTCCCTCTGCCAAATCTGGTTACAAAGACCTACGCACAATATGCAAGCTGCTATGGTCATCACGCCGCATGTTACCCATTATTAAATCCACTATCTGCAGAATTATTCCTCCTATTTTTCCTTCTTTGAGATGTTTTGCAGAGATCAAAAGACATGAAATCCTGTCATCGCATCAAATTGGATTGCCTGAAGAAAATCCTGATTTTAGGCTTTTTGAGTTCTGAAGAAAATGATCTTTCAGTGTAGGTACAGGAAGATTACTGTCCATGAAAATGACTTGAAGCTATTTTAAATGAATGCAGATTGATAATGCTAAAAGGTCCTGCGGAATGACAACAAAAATGTCATTTTCAGAAGAATTTCTCCATGAGGCAGGATGTCACTTCATGCTCCCAGTGGGATGGAAACATTATTCAGCTCTTTCTATACATATACAGCAAAATAAACCATTTAAAGCTTCTAGAGACCTTCGATTTCATCCTGGACTGAGCCGTGAACACCAAGTTACCGGGCTTTATGATCAAAGATGAAAAAATACAAAAAAAGAAAAAAACAGCCTTGTAAGAAGGAGAGTTGAATGCTTTTGATGTTCAGAACCAAGATGATTATATTTTTATGAAGGGGATTTCTGTTTGACTCTTCGAAATGAACATGCAGGCAACATTTGAGCACAACAGTGCTGGCAAATGTACAGCTAATGAGTTGAACTAATATATTTGGGCAGGTAAATAGTTGTCACAGCTCAAATATTTCGCCAGCCTTACGTTAAAGGGACATTAAAGGACCAGTCAGTCATTTTTGTAACTACATCAACATGAAACATATACACAAAGTTGTAGATTTAAAAAAAAATGTGTCAGTATATGTCTATATAAGCAAACATTACTAATGCAAACAAATGTTTTAGAGGAGGCTATGTTATATGTTTAATTTAGTTGTCTAATATCAACACCTGTCAATCAGATTGGGATCAATAGCAGGTTCAGATCTTGTATTTCAGGCACCGTTTTGTTTGCATTTTGATTTAAATGTAGGCTACTATACTACTGTCACGTCCAGACAGGATTACTTTCCTCCCTGCAAATATTTCTCTAAATCATCCCACACTGTGGCGCATCCTAGGGCCCTCTAAAAGACTTTTTGGAGCTTAAGACGCACACCGTGTAATTGTAACCATAATTACTCGCGACATTCAGGGTTCAAATCCGGATCAACACCTCTGAGTGAGTGCCATCACACGTCAGTCCCCACCCATACAAACTGATGAGGCAGAAAAGCCCTTTAAAAAAAAAAAAAAAAAAAAGATCATTTTTTTTCCTGCAGGAAGCCAGACTTGCAGGGAAACTTGCAGAGAAATATCTGCTTTTCTTCTGGGCTCCACAACAAAAGCGCAAACACCGGCGGACTCCAAGACGCACACTTAGTGCCAGTACATCTAATTCCTTTTATCCGTAATTAGTGTGCAGAGAAACTGTGATCTGTGTAATATGTCCATCCAGTCTGTTCAGTTGAATAATAGACAAAACTGTAGCGTTAACAGGAGGTTTGGTGTTTTTTTCTCCAATTGCTGCCAAAATGTCCAGTTGCGCACCGTTTTGTTCTGACACCGGCCACGGAGGACACACACATGTTGTAGTTATCCTGACGCTCATCAGGCAAAAACCTCATGCATCAAACGGATGTCGTCTGGTTAAAAAAAAAAAACAAAACCCAGCTGCCAAACTGTGGCCAGGACGATGCTCAGTCTCCTAACTGCAGCACAACCACCAATATCTTCATGAACATGCACAGGAGTAACCCAAAGGCGGTTTGAGACGCATGTCACACTGTCGCATCATGTTCCTCTTATTTGCCCAGGATGTGAGGTTAACCGGCTTCTACCAACACACATTTTCTGCAGTAAACTCTTTAAAAAAAAAAAAAAAAAAAGCATCCATGAACAACAATCTTACCTCTCTCTCCCTTCGGCGAGGATTTGGCTCAGGTAGGACCGGCACAGCTCAAGTGAATGTGTTGTCGAAGAGGCTGAAATAAGCTACTCCCGCGGATGCAGTCGCGGCTTGAGCTTGAAGAAAGTGAGGAGAGCAGCAGCGCAGATGAAGATTTGAAACGGCGGAGCGGAGCAGCGCTGCGCGGCGCGACGCGGCACGGCGCGGTCTGTCTCTCTGACGCTGACATCAGAGGGTTTTGCTTTAAGGTGGCTCCGCTCATTCACATCGGCGCGACACATCACACGCACGACGGTTTCATCTGTTGGATTTAACTATCTGTACAGAAGAATATTAGCATCCCAGAGAGCCAGAGTTGGAATAAAATGAGAGAAAAACTTCCACAGATCGGGCGCGTCATGAAAGCTGCAGGAGGGGAGGCTTGAAGTCACTGTTCAGGGGGTCCAAACTGTCAGGATGAAATTTGACTCAAGGTTCAGAGAGCACATCTTCTCTGCTACTCTTCTTCATTTTTGACAGTGGGTTGAGAACTTAATAAAGCCTGTAACATGTAAAAAATAAAGCTGTGATGTTCAAATGTTTCCCCTTCTAGCCAAAGTTCTGAGTGCTCCCCATCCTTACGAACACATCCCAAAATATGAAGCATTAATAAGTCATATGAAAGTTATGTAAGCTATAAACCAAGGTAATACTGGAAATACTTGACCTGAAACACAGACATACCTTCTCTCAGGGTTACAAATAGTGTCGAGCCGGAACAATTAGTCAAGTAATAGATTAGTTGATCAACAAAAGCTTTAAATCTTTTTCACATTTGAAAACATTTTCTGTGTTTCGTATCATTTTAAATTGAATATCTTTGGGTTTTGGACTGTTGGTTGGACAAAAAATATTTGAAGACGTGACCTTGGGCTGTGGAAACTTGCAGTGGCCATTTCTCACAATTTTTTGACAAAAAATAGTAGATATATTAATCAATGATGAAAATAATCATTTGTTGTAGAGCTAAGATTCTGGGTACGTGGAGTCCCTGAATATCACTTTGGGAAACATCAATTTATGTCATCCGTGTTGCTTCTTATTTACAAAGAAATGAAGAAATCTGGACAATATAAAAACACGACCACAATTCAAGTCATGTGTCATGTTCTGGGTCTTGATAGTAACATCTTGGAGGAAGCTGATCTCTGAATGTCTGGCATGCTGTGATTTCATCCAACATTTTCAAGAGTATCCGAGGAGCCAGGGGCCTGTTAACCATCCAGATGGGTCCTTCAATTAAAGCAAAATGCTGTTTTCCAGATGGTAGGTCCACTGACTGCAATACATATGGACACTTATCCATAGAACAGATTGATGCCAAGTGATGGAGACAAAATTCAGGTTGACATTACGCCGAAAGCTGCAGACACTTTAATGTGTGTCCTGTAAACTGTCAGGTACTTCGATATAGTGCTGTAAGACACAACAATTTGATTTTTATTTGCTTCCAAAGTGAAAGTCCTACACTCATATGTGCAAGAGTCCTGGGAGAGAAGCTGTACAAGAATATTACAACAAAAACATATATGAGCTAAAAAAAACGCATTTACAGTGTAGTAGCTGGCTCCATGTTAGTGAGTAGATATTGAACAAAACAAGGTTGTGTTTTGTGTTGCAAAAAAAGAGAAAAAAAAACACAGAGAGAACAATTTACACATCTGTTACTATTCTGTTAAATATGTAGTTTATGAGTGGTAAAACGCTTTATTTCTGTGTGTAATTCAAAGATTTCTGAGCACCTCTCTCTGACCTCGTAGATCAGTGAGTTCAGACGCTTTCTTTTCAGTTTTTGTCACTTTTTTTTGCAACAAACATGTCATCTTCCCTTGTTAAACATGTATTCATTGACCTGGATCCTGCTACCAGCACTGCTTCCGGCAAGTAGCCGCCAGGGTATTATGGTCTGAATGGACAATACTATAAAATACACAAACACAAATAAATCTATATACATAAAAAGATACTCAGATCGCTGGCAAGTAGCTCGCTTGAAGATGAAGGTAAGAAGAGATGAAATATTTACAAGTCTTTTAAAAAAATGGTTTGATGCAGGCGGTTGTTTTTTTTCCTCTCCCCGCTGAGATGAGCATCTACCTCTGGTGTGTGGACAGGTTGTCGCCCTGACCGTCACCTGCTGTCAGCTGCCGGCTGATGTTGCTCTGAACAAACTGTTTAAGGCCATCGTAGCCCTGAGTGAACAGATACTCCAGGTACCAGCCCCATGGCTTGGAATGCTGAAACACACAGAGTTACATCTAAGACATCTGAAGATTTCCATGATCAAAGGGAGATCAATGAGTGACACACCTCAAACTATATGTGAAGTCTATAATGAATGCAGAAATGAAAAGGAGATCCCTCGTACCTTTATGGAATTGAGGTCCATGTCCTTTCTCCCCGGCCAACACTGATAAAGAGAGAACATTAATATTCATTGTCAGCCCGCTCTGTTAAATCTCTGAAGATCACTGCTGGATGTTGCAGTTGGACAGAACCAAAAAAAGGTACTTGTATTATTAACTATGATGAAAACCACGGCTCATGCAGCACCTATTAATAATAAAATGTCCTTCTGTATTAATGCATCTTGTATGAAAGACACATTAATACCACATTTGTCTCCTTGTCTTGCCTCTGAGTCTATTAACCAAACGGTACCGACTGGCTACATACCAGATTGAAAACATACATAAGCCTCAGAAGAGGTTTTGTTTAACATACGACAATGATATCCTGGTGAAACAAATCACTACATCGTAAACGGCACACACTCACCCTTCGGTGAAAGTCGACAGCGTAGTTCATGAAGGCCGGATGGTGGATGAGGTCGAAGCTCGTCCAGTATTGCGGTACGTTGCTCTTGAGCAGCAGCTCCTCTCCCAGCTGTACGCCCGTGCCTGGATGAATCATTTTGGAGTTCCACAAGCAGTTGACCATGACGACAGCGTAGTTGTTGAATTCACGGAAAGTCTGGCGGCTGATGTGAAAGGCCTGCTGGAAAACAGAATAGAAGGGAAAAAGATAAAGAAAGAAAGAAAGAAAGAAAGAAAGAAACGAGAAAGAGTTCAGCTAAACTCTCCACATCTTCAGAATTTCGCTGATGTTTGTTGGGCTGATTAATTTGCATGCCACCTACCAAGTCCATTTTTCTTAATAAACAGCGCCAGTGACATTTTCAGGGGAGCATAGCGGCTGCCTGACATGTTCTTGTAAATTCACAGCTCGCAGTGGCAGATGTATTAAAATCGACAACACTTTTAACTGCTCATCTGAGAGGGTTTAAAGGTTATCAGCTGTACGTAGATACTTGAGGTTTCCTAAAGAGCTGAAATAAGATGTAAAATGTACAAAATCTACCTACCTAAAACGTAAAAGCAATGACGACAGGAAATACATATCATATATCAAGATTACTGTTAAATCAACACATACATAATACATTTTCGATTACTGCCCACTATTGTTCATAGGGACCTTGCTACACTGTCATTCATAATAATAATGTACATAAATAAAACCAGCTGCTAATATATATATATATATATATATATATATATATATATATTGCTGCACTTGTGGATACCAAGAGAAAAGAGAAAAAAGAAGTGTGTTTTTACCTCTGTGAGTTTTTCTTGACTCTTGGCTGATGTCAAGTTCACCTTGTACCTGACAGAGAAAGAAAGATTGAAAGACCAGTGACATCTGTGATCAGAAATTACTTGGAAAACAACTCGTCCTCTGTGGTCTGTCAAAAAAGGAAAAAATCATGCAATTACATTCCAATTTTCCTTTTGCCAGGGCATTTTTACGCTTAGCTTTGGTAAAATTATTTCAGAACCCCGGGGTGTAGTCAATTAGCCGACACTGAAAGGATTTGTGCTATTAAAGCCCGGAGTTATAAATGAAGCTCGAATACAGCATAAAAAGGAGAGGAGGGCTTAAGTATATTGCCTCTTAGCCTCTCATTATCATAAATCATATATTAACATGTAAGTGCAATGAAGCCATTTGATTCCAGTTCTGTTCCCTCATCAAATATACATAAGTATGTGACATTCTACATTAAGTGTATTTGCTAGCGTATGCGTTGAGATAGGCAGGCTCACGGCCGGCTGCAGCACAGAGATGAAGAGTCCTTACCTGTACATGATGTAAGCCAGTCTGTCCACGCTGACGGGGTCAGTGGCAAACAGGGCTGGGTAAAACACTCCAGGTGGGGGCATCACTATGAGCGGGAGCCCATACTTGAGAAACATGTCACACACCTGATGGAGGAGAGAAATATTCCCCCCCCCCCCACAGAGAGTAAAGCGTGAAAAGACTTTTCTACATACAGTATATGTCACTGCTGAAGCTTTCATTATGGCTGCTTTGTTAGACGCTACTACACATTGATCTATAAATCTATTCTTGGCATCCCACCATTGCATTCATGCAGTTTTGTTGTTCCAGATAAGGCAAGGGACAACTGATTATGCTTCAAAAACACATTTTCTTTCTGTGCCTAATGTGCATACTGTTGTGATAATCAGTTGGATTTTTCCACTTTATGTAGTTATTTTTAAGGGTTATTAATCTATTGCATATCATTTTTTACATTACTTATGGTATACCTATTGCTGTTATTTTATCCATCTTACATTATCATTTGGATCTTATCTGTTACACGATCCTTGATTATTCTCTTCATATTTTATTCTATGTGGTGGTGCCGTCTTGGCCAGTAAACGTTTCATGGTTAAAGATTCACTACAGGCATCTCTTAAGACTCTGCTTGATATAATCATTTCTGTCTGATGTGGTTTTTCTACAAAAAAGTTAGATTAACTTTTTACAAATTCTTAAGAATCTATGAAAAGGCAGATATTTTTCATTTAGTTTAACTGTTGAACACAAGATTTACTTGTGTACTATTTAACTATAAGGTCCATTCTCTGTATGTGCACTGGAGGCTTCAAATTTCCATATCAAACTTGAGTAACCTGCACACTGGACCATGAGTGGCTTCCAAATTAGTTGTGATGTCACAAAATTATGCTTGTAGGTACACGCCTTAAATTCAGATTTAAGGTGAGAACAGTGAAACCTCAGCAGATTAATTTGAAAACAGCCTCCGAGCTCTGCACATCCATCATTCAAGCACACTGAAGGTCAAACATCCAAGAGAAGTGACAACAGGCAAAACACATTTGTGAGTAGATCCGTTATATTACACTGAAGCACAGACTGCTTCTGGCCTGTGAGAGTCACAAAGCAGATTGACTCTCCAGCAATAGCTCATTTACCGTCTCATAGAAGTCAAGGATGAAGTTGAGTAGGAGGGAGTGACAGCCTTCGAGCTGAAGGCCTATGGTGGCCAGACGACCCACAAAGTGCACCAGCTCCATCACAGAATCCTTGAACCCTGACAGAGTCATGTTTCTGGGACAGACAGCAGAACAGAGAGTCAGACACACACACACACCAACAAGAATATTAGCACTTAAATGAACCACCAGTCAGCTGATTCAGCCATGGACAATTTCTCTTTTAGTGACTCAGGTCTCTGACACCACAGATGAAAAACACCCAAATCAGCCAGAGTGGCAGTTCATTACAATACAAAAACAAACACAGAACCAAGACTAATGTTAGGAAAGGTGAACGCAAACACAACTAACAATCAATTATTTCTACATCTGATCTCTGAGTAGCTCTCTCCATAAATACCAGAGGTGAGTTTGGAAATGGCAGTGAATAAAAATGGATCTCACCACTTATCGGATCGTTTATAGCAGGATTATAAATGTGAGGACTCGATACTTGTGAAACCTGCTATTTAAACATAAATGACACTCCAGTCAAAATATTGGAAGCTAGAAAATCATTTAACTGGGCATTAGAGTAGTTTTGATCTCCAGACAACTTTTATTTAATGATTGGACACATTCGAGGTCTCAAAACCAAAGGAGGTGACACATCAATACAGTAGGGCTGGGGAACACAGACAAAATCAAATATCACAATATTTATGACTAAATACCTCAATATTGTGACAATATTGCAGGGATGACTATTGGTGCTTTTACAAAATGTTTACACAATCAGATTTTTGACAAATAACCATCAGTAATGTGGACTATGTGGGTAAAAGGCAAATAACTGAACAGCTAGAACAGTCTGGTAAATTCATAAAATTACATCACTTAATTGTAATGCAGCCTTTAAAACAACACTTATGCCATATCACAATATCCAAAATCTAAGATGATGTCTAGTCTCATATCATGGTATAATATCAATATATTGCCCAGCCCTACAATACACACTTCTGCATTAGTTGATTCTGTTGATGATAGATAATCTCAATGCTAAATGCTCAAATTAAAAAGGTAAAAAGCTGCAGTACAGACCAAACTGTGATTTCAGTCAAGATTCAACCCAAAAGATGAACGATTTTTCTTTTAAGTCCAAAAATGTTGCACTAATAGGCTTGACTTAAAAATAACTTACTGAGCCTCATCTTTAGAAAAATAGGTAAGTCATCTGGGACACCTGTGATGTCTATATTATTTCCAGAGAATTAGTTGTTTTCATACCTCTAAGCCGCAGTAAATAAAATCTGAGGCAAGACCGTAAAACTTTTATTACTTCTGTAGGAAGTGATTAGGTGTAAGAAGGACTTTTCTATGCTCTCAAGTCATTTCACAAAATGTTTCAGTCCTACTGCTTGTTTATGCTCAAGACATGAACAAGTGGCAGGAAGCAGGAAGCACAAGTGAGACTCACATGGAAGTGTGGCTGTTGAGGCTGATGTCCAAATCGTCCTCCAGAGCGTACACTGAGTGCCAGGTTAGCCACTTCAACAGCATATTGTTTAGGCACTCCATTAATCCGCACTAGTGACACACAAACACAAGCAGAGAGGGGCTGAGCATAGTTTGAACACATCAGACTACAGTGCTTTATAAATACGAGACAAACACTATTAATTTACTTTCAGGTGGCTCTCTGATCCAAATACTGTAGCAAGAGCGGTACTGAGCTGGTTTTACCTATGTGTCAGAGAGAAATCCTACCTTGAAATAGGGCGAGGATATGAAGAAGAGCTGCATGAGGGGCTCGAACAGAAGCCGTCCGATTTCTGAAGGGGGGGAGACAGAAGATTACAGTTGAACCAGGTACTTAATTCAATGCACCACAATACAAACAGTCACAAGGACATGGCACAATATGGCAAGACTTGCTAACACAGGAACATGGCTGCCTTTTTATTTAAGGGGAGAGGAAGGTTAGGAAGGAAAGCATCTACAGTGGGGTCCAAAAGTCCGAGACCACTAGTCAAGATGCTTCTATTTTGCATTTGTTTCAAATGTAATACTAATTCTTTCATTACAATTGATAATATCAGCCTAACAAATGGCATGAAATGTTGAATCTTTGAAAAATGTCCATGAAGTTCAGAATTTCCTAGTATTTGGTTTGTCCCCCTTTTGCTCTAATGACAGCATGCACTCGGGCTGACATGGACTCCACAAGTTTGTGCGAAACCTGATGACGCCTGTTATCCCAGCAGGATTTGACAATGTTCCAAAGAGTCTCTTGTGATGTCACAGAATGATCCACTTTCTCAGTTTTCAAGTGTCCCCATAAATGTTCGATGGCGTTTAAGGTCAGGTGACTGTGGAGGAAACTCCATGACAGTCAGGACTCCTTGGTCTTCGAGTAGTTCTTGCAAAGCTTTGAGGTGTACTTGGGGTCATTTTCCTGCTGCAGTTTGAGTCTTTCTCCACAAAGATGCAAACCAGAGGGTATAACATGTCTGTGAAGAACGGAGTAGTACTTCTCCTCGGTCAGGGTGGAGTCAGTTCGGTGCAGGTGTCCAACTCAAGAGTCGGCAAAACACCCTCAGGCTTGAATATTCCCACCACCATGTTTCACTGTGAGCTTGATACACTGCTGTATCATTTTCTCTCCTGTTCGTCTCCTTATATAACACCCTTCTGTTACTGCCATTTTCTCCAGTCATCCACTGTGAAATGCTGGTACTTCTTTGCCCACCCCAAGCGTCTGGCCTTGTTTCTGTTCCTGAGAAGTGGTTTAGAAACTGCTACTTGTCCTCTGAGACCACTACAACACAGCTTTCTTTTGACAGTACTTTGGCTGATTGGAGTCTTGCGTTCTTTATTTAGCAAATTCTATTTCTGTGATGAAGTTGCTTTTCTATCTCTCAGGGAACTAAGCTTGATGTATTGATCCTCTGATGGTGTGGTCATTTTTTTTGTCTGCCTGATCGTGCTCTGGATACAACTGATCCAGTTTCTGCAAAGCATTTTAGAGTTCCATGCAATGCCCCCTAAAAACCTTTAGTCTAACCATGATTTGACACTGAGAAAGACCCTCTTCGCTTAGAATAAACTTGAGGCACAGCCATATTTACAACAGGTGAGCTCTGGCTGCATGTTGAGCCATCTCTAAGACACATTGCAAACACACATTAAAACAAGCACTGTTGTCAAAGTAACAGGCCTGTGTCATTTGAGGAAAATGTAGGCTATGCCTCGGCCTCAGACTCAGGATGATAGTGAAGATGAAAATGAAGACGAAGATGACTAGAATTTGAGTTGATTCAGTAGATTCACTTGATTTGAGTAAAGTAATTCACGTTTTGTTATTTTAGATTTATTTTTGGCATAGGTTTATTTTATAAATAATTTAATTTAAAACCAATATATAGACTAAATAAGACATGGGATTAAAAACATGTTCCCCCTTAAAATAACCTTGTTTATTTTCGTTGAATAAGAGTGCATTTATGTTTCTACTAAAACAATACATTAACCATCATTGTGGCATGGCTTGATAAACCTTACAGTGTAGGTGTCAATAAATAAATAAAAAATAAAAAATAAGGTCTAATGATTCTTAGTTACAAAGTTCTGATCAGTCAGGGATTGGGGTGGTTTTAAATATTAATAGCTATTTACAGACTGTGTGGGCAAAAACACACAAGAAGCCTAATTCTCCTTAATTAACAATAATTCACTGAATGTTTACAACTGGGTAGGCAAACTCATTAAAATATGCAATAATTAAAATCAGTGAATATGATGGAATAGTGGCATTAGAATGTGCAAGAGGCCACCAAATTAAGGCTTTTACAGACAAAATTTTTCTGGGGGGCGGCGGCGGCGGCATCCTCCCGGACCCCCCTCACCGGCTATTTTTTTTTCCAACTAGCTGGCATTCTTCAATGGAAGGGATACAACTCAAGGAAATCTGACCTTTTGTACAAAGGAGTTAAGTTGGTCAAAGCCACAAATTTGCTTAAATTTGATTGCTCACCTAGAAATAGTGCAGAATCTTAAATACTACATGTTATAACTTCTTGTGTTTTTAAATGTTTCTGAATCCTCAAACTTTCTGATTATTTTGGGGTTTATGTAAAAACATTAGAGATTTTCAATGTGGTCTCAGACTTTTGGACCCCACTGCATGTATGTATGTATGTATGTATGTATGTATACTCTGACTGGGGAGAGAAAGACAGCCCATGAAAGTGGTTGACTTGAAAGCAAAACTCACGGGAACTGGGAACAACGGGAATGTTGCTCAGCAGGCCAAGGATCTGTGGGCAGAGGAGGGATCCGTCCCAAACATTGAGAAACTTGTAGAGAAAAGCTTCTGAACTGGAAAACCCCTCCTGGAGCAGAAAATGTGACACATTAAGAATGTGAAATCAATGTTTGACTGTGGCTTTTACTCATTAGGACACAGCAGCTGTCGCCTGAGTGTGTGGGTGCAAGATGATGAATACAGGAAAACAGTGAACAACAAGTGTGAGGTAGAGACGTAGCTATCAGGGCCAAGAGGAGCGAGGCTCACCTGGAGGAAGTGGTGAGCGGATATCAACTTATCCAAAAACTGCAGAGCCTCTTCTGAATTCTGGGAGGCTCCTCCATCGCTACAGAACAAAAATTCTTAACAAAAACAGCAAACAGGGTATTTAGTGAGTGAAAATGTCAACAAGAAAAGAGGACAGGACAAGACTTCAGATTCACTGCATCTTCACAAAGTGAGATCCCCTCCAGTCTCTTTTAAACCCTTGAGAATCCCTTTGATGTACCAACTAGGTAACATGTCGGGGGTTCAACTCAAGGTCAGTTTTGCTTTTAATATATCTTCCTCATAAGAAAATGTCACAGCAGTTCAGCAGTTGCTTCCCCCCGTCTGCCTTACCTTCATGAAGAGCGTAGCCTAGCCAGAAGTTGAGGCGTAGGAGGGCAGACTCATCCTGTACACAATCCAGGTACTGCAGTGCCAGACTGGAGCCCAGCAGCGAGCCCATCTGAGCGGGCAGCTGGTGGAGGTAAAATGAAGAAACACATGCAATAACATGACAAATAACAAATAATGCAATCAAATATTCATACATTCAAAAAAAAAAGAACAGAGAGCCAGTGAGTGAGTTAGTATTCTCACAAATTCAAACATCAAAAAGCTGGTCTGCGTGATTAGTTGCCAACTCAGATTCAAATCAATCTGTTTACCTACTAAAGAATAACAAGCAACTGATACTTGTGTCTTTTTTCACTGAGCTGAGTGGGCCATCATTCCATTACTGAGCTAATTCTTCAGTATCCAGTAATCCCCATAAAGCCAGCACTGGGACATTTCTTCCATCCCACCAGTTAGTTTATACAGTCCCTCATTGTGTATGAACAGCTGCCTCCCAATATGGAGACTTTGTCAGAACAATAAATAATCTAGAATGAGGGGAAAGACAGACTGAATGGACACAGCTCGGTTCTCCAATAATTATGGAGCAACTGTATCATTAAACGGAGAAAGCGCCACTCTGCCTTTGACAACAGGAGGGCTGGTGATGAGAGAAATAATCAATGATCTTTTGTCAGCAACAGTGTGAGAATAGTTTTATGAGGGCGATTAATGTGCTCATCAGTCTTTCTATACACAACGCAAAGTGGAGCTTCATGGCTGTACTCGCAGTTGATGCTGTCGCCATACAGAGGCCTTATTGCTCACGTCGGCTTTGTGGGCAGTGAATGGGGTGAATTTATGTAGCATGACGCATAAAAGTCCCCAAGCTGTTTAAAATGACTTATATTAGTTTATCGGGTCACTGAATCTGCAGGGGCAAACAGAAATTTATGGAGAGGCCTCTTTAAATGAATAAATACAAATTTGCTTTGTGACTTTTTCCAAAGCGTTACTCAGACATCTCATCTCAGGTCTTTTGCTTTCATTACTTATAGATGTTAGATAAACCACTAATGATATCTGTAAAACGAACAGTTGCCTGTTTTTAAAACAAAGGCCAAACTGAGCACTTGTGAAACTGGTTTATGCTCTAATCTAATAAACAAATTACAGCCCCAGGCCACCTCTGCTGTGTTTTCTCTAGGACAAAGTTGTTAGTAGCCTCATACAATATACAGTCAATATAACAGTGACACAGCACCACCCTGTGGCTGTGAGGATACATCACAATTTAAATGGATAATGGTTATGCATTCTAACGGCATAAATGATTAATGATCTTCATGCTTAATGTTTATTTGATATTCCATCCGTTTCCAGTCCAGATGAATTGGGACTAACGGCTCAGAGTGAAGGCAGAGGTAGGAAGACAGTAAAGGGTAAGAGGCAGCCGCAGTGTCAGCACCTCACAGATGTAAAATTCAGAAATTTGTCCTAGGAGAATTTACCTCTACACGGTGCATATTTTCCAGCAGCTGAGCAAAGGAATGGAGCTGCACCAGGGGGACCACCTTTCTGCTAGAGGACGGCTCAGTCTGAGCTTCTTTATTGACTGCAGAACTCACTGCTGGCATTTCCAGTTGCCAATGTTTCTGAGAAAGAGCAGTAAAACAAGGAAATAAAGTCAAAACAGATGAATTACAAATATATACTGTACAGAGCTGGTATTTGGCGTTACCTTCTGACACCGTCTGCAATCACACTTCAACATTAGCACAACAAACTAGCCGAGAGCGACGATAACATTACCACCTCTGGAGAAAACCTTCGGAGCCTACAAGTGAATGCTGGAGTGGCAAGCCACAGCATTAACTGTAGCACGATGCAAACTGAGAAGTAAAGCGGCAGACTTCCATACCCTTTTCCTAGAGTTGGTCTTATCTTTAATTGCGACGGCCGGACTGATGCTGGAGGCAACTTGGGAGCCATTTCTCTTCTGGACAGCAATCAACGCTGATTTCCAAGGAGAATTGTGGTTCCTAAACCCACTCTGTGAGACAACAGAAAACATACAATTCCTTCTCTGTTTTTGGAATGATGGTCATATGTTATTATATATATATATATATATATATATATATATATATATATATATATATATATATATATATATATATATATATATATATATATATATATATATATATATATGCATGTTTATATGTATATACATTCGATGTACAAACCCTCATTCTTGATGGAATGGAGAGTGTCACAAGTTCAGGGCAAAAAACTCTGTAAAGTGACAGTAGATGCAGGAGGAATGGCTGCCTTCCCTGAAGAAACAAGAATATCAACATGCTCAGCATGACACATCTTTGACATCTTCCTTTTTTATGGTTGTTTCCTAACAATGCAGCATTCAATGATAACAAATGGCATGGAAAGAGTAACTGTTTATGGGAATTATGCACAGAGTGTAGAAAACAAACCTCTCCTGCCATTTATCAGTTAATAGATTTCCCTATTGAGTACAGAAATGATTTAATAGCCTTGATAAATGGCAGGATGCTTACCAGTTTAGACTGTAGATCCAGTAGCTTTCTGACTCTGAATACTCGCACTACAATTAGGAAACAAATGAAGCAGTCATTAATGTTCAGAAAAGTGCAGCAAATACTAAAAATGGAAATAATGAAGAAAATATTGGAAATAGTAGCAACAATGTGTATCATATCCCAGGTGTAATAATGTTAGACTCACCACTTTCCTTTCTGGTCAAAAGGTACAACAGATGGCAGATGTAAGGACACTGAAACAATGTGACAAAACATAATAATGACTTCACTTCTCAACAGTTGTTCAGTGGGTCACATATCACATTACATTATTACAATGTCATTTCATTGCACTGGTAAGAAGACCATAATTCACATGCCAACAAACAATAACTGAAACAAGTAAGTACTGCTGACAAAGGAGTAGAGCTTGTTTCAACAAGCAGTTGTCTGGATGACTTTGCTATCAGTCAATTTTCAGTTTTAGATTTGAGGGGATTTCTGGATTTAGCAGCACATTGTAGTTATCCAGATAATTCACTTCCTGCTCCATGAAACAGCTCCCTAGTTATGAGGCTGTCACTTCAGCCACATTATCTGTCTTTCCACTCAGGCAGAAAGTAACTGTTATTTATGATGTCAAGTCTGTGTCTCTAGCAGGACAAAGTATCCATAGACAAATGGGAATGTCTTTTCAAAAATAGCTCAGAAATACAAACAGAATTGTAATCTAATGGTGTCAATGAATAATTAATGAATAAGTAGACATTTGATTTGATACCACCCCATATTAATAAACAGTTATTACACATACCAGATTTTCCTCTGTCACAAAGCTGAAGATGAAGCCATAGACAGCTCTGAGTTGGTCCTTTGCGTCAATCATGTCAAAAATGGTCAACACCCATTTTATGAAAAGAATCTGGAAATTATACATACATGTAAATACACATGATGGAATATATACAATATGATACAATAGGTAACTATTTCTAATTCTGAACATCAATCACATAGCAAACTTTCTCATGTTTACACAAGTGGCAATCTAATCTACATGAGCCCAGAGGCAATCAATTATTTGCACTTACTTGTGTGGTAATGGGTATTTTGCCGATACCCAGCCAAACTACTGCTCGAACAACGGCCTCTTGTGGCACCACCGTGGCAGGGATCAGACACTTGAGCACACGCACAACTGGAGTCGTCCCTACAATGAAGTAAAACACAGAAACAAAATCAGTTAAAGGAAGACTGACTGCAAAAAATACAGACATCAACAAACACTGCAAGATAATTCTTGTTTCCATTTGTTTAAACTGTGTGAAAAATATGTGCTCACATCATACTGCTAACACATTACACCATATCTACTACATAAGCAATGTTTGGCTCCAGTATTCTTGTCAATTAAACTGTGCAAATAAAACACTAAAACATAAGGACCAGATGGTATTGCATTTCTGGCAGAGTGGCTCTATGGTTAACACTGGCACCTAACTGTGAGAGGCGGTTTGAGCCCATCGGCCAGCGGGGGACTTTCTGTGTGGAGATTGTTCTCTCATGTTTGCGTGGCTTCCTGTAGGTTCTCTGGTTTCCACCCACAGAAAAAAAGACTGGGAGGTTGGGTGATTTTTTTGGTGTTAAATTGACTTAGATGCAAATACAAGTTTGACATTTGTCTTTTACTTTTAGCCCTGTGATAAAGTGGCAACCTGTCCACGCTTGCTCGGCTCAGACTGTGATGTCATAGGAGTGGTGTACACATCAGGGACCAACCCTAGCGCTGGAAATGCCAAACTTAATGCCCAGTTGTTGTGATGACTTACCCATGCGAAGGCTCATCGCAAACTCCAACATAATAGAGATGGCCTCTGGGGACAGTCCTCTGCTGTAGGCCACCTTCTCCACCAGCACCAGGTTCCTCTCAAAATCATCATTGCCCTGCCAAGGAGTACCTGCTTCAACTAGAGAGAGGTGACATCACATCAGAGTGTGCAAGAAAAAGTTTGATAACTCACAAAGCTTGACAAATACTACAAAACGCTAATATCAACAAGTTCAGGGGTTTTTTCTGTGATGGTGATATTGGGTCAAGTGACGGCAAACGAGCAGAAGACCTGTATCAAGTTCAACTTAGTCTGGCTCTCTTTTGGTTACCAGGATTAACTGAGACCAACATTAGTGATTAGTAACTTTGCATTTTAAGACTCAGCTATGCACGTGTTGCTGTGAAAGAGGCAGAGTTCTTAGATACAAGCAACATAATCACAAGCATGATTTAACTGACTAACTAAAAGTTTCAGGTCCTTTTAGATGTTATGCCAGTGTTGGTTCTACTATTTTATCCATTATAAATAGCTTTTATTTATAAAATAGCTTTTGTAAATAATCAGAATATCAGTCTGGTTTCTGTTCATGTCGTAGAACAGAAACTGGGCTTATCAAAGCATCAAACAATCTTTCCCTTACAGCTGCTGCTGGAGACTGTTTGATTTTAATTCTGCCTGATTTCAGCTGAGCATTTGACTCAATTGATCATTTCAGTCAGGATACTCACATCAAGATTTTAACCATTTATTGTAACAACATGCATTTTAGTTTGGCAGTGTGACTCTGCTCATGTGACGCTCTAGAACAAATCTGAGTCTGAGCAAGCTTGACGCAGACTTTCCTTGAGCTCACAACCCCCCCCCCACACCTCCGCCACAGCCTGAGATACACAACATTTGAAGTGAACACATTAACACATTAACCCCCACTTGTTCTTTATATACATGCTACCACTGCAACATGGTATACATAATCACAATATTCAGTGCCCTTATTATGTGAATGATACACAATTTATGTACCATTAAAAACCAGTGTAGAGGGCAACTTTTATAATTTAGTATCTTTTCTCTCTCGGAAATAAAGTGCTGGATGTCCCTATACTTTCTCCAGCTTAATGAAAACAAATCAAATCATCTTTTTTTTTCGATCCTCCAAAATCCATCCAAATTTAACAAAAACATCTTGCTGCCCTGCCTACAAATGTCAAACCTGCAGCTGGAAACCTTGGTGTTATATTGACTATGACCTTTGTTTGACAAACAAATTATAAAAGTCGTGTTTCATCAACTGTGGGGCATCTCAAAAATCTGATCTTAGGAAGGTTACGCATGCTTTTATATCATCACGGTTCGATTAGTGTAATTCAGTGTATTTAAGCCAAACATTTATCCCATGCCTTCAGCTGGTACAAAACGAGGCTGCTCAGCTTTGAACAAATACTAGAAGAGACATTTCTTCACTGAAATGAGAGACATTTGAGAGCTCCCAACTATAATGCTGAATTGCTGGTGCTCCTACTATCCAGAGAGCCTCAGATCCTCAGGCAGGCTGCTTCTAACTGCTCCTAAATCTTGGTTTAATATCCTCTGTTCTGCTGCTGGTTCCCTGCAAGGATTTAGACTCCACTGGCTGGGAGCTGAGTCTAATCAGCCTTCACTTTCAGGGGTCTTTCTACAATTCACAGGCCTGTTGGATGCAGTAAAGCAGGGTCCCTTATAGAGCTGCAACGTTTAGTTGATTAGTCAATCGACAGAACATTAATCAGCAACAATTCTGATAACTGAATAATCATTTTGAGTCATTTTTTGAGAAAAAATGTTCAATTCTCTGGTTCCAGCCTCTAAAGTGTGAATATTTTCTGGGTTCTTTAGTCTTCTATGATTACCTTGCGAGGCAGCTGGATTTGCAAGATCACGCGATCATGTGAGAATCCATCTTGTCAGGCTTCAACTTATCTACTTGTGTCCGGTGGTTCGGACCAGTCAGCATCTCGAATCCAGCTGCCTCGCCAGGTAAGACAGTGATAGAGAGATGGTTCATCCAATCACCTGCCAAGTATTTTTTGAAAGTGCCTACCCTTTTCACCAACATTCACCATTTTCTGATATTCTATAAACCAACCAACTAATCGATTCATCGAGAAAATAATTGACAGATTAATTGATAACATAAAAAATCGTTGGTTGCAGCCCTCGTCCCTCAGCTCTGGAACTCCCTGCGTGAGCATCTGAGGCTTGAAGAGATGGAAATATCTTATAAAATAATTTTTAAAACTTATATTTTTTTAAAAGCCCTTTATTAATGCTAGAGTGGTGTTTTATTACACTATCTTATGTGTTAATATCTTTTATCTTAAATAATTTGGGGATGTTTTTCTTCCATTTTACTTTTGTTTTATTTTTTAATTGTCTGATTTCATTTGCTGCATTTCAGTCCTGAAAGGTTATCATCATAGTTCCACCATGTAAAGTAGAGCTGCGACGATTAATCAATTAGTTACCAACTGTCAAAGTAATCTCCAGCTATTTTGGTAATTGATTGATTTAAAAGAAAATTTCTCTGATTCCAGCTTTTCAAATGTGAATATTTTCTAGTTTCTTTGATGTTCTGTTACAGTAATCTGAATATCTTTGGGTTGTGGATAAATCAAGACATTTGAGGACGTCAACATGGGATTTTCAAAATTTTATGGACCAAACAACTAATCAATTAATCGAGAAAATAATTGATAGATTAAATCGATAATGAAAATAATCATTAGTTGCAGCCATAGTGTAAAGCGCTGTGTAACTGTGTCTTGAAATGTGTTGTATTAATCAAGTGTATTATTATTATTATTCAGAGAGAGCAGCTCCTGAGACAATATGACAGCACTCATGATTTTAAATTGATAGTTGCACATTTTCTGATTCATAGGTAAGTTACAGGTCCTACAGTAAAATAAACCTCATTCAGATGTAACTAAAATCTAAGCAAAGTCATCGACCTCACACACACTCATATATGAATGGGCCAACAACACATATAGACGGATGACAAAATTAAATTAAAAAACAACATAAAGTGTCTTAGTAAGGTGTTGGGCCACCACATGCTGCCAGAACAGCTTCAGTGCACCTTGGCTTTGATTCAACAAGTCTCTGAACTCTACTGGAGGGATGAACATCATTCTTCCAAAAGATATTCACTTATTTGGTGTTTTGATGATGGTGGTGGAGAGCTTTGTCTAACACATTGGTCCAAAATCTCCCACAGGTGTTCAATTGGGTTGAGATCTTGGTGACTGTGAAGGCCATAGCATATGATTCACTTCAAACCATTCAGTGACCCCTTGTGCCCTCTGGATGGGGGCATTGTCATCCTGGAAGAGACCACTCCCATCAGGATAGAAATGTTTCATCATAGCATAAAGATGATGATTCAGAACTTTCTGTTGATTTGCAGAAACCCTTCCCTCTAAGCAAAGCAAAATGACCCCCACAGCATAACAGATCCCCTCACTGTAGGGGTCAAGCATTCAGGCCTGGACCGGTGTTTTCTTTTATTTGTCACCCGTCTGCACATACAGTGGCAGCTGATGACGTCACAAAACCACGGGTTGATCCTGATATCGAGCTTTCAGTAACAACAACAACAATAATAATATTTGTCTGCATATGTGGATAGATATATGCACGGGTACAAAGCTCCGTTTTAGACCGTCTCATCACCGTGTTTGTGAGCTAACGTTACTCAGCTAACTAACGTTAAGCGTTTACTAGCAGTTTATCGAGCAATGAGAGCTAACGTAACTTAACGTTAAATACAGCTCCAAGAAAAAGTAACGTTAGGCATTTCTTTCGGATAAAAAGTTGTTCCTGGCTTTGTCTGATTTTTTTATTTTTTAACCGCTTAACATTTAGGACCGTCTGCTAACGTTAGCGTGAGTAAGTTTTTGTGAGTCCTACCGTCAGAGAAGTACTTCAGGGCCAGGACAAACGGGTCCTCCGCCTCATTCTTCCTTCTCTCTTTTTCTGCGACTCTGTTGCTGCTCCGGTTGGACACAGATTGGTCGTTTGTAGACGATGAGTCCGAATCCAGCGACTCCGACAGGTTTAACTTCGTTGCCATGTCTACATTGCTAAAACTTAAAACACCCTGCTTTCCTGTCCCTGCCTTCAGCCATTCAAACAAAACTCAAATCGTCCGCGCGACCGTTTGGTCTGCGCTTGCGCAGTGTAGTCCATCCGCCCGGTTGCTTCCTGGCAGTTGTAGTCCGTCTGTCCTTTCAGTTAGGACTACAAAAGTCATGCAGGAGTCTGTGTGGGAGTAAATGTGCTTCATGAGGGATGCTACGCCGAACAACGCCGACAATTGGTCAGTGATTAAACTAGTTTGTGGCAAATAATCTTAGAGATGAGCAGGTGTTGTAGTGCTCTCAAACCATCGAAGAACTACATTTCAACAGTTTCCTTTCATGCTAGCGGCTCTGTGAGGCTGTGCATTAAACTGTATACAGGCACAGTGCTATATGCTCACATGTTGATGTTTCACCATTTTAGATTAGTGTATAAGCGTGTCATTTGCTAAGTAGCACTAAACACAAAGTACAACTCAGGCTGATGTGAATGTCATTAGTTGCATATATTTGGTCATACACCATAAGGAAAACTAAAAATTTGACCGGATGATGGCGCTAGAGGAAAAGTTAGAGGACCCACGAGTCACAAGAATCTTCTGAGAGACCTTGAACATCTGTACAAAATTTCATCGCTTTCAATCTAGTAGTTGCCAAGATATTTCACACAAAACCGCAAATGTCAACCTATAGTGGCACTAAAGGGAAAGTGTCCCCATTAATCTGGATAATCCACAGACCTCACTACCAACAGTTTTGATGTGGATTATGTGCCCAATAGAAAGAAGTTCTGATGAAACCTGTTCACAGTGAGGTTTGTGGATTATCAGAGTAACCAGGGATTATGTTAAATGTAATTGCTTTTAATGCTCTGAATACCCCAAACAAAAGTTTATTCACCTGCACTGTATTGGTGTGGTGGCAGAGATCAGACGGATATCTCAAACCCTGGCTATGGCTAGATATCACTATATGTAAGTGAGAAAATGTTTTTGTGTATTATTATGTGGGTAAACTGACATTCAGTTACCTTATAATCATGTCCAAATTAACCTATTTTCGGGCCCCCTGTTGCCTTCAAGTTCACAACAAGCACCACACAACAAACTAGTATTCTTATACTGAATACTACCTGGCTCTAGGTTGTCTATCTGTCAGTTAGATTGTGGTAATTTGATAAAGCACAACTTTGTTTAACAAACTGCATTGTGTGAGCACAATATAAAATGAAATAATAAAGTGTGAGACACAGGAACACAAGGCCACAAGATTACAAGGCTACAAGATTACCTCATAATGCCGCACAGTGCAGCTGCAATCTCCCAAACAAATTTGCAAGTAATCAAATTGCTAAAAAGCAACTGACATAGTCAGTGAACCCAGCACTTTTGGGGCCTCTGGAGGTCTGGGGAACAAACAGTTTTAAGCAGAAAGGACTGCAACTAAAACCCCCGAACCCTTCAAAACTAAAATGGTCAGCAAATGGCAGATGTGGAAACTGGAGTCGCATTTATTCTCTTTAAATATCTAAAGCTGACAAATCATATCATTTTAAATTTGGGCTACTCCCCCCCCCATCCCAACTTGCCCCCCAACTGTGACTGACCTCCTGTCCAGTTTTCATCTAGAGGCTTGCAGGGGGAGGAGCAAGAGGGAGATCATGCCATGTCATCATGAAGGCAAGAGACATTACAAAATGACTCTTGTGTCATATGCTGTTTCCTCCCTCACCTCCCACTGCAGTTTATAATGGGCCTGATTCTTTACTTCCTCCATTTTTAATTCGTAACTAGATCAATGATGGTGCTAAATATGACGTACTTCTATAATTTATATTATTTGTTATGAGAGTTGAGCAGAAACTGACTTAATTTCATAAAATAGATCAACTTCTAATACACAGCATAAAATCAGCAAGAAATCGCTGCAATGTCATGATGACAGGCACTACATCTCTGGGCCCAAAATATTTTGTATGTAGTTCATGTGCTGATATGAAGGAATAAATCCAACAGGGATTAAATGAAGTTATACCACAAGATGACAACACAAAAACTCATTATGTGACAGCAGCACATATTGTTGCAAGTGTAAGTTATTGTTCACTGGAATAAAATAAAAGACTGCTAATAAACAAACAATATTTAATCAGTCTCACCTCCAACTCTTTATTTTAAGTTTATCATTTACAGAAATATTGTGATTCTCAAAACGAACTGACAGCATTTTCAACTGAGATCTGATCCCCCAACCAAAACTGAAGGAGGAAAGCTTTTCACATCTTTAGAGAGAAAGAAACCAAACAGATGAGCAAAAACTTACAGAGACAGTGGATAAGTTTACGACTTTAACTGTGCATTACAAAAGGGAAAAATCCATTTGTAACAGGCAAAAAGACTTTTTTTTTTTATTATTTTGTTGATGTTCTGCTGTACAAGCTTGCAGCAGACACCTGAGGCAGCATCCGCTGTCCTTCCCAGATAAAAAACTTCACTGTGCTAACTGAACTGAAAGGAGAAAGAGGATTTTCAGCTTATGTTACTTTGGGAAGAAGGATTTCATGCGCAGTTCTGCAAAAACTTACCAAGATGAAAAAATGAAGTTTCCTAGGATTGATTTTTTTCTTTGTAAAATATTACTTTTCTAATACTGCACCAACATAAGACGTGGATATGTAATGAATACCAGTTTTAATTAGTACAAAAATCTTTCAACAGTGCTCATTTTGGTTTATGATTTATACTCTTGACTAAATGAAACATGCTCGAACTATTTAAATCATCAGTCTCTCCTACCTACAGTATAAAAACAAATTAGAAAAACAAGCTACAAAGATTCTTCCATGAAAAAAAGCATTCTCAAATCAACTTGTAGCCTAAATGAAATTCATACTCAAGTTAAAACAAAAAACACAAAAACACATTTAACACACTTTAGGAATGAAATAAATAGGGACAAAAAGGGGGAAATGGATCAACTGGTGCGACAATGAGCTGAGCTCATCAGAGTTTCCACAGGTATGATTGTCCACAGTTATGTAGAGGATGTTTGGAACAAGAGTTCTCAGTTTCACAAGAGTGCAGAGGAGTAGGTGAGAGTTGTCAGTCAGCCAGCTGGATGGGACGGAGGATGTGTGTGACAGGTGTTATTACCGGGAGTGACTGTTTCCTTCCAAATAT
The DNA here is from genome assembly GCF_914725855.1 of Thunnus albacares. Lineage (NCBI taxonomy): Eukaryota > Metazoa > Chordata > Actinopteri > Scombriformes > Scombridae > Thunnus > Thunnus albacares. The sequence continues at coordinate 21,231,435 of NC_058115.1, forward strand.
GAATAACTACAATCCATACCGGCGCACCAGGTTCCCTTCACTGTGTGGCTTGGACCAAAGTGGAAGAGGAGCTTAAGACTGCTTGACCTTATTCTTTTCCTGGTCATTGATGTGCTGTTCTTCCCTGCTGTCCTCCCTCTCCGGCCGGTCATCACTCTGGCGAGCGATGAGCAGTCGGCAGGTGAGCAGAATGCCAAAGACTAGAGCATGGGCATAGCGCTTCAGGGGGTCTCCTACTAGCTGGTGGAAGAAGAGGACGGCCAGCATGACCAGTAGCAGCAAGAAGTTGGCCACGTCTTTCGGCCTGCCCGGCACCAGGGTGAGCACCACCCCGCAGCCCACCTCCAGGGAGCCAATGATCTTACGAAGCAGGACTGAGCTGATACCGATCTTCTTTAGGCCCGGCAGTGCTTTGGCATAGCTCTTGTATGCCCTTTTCTGAAAGAAAAATACACAGATCCATTTTAAATATTTCTAACATTCATGTAAGGTAATACAAACTTCTGTGGGGGAGGTGAGGGTCTTTTAAAAGATCATGTGGGGTCACGTGTTAAACCTTCAACTGCATTTATTTCCTCATTGTGCCCCCCCTGTCTGAAGAAGCCTCATAGATGTGTACAAGTATAATAACAAAAAAACATCCTCTAAGTGCATCAGTTTGTATTTCACAAGAAGCCTGTAAGCATGCCAGCTATCACCTTCCTCACAGGATATTTCAACATCAGCATCTCACAGAATTTGCTCGAATGCGCCGCCATTGCTCTTCAGCTGTTAAGTTGCTTTTCATACAATAAAACGAGAAGACATCCTGCTGCAACCTATTTAACAGGCTATAAAGATAAAGCTGCACAAATCTGATGATTATCCGGTGTTTGTTTGCAGCCTTGTGATCAATCATGACATGAATGAAGATAATGGGACCATGCATTCAATCATTCATTATTCATCCCTGTTTCAGTGTTTATCAGCTAACGTCCGACATATTTCGGATTCATGAGTAAATATAGTGTCAGACTAAAATATTTTAAAGGTTATCTTATAACATGCGGGCCTAGCCAATGTGCTAACTGTGTTATTACAGGCAGTACAGCAGGTGTGACACATATATTTCTGCAGTGGGAAATGAAGGTTTCACAGTGGCAGATTAGCTGTGCGACTCATTATGGAAAGCGTTCATTTTTCCGTATCTTTCACTATTTAGGTCAACATCTCCACACATTATTCGAGCCTGAAAGCCTTTCGCGTCTCTGCAGCCAACGCAGAACAATGGCCTTTACCCCCACTGATGCAGAGGAGCATCGATTTAAAAAAAATGTACTCACCATTTCACTATATGCATCTTTGCTTAGTCTCGGAGTGAGTTTAATGGTTCCCATAAAGACGAAAAACAAACCGAGGGCAAAGGAAAGGGCCACAATAGTTATTGTCCTTGGTGAGGCCATATTTCGGCACCGTTCATGCAGCCAGTTGCGTCCCGCTGAATTGAATGAAAGTCGGATGGTTTCCCGGTGAAGACGCACCAGGGGGAAGGGCTTCTGGATGAACCACAGAAATGGCGACGCGTTGGTCCCTCCTCTCTGCTGAGCCGCATCCATAACTCTAAACACACCTCTGCATATTCATTACACATCACATCTCCTATCAATAACAGGAGCTTGACAGTAGGAGGCTGTTACAGTACAACCATACATTATCTCCCAGGCTGAGGCCCCAAAAGCTGGAGACTTACTGTGTTAAGTTTGTTTGGCATTACGCACCAAGAAAGCACAACATTTATAATACGATAAGAGGCTCGGACGAACTGTTTGACATTTTGGGGCAAGTAAAATATAGTCCCACATATAATTTACTGCAGAACAACTTATTGTCACCTTTACACTTTGGTTTTTGCAGGGTTCAAACAAGTGAAAATGAATTAATAATTAGTGAGCTTTAACTGACTTTATTCGGACAAAGCCAGGCTAGCTGTTTCCCCCGCTTTCAGTCTTTATGCTAAGCTAAGCTAACTGGTTGTCGACTCATGAGTATAGTGGTATCACTCATCAAGAAAGCACAATATCTAAAAATATAATAAGAGTCTCAGAGCAATTGTTTGACATTTTGGAAAATTAGCTTATTCACTTCTTTGCCTGGAGTTAAATCAGAAATATTATCTCCTGAAGTTGCCAGGCAGTCAGTGTGCCAAGTAAAATATAGTCCCACATATAATTTACTGCAAAACAACTTGTTGTCATTTTTACACTTTGCTTTTTGTAGGGTTCAAACAAACAAGTAAAAATGAATTAATATAAACTAGTGAGCTTTAGCTGACTTCATTCGGACAGAGCGAGCTGGCTAGCTGTTTCTCCCCGCTTCCAGTGTTTATGCTATGCTAAGCGAACTGGCTGCTGGCTCTAGAGAGTGGTATTACTCACCATGAAAGCACAGTATCTAATAATATGATAAGAGTCTCAGAGGAATTGTTTGACATTTTGGGAAATATGCTTATTCGCTTCCTTGCCTGGAGTTAAATGAGAAATTTGAAATCTTGAAGTTGCCAGGCAACCACTGGAGACTTCAGGAAATCACAGTGCCAGTGCCAATTAAAATATAGTCCCACATATAATTTACTGCAAAACAACTTATTGTCATTTTTACACTTTAGTTTTTGTGCAGTTCAAACAAACAAGTGAAAATGAATTAATATTAATTTTTTAGCTGTAGCTGACTTTATTCAGACTGAGTCAGGCTAGCTGTTTCCCCCCGCTTCCAGTCTGTATGCTAAGCTAAGCTAACTGGCTGCTGGCTTTACCTTCATATTCACCATACAGACAAGAGAGTTGTATCAATCTTCTCATCTATCACTCGGCAAGAAAAAACAGTTTGATGAGAAGTGTATAGCTCATTTTTGGGCCCCTTTGGTTTTTCTTTTGCACAGGACACTGACAAATGTGTCCGTGTGTCTATTTTCAGCACTGAAAAAATTGTTTACAGTTTTGTAGATATGAAATAAAACCTTTCAAAAAGATTTTAGGCTGCAGTGAAATGACAATCTAAGATATTTATGAATATCAATGTAGCCTGACGTGGACTTTCGATGGACCCAACCAAGATGGTGTTTGTCATGTTAAAGCACTGCTAAAACACTAAAAATGGCTAAACAATTTTCCCTCATTAAGCTAGCTCTGTTTAGTATTTGCAAAGAGGCATTTTAGTCCACTCTTAGCTTCCTTCCCTCTCTTAGCTTAGAAAGTTATCCACATGCCCCTGATGGCTCCCTGGCCCATATCCCATCACGTTTGTTGTTGTAAAAAGCAACAAAGTGTGTCCTTAATACAAACAAGAGGATGGTGTTCAAACCTAGGCGAACAAAAATCTGTAGTTTCCCAGTGATACATTTCAGAAGCATTGCAGATATCATGTAAAACTATAAGTTATTGTATTACTTACATTTTAGTGACACAATTTTGACATTTGTTTTTGTGATTGCTCAAATCTAGGACACTTAATATTGTCAACACAACCAATATTAATCAAACTGAACTGCCAAAATCAGAAGCTGGCACTCTAAGACCCAAACTTGTTATGCCATCTGGTTAATACACAGTTGCTTGATTAAGTATAGGAATTATATTGTGGATTGTAGAGGATGGTGAGGATGACTGGGGGAGGAATGTCTTAAGCATTTTGGGACTCAGGTTTGATAAAATCGATAGAACAATATAATTGAGCTCTTGTTCATTTTCTATGTGGACTTTTAAATCTAAGCAATACAAAGTCTTGTAGCACAGCCTGTTAATAGCCTGCTTGCAATTATAACATGAATTTTGTCTCTGCTGCTGTAAAGTAAAAAGAAATTACATACAAGTTGTGACAAAAACAATGTTTATTATACAGTTTGGTGGATCTGTTAATCACTTCAACAATGCCCTGCTTACAGTATTGTTCATTGCTGAAAAATGGTCAAATAGTCATTAAAAAAACAGATACAGTTCAAAAATCGTGTTTCCTTTACAAGCAAATCTGCATAGATTATACAAACAAAATCTTCTTTAATGTTTTGGCCAAGTGCACACGTTTATCTATAACTTATCTTTTTTAAAATGTATATTACTTATTTTATTTCTATATTATTACATCAATATTTGCCTGCCCTTCACTACACATTGGAATTTCCAGTTTCACGCCAAAGGTTCAGGGATCAAGCCTGAGGTGGTAGAGTGTATAGAAAGTGATAAATAATATCAGTCAGAATCTGTGTCTCCGTCTTTCCCCCGCTGAGTGTCAAAGAAAGGGTGTGAGAGTTTGTGAAGGGATGTAGTGTGAGCGTATACTACTGCTGCGGACCACATCCTCACACTCAGACCGCAGGACGCAACCGGGATTCACTCTCACTGTCCCTGATCCTGACGTTCCTTCAGAGCCAGTATTGCTTTTCGATAAAGATCTAACAGGAGACAGGGGGATCTTTTTAAACAGAAGTTGGGGATTTCATCATTGTAGAGTCCAAAGTGTTATTGCATTTCATTGGTGGATGGAAGAAGTGGATGAGGCTCACCAAAGGTTGCAGACAGGTCCACAGGCTGAGAGTACGCTGCAGGCACCCCCTCTGTGTTGATCTTGTTCTTCCTTTTTACTTTCACGACCTTCTTCTTTTTCTTCTTGTCCCCTTTAGCTAGACACAAGATAAAGAAGATATTAGATTCTCACTCTCAAACAGTTAATAACCTAAAAAAATATGAGCTGTTAATAAATTATTTAACTCATTTCAACCTTTGAGTGGCTTGTCATCATTGTCCAGCGATTCTGGTACATCCAGAGTCTCCTCTTTCACCTTCGTTTTGCGTTTCAGTTTGCCTTTTTTCGGGGGGATCAGGGCACTGCTGGCTTTCTCTCTGTGACCTGAGGGCTCATGCTCTGCTTCATTTCCGTCGCCCTCCTCCTCTTCCTGATCATTTACTTCCTCCTGATTTGTTTCACCCTCTTTGACCTTAACAGGCTTCTTCTTCTTCTTTGTCCTCAGCTTCTTTTTCAGCGTTGTCTCCTGTGAATAAAAGACTTGTGAGCTTGATACAGCATTTATTTATCATTTAAAGGGCCTCAAAATTATGACATTGAGATATTGTTACATACGAGCATTTCTGTAGAAATACAATCAAAAATGTTCTTTTTACCTTTTGCAGCATGTTTCGAATGGGCTGCAGCTTTCCCTCCCCCTTGGTCTTTTTCTCCTTGTCCTTCGGCCGATGAACCTGGCGAAGATCTGACTTGCTGGATCGCATCCTGAGGTGAGACAATATTTAACATGTAAGGTCAGTGTGTAGCTTGGATAATTTAATATTTGACGTTGAAGTGAATTTTGAATTCTTTAGACCTGTCTTACCTTTCACCTTTGGTTTTTCTGCGCACTTTCTCTGCTTTCCTGTTCTTCTCCTTCTCTCTTGCTTCCAGAGGCCTCTTGCTGTCCTGGGCTACACGAGTACACAGCTCCGGATAATCCAGGTAAACAGCACGCAGCAACCAGCGAAGGCCTCGTAGAGTCTTCCTGTCTGACCAGCGCCGCAGGTCCATTAAGGCTGAACAAGGCTCCTGAGAGGAAAGGGAGCTTCATCAGTTCAAGAAGGGTATGTCTGTCTGCATCTCTGGTCTGTCTTAATATCTATATAAGATGTATAATTATTAGTTTCTATAGCTTGCCGTAGTAAATTTCAGACTTACAATATGGCACAGAGAGCGGCTCTGGTTGACCAGCCTCTCCAAAGACAGCATCTCAATCAGCTCACTTCCCAGCAAAGCGTTCATTTTGTCCTGTTTGTTAGCCAACCTAAAAAGAAAAGGTTACAGCACAGACCTGAGTGACTCTCACATTTTACCTCTCTTCCACATCTATTTATCAAATTTCTAAAAATTACACTTAAGAATGCTCCAAAGAACCAACTTGAGGAGAGAAAGAAGACACATTTATCAGCAAAGTGTAAAAGTAACTCTCAAGTGATCACATGTATGCTCAGAGAAGGAACAGTCAGGATTGTACCTTCTTTTTAAAAAAAAGACAGATGTTCAAATGCAAATGATGCAAATGCTAAAACAACTCTTAACTATACAGAGCATTTTAAAGTCAAAAGAAGTTTGTAACTTGTTTTAATTCCTAAGTTTATGAGTAGAAGAATTTTTACTTTTATCTTTCACTTAAGTCTTAAGTTTTACTTTTAGAAGTTTGATAAATTCGGGCCCAGGTTTACAGTCACAGAGCTTATTTGGTATTTTCTCTTATCGGCCACCAGAGAGCACTGTTTACACTGCACATGATGTTAGAGCGTACTTAAATATTTATGTATGAAGCTGATTATAATTACACCAGTATGGGTTTTCCTGCCACCCTTGGTTGCTTCAGCAAGTCAGCCAGAACCTCCTTGACCTCCTTCATCCTATGCCTGTCACTGGAGTCCACCACAAAGATGATCCCATGGGCCTCTCCACAAAGCTCCTTCCAGGCCTCCCGCGACCCTGCCGATCCTCCGACATCCAACAGGGTGACCAGGTAATTCTCCACTCGCAGCTCATTTCTGACACAGTCTTGGGTGGGTCCTGATTCCACACTGTAGGGGACTGGAGAGGCAAGACACAGGTGGGTTATTTGCTGTATTTCTACAATAAGCACTATTAAAAAATAATTCAGTTTGAAAGTTGAGTTACCTCTTAACATCCCTCGGATAGAGGATGTTTTTCCTGCTTTGTCAAGACCGACCACAAGAATGGTCACTTTCCTGCATAGAAGTAAATACATTATAGAAATCATGTCAGATGACATCAGTGCAAATCAATTTTAGACCAAAGGAATAAGAAAGCCAAAAGATCTCATTGTGACTCGTCTAGATTTCTCTGTCCGGAAAGGTTGCTTTATTATTTAAAAGTCGGTCAATTTTAGTAAAGAAATCTTCCCCCAACAACAGCACAGACATTTTACAATCAATCTAGGAGTATGGAAGCAAATCATTGCCATAATAATCTGAATTATATCAGCAACTAAATAACAAATTTTGAAATGTAATCACTACAGAATACTTAGTGTTGAAATTTAAATACAACTGAATTTATTGCACTGAAATATTTTACTTTTAAAACCATCTTCCTGAATGTATGTGTTCTGAATTTCACTTTGTAAAATTCTTAATATGGTATTTAGTTGCTGATATAATTCAAATTATTATAGCAATGATTTGCTTTCTTATAGGAGTCCTCATTGTACTCACTGTTGCCCAACTTTAGGCTGATTAAACCTGTTTTTTTAATCATTTTGGAAGATTTAACCTTCGCCTAATACAGCATGTGCATCACTGACCACATTCCTCTTTTAGACTCATGCATTTTTAATCTGTGTTTTTCAAGAAATCTCATTATCTTATCATCTACCTGATTGGCTCCTGTATTTTGGAGACCCAGGTGCAGCAGTTGCTCATCAGGTTGAACATTGTTGCGTGAGGTGAGCAAGGTGAGCACAGTGGCCACCATTTTCTCTGGAACTGGTACCTGAAAACAGATGGTCAATCTTAGCATGACTCACACACACACGGACACACAAGTACACAAATAGGGCTGTTCAGCTGAGTCACTGGAGGTCATGGCCAGGTCCAACACAAAGATGCTGTGTGTCTGGCTCCTGTGAGCTTAGGAGACTTTTACAGATGGTCACTCACTGGTAATGTGTTCACTGCCAAGTGTCTCTCCCTCTTTACCTCCTCTGAATCCAAAATTAGCTTGATGCTAACCTTCTTTAGCTCACTTCAAATTCAAAGCTTTTTTTCTTTATTTTTTTTGGAATAGATCAGAACCAAAAAACAAAATATTTTTCTCTGCAGTCAGTAATAAAGATAATAACAATGTTGTCAGTTGTACTTCAAACATGGATGCTACAATGCAATGATTCATAAGTCCAGTAAAAGCTTTCTGCCATGTTCAGGGAACTATGAGTAGTCCGCCTGAGTCTTGTAATGCACACGCAGCAGGTGTGTGTGAGGTAGTCGGGCCATGTGCTAAAAAAGACACAGGCAGATCTTTCAGTCCTTTGTCCACAGCATCTGTTCAGGCTCTGTAATCTGCTAAAGCCAGTTTAGAACGGCCTGCTTTTGCAGTGTTGTTGACAAGCCGACCCATATTTGCTGTGGCTGTAGAAGACAGTGAGGTCAGTATGTTTGAGAAAAGCATTTCGCTCAGACGTCTGAAATCTCAGCATTTTAGACGTTCAGAGCAGGCGAGTATAAGAAACACAAAGACATCACCTGTTCACAATACTAAAAGTTGTGCGAGTTGTGTGCAGTTTGAAAATTTTAATGTAATTGACTTATGTGTTTGCTGCATGTAGAAATCACTGTTTTGTCTTCATAAGAATTGAAAAAAAAAAGTTTTGCAATACAAAACCTCTAAATTTGTGATTTTTTAAATTTTTTTAATGAAAAGTAATTTCAAGCACTTTGTTAAATTAAGTTTGTTTATTTTTATCCATACTTAAATGTATGAAAATGTATTAAATTCAGTAATTTCACAAAGTATAAATAAAACTAGAAACTGAAATATTAAGCACAAAGAATATCAGGCAAAATTTTAATGGTTTACACTACGGTTAAATCATAATCAGCCTTAATAATGGCCATGAAAAACCTGTTGCTATACACAATACACCTCTACAGTAGATTAACTTGTGTTTATCACTAATGAAAATAATCTATTTTTCTTAATATTCCTGTAATAAAAATCCAAAATTGAGTCAACAACAGTCATAACTGCATGCAAACATGACACATGGGAGGTAAAATGCAGTGAATCTGTAGATTAAAACAAAACATTTTAAACCCAGCGGACAATATACAACTACTGGTAGTCAGACACCACTGAATGACTACTGATGCTACAAATTTGCTAATTTTAATAAACAATGAGAAATACAAGGAGTACTTACAGAAGTAAGTCTATGTCCATGCATTTGTTTGGGTGCACGTCTCTACTAACATCTTGTACCCACCAGCTACAAAACTTAATCAGGCTCACACTAAGCCTTTGGTCACCCCATGTGGGAGGTGCGGCCTGGGAAATGTGGTTTGGTATTTCAACCAATCCCAGAGACCTCTGAGCCAATCATTCACCCCATTGGATGGCGTGGTTCTTCTTTTCCTAGAACAAATGAAGGTGCATATATCCGTCCAAGAGAACTAAATGTATCTCATGGTGTGATCTGTGACGTGCTATGATCTCCTTCTTTTGTCTGAAAGTAGCTGCGTGCAGAGTGTTTGTGACAGATTTAGGCTGCACAATTGTAGTCACACAGGTAGATAATGAATGATGGTCATGAGGTGTCACGCTACAAGCTGGCTGTGTTTACAGGTATAATTTTACCTGACTTAACATGTATAATTGGAACTGAAGCCTAAAATACATGTATTGTTTCCTGTGAGGTACATTTTGACTGAATTAGGGGTGAAGTCAAAAACAACAATGTCAATATTTTATAATAAAATATGTTTAAAAGTTAAATACAAATGAAAGGAGGAAAACATGATTATATATAACTGGAAATGGGAAAGACACGTTTATTATATACCTCATTTCTTTACTTAATGGATGAATAATATCAAAACTTTAATTTGAAGACAGATATCAATATATTTATCTGATTATACATATAATTATTTTCAGGTACAACAGTGATTCACTGTAACATTTACAGAGGATAAACATATTACATAATGGTGTTAATAGCATAGTTAAGCCGTACAACACATATTGTAATGCAGCTTCTGCCACCAGATGGCATCATGTTCACAGGATCTATTTTCACCGCCAGAGGCTGCTGTGCCTTTTTTGCTTAGTCTGTTAAAATAATATCATGTCTTTATGCTCCTCAACAAGCTAAGATGAATTTCCTCTGCAGCATACTGAACGTACATATTTTTGATTACCAGATGTTGTATCCACCAATCTACATTACTGTCATTTAGTATTTTAATGTTTATGTTTAGGAAAATCTGGAGAAAACAGACAGCAGACTGAGTAGCAGAGCTTCTGCAGCTGTAATGAAATTAAACTTTAGGTGAATAAATGTTTAGTGACAGCTTGTAGAGACCTGGAGCCATGCTTTGTTTACAGGCTTTATCTCATTAAGTCATTAAACCACTGTCCAATCAGGCACTGCCTTCCTCTGCTGACTAGACTCATCACAGACTCTGACCACAGCCCTGTGTCAGCTGACACTGACACATACACACAAACACAAACGCACACAAGTGCACAAACACACCCACACATGTACACACATAGACTTACATTCATTTCCTGGAGACTTACCCTAAGCCTAGCCATAACCACTGCTTGCCTAAATCTAATGCCTACCCTAACCTTAACCACTAACCAAAAAATCTGCGTTTCACCACTTGGGTACACAGATTTTGTCCCCAGTCAATGGTCTTAAGTCTGGTGTGTGTCCTTGAAAGTGACTTAAGTCATACCCACACACAAACACACACACACACAGACAGACAGACAGCAAAAACAGCTGCAGCTGAGCAGAGCTACCACACCCCCATTTGCTGCTCCAGTTTTCCACATTGCAAACATGCTTTAAAAGACCCCCGACTGCTAATTTTGCAGTCTGTGTTACAGTATCTACTTTAGAAAGACAGCTTGCTTTTCTGTCAGTCTGTTGCAGTGGTGGAAAGTAACTAAGTACATTTACTCAAGAACTGTACTTAAGTACAATTTTGAGGTACTTGTACTTCACTCAAGTATTTCCATTTGTTGCTACTTTATACTTCCACTCCACCACATTTCAGAGGGAAATATTGTACTTTCTACTCCACTACATGTATTTGACAGCTTTAGTTAGTTTTCAGATGAAGATTCGACACAATGGATAATATAACAAGCTTTTAAAATACAACACATTGTTAAAGATGAAACCAACCTTTGTGGCTTTTGATGTCTTACAAAAAGCAGTGTGTAGTCGGGTCACATTTCAGATGTCTATGAGTTGATAACAGCTCCACCAAATAGTGATTTTTCCCTCTAAACTTCTCACATGGTTTCATTTCAATAAATGTTCAAATGATCCAATATTTCACCAAAGAGCAAAGATTAGAGAAAAAGTCCCAAAACTGAAAACAGATTTATGTATCAGAACTTTGTTTTTTCTTCTTTCCTCTCCCATTAATCATCTCAAGACCCCTCAGATTTATCTGATGAGCCTTTGGAGGGGTGCGACCCCTACGTTGGGAACCACTGGACTAAACTTGTAAACTGTATATAAAGTAGTTGATACTAGCTCCACCTCCAGCAGCTACAACAGTAACATGCTGCTTACACACTGATGCTTCAGTATTAATAATCTAATTATGTCATATATAATAATATATCAGTCAGAGGGACCAAACCACTACTTTTACTGCAACACTTTAACTACATTTTGCTGATAATACTTATGTACTTTTACTTAAGTAGGACTTCTCATGTAGGACTTTTACTTGTAATGGAGTATTTTTACATTGCTGTATTGGTGCTTTTACTTAAGTAAAGGATCTGAGTACTTCCTCCATCACCGGTCTGTGGTCTTGTGAGGAACTTGAAACATAGATGAGCTGCACTGACCTGACTGGTTCGTAACAGTGTGCAGGACATGCCTGGGGCTCCGTAACAAGGTTTCCATCTTCCACTTCCCCATGGCTCCACAAAACACACAACCTCTGCAATCTGAAGTCACTGACCCACACCACTGCCTCACCAAACACATGCATTAGTAATGGCGTGCCTTCATAGGTTGCGTCTACCCGCTTCACAATGCCAAGCTCGAGTCACCGGCTCTGATGAAATCTGATTAGACAGGAAGAGGTCAGCATGTTTGGGGTGAGCTCTGGGTACCCTGAGATGAAACTGTGCTGCAGTGCACAGAGAAATATACACAGAACAACTCCCTCTGTAGTTGAAAGGAAAAATCACAGGAAAGTTCATTTTTTCATGATCATGTTGCCACACTGGAAGTTAAATCTCTCCAAAGAGGTTAAAACAGATCTTCTCTTAAGATGACAGGTCATGTCAACATTAACCTAAACAACAATGAGAACAGTTTTGCAATTTAAATACGAGGTATGCCACTACGGATTGTGCTCCTCTCAAGTGCTTTGCAAACAGAGAACCCTTGTTTGCATAAGTAGTTGAGCAAACATCAAACTGGTTCTTTACAACTGCATCACCAACTGTTCAAGTGTTCAAATGAGTATGTAGTCTTAACGAATAGCAGTATAATGAGGAAAAGTCATTGTAAAAAGTGAATGAGTGAAGTTTTAGTAGCTGCACCTGTTCACTCTCAAGCCTGTAGGTCACTAATAACAAGGCCAAATCCACCCTGCTAGTGGAAACTAAAAATGGAAGTGCAGAGTAACCGATCTGTCATTGCTCAACCTCTACAGTGCTTCCATTTGGAAAGGATGAATACTGTATATTGTAAAGTTGCATATTCTGCATATTCTTCTAACTTTCACTGCATATCGTCATCTATCAGTAGCAGTTAATAATGCAACAGAGAATGAAACATGAAAATAAATGTTTATAGTAGTACAACTCATGTTTCACCCCTTTTGTCACAGTGATTATTGTAGTTATTTTAGATGGACTGAGCAGCCGATGATATTTTACAACTTTGACTCCTCCTCTGCTATCAGTAGTCATAAGTCTCACTGGAGTGACCTGTGCAAGATACCATATACTGTAAAGAGCTGCTCAAAATCACCCAACCATGCACTGGACACATGTATATACTTTTCTAATGCACCTCAAACTCAACCCACTATTTCCATTCTCATTTTGCACTGTTTTTATTCCTTTTTCTATGTGCTGTGTGATCAAGCTGGTATACAGTTAATGCAGTGTTTTATTTTTCATTTTCCAATAGTGTATATTTAACCAGTACACCACACTTTTATTATTTTGTTGCACCTTCATGTGTACTTTGAACCTCCCTTTATTTGATTTTTTCTTACTTGTACATTTAAAGAGGAGCTTCAAGTCCAAACCCTCTCCGTGTTCTTCTTGCTATTAACTGCCTGTATTTGTGCATATACCAGTCCAGACAGTAAGTATTTGGACAGTTGCACATTTTTTGTTCTTCAGACGCATTGGATATGGATACTACATTGAAGTGCCAAGCCTCAGCATTAATTTGAGTAAGATTGCATCAATATAGAAAGAACTGTGTGGGATATATAGCCCTTTTAACATGTTTGAAGCCCTAAACTTTGGGCACTATGTGTTAACAAAAAGTCCCACACAGTTCTTTCAATACTGATGTAAACCCACTCAAAGTAAAGCTGAGACTTTAATTTAGTATCCATTATTTTATTTCAAATTGAATGTGTTGAAGCACAGAGCCTGAAGAACAAAAGATGTGAAACTGTCCAAATACTTACTGTCTGGACTGTATGTAGCATTGTAAATGTTCTCACTTGTCTGAATTCAAAGACTCCACTCCGTTTTTCTTTGACCCGTTTGGAAAGCCATTTTCCCACTGTTTTTGCGGACTTGATGTTTAGATGTACAGTACTGTGCAAAAATTTTAGGCACTTAAGATGTTTAGGTTCTTGTCCATTATGCAATACCATCAGGGAGGCGTCTGATTGATCCCAGATGTATTCTGGCCAGAGTCATAAAGAACCATCTTCATTGACAAGATGAACAAGGAGTCCTGCAACAGATGATATGACTCTCATAGAACCCTGATTTCAACATCTGGAGTCAGTCTGGGATTACATGAAGAGACAGAAGCAGCCGACACGCCTAAATCCACAGAGGAACTGTAGCAACTTCTGCAAGACACTTGGAACAACCTGCCAAGTACCTTGAAAAACAAGTCTACTGAGGAGAACTGGTGCTATTTTAAAGGCAAAGCATGGTCACGGCAAATATTTGTTTCCTTTAAGTTTATTCTGTTTTCTGCACTTTGTATGAAGTTAATTTATAAATTAAAACTGTTCATAGCATTATTTTTGAAAGCATCCTCACTTTACTTTTAGTGCCTAAAACTTTTGCACAGTACTGTACATCACAGAAATAATATCTGTGCACATAAATGTCTTTCAGGATGAATGAAGTTCTGTCTTGTCTTATCTCTTATAAGACCCAAACGCACTGAAAGCATCTGACACACACGTTACTACACCTATAGACTGAATCACTGGTAGTTGATTTGAATAGTGGAGATATGTGAAATCAGCAGACTTGTTTATTTCTGTTGTCATTTTCAGCCATAATTGTAACGTGTAAATATACATAGTTAAACACAGTGATCCTGCCTATCTGATGTTTCTGTTGTGCTTATTTTATGTACTGTGTTGCTTTGCTGGCATCTTTGATAAACTAAATCTATCCAACAGTGACATCTCACTGCTGGTCGGACTAACTGGTGGCTGCCTTTGTCATAATGGGAAGCGGCCATACCACTGCTTTACTCACCACTTACTTACCACTGCTTTATACTTATTGATGCTTACTTTCAATTACTTCTACTACTTACTGCTTATATTTACTTCTACTTATTTACATATCTTTGTTTACATCTTTACTTGCTTAAACTGACTTTTTTTTCTCCAAGCCATTAAATTGTATGAACAGCAGGGGTTTTCTACCCCCAGGTTAATGTAAACAAACATTGTGATTGGTTCTATTGATGCTGGCCTCCAGTTTGAGCTCAGTTCAGTTTAAATCTTTAAATCAAGACTGAAAACCTGCCTTTATTCACTTCATTATAGCCTCCCCTAGAACTTAGTCCAGTCCATCACCTTTTAACATCCCTTTAACATTGATGTTTTTAACGTGGTTATTTTATTTTAATTTTTATTATTTTAAAATGTATGTATTCTCTTTAATTGTAAAGTGTATTGGGACCATGCTGCATGGTGATTCTGCACTTTAAATAGAACTGATTGATTGATATTGTGATGAGGGAGCGGTGGTAGCAGAAACAAAGCTGTGAATGATAGAAATAAAACTTTATTTTCTGATTGTTTCACAGCAGTTACGTTCTAAAGCACAAATACATAACCATCAAACAAAGAACAACATCTGTGTTGGTTCTGTGATGTTGGCATTTCAAATCTGATGCTTGTACTGCGCCAGAGGAGCGTCAAATGAGGCGCGTCAATTATCGCTTTCAGTGTGTTTGGGCCTTTGCTTTGAAAGGTGGCGTCCATCGTTTCCGTTTCCGCCATGTTTCTTTGTGTCTGACTTGACGCAGCCGTTGCGTTGACAGCGTATGAAAAGACAGAAAATAAGAGCTGCCAGCAGCCGCGCGAGTATGCCGACACGGAAACACCCAAACCTCCAACAGCACGTAGTCAGACCACAGCTGGAGGAGACGTCGATGTGTTTCTGAGAGGGAGAAATAATGTAAAGTTAAAGCCGGTCGATAATCGTCCTGGATGACAATGAACTGACGGTGCGACTATGGGCTGAAGTTTCCCGATCTAGTACACTGACGAACAGCTGAGATCACTGCCGACAGTGAGGTGGTGTCCTCCGGATTAAACAGACAACGACTCGTCATATGAATTAAAAAAAAACAACCTGGGACGGGTGAGTGGAAGCCGGATAGTAAATACGGTGTGAACCAGGGATGATCAACTTGGTGGAAAGTTGGGAGAGACGGCGCATCAAGCGACGTATTTCTAAAAAGTGATGTTTTTGGAGCACTCAGATAGCCTGCGCCGTCATCCAGCGACGTAAACCCCGTTTTAGCGTATAAATCAGACTTGTATTTATTATGTGCGAGCTGGCCATGGAGGAACAGGAGCAGGAGAGGGAGATCTCGGACGTGGACCCGCAGGATAACACCAGCGTGGCCGGGAACGGAGTCATGCTGGTGGTCAATCACAGCCGCGTCCACGCGCCCCTCAGCGTCGTACTGGCCACCGTCCTCTACTTGGCGGAGTTTATCTCTGCCGCCGTGCTGTGCAGCAGGTACCACAAGACCGACGATAGCATCTGGATGGGCTGCACCATCGCCTTCATGTTGCTGCCCGCCGTCCTCATCCAGCTGGCCCTCACATTCATCCACAGGGACCTGGGTCGGGACCGGCCTCTGGTGCTCTTCCTGCACCTGCTGCTGCTCGGCCCTCTTATTAGGTAGGTGGGTGTGGTGGGTCAGGAGTAACATAAAAACAGGGTTCATGGGTAAAGGGCCATTCGGTACAAAA
Source organism: Thunnus albacares (assembly GCF_914725855.1). NCBI lineage: Eukaryota > Metazoa > Chordata > Actinopteri > Scombriformes > Scombridae > Thunnus > Thunnus albacares. The sequence continues at coordinate 21,247,643 of NC_058115.1, forward strand.
CATGTATATTTTGCATCACTGCTGGTCATTTCCCAGATAATAGTTTTTTAGATATTTAAAGGATAAGTTCACAATTTTTCAAGTCTGTCCTAAAACAACAGTCAGGTGCCAGAATGAACACTGGCACATGTTTTTCTTGCTGTAATTATTCCTGCTGTTCATTCTGGCCATTAATGCGGCGCTCAGACTGAAAACAACACTGGGTTAAAACAGTGCAAAGGGCTGTGGTGATGGGGCGTGTTGTTTACTGAACCTGTGAGACAATGGCTGTGTTTGGAACCGCCTCCTACAATTGATTTAATTTCCAGTATGCCAGGCCAGGCTTAGCCGGTTTCCAGGTTTTAAAAGCGAAAGTAAACAATAGCACAGCCGATGGCAATCTAGCACTACTGGGAAGCATCCCCATATGCTCTAAAGAAAGAGAAGTTATAAATGATTCACAAATGTCAAAAATCGATTTTGTAAACGTTAGTTAATAATTTGATGTTGATGGAACAAGAAAGGCAGAACTCAGCTACGAGGGGAGTGCAGCACCCGGCAAGGTTTGTACATTAACCTTAATCTTAACCCTAACCCTAACCTTAAGCCTAACCGTAACCGCACTCGCGAGACTGCGTCCCTCTCGCCCATCTGATCTAGCATTTATCTTGTGACCGTTCCAGCGCTTTGCATTTTGGGACACAGTAGGTCAGGTTTCAGGCATATTACAGATTTTGCTTTTGTTTGCTGCATACTACATGCTACATTTTGGCCAAATCAGTACGTACTGCTAGTATCGCAGGTGGTTTTGAATGCAGCCAATGAAATACAATCCAAGAAGTCAAATTGGTACTACAGATTAGTGCATTTAAAGGCTTATCAGACACTAAAACTCAGACAGGATTTTACAACTCCATGAAGTTATTACAGCAGCAGACAGCAGAAGCACGGCCTTCACACCATAAAGTAATCCACCAGGACAGTGCACTTGCACGGATGTGATTGGCCAACACAGTTACTTGTCGGATGACGTTGTATTGGGTTGAGGCAAAGGTTGAGCTCAGTTCAACTTTTTTGCCAAATGACCACTGCAGTGTTTTGCCGAGCCCTCTGCGGTGGCATCCCCGCTGCATCAACGCGCTCCTTCTGCATAAAAATGTATTTTAGAAGTTTATTTGAAGCTGATATGAAACTTCAAATTAGTCAAATCAAGTCAATATCTTTCAGTTAGTCTTAGTAGTGCCAACAATCCTTCCACCGCAGCTGAACAGGGAAACACTGTCCATTGAAAACACTGTAACTGTGGAAGATATCCACTTAATTTGACTAACTCCAATGGCTGACGCTTTATATTATCTTCAGATGAACTTTTAAACCATTTTTTGCTCAAAACAAGCACTTGGATGGATCTTCTAATAGTCAGCAAACAAAATTTGTTTCAATTTTCATTTGGCAACCTGACTGTTGTTTTAAGACAGACTTGAAATATTACAAACCTATCCTTTAAATGTGCTTATCCTACTTTTCACACAGCCAATGGTGGAGGTGATTTGTAGTAAATTGTCTAAAACATGCCAAAAAAAACCTCAGTAATTTCATTTAAAATCACTGGAGAAACTAACTGTCCTATTAAATAAAAAGTTAGCATTTTGTAACATCAGTCCCTATAAAAACATTACTCATTTATCTTACTGATTCATTTTTAGTCATCTATCCTTGGTAATGTAAACATGTGATTTGAGCTCACAGTTAATGTGATACAACTGGGATATTTTTGTTGAGACCATAAAAACAAAGTATTTTAAGATCTAACATGATGCTGCAGTAGTTTATCATCACAAAGTGGAGTTGCTGTCCATCATCGTCCTTTTTCCAGTTCATCATAGCAGTCATGAAACCACGTGAATTTGCTAAGATAGACTGTTGCAGTATTATAATAATTCTCATTAAACCATGGAGTAAGTGTTTTTTTTTGCCAGTCATTAACTGCATCACACTCAAGCATAACCAGCGATGACTGGACATAAAATCCACCCACATTATGTACTTAATAAGTGCTGAGTCGAGCTTGAATAAAAAATAAAAACAAAGAGCTTTCACATGAATATTTCTCAGCTTCTTTTAATTTGAAGCCTCTTGGCTGTTCACAACCTCTGGATCAAAGTTGAACCCCTGCAGTCCAGATTCTGAAACCAGCCTGTCAAACGACTCTGCAGAGCTGGCATCCGCCCTAGTAACACATCCTTCACATTTATAGCTTGTATGCCGCTCACTTGTATGACCTCATCTGAGGGTAATGGCACCCAGAGGCCTCGGTGCTGCAGAAGCAGGCAGACGGCTGATCAGGCCTGGCCCGCGCAGAAAGGGATTGTGGATGTTGCCGGAAAGGCTTCCAGAAATAACACGGCATGATTTATTATGGTTGAGCAAAGCTGCGGAAATGCAAATGAAGCAGGTCAGCACATATTTAGTAAAAGCAGCGAATGCAAAATGTCCTGGCTGTAAACATTTTTGAAAGTTTTTTGAAAAGCATTTTAGTTAGAGGTGGTTTTATGTTTAAATACTTCCGGCCTGCACCTCCAGTGTCAGTTGAGCTCGGCTTAGAGACCTGTTTGGCGAACCGTGACTCATGTAGGAAGATGTAGGTGGGGACTTACGCTTGAGTTCCCCTGACATTCAAATCTTCTCATGAATGTCTCTCTCTCTCTCTCTCTCTCTCTCTCTCTGAACTTTGATTTGTAAACAGAGAGCCTTGAGGTGCTGCACAAAATTTACAGTTAAATAAAAGTTGAATGAAGGGTGTGTTCTTTTCTTATAGAGTAAGATATTGAACCTTGTCTTCAGCTCTGTGCAGGTTAGCTGCTGTAGGAAGAAAGCTTTGCAGTAGAGTGCAGCTAAAAGGCATATAAACAACCAGTCCAATCTTTTTAAAAATTGTTGTCAGATATAGAAATAAAGATGTAGATTAAAACAACTACAGAAGGATACAGGTAGAACTTTGTTGTGCCATTTAAAAGAGAGGAAATGAGCTTATCGTCAATGCTGAGCCAACAACAGTTTTGATATGAGTCCTCGTGTGGTGACGTCTATCAAAACAGATAAAACTCTGTCTCTCTTAGTATTCAAGGCTGACATACTTCCTGCTTCACATGTTGTGATAGATGCCATCAGGGCCAACAGCGTAACACATGTAAACAGTTCCCACTATAACTGGATCAAGGTCAGACTGAGGTCTATAATTATTTATTAACACATCGGAGATAAAGTCACACAGGTCATGGAAGTGAGAGATAGTACATACTCAAGTGGAAGTATTGCTTTGGCCTTTAGCTTATGTTACATTGGCTGTGAGGAAACTGCAGAGCAGCAGATGTGATGGTAGATTTATTGATGACAGTCTGGTGTATATTTTATGTTTGGAAGATGAAGACATCAGGGCCTGTATTTATCAAAGAATTACACGTAATAATGCTCCAAAGAGACAGTTTAGGAATGAAAAAATGATTCCCTGAAACTGAAGAATAAGACACCTTACTCCTGCTTACAGTGAAATGTAGGAGTGACACTAATGCCAATCAGAAACAAGGATTCACGCTTGTTGGAAATCAGCTGAAATGGAAACAAAAACAAAACAAAGCTGGAGCAGAAAAGAAACTCTGCTGCTGGTAGATGATGATAGATCATATGATAAAGAGAATTTAGTACATTTACAAGTGTGGTTTGAGCCACTTACAAATGCAAAAAAAGAAAAACCAGTGTAACATCCTATGAAATGCCCTACATCTACACTGATTGAGCTAACATATTCAACATGAACACTGATGTTTGGTACAATAACTCCAAAACTTGCATCTGTCTCTGTACTGCAGCCATCTAGGATCAAGTCTTAACCAACTTAAGAGACTTGTGGAGCATTTTTAAGTCATAAGAAATTTGATAAATAGCTTTTATTGTTTGATAAACATGAGCCCTGGACTTTGACACATTAAAATTAGTTCACTAAGGACACAGTTAACAAAACAAAATATCTAGCTTGTGTCTTGCTCAACACTGTAAACGACTAAAGCCAAAAGCGGTGATATCTTTCAGCTCTGATACTTGTTTATGATCCTGCACACTTCTCCACTTAAGAATGCTTGTCTCATGCCAGTAATTCAAAACAGCCATGACCATGAAACAGCATTTGATATGACAGTGATCGTGTGCTACCGTGCCGGCTGCATATTTATTGTGAGCTTTGTGAATGCCTTTTATCATGAGGCATTCACAAAGGCATTCCCTGAGCTGTAACCACTATAACGTTTGCTTTCAATGCAGCCAGAAAGGCAAATAGGAGGATCGTTATTATAGCACATTTCAATCTGTTCTGCTCTGCGAAGCTTCATTCGGAGCGCTTCTTATTCTATATTGCGCTGCTACAAATAAACTCCCCCACTGCCCCTGCTTTTGCTTAGACGGGAGGTTTCCTGTGTGACTTGGGGATGGTGTAATTGCTGATCCTGTGACCATGCAGTCAAACATTGCACGTCTGTTTGCAAAAGTGGAAACTCGAGTCACAGTTTGCAGAGATAACTGCATATAAATATATATATTTTTAGCTCTTAGTTGTCTATGAAAAGCCTTATCAAAAAGATAACAGGATACAGTCATTATGGGGAGTATATGGAAAGACTCAGGCTATCTGCTGCAGGGTGGGCCTTGTCTTTACTTGTCTCCTTAAGCTCCTTAATTACTGTGTCATTCTGGACCAGTCCCAGCACGCAGAGTTTCTTGTTTTTTTTTTTCTGTTTGTGTTTTACTATCTGCGCACAGTCCGACGCTGAGGCCTGATGGGTAATCCCAGGTGACCAAAACAGGATGATTTTGCTAAAGAGCTGTCGAAAGAATTTCCTGAATGCGCTGCTGAGAGTAGATAAGTGTCGCGGTGAGACAAGAGTTCATTTCAGTGGTGGTTTCCTCTTAGTTCATCGCACTGTACTGCAGCTGCATTCACACAATGAGGGGAACAGACTGCATGTTCAGTTCAGTCCAGTTTTATTTATATGGTGCCAAAGCACGACAGAAGTTATCTCATGTCAACTCATATTCAGGCTGTGAATACAGAGCAGCAGCCCGCGTGTTTCCTCTTATAAATCCATAAGATGCTGCCTTGGAAAGTCAGCATATTGATTTTCTTGGCTAATGCATTCATGAGTCATGCCGGGTTTTTTTCCTCCCTAAGTGAAATTCAGTCTGCCTCTCGGTAGCTTTACAGAATCCTAAGTGCACCTTGGCTCGAGTTCACTACCCTCGTACTGCCTCGGCAGCCAATTGTGCTGCCAGATTTCCAGGAAAAGCATGTCAGTAAATCAGGTTTTTGTGCTTTCTCTATTACTCTGCTGTAGACCTTGTTCACTGTGTCTGAATGACCCTCATCTGCCTGTGGCTATCAGTCTGGGAGTGAATATACTGTGTGTTGAGATAAGAGCCTGCTTGCAAATAACGACAAGATTCCCCCCCTGCCAGCCTCGAATGTTTGGGTCAAACACAGTTCAGGGACCAGTTTGGAAGCTTGGCATGGTGCTGTGTTTGCACTGTGAGTAGAGAGTACAGCAGAGTAAGTAGCAGCTGAAGCAACAGCGAGACTGAAAATACCGGACTGCTGACTCTGGAGTGTGTTAGGTCAGAGCGGCTCGACGGCACATATTTGAACCGCGTTGAAGTCAATACATCTAGGGATTCTTGAGCCGTATGTCCAAAGTTGGACATGCTGGTATTTTGGAGCAAAAAGATAACATTCCTGCACAGTGATGTGAGATTTAGAACTGCAGTGAGACTCCGTAGAGGGCTGGGTTTCTGTCTTGAGCGCAGATGTGCAGCAACGGTCATTTTACTGAAGCATTATTCAGGGATTATAAAAACAGACGTCTCGTTGTTGGCAGGAGAAGCCTTGCATTTCCAGTTTTGGTAGCTTCCTTGTTTGGTCATTATATGTCAGATCAGATAAGGTTACTGCAGCACCAGCTCAGATTTTGTTTAAACCTTGTCTATATCATGAATGGGTCCCAAAACTAAGTCCTGTAAAATATTTCTGTTCAAATCCTATGTTTTCATATTTTTTCAGCCCTTGATATTATTTCATTTTTATAGCCTCAAAAAACGCCTTATCTTGGAAGCCATGTTTTGCATTAATATCCTGACAAGTATTGTTTCTAGCCCCACCAAACTTTGTTGAATGGAAGACAAACATGTACTCTGTGTGCCAAATCCATTAAAAGGCTGTACTGCATGCCATTTTATTTTCATAAGGCCCTAACTTTGTAAAAAAAAAAAGTGCCAAATTCCTAAACGAGCATGATATTGAGGGTACTGCAAACCCATGTTTTTGCACCAATGTGATATCAATCATTATTTTTTCTGCAAATACAATCATTTATTAATTTTGTGCCAATATTTGAGGTCTCTACCACCAGTGAGCATGAAGATATTATGAATAAAACAAGGCATGGTAGCATATTTTGGTCATTTTCAAAGGACCAAATACCTAGTAAGAACATAGAAATGTACATGAAAATTCTTTGATGTACGGTTATTAAGGGTACAAAGTGCCAATGTCCTTCTATTTTTCCTTCATACAAAAATAGACACAGATTTGAGAGATATTTTACCTGTGGCAGAAAAACGTCCATTTCAGGATTAAATTTTTTTGCCTCATTATCTCCATGATTATTGAATTCCTCATAGGAATTATAAGAAATAAAGGATAAATATGTATTCAGTATGTTCATTGGAATAGAGGCCATTTGAGATGGGAATTGTGTCTCCAGTAAGGTCCTGGATATTGAAAATAAGTTAAATATTTTGATAAAAGAGGAATAAGTGGTATCCTAAATGGCCCTTTCAAGCTCCAGTGGGACTATCTATCTTTTCAAGATGTTAATGCCCAAATATGGTTTCCCAGATAAGGCGTTTTTGAGAATGTCAAAGTTAAATAATATCAATATAAGAAACATTATATAGACAAACTGAACAAAGTATGAGACGGTGCTGCAACAACTTTCCTTGATTCTGTCTGATTTGACACAAAATGACCTGTTTTAGCTTCAACATTTGGCTCTGAAATGACTTTAATAACATTTGTGTCATTTAGGCCTTCAAAAGCCAGCCGGGAACCATTTGAATTACTTTTTAAACACATAAATTATTACATTTACATACTTTCCTCGCCGTTGGCAGTTTCCACCTCCTGCTCAGAGCCCTCTTTAGGTTAAATAAACATGTTTGCCTCTTCATGAATGGTGGTAGTTTCCCCCTGTGGCCAAACACAGAGAGCATTTACCTTACAAACGTTAAATAGAGCCACACCCTGAGATTTTCAGTTTATACATTCAGGCCTCAGGAGACTGTTTCCATTCTTCTGACTGCCCTCTGGTGGAGCCACAGCTTTCTGTTATGGTTTGTTTAGCTGTGATTTACAAAGAAACGTCTGTTTATGATGGATCCCTGACATCAGACAACATTTGTAGGATCTTAAAATCAATACTGTTTCCTTGACAAAAACCTAAATATCTCATTTTTAGGTCCTGGACTGAAAAAAACAAGCAATTAAAAACTGCAGATATTTGCCCTGATGAACTATATTCTAATAATACTTTTGGTTTATGTTTTTTCTATTACCCTCACATACATCACATAAATATAAGTCTCAGTCTCATATGTTAAAAAAACAACCACAAGACATCATGATGTCCCATTGCAGTTTATATCAACTTAAACATAACATTGGACTGCCCTCTGTTGGTGTGAAAACATTACTCCATTCTTACTCCCTCTCTTCTTATTTCCTCAGGTGTTTTGAGGCCCTCGTGGTCTACTACAGAGCCGGTAAAAGAGAGGAGCCTTATGTCACCATCTCCAGGAAGATCAGTCTGAAGAAGGGGCAGAAGGGGCCCATGGAGTTGGAAATCGGCCAGTCGGAGCGCACCTTGGCCACTCACAGGAACGCCTTCAAACGCACCGCGGTCATCCAGGCGTTTCTGGGCTCCACCCCTCAGCTGACGCTCCAGCTGTACGCCACCATCCAGGAGAAATACATCTTCCTCCCCACCAGATGTAAGGATGATGGAGGGGTCAGGGTTCACACTGTATGGGTATCTTAACGAATTACAATAGAAGAGATTACTAGAATAGAACTATGATGCTTGTAAAACTCTGTTTAGTCGAGGTGATGATAAAAATCTCTATATTATATACTTTACAAATAAAATTAAATGTCACTCCCAGTTTTCCAGTGTATGTAAATTTAGTTTGGTAAGGGTGGAAGGATTTAAATAACCTCATATAACTCAGTAACTTTTGCTTTGTCTGCATTTCTCTGTACAAGCAGCAAGAAGGTGGTGTACAAAGAGGCCATGTTTGTTTTCTGAGAATAAACAGGAAAAAACATCCACTGAATAAAAGAATAGCTTTGTGATGGGAAGCTGATATTGTACATTCGTCAAAACCTAGTGGGCACAATGTAGGATAGTGAGGCAGAGTGTCTGTGAGAGCCAGACAGTCTGGATGTTTTCTACAAAGTTTGTTTTTTTTTCCTTCTAAACTCACAGAAATTCAGCATCCTTTAGCTCTTTGTTTTTGTTTTCTGGCCTGCAACTTTACTGTCGAGCCTTTCTGAAAAAAACACTGCAAACCTTTATACTACCTGCCCAGCACCAAACAGCAGACAGACAAAATTAGATACTATCTGGTGAGCGCAGTGGAGCGTTTAGCAGCTAAAGAGCAGATATTTCCCTCAGGAGTTGGTAGACTGAAAAACAGACCCATAAGAAGAGTAAAAATTGAACTTAAAGTCATCAGTAGGACACAAACATTACTCTAAGTAAATGTTACTTCTATAATTTTTTAGAGAGAATATGTCAGTGTTGTATTTTCAGCTTGTTTCTGCTGCTCCCAAGTGGCCAAAAACATCAGATAAAGCAGGTTGAATATGCTGCTTTATTGGATTATTATAACTATATGAACCCTCTGCTGCAGTAACGTGTTGCTGCTGATGTTTGTGAAGTTTAACAAGCGACTTGTGTCTGTGTTGGCAGTAACTCTGATGATCATCACCCTGATCTCCATCACATATGGGGCGCTCGTGTGCAGCGTTCTGGCCATCCAGATCAGATACGATGACTACAAGGTGCAGTTGCGCCCAGCTGCCTACTTGTGCATGATCGTGTGGAGAGGGTTGGAGATCGCCACCCGGGTCACTGCTCTGGTCCTCTTCAGCACGGCGCTCACCTACTGGGTGATACTCGTCGGCATGGTTAACCTGCTCTTCTTCTTCTTCCTCCCCTGGGCGGAGTTCTGGGCCAGGAAAGGCTCGCTGACTGAGAATATTGAGAAGAACTTCTCTAAGCTGGGCACGATCGTGGTGCTCTCCATGTTCACGTTGCTCTACGCCTGCATCAACGTCTTCTGCTGGTCGGCGGTGCAGCTGGACCTCTCCCACCGAGAGCTCATCGAACGGAAGCAGCGCTGGACCCGCCTGGCTCTCTACTATGGCGGACGCTTCATCGAGAACTTCCTCCTCATCACACTCTGGTACTTCTTCAAGTCGGACTTCTACGAGTACGTGTGCGCCCCGCTGCTGGGCGTGCAGCTGCTGGTCTGCTACAGCCTGGCCGTACTCTTCATGCTGCTCTTCTACCAATTCTGCCACCCCTGCAGGCGCCTTTTCAAGTATAATGTCCACGACTGCCTGCGCTGTGTCTGCTGTTGTAAAGGGAGGCGTAGGGGAAGAGGGAGGAGACGAGGGGAGCTGCCGCCGTCGTACTCCACCGCTGCCACCATGGTGATGGTGTCAGAGGAGCCGCTGGAGCTGCTGGACCCCCAAAACTCACATCCGCCTGACCTCAACAGCCACCCGCAAGATCGGGAGACAGCTATCATCGATGACATTATGGAGGCCGCCTGAGAGAGAGAGAGAGAGAGAGAGAGAGAGAGAGAGAGAGAGAGAAAGGGGATTTATGGGAAAATCATGAGTCCTCTAATATAGAAATGCATCCTGAGAATAGCGAAGCATGATGGTTCCGGTGCTGCAGGGCTACTGAACGAAGCCTCGGCTGGTTATAACACTGAAACCAGAATGATTTAGTGTTTTTGAGTATTAGAGAACAAACTTTGGCCTTTTCTCTCTGAAGTGCACAAAACTGAAATCATTCACGGTTTGCGAGTGATTTACTCCTGATGTCTGTATTGAGGATGGTTACGTACGCTTAGGGCACCTCGAGGCCCCTGTATACCAAAGAATGCAGCATGCTGAGATATGCAGCGATGCACAAAGGCCGCCTTGAGAGAGCAGCAGCGGGTCAGGTACAGGACTGAGCCAGGTGTGCGGGAAATGTGCCAAGCGTGTCTCAACCCGAAAGAATGACAGGGGGACACCCTGAGCGTACTTCCTCTCAGGGTTTTCACACCTTTGCACACGTTTGCATCTCTGCACTAAATAGAAACACAGCAGGAGGGCGAGAAAAAAAAAAAAAAAGTCAGAAGAAGATTTAATCTTTCTGATTGATCTAAACCTGCTGTGATGAATGCCTTGTGTTGTTCACTGTCCAGTCTGATTGCCTTGATTAAAAAAACAGGTTTTAGATTTGCAAAGATAAAAAAAAATGAAAACAGGTCAAAAGATTCTGTAGAAACAGACTTTTAAAGCCTTAAGGGAAAATCTTGTGTGTGTCCTCTGTAACACAGATCTAATTCAGAATTTAACTTGCATTTGATGTTGCATTAACAAGACTGGTACTGAATGAGCTTCTACTTTATTGAAGTGCTTTCACAGTTTGCGTGTTTGTTTGTTTTTTTAATGTGTTGTCTTGTTTGTTGTTGTTTCAGTGCCTTTACTACTACTGTATTACTTGAAACCTAAATAAAATAATCTGATGTCTACACATTCAGTCTTAACTTTCTTTTTTTATATATACATAAAAATGAAATACTTTAAGAAATGTTTATGGCCATATATATGTATATATATATATATAATTTTCCTATAAATCTAACTGCACCCTTTCCTAGAGTAGTAAAATTTCCTGTAGGGGAGAACAGCTAAAACAGAGCCAGTGGGTAAAATGAGCCACCCCCTTTATCTAGGTAACCATAAACAAACGTAAACATGTGACCACAAGTTAAGGAAGTATAGTTCACATTACTCAATCCATATTGGCCTCAAGCACATGGAGAGAGTGTTCAGCAATACAGAGCCAAAAAAAAAGATTTTTGTCATGCCAAGTGAATTCATCATGTTATGTAAGTTATCAGTCTTGTATCTTAATCAAAAAAGATACGTTTTGGACATTGTTACATGTTAATTTAAGTCAGTGTAAACTACAAAACAAGGTCATAAACTCAGCATAACTGTGGATCTGAGCCACTGTGTGAAACAGTTGTCAAAATGGAGGTTGTGGGGTAAAATGTACCAGAGATGTTGGGGCAAGTTGAGTCAATGGCTCAATTTACCCCCCAAATTATTTTCTGATATTCTAGAGACTAGAGACACTGTTCATGTTCGATCCCTGTTACAAGTTCTACAATGTTGATGAATAAATACATAATTGTTGACTAATGTTTAAGCCACACACAAACATGCTGTACATACAGACGGGTGACGAATTAAAGGAAAAACCAACATAAAGTGTCTTAGTAAGGTGTTGAGTCACCAGGACAGTTTCAATGCTCCTTGGCATTGATTCAACAAGACTCTGAACTCTTCTGGAGGGATGATCATCATTCTTCAAAAACATATTTCCTCATGTGGTGTTCTGATGACGGTGGTGGAGAGCGCTGTCTAACATGTCAGTCCAAAATCCCCCCATAGGTTCAGTTGGTTTGAGATCCGGTGACTGTGAAGGTCATAACATACGATTCACATCATTTAATACTCATCAAACCATTCAGTGACCCCTCGTGTCCTGTGAATGGGGGGCATTGTCATCCTGGAAGAGACCACTCCCATCAGGATAGAAATGTTTCATCATAGGATAAAGGTGATCATTCAGAACAACTTTGTATTGATTAGCAGTGACCCTTCCCTCTAAGGAGACAAGTGGACCCAAACCATGCCAGCATGGCAGCATAACAGAACCCCCAGACACCCTCACTGTAGGGGCCCAGCATTCAGATCTGGACCAGGTTTTCCTTTACAAAACCAAATTTACACATTCTTTCTGTAGATAACACACATTTTACCCCTACCTTGGGGTAAATTGTGCCATAGGACTAACTTTTTTTGATGGCTCATTGTTCTAAAACCATAATAATTAGATAATTTGTTTTAATTTCCATGGGTACACAACAACCTGAGGTATATATAGCAAACACACTTTAATTTTGGAGTGAAATCATCAAATGTTAAAAAGTGATTCATGTTGCCCCGTTCTCCCCTATGGTGCAACAGATACTTCCTCATTCCTGCTGTCTCTGTCCGTCTTTCCCACCTGAGACTCCAAAAGGTCGGAATGTGGTCATTCAGCTTCAGGACGGAAACTACGCTCCTAGACTTTAATGGAAATGCATTATCACTCGCTGTGTGATTTGTTTCCTTGTGTGTCGTCACCTGCACACCTGTAGAGGAGGGAGGAGTCCGGACAGCAGGGTATAAAATAAAAAAGGGCGCAAACAGGCTGAAGATGCAGGGAAGCTGCTGCGAGTCGAGATAAAGTGCTTAACATGGGTAACTGGATTATCAACAATGGGCTCACATCCTTCATTATGGTGAGTTTTTAGTATTTACACTTTAGGAAGTTCATGTTTTAAAGAGGCATTGAGGGACTAACGGTGACAAAATTATACTTTATGCACAGTTTGGTGCGCAAAATGCAGCGTGTCCAAAAAAAAAAAAAAAGTTTCCAAACTGCTCCAACTTCAGCACGCACAGACTGATTAGGATATAAACGTATTTTTCTCTACAACAGAATGTGCTTTTGTGTTTTGTGATTGTAACACGACCTTGCTGTGTTTGCAGGTGGCCTGGATGGGCATCAACATTTTTCTTTTCGTCTGGTTTTATTTTTTCTACGATTTGGGGGACGAGTTTTTCTACACGCGTCATCTTCTCGGGGTGAGTCAGAGAGAGAGGATTAAAAAACTCTTCAGAGTATTGATGTCAGCTATAATGCTTGGTTCATTCATTTTATTATACGTTAATTATAATTATAATTATTATTATTCCAGTCTGCTTTGGCTTGGGCCAGAGCTCCTGCAGCTGTCCTCAACTTCAACTGTATGCTGATCCTCCTCCCGGTGTGCAGAAACCTGCTGTCTCTGATCAGAGGCTCCTTCGTGGTAAGATGTTATTAGCAGGTGCACTCAATACACTCAATACACTCAATACAATCAATACAATCAATACAATCAGTGCCCTAATCTGTTTGGCAGAGTGTTTTCATGCTGTCATACAACTAGTCTGAGTGCTGCTGCTGTCAATGAAACACTTCTTCCCATTAAACCTCTTTTTTAAACATTTTAAAATTATTTTTATTGTTATCAGATTTTTTTTTTACTGTAACCTAATTGTATAACTCACTTTCCTCGTTTAAATCCTGTTTTGTAAAACACTTTGCGCCTCTGCATGAAAGGTTTTATAAAAAAATAACTATTATTTTTAATATTCATGAGAGAGACCAAGTGTGTGAACATCCAGGCAAAATGATTCAGGTGCAGACAGAGAGAGGCCACAGAGGCTCAAATACAAATGTCAACAGGCAGGCAAAGTGGCATACAATCACAAGACTCATCTTCATCAATCATTAGAGATTTTAAAACTATTTTTGTATGCTTGTTCCATGCTTTTAAAATATTGTTGTGCTATGACCTCACATTGTGTTTCTATACATTTTTTTCTATATATTTTGTCTATATTAGGGAAGATCTTACAGATTGAAACGTTGCCTTAAAAAAAGAGAATAAAATTGTTTATTGGGAGCTTAACAGCATGCAGACCTCACTCCTTTGTATCCTGCAATGAAAATGATTTTACACCATTTATTGACAGTAAAGACTTTGCATGAGGCTTTTTTTTCAGAGGTGAAACACTTCCAGCTGCAAAATCCAACCCAAAACAAGACAAATCCTGTTTCACACAGATAATCTCTGCTTAATTGACACAGGTTGGGAAGGTCTTAGTATCCGTTCTGGAAAGATGTTCTTTGCAATGAGTTCTTACTTTTCATCTCCTTCCTTTCTTTATCTCTTCAGTGTTGTGGCAGAACAATGAGGAAGCAGCTGGACAAAAATTTAAGTTTCCACAAGCTGGCGGGATACATGATCGGCCTGATGACAGGTGAGCTTTTTCCTTCAGCTTTAACTTGAGTTTGTATTGTTTTGTTTTCAAAAGATGGTTCAGGTTTATCTCTCTTTCTCTCTCTTATCTCTTTATCTAGATATTTTAACAATCTCTTGACAATATTCTTTGTTCAAAAACATTGTTATAGACAAGAAATCAAGTAAAAATTGACCAACAAAAAAAAAGTTACATAGTTTTATCAACATTTGTGCTTAGATTAGAGATCATGTGTACAGTGAGCAACTTATTTTACCAGTGATTGTACATTTGGGGAAATGTGTCATTGAATTATCATTCCAGGAATAGTTTTCTTAAAAGAAAAACAAAGAATAGAAAAGGAGAGAGAGACAAACAAAGCAGAAACGAAACAAAGTTATTCACGTTCAGATTCCAAAAACATTTTTCCAAAACAATGTTTACTTTCTGCTTTGACTTTATACAATATGCTTTTTGTGCACAGTTCTGATTCATAGTTTCCACACTATGCACACTTGTCGGACCTGATTCTCATCATTGTTAATCAGAGAATTCACTCAGGGGTGACACAGATTAGTTAAAAAAAAAAGAAAAGTCGACTTAATAACAAAACAGATGTTTTCCCCTTTTTTAAATATGACGAAAATTATTAAATGAATCTTTTCCCTCCTAACCACACAAAATAACCAGACAGACTGAATACACACACAGGTAAAATATTTGAAAAGGACATGAAGAGCAAAAGAAGCCTAAAATAAATATAGACGCAGGGTGTATTTAAAGGAAAACTCCCCCTATTTATTTTTAAAGATAAGAGGAAATCTCTCGGTCACCTCTCGGTTAAATGGTGTATGTCACTCAACAAACAAACTAAAAGTACTAGCCTGTTGATTTATTTATTTACTATTTGTGTGATAATTCTCTTTTTCTCTATTTCAAATCACTAGCATTTTTTTTTCAAACAGAAAGCAGAGTTTATGTGACAGCACACAGCAGCACTGACACGTCTCTCCTCTCTGCGTTCGGACAGCTGTTCATATGATCGCCCATTTGTTGAACGTGGAGTGGTACAACAACAGCAGACGGGGGGTTTATGACAAACTCAGCACCGCGCTGTCCAACCTGGAGGACACAGAAAACACCACCTACCTGAACCCGATCCGAACAACAGACGTCGTGAGTTCAGCCAACTGTAATAAGACAAACCCCAAAAAAACTATCTTCTCATTTCCTCAATTTCAAGCCATTCAAGGATTTTCTTGTGTCATCAAGCAGAGAAAAAGGCTGTAAACCACTAACTAGTTGTCAGATAAATGTATTCTTGTGTGTGTGTGTGTGCGTGTGTGTGTGTGCGTGTGTGTGTGTGTGTGTGTGTGTGTGTGTGTGGATGAGAGGGAAGTCTTCTCCATCATCTTCCCTCCTGGTCTTATGACTAAAAGCTCACATTGTCACTCTCTCTTCTTCTTGTGTCTCAGGATGCGCAGCAGACTCCAACCTACTTTGTCTTCACCACCATTGCTGGTCTCACAGGGGTCATCATCACTCTGGCCCTCATCCTCATCATCACCTCCTCCATGGAGGTCATCAGGCGCAGCTACTTCGAAGTCTTCTGGTACACGCACCATCTGTTCATCGTCTTCTACATCGGTCTCGTCTTCCACGGAGCTGGGTAAGGGAAAAGTCTCAGCTCTCTCTTTTCAAATGTTTTAATGTAATGCTGTTATTGTTTATTATAAGCATGTTTCACTTTTACGTCCCATCTGCAGGCGCATCGTGAGGCGTCAAACGACAACGAATCCGCCGCACAACTTCACCTTCTGTAAAAACCGCACTGATGACTGGGGACGGATTCCTGAGTGTCCCATTCCTCAGTTTGCAGGAGGGTTTCCACAGGTTGGTCTTTCTTTCATGTAAAAATAACTTAGAACATGCAGCTAACTTAACCTCTTAACATCCACTGGGTCATGGGCGACCTGCTTAAGCCAGTTTGGAGGGGTTCGGGGACACCAATGACACCACAAACTAAAAACTCCCTATCTCCCATAAGGTTTGGTCCACATGTCTGGAATTTTATACAGGTGTGGTTGACAAGATGTAGAAGGTATGTGGTGATTTGCATAGTTCTGGCATAAAGCATGTCCGAGTTATTGTTATTCAAATATGACTCATTATAGACGAGGACTTTTTTGAGCCATATTTGAATTTATGTAATTTTGTTTGTGTTTTAGCCACATGCTAAACAAGCACATCTCTAGAAACTAGATGTGGTGATGTTAGATGAGATTAGATGATGAGAAGATTTTCAAATGAAGCCTGATACAGCCTAACAGTTCTTCTGTTATAAGCTTTTCCATTTTGTATACGCCAAATGGGCGAAAATTCCTAAAAAACAGGGTGGATGTTAAGAGGCTACAGTTCCTGCTGTTCAGCCTCTGTTACAGTCTTTATCACTGCTGCAAATATGTTAAAACTACTTATTTACTACCACTGCTAGCACACATTAAAGCTTCACTAGCTGTAACGCTGTGAATTATCATCATTTAATCACATCTTTGTTTTTTTCTTGTCCTCTCAGACCTGGATGTGGGTGATCGGTCCGATGTTTCTGTACCTCTGTGAACGTGTGCTACGTTTCATTCGTTACATGCAGACAGTCAGATACAGGAAGGCAAGTTTGAAAATTGTTTTGGCTCCGAGTTGTTTTGCAGGTTAATGTGCAACAACTCAATCTTGATTTCTATGTGATTTTAACACTTTTACTTTCAGATCGTGATGCGGCCGTCCAAGGTGCTGGAGCTGCAGCTGGTGAAGAGTGGCTTCAAAATGGAGGTGGGTCAGTACGTCTTCCTCAACTGCCCAGCCATCTCGCAGCTGGAGTGGCACCCGTTCACCATGACCTCCGCCCCCGAAGAGGACTTCTTCAGCATCCACATCCGCTCAGCCGGGGACTGGACCGACAAGCTCATCAGCATTATGCAGCAGCTGCCTGAAGGGGAACAGGGACCGAAGTGAGTTCTTCCAAACATGTACTTTCATGATGTTTCAGCCCACATTATGGTAGAAAAAGGACAGTTTTTACCTGTTTATCTGATTTTTATTTCAGGCGCTTTGGTCATTTTATCTTATTCTTTTTCCAGTAGAGTGATAAGTGTGAGGTTTGATTTAATCTACTGCTGGGCTGTATGATGCCAATTTTTTCTACAACTTCATGTTCAAAAACTGTTTTCCCTCCCATAAATCACCCACAGCGGTCGGCTTGTAGAAAGTCACATGAAAGCATGAATATGTGGCCAATTTGAATATGTGGCTAATTAAATAAGGTGTAAACTTTTTCAAACAAATTTACTTTTAATTTCACAGGAAATTTTCTTAATTAAGCCACTGACTGCAGGGCTCTGCACACACGATTCATTAGTATAAACAATATAATGATCCACAAAATGACTAGAATAACTGTACTGGGATAGATAAAAAGTAATGTGAACACCTCCTGCAAAATGTCATTATGGTTAATTAAAGCATTGTTACAAGTGTGGCTGAATAACAAGTAGACTCAATGATTGCAATGCCCTTTTACTACGACAATTAACAGGCTGCAACTGATTCAGATTACATTGGCTCCCTGTAGCTTTTAGAAATTGATTTTAAAGTCCTTTTTAATTGGATTACAAAGCTTTAAATGGCTTAGGCACTGCCTATTAAATAAACGTTTAAGTCCATATATTCCTGCACAAGCCCTCAGGTCCTCAAATACCCAGCTGCTCTCTCAACATCGTACTTATAAAAACATTGGAGATGCAGCTTTTTCCATCTATGTTGCTGAACTGTGGGACAACCTACCAGCAGAAATGAAAACACTCAGCAGTATCCTTTAAAAACCAGCTAAAATCTTATTTTTTAACTTGGTTTTTAATTATCTGTTCTTTAAAAAAAAGTTTTAGCTTGTTTTTATTGTTATTCATGAGTTATATATTGTTTTTTTTCTCTTGATTGTTATGTGGAGCACTTTGAATTACTTCCACTGAACGAACTGTACTATATAAATACATTTTGATTGTAAACTAGTTGAGATAAAAATCTCACCGTAAGCTCCATTAAGCAGCTGTTCTGAAGCTTTTATTCATATCACATGATCTTCATTAGCAGATTAGTTGTAATTGAATTGCACATGTTTCAAATTTCCTTTTTCCCCAGAACAGCTACTAAATAGACCCTGTGATAAGTTTGTTTGTTTGCTTTTTATCTGCTGCTAAAATCAAAAATGAACTTTGATCACAGGATGAAACATCTGTGCCCATAACAAAGCCAATGACATGCACAATAAAAGCTGATATGACTTTTGTAGCAGTGTTTGCAATTTTTATTTTTTGGCTGTCACATGTGTTTTGTTTGCAATGATAACAGTATAATGTTTTTCCTCAGAATGGGAGTGGACGGTCCCTTTGGCACAGCCAGCGAGGACGTATTCGACTACGAGGTCAGCATGCTGGTCGGTGCCGGCATCGGGGTCACTCCCTTCGCCTCCATCCTCAAATCCATCTGGTACAAATTCAAAGACTCCAACCCGAAACTGCGCACCAGGAAGGTAAGAACCCAAAACACCCACATCTCACATGCGCTTTTGACATTTAAACCTGTATATCCATTTCATCGCTGACACGCTGCTGCACATGATTGATGTCAGACAGGAACTCTTATTGTCTTTTAAATAAAGAGCGCTGTGTGTGTGTTTTCATAATACACTCATGTTAGTGGACGAGTCATCAGCAGCGAGGCCAGCTCTTATGTAAAAGGATCATTGTTGTTAACACGTCCGCATCTACTTCCTGGTTTCAGATATACTTCTATTGGCTTTGCCGGGAAACACACGCCTTTGAGTGGTTCGCCGACCTCCTGCAGGTGCTTGAGAGAGAGATGGAGGAGAGAGGCATGGGGGACTTCCTCACCTACAAACTCTACCTGACCGGATGGGATCAAAGCCATGTATGTGTGGGAATCAGTCCTCGCTCTGCTCACTTGACAGGCCGAAGTCTAGATAATTAGTGATAGATCATTTCACCTTGAACTAAAACATGTTATCTCTCTTTTTTCTTCTTCCGGTTAATGTTTCATCACAGGCTACTCATGCGATGGTTCACTTTGATGAGGAAACAGATGTGGTCACCGGACTCAAACAGAAAACTCACTACGGCAGACCCCTCTGGGACAAGGAGTTCGAACAAGTCCGCAAAGAGAACCCAACGTAAGAAAATCCTCTCTTTTTTAAAAGCCTTTTAAAATATTTTGAATTTAAACCTCTGAAATCTAACTCTCCATTAATATCTCCCTCAGGTCTGTGGTGGGAACCTTCCTATGCGGGCCTGTAGCTCTGGCTAAAGTCTTGGAGAAGAAATGTGCCAAATACTCAGACGTGGATCCTCGCAAGACCAAATTTTACTTCAACAAGGAGAACTTCTGAGCAGAGGAACGACAGAAAGCTGCATTTTTTTTACTCATGAAGGACAACACTTAGTGGGAAATTTCTTTCACTGTGTTTTTATCTTCAGACAACTGATGATGACGGAGATGTGTCGCAACCTGCTGGGTGTGTTTTGAGACACTTTACTGCACACCTACACTGATAAAAAAGAGTCAGAGAGGTCATGTTGTTTTTATCAGCACTACTCAGGGACTGACTTTATCTCTTTTAACATGAAGACATGAATCATTCTGGCCTCATGAGCCACAGTGTTTGTACTGTTTGATTATTTTAAGCTACAATACTGCTGAAACCCCTGAGAGTTCCTCGTGGTTTGAGACTTGCACAATATTTGAGATATTTTTACTGTTACCGTGACATCAGGACCTCAAAGGTTTTAATCTTTTTTTTCAGGGCTGCAACTAACAATTATTTTCATTATGAATTCATCTATTTTCTCAAGGTGAAGAATATTGATCACTGGTTCCTAAAACCCAACATGACGTCCTCAAATGTCTGAGGAAACCAGAAAATACATTTGAGAAGCTGGAATCACAGAATTTGGGCTTTTTTTAAAATAAATAACTCCAAACAATTAATGGATTATCAAAATAGTTAGCAATTATTTTAATAGTTTGCAACTAATTGATTAATTGACTTATCATTGCAGCGCTAATCTTATTACTACAGGTTACATCATGTAAAGAAATGTCTGTTTTGCATCAAGACAGCAAAGCAACTGAATGTAATACTTTGTTTATTTGATCAACATATTTCAGCCTTTATTTCCCCCTCAAGACAATTTACTTACGATCAAATACAATGTAAATAATGTTGTCGTGTTTTTGAACTAATACATATGAATGAGTGACAAAAACTACTTACAAATCTATATAAGTTACTGTAATGTGAGCTCTTAAATGTTTGCAGTTCAGGTACTGGCTGTGTGAACTACAGTTCTCACACTTTACTGGTTAAGGAAACAGGTTTCCTGTAATGGATTCCTCTGATTTATTTTTACCTGTCGAATTCACTTGTATTTCCTGATCAGACTAATAGAATGACGAGTAAGCCAGAAGAATGACAGTCAGTCACGTACCTTGTGGTTACTCATCCTCTAATGACTTGGGCAGATGTACTGTATGATTATTGGAATTTTTAAATTGTTTCACAATCACATTGTACTGTTTTCGATACACTTTCTTGTAAATAATTCCAAACTTCTTTTAAATAAATGAATAAAAAGCCAGTAAGTGTCTTTTTTTGTTGTTTTATTGACAAAACAATATCAAGACAAACAGTTTCCAGAGTTGTTACATGAAAACACCGGGCTCTGGAGGAAAAGGATGACTGCCTTTATATCTGCTCAGCATTCATCATCATCATCCTCGCAAATGTTTTGCTTTCTTTAAAATCCGCAAGCACCAGCTTCAACCTTCCATACAGGAAACAGACAATGTGATTTAAAAAAAAAAAACTATACACTATACTCCAAACTACTGAGACGTCTTCAGACAGAGGGCGGTAGGGTGACGGTGGGGGCCGACGGCGAGTCCTGAAAAAAATAAAGAAAACCAGAATCATGTCAGAAATTCCAGAGTTGCTCCATGACAATGCAAAAAAAACCCCTGAATTTTCTATGAAGGATGGAAATTTAAGTGATGTGATGGAAACAAAAGAAACTTAATCTACCTGAAACCTTCAAGTATTTCCTCAGTCGGACCGTCAGGGAGCCCCTCCTGCAGTCTTCTGAATCTGCTCTTTGAGGATGAGGATGCTCTGCCGCTGCTCCGGGGGCAACATGGCGATCTGTTCTGGGGTCAGCTGCAGGACTTGCATAATCAGGGCAGCCTACAGAGAGACAAAGACATCCTTCTATTAAATTTAATTGTCAAAGTGAAGTTGTGTTGGAACATCTCCTGCTATTGTTTCAGCTGTTATATAAAACCTGTTTCTCCCCCTCAGGTGTTACATACACAGAATAACTTGCAATCAGTGAATGAGAGAGAAAAGGTATTTGCATCTTTCTCAAGGCCACTTCAACAAGTTGCTGATGGACTACAGCTGCTCAGCTACTGTGTGTCTAACCCTGAGAGGTCTGTTATTTTTGTGATAAACCTCCTCTCATCCAGTTGGGGATTTCACCACTGCAGTTAATACCGAATTGATTCTCAGTGTTCGTGAAATGAATCACGCATGTCTTTCAACAAGTGGTAGACGTAAAATCTTTACAGATTATTATGAAGATCATTTAAAGTGACTCTTTATTGGTGATAGATCGAGTGACACTCGCCTTCTCCTGGTCCTGTGTGGAGACTTGGCTCTGCCCCGGGCTGAAGCCTCCTCCCGATGGAGGAACGCCAGAAATACCAGCAACCTGCAGGACAAACACATTTATTAGTTTTATGTTTTATCAGGAGTGTAATGATTACCCAGTCTAAAGAGAAAACATTGATTTCTTTGTAATCTTTCTTCTCTCAAACCACATTATCACATGACTTGTTTTTTCCATGTAATATGAGTAAAAGCTTTTTTTTTTTTTTAGTTATCATACAAACTAACAGTTGAGTCAAAGCAGGAGATTCAGAGTCACATATTGATTTTAGATGCTGTGTCCTCATTTCTACAGAAACTTGTATGCTCGTAATTTAATGGAGGAACTTGGGGAAGTTAACTGCCAAAAATGTAAAACAAACAGCCAAAAACAAACCCAGCCTAGATCTAAATCTTGGTGTCCTAGAATCTGTAAGACAATACAAAGCTAGCCAACCATACACTAAAGCAGGAAAAGACATCAGATGCAGGTGTTACCGGTCTTGTAGGTGGAGGAGCGTTTGGACCCATGCTATGTGGAACGGGGCCTTGCATTCCTCCTGCCATGGGAACCCTCTGGCCGGTCACTGGAACACGAGCATCCATCGCTCTAGGGTCACGGCCTGCAGGGAGACACAAAACCACACCGACCATTTACACCTCTCTAAAAAGTAAAGTGATTCATTGGAGTGTAGATTGCATAAAAGGGGAATTGTGTTTAAAAATGAAGTTAAAGAAAGTTTATCGTTGCATAAAACATAAATAAAAAAAGTGTTTGTAGCTGAGAGACGTCTTTTCTTCTTAAAACATTGTGACATGACAATAAATACATAAATTATGAAGGTACTGAATATAAGAAAATAGACAAGTTTTTATAAGAAAAAAGTATTTATGTCAAACACGACTGCTCTTAATAAATAACTAACACAGGACAAAAGACTTGTTTGATTTACAGGTATTTGGTTGCTGTGCCAGCTGCGGCTGACAAGATCTGTTACAAATAAAATGTCAACCACACGCTCATAAATGATTTCAACTCTAACAACTTCACTAACTGTCAAGCGTTTTCGGTGCAGCTACCTCTGGTTTCCATCGGGGGTCCCCGTGGCTCCATCATCGGGGGTCCTCTGGGGTCACCCATCATGTTCCGCGGTTCACCCATGGGCGGGCCTCTCATGTCCATCGGAGGGCCTCTCATATCTGGAGGGGGTCCAGCTGCCATTTGGCCCATGTGTACAGGGGGAGCCTGGTGGGGTGGAGGAGCCCCCATGTAGCCTCGGCTGAAGGTTCAGACACAAATTAACACAAAATTAAAGCAAGTTTGTAAAGCTTTATAAAATTAATTGCACAAAGGAAATTTTTTTGTCATGAAAGTTGTGGTAAATTGCTTGAATGAGCACTTCTCTAAAATACACAGAACTTGTTCAGCTACTAAGGGAATGTGATATGGTTGAAAGTCTTACTTGGGGTCTATGACTTCTCCAGTGACAGACAGCAGAGTTCCTCCTCTGGGATCATTGGGACCATCTCCCAGCAGGCCTCTGGGGGGGATACCACCTGGTACTAAAAGGATTTTAAAAAAAACAAACATATTAAACCACATAAAAACACTACTTTTTCCCCCCACTCACTGACCAGGAAATGTGTCATGTTTCATCCATTAATAAAAGGCTGTAACCCTGAATAGGCTGAAAATTCCAGGTAAGGGAGGGGAGCATGGTAAAACTCACAAAACACACAACTATGAAAAGGTGAGGGTTTGCCTGGTATAGATACCTCAGGAAACAATCAAAGGTAAAGCACACAATTAAGTACAAACTGCCACAGCCCAATGTCACAACACACAGGGAGAGATTAACAAGATGGCTGCGAGAGCAAAGGAAGAACTACACACATCAGGAGGTCAGGAAAAAAAAAAAAAAAAAAAACGCAGGAGGAAAAGGGTCTGGTCCTGCACCAAAGTCGATGAGGAGGTTCAAAACAACTGAAAAACTATGAAAAAGTCTAAACCCAGAAATATACAGAAGGTCTGACTTTTAGAATATTTTCCTACTTGCGTTTTGTAACTGATGTTATTTTGGCTGTGACAGGCCATGTGAGGAGAAAATCAAGCACAATGGGAGTGTCAGTGTTGGCTTGCTACTTCAATTATGTTAATTGCAGGTCTAATAATGAATGAATCTCAACCTCCGCAATTAACAAAAGAGCACAATACTATAAGTTCAATAAGGCAGGCTCAGATCTGTACCGTCTTGTTCTCATATCTCCTGTCTTATAAAATATAATTAGTCTAAATGTTCCATTCTACAATGAGCTGAAAGTGCCACTCCCAGACCACTTCATGAAACATTACCGTTCAATGGCACCTGGAATGCAGACTCGCAGGTGTGACTTTATTTCCAGTGAAAAATGTAGTTTTCTTATTGCCACCTGACTGTGATGTTTGTGCAGAGTTTGACAAAAGACATCTGTTTTCACATTAACCTGCTGAAAGTGGAAAGTTTCTCTGTGATCATTGAAAATCTGAGTTTAATACGTGAAGCTGCAAGCGTGATTTGTGACATCACAACCAGTTTGGAAGCCAATCCAGTAGCAACTTACATAAGTGTGATGTGGAAAATTGAAGCCTCCAGTGCACAAACACTGAGAAAGGACTTTACAGTGAAGTAGGAGACATCTGGTGATCAGTAGTTAAACTTTTGAAATGAAAAATATTTGAATATTTATAGATTGACATTTTTAATGAGGAGGAAGGAGAAGATGTAATTTTAATAATTTTTAACAAATTTACTGAATGACTTTGTGGAAAATCCATATCAGACGAATTATTGTTCAAAGCAGAATATTTTTATAAAGATGAAGAATATTTTTTTGTATGTTAAAGATGTCTTCAGCTAATCTTTAAAGTTCAGATGAAACAGCATTTTGATAGAATCTAACTTCTGTATTGTGACATATTTCCAAGAGAAACAGGATAAACAGGCAGGAGGACTTTGATTTGAACGAAAGTTGGTGTGTCATGATGATTCTTGAATACTGATTGCCATTGGTTGGTTCAGGCCTACGTGAGCACACATCATATATTGTTTTACAGAAAGAAAACGTGATTAGATTTTGATTTAAGAACCAAAAGAAATTGACTTTTTTGTGGTTGTTTTTTTTTTTTGGCATGTATTGTTATATAAGTGCACAGTATGACCAGGGGTTTGATGTAAAAAGGGTTAAAAAGGCATTTTTCATTTCATCTCGACTTTAGTTAGTTCATGACTTCACATTTCATATCAAATTTCACTATTTTCATCTCTATTCTAACAATAGATGCATAAATTGTTGTCTTCACCACTTGTGCTGTTGTTTTTCAAAGTCTGCTTGTTTTATAAAAGTGCTCCTTCACTTCCCCTGGGTTTGAACTGAGCGGTATATCATCTGAATTTTTTTTAAAGATTTTTTGGGGGGCATTTTTGCCTTTTTTGGACAGTGAGCAGTGAAGAGACAGACAGGAAACAAAGGAAGACAGAGAGATGGGTATGACATGCAACAAGGGTCCCTAGCTAGAATCAAACCAGGGACGTTGTGGTTGTGTGACATGTGCAGTAATCATTCGGCTACTGAGGCACTCCGTCATGTGAATTTCTACTGATTTCAGAAAAAGAATGAGAGTTGCAGGAAAATTTGCAGCCAATGTGTGAATAATAAAACATTTTGAACAATCTAAATAATTTGAAATCTTCATATTAATTAGGTGCTTGACAAAAAGGCCTCGTTCTGTTATGTCAAGTTCAGTAGACCACAAAGTCTGAAAGTTTACAGTTATGGAGAAGTGTAACACCCATTGCTGATTAACCTTATTTAAATGCCATGGCAACAGCACCATGGCTAAAAATACTACTACCAAAACACTGCAAAGGTCATATTAACAACACAACAGTTCAGATTCTGTTGGTTTGAGGACTTCACGGAAAGTTTGTGGTTGACTTTTTGTTGTTTAGGGTTTAATTTTTACTTCTACAGGACCAGGACTGGTAAACTCACTACCCAACTCTCAACCTGTATCGGATGCAGATCACCTATCCACATAAAAGGTTGTCTCATGTCCAGTGACACACCATGAGATTAGGATCAGACCTGCACATGTACACCTTGTGAAAAAGGGTCAACGCAGAACACTTAACTAGTCGCCACCAAGTAGACAACCTGTGCTGAGCTGATGACGCTTGTTGGACATTCTCAGTCTCCTTTTCAGAAACCCAAAGTGCAACATGGTGTGTCTTAAGTGCTCTTTCTCCTTGTATTGACAGTCATCAGGCTGTACAATGCGGTAAAACTAGAAGAGTGCTGAAGGCAGGAAGCCCAGCCTGTCTGAATTGTCCTGGACTGTCATTGTATTTTTGCGACCTGGAGCTGGTCAACTAGATCCTGAATTGTGCTTGTTTCCAGGTCCTTAATGCAAAAATGTTCTTACAATGGTAGTGTCCGAATATCAAAAACAGACCAACACCTAGATTATAATCTGCATTTTTAACATCATCATTATATGAAATGTCTTTCTGTATTTGTAAGTTTAGTTTTCTTTCTCAACATCTTCATCGTTGTATACATCATATCCAGGATTATGAGTCAACTACTTTTATAAAAGTACTACTCCTTTGTTTTTCTTTTTTTGTTACACATACTCAACATATCCAGTATGCACTCAGTAATGAATTGAAGTATTTTTATGATTTTTTTGCTATATCACAATACTATGTTGGTGTTACAGTGACACAGTTTCCTCTTGTGTTCAGAGATCATCATCCTGATTAACTACTTAACTACTGGCTAAATGTGTGCAGGCAAAAGGTTTATATTTGATTATAGTGGGCATGCAGTCTAACAAACAATAGACAGCTACAGCTAAATCCTAGAAGAATTGGGCTGTATCGTTGGACAGTGGCCACTCCATAACAGTTCTATGACCTGACAGAAGAACTGAGGGAGTACACTGATACCTTGGGGCCGCTCGATTGCAGCTTGGCCAGACGATCCTGTGGGAGAATGCTGAAGGTTTCCTGAGCCAGCATTAAAGTGGAAAGAACAGGAGACACAAGACTCAAGAGAGCAAAGCAGCACTTTAAGAGGCATTTCGAAGCATGCTCATGAGCGTCATCATTGCATGCATACAAAGAAACGGAAGGATGAGAAGGGATAAAATCAATATGATCAAACTTTTAGATACCTAATGTTAGCAAATATGTTGCATGAAGGATTCAACATGCTCAACAGAAACACTGAGACCCCATTATGTCATTTAACCAGAATTAAAAATTGTTGCTGCGCTAGAGGTGATTACTGTATCGCTCGTAAAGCGCCTCCTCCAATTACATGGCTCTGGTGACACCTAGTGATCCCAGTGAAGCATGACATGTACAAAAGCATGCACATAAAATGAGGTAAATTCTGATTAATAAATGATTTTTCAGCATTTTATCTAAATTGCTGGTAATGGATGCAAGGCAGTTGTGGTTGCAGCCAAAAAAAAAAAAGTCTAATATTACACATGTTACAGCTCAATCTGCAGCTGATATCAACTTTGAAGAACAACAGCTTAAATCATTGCATTACCTCGTCCTGATAAAAATACATGACTGTAGATTTGGTTGCACCTGCTTCAAGAGCAATGAGGAGGAAGGTTGCTTTCATCGCCACATGACAGTAACAAATCAGCTACATGTCGCTTTGACTTTTTAAATGAATCATAGCTACAAATATACAAATAAATGGTTTTGAGTTGAGCCAAATGTATGTGGCTGATCCTTCATCAGTCATGATATGAATGGAAAACTTTACACTCTTGTGAAAAATTGTTGAAACTTGTTTTTTTTTTTTTTACAAATGTTTCAAAAGAAGGCATTTTACAAATAGTATACATTCATATTAATCATTATTATTATATTATGTATTATTCACACACTATTAAATGCTTAATTACTTTAAAATGTTTCAAGTTTAAAATTGGACAAAATAAACAGCTTTGCTTTTCAATTGGTTTTGATATTTTTGATACTATAGATTTATATGTAAAACATAACCCTTAAACCTATAACTTTAAAAAAAAATTGCACATCTTATCAGTGAACTTCTCTCCATTAAAAAGTGGGCAAATTACAACAAGGACACAAAAACTAGACAGAACTATGAAACGACAGCTGTGTGGAATCAGCTTAGTGGAAATTAATGTGCCAGTTTGGAAAAAAAAAACTGGAGGAAACCTACAGAATTACAGAGACAGAAGATTTTGGTTACAGAAATTGTTG
The DNA here is from genome assembly GCF_914725855.1 of Thunnus albacares. Taxonomy (NCBI): domain Eukaryota; kingdom Metazoa; phylum Chordata; class Actinopteri; order Scombriformes; family Scombridae; genus Thunnus; species Thunnus albacares. The sequence goes on from NC_058115.1 coordinate 21,275,970, forward strand.
CCATGAGGAGTGTTTTATTTGGCCGACTTAAAACTGGAATAAATATTTGGCAAGAAATCAGTTGGGCTCATTCTGCACAAGAAACTGGTGCAATGAAACATATTAACCATCAACGGCCTACATAATGTCTGAAACATAATGATGATCCTACAACGACCAGCCCAGTCGGTGACGTAATGATGCATGCAGTTTGACATTTACCTGGAGGCCCGACTGGTCCCGGTGCAGGTACTGGTCCTGGTCCTGGTCCAGGCATAGGACCGGGGACAACGCCCATGTTGGGAGGCTGCATCATCTGAGGGGCTCCATTGACGTGCATTCCAGGCTGGTGACAAGAAAAACAGAAACAAAACATGAAACATTTAACCTAAACCTTAATTCCTTTTCACTGAATTAATCTCAATTTGTTATAAATTCTGATATGAGGCACCTGACACTATCTAATCTTTCTTAATTTGGGGACAGATTGAGTAGACAAAACATCTCAAGGTAATTCAGTAAACTTTCATTTCTAACAGATTTCAATTATTAAATCTATTAAGCGAAAGTTTCATTTACTTTTTTTTTTATACATTGGGTGTTGTCGTGCTGTTCTACTTACCACAGGCTGTGGCTGAGATACCGGCACGCTGGGCTGTACAGGAGGTGGATTGACTGGCGGTGCTCCTCCACCCTGTCCGCTGGGAACCAGTGGCTGGACTGTAGTTTGGCGATGGAGCATTTTCTGTATATGGGATATACAGAATATCATCTCTCAAATATTTGTCTTGGTTCAAAAGTGCAGGAGACTAAACTTTCAGCTCCTTAGACTAATGGCAAGGTTGAACTTTTTATTTTGTTTCGAATAACAACATTAGTTCATGTAAGATATAACTCACCAAGGCTATCTCAGGGTCAACAATCCGCATGACCACTTGGGCCTGTAACAGAGCATAGGCCAGCTGAGGGTTCTGCAGCAGCATGTTCCTCGCCTCCTGGGGACTGTTCTGCACACACAGCTGGAGAGAGAAATCAAATTTTCACCAAACAGAATCATTTTAGACCGCGTGAAAAATGACACTTCAGCAGAGCAGAAAAACAAAACTTTGGACCAGTTCGTTATACATAAAAAGAACTCATCATTTCACAAAGAGCTTTGCGGCAGGTTGCACATATTTTTGCTACGCACGTATGATTCAGATACATGTCCATCACCAACCAGGTGGTAGCATCAGCGGAAAATTTAGACAAAGACGCAAGCAACTAGATCTGTAGTATCAGGACTGGAGTCCAAAAACTCACACTCTAATCAGCATATGGTGCTGTCCCACTGACACAAGCTTTGGTGCAACAAAACACTGTTCAAGTTGGGAGGAAAAAAAAATGTCTGCAGTGTGGTGTTTCTTTGAGCTTAATGAAGCAGACTGCCAGCTGTGCAAAGATAAGACTTCTTTGGCAGAACCGAGAGAGACAGACTGTGGAGCGCAGCCTTCGGTAATAAAAGGGAGAAGAAGAGCATCTGCATACAGTTGTCAGGCTGGAGGTGATTCAAACTGAGAGAAACCTTTGTCACCATCTTTTTTGGAACATTAAAGACAATAAGTAGTTGCGCGCACACACAGGATGAGAATATTTCCTGTTGTTGAAAACTATAATTTAATATTAACTTTTCTTTATTTTCATAGTATTGAGAATCGAATATTTAAAAACTCTGCAACATTCAGTATGTTCATCAATCACACTTTGATTTAAACTTTTTGAAGGAGTTTTTATCTGACTGCCTTAATTGCAGTAGTAGATGCCAGCTGTCGTCAAAGTATTAAAATGCTGCAATTTCTGAAGTCAAGACACTATATCCTCTGCCCTATTTTGGGGAGACTGTTCTTTTATGCAAATATCCATGCACAAATTGTAATTTCCCATTGAGCCTCAGGATGGATCAGCATTATTGGATTCATACCAACACACTTATGACACTTGATTTAGAAAGTTAAAACTGTTACATGAAATTGGTTAAAAGGCAAAAAAGAGAAAATAGACCTACCTTCATCTGTTTCATGAGTTCAAACATCTGCTCTGGAGGCAGACTGGCTACAGCTCTGCTGATGGACTCGGGGGCCTCCTCTGGCTGGACATTATCTCCATAGGGAGATTCAATAATAGGGGCTCCTGTTCCCAAGCCTGTGGAAGACATAAACAAACAGCATTGTACTAACAGCTCTCAAACATATCCAACACCATAATTTAAAAGAACATACATGGAGCTCAAACACTTACTTTTAAGTTCTTCCTTGTTTTTCTCACTGGCTGCGTTGTCGACTCGGAGAGCCCGACCACTGAACTCTCTACCGTTCAGGTTCCGCATGGCGCTAAGGGCCGTCTCTTGGTCTTGATATTCACAGAAGCCATAACCCTTTGGCTTTCCTGTCTCCCTGTCATATACTAACCTGAGAACCAGAAGACAAAAATTATCATGACAAACAGTCCACGTGTTGAGCGGTGATGAAACCGAGCTGAGAAATCCCACATTACCACAGTACTATTCTCTGTGTACACCAATGAAATGACACTACTCAACAGGAATTTCAAGCTATTTAAATAAGATGATGACATGGCTTTAATGGGTCTCTTCCATAAAAAATGATGATGTCTCTGATTATTTTGCTCAGGTTTCCACGTTAGAACTGTGGTGTAAGTCCAACTCATTGTTAATTAATGTTGGAAAAACAAAGGAAGTTATTCTAAACCAAGCAGACCCGCTCTCATCACTGATACTGTGTGACCAAACTGTGGAAACCGTCAACCGTTTTAAGTATCTGGGAACACACATGGATGACAAACAGACAATGCAGATATTATATGGAGGACAGCTAGTCAGAGACTGTTTAATTAGGAAATTTAAGGGTTTGGGGGTCAGTCTTGACATTTTAGAAAAAGTGTATGTCATCCTGATCCTGGTTTTTAATATCTCTGTCTGGCACTGGCACTTGACATTCGTAAATAGAAACAAGCTGACCAGGATTGTTAAAACAGCAGGGGAGATAGTAGGCCACCAACAAAAGCCATTAAATGACCTTTACAGCACAGTTGTACACAGGTAAGCCCTGTCAGTCATCACTGACTAAACACATCCCCTCTGACCTGAGTCTTAGCGCTATAGAAAAAGATCTACAAGGGTTCTTTTATCCCAAACGTTATTAATGAGGTCAATAGCCTATAGTAAATTTAAATATGGGAATGTAGGCTGTTCACCAAGGTATGAATGCACTGACGTTGTACAACTGAGAGATCTTTGTTCTGTCAATATGTTAATGTTTTTATTTTGTGGACATGCTTGTGTTTATATTTTCCTGCCTCGGCTAGACAATAGTTTACTCTATTCTATTACGAACTATAAAATACAAAACATAAACAAATATATAAGCTTGTGTTGTTCACTTGACCTAGAAAAATCTGACTTTTATTACAGCACAATGATTTATAGCTTATACCCGGTTATAGATGTGAAATACATACAAATATAACGATGGCTAACTTAGCGGAATGAATGATTTCACTCACCTGAAGCTGACAACAAGTCCGACTTCAGAGAAGATGTCTTTCAGTTGTTCTTCTGTGGCTTCGTACGGAATGTTTCCCACTAAAATAGATATGAGATATGAATAATATGACAATAAAAAAGCTACTCAACTTATCATGAACGCTTTTGTTTGCACGCTTTCCAGGTAAACGTGTTAAGTTGTGTTGCTCTCGTTGACTTGCTAACAGCGACACTAGCCGGCTATGCACGTTAGCAAGCTTTCTAGCATTAACCGTTAGTTTATCGACATATGTACATAACTGGCAAAATATGTCTGCAACTGAAAAACTTACCAAACACAGATCGCAATGAACGATCAACGGCTGGATCTCTACTCGCGGCGGCAGCAGCAGCAGCCGCGGCAGCAGCGGCGGCGGCTACGTTCGCCATTTTGGGGACAGATTGAATGTGGCACAAGGAAATTAGGATGAGACGAATATCCGCTTGCGGGAAAAAGGCCGCGTTCAAATACCAACAGACCGACCTTTCCTAACCTCTTGACAGCTTACACCATGCGCTACCTAAGTTTTTTCTCTTTATAATTACCCAGCAGTGAAAAATAATCATTTGGCAGCCGGCTGTGCTGAAAAACAGTGTTAAAGTGGTCAGTTGGGAAAAATAGATGGCGCTGTTGTCTGCGGTTACATTAGCTTATTAACAAGTTTCTTCTGAGCACCGTGGTAGATAAAACTGAAAAAGTCTCTTAATTAAAAGTGAAACAGCACAGTAAAAGCGCAAGATGTGCTCCCGAAGATCATCTTTTCCTATACCAAAAGATTTGGTGAGTTTTTCTTTGAGAATAAGCAAGCTAACTTATCTTTTAAGTTGCATATTAGCTAATGTTAAGTCCAATTTTAGCCGTTGGGAATGGTCTGTTAACCGTTAACAACTGTAAAGCCTTATACAGGTTACATTGGTAATGAAACAAGACAAATGGAGAGGAGGTCATTAATAACAACAAAATTATAAATTTGGTACTTGGTTAAGTCAGTTCAAACACTGGTATAAACTGTCCTCAGGACAATGTTGAATGATGTTACACACGCAGTTAGTGAAGTAAAAAGTTATGGAGGCTGAAGTGTGACTAAATTGAAACATTAAAAAATCTAATTGTGCAATTAGTAAATCTACATGTAAATGTGGAAATTAACTCTTCATCATGATATTGAAATTGATGGATAAGGCCTTGATCTTTTAAAATGCCATTTTTAAAAAAAACTAGCTAGTACTCAATTTACTTTTTGAAATTCCTGTCATAATCTTGGCTATCATATTCAATTTTACAACAAATTTAAGGATTGGGCAATATGATGACATACATTGTGAATTTGTCAGCCATCAGAGATTTTGTTATACCCTTTATATCTCTGGTTAGGTTAGGCCATTGTAGGTAAATCTTTAAGGCAATACCGATTTACAGGATTGTTACATCAGTATTATGGAGGATTTTAGCCATATCACCCCTATGACCATATGTCTCCTGCTTTGAGATAAACACAGTTTATACTTCATCCACACTTTAATCTACAGATACCTTTATTTCATTTAATGACACGTGTCAATTTAAAGTCACAAAGCCAATATGTTGCACTAAAAACACTGCATACTTTTAAATGAAAGGGAGACATCTTTAAATTATTAAATTTGATTAAAATATAGTTGAAACTGTGAAAATTTAAGAAAAAATTAACTGAATTGTGAGATCAAATGTAGATGGAAAAGCCCTTTGATAAAATGAATAATAAAAAGTTAAATTAACTTCGCAAAATGATTTTATAAAATCAGAAAACAATATTTTATTTAATTTGAGGCGCTATGTGATAACTTGGCACAATACCAGCACCCTGTCAATAAGGTCAAAATTTGCAGGCTGTTGCACTTTTGACAGTAAACAACCGTGTCCTGCTTGATATATGTTCGTTATAAATAATTTTTAACAATGCATCATTTCCTGTGTGGCACTATATTTTGTTTGTTATTTTCATCAACAACTGATCAAAACAAGACATTCTTACTTTGGAACATCATGTAATATTTCACTGTCAAAAAGTCATTACAGAGACTTTTAAAACCAGAATAATCAAAAAAAAATTGAATATTGATATAATTAAATTGACATTTGATAAAATTTTTATCAGTTGTTTTCTGAATATTGTATCAACTAATATTCCATTGGCACACACCAGCCTCCATATCCGTATAATAACATCTTATATCACAACAGTTACAAGCTGGTTTAAACACTCTGGACACTGAGTTATGCTTTCAGTGTTCTTGTCTATCTCTATATCCGAATGGGATACTATAAGTATTTACCATAGTTGACTTGTTGGTTTGTCATCTTTATCTTTGTCATCATTGGTTCAGTTATTTTGGACAGGTTTTGCTTAGTTTTATGTCAACAAACTGCTTAGTTGAGTCTACAAACTAGTATTTGCTGTGAGATTATGCTCTGAAGCATCTCAAATCTTAACGGTCAGAAGCCATTGTTTAGTTGTCTGTCAGACTTTGGTGGTGAAGATATGAACATAACAGAAAGTAGTGATTTAAATGCTAGGGGTATGTTTGCAGAATCAGAAAGTATTATTATATACCATAATATTTAAGTGATAGATTAAATCATAGATGAGGGCATACCAGCAAGTTTGAGAACTGTAAATTTTTGTTTGTGCTCTCTGAGTGCTCTTATACATGTGTGAGATTTATGGCATATAACATAATCATCTTTATCTTAAAGTCCCCCTCCAATCAAAAAATGTGTTTTTCTTCGTGTTCCTACAGTTGAATATTTTAGCTTCACTGTGCAGAATGATGTATGTGCAGACTTTAAGAGGTTGGCCTATGAGCAGGATTTGTGACATCACAAATAGTTTGGAGCCAATTCTGGTCCAATAATCAACTTACACCAGGTGTGATGTGGAAATTTGAAGCCTCCAGTGCCTCCAAGCACTGAGACTTTACAGTGGAGATATGTTGTGTCCAACTTCAGAATATTCTAAATATATTTGCATTTTTATGAATTGAGGATTTTTTAATAAGGGAAAAGGAGGATATGGAATTGGATTTAAACAAGCTAATTTAAATTTGTTTGTTTTTTTTTTTGTGGAAAAACCATATCAGACACAAATTATTATTCAAAGTAGAGTATTTTACATACATCTTAAAACATGTCTGGAGGGGACCTTTAACTAGTATAACTATAGGTTTGTTGTTAATGTAAACAAGCACTTATATTCTGCAGAACCACCAGTCACATACTGTCAACAGTACAGCCAACAATACAGGAGTATTAAGGACAAGTCCTAGAACCAAATGTAAAATGACCACCCCCCCCAAAACAAAACCAACAAACTACATCATTATTAACTCCTTCAGATGGGTGACCAATTAAGGAAAAACCAATATTAAATGTCTTAGTAAGGTGATGGACCTCCAAAAGCCTCCAGAACAGCCTCAGTGCTGAGCTTTAAAGTTAATTCTTGACCTTGGAAATAGCATTTCAATGGGAAAAAGGTCCACTTACCTGGTTCTTCTGAAGCTTTCGGCCACATCTTGCAGCCGTCATCAGCAGACAGAATTTGCACAACTGGTATGGCGGTGGTTTGATGCTTCACTGCTCCTTTGCAAAGATTCTTCAAGTCTATTGACCTGTACTGGAGGGATCGAACATCATTCTTCTAAAAGATATCCCCCTTTTTTTGTCATGTTTTGATGACACAGTTGTACAAGTTGTTCCAAAATCCCTCAAAGGTGTTCAATGGAAGAGGGATCAGGTGACTGTGTGAGCTTTCATTAAATCAGTGAGTGACCTCTCCTCCCCTCTTTTTCAGTGTTTATCCTTTAATTTGTCACCTTCTTGTATTTGTTTTATATATAATAGTTTCATGAGCAAAATTACGTGTTGTATACAAAAATCATCAAAATATACAAGTAGGGCAGATAAGTTGTTAGGATAAGTTGCTAGTAAAGCGTGCATGTATAATATCAGTAATACAGTGTGATGTATTCAATCCCTATGAAAGAAATCGTGAGAAGGATAATTTCATCCAAATCACAAAAACGAAATGTCTCCCTTACTTCGGATGGTGTTAACTGTAGCAGATTACGTTTCATTGTTGTTAAGATAGTTGTGATTTCAAGGTAGAAAAACAATCCTGGTTCCACTGGGGCTCGAACCCAGGACCTTCTGCGTGTAAAGCAGACGTGATAACCGCTACACTATGGAACCAGCTGACCGTAGTCAGGGAGCTGAACTACTCATGTAGATACACAACTACATCTAATACAGTCCTGCCTTTATAAAATGATAAAACAACGACAGCGCGCTGACATTCACATCGTCCTTTAACGTTTTATCTGCTTCACGTCTGCAGGCTGCGGGTTGGAGACACAAACTGTCGCTCATCGTCAGCTCACTTTGGACATCAGCCTGGCGATGCGTCTGGCTGCTGGTGTTTCGGTTCAGCTGCGAGTCGAGACCTCTCGGGACGTTTTGCTTTTGTGGCGGATCTCTCGGTTCCATATCTGACATCTAGCGACGGGGCTGCCAGCTGTGAGCTGAAATAATCAAGTTGGGCGAGTCGACCGCATTTGTCCGTGTTTTGCAGCCAGTCGCCTGCATACACGGAGACTAACGTACTGAGATTTGCGTTTGTGGTTTAGAAAGCTGGCTGAGCTCATCCGCCCAGCATGAACCAAGCGTGCACATTTTCAAACGTGTTATTTCAACATTAAAAACTCGTCGTTTCCTCTAAAATATTGTCTGATATCTTAACGGCTTAGGCTACCTACAGTAAGTATGACAGTACTCAGAGCATTGCCAAAAAGACAAGTTAGATCAAAGCTGTTTGACAACGAGACCCACATTACAAATTACACATTAGAAATTCAATTTGAGGGCAGGTCATTAATGTGCAAAATATTTGACCACATTTTTTCAAATGGCCCATACTAACATACTGTAGGCTATACAAACATTGGCTGTGTACACAGTGCTGTTTAATCAGCCAAAGTGATGTTTTGTTTATGTTTTGAGCTGCAACTAACGCTCATTTTACTGATTGATTAATCTCTTCATTACTTACTCAATTGACTGATTCATGTTTAGTTTGTAAAATGTCAGAAAATGGTCAAAATGTTGATTACAACTTCCCAAAGTCCAAGGTGTTTTTCTAAGTAACAGTCGAAAAGCCAAACATGTTCAATTTACAATTGTACAAAACTATGGAAACAAGCAAATATTCACACTCTGGGAAGTGGACATTTTTATTTTTTCCATAAAAATGATTCAAAACTATTATTAGATTATGAAAATGATTGCTAATTAATTTTCTGCTGATCAACTCATTGATTAACTGACTAATCATTGCAGCTCTATTTATGTTTAATGTTTTACAGCTGACACAAGCCCACCTCAAAGGTTTAAACATTACACGTGTCATGTTGTTGTGACATTTAGTCAAACAAAATAACATTTTTGAGGACAATAGCATGACTTTTATGTTGAATTTCTCAAACCTGTTTCCAAAGGTGATCAACACCTGCAAGGGTCATTTGCTAGTTTAAATTATTTTCTGACTCACAGATAGTGCACCAGCTGCTTGTCACTGTTTTAAATACAAGGTAATTAGTTGTGGAATAAAGCCCACAAATCCATATCTTCATTACGAGCACTATTTTTTCATACCAATATTTTCAAACTGCTGTATCATGTATGTGATGAGCACACTTGCTCAACAGAAGGTGTCTCTCAGAGCGCTGCTGCACTGCGAATCTATCCGTTATATCTGCAAGTGTTTCTTCCATGGTCTCTGCATCAAATGCAAAATGATCTTTTAAGAGTTCAAAACTGAATTTCTAAGCCTCACAGTTACAATCCTCCTGCTGAATTCTGCTTTGAGATGTTCAGGCTGCGTGTGTGTGTGTGTGTGTGTGTGTGTGTGTGTGTGTGTGTGTGTGTGTGTGTGTGTGTGTAACCCCCCCCCCCCTTCACTAAAGTTGTGGGATGTGAGTGTGTTACTGATTGATGCATGCTCATTTTAAAGCTCCTCAGTCAAGTAACTTTCCATGTTCCCCTTTAAAATGTCCTTCCCTCCTTATTTTTGCTTATGAAAATCAGTGATCTTTAGTTCTATTCTTTGGAACTCATGTTGTCTTTGAGCAAACGATATATACACGCTTTACACCAAATACTGTATTGCTCTCCTTCCTGTCTTGAAATTGTGTGCCTTGAGCATCTTCCATTTTAACGCATTACGACTGCAGCTCTCCGGCTTTCTTGGGTGCCAGTGAGGGAAGGGCAGAAAGGCTGCGATGAAAAAATGTTGGGATGACAGCTGCATCTGTTTATCATGTGGGGTACAATAGCACACCTTGAGAGGCAGCCAGAGCTCGTATTCTCACTGATCCTGGCTCCAACACAGTGGGCCAGAATTAATAGACAAGGCAGATTCATATGTGGGCTGGATCAAAATTCAAGACATGTTAGATCTATTCCACGGGCTTTGAATTTGACAGTGATTCAATAATATGTGTATGTGATGCTACAAAGCAATTGTATAGATTTAAGATAGATAGATTACATTTTTTGGAGGCATTTTAGCCTTTTGTTTTTACAGTGGACATAGAGGTGGCGGTAAATGAGGAGAGAGAGAGAGACAAAGAGGATGACACGTAACAAAGGTCACCAGGCTGTATCAGGGACACATGCTCCGAAACCTCTAGACCGACAGGATACCACCTAAATAATATGTTTAATCTTGTATTTTATACATTCATGTGTTTATAAGAAGAAACATGAGCAAAATAATATATAAATACAAATTAGGCCTGATTCCAGGAACAATAGTCGTTATAGGAATTTAACAGTTCTTTATTATTGTATGTTTGGAGGTTAGATAAATCTGGATCAACGTGGTGTGATATACTGGACTGATATTATCATGAGTTTGGCTGCAAATCTGTTGCTGAGTGCCTGTGTCAGCAGAGAGGACAGAAGCTTTATCTATGGACGTGATCTGAGGTGCAACTAAATTTTAGCATCCCTATTTATGATGGCTCCAAATCAAACAATGGCTTGGCTATTATTGTTCTCAGTATGTTTATTTATTTTGCGTGTCTAATAACAAAATATTTTTACAAAGTTATTTCTTAAAATTGTATCATTATATTAAATATAAAATATGTGTTGTAAATCTCAGTCAGTCAGTCTCAGGTGACCTTAAAGGTGCCCTGCAAAGTTTACATTCAGTGTTTCTCGCCACACATTGAGTCTATCTTTGAGGTGTAGAAATGCACTGAAAGCATTTTCTTCCTCAAACATTTGCAAAGCTGGTTCAAAAAATATTTTAAATCGTGCATCGTTGACGTTCACGTTTGTTTGCTAACAGTCTTCTTCTTCCTCGCCTTTGTTAGCTCAATGCTACAGTTGTTGGTGCGTTATCGTCACCTACTGTCAATCAGTGGGAGGATGAAACCAATGGCAGGATGTTTGCACCGCTCTAATGCATCTGTGTGCGTTCTTGTGCATGTTCACAGTTAAAATAAAATGGGGACCTGCGTGTAAAAACTTTGCTCTATAGTGCTAGTGGTCAGAAACTCACAGGGTGCCTTTATTGCACCTTTCTGTGACATGAAATCTACACCAATCATAATGCTGGATGTAAAACACCACATTGTCCTATAAACAATATTTTTTGAATGTAACTTATTTTTGGCAAAAGCTGGGGACATTTTTTAAAATTAGAAGTGAATGTAGTCTACATAACTGACTCTTTGAGGTTACAGCTATAGACAAACACAGTGAATTAAGATTTCAATGGTTACACACCTGAAAGTACAGGATTACATTCAGATTTGTCCAAATTCTGGTCATAAACATTTGACATGTTTAATTTTAGTCATCACTGCTCAGAATGGTTCCTAATCCTCCACAACAAGATAAGCTGTGCCCACTGCCAGAGCTAACCTGCCTTGTTTGGTGTTGACACTGTAATATCTTGAAAATTAGTCATCGTGACTAAATTAGGGTTACAGTTGGTCTTTCAACTGTGTAGTGTGATCCCAGTTATACTGGGCACACCATTTGCTGTTACACGCCTGTGGCCTGTGGTGTTTTTGATGACCCTCTTCTTGCACACGCTTGTGATTCCAATAACTCTGTGGACCCTGCGCAGAAGTTGGCCTGCAGAGCCTCAGTACACTCAGTCGACACCGACAGTGTGTGCCAGCTCTATCAGTGGCATCTCTCCTTCTCCTGACTGGCCGTCTTACTCTTACTGGCCCCTTCTGTCTCATCTCCCTTGCAAACAGCTTAAGCAGGATCACCTGCCTTGCTGTTTCAGTCTGTGGCACAACATCTGGCATAAAGAGCCAGTGAATTACAGAAAAAAAAACATTTTATCGTTCAAACCCTGTGGTGTCTGTCCATAAGGGTAATTTCAGTTTTATGTGCCAATGTGCTCACCACCCCCCTCCCTCCCCAGAAAATCCTGACCCCACCCCAGTTCAGTGGGGACGAATATAGTTTAATTTGTGCTGCTTTAAACTTTGAAAAATCTCATTTTAAAAACTCAGCAGCAATGTCCCAGTTATTCAAGATAATCCACAGACCTCACTGTCAACACTTTCCATATGGGTTCATTTCTTTAGTAAAAACTACAGAGGTTCCAATGAAAACTGCTCACAGTGAGGTCTGTGCATTATCCAGAGTAACCAGGGGATTGTTTCAAGAAAGAAATTTTGCTGTTGAGATTTTTTAAATACTTTGACGACCACAAATTGAATTCCAATCACCCCATTGTGCTGAGGTATCCGCAGAAAACTCACAATCAGATATCTCAAAACCTCTTTCTGACATTTTATCAACTAATCGAGAAAATAATCAACATATTAATCGATAACGAAAATAATCATTAGTTGCAGCCCTATATATTATATATATATCTGTAATTTGGGTAAACTGACTGTTGGCATCTGTAAAATGACACCAACTGGTCCTCCGCTCTCCTCAATGGGTGATTCTTCAAATGCAAGAAATCTCCATTAATGCAGAGGGAGCTGTCCTAAATATTGTACTGTATGTGTAGCTCTTGTCTGCAGAGGCCTTGAGTTTGCTCCGGGGCCTCTGACAGCGTTAGGGAACATCTTCATTGTTCCTCTCTTGAGGCACGAGGAACATGAAGTAATTCAGCCTCAACTGTGCGGAAGAGCTTCAAAGGGCCAGTTGCACACTGAGACATGGCCTAAAACGTCTACTTACATCTTATACCTTCTTGGTCTATTCTCACCATCCCACTGGTTAAGTTTCACCCCATGAGAGCTTTCTACTATGCTAAATCTGGGCCTTCAACTCACTAGCAGTAGCCAGTAACAGTAGCCCTGATTCGTTCACGGACTTAAGCCACTTTAACAAGCTTCTAATAGGTTGCCAGAATGTCCTGACCTTAAGTGTCAGGTCCACGTATCTATGTAAGAGGTTCGTGTGTAATTTAGAGCTGAGACTCTTAATCGATCAACAGAAAATTGAATGGCCATAAGTGATAAATCATTTAAGACATTTTTAAAGCAAAAATGTCAAAAATGTACTGGCTCTGGTTTTTCAAATATGCATATTTGCAGGTTATTATTATAGTCAACTAAATGTCTTTGGGTTTTGGACTAAAGCAATTTGAAGATGTCAACTTGGGGTCTTGGAAACTGCGGTTTCTCACAAATTTTGATCAAATGATTAATCAATTAACCAAGAAAATAATCAGCAGATGAATGAAATAATCATAAATTGCATCTCTTGTGTAATTTAAAGCAAAAGACAAGGGGGGAAAAAGCATCTTTCCCTTATTCATCATAGCAAAACTAGATGTTGCCAGCTACTGTATATGCACATTTATCTCACTGATGATTATTAGATTTGTTTGTGCGCCAGTGTCGTGCCCAACCTCTATTTATACTTTAAGAACGTCGCATTTGTCTCAACTCATTTTCTTGTGTCATGTTGCCAAGAGAACAAGGAACCAGGCGTCTTTCACAGAACACATTTTAACGTGTCACAGTAAAGGAAAGCACAGGTTTGAATAATGAAATTAATGATGGCTGAATTCTATTTAGCTGCTTCACTTTCAGGGTGCCGGTATCTTGTGTGTTGGCTCACAGTCACACTTTCATGGCTTTACTGTACTGTATGTCACACCTGTGCTTTTCCTAACATGACAAGCCAAAATGTCTGCAGTGAAAACAGCCTGTAGCTGACCTCCCTTTAAGCAACTTTTCAGTGTGTGATTTAGTATTAGAATAACAATCCACTTGTCCACAGATTTGCATTTAAAGGTTGAATCTCAGCTATTACAGACATTGTCTATTGGATGTCAGGTAATGGTGTATCTGTGTATGATTCAGTTGTGTCAGGTGGTTATTAACAATGATGGATTATAAGACAATTGGCCCCTTTTCACAAACATCTCAAACCCCTCATGCCACTTGTGATAATTTTTGCATTAATTTCAGTGACATTTTGCAGGTTAACAACAACTCTAAGTGCTGCTGGTAGTTGAACTGCACGTGAACTTTTTTTGTTCACACAGGAAGTGAAGAGAGACAGTGTAACATCTCTCCAAAGCTTCCCGCTGCAACACATCAACACTGACCCCCAATCCACAAACGTTATACAAAAGACAGTATGCAAAATATAGAAAACCACACAAAGAAACCAGAGCAGACACACATATTTAAACTGCCCGACTCATTTTAATGTAGATTTACTGTAGCTTAGGTCTGCAACTGTAGGAAAAAATAAGTGATATCAAGAGCAATAAAACATGATTGGGACATCCCTACTTTTTACTGAGCTCTTTGACTTTACAACAAAAGCTCTGGGCTTCAGGGACCCTCGCTCCTGAGGCCCCTGAACCTGTCAAGGTAGTCCTGTTCAATAATCCAGCCATGGAAATAAAATATTAAATGAGGCTGCATTTGTATTTGATTTTAAACATCCTAATTTTTCAACAGTGGACATAAAGTCAGACTCTGCAGTGTAAGTGCGATGATGAATTGGACTGTAGATGTTGGTGTCGAAGTCTAAATGGCAAAAGAAGATGTGTTTTTGAAGTTGTGATGATTAAACAGTGTGCAAAGTATAATTTTCAGCTTGAAAGCTGACAAACACTATATTTTATTAATGTGTGGTCACTGTAATTGGACTTGAAGACATTCTTTGTCAAAATGTCCTCCAAGCAGCATATGTAAGTCTCTATTGTGTATATGGAGTAAAAAGCGACAGAGTCTGCCCCACAGGGAATATTTATCTGACTCCAGCGAAGTCCCCCTGCAATTAAAAGATTCAAGCCCACCGAAGCAGCAGTCTATTTGTTATTCACCTGTAGGGCTTTACCCGGCGCTAGGACCCAGGGTGCGCGATTTTCATCTCCAGCTGCTGCAGACCAAAAACTGGCAATAAGGGAAGATCGCGAGGACAAGCCAAAATTACATACTGTATTCATTCTACTTTAAAATCACATCCCTGGCCCCGCACGGAAGCCTCTCTGTAGACAACAATCGCTTGTTGCGCTGTGTGCAGGCTTTGTGGCTGTAGACAGCTCGGAGCGCAAGGTAAGACGGTGCAATACCATGCGATTACTAATAACAAAGGCGTTACGGGCGAGCAGGGGGCATTAAAGGGGGCATTGCACAACGCTATTGAGGGCGAGTAAAACTCTTCCAAACTTTGACCTGGATATCTGTATTTTCTAGTTGTCGGTGTCTTGCAGGAGCCACAGTAGTTGCGGTGATGTCTCGCTGTTATCCCGCGGCATTATGTAGGATCGTGTCACATGTATGCTATGGAGAGCCAAGTTGTGTGTCGAGATGACATACATGAGTCCGCTTGTCCATGCGTGTCGGCTGTGGATGCAGTCGGCTATCCAAACGCTGACACAGTAACTATATATGAAGTGATGTATTTCAATGTTAGACTGATAATTTGACATCATCTGGACGGCGCATCGGGCCATCCATTAACCTGGCAAATAAGAAGAATCACCCTTGACTGTTTCAGTGATCGGCTGCCATCCTCCCCTCGTTTGTTGTAGAATAATTCATTACTTATACCAAGATGGAAGAATAATGCGCTTGATTTTTACTCAGCGTTCACCCCCCGCCGCCTTTCCAACCTCGACATTCAATATTGACCAGGTGAACCACGAACTTAGACGGGACATCCTCGTCGCTATAAACCATGGCGGCCTAAATAGGGTCGATAATCTCCAATATGACTCACAGATAGATGACCATGTATGCCCACTTTGAAGACGACATTCTTCAAAAATCAGGCCTTCGAAATAAACAACGTGCCTTCATCTGTGCTATCGCAGTTGTATTCCGCACATATAGTGCATGTGCGGAATACCACATCCCCGCTCGAGAGATTTATAATTGCATGCATAACAAGTTTTTTTTTTAATCCCACCGCTTCAGACATCCGATGTGGAGCCTGTGAACCAAACTCGTCTATAATTGGTGAAGCCCCGAGCAGCCGGTCACTACCGGGATAGCTCTTGCTATCGTTGAGGTCTCCGGGTTACCCCCGGCTCACACACAATGCGATGTGTCAGCTGCCGAGTTTGTGATACTCCTGCTTTATGCCGACACGGTGCTCTACGGCGTTCCCCTTTTTTCTGATCGGCGTTTTTGGTTTCCTAATTTCACATTTGGCCATCTGTCAACGATTTGGCTGCTTGCACGCAGCCATTACTGGGCGAATGGCGAAGGGCATGTTAGAGGCTCTCACACACCGATCCACTCAGCGATAGGAAAGCAGCGAAATAGTTTCAGCTCGTACTGCTCTCGGCGGATGGACAGGATCGTTGTCCTGCACCGCCTTAGTGGTCAGGAACGACACAGATCGTGCATGGTTGTAAACAAACTCTTTTACTCGCACGACGATGTCAGCCTCGCTGTAAGTGCACGGTTATTTCCTCACCACCACAAGTGTTGAGAAAAGTAGGAAATTTTGTTGGCCTAAAGGAGTGGATACCCTTGTAAACAGCAGGCCTGCTGCTCGCAGGATCCAGGTAAGACAAGTGGCCTAATTACACCAGGGTAACCTGTGCTGCTTAACTACTGTGCCAAAATGTGATTATGGAATAAGAGAGCTCCACATTCAGTCACTGTTTTTCTTTGGGGGAGAATCAGACAAGTCTAAGTACAAAATTATTGACTGATTTGATGTTTCAAACTTTTATCTGTTTGCCTGTGTGTGGCTGGAAGTGGCAGATGTGTTGTCATTCAGCTCAGAAGAACAAAATATGAGTTGTTGGTCCACAGCTCATTTGTCTTTGTTTTGCAGACATAGTCACATTTCAGTTAAAGAGAAGCTGATCTTTTGTTTCAGTGTGAACTTGTTCAGAGTGATTAAAAAGTTGTAAGCAAAAGAGGATTTAATTCTATTACAAATGGTGTAATTATGTAAATATGATATCACCTTCACAGGAGGTTCCTTTGTGCATCATTTTATCTGTTAGACTTGTTGGCTGTTTGTGTCTGAATGTGTAGAGTTGCTGTTTTAAACATGTTTGTTTTGTTGTCAGCAGGATGATGGGTACTGTCTTTATGAATTTGCCCAGCATGTCTTAATTGTGAGCAAAATTGTCTGGTAGAGAACTGAAAGACGGCTAAAATTTAGTCATGTCCAAATTGTAGTTTAATCATGTGCCTGAATCCAGTTAAAACCTGACCTAATATAAGAACAGGAAATGTCATTTTGACACACTGCACTGCAAGATGTGGATGACGGTGAATTGAAAATGCACTGCAGAGTGAATGGCCTTTTTCTTTGCCTTTGTTAATATAAATAATCAGTGTCTGTTAGAGGCAGCACTGACAAGATGTCTTCACACTGTCATAACCTGTCTGGTCAACCTATGGGGAAATTGTGAAACTTGGGTTCAGTACGGTTGGGGTGTAGTCAGTCTTACTGACAAACAGTGAATGATGAAAAAGTTGTCTTTCTATTTATTTTGGATTAATTTTGTGTTTGTGCATTTTCAATGAATGGCAGCAAGAATTTGGAGGTAGATAAATAATAGACTACTGGCTTATCAGATCCCCAATCTCACCCAGGACTGAAGAATAAAGCTCATTTCATATAATGAGAAGACACAAGTGGGGTTTTTGCTATAACAGCCCGCTGTCCCCTTGTAAGCAAATGTTTTGTTGTTCCAGGTCTCTTAATACAACTGAGCTAATGGAGGTCAGCGCTGGGGGCCCTGCAGTCACAGCCAAACCTCATTAGTCTATGGCATCAGCACAAATTATCAATACTTCCTTAAAGGTTACATGCCTCACATTGTCACAGCCTTTTGAAATCCTACATGGAAATGTGTATGAAAGACTTGAACGTTGACTGTCCCCCCCATCATCTCAGAGCTAGTACATCAGTCTGCAGCCTACAGCATGCAACTGGAGTCCCTCCAACACCCGGAGTCTTGCTTCCTCGTGTTAATTCCCCTGCAACAGACCCAAACCTCTCCCACTCTTTTTTATATTTTGGCAATTCCGTTCAGCAACCATCACCCACTCCTCCGACTCTGTTAATTGGCCTGATTGGCCGCTGAAACGCGCACACCCGTCCAGTCCCACTCGGAGCCTCCTTTGGTTAAGAAAATACAGTTTATTACTTCGTTACCCCGATAAGCCTTTTCAGTTTAGCGCACCGTTACACTCTTTGGTCGCGATCCCCTATTCCCCTTGAGCGACTGGAGCCCGCGTTGCATGCCGGTACCTGCAGTCCTTACCCCTCCCAGCCTCTCCAGCGTCTAATCCTGGGCGTGGATAGCCGAGCACTACATCTCCCATGATGAAACCGTGCACCCTTCTGCCCCTCTCTCACTCACTCTCTCTCTCTCTCCCACCAGACTGGAGACTGGAGATACGGAACGGACTGTCTTGACGACCCCCCCACCCTCCCCTCCTCCTCCTCCCTCCTTCCCTCCCGCCCCCCCGGACCTTTAGAGCCGAAAACCGTCGAGATTAGTGAGCAGCCACGGACGGCAGAGGCGAAAGGCTGGACACGGCCGTATCCGAGTCGTCCCTGTACGACGTTCACATGCCATCTGGATGAGCGGGTTCGTAACTGTTTGTGTCATTGGACATCTTTTATCTCGCCTGCTGATTAGCTTTGCCATTATTCAATATTTCTGAGAGAGAGAGAGAGAGTCTTTACGGGGGTGGGGGGGTGGTGGTGGTGGTGGTGGTGGGGAGGAGGAGAGGAGAGGCTTCGTGGGTCGGGGGGCTCTCGGTGAATGCCTTTCAGTCAGTCCACCAAAGGGGCCGATACGAGACGGGAGCACTACACATTAGGTCGGCCGGGGATAAATAACAGTAGCCTGCCTCAACATGTAAAGCACCGGGAGTAAATGCGAGGGCTTCGCGGAGACTCCGCTGCGCAGGGAGCTGGAAACCTACTCATGGTGGTGGTGGTCAGCGGAGTTAAATATATTGTTTGCCCTCTCTTTTTTTTCGAGGCAGTGGTGACCGCTCCAGCAGCACAAGCCTGCGTAATAAGTTGTGTCGCCCACCCCGGTGTTAGTTGTCCAGCTGGCTACTTTTTTTTCTCCTCTCATTTGCGAGTAACTCAATGCAGTCAGCTTCTGTATTATCAGCGGCTGAAATTGATTATTTGTTTGTTTAAAAAAAAAAACGTCCACAGGCGGACAGTGTTACTTTGTCGGGTGTTCGCGGGCTGATGAAACAGGATAATGGTCGTCAGGAGTTTTGTGTTTGGCTCTTCTCTCTTGTTTTCTGTGTGGCTTTGCATTCATGTTGACTTACCTTATCAGGCGGAGATGTGACACATTGTGCTCCCTGCGACACATCCAAGCTCTCTCTCCTCTCACTTGCTAATAATCCCCCCCCCCAGCCCACAAAAAAAACAAAACAAAACGTGTCTTTTCATCTCGAAAAACATTTAAAAATTTTATTCAGACAGAAAGGGAGTCCGTTTGTTGCCTGTGTTTGTTGTCTGTGGATGGACTGACCACCTGAGAGCCAGTTGCCATTCTCCTCATTATGGTAACTGCTCGCCATCTCCAGCGAGAGAGAAAAGAGAGAAAGAGAGCGACCCGGAGCTCTCCAGAGTTTTTCCGTGCTGATATTCACAACAGAGGAAAACGCGATGTTTTCAGAGTGCCACA
Organism: Thunnus albacares; assembly: GCF_914725855.1. Lineage (NCBI taxonomy): Eukaryota > Metazoa > Chordata > Actinopteri > Scombriformes > Scombridae > Thunnus > Thunnus albacares. Next base: position 21,295,710 of record NC_058115.1, read on the forward strand.
ACATGCATGTGGTCTCATTGTGTGCACTTTTTTCAGATGTGACACCGGGACGTGTGCTGGACAATGAGCTTGACCGGGTTGGGAAGTAGGCTACAAGCTGAGTGACAGAATAATGTTGGTTTCTTCGAGGCTTGTTTCTTCTCAAAGGTAATGTCAGGCCTGACTTTGTTTCGTCTTGAGCGGCGTTGCCCACGGCGTGTGTGTGTGTGTGTGTTTGTGTGTGCGGACTACTGCATACATTTATTGGCCTACATCAGAGCGGATGAATTCAAATGTTGTGACGGAGTAGACCGCGTTATGATCGCAGCACAAAGACAAACTAGCTGTGAGCAACTGTTGTGGTATGATGATGAGTGCAGACCCTCCTTGCACTGAGCGGTATATCTGCATCGCTGGATCCCTTTCAGTCCGTGTTCGCATATTCCAGCAGAGATGTTGTGTCTGTCATTATGTGCACAATATTTGTTATGTTTGACTGACTCCAGGGTGAAACATTTTCCATTCCACCCCCTAAAGCTTTGACATAGATTTTTTTTTTTTTGGCTCGTCCCTTTTTGTTGTCGTCTCATTTACTTGCAGATGCGCTCGTGTGCGCTCACCTCTACCCTCGTACCAGGGGCTGTCCTAGCGTGTGTCGCCTGTGTATGTGAGAGTGTTTGAAATGTTTGTGTCCGGATGAAGTCAAGCTTGATTAACTGTTTGTTTGTTATTATTATTATTATTGTTATTATTATTATTATTATTGATAGTTTTGTGGATGGTTAGGATTGTTTTATTCTGATGTGAAAACGTTTTTTGTGGGAGTTTCAATAGAAAAGAAATTAGGGGGAATTTTATGTCTAATTTAAGACAAGACTGATGACCAACACATTTAAAGAACTGCCTTTAACTGAGATGGGCAGCTTTATTGTAATCATAAATAATCCTATAAGGAGGAGTGCCTCCAACTACCCAGTTATATACACTATATCCCTGAACCATACAGGCAATTAGCAAAACTTTGAATGATCTATTTTGCACCACAATGCATTGCTTGATCAGAGCAGAGCACAATGAGGCAACAGTATAGGATCATTTGAGCCATCACAGCTGATTACCACTAATGGATTGATTATGAACAGGCCGACAGAGGACAGGCACAGTGGCCAAAGGGGTCACATGACCCCTAAGCAAGACCCTCTGTTTGATTGTTATAAGTATGTCTTATTGGAAAATCACAGGGTTCAGTCAAAACTAAGGGTGTTCCGGTCACCTTTTTTATTCCAGTACTTTAATGTTGAGTATCTTCTGATGAAGTGTATCATCTTATATTTATTTTTGTCATATTTTTGTACATTTTTTTTCCTAATACAGCTGCACTGAGCACAATTAGGCTGTGGTAATCCCACATTAAAATTAGCAAAACAAGGTAAATATTTCTGACAGTTGTATGAGTTAAATAAATTGCACCAAAGGTTCCTTTTGATGGTTTCCTGTAATATTCAATATCCAGTAGTATTTTTTTTGTGTGTGTGTATATATATATATATATATATATATATATATATATATATATATATATATATATATATATATATATATATATATATATATATATATATATATATATATAAAAACTGTGGAGAGGGGTGTCAGTGTGATGGATCTGCTGTGGCAGGAGGGTTTTGGGAGGATTTCATCTCGACATCTTCATCTCTTTCATCTCTTCATTTCTTCTCTTCATCTCCAACCTGAACAAAATAGTTTCAACTAACAAACTTACTGAGTCAGTGTAAAAGTAGAGTCAAGGGTGATCTGGAAAATGGAAAAAAAAACATGTAAAACAGCCATAAACTATGTGGAGGATGATCTGGTAGTTAGGAATGGTGGGCTTTCATGTGTCTTTGCCCAGGCTGACCCATTTGGTCTCATTTCACTCGCTGAAAATCTCCTTTTTTATTAAAGATAATTTGGTTTCTTGGTCGATGAACACTGATAAACTGTTGTGTTCCCCGCTTGTAAACAAATAAAGCCAAAAGTAACAACACAACAGATACGTTCCTCAGTTAACCTCCCTTCTCTTTGCTACCCTGATATATCTCCCTGCTTGGAGGAAATTGTAACATATCTGGCCTCTGAGCCCATCTCAAAGAAGGGAAGTTTTCAATTGCCCAATGTTGGTTACTCTGAATCAATTACCGTTGCATAGAATAGACCTTATTCCTTCATGGAGGATTAAATGAAAGTCTTTTGTGTAATTGAAACGAGACTAGCAATATCACTGATCACATTAAGTGTTCTTTTTTCTCCTCTGTGTATTCTGCAGCATATCACTGTATTTCAAGGAAAACTCTCACCTGACTGACTCAGCTACCCTCTGAGGCATGTTGTGATAAAGAAACACCTATGCAGGTAATTGTTTTTTTATTACAGTTAGATTACTAGATTAGAGCATTATTTTCTCTTATCTAATTAACACTGGCTTCATGAACTTCTCTTATTACTCAGGTGGATCCTACACTAATGAATGTTGGGGATGGAGGCACGGTGAGCAGAGAGATCAGTGCTCCAAATAAAGCGTCTACTAGTATGGTGGGAAATCCCCCCCAGACGCTACCCCCTGAGTTTAGAGGAGATGTTACCCTCAGTCAGCAAAACAAGACCACTCCAACAACAGACTGTAAGACAGTGAAAGCTTGCCCGGACACTAGCAATTACAACCACAGCCCTGAGCTTTCTCCACCTCAACAGCCCAACAATGCACCAATGTCAGGCTCAGCCCTCACCAGCTCAGAGAAGAGAGCAGAGAAAAGGGCAGAGGCCCCTAAACTCAAGGCTGATGGTGCAGGGGTCTTCCCAACTCCTCAGTGGTCAAGTGGTGTAAAAGTCAGCCGGGAGGAGTCGCTCAATCCCTGTCACAGCAATGTGACATCCAGTAAGAAATCACACACGCAAACACAATCTGTGCAAAGTGCTCCGCCTGGGTTTCAGTGCTCCACCATGTTTAAACCAGCCCAGCCTGTTGCCTTCCTTCCTTCCACCAATTTTTCCTCTCCACTTTGTAAAATCACTCTTCCACCAGCATTGGGTCAGATTGCAGCACTGAGAGAAGCCACAGCCAATCAGTTTCAGAAAGAAATTCAGCCTCAAAGCTCAGGTGTCGGAGGGACACCTCTCATGCGGACCTACCCCTATCCGTTCTCTGTGGGCCGGACTCCAGCTGCAGAGAAAAAAGCGTCAACCTCCAAACTTAAATCTAACCACTCATCGAGTAAAAACACCAAATCTGCTGGAGAGCATAAGTCTTTAGCTTCGGTGGTAGCCTCACCAGCTATCGCCCTACCGTTGCAGCACCCATCATTACCTTCTGCAGCACCCACCCACTACACGTTGTCTCCCACCGCTGCCATTTGCTGTGGCTCTGCACTGGCCAGCATCACCTCTCAGAGCAGACTGTTGAACCATGTGGAGAAGGGCAACAGCTTAGACAAGACAACCATGGGCTCTCTGAAAACAACACCCCCCTCTGCTTCAGAGGACCATACAGTAGCTTGCTCGATAGAACCAAGGGATGTACCTCTTGATTTGTCTGCTAAATCAAAACGTCCAAAATGCATAAATGACCCTCCAGTTTCTATGATGGAGCCTCATAATAATGAGTCAAATCAGAGAGATTTTCTGAACTCAAAGAGGACTCATTCTACATCTTATAGTTCAGCTGTGCAATACCCTATCTTACCCAATACACACAGAAATGGATCACATCAAAAGCAATTAAATAGGCCTCAAAATCACCAGGTCCCTGAACCTAAACCATCTTGGGGCAAGGGATCTTCACAAGACCCCATAAAGAACATCCCTGGAACTTATGTGGGTGTTGCTAGCCCTATACTGGCTTCTACCCTTCGGGGCAAAGATGGAAAAGGGACTTTTGCAGATGAATTTCAGAGTTTTGCTAAGCAGGAGTTTATATCTATAATTGACCAAGGAGAACATCTGGCCTCAGGAGGAAAGAAGCCATCCTGTCTGATGAAGGGCAACCAACATGCTCATAGTGTTAAACACGTTAAAAACACCAGCACAGCCATAATTAAAAACAGTCCCATTAAAGGAGCCCTAACGACTGCCCTGTCAAGCTCTGCCAATGCTCAGATTCATCAGAAGTCTGGAACTGGCAAATCAGCAGTGCCATACTCTACCACTGCTGTCAGTCCAGCTTGGCAACAGCCGTCTCATCTTCCACACCAAGCGTCCTCCGTTCAGAGAAAACTCTCGCAAGGATCCCTAAAAAACAAGACCGCCGCAGCTGAAGAAGGATCTAAGTTTCAGAGTGCCCATCAGAGCCCGTCCAATACTGAGGATGATAAGTGGGAGAGAATGTCTCCGCTCTCTAACCTTGCGTCCATTGTAAAGCAACAAGCTCTTGAAACAACAGCACTGACAGGCAAGGGTAATAATCAAGCTCCACCTGTTGCATCAAGAAAAGCTGACGTTCTGAATCTGCTCACAGGCAGCCAGGACGCTCAGTCCAAACATTCTTCTGCTTTTGAATACCCACCATACTGGTCTGTGGAAAAATGGCCTGGTGTGCCATCTCAAGGGGATTCAACTCAAGCTATTAAGAGACTTGAAAAGGCGAATGCAACTGAGCCTTTGGAGAATAATACTGAGATACACACCAGTCAGGGAGAACACATGGGACTACAAGCGAAGCAAAGCTCCTCAAAGCCCGCAGGCCAGTCTCATATCTTTGGAAGCAATGCATCAACAAACGGGAACAGGATGGAGAGCAAACTAGCCCAGGTGTTAGAGGGGGAGATATTGAAGAAAGAAAGTGGGGCGTCAGAAAGTCCTCCCAGTGAAAAATTGGAAGGCATAGTGGCGTCTATTCTCACGGGCCAGTGCACGGGGGGAGGCGACAAGTTTGAGAAGAAAACAAACGGAACCAAAGAGGAGTCGCCAACCAAAGCAAAAGCTGCTGCCATCAAACAAAAGAAAACCAGTCCTAAGAAGCCAGTAAAGGAGAAGTCACCAACAGACCCATCGAAGAAGGCTGCAGGAAAGAAAAAGCAAGACACGGAAAGTACTCCTACCAAAGTGTCTTGCCAAAAGAAGGTAGAGTATCCAATGTGTATGTGTTTAAGTATTATTAATGCCTAAATGATCTTTGTGTATTTCTTATTATCTTCCTGTGGTAGAATTTTAAGAAAATGATTAAGAATCTTTCCATATAACCAGATCTTGACTAATGAATTGCGCATATACTGTATACTCTTTCATAATATGAATCCATGACTGATGATTTCTTCCAAGGGCTTATGTGAGTCTGTTACCTGCTCTACATCACCATGAAAGCCTTGCGATCAATAGCATCCAATACAGCGCGCTCACTCTGTCCCCTGTGTATTTTTCAGCAGAAGAAACGATGTGCACCTGTGCTGGAGAAGAGTCTATCAGCAGGAAAACTTTCTCCACAGAGTAAAGAGCAAACTCCAAGGGACAAGATCAGTCCCAAAAAGGTTGAGCAATCAACCCGCAACAAACCAGGTATAGTCTTTGTTTCTTAAAAGCCAGTGACATTTACAGCCTCAAAAAGTTCACACAGCATGCCCAAATTTCTGATATCTATCGCAAATTTAGTGACGCTCAGTTGTGTCAGACATGTAACCTTGTATTGAGCTTATGGTAAAATTACTTTTAGTTCTAGAGATAAATACCCTTCAGTCAGCCTGTGTAGTATGGTAGTTTGTTGCAGACAGAAAATATCTCACTTATTGTCTGGATGGAATTCTTTTGATGCCACAGAAAAGATGTCTCACTCATACCCGTATGCGTAGAAGCTGGTGTGAGAGTAACAATCAAATGTGATTTAATCAGTTGCAGATAGCGGCAGCAGTCCTCAGAGTGTAGAGACTCCAGTCTCTTTGAATAGCTCTGCCATATCCAGCAAGGAGCCTGATGCTACAGACAGCTCCTTCCCAAGACTGAGGAGAGGACGACGGCGAGCTGATGAGGCCAGACTAGACCTCTGGGGCTTTGCAACACCTTCTCCTCCACCTCCGCAAATTCCTCCTCCTCCAGCTTCCCCATCACCCCCTCCAACTGCCACCCAACCCGCCCGCCGTCCAAGAGGGAGGCCTCGCTCAAACCCCTTGCCAGAGCGAGTTTTTCAAGGCAAGGGCAAGACAGCCAGCGCGGAGGGTGACACCCCTGCTCACAAGAAACGCCGGCGCTGCCGTAGCAAAAAGTATCAGACAGGGGAGTACATCACTGAGAAAGATAAGTTGGAAGATGGAGAGCACCTTGAAGAATCTGACACCCTAAGACAGGACAGGGGAACTGCATCAGGTACGTAGTGTCTCTTCAGGGATCAGTTGAGTTTCCAGTTAACTGTTTCCAGCCCGGTTTTAATTAAAAGTGCAGATGTTAGTTACGGATGTAATGAGAACAATAGAGAAAGAAACATTATTTCACATTTGAGTGTAGCAGCTTCAAGTATTCAATCCAGGGCTGAAAAGTTGATTGAATAGCTGACTTACAGAAAGTTATAACAGTAATTTTGGTTATAAAATATTCAATTGATTATTATCAAGTAAACACACCAAACATGAGTTGGTAAAAGCTTCAGAAATAAGCCTGTTTTTTTTTCTGTTTTATACCATAATAAACCTTTGTGGCAGCTGACCAGGCTAAGGGACAAAATATTTGGTCATGGTTGTATTATTTCTAACGTTTCATAGATTAAGTGATTCTACGTCTTTTAAAGAAGTAACTGATAAATGAATCTCTACTGACAATAGTTGAAGCCCTGTTACCGTCTGTGGGACAAACATGCAGCCACTGGACTGCACCTGCACCCTTAAGACTGTCAGCTGATGTAAAGAAGCAAGCACACTAGATTCAAAGTCTGTTAACCTTGATATTCTATAAATGTGTTGTCCTTGTATTTTATGCTGTCAAATGGCCAAATTTAGAAGTCAGATTGGATTGTTAGAAATATATTTTAAACATAATTACTGCCTTTATAATTAAGGTATAAAGAAGGCTCACCAAAACAGTATAAAATGACTGTTTACACTGTCAGTCAATAGTTGACTTGGACTGATGATTCACAACTGACTGTGAGAAATCTCAGTTTGGGGCATATATATATATTTATATATATATATATAAAACATATTATATATACAATATATCAATGAGGATATTCAACAGTACATTGGATGAAAATTACTAAAAGTATTGAAATTACACAACAACTGTATTTATGTATGTCAAATATAAAATAGGGCTTCAACTAACATTTATTTTCATTATCAATTAATTTACTATTGTGTTCTTGATTTATCATTTTATCTGTATCAGAAACTAGTGAAAAATGCCTGTTATAATTTCTTAGAGGTCATTGTGACATCTTCAAATGTCTTGTTTTGTCTGATCAAAAGTCCGAAGATATTCAGTTTACTGTTTTGTGTGACACAGAAAAGCCTCAAATCCTCACATTTGAGGGGCTGAAACCAGCAAATGTTTTTACATTTTTACATTTAAAGAAAAAGACTAAAACAGTTATCCATTATCAAAATACTTGCCAGTTAATTTTCTGTTGATCGACAGATTAATCGACTAATCATTGCAGCTTTAATTTTGAATTCAATTTCACTTCTAAAGAACAAGACATATTACGAAGATAACACATTGTGCATTTTGCATTTTATATTTATGAGTGCTAAATGTGTGTCACAAACATAAGACCATATGCACAGTGTGTATAGAAAGTGTCAATATGTACAAGCAGAGAACTCACAATATGACAAATGTTGCCTGACACAGATTAGCCCAGAGCGCAGGATTGCAAAAAGCACAACAGAGCAGCTCGTATACACAGTGTAGGTCCCCTCCTTCAACTCATAGATGGCTAAAGCTGTTAGTGCAGGAAGCGCAGTCTTGTCTGACATTAGCGCAAAAGAGCACTTTAAATCCTCCATGCTGCATGTTTGCCAGATGAGCAAGAGGCTCCGTAGCTGCGTCACTTTATCATAGATGAGATGTGTGATGTTTTGTATGAGGTTGAAATATAAAGATTGTATAGTTTTCTTATCTGTGTGGTATCACTCAGCATAACCTCCAAATCCAAACTGTCATTTCAGATTCACAGACGGATCAGTGTCCGAGTCCTACTGCCTCCAGTCCAGAGCCTCCTCCACGGAGACCCTCTTTCACTCGCTCAGGGTCGGTCCGCTACCAGGAAAGCGAGGTTTCTCCCGAGTCCAATGACAAGCCTTCAGGGAAGAGGAAGTTCAAAAGCAAGCACTTATGTGACAGTGATGAGCAGAAGGTAAGATGCTTGCTGATGTTGGGTTGGCCTACAGCACATTTCAAATCATACAGAGTTGAAAGGAGAAAGGTACAGTGTGCTATGAATATATTAGCTTACAATGCCCCCCTGTGGCTGGATACATGCTATGTTTGTGATTGCTTATGATGGCAGCTGGTTTTTATACAGTACAGGCTCTTGATAAGATCCCAATTCACAGTACTCTAATCAATAAATATTTATTTTAGATTAAGACCAAACGCAGCAGCTTGGGCAAACGTGGTGCTTCACTCGCCCTGGATGATGATGGTGCTGATGTAAAAAGAACAGAAAGCCCCCTACCCACTGCAAAAAGTTTGCCATCATCTCCATCCAATAAGAAAAACTCATCAGGAAGAAGCAGCGGTTCAGAGTCTCCACCCAAAAGGCCTGTTCCTCCAGAGGTGCGTCGGCTGATCGTCAATAAAAATGCCGGAGAGACTTTGCTGCAACGCGCTGCCCGCTTAGGCTATCAGGTAAAATCCCACCTGTTTACTTGGGTTGTAAAGCCTGAATTAAAAATAGGCAGTTTGCCACTTTGAAACATGCTTATGTGACATAGTCCATCCGTCATTCCTCTGTTTTTGCAGGATGTTGTTCAGTACTGTCTTGAAAAGGACATCAGGGAGGTCAATCGGCGCGACAACGCCGGTTACACGGCTCTCCATGAGGCGTCCTCTCGAGGCTGGACCCAGATTGTCCAGATGCTGCTGAAACACGGAGCAGATGTGAACTGTAGTGCCCAGGATGGAACGCGGTGAGGCTTCACGGTGCATGACTGAGAGCTGTGATTCATGTAAAATTACATTATGAAACAGAAGTGAAGTAATACTGATTTTCTGGTCAAAATATTAGAACTGCAACGATTAGTTGATTTATCGATTACTTGATCGAAAGAAAATTAATCTGCAACTATTGTGATAATCGATTTAATAACATTTGCTAGTTCCATCTTCTTAAATGTGAGAATTTGACATGTTTCTTTGTCACACATGATAGTAAACTGAATATCTTTGGGTTTTGGACCGTTGGTCAAATAAAAAAAGACATTTGAAGTTATTACCTTGAGTTGTGGGAACTTGTAAAGGATGTTTTTCACTATTTTCTGACATTTTATAGACAAAGCAGTGAATCGATGAAACAAGAACATGGTATCACAGTTTGTTGTAACTGTTTGTCAGTTGTAATCTTGACTCTCCTGTAAGATTACACCTTCAGCAGGTGTAAGGAGCAGTAATTAACCTACTGACACATTCACTGAGAAATTGTCTTATGATATAAATGAAGATTATATACTGGTTTAAAAGCTTGATGAGATGTTCTTCCTGTTGTCTGTTTGAGTCTAGTAAAGTTTCCAGTCAGTGGAGTTTACCTCATTATACTCCGACAGTGACACAAATGTTATAACTCATAAGAAAGTATTTGAAAGTTAATCTTACTTTTGTCTTAATGTTGTAAATCCCACTCGTCTGATACTCCATATACAGTAGCTTTGCATTTCTGGTTTACAGTTATACGATTTTTAATCATTTTATGATCATTTTCTGATAATGTTGATTCACCACACTGTTTGCCAAATATTTTTTGCCAAATAACTTAATTTTGCGCTCAAAGTTTAAAAATTTAAACTGTTGTTAAAACGGAACAATGACGTTTGACTACAGTAGAACGCTGCAGTCATTCATCATCCTCATAAAATCCTTTTGTTTTTGTGAGCATTACATAGGCTACTGATACAGTATCAGTGTTTCAAACTAAATACTTGCCACAGACATGCTGCAACAACAGATTAATGCTTAAAATAGAAATGATTTATTTCAATTAAACATTCTTCAGCCAAAATCGGCACAGAAAATAACATTTGATGTGGTTAAAGCAGGAAAGTCAGTAGATCAGTCTGCAGTGATCTATAATTGAATGTGGGTGATTCTTACAATATCTGCTGTCCACAGCTGCTTTATACTGTATGAAAAGCTTCTCCTTCAGTTCATTAAATCCCTGCAGCATCTGAAAGCAGCAGGACTGATATGTTGATAAATCTGATTTAGAGAAGTGCCGCGCCAGAGCGCAGTGTCATTACGCACGACCGTTCATTGTGTTTACCTTCATTAAATCACCTGATGACACCAGGCTGCTACAGAATAACCAAACACACCTCTACACACATCAGACTGGTCGGTTATAACTCGATATTCTGATTTTTTTTTTATGAAGGAGACATCAAGTTAGCAGCTCATCAGCCACTTTTCCACGTTTCTTTTTAGCAAAAGTAGCGTCTCATGTTTTATCCTTGAAACACATTGCGATACAAATGCTGTTGAGTAACATTAATACTAAACTATGTGACCATTTATGAGGTGAGATACATTAGAATTATTGCTGAAATAGCGTCTGTCTGATATAATCATATAAACATCTTCACCAAATCAATATCCTTATTTTTCATTTCTATCATAATTATTGTAACTGATGAAAAAAACGACTCCATCTGTCTTTGGCTGCAGATTTGTGGTGATGTGTGTTCATGTCGTGACATTTCCTGAAGCTTTCCGCTTGTTGAGCTGTCGTTATCATGTTTAACTGATTGGCACAACTGTTTCAGAGCTATGAGAGCAGTGACTGAGAGACTATTAAATCATCACCACAGCCGCTGATCTGTATTCACCTTCACTCAGCCCTTTCGCACGCTGCGCTGCTACACACACCAAATACACCAAATACACACCAAAATAGCAGGTGTGCATGGAGACGTCCACACAGTCCGTGCTCCTAAGACCTACCTCGCTGTGCTTGGCATTTATTATTCAAATTTCGACTGAGGGTGCAAAATATTAAACTGAGGGTGCAGTGCATGCTTTTGCATCCTCAAGAACCGGGCCTGGCCACTGAGGAGGAACATTTACAGACATTTACTATAAAATAAAGAAAGATGTCATTGATTAGGATAGATGATGATCAGTAAAGACGCCGTCACCTGATTTCACCTATTTCACATATCTCTCTTACTGACATGTAAACTAATCTATAGCGACGGCTGTAGCTAGTGGTTATGTTATAATATCACTACCATACCGACACATCGCCAGTGCGCTAGAATGGCAATCTGGTTGCCATGGTAATGAGTTATGCCCGACTATTAACCACACCCTTGAGAAAGAACATTAACCATTAAACACTGGTTGTAGTGGGGGCTATAAAGGTATTTGTTCTTTCCGCAGGCCCCTTCATGATGCAGTGGCGAGTGATAACCTACCAATCGTCTGGTTGCTTCTCAACCACGGTGCGGACCCGACTCTGGCCACCTACTCCGGACACACACCGGTCAAACTGGCACACAGCCCGAGCATGAAGACCTTCCTCACAGGTAAGCACTTCCTGCTCCTTTTTATTAGCCTCCTTTTCCATCTGTAGAACAAGTTCTGAATAAATAGACACGTTTCCAAATCGTGAAAACACTGTTTTACCCCCGGCTAAATTCATTTTTCAGATCATCAGCAAACACTTCAGACACAATAAACAACGCAGCACAAAGGCTATAATAAAACTAATTGAATTGAGGCATGAAAAATAAACAACACAAATCTGAGCCTGCCAGCTTTACAGTCACCCATCATGCAATGTGTCAACACATGAGTAAACTGTGTGCCCACTCCATCATCCACATCACATTTTAGACATTGAGTAATAAACAATACAGGTTGTATATCCTGCTCCCACATGCAGGATGTAAGAGAAACATACTGCGAAGTCTTACATCCACGCGGGTCTGGACATTAACTACCGGAACTACTTGTTGTTTAATCATGCGGCTTTCGTTTATTTCTCCGAAAACTGAAATCTGAAAGAATTTTTGAGAGGTTGACGTTGCCAAGTAGGTATGCTATTTATAAAGCAGTGGTTGATTAATGGCTGTTAAGAATTTGATTGAGTAATAATATATGACTGACAATGCACAAAGCTGACGTGACAATATTTGTTCATCGTTTCCATACAGTTAAGACACAACAACAGCAGCGCAGTAAAAAGTGAAAGTTCACCTCGACGAAGTTCTTTGGAAGTTTGAGTTCACACAAACTGTCACAAACACCTGCAGCTCTTTATCTAACCACTTTATTGCGGCTGCTTCTTCTTTTACCAGCCCTCCTCCTTTGTAATATCATCCCCCCCCCCCCTCAAAATTAATCTGCTGACTTTTAATCAGCGAAGAGACGGAGCAGCTGACTCACCCGCGATCACGTCAACACATTTGTATTCTTGAATAAAAACCAGCAGACTTCAGGAAATTTCTTCGCTTGGAGAACATCTTGTGTCAATAGTTTACATAAAGCTTTGGTTGAAGAAACGTGCATTTTGTGTTGTAAATGCTTTTATTGATTTCTCAGTTATCAATCATGTAGCCGATGATTGATTTAAGGAAATTGCTTTAAAATTGCTTATCTCTTGCTTGTCATAGTGAACCGAGGGGAAGTCCTTTAGCCAGGTCGTTACGGACATTTCTTCCTTGTCTGTAATTTATTCTCATGCCATTGTTGACAGTCTTGAACAGTTTTGAGGACCTTTCTGCAGAACTATCGATGTTTAGCGGAGTGTTTAAGTCTCACGCTGTGCATCTCTGGTAAACAGAGTGAGACTCACTAGCTGATACAGAAACTCACACATGCAGCTCATGTTTTCTCTGAGCCACAGTAGACTGCAGACAACGAACACCAAACAGACTCAAACATAGACACAAACTATGATCAGTTTTATGATGCTTATTACTGGTTTTGTATTGTCTTATTTTGTTCCATTTCCCTTTTAGATGACTGCAAATGTCTTTCCACTCCATAGATTCTGCTTGGTCCTGACAAGAGGACAACTCAGGTCAAAATGTAAAACATGGCATTTCTCTTTTTTTTTTCTTCCTCAGAATATTTCACAGACCTGGAAGGCCGCAGTGAACAGGACCCCACTCTACCCTGGGATTTCTACAGTAGCTCCTTGTTTGGTAAGAAACCTTGAAACGGGAGCTGCAACTTTCTGTCTGTGTATCGATCCATCTGTCAAATTCTCTTTTTCAATTTGTAAACACGGTGGTAAAAAAAAAAATGCAGTGGAAGGCTCATTCCTCCGCTGTCCGTGAGGAAGACAAGTTGAAGCCTGTTAGAGCAATGACCAGGTTGCTGCAGGGAAATTGTGCTGGTTTGTAGGCCGGGCTCAGACTCGGCCACTGGGACACAGATGGGCGTTAAGCCTCGTATACCAGCATGAGTGTTGTGTTGTAAACAGCCACGAGGAGCCAGTTATCCAGTTTAGGGAGAACAGAGACTAAAGAGAAAGTGGACCGCAGCTTTTCTGGATAAAATGTAAAGACAAAAGAAAATATTTAAAAGTTTTACAGTTAAACAAAAGAAGTTTTTCTCCACACTTTATCTTCTTTATTAAAATAATTAAAAATGTATGCTTCAGTAATTATGAAGACAAGGACAGAAAGTCTCCACCAAAGCTCTTTCAGTTTTGTCAATTATTTCAACTGATTCCATTAGTTTTTATCACCACCTCTCTGCTCCTTCCCCATCTAGCTGCATTTATACTTAAACTCTGTACAATAATGTTTTACAAGACATTTCTCTTCTCTTATGTAGCAAATAAATATTCTTCCAAGGACGTTGATCATGCTCACCATCACTGCTTTTATATTACCTTCTATCCTCCCTAACAACTTTTTTTTTTTTTATTACAAATTTGCTCCAATACCAGTCTTTAATTTGTAAATTCATGTTGTGTTTCTGTCATATCTGTATGTTTTAATAGTAAGTTCATCCCTCCCCTTTATGTTATTTCTGCTGGTGCCTGCAGACAGCGTGACTGCAGATATCAACATTTTTTTTATCTGTCTTCAGAGGCCATTGTGTCATTTAACAACCTCCATAGACTTGAGTCTCACATAGATTATCTCTTAACAGCAAACATTAAGCTTTAATTTGACTTTGTGAAAGTTTGGTGCATTTTGTCTACGTTTTCATATCAGCACGTGCATTAAAAAATCAGTCCTCCAGGAAATAATCCCTCAAAGTGTCACTTCTGTATATTATTTTTATTTCCTTGCCTTTTTATGTAGGATGCATTAACTTCAAGCTTTGACGTGATAAAGTTTGTCTCACTAACTGATCTCAGTGTCTCCAGCAGTCACTGTGAATCATGTATTATTGTCGGTGTGGAGAAACTGCCCACTAGAGGGCGACCTAACAGTGTATTACAACAGCTCATTGGCAGCGCTCTTCTCCTCACCTCAGCGGATCTTTTTCCTCTCAGAGACCGACCAGGAGCCGTGCTGGGACTTCTTGCTTTCTGAGCAGAATCAGGAGCTGGAGGAGATCACAACAGCCAACACTGAACGGGACTCGGACAAAGACTGCCTTCTGTTCGAGTTCTCCTCTGAGCCTCTGTTACCCTGCTATCATGTTCAGGTGTCATTAACCCAGGGGTGAGTTCACAAACATGAGAGTCAGTCTTTTTTTTTTTATAAATAGAAAGCACACAATGATGCAGACCCCTGCAAAGGCTGCACAATGTTTTAAATTGGTTATTTTAATAACAGAAATTTCATCTGCATTGAAAAATAAATCATTTTGGAGAAGAAACCACAATCATGGTTACATTATACAAGTCACACACTTGACTACTGAGTTATGCGTCATTTAAATTCATGACTCTACTGCCAGCTATAGCAGCAAAATACTATCAAACTTTGCATGTGTCATCTTAATTTGGATGCAGTTGCAGCGTTCCTTCCAGAGTTGCAGTTATTTATGTTAAATAGGCTGTTAATGACTGTAGATACTCGGCTGTGAATCATAATGATACTGCTATAGTTTCATCTTAGAGACTCTGTATTTCACAGAAATACAGTTTTCTGTTTCTGTCCAGCTACTGTCTCAACGTTTCAGCAGCTGAATTATAACATTTAGCTTGTTTTCATTTTTCTTGATTGTTTCACAAAAAGATTGGATCCTAGAGTTGTCACAATGCAAATCAGTTGCATCTTTTTGTTACTCATTCTTTGTTAGACCCTCCTCATCTTCTCAAGGATTTCGATCTCAAAGCATCACATCACACTGGGTTATTTTCTTCAGAAACCTCCTGAGTACAACCTGTGTCCATTAAACTGATCATCATATCTTTTCTCTTTCCATATTTACTCACTGTTTGTCCTCAAAGTTAGATTTCCTGACATCACAGCTCCTGACTGCAGTGCTTCAAATGTCAGATTTTAGAGTTTCATCAAGTTGATTTTCATAACATATTAGCATCAACTGAAACCAATGGATGTCTAAAAATCAATCTAAAAACTTTGAGTATGATTGCAAAAAGGCATCAGCAGTTTAAAGTATACATGAGCTGTATTTTAAGGGTAAAACGTGTTGTAAAATGAAAAAATGAGGACATTTCTTAAGGAAGAAATTTGGGCCACAGATATTTATTTGGGGATAATTCATCAAGTATAAAAGGATCATTATATTTTTTTGTATGTCATTCTTCACACTAACATGTCATATTTCTCTCCTGTAGCTTTTGCAACTGGTTCCTCCTGACAGACGTCTTAAAGCGTCTGAAGATGTCGTCGCGGATTTTCCGGGCGCGTTACCCACACTTGGAGGTTGTGAGCTTGTCTCACACCGAGCTCTGTCGGCAGGTGTCTGTCAGCCAGGTGAGCTCAGCTTTAGCTCCACCCTACAAAGGCAAAAATAAGGAGGAGGACGAGAAGGAAGAGGAAGAAGAGGGACTTGTGGAACTGGTGCGTTGTGTACCAGAACTCCAGAGACTACTGGGCTCCTCTATTCACATCCTGCAGGAGGACGAGGAGGAGGAGGAGGAGGAGGAGGAGGAGGGAGAGACGCTGACAAACATAGGGAAACCACGCAGCCGATAGCCTCTTGTGCGCCGCGCTACTCCACCGAGCAGACAAACTGTTTTCCCCGAGTCCTCCCTGCAAGCAGCAGCTCAAAGGAAACCTCTCCGTCCATTGTCATGAGGGTTTTAACTCCAGCTACGATGAAGACTTGACACTCCACCGATAACCTTTGACCTCAGACAGAAGGTGATTAAGTGATCACAGTGACACCACCTCACGGACCTGCACATGGGAGTGGTCAGTGCTGGAAAGCAGCTTTCAGGTTCCTAACTATAGGTATATTTGAATACATGATAACTATTGAGCAAACCTTTTTTAATGATTATGTATGTACA
The DNA here is from genome assembly GCF_914725855.1 of Thunnus albacares. Taxonomy (NCBI): domain Eukaryota; kingdom Metazoa; phylum Chordata; class Actinopteri; order Scombriformes; family Scombridae; genus Thunnus; species Thunnus albacares. The sequence goes on from NC_058115.1 coordinate 21,312,271, forward strand.
TGGTAGTGTATATGTATATCTTGCCATCAGGGTTAACACATTTGGTTATATAAATGTATTCTTGTGGCAAGGGATGGATTATGTTTAGGATTTTTTGTTCGTTCCTGAGGGAAAGCGATATTTTTCTTTCGACGGGAGATAATCCGAGGCTTTTATCTTGGTGAACTCTTGCGTAAAGCCAGCTTAAGGCCAGCTAACAGAGTCAGGGAGGCCAGCGGCCCAGACGGTTTCTCTGTCAACCTGGGAGACCCGGAGACCTGCGGAGAAGAGACCACAGCACATAATCTTCAAACATAATCACCCGTCTAGCTCATAGTCTCATTTCCATCCTTGCGTTTGTCACTTTATCATCCTCATGAGATCATTACTGGACAGATCTAATAGTCACAATGTTTATTTTTTCCTCCACATTTCACAAAGAAAGCCTGAGCGTCACTGTCACTGCTCACAGTATGAAATAATGTTCTTCTGGACCTTGAGATTGAGAGTTTGTTTACAGAACTGGACAGACAGTGTTCTCCACTCCCCAGGTTGCTCTCCTCCTGAACTGATACAGAATCCTGTGGATCTCTCTCAGAGGAAAAGTAGTACCGTCTCTGGAGTCCAGAGCCTGCTCCCGCACTCGAGGAGCGAGACGCCCTCTTTAACTGCAGCCACGACTGTCCCCCAACGTCCCGATATGGTGTTTCCAGATCCCAGAGTGCTTTGTGTTGCAGTGTTTTATTTACACTGTTTGTTGTGCTTAATTTAATAGTCATTAATATATTTGACCTCTTGTGTATCTGACAAGCCTATCTATGAAAAAATTGCTTTGTATGGTTGGTGCTTCATTTTGAAATGTACTTATTAGGATCCCTTTATTCTGAGATTTTCCTCCCTCATTCAAAAACAGTATTTCAAAAAAAAAGCAAAAGTACAGTTTTATTGTACTGGTGCTAAGATAGATTTTGTGTTGACAATCAATGAAGTTTTTGGTTTGAAGTCACAAACTAATAAAAGATATTTAAGATGAAGAGACTTAAGGTGTAAAGAAAGTATAGTTTAACGGGATACAGCAAAGACTGAAAGACTGAGCAGCGTGTGAGATCCTGAAAGAGTCTTTTATTTGATTCTTTTATAAGAAATCAACAAGAATAAAGCATGATTGTGAATCATAATTTTTATCTCTTTGTTTTGTCAAGTAGATTATTATAATGACGGCTGAATTGAATGTTAATGGAAAAATATTCTCTCAGTTGTATTTCAAATTATTAGTTTGGCCTCAGACGTTTTACTGAATAAATGTTTTTCTCAATCACAGATAATCTTCCCTCAGAGATCAAGACATTTATCTGAGGGAAACTTTTTTACATTTATCTCACGGTGGTGTTAACAGTTCTGAATCAGCAGGTTAAAAACAGTCAGGTGTCCATATAAACACTAAAAGAGGTTTTCCTCGTAATCGTTCCTCCTGTTCATACTGACTATTAAAAGATCAAATGTGCTTTCAGTGTAAGTGATGGGAGACAAAATCCACAGTGTGTCTACAGTTATTTTGTGCAAAGATGCATTTAAAAGTTGATCTGAAGCTTATATGAGGCTTCAGCAGTCTGAGTTAGTCATATCAAGTGGATATCTGCCACATTTACAGTCTTTTAGCATCAAATTCCCTCTTTGTGTTTCCCCATTGAGCTTAGGAGGAAGTATAGTAACAAAAAGAGGGACTTTGGCACTAAAAAGACTGTAATGTTGAAAGATATCTACTTGATTTGACTCATTTGGACAACTGAAGGTTCATATTAGCTTCAGATAAACTTTTAAGTACATTTTTGCACTGAAGGAGGCCTGTAGATATTGTCCCCATCACTTACAATGTAAATACATCATGAAGGATCTTCCAATGTTCAGTATGAACAGGAGGAATGATTACAGCAAGAAAAATCAATGTTCATTTGGGCTCCTGACTGTTGTTATAAGACAGACTTGAATAATTGTGAAACTGTCCTTTAAATAAATTCCATCGGGCGTCACTTTGAGGTCATGGTCAAAGAAATCTGTAGTTTGATTTCTGTTGGGGACCTTTGTTTCAAATCAAGCTCTTGAACAATAATAATAATGATAAATTGCACAAAAGCAGGGTTGAGGTGTTGACAAAACATCAAAATCTCAACTCAAGGTCTAGTCGCTGGCTTGTTCTGGAGATTTCGACCATGTGACACAGTCTTCATCAGCAGCAGACTGACACTTTCTGAGATTGTTTCAACTGTTGTGTCAAAGGTTGACATTTAAACCAAACAAGAAGTAATCGTGGAAATTTGAACACCCACATCTCCATGACAACTGTGCAAACTCAACCTGCTGACGATGATGCATTATATTAAATTCAAAGTCAGGATTCGATGAGTTCAGTGACCTCATGTTTTCTAGGAACACGTGCTCACAGTGTGGTTTGACCTTATTTTATCCACTAGAGGGAACCAATGACAAAGACTCAGTAAATGTTAAATCTGCTGCCTGCTTCTCTTTCTGCATCTGATCTCACTAAGAACAAATTCATGAGTCAATAGCGGCTTCTTCACTTCACACTCGATTATTGCTTTGATACCTGAAAAATACATTTATACTGCATAAACAACTCTGCTATGACAATATGTGAGAGCAAACTACTGCCTGTTGAACTGTTTCCTGCTCTTTTTGGGATCAAGAGAGCATCCAAAAACACTCATGCAAAAACTTACAAATGAGTTTAACAGCAGCTTTTTGCTGTTCGTGACAGTACGGAGCCAAATAGCAGGAGGTGGCATCATGTGAGACATGTTATGACTTCTGTTTAGCCTGCAGGGCAACTGTTCATGTTGGGAAAGTCTGCTCTCAGTAACTAAAACAAACAAAAAGATGAAATATACTTAAAATTCTCATGTTTTTTTCCTCACTTCTGAATTTAATTATATTTCTCATTACAATAAAGAAACATGTATCTAGTAGCAGCATAAATGCTTAAAATTTACACTTAAAGTTCCATTAAATCACATTTACTGATGTATTATCTCTTATATTTATCTTCTATTTTGGAGCTGTGAAGAAATAATTGCCAATATATATGATTTAAACCTATTTTCTGTTTAAAAAAAACTGGATAAAATCAGAAATAGCAAATGAAAGATAAGCTACATGTTTCCCCGGGCCAATAAAACATAATTCAATGTTTGCTCGGGAGCATATGGTCCTCTGCTTGATGTCTCAGTGTGAATGTGAGACGCCGAGATGTTTCATTGTACTGAGACGTGACATACCAGCCCCTCGCAGGGCCCCATGGTACAGAACGTAACCTGTGCGGTCCCCACGAGGTTACTACAGTTCAGTCATGGCAGCGACGGGGCTTCATGTCCCAGCAGTGATTGCGTGCGACTGCTGCCAGATTTGAGCATGTTTGGTGTAGATTTTTATCTTCTACAACTGAATATGAAGACTGGATCAAAAAAAAAAAGCTGAGTTCAAGATTTAAAGATAACTTTTGTTGACTTTTTTGAAACCTTTTCTATTGGTTGTAAAGAATATTCAGAAAGTTCAAGCTGTTCCGAGTGAAGTGATCTTATTTGTTAGACGTTTAAGAGGGGAAAATTTGACTCCTGTAAATCAAGCCTCATTACATCATACATGTAGTTGAGCTCCCAGGTCCACCCCCTTCACCAAGCCCCTGTCATACCTCGCCGCTCATTGGCCGCCCTTTGTGGGACAGTAGGTTGTGATTGGCTCAAAATGAGGGCAAGTCTGCACAAGACCTACTGACAGACTGACATGGAAAGAGGAAGGGAGGCCAGCCTGTTGCACTGCTCTTACACGGGACACAAAAGGAAAAGAAAGCAGCCTACATCTGTATAGTTTGTATCATGTGTACAACACATATATTGAATCCAAAGGGAGTGTGAGAAAGGGAAGATGTTGTTCTTCATATTTCACTTCATCTAAACTTCCAATTTCAACCAAATCTTTTAAACTAAATAGTGTCTTTTAAATCCAGTTCAATCAAATCGTGCCAATATGCTCCTGAAAAGTCTTTGTGTGTGAGAGTGTGTGTCTGTATATTTATTTGTTATGAAAATTAGTCCTTTCTCAACGCCTCTTGCATTGCCTTGAGTTCACAGAGGACATCTGTTGTCTCTGTTAACGGCGCTTGGATGGGCTTATGTAACACTCCTCTTTGGAAAAAAAAAAAAAAAAAAAAAAAAAAAAAAACCTCAGAAGGGGGAAGTCCTGCTCACTCAGCTCGCATCTAAAGCTAAGCCTGGATACTTCCTTTTTTCTCTCAGTCCCCTTTTGAAAACAGCTCACTGTATTGCCCAGTCGACTGCTGACCAGAATCTTAAACCAGCAGGAATAAACGTTGTAATCTGTCTGAATTGTCCTTTGGACATTTTAGTGCTTGCGAGAGATCAAACTTGCTTTCATCCCATGAGACTTCACAGAGCTCTTTTGTTATGATCAGCAGGATTTAGATTAATGTGTTCTCTCTCCACAGCCAGGAACGTCTGTCTGTGCCTCTACATTACAATGCACATATAAATCAAGTACAGGTATGGGTGTTAAACTGTCCTTTGTTCGTGCTAATATCAACACATCCAATGGTGTTTAATCTATCACTGGTTTCACCCTTACAGCTCTAAATATAACCAGGGGGAAAATATCACATTGTCATGCTTTGGCCCTCTCTCTGTTGCAATGGGGTTGACCTTGTCCAGACATCTGAGTTTGCTTCTGTTTGCAGCCAACGTTTTCAGCCCGCCTGCACATGCTCAGCAAAACCAATCACCCTGATATGCTAATGACGTCTGGTTAAAGTTGAGAAACTTTACACTTGCACAACTAGAACTAGAACATTTCAGGAGAAAAACAAAGTGAAAAACAAAATGCAATGTCCTAAAATGTTTATTCTTTGCGTGTGAGATATGATATGAGAGTTGCAGTTGAAGCATTGAAAGGAGCTGAAAACATTTTAAATTGGTTAAAAGAAAGAAGCTGAAATAACAGTTGAAAAATAAAAGCTAAAAGCTGTTAAACGTGATAAATACAATCTGGTTAAAACTGATTAACTTTGCACTTTGTATTTCAAGCTACATAAAGGTTAAACAAACCAGAAAAGACTAAAGTGTTGTTATTTAAACTGGAAATTGCAGGTGCAAACACTGTAAACAGGTTAAAAAGTCTTAAAATGCTAACTTTTTACTTGTGAATTATTGAAATGCACTTACAGGAGCTAAAGTCTCAACTGAAGCAGAAGCACTCACATGAAGTATAATCGCTAAACGCATGTGAAATTTTAATGTAAGCACTGTATGAAATTGAGTCGCTGGTTTGCATGTAAGTGCTGAAAAAGGTGAAGAGCTCAAAGCAGCTGAAATGTCAGTTTTACATGTGAGCACTGACAGCAAGTGAAATCAGATGAAGTGTAGTTGCTGCCAAATTGTGTGTGAGCTGAAAGTAGTTAAGCTAAAAGCTAAAGTAGTCAACTAAAGTTTAAGAGTTAAAATGTCAGCCGGGATTTTACAACTTTGAAAAGTTATCACGCTGGCAACTATTTTATCTTTCACCTTGATGATCGTGAGGTAAACAGTAAAAGTGCGCCTTCATATTATAAAGTATTCCACCAGGATTGCGCGCTAGCATGTGTTTGATTGGCCACTGCAGCGTCTTGTATCATCTCTTTGTCTGAACGCCGTTTTCAACTGAAAACAGTTGAAATCAGATGAAGTGTATCTGTTGATAGCAGGTGAGATTACAGTTTAAACGCTGTGGGAAGCTGATTTGCCTGTTTGTATTTACGCACTGAAAGATGTTGAATTAGCAGTTGAAAAGTAAACACTGAAAGCAGTTAAACTGTCAACTGAAGAGCAAGAGCTGAAAGTTGCTGAAATGTCTGCTGACATGAAAGCAGTTGAAACATCACTAAGAGTATAACAGTTAGTGTCGCTTCTGTATACAGCCAATATTTTTAGCCAGCCCACATGCTCAGACATGAATGTTATGTTATAAGAACTTTGCACTATCTACATAAATGTTAAATAAACTATGCAACACCAAATCTTCTTAAGTGTTGTCAGGAATGTTGAAAATTGCAGGTGCAAAACCTGTAAAACGGTTCAAATGTCTTAAAATGTTCTTAACGGGAGTTGATGTGTTAGTTGAAGTGTAAAGCACATGAAACTTCAGCTTAAGCCCTGAATGAAGTTGAGTTGCCAGTTTGTATGTTAGCACTGAAACAAGAGAACAAGCTGAAAGCAATTAAAATGTCGCCTGACGTGAGATGAAAGCAACTGAATTGTCAGATGACATGAAAGCAATGAAAGCAGTTGAATAGTCAGTTGAAGTGTTGGCATTGTTTTTCTGTGCAGCTAACCTTTTTGGCTTTTGACGTCTTACAAAAAGCATTGTGTAGTCGGGGTCACATTTCAGATGTCTATGAGTTGTTAACAGCTCCACCAAATAGTGAATTTTCATTCTAAACTTCTCACATGGCTTAATTTCAATAAAAGTTCAAATGATCCAATATTTCACCAAAAATCAAAAATTCCAAAAAGGTGAAAACAGATTTACGTATTAGAACATTCGTCTCCCATTAATCATCCCATGACCCCTCAGATTTATCTGGTAACACTTTGGTAGGGCCCAACCCCTAAGTTGGGAACCACTGGACTAAACTAGCTAATGGATGTTATGAAGGTAACTTTGGTTCTGTGAATTCCTGGATGACTGCCAGTGAGTAAACAAAGTGGATATGTCTCCTCACAATAGGTCGAGGTCTTATAAACAATGTCAAATATGTGACGTGTAGGCTACCTGCGTGTCCCAGTTACAAATACCACGTGGTAGCCTACATCCGGCCTCTCAGGATCTTCTCGCCCTAAAAGGTTCCGAGTGACTGGTGTGACTGGCGTTCATCCAGGAATTCACAGAACCATAGCTACCTTCACAACTTCTGTTCTGTTTCATATCTCCCTGACTGCCAGTGGCAGTAACAAATTGAATGACTCATACTGGTAGTGTCACAAGGAACAATACTGACCTACTGGTCAACTGTAGCCAGTGGCAGAATAGCTGACGCCAGCGTGGACCCAGAGGCCACATTAAGGCGATTGAACCTCGAAAATGCAAGGCGCTATCAGGGACACAGTCCCACAGATCAGATAGTGACATTGCTGTCCAGGATCTGGCCACACCCCTGGTAGAATGACAGATAATATCTGGGGGGGCAGGTTTACCTGCTTCATAAGCCTGTTTGATTGTCTCAATGATCCAGTGGGAAAGCCTTTGTTTGGACAGTGCATATCCCTTGTTCTTTCTGCTGTAGAAGGCAAACAGCAGCTCTGAGCACCTAAAGCCCTGCGTTGCCTCAATGTACAGCCGCAATGCCTGGACAGGACACAGCAAATTGGCCCTCTCCTGCTGCTGGGATCTAAACAGGGAAGGATGGTAATGCTCCAGTTCTATAGCCTAATTAATATGACTGGGGGATTAAACCTTTGGTAGGAAAGAGATATTTGGTCACAGTGTCACCCCGGGGCCATCAACCTTCCATCAAAGGCACGTAGGACTGGTAGAAAGTACGTGCAGTTCACTCATGTTTGGCAGTTTTCATTGATGTATTTCTCAAGGTCACTACTGCCATAGGCTCAAAGGGTGACTTGCTCTTGGTCTGTTGGACCAGTGGCAGGTCCCATGCTGCAACATGCTTTACCCTGGGGGGGTAACACATACACCTTCAAGGTTGAGGCAGCCCATTATCAAAAAGATATTGCAAATACTGCAATCTACCCTGTAAAGGGCAGGAGACTGGGTCTAACCACTTGTCCCTGCACCATGAAGAAAAATGCAACCCAGCACTCTCCATACACCATCCTTGAAGGAGCCAATTGAGAACTCAAAGTCAGTCAATAGTTACTGATCCCTCTCAATGGCCATACCCAGATTTTATGGAGGCTCAGAGACAGATGCCGAACCTTTCCATCCAGCTGGGACCCTGATGACCCCAGGCCTCTGAAGTCTGGCTTGACTGCTTCCTGTGCTCCAATATCCTGTCTGCCTCTGGCCTGAACAACTGGCCCGGCACAACACCTGACTCTCTCCCTTGATGCTCTGACTAACATTTGAGACTGGGCGAGGAGGAGCACAGAGAAGGAGTTTCCAATACGAGCCATTTGGGCAGCAGAGTCATAAGCCCTCAAGAGAAGACTATCAGTGACCCGGCACTGTGGCCTGGGACAGCAGGCTTTGTCTTTTAGCGTTTAATCTGGTGAGAGGATCAGCGAGGCAATACGCTGGTCCACAGGAGGCATGTGAACCAGGCCATGTTCCCCTGCATTGTGCATGGAGGCCAGGGTCCTAGTGGCCCTGCCATGGTGGACAGAAACCCTTAGATCCACTTCAGCTCCTCCCAAAAGGCAGGTGAGGTTGGGACTTCAAAGGGTGGGGCTGCAGGAGTCTTGCAAAAGAACAGGTAGCCCAAAAGGTCCAGTCCAACCTCAGCCCAGGCGGCCTTGGCAAGGCTGCACACACTGACGCACATAATGGGCAGGGTCCCTCTCCCAGCTCAGTGCTCAGCTCAGCTTCTGAGGAAAGTCTCTGAGTCATCCTTAGCGTGTACACTCACAGACTTAGCCCCACAGTGCAGGGAAAAATCCAGTTCCTTTTTTACTAAGAAAGGAAGTGGATTACCACTCTGTTTAATGATTCTCTCCAAAGCAAGATGTTCTCTTAAGGAAATTTTGAATATGTGGCTCTTAAGCTGAATTCCTCCTCTCGAGCTATGTTCCTAAATATCTACAGGCCATCTAAATACTGTGCAACTTTTTTTGATTATTTTGCTGAACTGCTGTCTATAATCTGTATTGACTTTGACTGTGTAGTTATTGTTGGTGATTTTAACATCGATGTTGACAACCCCCAGGACAGCGGCACTAAAGAACTGTGTTGTGTTCTTGATAACTATGGACTGACTCAACATGTGTCAGAGCCCACGCACAACAAGGGACACACCCTAGATTTAAACATCTCTAAGGGTCTAAACATTTCCATGGTTGTAGTGACTGATGTTCCTCTTTTTTCTTTGAGAACACTATTTCCTTGCACAAAAAACTTCAAACAGAGTTCAAAAAAAGTTCAAACCAGTGAAATATTTATTCAGGCTTTCTCTTCCACACCCGCCATATCCTGGGTTTCAGTCAATTAGCTAGCTTTCAATTGTAAAATTACAAATGTTATTGATGCCATTGAGAAAAGATCTCCATGGACAAATGCCACGTTGGTCAGAATAGAAAAAAGAGAGTGTCGAAAACCTGAACACAAGTGTCGTAAAACAAATCTCCAGGTTCATTATGACATCTATAAAGAGACAGTTTTCTGTTCTCTTAGCTCTTTAATGACTGTTTTTAGTTGTATTTAAATGTCCTTTTATAGTGTGTGCACTTTGTCTTGATGCTTTTAATGTTTTATGTTTTTAAAACACTTTAAATTGCCTTGTTCCTGAATTGTTCTATATAAATAAACTGGCCTTGCTTTGCCTCCCTAGAGCTAAATGCACCTTTGCAGGCTTGAAACACAGAGTTTGAAGGCCTTGTTGACATTACATCATCCCGTCCTCATCCGAATCCCAGGCAACCACCTGAGGTGGGGAAGGTGGAGCCTGCGCTTTAAGCTGCTCTATTTCAGCTCGTAAAGCTTCCATCTCCTGGTGAGAGGGAGTTTTCTTCTTTGCCTTTTTATGCTCAGGGCTACTGTGCTCTTCATGTGGCCTGCCTCTGTGTTTGCGGGAACCAGGGCTTCTATGAGTGAGCCCAGAGGGTGGAGGGTCATCTCCAAACAGGAGGCCTTCCACCTGATGCAACGTTTCTAAATTTTTTGGGCCAATAAAACTTGGAAAGTCCAGAAGAGCTGCATGATTCAATTATCTTATCCCCTTTCATGTTAGCAGAGGGCTAACAGGAAGTTAGCAGGCTTTGCTTGCGGAAGTGCATGCTCTACCCATAGAGCATGTGCAGTATGCATTCATCCAGCCAGCGCAGGAATGCTAAACCTGACACCACATTAAAAACTCCAGTATACTGTGAAATACACAGGGATTTATCTGGCAGTGATAGGCTTAATCAGCATTGTGTGAACTCGTTTGGCAAGTGTTTGAATGTAACAGAGATTTATTTATATGTAACAGTTCTGCACTGCAGGTTTAAGTAGGAGTTTTTGAATGCAAGACTTTTACTTGCAAACCAGCAAACAAAAACGCTTGATAACCACAAAAGCCTCACGTTTAAAGATAAGCTTCACCTACATGCAGCAAACAAACACTGATGTCAGAAATGTGATCAGTGTGTGTTTTGTGTGGACTGTAAAGCTCTGCAACAGCTCTGCTGACAATACAGGCCTTTATATCGGTGAACAAACGCACACACAGCCTCGCCATTGTCTTGCTCTCGTCTTGCAGATTAGATTAAATGCAGCAGCCAGCCAGAGATGGACACAGGCACTGACCTGTGGAGAACTCATCTCTTCATCTTGCTGTGCTGCCCACTGATGGCCATGACCTGATCGTTATCACCTATGCTGCTTTTCCACTGCATGGTACAGCTCAACTCCACTCAACTTGACTCGTTTGGATCCGTTCTTTTTTGGTTTTCCATGGGCAAAAGTTGTGGGTAGTACCTGGTATCTGATACTTTTTTTTTTTTGGTATCACCTCCATTGAAGTCCCAAGCGAGCTGAGCCAGTACTTAAAGGTGACATGAAAACACTGCAGAGCACTGATCGGTCAGAGAGAATCGTCACTAGAATCATCACTGGTGCGTTACAGGACGTCCTGCACAAACCTGCCATTTTTAATAGCCAAGCTACCATAAGGGCCGCAATTTTTTTCATTCACTGGACTACTTCAAACACAAAACTCCAGTTTTTTTTTGTCTTGCTGCCTTCAGCCTTCTCTGAAATAAAATGTGTCTCCTTGTGAGAAACAGCCACATACTGAGAATGAGGAACACCATCCCTTCAATATCCCTCATTGTTCCTGTGTGTGTCACATTAAAGAGGACGTCACAGCAGTTTCACGCAGTGTTGCTATCACGAACAGCTACACTGAGGGGGTACTATCTACAGTGGAAAACAAAATCCAGAAAAGTACCTGGTACTGAAAGTGAGAAGAGTCGAGTAGAGTCGAGCTGGTACCATATAGTGGAAACATGGCTCTACATACTTGATAATTAGAGTAAACTGAAGACTTGAAGTTGCTCACAGAGACTCCCTTTGGAAAATTAGGAAGCCCAAACACTCTCAAAAGTAACATAAAGGCTATCTTCACAACTATCAAACATAGTGTCCATAATGTGCATGACAGAAGGTTGCATTGACCTATATAAGCAGCACATGAAGGAGACAGAATTTGAAGTGACAGACGAGGCCGGGCTGAGGGGATTGTTTCGCTCTCAGAGACACTCTGTGTCAGGCTGTAAGCTGCTCCAGCTGGACTCCACGCCCACTCGCCTCTTACATAACCTCATACATTCCTGCCCTATATGTTTTGCATGTAGCGGGTAAATACTGACTATGGTGTGGTGTTCACCAAGGATGGCCAAGTGATGTGAGTTCTGTGTTTAAGTGTAACTCTGTGGGTAGCTGATTCTCTTCTGTGAAAAAACAAAAAAAGACCCTCTTGTCATCTCACTGGATTCAAGATAGTCTCCTCTCATGTGAGAGGAATAAGTTTCACCAGAGAGGAAGGCTTTCATGACCCAAACAGACAGACTGATTCTTTTCCCCAAAACAAAAAGCATCTAAGATACCAATCCAGCCGAGGTCTTATCAAAAAGTCGAGGGAAAAGGAGTGAGAGGGGGTGGTGCCTTTGTGTTGTAGGGGTTCAGTGGGAAAGCCTCCGCCCAAAAGAGAACATGGTGTTCTCGGCTTCACAGCTGCGTCTCCAGCTGACAAGACAAAAGAACTGAGGCTGAAAGACTGAACACGAGCTCTCATCTTTGATTTAAAACACAGGATTATATTTGAGGTTATAATCTTTTGTGCCACAATCAAGGGTTAATACAGACTTCTAGTTCAAATATCAAAATAATAATAAAGGAATAGTAACCTCCCCAAAATCCTGAGAAAATGGTCTATGAATGTCAGTCCACAGGACCATCAGAGCAAATATCATTCACCAGTTACTTCATCATCTGTCTTGGTATACTCTTTTCTTTTTTTCACAATATCAAAATGAATTGTTTTGTATTATGTTTCCCAGAAACTGTTTATAGATAGATACCCAGGTGGGAGTGTCTGTTTCTGGTAAATCCTGTGACTTAGATATGCAACAAATCAAGGTTCTTCATCATGTTGCTGCAAAAACTCTAAATTCAGTCCTGCTTCCTGATTAGCAACATGATCCACAATGTCCTGATACACCCAGAGATATTAAAAGGATTGCTACCTCGGTATGAACAGCATGGTAAAGAAATGGTAAACAAAGTCATATCTTTTCTCAGTATAATGTATAATGTATCATCATATTGCCCGAGCCTAATCAAATCTAACCTAATCACCAGGGAACTCCCCCATCACAGATATTTTGTTAAAGATTCGTTAAATAATGTGATCTGGTTTTTCCACAAAATAAGTTCAATTACTTCCATAAAAATTCTTCAGACAGAACGTCATTCATACATGTTTGACCACGGGACTCTTTCTCTTTCCCAATGTACCAACAAGCAGCATGTCAAGCAGCAGCGATCACGGCTTGAGGCTGAAGCCAATGCAGAAATACCTTAAAGTGCAAAGTCACTGACGGCTGCTAGATGCTCCAACTGACTCCCATTCAAAAAATGTCAACTTCTCTCAAGAAATACTAGGTTAATATTTTTTTCAAGAGTCATTATGGTCTCAATCACTAAATTCTGACCCTCTAATAAGTGTGCTGGTGGTCATTTTGGAAATTATTGCTCGTTAATAAGATTTGAAGACTTATTTTAGCTTTGATGTCTGCTGTGTGGGTGTTGATTGACAGTTGTGATTGACAGCTTGCTCACCTGCTGCTCTCCCTGACTCTGGGACTTGCACTGAGTTGAACTATTGTCACAATATTTCACTAAGTTTAATGTTACTTGACTATGATACCTACCCTGTTTACAATTAAGCTAAAGTGGCTAACGTTAGCCCAAGTGTGCACAGCTCAGTGTTACCAGTAAGCTAACGTTCGCTTCGGTCTGAGGTAGCAGGGCATGTTTCCAGAGCATGAAAGGCGACACCCTGCACTTATTTAGAAGATCCTGGCTCCAAATGGAATATATGGCGCTGACCATAAGCAGCAACTCTGGGTTTCAAACCAGCTCCAATGCAAACCAACATGTGACATCACACCTCAGTACGTCCATCTTTATAAGCAGCCTGTCGTTTGTGTTCAGTTCAGCTTCTGACTGAACTCAGAACTCACTAGAAACTTTGGTTATTTCTGTTATTTCCCTCCAGCCTCTCTCCTCTTCCCTCTCGTCTCTGTACGTTCATGAAGCAGATTCATAAAGCTCATTTTTCGCTCAGACTGAAACATTTTCAAGTCACGTCTTTGCATTGACTTTGCATGTAATCGCACCACATCTAAAATTCACTTTGCGTTCTGTCTGAGCACGATCACATCTTCACTGTCTCCCTCTTTGAAAAAATCCAGAATCTATGAATATGTAATTTTTTTTCATTTCAAAGGAACTGATGAACTGCTGGATACAAGATGTCTCCTTCTTCAGTCTTCAGTCTAGTCTCAGTGTTTGTGCACTGGAGGCTTCAAGTTTCCACATCACACTTGTTTTAGTTGCATACTGGACCACGATTGGTTCCAAAATTGTTGTGATGTCACAAATCATGCTCGTAGGTAGATGGCTTAAACTCAGATTTTCATTGAGCACAGAGAATTTTTCCACTTTCAGCAGATGAATGTGAAAACAAACTCTGAACACACATACATCTATCTGCACAGTGAAGCTCAAACATCCAACTGAAGGAACAAGAAGAAAAACACATTTTTGAGTGGAAGGGTCCTTTAAGTTAAGCAACCCACAAAGCCTGTGTTCCTGATTTCAGTCCAACATGCAGCAAAAGTCACTTCCTCTATACTGGAGCTACATAACAAACCTAAATCAAATGGTCTCAGCTTGCTACCGATTAAAGCTAAAGCCAACAGTACAAAGTTCACATGGACTTAAACATAAACAAAAGCAGAGCACAGTACTCCTCGTATATGTTAATCTACGTAAACTGGGACAAATTCTTGCACAATATTTACTTTCTATTAACTCTATTCTTGAAAACATATGAATTAATCTGCTGATAAGATGACTTTCTTATTATGTTACATCATCCATATCTCGAGGACACACATCATGAGTTATGTAGATAAACCTCACAGAATCTACTTTCTAAAGGAGTCTGTTTACTTCTCAGACGTCTTCTGTAACTCTTGTGCGGTTGGGGAAGGACAGAAATGTTAATGACATCAGTGAACATGCTGATTCTCGTTAAGTCTGCAGCACAAGGCGGCATATTGTATGTTTGAGCCACACACAATGATGTGGGCTTCCCTGACTTTCACATGAGACGATTTTATGTCACAGCAATGCCCACTGCATGCAGGCGCTGTATGTCATATTACACAACACTTAACTTGTTTTAGTGAACACAAGCAGCCTGGGACCAAGTTACAAACCTACTTCAGCTTTTGTAAATGTTCTCTTAGTGTTGACCAGTTTCACTTACAGTTTCAGGTTGTAGCAATTGTGTAATTGTCTCTCAGTTTTACTGAAACTTGCCTAGATATTAAAGCAAGCAACACAATGAATGGTGTTTACTCAGGGAGCAGTGCTGTTACCATAGAAAAGTGCAGAGTAGCCAGAGCGGTGAGGTGATAAATAGCAAACAGAGTGGAGGTGTGCAGCCAGAGTATTTGTAAGTGCAGCTGCACTCCTGAAAAGATATAAACCTTTATTTAGAATCATGTTATTGACCCTTAAACGTCACCTTCCAGCACCTGTATCAGTTTGACTTGACCTGCCTCATAAAGTAATCATCTCTGCTCTGTCTGGCCCTCTGGGGTTTTATTTCTGTCAGGTAGGAGTTTTACAGCCGTTAAGCAACAGACATAGTTGCCGGGGTGAAGCGGGTGTGAAGAACCAACACCAGACGCTGTCATTGTCTGCCAAGTCTGCGATCACGCAGCGGTCACAGAACGAAGACCTGCCAACCACACAGAGCTCCGAGAGGCCTTTCAACACCAAATGTCTCCCGTGTCCTAAGATCTGTTGGTCACATTGCACTGAACCCAGAGCCCGTGTGACACCACGGCTCATAATTCATGCTGAGACAGAAATATCAGACATCTAAACAACTTTTCACATTTGGATTCTGATTTTTATGAGGCCATAAGGTCATATTGCACATTAAGTGCTACTAAACATTTTAGAGTATCACCCTGCCAGTAGACTTTGATACTCCACATTCAAGTTTTCTAAACTGCTGCTGCTGCTGCTGGATGATGAAACGCGGCTCATCTTCACAAACTCTGGAGACATCTCAAATCTGCAACGTGCAGATTGATTGCAACCATTTGCTCTCAGGTTTCTCAAGACATTAATGTGACTTGGGAGTTCTGTGTGCAGCCGGCAGTCAGATCTGTATTACAGAATATCAGTGTCATGGTTCAAGCACTTCGAGGTCTTGTTTAGGTCTAACATGCAGAGGAAAACAGGCCTATGCAAATGTACTCCTAGAAATGTTTGAGTCTATATTTAAAGCTTGTTACTTGATTCACTGCAGAATTGATCATATTATATTTTCCTCATAACCATATTACAAATGGTTGTTCTCAGTAAACTCAATTAAATGACCTGAAATAAGATTTTTTTTTTCTGTGTTTTGCAGATTTCAGTTTCAAATCTTTAAAGAATAGAAACCCCTTTTTCTATTCACACTGTCTGTCTGGCCAGCTGTCACCAGTTTGGTGACCCAGTTTATCTGAGTGGGCTGAGGCGCTGACCAGCACAGCCATTTTGATTTGCAGCCATTTGTATGGTCCATTGTGAGTGGAAAAAGAGGAGGACTGCAGCTTCACACCACAGGGCTCATGCAGCACTTTTTTATGCAAACTCTCAACCCCGGCGCCCTCGCCGCTGGTCAGAGAAGCACCAGTTTGTTCCCCCTCTTCTAACCACGTCTGCCCTCCAGTCGCTTCCTGGATGCCCTTCATCACACCACAATCTCTTAATCACTGCTGTGCCTTTGAGAGCAAAAAAAAAAAGAAAAAAAAACCTTTGCAACCGGATTGGCTACTCTTGGTGAAGCTGTTGCTAAGGGGAGGGTTGCACACAGTGATGGATAGATGTGGCAGCTGGTGGGGGGCAACCACTCCGAGCAACATATATATCAATTTAATGTTTCATTTACACTGCATTGACATCACATTGATGGTGTCAAAGCTACAGAAATCAGTGACTGAGATCCTTTAAATCTCCTCAAGGAGGTTTTAAAGAGCATGTTCTCTGTTCCACCAGGGTGCAATTTACTTTTAATCAAGTTTATCCTCTCACCCAAATAAAGTCTTATCACTTCTGACGGGTCAACGCTCTTTACAGGTTTTTATGGTCCTCTTGTAGCTATTATTCCCACTGTTGGTGATTAGCGGACTGCGTATATATATTATGAGATCAAGATAGGAAACAACCATAAAAACAGGTCATGACATTTTGCACGGAAGTGCATTTTATAGAGATAGTATTTTATGACTTGGAGGAATATCTGTACAAAAGCTACTGCTGCTCTTCAGCTTTTTTTTTGAGTTTTAAGAATTCTGTATGTTATCTGAGACCAAATCATTAAATTGGACTGAATCCCTACATACATTTGTGAAAATTATGAAAATGTTAATTGTGCTGAGTAACATCTACATTGTGCAGAAAAACAATGCCTACTGTGCTCTACAAGCTGCAGGATGTTCTATTGAAGAGCTGCAAATTTAGAGTGCAGATTTACCTATCAGCACACCGCGTGTTTGCATTTTATAACCATGATATGAAAATGGTGTGAAAGTGTTTTAGAGCACGTCCTGTTTTGCAACGCAGCTTTATAGACACACACCCACCCACCTCTCCTTTAGGTAAATCCTCAGTAAATCCCTCAACAACAACAACATTACATAAGCTGCTAAACTTGCCCTACACAAGAACTGAGTGAAGTAACTGGTGTTTCCATGTTATGACATGTCAAAAACGCATCACCACACATTCCTGCAAAGGCCTTTAAGGACTTAATACAACATTCACACACAAAAAAACAAAAACTTTTCTAAATACATGTTTCGACAGTAACTGAGCTACAAGAGGAAGAGTAACACTTCTGACCTACTTCCTGTTGACAGTGACAAAAATGCAACAAGCCAAAAGTCAGTTTCCAATTATTTATTTCAGTTTTACTGCATTACTGCTTAATATAAAAATGGTTTTTGAAATATCCAAGGACAAATAAAATGAGTCATTTCATTGCAACACCTTGAAGTTCCATTTCCGTAGTGAAGACAATGGGAGCCAACTGAACAGGGCATGAGGGTGTACAAAAAGTCAAGGCACGCCATGTTACAGTAATACCAAGAGGAAAGATGTAGAAACTCTGCAGTAAGGAGCCCTTCAGCTCAGCGTTAAAAAGAAAAGAAAAAAAAAAAAATCATTTATATGTTTTTAAAAAGGAGGGACAGAATAACCAGCATTCAATTTCTCCTACAGTCAGAAACCTTCTTTTTATTCACAAATCAGACAATCTGGTGACAAATTCATGTTCAAAATTTTTGAAATGAACAAAAGACGAGAGGACGAGTTTCTGCATAAACCAGAGCTGTGCTTCATCTGGACTTGATTACAGACTTAATAAAACCTCCGCCGAGCACAAAGTGTCGACCGCTGCGCTGACGAGACAGACAGCCAGCCAGGCAGGCAGGGGACACGTGCAGGTGTCACTGGTTTCAGGTATTTTGGGAGGGGTGCTGCAAGGAAGGGTGGCGAGGAAGAAGAGGAAGAGAAGAAGAAGAAGGGGGAGAAGTTGGAGTGTCGTTATTTAGGAGTGAGAGAAGTCACAAAGTGGTTGCCCTGGTCAGTTCACTGTCCACTGCGATCCATTATGAAGAGATGGGGCCTCCTCCTCACAACACATCCCATTGTTGCAAGTCAAGCAGTCCGGGGGGAGAAGAAAGAAAAAAAAAAAAAAGGAAAAAAAAAAAAGAAAAATAGATGTGATGTTATCCGAGGAGGGTTGAGGGTCGTCCAGTTGCCCCTAAACGCAACCCTCCTTGGATAAACAAAGAAAGAAGAAGATGAAATGGTGGGAGACTTCTATCTCATGAAGTTTCCGCCTCCAATTTCTCTCTTGTATCTGTTGGTGAGGTGGTCTGCTTGCATTGTGAGCTTGGACAGAACTCCAAACAGTCCCCTGAGGTGGTAGTGGAACTGGTGCTCCAGGTCCGAGTTGTCGTCAAGCAGCAGTTCCCCGGTGACTGGCTGCTGCTCCTCTTGTTTCACCGCCATCTCCAAGAAGCTGGCGCCGCTACTCATCTCCCTCTTCAGCAGCCCCCACTCCATGTCGTTCTTTATGGACTTGAGGAGCAGGTAGTGCTCGTACATGTCCCTCTGCTTGTTAGGGCACGGCGGCTCGTTGTTGTTGGCCTCCATCTTGCTTGCAGCCACCACCACCGCTGCCTGCTGCTGCTGCTGCTGCTGCTGCTCATCCAGCGGCATGTCTCTCAGCAGGCTCGGCACCATGATGGTTTCATCCATGTTGTTGGCGGCTGCGATGAAGCGGTGCATGACGTTGATGAGGGAGTGCTTGTTGCTGGCTGAGTCACTGCTGATCTGCATCATCTTGAAGGCTTTTAGGTCGGCTTGGTTACAGTGTAGCTGGCAGGTGGAGCTAAGGCAGAGTCGCTTGGTGGTTTTGTTTTTTTTTTTTTTTTTGAGGTGGCTGATCTGCGAGAGGAGAGGAAACATGAGGATGCAGCAACAACAACAACAGAAAAACAAGAAGGAAATGCCAGACACAAGTTTACACACTCAGCACTAAACCATAACCTGACACACTGGAGCAGAGGGGCTGCAGGACAGATGATGAAACAGAGGCAGCTTGTTTCAGACCTGATCCACAGAGCTCAACCGGGCTTCTAAGACCCCCCTCCCAAAAAAAAAAAAAAAACCCCACAGTGCATTTCGACTGCCACATAAATAACCGCCTTAATTTTGCCGCATCGTGATGCCTCATTCACATCAGCATGACCTTGACTTCCTGCTTCTATAAAAACCGCTGATGAGCACATTTCAAGAGGCTTTGAATAACAATAAAAAAAAAGAGGATGCAGACTGACCTGAACCACGAGGTAACCTGAGGAAAACGTTTCTTGGCGTGCTGGTTAGATTTACCAAGTCTTCTCAGGCTCCGCACACCACCCGCCGGGAAGGAAAAAGAGACTTTCCTTAGCTGACAAGCGGCTGAACACGCTTTTTATACCGGACAGCCGGGTCGGAGTGGAAAAAACACCGACTCCGCCCTCCGCTGCTTGTTTTCTACGGAGCCAATTGGACAACCAGGAGGGTGAAGGCGGACTGTAATAGCGTCTGATCCGAAACCGACCAATCACACGTCTCATCATCTCTGCCGGTCAGATGTCTTTGTCGACGGCTTGTCTGCAATTAGCTGCACCCTATTTCCTGTTAATGCTGTCCGGCCGTTTGCAGCCTGAAGGCAACACTGACGCGAACCTGCAGGGCTGCGCGTCATGCGTCAGGTTCATCAGGGGTACGGTTTAGTTTTTCAAAGCATTTATGACACAAACACACACATATTTTAAAAAAGTACAGTGTGAACAGTGTTTTGTCTCAGTCATTTTGTGTTCTCGGCTTTTTCAGTTCAGTTTGTTACACAGCGGCGCCACCTGCTGGTTGGACAAAGCCTGAATTTCCTCTGATCATAAACGCATCATCACTCAGTTTTTACACTTGTTGAAATTCATCAGACAAAATGTTTAATTTCACTACAATCTTTAATTAAAGATGTTGGTCTTACCACAGAGTTTTCTTCTTTCTTTTTTCTTTTTGTTGCAGAGCTGCTCCTCTGTGAATAACTTTAATCTTCAACTCAGATTAAGCATCCAGGACATCCTTCAGGTTGATCTGCATTAATGTTAAAGCCAACAGTCACGAGGGAGCGGCGGCGGACATTATGACACGTCACCGCAGCAACAGCACAGGTGAGTTAAATGATGTTGATTATGGATGAAGTGTTGAGCTCACACTTGTGGTTGCCAGCCATCTGTTCACTGATTATATATGTTTAAGTTGTGCCCAGTTTGTTTTTTACTTATTGCTAGTGGAAATAAAATTATCTATTAGTTTATAGAAAAAGCAAATATTTCTGCCTCACTATCCTGTTAATTAATTATTAAAGATCCCCTTCAGACATGTTTTAAGATGTATATTTCCACAAAAAAAATTCAATTATCTTGTTAAAGTCCTTGAAAAAAATCCAGAATCTGTAAATATGCAAATATATTTCAGAAGTTTAACTGCTGGATGCAACATGTCTGCTACTTCACTGTTAAGTTAAATTCTCAGTGTTTGTGCAGTGGATACTTCAAATGTCTACAACATTTACGATTGGGTCCAAATTATTTGTGATGTTACAAATCCTGCTCGTAGGCTCTTAAAATCAGATTTTCAATGAGCTCAGAGAAACTCAGCAGATAAATGTGAAAACAGACTTCTAGTGTCAAACTCTGCACAAACATCAGTCTGCACAGTGAAGCTCAAACATTCAACTGTAGGAACAAGAAGAAAAACATATTTCTGAGTTGAGGGCGACTTTAATTATCTGGTGACCACTGAGAGATCTATGGGAGGTCAAAATTTCAAATTTCACTCACCTTAAACATTTGTATGATCCATCATAAATAAACACTTAGAAATCAGGAAAAAAAGGACTTGCATACATTCATGGGAACATTGCAAACAAAAACTATTATTATCTATTTCAGCATACTTTTAATGTGCCAGTTTACCTAAAATGTAAACAAATGTAGGCTGATAAAAACTGTAACCCACAGATAACTGTCTGATTTACAGTATTTGCCTGAAACTGATTTAAAGGGTTAAAAAACATCCCAATAGTGTTATTATGAACTAAAAATACCTATAAATAATATCTAATGTGTTATTGTAATTAAAATGAGCTACTTAGTGACACCAGTACAGTCTGATTGGGAAATTAATGTTCGAGCTCCCCGAACAGCTCATTAATTTAAGACTGTCAGGTTCATTTCCATGCAGACTGGAGAGAAGCGATGTTGACGTCAACATTACAAACTGTAATATATGATGGAGGGTCGCAGTCGTAGCCCATTGGAACAGGTGAGATTATTTGTATACATGTATACTCTGTGATTAGGATTATTTTAACATGTGAGTTCAGGCAGCTTCAGCTACGATACTGCAGGAGCTGTTGAGGGAATTTATCCTCGACTGTGTTGAGATTCAAACACAAACTCTTTTTCAAATTCATTCTTTTCTCCATCAAACGTAGAACATGAATATTAAGTCTGAGTGATGGTAGTTTGTACAGTTTTAATTGTCAAACTGCTGGTTCTACAAATGAGCCATTAAAGTTTAACCAGGCAATAATATGATCAATATCAGTGAACCTTAATCTGGGAGTTTGTGTTTTTATGGTATCTTGCTCTATCTCGACAGACTTTATCTTAAATGCTGCTGGGATGATTACTCAGCTGTAACTGAGTGAAATGAATAGTGAATTCATTAAAATCCACAATTTCTATCTCAAAACAGCTCCTGAACACATCAATAGTAAAACCTGAAATATTCTCATTTTTAAACACATCTTTATATACAAGTGTTTGGTTTAATCAGGGGGTTTTCATAGTTTGAGACTGTGGGTCTCCGCCCCTCCCTTTAGTTTACTTGCTTAGTTTCGCTCAGTTCCTGGACGCCTATATGATCATGATTATGTTATTTGATCCTACAGACACTCAACAATTGAGTCGAGATAACCTGATATTACTGTTTGACATAACTTCAGTCTGTCTGAAGACATTTATTAGTTTGATTCTGGGAAAAAAATCAGTAAAATTCCCCAAAACAACCACATCTCTGAACTATCTCTTAACCAAATCACACACATTTAGGATATTCAGTGTAATATAATGTTCACTTCCATTAACTGAGCCTCCACTGAAACTCTCTGGAGCCCCCTGGAGAGGTCCGCCTCCCACTGTGAAAACCTCTCTATTAAATATATCATAATATTTGGCTTTACTGCCTGATCATATATCAAGTTAATACCAACATACTGAACTATGGCCTAAAATCTCCATATTCAAAACCTGTATATTGAAACTTTTTCTGCATGTTGGAGAACTAAACGTCTTTAACATTTTGTATTTTGGATCCCTTTCAGATGAACATAGAAGCAAACAATACTGCGCGACACACACTGTTAAAAGATGCTGGATTCCATCTTTATTTTTTTCAAGTATTTCACATGCATCCACAAAAAAAGAATAACAATTTAACACTGAAAACTGTGATATAAAGTTGGCTGGGCTGCTGTAATTGGCACATATGAACGAAGGCTTTCGGCGAACTCTGCTGAGCCGACACAATCGTCATCAGTACGTTTCCACACTAAACCGCACATACTTGATTTCAGGGTGACAACCTCAGTCTGTCTGAGACTCACGTAGTGTTGAAGAGAAGTTTATCAGCTTATTGTCTAGATTTCATCTGTTCAGCTACAGACTAAGTTTAGCAAAATTATAAAATATGGCAGCTGCATTATATAAAGACACAAGAAATGGAAACGTTGACATATTGGTAGAGTTAATTAACTCAAATGAAAATGTAACAATATATATATATGTACTTAATGGATATTCCCTAATTAAATCCCAGGAGTAACAAATCATCTTTGAATTACATCTCTGAACTGGCCTTGAATCTTGAAGGGTCCCTTTGTTTTTGGTCCAACTATGCTGCAGATTTCCCTTTTGATTTCCTTTTAAATTCCTTTCACATTTTCCCTTCTGCTGGTTTGCCATTGAGTGAGATCGGATAAAAAGAAGCAGTGAGAGTTTTTTTTTCTCCTCTCTAAAAAAGTATATTATCAACTAACACAACACAATATTAAAATCACAGGAGATTCTTTTAACTCAGTTTGCATCAGGAGCTGCCCGTCAGTAACCTGAAACACACAAAACAGACAGATTGATGGTTAAAAGCATGTTTTCCTCCTCGATATTTATTATCTTTGACAACATGTCATTAAAAAGTCTCACCTGTGGAAGGTCACTGTTAGACCATCTCATACTGGTTGTTGGTTATGTATCGAGACAAGCAGCAGGCCAGGAATATTCCAATGAGCTGAGCAGGAAAAGACATTTTAGTGTGGATAGTCTGGTTTTGGCGATCATCCTATCAACTATGATAACGTATCAAATAATGATTCATAAATGCTGCCACTCTGTTAAACTGGGTTTGTGCTTCTCTGGGCTCCACGTAGGCGAACATGCACGATGGTCACTCTGCGCTACTTATAAGTTAAAATTACACTCGTACAAACAAACAAACAAAAACAGCAAATAATAATAAACAAGTGTCTCTTTAAACTGGCAGAACGTGAACCAACATGCATGCAAACAACCTGATGAATATGAAATCATAGATAGATAGATAGATAGATAGATAGATAGGAGTTTTTAGGCTTTGGTGAGTTTGCACATGTACGTCCTTAACTTGGTGAGCGTCTCAACACTGTCCATTAAATACATAAAATATGACAGTAGCAATAAAAGAGCTGCCTTGTGCTCAATATAATCAATTATACTGGAAAATATGTGACTTTTTGTCCATTTCTAGGGGATTGTGTGATTTTATGAGGTATGAACTTGTCCCTGTACAGTGAAATATCTAACGTGGACTCAAAATCACTTCCCTTGAGACACATTGTCTTTTTAATGTCAAATTATTATGACACAGACATTTTCTTCTTTTATACTTATATATATATATATACAGCTTAAAATGATAATAATAATCTTAAAGTGCACTTTTGAAAACCCACGTTACAAAGTGCTTCACATAAAATCCTTGGATTTCAAAACAGACAAAACCAATTCAGTGTAAGATAAAACAAGAAATACAAACAGAAATAAATGACAGTTCAGATGAAATACAAACTCAATTAAAATCACGATATTACACTATATATATAACATTTACATTTCCCTTTCAAATCAGCCTCCCAACAGGCGCTTTATCAACTGATATAAACCTGCTTGACGTGCAGCTGCACATGACACCTTATCGGCACATGTGAGGCGTGACTGAACCGTCCTGTTACCTAAAAACAAACTTCTCTCTTTCTTCTCTTTACGTGAATCTTCAGAGAAACACAATTTCCAGTCGTACAAAGGAGCCTCCACATTAGAGCTCAGTTGTGTTAGAAATAAACGCACACTCGACATTTTCAGAGTGAAAACAAAGGTGAAAGTTTTTATTCCTTTGTAAACGTCTGGTTCAACTTTGACCTGCACACAGTTTAACAATGTGATTAAAATCAACATGGCATGTTTGTTTTTATGGTCTTTATCATTTAGGCATGTCTGAAATATCTGTCTCGCTCAGTCATTTATTCTCCCCATATAGCAGACACTAGTTGAGATTACACTATAGTGAGCAGTACACTGAGATTTTGGATATTATAAGAATATAAATGATACTATTTGTAAACAGGGAGTGACTTCAGACACACTGCTAGTTTGGTTTAAACAGTGGATTCCCTTCTTTTATTTATTTATTTTGGGGCATTTTTTTCCTTAAATAGACTTTAATCTGCAGTGTAGAACAGACAAGAGCCAACTTCCTCAATACAGGGAGGCTGAAACTAAAGCAGCTAAATGGCTTAACTGTGAAAAAAGGGGCCTGTTGCTACGTGTCACTGCGTCCAAACGTCTCAGCAAAGACACATGGGAGTAAAATATGACCTTAACTGATAGGAATGACGGCCGAAGCTACGAAAACAAGATTGGAAACAACTAAAATTTTACTTTAAACCACTTTAAAACAAACTATCTGAACATGTCACGTACCTGGAAGAACGCAATTCCAAAAGAGATCCCAGCAATGATTCCCAGGTTGGCCTCCATCAAATTGGTCACCAGTGTGAAGCAGCCCTTCACAGCAGGAAAATAAACATTTATAATGACTTTTTTAACCTCTTAAAAAGTTTTTGAGCTAAACTATTTATCCTGTTTGTTGCCGAAACATGTTGACATTCATTTGAAATATGACTAAGTAGTTTAAAATATCTAGCAGGGGGTGTAAACTCACATTTGTGTACACTTCCGTCTTAGCTTTGTCGAGGTCTTTCAGGGTCTCCGGTGCGCACTTCACACCTTCCTTACAGCAGCTGGTGGGGATTCCTTTCTCTTTAAAGTAAAGTGTGTTCTCCCAGTCGGTGTAGTTTTTCATCCCGCAGCAATGAAGCTACAAGTACAAAAACAATCAATTTAACGCAACACGTTTATTTATGCGACAGAAAAGTGGGTCAAAAATATTTTTAATGATTAAAAAAAAAAAAAAACAGTAGGATGTTTTGCTCTCGAGTGACCTCACTGCAGATGTTTTGGATGATCTTTTGGGGAAAACACCTGCAGTGACGAGAGCTTGAAAGTTTAAACTAGTGCAGCAGCTTTTCTGCTCTGCGTGGTTCAGCGTCACTCGGCTGCCCTTTTTAAAAAAGCTCTTATATAAGCAAGAGTTCTTCAGTTTGTACAGCGAGACACAAACAAAGTCAAGATAAGAGCAGCAGTGTTAGTGTGACGGCAAAACTCCCGCTTACAGTCCTCTGGATGGTGTCGAGCCCGGCGCTGCTGCTGTCTGTGCCGTTGTAGGACGTCACGGCGTTTTTGTAGGCGCTTCCTAATTTGGCCTTAATCTGGGAAATTAAAAACAAAGTAGATTCTGTTTTAGTAAACTGTATTTTCATTCAAAAAATGTTTTTAATTTTGCAGCAGAAACTCACCTCGTGCCTGAAGATGAAGCCTGACACACCAGCCACAAGCTCAGCCAGGAAGACCACGGTCAAGAACATGGCGTACTGAAGGAGCAGAGCATTAAAACAACAGTTGTTAAAAAAAAAAAAAAAAAAAGGGTCACATGTGAGATTTTTAAGGATTACTGCACTTTCACTGACCAGTTTGAGCATCCATGGGCTGCCGCGGCATGTAGCGAAGCAACCAAACAGTCCGAAAATAACGATGGTGGCTCCGGTCCCAATGAGGACATATGGCGCGTTGGTGCTCTCCTCAGAAGCCACAGAGAAATAGGCCTCCAGGCTCACCTTCCCCCACACCCCGACCGCCAGCAGGAACATGCCTGTGATCTGAAGAAGAGCACAGAGAGTCAGCGCCGGCATCAAAGAGCCAAAGACAAAGATGAGGAGGCTTTAAGGGCCAAAACCAAAGATTAAAAGGCTTGAACCTGCTTGTTTAATTACACGCTGGTGTGTTTACGGTTCAGCAGCATTTTATCAAATCTGAATGCTTCTGAATCCATAAACTGTTTAGTAGTTTCAATGATTTTAAGTAACAAAAATGATAAAAAGCTCAGAGTTTAAGAGTTAAAACTGAAATATTGGAATAAAAAGTCAAGTTTGCTTCACAGTTTAACATATTTGATATTTAGATATTTGATACGTTTTGAAAAAAAGAGGAGCTACAACATTTCATCAGATCTGTTAAGACTCAGAGTTCAATACATCCAGCAACTGGTTACTGAAACGATCGATAGAAAATCAATCGCCAAAAAGTGTGATCTAATAATTGTTAAAATAATTTCTGAAGCAAAAATATTAAAAATCTGCTGCTTTCAACTTCTTCAATGTGAAGTAGGGCTGCAGCTAACAATTATTTCCATTATTGATTCATCTGCTGATTATTTTCTCAATTAATCAAAAAAAAATTGTGAAAAAATTGGCTTTCAAAATCTCTCCAAACTCATGTTTAATGTCTTCAACTTTCTTGTTTTGTCTCCCAAATGCTCCAAAACCTAAAAATATTCAACTCACTGTCATATATGACAAAGAAAAACAGCCAATTGTTTCATTTGAGAAGGTGGAACCAAAGAACATTAAATTAATTGATTATCAAAATAGTTATTGATAATATTTCTTTCAATTGACTAATCGTTGCAGCTCTAATGCAAAGATTTTCTGCTTTTTTTGTCATATATGATAATAAATCTTAATATCTTTGGGTTTTGGACTGTTGGTCGGTCAAAACCAGCAGTTTTTAAAAGATGTCATCCTGGGATCTGAGAGTAACTGGCAGACTAATTGATAATGAAAAGAATCATTAGTTATATTTTTATATTTTATATTCTGTGGAAACGCTCTGCCTCCTAAAACAGCTCTGAAAATATTAAAGTTAAACAGTTTAACCAAGCGAGAATCACATGTGAACAGCACAGCGACTCAAGAGAAACCCCGTCACTGAATCTGGCAAACATCAGGAACACTTTTAATTAAGGAGCATGAAGAGGTGAATCGAGGGAAAACACCACCTCCATTATTGATTTCCTTTATTAAATCGCTGCTCTCGGGGGAGGAAATGCAGATGAAGAGAAGCAGATGAGTTAGTGGAGGATATTGAAGCTCTGAGACAAGATGAGGATTGAGTATATTTTCAGTGTAGGTGATAAACTCTCCTTCTGCTAACGTCAGTCATAAAACATGTCCGATGATTCACTTTACGTACCTGACAACATTTTAGTAAAAACACACCTGGGATACTCAGTACCTTCAGCCTGCCGTTTAATCATCTCAGCAGCATCTTTTTGCTTTAATGCTGCCCACACAAGTCATTAGCCTGAGGGGACGCATCAGCTCAACCAGCCGAGAGCAATAAATTGACAGATAAGCACTAACCTGAACTTTGTGTTCGCTGCAGCAGCCTGAGATGGTTGTTTGCTTGGTACAAAGATTAACAGCTGCGAAAGGAGCAGCAGAAACTTCTCATTTTTCATCTGAAGACTGTTTATGTTTTCCTTTCGTACAGTTTTTAGGCTGCAACTAACAATTACTTTCATCATCTGTTTATTCTGATAATTATTTTCTTGATTAATCGATTGTTTTGTTAATTGGATCAGAAAATGTTAAAAATGACAAAGAAAAGCATCAAATTATGGCTGCGATGGCTGACAGAAAATGAATTGGCAGCCATCTTACTGATCAATTAATCGTTCAAGTCATTTTATAAGCAAAAACCACCAAACAACCTTGTTCCAGCTTCTAAAATGGGAGGATTTGCAGCTTTTCTTTGTCTTATATGATAATAAAACTAAATATCTTTGGGTTTTGGTCGCATAAAACAAGACATTTGAAGATGTCACTCTGGGCTACAGGGAACTGTTCAGGCTTTTTTTCACTATTTACTGACATTTAAGACCAAACAACCAGTAGATTAATCAATAATGGAAATGGAAACAATGGAACCAGCAAATATTTGGCATTTTTCCTTGATAAATGACTAAAAGCAATAATCAGTTACCAAAATAACGAGAGTCAGAGTGTTAAATCAAATGAATGGACTGCAACTTTCAATTATTTTCATTATCGATTAATCTGCCAATTATTTTCCTGATTAGCCTTACTGATTAATCATTTGGTCTGTGAAATGTCAAACTAAATAGTCAATATTCATAATTTCTCATAGCTCAAGGTGGTGTCTTCATATTAGGGGTTCAACAAACTAATTATTTTCATAATTGATTCATCAATTCTCTAATAGAGAACTGTGGAAACTGTCCATCCCAGTTTCCCAGACTCCGAGATGTCGTCTTCAAATGTTTTGTTTTGTCCGACCAACAGTCCAAAATCCAGAGATTCAGTTTACTATCATGTAAAGTCAAGAAGAAGCATCAAAATCTCACATTTAAGAACCTGGAACCAGTGTCTTTTTGACATTGTGGCTTGAAAAATTACTTAAACGATTAATCGCTTACCAAAATAGTTGCTGTTTAATTTTCTGTTGATCGACTAATTGTTGCAGCTCGACTTCATATAACGTTAGCTGTTCAATCAGAGAAACAATACACAACCCAACAATAATAAGTATACTCTATATTAGGGCTGCAGCAACCGATCATTTTCATTATCGATTAATCTGTCAACTAACGATATTTTCTTGAGTAACAGATTAGTTGTTTGGTCCATAAAATGTCAGAAAACGGTGAGAAACAAAAAAGATGACGTCCACAACCCAAAGATATTCAGTTTACTGTCGTAGTGGACTAAATAAACTAGAAAATATTCACATTTGAGAAGCTGGAATCAGATAATTTGGAAATTTTCTCCCTGAAAATGATTCAAAACAATTAATCTATTATCTAAATATTTGCCAATTAATTTAATAGTTGGTAACTAATCGATCAATCGACTACTTATTGCAACTCTGATTAAGTCAACTGTCATGTATGACAAAGAAACACTGAAAGCTGGAAACAGAAAATGTTTTGCACTTAAAAAAATATCTTTCGACTAATTTAACTGATTGATTGACTAATCGATTAGACTCTAAATGAAACACTTTTAATAAACTAAGCGAAGTTAAGTGTCAGTTAGGCGGAGTGATTTTCTCAATCAGTGACACAAAAAGCTAACGGCTCCTTTCTATACGGACACTAATGAGACGTTGATAAACTAGAGCCTCCAGGCGGCGGAACAACACAAACATCTGCTTCAGTGTCTCCAACGGTCAGTGAATTTCCAACAAGTGGTTCTTTATTTAAGTAGAAAACTAAGAGCACTTTGACTTGTCGCCATTTATCCGGCGTTTTTAACTCCGAGTGTGTCCCTATCTGCCGTGATTTAAGGAAATGATGTGATTAGCCCTGCTGGCATCGCCGCTTTTAGCCCATTGTTGCTCCTTTAGCTTGTTGTCCCCCATTACATGTCATGCAACTCACCCAGAATATGAGGCTGTAGGAGATAAGGAAAGTCTTCAGACAGGTGATCACGGGCTTCGTCTGAAGCCGTCGAGACGGCGGCGACATCTTGGCTTTTTCACTTTGGCCAGAAAAAGAAAGAAAAAGTTCACTTCTCAGCGCCCTGGAGGGGAGGAGAGGGAAAAAACTTCGGGGATAAATCCAGGGACAGAGAGGGAAGTGTCGTCACTAACACAGATGCCAATTTTTTGTTTCCTAGGATGGAGAAGTCATGACCCGCCCTATTCTGCCTCTGATTGGCTAGTACTCGTTACCTTCGTTAGTTTGGTTGGTTAGGTTTACGCACGAGGAGTGAGACTGGTTAAGGTTAGGGTAATAATATCAGGGAAAGCCAATCAGAGGCAGAGTAGGGCGGGTTATGACTTCGCCGTCCTAGGAAAAAAAAAGATCGCAACCTAGATTCACTTTCCTGAGGGCATAAACATTTTTCCCCAATCCACAACAGCGTCGAGTCAGCGGCAGTATTCAAAAATACCACCGTCAGCTACAGCGTCCACAATAAAACACTAAGGACACCAGGTACGTTATTTAAAATAGATAAATGACTGATGAAATCCTCACCCAGGGCTGCTAAAACACAGACTCAAATCACAGCAGCAGCTATGATTATGGAAGATAATTTACTCCAGAAATTTAAAAACGGATGAAAAGTTAAGATTGATAAAACATAAAATATGATGAGGCAGGCTACTTAGTCAACATATTAGTCTTACTATGTCATGATTTTGAATGAAAAAGTGAAAAGTTTGACTCTCTATCTTATAATTTAAACTCAGTATCTCGTAGATCATTTTACTAAGTCAATAGTAAAATTATAAATCTGGTTTACTATTAGCACATAATTTTGACTTTCCATCTTACATCTTATCTTAAATGTGACTTCTAAATCTAATTGATTTTGACGTATGAAACATAAATTCTGAGAAAGAAAGTCGTTATTTCAATGCAGTATGTCATAATTATGACCGACTATTTCATAGTTTTGACTTAAATTGTTTTTGAAATCATTTTTTCCACTAACATTTTATTTATTTTCTTTGTTTTCCCAGCTAAAATGGACTTCCATGTGCACCAGATTTTTTCCAGCATACTGAAAATAATCCCTTTCAACAACTAATTCAGATACAGCTGTGGCTTAATGTTTAAGAGTCACATTATGCTTTTATGCAGAAGGCAGGCTCTGTACTTCCTGTCTCATGCTGTCTGACTTTACACTCCTCTGCTGAATCTGATGTGACCTAAATCAGTAGTTCTCAAACTTTCACGTCAAGGACCCCTAAACTGACACAAATTAGACCACAGACCCTCAGTTGATAAGATTTTGTCTCACTGTCCCCCATCTGATAATATGTTTGCTTTTAGATGTTTTATTACAGAAAGTGTTTGAAATGACTATCAAACTCATACATTCTGTCATTGTGTTACTTATAGATGGAATAATAGTGCTGGGGACCACCTGGAACCCCCTCAAGGAACCCTGGGGGTCCCCGGACCCCACTTTGAGAACCACTGGACTAAGTTACATCAGCTGAGTAAATAAAAATACATCACATGTCGCCCACTGAAAGATATTACTTCTAATGTTTATCAGAGATGAGGAGTGCCACGCCAGCATGCAAAGATGGTGTCTTGACAACTGCAGCCACTGATTGAAGCTGAAAATGTCAGATCAATGAGTATTGATCAACCCATCAGACTTCAATCAAGGTCTAACAAGCAGAAATGGTGTCTTCCTGTTAGAGATAACATTCAGATCATTCATTTATTTGTTCAGTCTCTTGCACGCTTACATTTTCACCATATTCAAACACAAGTAGCCTTCATGTGGCTCTTAAGGACATGAGTTCAAATCTGTCACATGTTGGTTCTTATTCCCTCTCTCCCACTTTCCTTCCTCTCATTAAGTCTAATAAAATGCTTAAAAGGTTTTGTTTTCTCCTACATGAAACATCCCATCATATTATGACCAAGAGTTAATCAACATGCTTAATTAACTGTAGCTGTGTTTAGCATCAAATCAAAGTTGGCAAACAATTATAAAAGGGGTATTTTTCCATCCAAAGGTTCCTTCAGGAACTCTTTAAATAGAGAGGCTTCTTGATATAACCATCCGCCTCCATATGAAACAATAAGAGGAACTAAACGAATAACAGGAAATGACTTTTGTTTTCTGATATCGGGTTGATTATCTCGTTATCCCCAGATAACATTTAAAAAAATTGCAAACACGGCTACTCTCGGCTTCCGTACTAGAAGATTGTTTCTTCACATCTAATTGACACTCTAATTATGTTCGACAGTTTATTAGATGATCATTTAAGCTTCCTATAAGACAAACCGTAATCAAATTACATGTGATGATTCTTTCAGAACAACAACTTATTGTATTAAATATAGAAATATCACAACAAATCTGTGAGGTCATTAATAATAACTTGATAATAACATCATGGAGGTAAAAACATGACGTTTCTATAACTCGAACTTCCGCAAAAAGCAGTAAATGATTTGAGGAGGTTTAATGCAGCGGTGGGAGGAAACAGACACACAGTCCGCTGGTGCCACCAAGTGGTTTCATCTTTAACCATGAACTAAGCGGATCCTTGTGTGTCAAAAGCTGCGGAGACTCTGTTACAGGAGCACCCACTCTCCAGCGGGGGACAAAAAACGAGTGGAGAGTTTTTAAAAAGTCGTTTGAGCATCATTTTGGTGACTTTTTCTGGATTATAACTTTGTTTCCTTGTTTGACTGTGGGATCAAGAGAAGCTGCGCAGAACTTTTTTTCTCCCCCCCCCGCAGCTGTTTCTGACTTGAAGTTTGATTATGACACTCAGCTGCGTTGTTGCTGTGCTCGTTTTACATCTCACAGGTGAGTTAATGACTCTAAACAAAGAAGGTAGGTGAACCCCTTCACTAAAATGTCTCTAGTTATGTGTCCAGGATTGTGAATTCTTATTATTATTGAGTTTCTGTTCAGTCGTCAAAAATGTCATTTGAATTTTTTCCCCTCACAAAACAAAAACTCCAAAAACATATACTATATGAGTTTGCTGGAGGCAGTTCAGGTCACTTAAACATTCACATCCCTTCCCTGCAGCTGGGAAATACTTTCACCTCAGCAGTAATAACAACTGTATTGGATGCAGATGTGCTGAATATTGGATGAATGCAAATGGAGCCCCCTCTTTCTCCACCTCTTCAGGACTGAAGAGCTGAACAACATCTCCCAACATGCAACTGGCCAGAATCCATTGAAATGAATACATTAAGGCTGTAGATGAGCAGCCTTTCTCTTCAGGTGCTTCTCTGTGTGCTGACCAGGCGGTTTAATTACAGCTCGGCTCCAATCACTGCCAGTTAATTACTGAGGAGTCCCCCCTCTGGGCTCAGTGTGCTAAAGCCTTCATTTAATCCTGCAAGATAATGACGTGACCTCAGATCCACCCAGAGAAACACATACGCTCAGATCATAATGCAGAGAGACTGAAAGGATGCTGGTCATTATCTGGCCTTTGTCATTAGTCTCAAATAGATGAAACCTCAAACAGGCACCATTTGTCAAACCATCAGGGGCTGAAAACTATAAACCTGCTTCCAAGTGTGACTCATCCCTGCTGCATAGACACACTCACTCACAGAGTATGCATGTTTCCCTGAAGACAGTTCTGTGAGTGATGCATGGTGTGTGTCGGTGTCTGGGTATTCAGTAAGAGTACAACAATGTAGAAAGAATACAAATGTGCAAGCTCCTTCTTGCAAAATACCTACTTAAAAGTGCAGTAGTATTATTAGTGAAATGTACTTAAACTATCAAAAGTATTATCTGTTTACTATCAAAAGTGCTCACCCTGCAGAAAAATGGCCTGTGACAGCTACATTTTTTAGAGCTGCAATGATTAGCCAATAAGTCGATCAACAGAAAATGAATCACAAACTATTTTGATAATCGATTAATCGTTTTGAGTAATTTTTTATGAAAAAAATGCTAAATTCTCCTTTTCCAGCTTCTCAAATGTGAACGCTTTCTGGTTTCTTTTGTAATATCTTTTGTAATATCTTTAGGTTGTGGACTGTTGGTCAGGACAAAACAAGACATTTGAGGACGTCACATTGGACATTTAATAAACGACTAAAAATTAGTTGCAGCACTAATATTTTTATATATTACATTAGCGAAGGGTCGGTTTCCTCCAAAGGATCCTAAGATAAATCATGAGATGACTAAAGGGAGAGTAAAGAAGAAAAAAACAAATTCTGCAGCAGTTTTGGATTAAATCTTTGCTTTTTGTGAAATATTGTGTAATTTTACTTTTTTAGGCCTTCATTTATTTACTTTAAATGACACTCTGAGAAGTTTAAAGGGGTCTTGGAGGTACTGCTACCATCTCATAGACATCTGAAATATGAGAGGGGACCCCAACAAGACACTTCATAACACTACTTTAATCTTTAACTATGTATTGGATTTTATAAGCTTATAATATGTTTTTAGATAAAATCATAATTTGAAAAGTAACCACAGCTGTCAGATGAATATAGTGGAGTAGAAGTATAAAGAAGCATAAAATGGAAATACTCAAGTGAAGTACAAGTCTCTCAAACTTGCAGAAATGCACTTACTTTTCACCACAGCAGTAGTTTTACCTGCATGTGATAAAACAATTTTTTATTGCCGTGTGCATGATGATGCATGTCAGCTGTCAAACACCTGAAGTAATGTCTGTACTTCAGCCCTACAGCACAGACCATCAGACTAGTGAGCGTAGCTTGTTTTTATTTCCTCTCTGACTAATTCTCTGCAAGGGGGACTTGGGAAATATGAGTCTTTGGAAGTTTCGTAAAGTGGAACATTGGGCTCATTATAAGAAAAAATGCTGACGACGGCTTTAATCTGCGACATCACTGAAAACAATCTGGAGCAGCTTTAAGAGCGGGGAAGCTGAATGTGATGTGATGCATCCCTAGAAAATGTGCTAACCTTCGTGTTTTGTTGACTTTACTTCCCCTTTTTTTTCACTTTACTGTAAATATTTTGTTAATTTCTTCTGATTTTATTAAAACCCAATATGTAGAGAAGCATTGAAGTGATTCTCTTTACCACAAACTGGGATTACAAATTAGACAAAACAAAGAAATTACCATAAAACTTTGTTATTACATTCCTTTTTATAGCCACTCAAATTCACTCAAAGACAAAGAAATCTCAATTATGTCTAATTGATTAGACATAATCTAACTGGTCTAATCGATATTACTTATTAACTAGACCCTAGAGAGGTCTAACTCCCTGTTAGACCTCTCATCAACAAACTGTTACAAAATCCAACAAAACAGAACAGAAATCGATTAAATTGGCTTATTTAGGATTCAGAAGGGGGATGCTGGGAAAAAAGTAGCATCAATACTAATCACAGCTAAAGAGAGCTGACGAAAATCTATTGTATTCTCCAACAAATCATCAGTTCAGAATCGTGTTTATAAGCAATTCTCATAAAATTAGTAAAAGATACGAAGCATCGAGCTGATAAAACAACATTAAGTGTGTTTTTTGAGCTGGTAAAGAGGACCCAGTGTCTCTAGAACCCCAAACAGATTTAGTGTTAAAGGGAAGTTTATTTGGCAGAGGCATCTGTGTCAGAAAACAGCCAAGGTTGAGCTGCAAGCAAAGGAAGCAAATACAGGAACTGACTTGCTAGGGGGGTGGAGGTCGATAGACTGGAAAGTCTGGCACTTGGTTCTAAACATGGAGTTATTTGAGGGATAATGTACCTGAACCACAACTGCTGAGACGGGGGTAATGAGAAAAATGACTAACTGTACAGAAAGTCTAATACGGAGACAATATTCTGAATTAAGGCCGTTTTACACTCTGCTTAAAACATAGAAAGAGAAAAAGAGATGAATAAGAGGGTCAAACTCCAAGCGGATAATGAGAACATGCTGTTTGGCCTAATTTTCGGTTAAGTCAGTCAATGAAGTAGTGTCATAATACAATGAATGGCAGAAGATTGAGTCTAACATGTTTTGTCTGTACTGGAAAAACTTAAAGCCATTTACAAGATTTCCCTGCTATTGTGTTTAAAACCTTGAGGAGTTTCCGTTTGCAGCACTGATTGCAAATCCAGGTGTCTATGGACTGGAATGTTATCGAGCTGAAAGGAAGTTATGGAAAGGAGATTTTGTGGGAAGATTTCATTTAAATGTCAGCTTGTCTGTGTATCATCTATATATAGTATATAATAGACTTGATACAGACGCTCAAAGTCATGATGAATCATAAAGTTTTTCCAACCAGAGAACCAAGTTTAGCTTCTGCCAGCTTGGTCTTGTAAATTACAGGTTTGTTGCTCTCTGATTCTACATGTCTCACAGTTGTTCTGTTGTTTCAGCTGGCACTGAGACAACAGTGTACGACACCTACAATGATTTTGCAGAGGAAGACACAACCCCTCAACTAGACTACAAAGGTGTGTATAAAGTAAGAACACACACACACACACAGGTTCAACACAATCTTAAGCTCAAGTACTGTGTAATTGTGTAAGTGCACTTGTGGGTTTCTCAGAATTTAGATTTTTCCTAAAGACTGACCAAATCCCAAACTCAAATCTGAAGCCTGACATCAAATGGTGTTGCTGCTGTATGAGTGACATCACTCCAAAGACTAGATAATAGCAGATATCCTGTTCAATATCTTGCTTTTCATGATTAGATGTCAGGCGTAACACAGATTTGGGTTTGGTTATTCTTTAAAAACAGACCCGAACTGGTGTCATTCTCCGAATCTCCCCAATGGGGAGGTGACCTGCCACTCCCCTCGAGGTGGCGGCTACCGGAGCACGTTGGGCACCCGCTGCGAGCTGACCTGCGACCGAGGATACCGGTTGATTGGGAAGAGCTCGATTCAGTGTACCGCCAGCCGCCGCTGGTCTGGGTCTTCTTACTGCCGCAGTGAGTGGAAGTTCCTGTATGAGGATAAATCTGACCAACAATTAATATATCCTACTAACAAGTATTTGTGTAGCCGAAGAAGAAGAAGAAGAGCTGCAATGTTGCACTGGCTGACATGTTCCTTCAGGGCACTGTGGTTTATTTTGAGTCGATCCAACATACATCATCCTGCTGCCATAAATATTAAGGGCCCAAACGTGTGTTAATCCGCAGCTGAAAATAGTCCCCAACAAATGCATTATTTACCTCTGTTTGAGTAACATTTGCTGAAATCTACAGTGCCCAGCTGTTTGAGGAAATTATTTCAGCTTTAAAGAAAACTAGAACTAGATATTTTTTACATGTTTGTAAAGATTTACAACTTCAGTAGGACCCAGTGGGCTTGAGCTACAGACAGTATTGAGAGATGGACTAACTGCTGGTTTTTCTTTCTTGGGATTTGTTAACAACGGCAAAAATATTGCAAGCCTCATCCTTTAAGATATATATTGATTCTGTGATTGTTTTGACCCTTTTAAATAACATACTGTATGTCTTTGTGATGATGTTTCCACAGAGATGCGTTGCCATGTGCTGCCCCTCATCCCGCACGGCAGATACACCTGCAGTGATGGCTTCGTGGTGGACTCCAGATGCGACTTCACGTGTGACCCCGGCTACCGCGTAGAGGGGGAACACTCACGCACCTGCCAGCACGGGGGATCATGGAGCGGGGGGCAGCCCGTTTGCTCAGGTACTGTCCAAAAGTTCGAACGTAATAAATTGTGACTGACAGCTAGAGTTTTAATTTACTGCCAGAACATGGATTTAAAATCAGTCCATCTGCTTTGCTGTCTAGTTTTCCATTTTTCTTTCACAAGCACAGCTCTCTATGTGCTCAGTCTCATAAAAACAAGCTCATTTCCTGCTCTTCTGTTCTTTGGACTGGATCCAAAACTGTAGACTGTTGTCTTTTAGTCTCCATACTCTGCTATTTACAAAGCCCTTCAAGTCCATTTCCCTTCTGTAATGTCGCCCATACTGTTGTACTTTTCAAACTGATCATTCCAGACACTGATCCTCCAAAGATCAAGTGTCCTCGGTCCAGACTCAAGATTGCAGAGCCTGGAAAACTCACTGCCAGCATGACCTGGGACCCCCCCACTGCCACAGATACTGCTGATAAATCACTCGAGTATGTCATTCCTTTCCTTTTGCTCCCCTTTCCTGTTCAGTTTAAAACAGAATTAGACTTTTGGTCTCTTTTTTTGTCTCTCTGCAGTGTAATATTAATCGGCCCAGAGTCAGGCACCGACTTCAAAGAGGGAGCAAGCATTATCCGATACAAAGTGTACGATCAAGCCAGGAACAGAGCCGCCTGCAAGTTTATCGTTCGTGTTGAGGGTAAGCTGACAATACAGTTGAAGAGAGTTAAACTTTTTGTCTTGAGAAATTAGCGCAATTAATTTCCCCTTCCAGTGAGAAGATGTCCTACACTTTCTCCACCTATGCACGGCTACCTCACCTGCTCCTCTGATGGGAATAACTACGGAGCGACTTGTGAGTACCACTGCGATGGAGGATTTGAGCGGCGGGGGATGGTGAGCCGTGTCTGCCAGTTCAACCGCAGCTGGGGTGGACGCCCTGCTGAGTGTGTCCGTGAGTACTGCATGAATGTGGCGATCAGGCTTATGAATTTGCAGCATATACAAATATTTAGTGGGGGTATAATGCGGGACGTGAATGTGACTTTGTGTGTCTGTAGCAATGGAGATTAAATCAGACGTGAAGACAGCATCTGCTCTCCTGGATCAGTTCTATGAAAAGAGGAGGCTGCTGATCGTGTCTGCTCCCAACATATCTGACGCGGAGTACCAAATGCAGAACATCATGATACAGGTGAGGAAGATTCAAGCTGCTGGTGACTTTAAATGGAAATTTTATAAACAGTAACAATCGCAAAATCCCTAAATCTTAAAACTCTCATGCTTCTCTGTGTTCCCACCAGAAATCAGACTGTGGATTAGACTTGCGACACGTAACGGTGATCGAGCTCCTGGGCTCCCCGCCACGTGAGACGGGCCGCATCAAGGAGAGTCAGCTGACCTCTGAAGTCATCGAGGGTTTGAGGTAACACTGAGATACTTCATCACTCGGTTATAGCAATTTTTATGGTTCATTCAGGAATAAAAGTGCATTTAGTTGAAAAATTCCACCCTGAAATGGCTTTATATAACCCCCATTCTCATTCACAGTACACAGTTGTGTGTCCTCGCTCCATTTAAACATCAGGAGCCTCCTAATGAAAAGGAAGCCTGTGTTAGGTTGACTCTCAAAGGAAAAAATCCACTCTTAAGATTAACACAGTTAAAAATAGCAACATAATTCCAGTGTAGTGGTGCTGCAATTTGGACCAGACTTTCTAAAACATCAATAGTAAACATCTGGCTTTGGAGCCCAAGAATGTTAATGAACAACGTCACCATTACAAAAGATTTTCTATCTGACATATACAGAGACTAATTCATCTTAGAAGAGGCAAATCTATAAATCTATAAATCTATCTTTCCACCAGCAGTGCAACTTGAGTGAGGGGCTCTGCTCACTTTTTCCAGACTGGAAAATCTCTTGTCTATCCTTTAGTCTCACACAAAACCCACAGCTGACTGTGGGCAACATATTGAGGCACATTCTCTGGATGCGGTCCAAAGGCATTCTGGGAGATGTAGGATCTCAGAAATCACTCACTACATTATTGTAGTGGATAAATCTGAATAGGAACATTTGTTAAAGCTTTTTCTCAAAAGGTTATCACCATAAATGTAAAAAGTGGTTCCTAGAGGTCAGCAACCCTCATATTAAAACTGCATTAATCAATATTTTTATTTTATCAATCAAAAGACTATGTGTAAAATAAAAGTGGCCACTTGTGGTGAAGAATTGTCACCCAATTCTGAGTGTTTTAGCATCTTTTAGCTCATTGTTTAAGTTTTACAGCCTTTACCAAAACTTAAACCTGCATTAACTGACCTTTTAATGCTTAAACAAGTTGAGAACACACTGACATATGGCAAACAAGTTAGCAAACAGTTGCTTAGTTACACATCCAGCAGTTATGGAGCAACATTATCATTCATTTGGGACCGTTGTTCCAATGTTTACTCTTTTCTCTTTTAGCTCTGTTTTTTGTCTCTAGTAACTCCTGAGGGAAATATTTGGCTCTTTAGCTGCTAAATGCTCCACTATGTTCACCAGTTACTTGCTAACTGTGTCTGTGTGGTGCTGAGCAGGTAGTGTACAGTGGGTTTTTAGAGATTTTTCTCTGAAAACAGCTGCCTGCTAGGACAGAAAATTACACTATGAGAACAGTGAGAGTGAACCAAAACAGTAAAGTTGCAGCCGCACAGCTAAAACTTGCATAAAGTTCTTTAAAGCTGAGGGGTCGGGCGGTAACTCCCTGTAGGTTTGTCACTACAAGCAACACCTCTGACATCACAAATTGTCATTTGAAACATTGTTTTTTATACAAATGATCAATTATAGCCACTTTAACTATTTTGGTTCAGTGTCTACGCTCCTATTGACCTCATTTCCAGCAAAAAACCTCTGATAAACCCACTGTATGGTGCCTGTCCAGCACCAAATGACATACAGACAACTAGCTGGTGAACGTAGAACATTTAGCAGCTAAAGAGTCAGAGATGGTGGAGACCAAGACAGAGCTAAAAGGAGGGTGAACTGGACTTACATACATCAGGTTCTCCAGACACGCAACACCAAATAAGTTATAATGTAGTGTGTAAAAAGGCAACTGTTTGCCAACACGTTCAACATAACAGCTTTACAAGGTGATGTATCAGTGTTGTGTTTATGAAATCAATGAATGCTGCTTTAATCGCCCAAACATGAGATGGTGGACTGTTCCTTTAATAATCCAACAGCTGATTTGTGACTCTCTGTAGGCAGGTGTTCAGAATCTCCAGATCCTACTTCAGCATGGTGCTGCTGGACAAGCATGGACTGGATCGAGAGCGCTTCATTATCCCGATGGCGTCAGACGAGTTGTTCTCCTACATCGATAGTTTCCTGCTGAACGAAGAGGAACGTGAGAGGCTGGAGCTCCACAGAGACTTCTGTGATAATTAGATAAAAGCACTCTGGTTGCCACAGTGATAAACTCGTCAGCATTACTAACACAAAATGAGGAGGGACAAACAAGAAAGTAGGTCCAGAAGAACTTTAGGAGGGGGAAAAAAAAAAAAAAAGAGGACAAGAACGCAGTTTGTCGTGTTAAAATGTGATCATTATACAACACTGAAGTGCTAGCACTGTTTCTCTATAACTAATCATCAGCTGAGATACATGGGGGCCAGAAAACTGTCGCCACACCTACAGAAAATACAGCAGACAGTGCTGGAGGTAAAACATATATACATAAAAGATAAGATTGGATGCATATTTTTAATAAGATTTCTGCCAAATTATCTAAAGAACCAACAAAAGACTACTGACAAAAACTTGAGCAGACAGATCACTTTTAAGTTAGCGGGTATCTGAATGTAATAGAGTTGAGAAAATCAATCATGTCTTTGGTTTGGTCAATTTTTATTGGGTGAGCAGAGTATTCAAGGCAACCTTGAGGTAAACATAGATCTGATCACACTCCACTAGGGAGTTAAAAGTTAAAATCTACATTTATATCTGCAAATAGACATATTTAATAATTTCTAATAAGGCTTTTTATGCAACTTATATAAATATATTTTTTACATAATAGTAGTAACGTAAAGTACATACTTAACAGTATAGATTAAAATAAGCACAATTTGTTATATGCAAATAGCAGAAATTTTGTGTAACACCAGTTTCTAATGGATTGTTTCAGCGTAACTCAACTGTACACTATTATAAAGAAACGGTGACACATTATGACAACATTTCTGTTTTAAGTGCTTTGTGTGATTTTGATATGAGCCTGAAATTAAAAACATACAATGACTGTCACAGTGCTCCTAAAATAAATCCAGCGTTTAGTGTTGTGAT
Source organism: Thunnus albacares (assembly GCF_914725855.1). Lineage (NCBI taxonomy): Eukaryota > Metazoa > Chordata > Actinopteri > Scombriformes > Scombridae > Thunnus > Thunnus albacares. The sequence goes on from NC_058115.1 coordinate 21,354,337, forward strand.
GCTTTGGCATATTTTCAACAGTAATATTGGTCTGCGGTCAGTTGGATCCACGCTGGAGATAAACCGCATACAGGTGTGAGCAGATGTTAACTGTTCATCAGAGTGTGTCTGCATACAGCCAATCAGCTGAGTCTATTCATCTCAGTGGGGCAGGTCTGTCGCAATAATCGTGCAAAATAAAATGAATCCATAATCAAATATTTGTCTCAGACTCAACAGATTCTTCCCATTTCAGTGTCTTTATTTCCAACGGTCCAGGCTGCTGCTGAGTGTGTAGTCCTCATTTGCCCTTCTCCTTCCCCATAGTGGAACGCAGTGGAAGAGTGCCCTCTGCCCACGAGTCGGGGTACTGCATCATCTTCTGCCACAGACTGACCTCCTCTCCAATGGAGTCCATTTCCATTTCCTCCTTTCCTATTTTTATGGTGCCTGAAGGGTCAAAGATTACAAAGTGAATGCAGAATTAGTGAGGAGTCTGTCATTAATGATGGCAAATTGCTTTTACTCATTTTTCACACCGGGGGAAAAAAAAAAAGACATGAAAGCCTCGTCAGTGCTTTAGCAGCAATCTAGTGTGTCATTCTGTCAAAGGCAATTACACTTTGACAATAAAACTATTTAAACCAGAAAAAGGGAAGATAACTTCAATTGAATTCACCTTCACTGCAGTGAGAGAAATATATAATTTTCAGAAAACTAAACCTCCTGTGAGCCCTGAAAGGCAGATGAAAAAGCAAAAAAAGTCTGGATTGATCTCACCTTTGCCGGAGCTGAGGCGCACTCCTCCCAGGAATTCGTTGCTCAACATGGCCTCTCTGTCCCACACCGTGAGCTCCAGACACATCCCCTTCAGCTGCTCCAGAGCCAGATCCTTGTACACGAACGTGTGGTCGTAGTGAGGGTTCAGGTTCTTCTTCACAACTGGAGTCTTTCTCTTTGTGCTCTTAGCTTTTGATGGGAACAAATACCTGCGGCAACACAAACACAGTTAGCTTCAAAAAGACAGATGTTTAAATGGGAATGTAGTGGATTTCTCTTTAAGATGGTTTATCACTAACCCTTTTACAAAGCTATCTGATGTGTCTCCTGCTTTCATTGCCATCAAATTCTTTGCCTCTTTAATTAAGACGTGCAGTTCTCCCCCTTCCTCAGTCACCGCCTTTTTGCCTGCGGAGACAGACACTTAGAGATTTGAGGCAAAGTGTATCAAATGCAGGCAGAGCTATATGCGGTTTCCGTGTCACAGTCTTACCTTTGATTTTCTCTGTTGTGGGCTTTTTAGGTGTGATATACTTCAAAGAGATCACCAATTCTCCTTTGTACTGAGCGAAGGCTGAAGCCGGCAGAGAGGCGGCCTGTTGAAGAGAAGTACATTAAGACTCTTGAGTTCTTAATGCAAGCAATAATATATTAAACGCGTTATTCCTCCTAACATGTAGGTCTCCACACTACAGCCAGACAGACGCTGAATAACTAAGGCAGATGTTGATATTTTGAGTGTTAAAAAAAGACAATAATATATCAACTAATAAACATTTAACATGTAAAATAGAGTTATAACAAATTAGTGTGCAGTGGCCTGATATTTTCTGGTAAACAAATAACTCGCCTGCATCTGACTGTTCTTAACTGTTGTAAGTTTAGAGCGCCCTCAGCTGGATAAAACATGTAATGACAACACTTTCTAAATTCCCTCAAACACAATCTTGGTATTTTTTCATGCAATGCAATTTCTACTCCCATATCTGCTAAAATATCCAGTGATACCAACATATGTGATATCCGCTCTGCTCCTCATGAAACCTTGTTTTGCTTTGCTTTAAACTTTTGGGCCAATTATGTCGTCTGCACTGTCAGATACTGCAGACAAAATATTGTAAACGCTTCATGAACATGAACCATCACTTGTTAGTTTGTTAGCTTCTATATTCTGCACGTCTGTCGTACTCCTGTTTGTTAGTTCCAGCTTGTGACTTTTATTTTATACGATTAGTTTAGGTGTCATAACCTCCACAAGAGTTTTCCCCTAAATATCCCTTAGAGCTGAAACAATTAATTAATCAATTATATCAGTAACTATTATGATAATCGATCGCAAAATAACAAAAATTCATTTGTTCCAGTTTCTTAGTCTTGAGGATTGTCTGCTCTTCCTTGACGTATGTGATAATAAACTGAATATCTCAGGTTTAGTCAGACAAAACAAGCAAATTGAAGACATCACACTCAGCTTCAGGAAACTGCCATGGACATTTTTCACTATATCTGACATTTTACAGACCAAACAACAGATTGAAAAAAATAGTTGGCAGATTTATTGATAATGAAAATAATAGTTTATTGCAGTCCTAATGTCCTGATCCATGTGCAGTTTTGTCACAGATGATTTGGCCTTCTTTTGAGCACCGTTACTGTCTAATGTTTCTTTAAAAACTTGCACATCAAACTGCTGACCGCAAGACCTTAATTATCTCTGACAAATGATAACAAATGGCCTTCAACCTAATATTACGCATGTTTGTGGTAATATCATCATCAGCATGTGTTTGGTCGTGTGTATGTGCGTGTGTGTGTGTGTGTGTGTATCTGTCCCCAGCTAATCTTGCATACAACTGGACCCATCAGCCTAATATTTTTTGTGCACATTTATGACTGTATGTTCAAAGACCTCTTGCAGTGATTCACAAGTGTTGAAAAACCTGTTTTACAGCACATTTTATACCGACACTGACTGCTGATTACTCACTCCTCTTTACCGGCGGGTAGGGGCTGCAAGTGATCAACAACTGCAGCAAAAGACATTTCCGTCGATTGGCTAGGCTAAAAACAAGTCTGCTATAGGCCACATTTTGGCCTTTGTTGTGACTCAAATTCGCACTCTTCTAGTTATAATTGCGAGTTTAAAAAGGTACCCGACTGTTTTGTTAGCTCTAGAGCACACACACACACAAGGACACACATGTACACACACGTACATGTGAGTGATACAATACCCGTTCATGCCAATGGTTCACACTTTTCCACTGATCTACAAGTGCAGCAATGCGTCAACAAAGGCAGGGAACGAGAAGACATGTATGTAAACAACGCAGGTTTCAAACTTTCCCACAAGGAAACTCACAATGCCTTTGGTGAGAAACACTGAATGTCAACAGAAACTTTGTTTACAAGACAACTCTACAGAGCACCTTTAAATCTTTTTCCTTGAGGTGTGTTTATTGTGTCTACATGACCATAATGGACAAACAAAACACATTTTTTTAAAAAGTCAATCCTCTGTTACACAGAGTTAATTATAAATTCAGTTTCTCTGATTTACCTTTGACATGAGTGCCACTTGCTCCTCCTCCGGGGAGTCCAGGTCTCGGCAGTCCAGAGGGATCTCCACCTCTCCCAGGAAAGCGTTGCGGGTGAGCCGACCATGATGCCAGACTGATATCAACAAGGATCGAGTGAACAGCTGAGAGCGGCTGATGGAGTACTGGCGATGGAGGAGAAAGAGGAGAAGACCGGATGCATCAAAGGCCTGCCTTGATACTGATACAGTGATGGAGAAGTCTTATATAATTTTAATGCCGTGGTGCTGAGGGAGCTTTAAATAAATCATGGAACTTAGATTAAAGCAGAAGATGAACGCATCCCTTAATCTTAGATCTTCAAAAATAATTTCCTTCTTCAAAAATTATTTCCTTCTTCCAAACCTTTTTAAAGAGAAAATCCAAAAGTACAGATCCATAATTATGCACAAATTGACTTATCTGGGTAATTTCCTTTTCAGGAGTTTTGTGTGTTGCTGTATTTAAGCTCTACATTGGAGGCCAGGACCAAAATCAATATTTGACAACAGCTATTCTAATCTGCAATGTCAATATCAATCTTTAAGTCTCTGTAGGTGTGGTCATTATTTGCAGCAGGCATGGTGCAAGGTCACTAATCAGGGAGTGACACAGAGTCAACAGAATAAGGTCAACAGTTGCGGTTCGGATATAGAGCATCACCTTCAGTGTTTCTTGGTAGACGGGGTTGAGGGTGTTTCTCTTGATGCTGGTCTTCCTTTTGCTCTGGCGAGATTTGTCAGGGAGAAGGTAACATTTGACATAACTGAAAAGACAAACAAACAGAAAGAATATGTCAGACTGTGTGTTCCCCCCCCCCCCCCCCCCCCCCCCATGCAAACTCTCCAGACTCTTGCTGCTACATTTCCTGACTAAATGCTGTGAAAAATATCTGTTGACATTCAATTTCCTGTGAAGCTCATGTAATCACCTCTGGGACATGATTATCAAGACTTTGTAAACACAGCAACCTCTTATCTTCACTGATCAAAGCTGTGTTAACATCACTGAGGGGTGTATGTGCAGTAGAAACATTTGTCTTTCAGAGCCATAATCAACAAGGCTCAAAACAGAAGGCCGAGGTTTGAACAAAACATGATATAAATTGTGTTTTTCCTTGACTTCTCTATCTATCAATCTAGGTTGAGTTGAAAAAGAGAAAGTTTTTAATATTTACGGGTTAGAGATGTGCCGCGAGGCATCGCCAGAGGCCAGCCCGTGGCACTCCTTGATGAAGACCTGGAGGCTCTGGGTTCGTTCGACATAGCTTATGGAGAAGACGACGTCTCCGCTCACGTCCACACTGTCATAGTCTCCTGCTTCACTGTAAATACTCATCAGGCTGCCCAGTGTGCTCTGGAGAGACATACATACACTTGACTTGAATAAATAATCATTAACAAGATTCCTGCGCTTGTTCTAAGTTTCATTAATACCACATACTGACATTTAGATAATATTTGGACAATTATGCCCTTCAGGCGTAATGCTGCAGATTAAGCTTAAAATAATTTTCCTGTTATCAGACTTTGCCTACATCTGAAAAGGAAATGACAAGGAAACAAAGAAACCATATGTAACAAATAAAACGCTGGAAGGTTAACAGACAGTGAGTCTGTGAAAAAAAAGAAATGAACAGATCAGGATGTTTCTGTCAATATCTGAATCCAGAGTGACAGCATGAAAGACACATTGGCCTCAGCTTTGCTTCCCCCGAGGCTTCGGTAACTATAGAAACGTTTTTTTACGAAACCGAACACATCGACTTCACACTTCCTTACTTGCTGGAGGATATCCTGAGGTTATAGCTCGTTCAGATTATCTAACATCAGTTCCGTCCTGAGAGACATAATGAGCTGCTCTTCAAAGAGCCTTTAGCAGACTAATACGAGCTGTGAAAGATGTCAAAATGTACTTTACCTTTGAGCCGTGCAGGCTGGAGGAGCTCGAAGCCACTGTCCTTCTATGAAAGCTAACTAAGCTGTCAATATCCTCCTCCTCTTCTTCTTCATCTTCCTGTGGTATCATAATTAACATTTAGAAGCCTGATCATAGACACACAATGGGATTTCTCCCCTAATCAGATTTTCCTCGACTGTTATAAGGATTTATGGAAAAACAAAAACAAAAAAACCCAACATAAGTCTGCATTACCAGGAATTGATTTTTGTGTAATGAATATAAACAATGGTTGGAGAATCTGATGCAGTAAAGGAGCTCAAAGTAAAATATCTACACCAGCAGTCCATTGGGGATTTTACTTGGACAGCTGCACCCATGTCTGGCCAAATGTAGATCCTCCCAATACAATTATAATCAAGTTAAATAGCAGAAAAAAGTTTTAAACTATTTGAAACAACTGTAAATGCCAGATCTTCAACAAATCACAAAGGGAATAATCCACCACAGAAAAGGAGATAATAGCCTGAAAATAGCCTCAATGGACCAGAATTAAATGTGTGATGTAAAGTTCTTCTCTGACGCTCTTAGTATCACTACTACTTGACAGCTATATCTAATATCATTCTTGGACATGGGAATATGAAGTAGTAGTGTTGGGGATGCTGAAAAATTACAACATTATAAAGACATAAATGGAAGAAGTGTCACTTCTAAAAAAGGGAAAAATGAGGCCAACATGGCAGACGAATCCAGTTCCAGGCATTTAAGGAAATACTGATGGAAATATTTAAAAAAAACAAAAAAAACATAACAAAAACATTATTAAACATAACAGATTAAAGACAAAACAGTCTAAGGGCAGTTATATTTTTCTGCAGTCTAATTACCTTCACGTCTAAGCCTGGTACAGAACGGCTCCTGTTGCCCATTGAGGCCGCTGATGTGTCCGGTTCATCACGGAGATCCAGTGTCGATACGTATTCTGTGTTGAACATACAGACCAGAAATGAAGATGCATTACACCAACATATTTCTCTTTGGTTAAGGAAGGAAAAAACAGCATTGCACAGAGGAAAATGAAATGCTTACCAGAAGGCTTTGGGGCTCGTTTAACACTCTTCTTAAAGAGTCTATCAACATCCAACTCCGGGCTCGGACTGACCTGTTTTACTTCTGGGGCCTAAGTGACAGAAACAGGGATTTAGAAGAGCAGATAAAACAACAATATAATAGAAACATGTCCACTTGAAAAACATCTTACAGTGTTTGCTATTGAGTTGTTGCTGTGAACGCTGACTGTATCTGCCTTGACTGGGACAGTCTGACTGGAAACGCTGGATGGAACTGAGTGCGTCTCTTTCCTGGATGACAATACAAACTTTTTTCATTCAAATAAATACAAAATAACTGTCACATTTTGTGTGTGGACCTGTGTTTCTAAATCTGTCTAATCCCCCAATCCCCAGTGGTCTGACATTGGCGTTTGAGACAGCTCAGCATATTTTTTATGCCATCTGTGGGATCCATTTTAACCACAAAGCATGAGGTCACATGCACAAGAAAAACTATGTATCCCCCTCAGGATTCTTGAGGTGCCTCATGCTATTAAAAACTATTTTTTTAGATAGACTTCACTGTTTTTCAAAGTTATCTGACCCAGCCCTCATCATCTCAGCCACTAACTGCACTAGATTTCAAGTTGCGCACTTGACCAGCATGAAATTGACAAACGGAGGATGAAGAGGTTCAAAACACTTCCTGTCTCAAATGCTGCTTTTGAAGTTAGTGGGTAATGTTAAAACCTTGTAGAATAACTATAGGTGAGTTTACCTTGCTAGGTCAGGGGTCACACGTCCAGACTCGGTCTCAGTTTTATTGCTACCTAAGCTAGCGTTTTCTGCAGACTCTGTGTCACTGGGCGGTGGCTTTGACAAAACATCCTCCTTTGATTCATATGACTCCATTGAAGCGATTGACCCCGAATTCTCACTTAAATGACTGTGAGAGAAAATGTGACAAAATGTTTAAATAATCTTAAATCGGTGTTCATAAAATTGTGACATTAATATTAAGAAAAATACCCTTTGTTTGTTGTTAGATTTTTCTGCCTGGGCCGAGGAACAGGAGTGGGTGGGTCTGGATTTATTTCTGTACTTCTCAACAGAATTTCTCCCGTTGTTTCACGCCTCTTCACTACAACACAGACAAAAAGTTCAATCACGCCACCTTACCGGTTACACAAAAGTGGTATCATGTTACTGTATTTCTCTAACATTTTCCTCCCTTTATTGTTGAACTGGGACAACATTCCAGTGAGCGCGGGCATTTCATTCAGCCCATGCTAAGAGCTGTTTACATTCCTGGTCGAACTGTTGATACCCACTTCCTCTTCCTGTACTCACACTGAGGCCTCTTTTTGAGCGAGCTTCTCACTAGGTCGTGTCCAGTCATTGTGGAGAAACGGTTGACCCGTTGCTCGTAGAACCAGTCACCTGTCATTTTCTTCATCTCCCTGTAAGACAGTTTTAAAGGCCTAAATTGAGAAAAATTTACACTCAGTGATGGTGGTTGATGGTTAATGTTTATCCAGCATGGTGTGAGTAGACTATGGTGATCTCGTTCATATTTGGCGACAGTATTGCTTGTTATTATAGTTTACGTCGCTACTGTTTCCATGGATACATCTATTTTGTCAGCAACAAACTCTGGGTGAGGAGGTTAACTGTATGGACAGATATACAGTATATTTGACTGTAATATAAGTAATATAAGCCTTTATAAAACTCCATATTGAATATTGGCCAGTCACGTTGCATACCACTGATACTGGATTTCCTCCTTGCACAGTTTATATTTTTTATGTGTTGATCCATAATGCTTCTGGTACACTTCATATTTTTCTCATGCAAAGATAAAATGTATCTACAATGGTCAAATTTAGAGATATAAGCACAACATGCTGGAGTTTCAGTCTTTTAAATGATGATTTTGACTTTAAGACAAGTTGTTCTGATCAAGACATGCTGGAATACTGTTATTCTAGCAAGTGAAGAAGAGAAAGTATAAACAAAACTGTCTCTTACGACTCTTTGGCACACACACTGCACAGCCAGGATCCATCGGGGAAGACTGTTCGGCATTTCTGGCACACATTGTGATTGCACATCTTACACTGGCTGGAGAAAACATTCAGTCGACTCAGAGGCTCCAGGCATCGGCCACAACTACGCTCACTGTATCTTCCACTGCCACGCTTAGCCCCTTTCCTCTTAATGTCCAGCAAGTCTGTCTTCAGCTTCCTGAGACAAAAAGAAATGACATGAACGTCATGCAAGTGCAAGTGTTAGCGGATAGTTTTGTCCTTTAACGTCACATCTAAATCAACCACTGCGGTTAAGCAATGTGGTTGAAGTCAATATCACAATATCAACACATGTTTCTTCTCAATGTGGACATACTGTGTATCAAAATATGGAAAATGTATGCAGAAATCATGTAAAATAATCAAATTACGTTCAATGCATTTAACTGTCTTCCACTGTTGTGTAGCTGACATTTTATTTTATCCAATTCTTATAAAGTTAAAACACAGTTTCACATCTTTAACATACCACTCTGTTATAAAAGATAATAGTGAATTATAGCCCAGCCCTAAGTTGAAGTTATGCAAACTGCAACAAGAGAAAAAGTGTATATTAGGATAAGATATAATTTGTTGTCTACTATAAGGCCTCTAGTGTAAATTTGTCTTCAGCACTCAGCAACTAGGGTTGGGTGATGTTTGAACTACTGGTGCCAGTAAGATACCTAAGTTTTGCTACAGATACCAGAGCAATACTTTTTTTTCCTTTCAATACGTTTGAGGAATATAATTAAATATTTTCTGATCTGAAGAAACATGCCAAACTTCTCAAAGCATCAGTGTTTAATGTTTTCTTAACACAAGAAGCTGCACAAGATTTTCTCCTAAATAAAAAGCACATTTTTAAAATGTAAAATGATGTTTTAGATCTGGAAATGTTTAATTAATTAATAAGTAAACAAGATTAAGACTTTAAGTGTTTGACAGTTGTTGATGCTACATTCGGTGCGGACACAGTTCAGCTGGTACTCAATTCAATACTCAGTCCAAATCATACAACATACATTAAATACCAACATTAAAACGTAATAACGATAACCCGACCAACACTGGATTTATGATGCTGATACAGATAATTAAGAGTAAAAAAAAAAAAATCACATTAACAATATATTGGCCAAAGTTCCTTAAAATACTGAATATATTAATTTAACATTTTCTAATTTTGTGACCAAAATATTCCACATTTGAATAAACTTCAGTGTTTGCAACCTTTTTAAACTACAAACACACATTTCTGTAATGTATGTTCTCGGTGTTTAATGGCTAACACATACAGAAATAGTTATATATCTGCATTGAGCTAATATCGACCCGTACATTGGCCAGGCTCTAATAACAATAAATATCAAATGCATGGGTGAACTTGAACTAGTTAGGTTTAAGTTTTAATATCTTTCAGTAAATTCATCACTAGTAAGTGGGAAAAAATAAAGCAAATTAACCATTTAGGACAGTTAACAGGAAGTGATTTCTTCTCACCTCACTCGCTGCTCCTCAGCCAGCCTCAGCTCTTTGTCCCGTTGCAGCACCTCCAGGATCAGCTCCCGCTCAGAGTCAGACAGAAAGCCCAGGTTGATCATGTCGGTAGCTTGGGGCATTGTCGCTTTTTTACTAAAGAGCCCTCAGCACAGGTTAACTGGGACGACTCAGAGGCAGTTGCATGGAGAAGGTCTGAAGACAAAACAGAACATCAGGAATTAACTGATGACTGTTTACTACCAGAGAGACTGTTTTTTTATGATCCCATGTAAGGCAGCCTGCTGTAAAAAGAGGAACTTAGTGACTTGATGTCCTGTGGTGATTAAGATACAGACAAGCAGAGACAGTAGATGACTGAGTGACCTTTCTCTCTTCCTGTTGGCCTCCATGCAATGAATCTTCGGACTACTACTATATAACTCCGCCATGCCGGAGATGGTTCGTTTATCTAAGATAATCTAAATCTCATTGTCAACAATCTACAGCAACTTCATGATGTATAGTTTAGGAGAACAAGTACTGGAGCTATTTTCTTGTGTGTCAAAACCTAAAAACTTGACCACAAAGACAAAAGAGAGTGACCATTAGAGATGTTTTCCATGCCAGGCGATGACAGGAATCAGCCCACGACATTGGACCAAGCCCCTGGCCAAACTAAGCTTTCAAAACATGATGAATGACTAATAGGAACCAGGATGCAAGAGGATTTTAAAATCCCACAGAGAGCCTCTGGCAGGGTGAAAGGCTATTTAGCTGGGACAGGCAAAAACAACATGAACTTGGCTATCATGTAGGGTTCCCACCCTCTAAGGATACAGAAACCCGGGTGGAGTTCAGTAGCTTAAACATCAAGCTTGTCATCTGTCATGTTCCCATCTGAAACTTGAAGCTCAGTTTGAACTGACTCAAAGGGAAATAAAATTCATGTGAGAGGGGAAAATGTAGAGTAGTTAATCAATAGGAAAGCTGCATTTCTAAACTGCAAGTACAACCCGAGAACTTTTTTTCCCTCATTGTTTGAATGCCTGAGGTCAAGTAACTCTAGCAGGAGTTTAATAATACCTGCAAGGCAACTTGTCTCGGCATAACAAACCTTCAAGGAAATGGCGCATGCGTCTGTTCCAGATGACAGAGATACTGCTGCACCAACTCTTTACAAACACTAAACAGATTATAATGGAGACGGATTTCTGTTTTTTTCTAACTGGAAAAGCACGGTGTAACTAGGTATGTAAGCTTTTACAAACTGACATGAGAGAGTTTGAATTAACATGAAACTCCACAACAGCAGATTACAAAAGTTTGACTGGCGTATTTTTTTCACCAAAAATGATAAAACCTATCTGCTGTAAACTGTGTTGAAATAAATCAAATCATAAATCATGATGCGCTGCTAACGTCTGCGACTCCAACGGCCGAACGAACGTTGACGTACCTTACGTTACCAACTGAAAGCTGAACATATTCACATATTGTCCTTAAAAACACTAACAGTTAACTCTTATTTGAAGGCTGTCTATTCAAATATTACAGTGGAGACAGTTTAAAATCAGACAGAGAGTATAAAATGTCGTTAGCTTGGCTAACAAATTAAAACAAAATTACACACCTGTTGTTAAAAGTCGTCCTCACTCCGCTATTAAAGCTTGCGTCACTATGGGCAACGGCTACATTCTTGTCAGAAAACACAACCAAAAAACGGTTTAAAGTAGCAAATAAGCTAACAACGCATTTTAAAAATGATTATACTGCCTGATAGTTATAGACGGGGTTTCTCACCTCTCTAATCGGCTGTCCTTTCTCTACTCCTCCTTCTTCTTCTTGCCTCCCGTCTCCAAAACTGTTGACTTTGTGCGTTAGAGGAGTCCCGAGTACCGGAAGATAAGGAAAGTTTGCAGCAGACAGGCAGGAGCGCCTCTCAACATTTTCCATGACAGGTGCATTTCCTTTGCCCTATTAACCACAGAAGAGCTGGATGTGGAAAATTTGACCCATATTGAAACAGTCCAACACCTCTGTTCCCTTCCTCACCAAATTGTTTCTTTTGAGCGAAAAGTTGGGACAACGGGAAGTGCAGGGCTTTGACTTTTTTTTTTTTTTGCCTATAAAGAAAGAAAAACGGAACTTTATCAGACTGTAAACTTGTCAAACGCAATATATAAATGAATACAGCGAGGCATTCGTTGCTATTTAGAGAAAAAAGTCACTCAACATTGTGTGTACGTGTGTGGTTTCCTACTTTGTCATTATTTATTAGCAGGGCGTATGCAAAGTCATGGTGGAAGGACATTGTTAAACAAATTATCCCTAGGCCTAAAAAAACTACCTGTAGTGGCACAAAAGTTTTAAAGCCACACGAAGGAGGTTGTAATTTCCGTTTACAACTCTAAAAACTTCAACTTGGAAGTATATATATATATATATATATATATATATATATATATATATATATATATATATATATATATATATATATATATATATATATATATATATATATACTTCCAAAACTATAAATGAATACGTTTTTTTCCCATATTTGTCTCTTCTCCTATTTGCCTCTTTATAGATCTCATATTATTTAAGTGGGAGAGTCTATGTTGACTTTAATATTAATGATTAAAACAGCTAATAGTTTCAGTACAGATCACTTCTGTGTTTGTTGTGTCAACACGTGTACATGGTCAGAGTCTAAAACCAGGTACCTCCATGCATTTACAGACTGGGATATTAAGCTTGAGTGGGCTTGTGCTGACTTTGTATTTAATAAGACTAATACTACACTAATGAGGCAACTAGGAGTAAAAAGTTTCTACACTCATATGGGTCATTGCTTACTAAGAAAATCCAAATATGTCTGCCAAAGTGGACTAATTTAGGAAGTAGTACAAAGACACAAGTCTCCACAATGACTTCAGTGAGCCTTGACCTACTACTGGAGGTATGAACACAATTCTTGCAAAGAAATATGCCCTTATTTGGCTCCAAAATCTCCCATCGCTGTTTAACTGAGCTCTGATCACTGGAAAGGCCATATCATATGATCCACATAATTTCCACATTCTTCACGACCCCCCTCATGCCCTTTGTGGAAGCATCAGCATTCAGTATGTTCCTTCACTAATGTGTTTTCACTAATTTGTCACCCGTCTGTAGCTCAGAAGTGAAAATATGGTGAAGGTGGTGTTTGTTTATGAGCAATTTTTGGTCAAAATTAGCTGATACCTCCTGAGGTTCCAAAGATACATGAGACAAGTCAGAGTGGTGAAGTATGTTTATATAATGTCCATGTCTTGTACAAAATTTTTGAAGAGGTTTACCATTAAAATCATGCCAAATACAAGAATACTATTGTTTAACAAGTCATAATATGGGAGTTAAATTAGTTTGAGTGTTTTTGTAAATTAAAACATGCTGATGTGAGAGTCAAGAAGCAGTGGTAGTCAGTAAACTTCATTCTACAGGTTTATATTACACATGAGATGCCCTTGAGCAAGGCACTTAACCCCTTAACCCTCTTCAGCTGCTCCACTTGAGCTGACCAGTAGCCAACAACAGATAAGGCTGTGATTGTGGTACGACTTGGCAGCTTTCAGATGTGATTATAACTGTTTGAGTGTGAAGAAGGCGTTTCTAAAAAAAACAGCATTTGTACTCGGCGAACCTTCCCTGGATAAATAAAGGTCTGTAAAAACACAGCAGCAGATGATTTCACCGACTGCAAAAATGACACCCAGAGAGGCGGCAATAATCATAGAAACCAGGTGGTGAGCTGTGACCACATAGTTGACTGTTTTTACTCTAAAATGAAGCAATATATTAAAATTTTGGACCCAGTATCTGTGTTTATCTCTCAAGTTCAGGATGGTCTGCACTCCAAGTCCAGCACAACATGGTGAATACGAGGTGCATATGACTTAACATGCTCAATGTGCCGGATGTTTGTTATCCACGATTTGCCGGTGATGTCCTTTAACAGAGAGGTGATGCGGTTTGCTGTGTCATCAGCCCAGGCATGCCACACCTCTCTGTCAGCTTTCTTCCCGGAAACCCTCTGGGTGGCGTCATTGATTGCCGGAATAGCTGCAGTGTTCGGTAACGGTGACGTAACATTTTGGTGAATGTGTAAAATGCCACCAGTTGTTTTCTTCAGCAGGCGACAGGCGACGGGCCAGCTGTCCTCAGAGCTCGGTATGAGGCCCAGGTTCACCTGGTCAGCAACATCACACAGCTGGAGCTGAGAAAAAAGAAAAAAAAAACACACACAACTGTTACATTGGTGAGGATTGTTTTTTAACACCATCCACAAAAAAGAAAAAACAAAAAAAAAAACCCAAAACAGACTGACTATATGAGTCCTGACAATTCTTAATGATTTCAACTTTAATGTTTTTGCTGCACTGAAAAAGAGCTGTAAATTTAAGGATTGACACTGATATTTTTTAATTGATACAGTTGAAACATATATATATTTAGGGGTCTCTAATGTTTTATACTCTGCAGAACTTTTAGAAAAGACCAGTACATATTTTTCACTGCTGTGATGCCAGAAATGTGTTTGCAATTAGGCTGGAATCTACAAAGACAACGAACACAAGCAAAACGAAAACAAAGGAACCAGACTGCACTTGGAGTACGTTCAATACAAGCTTGTGCTGTGTAACTTATTGTTAGAGAACCACCCTCAGGCTCTGAAATCAAGTCTGTCATTGTCACATTAAATACGCTAAAACAAATCAAAAGTGTCAGAAATCCTCGATAACAAACAAAATGTAATAATTAGTTCTTTGGTCGATCTAATTCATCATGTAACACAAACTCTGCTATTATTAGGTTATTCAGTTAAAATCAATACACTGTATGAAAATGTGGCTTAAAACTGCAAATTCACATAGAAAGAAACAAACAATTTAATGTTAATCACATTTTCATGATAAAAAAAATGTGATGTTGAAATTTTTTTATTTTTTAAAAAATATTACATAAATTATTGTGTTAGTGTTTTGAAATAAAAGGTGCTTGTTATCAGCTGAAACAACATCATTGTGAATTAAAATATTACATTTTCATTAAATGACAATATTTTCCACTGAAATTATACAAAAATGAATTATCAAGCCTCAGCTGAGGTGACTGTCTGAGAGATTTATGACAACATAGATGATGTGATAGACACACACTGATAGTTGTGGTTCATTCCCAGAAATGACCTGAATCTTAACAGAATTTGATTGATTTACTGTGATGTCAACTCATCAAAACCACTTAGACTGGTTCCAATATTTGCTGGTATGATTTTTAATGGATACGGGAATAAATATAACCACCAGAGGGCACAAGTCAACACTTATAATGAAGTAATCAATTACTAGGACAGAGATCTTATACTGTTATTGTGTGTCAACAACACATGACCGATAAGCAGTATGGAATGAATATAAAAACATTACTTGTCGATTGTCTCCTTGGTGAATTGTGCAGCGGTCAAACACCCCGTTGGCTGCAAGGTTTTTCTGTAGAGCTTCGACTGCGTCTGGGTTCCACTCGCAGGCGTGAACATGTGTGGCCCCCGCGTGAACCAGATATGGGAGAGTGAAGTATCCAATACCTGAGACAAGATAAAGTTGTGCTAGTTACACAACATACATCATAATTCATATTATGTTTAATTACAATTGATGGTACCGGTTTTCTGAACAAGATTAACATCTAAATGTACAATAAAAACAAAGTTCAAGACTACAAATGTTATGTTTATTACAGGACCACTGTGTTGGATTGTAGGATACATAACAGGTGTCTTACTATTCCCCCTTTTGTGATGTTTAAGTAAAAAGGAAATGTAAAGTATATAGTTTACAATAAGTAAAAAAACTGACACAAATTGACAAAGTTTTCCCACCTGCAAATAAATCAACCACAGTCTCTCCTCTGCAGTCAAATCCGGCTACTCGGAGCTTTTCTGTTATGTTTCCGGCTGAGAACATGCATTTGGTAACATCAAACTCATAACTGCAACAAAGATGAAGAATTTGGACTCAGGCAAATCAGCCGCAAATAGACGACCATCACTGACTGAGACTTGATTAATCCTTGATTAACTTTATTATTATTATTATCCCAGAAAGAAATTGGTTGCAGCGTGTGAACAAAATTTAACTTACATAATAAAAACATACACACTAAGAGAGAAAGAGAAACAATTGGTAGCAATCCAAGACATACTCCACACATGGCATACATCCTTTGTAAAAACACAAAAAAACTACACTGAGGCTCACCTAATCCCATTGTCCACATGTTTGACCCAGCTGTGCTCTCCTAACAGCATCGTCACTACGGGAGATCTAAATCCGTCCCTGGATATTCGACTCATTCTTGCCAGGCGTTTTGCTCCCAGACCTCTGGCTACCGCACTCCATAACTGTTGATCTAAAAAATGTACAAACAAAAAAATCAAATAAAAATGTCTTATTCAGTTACTTTGGTGGTTCTCTTATAAATAAATGTGTGATGAAGTTTGAGGACAGTACTCATTTTCTTCCACAGTGGCAGGGAGAAACAGTTGTCTCCCAGCAGGACTAAGTCTCCATGCCGCTGGAAGTTGCGAGGAATATCCCCCCTTAGCTCCTCCGTCCATCTTTCTCCATTAGACTCCAACAGCTGCTGGAGGATTTCCTCTAGTTTATTACCACTCGTTCTACCTCTCTCCTTCTTTGACTGAAGAGAAGCCTGTGGCAAAAACAAGACACAAAGGAGACACATCAAAAAACTTTCAAGATGCAGCAAATTACTCTTTTTAATTGAATGCATTTATTGGTTTAGGGCTGCAAGTAATGATTATTTTTATTATCAATTAATCTGTCGATTATTTTCTCAATTACTCAATTAGTTGCTTCATCTATAAAATGTCAGAAAATGGTGAAATGTGTCGATCACTGTTGACTGCAGCTCAAGATGTGACCTCAAATGTCCCAGGCAAACTCTATAACACTTGACAAGAACTTGATTCTACCCTTAGGATTTGAAATCAAGACTGTCACTGTCACATTTAATAGCTGTCAAAATTTTTTTTTCAATAACCCCTTGGTAAAATATTTTATAAATAATATTTATATTATATTTAATTACTTTGGTCTATAAAATGTCAAAACAAACATGTCAATTACTGTTTCCCAAGCTAAAATGTCTTGTTTTGTCCTGAGCAACAGTCCACAGCCCAAAGATATTGAGTTTACTGTTGTAGAGGACTAAAGAAAATAGAAAATATTCATGTGAGGCTGGACTCAGAGAATTTCTCCAAACAATTAACTGATTATCAAAATAGTTGGCAATTAAATTAATAGTTGACAACTAATCAATTATCACTAATCACTGCAGCTCTATATTGGTTTTCACATTTTTTACACTTAAAATAAAGACATGAAAAGTCAAACAGAACAGAAAAACCCGAGAAGAGGAAAAGACAGGTTTAATATTGATCAGTTGTTGTTATTGTTGTTCATTACCTGACTCCAAACTATTTCACAGGTACTCTCTGAAGCCACCATCGCTCTGAAAAACTGCAGATCAAGTTGTGATAAATAAGATTGTAAGATGGGCAGAAGGACAGTCCCATCTGACTCTTTCAGTAAACACAAACTTTGGTCCAGAGCACCTTGGGACTGTAGACATTTCCTGGAAGATAAAAGACATTTAATGTAATATTAAAGTGTAATATTATTACTATAATGCTTGGGAATTTAAGGATTACAAATTACAAATGAAGAGGGGAAAAAACCTGAATAACATCATCATTATGATGGCGAAAAGCATATATATTTATGGCCGCTAAAAGACAACAGCTCAACACAGAATGTTTTAAAATGTTTCTGAAGTATCAGTGGACTAATGGATTAGTAAAGGTTTGAACGTTGGTGGGATATTTTGAGTCAGGGAGAGGATTGGAGTTAACATATCACAGGACATGGTGAACTATATACATATATGTATAGACTGTGTATTTCTTGTTGTTCTAATTTTTGCACCCTTTAAGTATAACTTTTAAACTACAACCGGAAACTGCTTTATTACTTTAAGCTTAAGTTTATAAACTGCTGATTGAAGTTCCATAAGGGAAATGGAGTGATTTACTTTACTGATTATGCCTGTTTTTGCTTGTTTGTCTTATTAAGCTTTTAAAAAATATATGCAGCTGATATTTATTCGTATTAATGTTTTTTTGTGTTGTTTCCTTTTTGTGAAGATGTATGTTTTATTATTTAATTCTGTAGTTATAGGCTATAATTATTTTATGTACCTGCCTTGCCTTGTCTTGCCTTCGTGCCCATATGTTCAATCAAAAAATTAAAAAAGCAATATTATTAAAAGACAAGTAACATTAAATTCGTACAGACAGCCAAAGAAAACGTATACATCTTTCTGTGCTTACTGCTCTTAGTTCAGTAGTTCCCATTACTATCTATGGTTCACATGCTAACTGCCAGCTAGCCAAGTTAGCTTCAGCCATTCACTCACTAGATAGCTGATTACCTGAACTGCTGAGCATGACACTGTGACACACGAAGGCAGGGTACACCGTCCATTTGCAAGCAAACAAACAAATCCACAGTTTCAACGACTGGCGGTCCAAATGTGCAGATGTAGCTCACGACTGAAGTTACAGGTAGACGAGCTCCTTCACAACAACACACAGTGCTTGTTTCCAGTCGGACGATTATGTCGAACGGACGATTTACGACATAACAGTTATCATAAAAACAAACGGCTGCGTCTTAAATTTAATTTTATGGTTGACGTCTGTGTTATAATGTTATAATGTGTTTATTTTATGTTATAATTTGTTTGGAGAACAACAGCGTTTTGTTAAATCAAAAGAGGACATAAATCAGCAGCCGTTTGGACAAGTTGCTCACTGTTGCCGATAGATGGAGACAAACAACCCAAAGTTTAAAGGTGAGTTAGCTTCATGTCTGAGAAAATATAAAAGTAAAGTACAGAAAGATGTCAGCCGACAATTTTTAATTTAACCTTGTGTAAGTTCATTGCGTTGAAAATATAACTTATTATATTAGTGTGAACAATGAAATACTTCAATATCCTAAGAGGCGTCAAAAAATAGTGACATAAAGGGCTGGTTCACAATTTTTCAAGTGTGTCTTAAAACAACAGTCAGGTGTCCATATGAACACTGAAATAGGTTTTCCTCGCTGTAATCATTCCTCCTGTTCATACTGACTATTAAAAGATCAAATGTGCTTTCAATGTAAGTGATAGAGGCCAAAATCCACAGTGTGTCCACACAGTCATTTTGTGCAAAAATGCATTAAAAAGTTTATCTGAAGTTTATATGAGGCTTCAACAGTCTGAGTTAGTCATATCAAGTGGATATCTGCCACATCATGCCACATCTTTTTTAGCATCAAATTCCCTCTTTGTATTTCCTCAGACAGTGTTTCCCTGTTGAGCTGCGGTAGAAGTATAGTAACAAAAAGAGGGACTTTGGCACTAAAAGACTGTAACATTGAAAGATATCTACTTGATTTGATGGCTGAAGCTTCATATTAGCTTCAGATAAACTTTTAAATACATTTTTGTACAGAAGGAGGCCTGTGGATTTTGTCCCCCATCACTTACATTGTAAAGGATCTTCTAATGATCAGCATGAACAGGAGGAATGATTACAGCAAGGAAATCAAAAATTGTGAACTTATCCTTTAAAAAAAACAACACATTTTTGAATTGTCTCTAATGAGAAAGATGAAAAAATAAATCTAATCACAGCAGCTGACAGAATGTACAGGTAGATTATGTAACGAATGTTTGTACGGGTATGTAGTAAATAGTTAAAAGATTATAAAATAGAATATAAAATTTTGTTGGTTTTGTTCATCAATTGCATTGTTTTGCTTTTTAACTAAGTTGCTAGATGTGGGTCTGAGATACACAAATGTCTTCTTGGAATATGCTGGTCTTTGTATTGTACAGGTGTGAAATAATTTTCTTTTTTGGTGATAAAGTTATCTATATGCTATTTTCAGCCATTCTTCAGCTTTCCGCTTTAGCTTAAACTACCTCATCCTCCTTGATCTCTCCTTACATAACATAAAGTGGCATCAGAATTTAAATTCTGACTTTTATCTGTCTGTAGTCACGAGTACATTTGAACCTGAATTGGCAGGTTGGTCAAAGCAGCGTCAGACGGGTCATGTTTTAATAATGTTCTTCTCTGGAGGAGATGTAAGCAGCAGAGATCCTGACTGGTAACACAGAAGCTTTTCTACCTCTGGTCTGTAACATCCAGACAGACTGAGAGTGAAGGATGTTTGGTTCACTCTCTGGGTCGTTTATGGTCCAGCCCTCGTCTGCTGCCTCTGATAAAGTGCCATCTTCTCTCCTCTGTATTGCAACAAGAAAGCTATTATGGCTCTATGACTAAGCTGAGCCAATATTGATCCTTCATTGTATCACTTTTAGCAGGAGCCTGTTACAGTGTATAGTCTATATGGCGGATGCTAATGTCATTATTATTACTGACTTTAAACAGTTAGAGAGAATAATAAAGGTTAATGCTGAGATAAATACAGACATGTTCTTTGTAGATTTTTTATTTTTGAAGAATAGTTATAGTCAATATAAGATTATTAATGACAATATTATGTTAAAAGAATATTTCTCTGACTATGTCTGACATCTTTATAATTCAAACTAGAATCAAAATCTCCACATTTCTAGTGGAGGACTCATCAATTTTAAACCAAAGATGTTAAATTGTAACTCACAATAACGACCTGAACATATAACAAATACAACATATCATGATTTTATTATCATTAATAATATGAAAGTACATTTTTTAGATTTAAGCCCATAAACGTTCATATATGGGAGTTTTGCATCATTTGCCTTCATTTATTTTCATTTTGTTCATTTTTTATTTGTCATTATAAACATCTTTAAAAAAAACACAAGATGTCCCCTCTGATAAAATTTCTCCCTCATGTTTGTTCCACATGTAAAGTAAAAATATTCCTCAACTTGTACTCAATAGTTTTAGTAACAATTATGGTTTTATCACAGACATTAATAATTCCCAGTGTTTTATTGTCACGTGTAATCTTACATGTGAAAACTCGTTTCAGGCAATTCACTATTGACAATGTCACGTTTGTACGTAAAAACCAACATGTGTTTGTGTTTAAGAGTCAGAACTAACCTTTATTTTTTAACACATTGCTGATTGATTTTCTTATGATTGAGAAATTGATCATTTCAGCTACAAATTTAGACTCATTTCAATCGATAGTACCTTTCTCAGGTTAGTGCAATACCAAGAGCTTCACAGATGACTGACGAGCTGATAATAAAAACAAAATAAAAGTAAACAGAAAAACAATTTGACACTAATGGACAAGAGATATACAATTTATGAAAATCATGTTATAAAACCAATAAAAAAGATTAAAATAATAACTATAATAAAATAGAGTAAAATAAAAACTACATGAAATAGAAACTCAACCCTTGCTGTTGTATATATTTGACTTATTGTCTTCTCCAAACCATCAACTCTGTTGAGAATTATAAATTAGTCTGAACTTGTATGTTCAAGCACAATGATCCACTACTCTGTTATGATTTCAAAAATGTATTTGATTTTATTCTGATGTAAAAATATAAATACATGTAAAATACTTTCAAAATTACAACACAAAAGACACAATTAAAATAATATCTCATTATCAGTTAATCTGACATTTATTTTCTTGATTAATCAAATACTGGTTAAGTCTATGATATTCTCAACTTACTGTCAAATATGACAAAGAAAAGCAGCAAATAGTCACAATTGAGGAGCTGGAACCAGGAAATATTTGGCATTTTTGCTTTAAAAATGACTGAAACGATGAATCAGTAATTTTCTGTCGATCGACTAATCGATCAATATAAATAACATGAAACACAAACACAGTGTTATGCATTAAAAGTCAACATATGTTCTCTCCACAGAGGTAAAAGGTGTTGCACTCTGAGGACCTCTGCAGTGTTTACCTCTTGCTCTCTGGAGCCTTTAAGCAACACCTGAGGGATTAATATCTATAACCAATTAACTTCATTAAAGCTCTTCTTTAATGGCTCCTCCCTCGGGTGATACTACAGACGAGCAGTTTAGCATATTAATGTGCTCTAAATATGACCTTTATCTCTGTTCTTTGTTCCTTTTTTTTCTTCCACCTGTCCTGCCCCTTTAAGATTAGACATTTCAATCTAGGCGTGTTTCCTGCTGCCATTGACTAAAAAAACCAAGAGCTGGCATCCTGCAGGGAAAGAAAAGCAGACAGCTTTACATGCTTGCTTCCATACCGGTTGAGATTATTGTTAATGTCGTGAAGGATTTTTAAAAAAAATTTTTTTGTCGTACAGGAAAGCTTATTGATCATGTCCAGCTGCATTGTCATATAATGTCTATGGACGCGGAGCAGCTCCCCTTGGCGATCATTTATGATTTATCGAGATGATATGAATGTCAAACGGTCGAGGTTTGCTCTCCACGGCTGGATTTTCTGTCTCATGGTGGGAAACATCTGCCGCAAGCATTTTGGGTGAATTTCTAATCATTTCCATTATTGAATAGGGATCGATATGGTGTGTTTTTGAGCAGCGTGGGAGCCTCAGTGTGGGAATGACATGCTGCAGTAAAGACGGGAAATTGGAAATAATACGGACCAGAAATCACTGATGATGTGACTGTGACACTTTAAACGAGAAGAAAAATGCTCCACTATGGTCGACTTGTGCAGAAATCTTACACATTACTGAGTAAGTCGTTTTTTGCAAATGGGTTGTGTGTCACATTGAACAGCGTTTGAGCGCAAGATCCTGTTCAACCCCACCAGTTTTCTCTGTTTTTTTTTTGTCTGAATAACAACTCGCATTAACCCAGAGAAGGACTTAGTGGACTGAGCTTTAAAAAAAACAAGAGGACACCATGTCGGCGGTGATGATAACGCGGAAGGTGCGAAAATGGGAGAAGCTGCCTGGTAAAAACACTTTCTGCTGCGATGGACGGGTGATGATGGCCCGGCAGAAAGGAGTCTTCTACCTGACTCTGTTCCTCATCGTCGGGACCTGCTCTCTCTTCTTCGCTTTCGAGTAAGTCATGTCCTTAAGTGTGACTGTTTATGGGCCATGAACACATCAGCATGTATCAGCAACATTATGATCTATGAAGTGTTTATAGGTCACTTAAGGGCTCCTTATTCCTAAAGTCCACAGTCCACATAATAGCTGACAGTATGTGTAGTGAATAACCTCATGTCACAGTGCTTTATGGTATTTTTGGGCTGCAACTAACAATTGTCGTTATGATTAATGAAGTTGTCTGTTGTTTCCTCAATTAATGAGCTATCGTTTTGTCTGTTGAATGTTAGAAAGTAGTAAAAAAAAAAAAAACGCCCAATATGATTCCCCCAAGACCAAAGTGATCTATTCAGATATCAGATATTCAGTTTACCATCATATATGATGAAGCATCACAATCATCACAATGGAGAAGGAGGAGCCAGCAAGTGTTGGTATCTATAAGGGCTGCAACTAATGATAAATTTCATTATCTATTTGATTATTTTCTTGATTAATCGCTTAAATGTTTGGTCCATAAATATCAGAAAATGGTGAAAAATGTCGATCAGTGTTTCCCAAAGCCCAAGTTGATGTGTCCACATATGTTTTGATTTGTTCACAACATATTCAGTTTACTGTCATAAAAGATGAGAAACCAGAAAACATTCACATTTGAGAAACTGGAATCAGAGAATTTGGACTTTTCTTTCATAAAAAATGACTCTTAACTTAACTGATTTAGTTGCTTGGTCTGTAAAATGTTAGAAAATGTTGAAAAATGTCAATCACTGTTCCACAAAGCCCAAGGTACAACCTCAAATGACTTATTTTGTCCCGACCAACAGTCCCAAAGATATTTACTATCATAAAGGACTAAAGAAACCAGAAAATAATCACATTTAAGGAGCTGGAACATGAGCAGTTTAGTATTTTTTTCTTTAAAATGACTCAAAACAACTAATCGATTAATCAATTTAAACATTGCAGCTGTAATCACAGTAGCTGCTGATTCATTTTGTGACAAACGATTAATCGACTCATTGTGTCAACTCGTAGACTCATCTCAGCCATTTCTGGAGTGTTTATAAGCTTCTGAAATGTATTTACTGTGATTGTTGGGACTAGTGTTTCCTTGTCCAGTCACGCTGTAATGACCTGTTACCTTCCTGTATGGCCCTCATGTGTAACAAACAACATATATCTGTACTGATAAGCCTCCAAACACCCAGCAGATACATATTTTCTTGCTCTGATGTCAGTCACTGACAGAGGAAGGGTTTCTGACTGACCACATGCTGACGTGTTTAATATTTAATAACCATCACTGTCCAGCTTTGCCTCTGATTCAAGAAAAGGAAAGCTGCTTTTTTTTTGTTGCCTCAGCAGTTCTGTCTCAACTCGCACAACCCGATGGACTCATTAGCCTGCAAACACCGCCGGCCTCCTCAGGTGCAGCGTGTGAACCTAAATCCTGTCAGTCAGGCTGTGCAGAGGGGTTTGTTTTTAAAATGAAGAACATGACTGTGAACGGTGCTCATAAAGCAGTGCTGCTTCTCATTTAGATTTGCACCTGCTGTTGGCCTTTATTTCCCTTTTTCTTCTCTCTTTTCTTGCCAGTTTTTACCTGACAGATCAGGCACGATGATTTAGCACAAAATCCTGCACTGTAACACAGTAACCCCTCTGACTGTGGGCGTGAACGCAGCTACTGGCCAAATGGATTTGGAGCATAGCAGAGGAGAGAAGTAGCTGCTCTCACATAGCGCCAGGCCCTTCCCTTCCCCGTCTCTATCTGCTCTGCACTTAAATGGCCTCCTGCTTTCCTCTTGAGTCCAGACAGAAGGAGCTGTTGTCCGGCTCAGAGTGCAGAGAGACGATACCGCTCAGCATCCACACAGCCTGGAGGAGGCTTTGCGGTGACTAATGGCTGGAGGGTCGTTAGCATGCTATCTTCATATTACAGCGGAACATAATTATCTCTGGTGGGGCGGGTGGTTATTAACGTTGAGATTGGCCCCAGACAACATGGGGGTCATTTTCAAACTCGCCATTACACAGCATGTTGATACATATCTGATTTAAAACCTCTGACGGAGTAACAAGCATCTGCAAAAAAAGCCCTGAGGTTTAATACATGGACAAACCGACAATTGGCAACTAAGTTTAATAGAAGCATCATTATCATCACTTTGTATCAGGGCTGCAAATATTTTCATTATTCATTCATCTGCAGATTATTTTCAATCAATCGATTTAAATGTTTTTTTCTGAGAAGTGGTTACAATTTCCCAGAGATGCATTCAAATTACTTGTTTTGTCCCTAAAACCCAAAGATATTCAGTTTCTCATCATATATGACGAAGAAAAGCAGCAAATCGTCTCATTTGAGAAGCTGGAAGAAGCAGGGAATGTTTTTTTGTTGTTGCTGAAAAATGGATCGATTATCAAAATAGTTGCCAATTAATCTTCTGTTGATCAACTAATCGATCAATTGACTATTCATTTTTGCTTTAGCTATATGTTCACTATTCCAAAAACACGATACAATAGCCATAATTGAGCAAAAACTGCATTTGTAAGAGGTTTGGCATTGATAAAATGCTAAATTACAGTCTACTGAATACACAAAATATGCATGAAATTGCATCTGTATAATCTGATTTCAAGCAGAAAAGCTTTTTGTGCGTTTTGCTGTCATTTTGTCATCCTTGTTTTGGAGGTTCATTCCTTACATGTGGGCTTGAGATTAAGCTGTGAGCTGCAGCGCGGCGAGGACGGGAGAACAGAGAAGGCAGTGTCCTGGCGTGGGCTGGCTCCAATCCAACACCAGCCGAGCAGACATCTCATTTTTATCACCAGCCATCGGCACCCCGTGCAGGGAGTCCTCTCTGTGCTTTAATTTGTGCTAAATTGCGGAAACGAGCGGCCGAATACACAAATGGAAAGACCCATTTGGAACGACTAAACAAATTACTCACTGAGTAGGTGCACCCAGCCTGTTTTTTCCTTGCTGGGCTGAATCAATTTTAGGACTTTATGTCCTTACACTGTTGGTTTTGTGCCCATCTAGTATCCAATCCTCCTTTTTCAAAATCAGATTTGCATATGTATCACACTGGGCATCATATTCTTTGAAACTGAGATTGATGTATAGAGGTGCTTTGAGAATCCCTGGTTGATATATTACAATATATAGATCCCCAAAGGTGTTTCTAACAGTTGGATGTTCTCTGGTTTGGTTCCTGTTTGTGCATATGTGAGTGGGGTGTGTGTGCATGCATGCATATGTGAGTGTGCGCAGCCACCTATGGAGCTTGGATGAAAGAACAAGTAACTGGAACACAAGGACAGTGTGTCATCTGTCTGTCCACCGCAGGACGCTGAGCTACGAGGCCAGACAGGCATATGTGCATATAATGGAACTGCTCCTGTGTCTTTGCCTGTGTGTGTTTTTTGTGCTCTTTGTACATTCGTATGTTGCAAAGTGGAGGCTCTTTGTGTCTGGTTGTCCAGCCGTCTTTCAGTCAGCTTGAGCTAATGTGAAGGTCTGATGATGGAGGAGGAGAAGTGCAGGGCTGAGCCTGCAGAGCAGCTGCAGTCGAGAGGAGATCTTGTAACCGACCCTGGAGCATCTAACCCCACCCTGCCTCCCTGTTAGCCAATCAGAAAGCGGGTGCTGGCCCCGGCTAAATGAGCAATAACATGATTTATGCCCTATTCAGAGTGCGTGCTCCATTTACAGTAACAGTGATCCACAGGCTTTGTTCTCTGAAAGCTTCCCTGGCAGAAGGAGAGTGGTAGTTTTATGTGGAGGATGAAGTGATATTTTTTTGCCTACATATTGTGCCATACAGGGAGGGAAACTTATATGTTTCCTCACTTTGTCTTCGTTTGTTTAGTTTGTGATAGATGCTTCATGTCATTCCTCTCCTAGGGGAGATGTATTTCACTAGTTGTTTTTCATGTGGCTGAAATTAAATCATCAGGTTTATCATTATTCTTCATTTCACTTATTGAATATTCTATGACGCAACATCTGTAATCCGAGCTTTAATGCTAGAAAAAGGTCCATGACCCTGGCTCTCATGTTTCATCTCTCTCATATGGTATTTAAATGTTGCATAACGAGGAAGACTGATTTAAACCGGACAGCAGATTGTACCCTTGGTGTAACCTCTTTCAAATGTACCCGTACATTGGATTAGGATTTCAAAGAGTTTAAAGCTTCCCTCAGTTTGTGCCTCTCATGCATTAGCATTACATTTCAGTCACACAGCTAAGCAAAAAAAAAAAAACCCTGAATACCCGGTGATCTTTGAAAAACCCAGAAAGTCATTTAAGGACATTTACTGCTGTTCTGAAGGTGTTTCCAAAATACTTGACAAGACTCTTCAAACCATCTGGATGAAAAATATTCTGTTTATCCCAAGTTGTGCCTTTTTTTTCCTAATCCAAACAAAGTTAGTAGCTGGAAATCATGAATGCTCTTTCTCAATTTGTCCAATGTGAACCAAAATTCAAAAGATTATCAGCATTTATATTTGTATTTATTGATGGTACTTTCCAATATTTTATATTTTCATTTTGCTCGTGTTTAACAAAAAGAGCAAAGACATTTGTCAGTTTTGGCTCCCTGGATTAGAGAATATAGTCACAATTTGAGAAACGGGTTAAAAATCTTTACTATTTTTTCATACACATAGTTAGAAGAGTCTTAAATGATTCTGGAAATATCTTCATAACAGTCGTAAATGTTGTTGAATAACCCGTTTTGTTTTCGGGGTTTTCCGTCTGTCCATCCCATTCTTGTGAACGTCATATCTCAGGAACGCCTTGAGGGAATTTCTTCAAATTTGGGACAAACGTCCACTTGGACTGAAGGGTCAACTGATCAGATTTTGGTGGTCAAAGGTCAAAGGTCACTGTGACTTCACAAAACACATTTTTGACCATAACTCAAAAATTCATACACTTATTATGACAAAGTTTCATAGAAATGTCTAATAGGATAAAATGATGAAGTGATGACATTTTATATCCCAAAGATGTTCTGCCAAAACACTTTTCTGGCCGTTATTCAACGCCATAACTCAGGAACAGAAGGGGAGATTGTGACCATATTTCAGATTTGGTCAGATACTGAATTGGTGACACTAATCTTGGGTGCCCACCTTGAAACTGTGAATCTTCGGTACTGGCAGGTTGAGGATGTGTGTGAAACATCCATGTTTTAGTATTTGTAGCTTCTTTGCAGCAACATCTGCATATCTGAAGCTTTGTCTACTGTCATGGCTATAACTTTGTGTTCTATCAGAATCAGCTTTATTGGCCAAACATGTGAACATATACAAGGAAAATACACTTAATACCTTTTATTAAATTCCTTCAAAGTCTTCACTACAAATATTATGAGTCTGGACTGACATGGATGCAAAATTCAACTTGACTAGTTGGCAGAGACATACAACCATGAGGCAGTATTTCTAGTTATATATTTTTCTGAAAAGGGATACATGGTTCTTCTGTGACTCTAATGGTACAATAGAGGCACAGACTGGGGCTAGATCTAAGTTGATTACATCTGTAGAAAAGAGCAAACGTCTCAGATTTTGACTCCAGTGAAGTATGAAACCCTCCTAATCAGAGTATTTACCGAATTCGGTAATGGAGTGCTTTTGTGTCTGTATGTGGAATGATAGGAGAGGGTAAGTAGAGCTTGTGAGCCTTTATTTTCAGCAGTGCCCTAGAAACAGGCTGAGTCACAGTCTACAGATGTTTGTATGACAACAGCAAGTGCATAATTCATTTGTAGTATGATTCATGCAAGCCTGTTAACAGCTTACAACGGTTAAGTATTAATAAAGGTTCAGCTTCAAATGTTTAACAAAGGTAAACTGTCATGAGTCACCATGGCACAATACCAAGAGATGTATTAATCCTCGGTTCAGTGGCTTTTATTGCGCACAAGTTGATTTTAATTCGACGATATCCCGACTTTAGAAGCTTCTCATCTGTGAGCTTGTGTCATCTTATGTTAAGAAGGGAAATCCTGTGGATCAAAGTCTGTAGAAGACACACCCTAGTACATCTCATGCCCGCCCACCCCTAAACCTCACACACACCAAAGTGAACTTCACACTGTGCATGCATAATAAGCAAAGGCTAGCTTATCTCTTATATAATTACTGTGTAATTCTTTTATTTGTTTAATTTAACTACTGTCCTTAATGACCAGCTAATTGCAGGATGTTCAGCTAATGGGGCTCCCTTTTGTTCAACAATAATACAATTAAACAATAATAATATTTCAAGTTGGATGTAGAGTTAAGTTGAATAAGCAACATATTTTTGTTGTGTGGTTTTGAATTTATGGTCTTCACAAGGTTACAGTGAACTTATCATTCTTATCATACCTTAGATATGATGTAGACTCACTGTGGGCCAATTAGTAACCAATATGACCTGTAATTGTAGAGATAAAATAGCAAAAATACTGAAAAAATCCAATCAGCAAGATTTGATCCAGATTGGATGTCTGGATGTCCACCCATAGCCTCAACTCCGACGAGTCAGTGGTGGAAGAAATACTCATATTCTGACTAAGGGTATCAATACCACTATATTTATCAGCAAAATGGAATTAGATTTTGAAATTACTTACTATATAGGAAAAATGGCCTCTGTCAGTGTTGTTAATACTGTATCATAATGTATTATATATAATTTATTGGATTATTATTATTATTGATTCAGTATTGACTCCTAAGCTGAATTTTAAAGTTGTAGAAGGCTGCGGTGGAGCTAATTCTGTCTATTTGTATATACTGTTGGGCGGTTACATTTACACAAAGCATCATACTTTATATGCTTATTATAGGTATTTAGTATATTCTTAATTAATCAATTAATCTTATGATCATTTTCTTGATTCATTGATTGATCGTTTGGTCTATAAAATGTCAGAAAATACTGAAAAAGTGCCAGCATAAAAACTTCAAATCACTTGTTTTGTCTGGCCAACAGTCATAAACCCAAGTACTCAAGTAAATGTACCTTGGATATGTGCTTTACTTGTACAGTACTTCACTAAATGTACTTAGTTACTTTCCACCACTGCGACCAGTCATGAGACACAAAGAGAGCAGCATAAGATTGAGTGAGGAGGAGAGGGAGTGTGTAAGTGGCATGTGAGTGTCGTTTGGCGATCTGATTGATGGCGTCGCTGATGAAAATTTTCCCCTCGTGGACAGAGCGCCTGATTAAGTTGAGGTTTTCTGCCGCCTCTGTGGTGACTGATGAACACACAGCGTCACTCTGCCAGCACCACCCTGCTCCTCAACAGCAAAGGAAATGGTCACATCCAGGAAGGACTTGCAGCCTTGATGGGAAGCGATGATAGAGCGTGTCTCGAATACCTACCAGTCATCATTACGGGAATTACACTTCATCGACAGGCCGGCTCGCCTCAGTCTGAATCCACTGGCTGCTCTCTGCTGTCTCTGCGCTAACAAATGGACCAAACATACTTCACAGGCCTGCTACAGTGGAAATTTCCATTGATTTGATCTCTGCTCCTTGTTTCCATCAGTGTGAAAAAAGGCACTGCAGGAAAACTGCTCAGGCCAGTCCAGCAGGTGTTGTGTGTTGTTGTCAGTGCGCAGGTATGCTGACATACCTGGTTAATCAGCATAGTGTGTCTAAACAGGCGGACTTTGTTCTCTTCCATGTTGTGCAGAGGACTACTCTGCTTTATACACTCCTTTCAGTCAAAAAGTGGCAAATTCTCACTTTTTAGAAGCTGGAACCAGCAAATATTTTAAACTTTTGCTTGATTATACTTGAGTGATTAATCATTCATCAAAATAGTTGCTGATGAGTTTTTCTGTTAATTGCTTCTGCTCTAATTATGATGAATGGGATGAACAGTGCAGTCCAGAAGTATTGGGACAGAGATACATTATTTGTTGTGTTGGCTCAGTATACCGGCACATTTTATTTGTAAGAAAACAATAGCAATAAGGGTAAAGTGCTAATCTGATCAAACAAATCCCAACTCAAGCAGAAGCAGTCACATAGTAATGAAAATATCATCTTGCTGTCGGCAACTCAAAATAATTTATATGTCATACTCATTTATGTAACAGTATATGCAGTGTTCTGGCTGATATATGATACAGATAAGTGGCTGGTGTCCATATGGGATATTATATTCCACACAAATGCACCTTGTAACTGTGTATTGAAAAATGTCTTTCAAGAGCTTAATGTGTAGGGCTGCAACCAATGATTATTTTTCTAATCTTTTCATCATTTTCTGGATGTTTCAACTGATCATTTGGTCAGTAAAATGGCAGGAAAGGGTGAAAAATGTTCATTAGAAATTTCCCAGAGTCCAACGTGATGGAGATTAATTAAATCATGCTCTATGTATCTCCTGGAATTGTAACATTTCCGGTGTAACAATTGCATGATCGGAAATCAAAATATTACCGATTGAACAGTGAGAAGTGGCTGGAAGTAAAGACGTAGACATTAAAAAGAAATCTATTGATGGGTAAGCTCTATTTGCTGCTGATAAAATGTATTGTTTCCATCTGTGGGATGGATCAATCTCCATATATCATTAAGACCCAGAGAGGAGGTGTAATGTCTTCTTTGTGATATCTGATGTCAAAACCCACAGATATTGAAATTAATCTAATTTTAAGACAAGTGGAAGCTGCAAATTCTCACATTTGAGAAGATGGAACCACCAATTTATTGGATTTATACTTGAGACATGACTGTAAGAGTAACTAAACACGCCCCTTGAACATCTTGTTTTCGCTGAACTGCAGTAGGATAACGTCTCGCCTTGCTGCGATAATAAAGAGCTGTACTCTGTAACATGACTCTGTGACATAACTTTTGGATGTTGATACAGGTGCAACAAAACACACAAATGATCACACCCAAGCACACCTAGCTGTGAAACAGGCCTGAAACAACCAGAGAGGGCAGCAAACACTGCTTTTACTCTTTTAAGTGTATATAATTCACTAAATAACAAAATGTCATTGTGTAATGTGAGAGGCTTCGCTCATAGTTAAGCCTACGGAGGATCATCACCATGGCTGTACAGTGAGTTTCAGTTCATTGTTTAACCGTCTGGCCTTTAAATACTTTACTGTTTTGGTTCACCCTCACCGTTTTCATAGTGTTGTTTTCAACCACAGCGGGCAGCTTTTTTCTGGGAAAAAGCTCTGAAAATATACTACTTGCCCAGCACCAAACAGCAAACAGACACAATTAGCAACTAGCTAGTGAACATAGAGGAACATTTAGCTGTGAATATTGGACTTACATTCACCAGGTGGACAAAACACGACTCCAAATGAACGATAATGTTGCTTCGTAACTGCTGGATGTGTAAATAAGCAACTGTTTGCAGACACATTTGCTGTATCAACTTAAAAGGGGACAACTTATTTCTGCTTCCCCCAAGCAGCCAAGAAATCACCTATTGTAGGTTTTAACGATCTATATCAGTTCAACTCATATTAATTATGTAAAATATAATCTATTTTCAACCACAAGCGCAATATGTAAATAACTGATACATGGTACTTCAATGTTTCAGTCCACACAAAATTTCAGTGATTGATATTTCCTTATAACCTTACTGTATGCCAGCTGTGTGGGCAGGTTTCATACATGACATACAGTATAAAAGTTAGTTAGGCTGTGGGACAGTACCTTGAAATCCTGTAGTGCAACATTAGTGTTGCATTATGGATATTTGATCCCAGTCACATGGGAGGGAGATGTGTAGTTTAACTATTAATAACTGCATACAGAAGCTTTTGCTGCTGCTGCTGCTGCTGCTGCTGCTGCTGCTGCTGCTGCTGCTCTGTTCTGTCGCAGCACTTTGCACTGCAGCTCACATCTGTTGTCGCTCTGAGCAGCAGACTTTTTTGGAGGAGCCCTGCTGGCTGTAATCTCAACAGCCTGGCAAACAAGAGTTATGCTAATGTTTCTCCATTCTTCCAGAAGGTGAGGGGAGTCTGGCATCATGTTGTTTATTCACAGCCATGACTTTAACCCTGTCCAGAGAAAGAGCAGCTCTAACGGTTCACGACCTTATGCTCAGGACACCAGTTCAGGATATGTATGGTGTTATCATGTCATTTCTCCTCTGTACTGACTTTTTTTTTTGTGAGAGCGCTCTCAAATTTCTGTAAAGGTTTCATTTCTGCAATCATAGTTTGTAGATGTGAAGCAAAAAAAAAAAGTATTTCTTTATTGAAGAAATCATAAAATATCAGGACACAATAATAGTCCACTTGCAGTTTTATTGTGTACAATGTTCAAGGTGGAATGAGCATCATTAAATGAAGGGTCATCGTTTTTCATTCATAATCCTTTTGTCCTCTCACAGATGTCCGTACCTGGCTGTCCATCTGTCTCCTGCCATCCCAGTTTTCGCAGTTGTGCTCTTCCTCTTCGTCATTGCCATGTTGCTGAGGACCAGCTTCAGTGACCCGGGGGTGCTTCCGCGGGCCCTCCCAGAGGAAGCTACATTCATCGAGATGGAGATTGGTGAGTTCACAGCAGTGATTCACAGCATAAAATTTTACAGATATTTGTCTTTATTTTCTGTTTTATTTTACTGTCTCGCCCCCTTACTGTCGCCTCCACAATATTCCACTTTAAATCTTTCTCTATAACATTAAATATTCATGACTTAATAGGAAACATCAAAGTTAAGAAATCATCTTTAGGTATTATTTAGGACTGTGTGGGTGTGACTATCAGACGCGACCAAACAACCCACTGAGATTCGGTGATTCAAATAATTGCACCTGGTTACTTGTCACCTTTTTCCCACTGAGCCCCGCCCACCTCGAACCAGTGAGAAGAGCACAGAGGAAAAAAGCAAACAGAAATAACCAAAACTGTTCTAATTTTGCACACACGTCTTTTTATGTCTGGGTGCTGAGTCGAAAAAATTGTAGATACTTTCTGCTTCTGGAGGACTCACAACACTGTGAATGAGAGCCCATTTGAACTAGAGGCATTGTACTCTTTCTAAATGTAATAAAGAATATTTTATAAAGGGAGCATTTTACAGTGTTGTAAGTTCTTGGAAAGCAGAAAATGTTCATGTAGGATCCCATCACTCAGAGTGAGAAGCTGATTGAGAAAATGTGTTCCCCTTAACTAGTTTTCCCTGCATGTTCCCACTCTGTTTGACAAGACATATCAGACATATCAGTGGCGGCTGGTGACTCAAAAAATTGGGGAGGGCAGGAGGAAAACCAACATAGAATCTTACAACAAACCACATCAAACTATATCACCTGATGAAATCAAACTATATCATTGTCCCCCACCTGATGAAATCCGAGGGGTGGGGGGCAATTTTACATGCCAATAAAACAATTTGCTTTCAAAAACAAAAACCCCTGAGTGGTGAGAAGGCTGCTTCTTTAAAGACATTTAGCATATACATAATGTCTCTAAACAAAGAAGTGCTCATTTTAGCTGTGGAGTGGATCAAATGTGTCATTTTACCAACAAAGTGAAATTCAAATTTATAGTACTGTTCTATTGTGACAATAAATTTATGTTCTCATCAAAAACAGACAAGATATCACATGATTTACATGTGTTTCCTATATATTTTCTTAGTATACAGAAATATATAAAGTAGCACAAAGCTTATAATGTGATACAGGTTCAGATCAGTGCTGAATACAAGAAAGATTGAACACTAAAAACATTTACACATCTAAAAGTGTAGGTTCACATCAGAAAGTATTAATGCATGTATCAAACACATTACACACCCTTATCTATATGTATGATATACAAAAATATAGGTCTAGTCTACAACGCTGACATGTTAACACTAGGGGTGTTAACATGAACACAAAACTCACGGTTCGGATCGTATCACGGATTTGAGTCACGGATCAGATCATTATTAGGATCAGTGGAAAAAAAAGTGGGGGGAGACAAATAAAACTTTATTTTCCATTTATTCTGTAACACACTTACAGCCAGAAACAGCAAGGAACTTTTGCCCATGGTCTTAAATGAAAACAACATTTAAGATGTCCAATGTTTAAATAAAATAAAATAAAATATATAAAATATTTAATGCTCAGTTATTGCAATATGAGGCATGAAACCTTCCTCTTTTAAACAGTGAATGAAACAGCCTCTGTCCACATCATCAAAACTTGATGATAACAAACATTCACCGCTAACGTCAGTTAGCAGCTAGATGCTAATAAGCTGCTCAGCTGCAGCACATTAAACAGCAGGTAAACATAACTCAAATGTCACATCGGACCCGCTAGATGCTGGTTATATCGTTGCTCTTCAAAATCCCTGTTAGCGACATGCTGTCTGTCCATGACTTGTACTTACAGCAGTTTGTTTACTTTGTCTTAAATGAGACATTAAATTTTGCAATTGATCCGCAGTTCATATGCCTGCCGAACTGTGGGGGGCGATCCATACGGATCAGCTACAATCAGTTGCACCACTAGTTAACACTTGTTATTCTTGCTAATTTAAGCTTATTACTCAATATACAGCTCAGCTTAAAAACGAACTAAAGAAACTGTAAGAAGCAAGCAGCCAGACCTCCTGCACACTAATCACACAACATCAACAGGTGACTGAACAACCACTCAATTAAAAACGAATGAATGAGTGAGTCCAGACAGCTCACTCTAACTTCAACAAGCAAGCTAATCTTACCCACAACACATTATATGATCTGCTGCATTCTTGTTAAGGAGATAAATTCACACAGCAGCCACACAGAGACATTTAACTAGCAGAGATGAAATTAGCAACCAAAGAGACAGAGAGAGAGAGAAGCTGTATCTGACTCACGTTATCTGACGTCTTCTTTCTTTCATGGAGATGAAGTATTCATGTCATAACGTCCATTTGTAGCTGTTGGTCATCTTGTTTGTTAGTTAACAGAACTTTGTGGCTGCTGGTTAACCAGTCTGATATCATTAGCAACAATGACAAACAAGCTAACTCTCCTGGTTGTTTCTCCGGTTGCTTCTCTCTCCAGCCTCCCCAGCAGCATCCTGCTGCTGCTGCGCTGCCCAGTCCAGATAATTTCTCCCGTTAGCTTAACAACAGTCCTTAACAGTCCTTCCATGGATGTATAAAGAGTCCTTCTGGCTGTTTCAACAAGCTAACTGTTGCGTTGGCTAACACAAGGAGCTATCCACTGCTGCTACTCTGCCTTACAGTGGAGAGAATTGAAAATGAAATCTGGAAACTATCATTGGACCAACTCGATGTCAATATTACATTCTGGTTGTTGATCGGTAAGGGAGGACGTCCTCCCTTGGAGCGTCATTTTACATGTCATGGCCAATCACAGATTAGCATGAAAAAAAATGAAATACATTGAGTCCAATGTAAAAGATCCCGCCCTGCAGAGGTCAGCAGGCACCCGTCTTCCTCTGTCCCCCACTCCACCTCCACCAATTGCGTCCCCCCCCCTTTTTGTATGTTATAGTTTTGGTGCTTTGGTGAAGCCATATCACACTTAAAATTAGTGAAACATTTAAATCCAAGATCCCATCTGTTATGGCTGCAACATTACGTCAGAGAAAAAGTTTACCTAATGTGCATCTTTTTGTAAACATTTCTAAGGCTGCAACTAACAATAATTTTCATTCTCAATTAATCTGGCGATTACTTTCTTGATTAATAGATTATTTGTTTGATTTATAAAACATCAGACAATGTGAAAAATGTCCACCACAATATCCAGAACATTAAATGTCATGTTTTGTCCAATAAACAAAATCTGAACATATTCAATTTACTATCATGTAAGACCCAGAAAAGCAGCAAATCGTCACACTTAAGTACCTGTAACCATCAAATCTTTGGCTTAAAAAATTAACGATTCATCGATTATCAAAATAGTTGCTGATTAATTTTCTTTCGATTCACTAAACATTGCAGCTCTTAACATTTCCCACCAAGCAATTTTACATGAAATATTTTGCCTCTTTATAAACCTTGAGATTTGACCTGCATTTGAACTGTACTAAGGCTACATGAATCTGAAGAATGCTTGGTGAGGAAGCATTTGTAGAGTTTGTAATTTTCCAGATATGCCAGGAAAAAAAAAAAATGTTGATAAAAGCAGAAAAGCGTGGCTTCTTCTAATGTGACTGCAGTTCAGCACCACACCTTGAAATATGCATAGCTATTATTTACAGTCAGTACTGATAATGCCACCAGGCACCAGTCTCTTATCTGCATCCATTCAAATGCTAGGTCAACACGACAAATACAGTGTATGTATGTGCTGTTCCATCATAAACATCCAGGTAGTCGTATTCAGCCCAGTTGTCTGTATATGGCCAGACATGTGGATGGCACATACGTGAAAGTAGCTCAAGTGAAAGTATTTTGTTGGCATAAATACTTCATCATATATGCTAGTTAAGCACTGAGCAGCCCTGTTGGTTTATTCATGTTCTCTATGTTTTATGTTACTAAAGGGTGAGTCTGCTCATCTGTGGATGTAGAGCTCAGTCTGTAACACTCTTTCATTACAAAGGCTCCTGTTGTCTCATTACCCAAAACAAACTACACGCTGTTTATCAGTAATGACAACAAAGCCTTTCCAAACAAGCCTTTTGTATTTCTCATGTCCACTCCGCAGGCTGTCCAGACTCTCTGTATATCCGGAGAAATAAGCTATTCTGCAATATTTCTGCAACAGCCCTGCCTGCCTCTTCCACTCCCTCCCTGCCTGTGTGGCTGTTCAGTGTTTACTCTTTGTCTCTGTTAAAGATTCACGGTGTCCTTCGGCCAGCACTCGTGCTCTCTCGCTCCAGACAACAGGCATGGGTGGAGACTGGTCTCAGCTCATGACAGAGGACGGCTGTAAAAGCCGGGCTGAGGCACTTGGTCCTCTGAGAATGGCAAACTGGCCGCCAGCGCTTCTCTCGTCATGACTGTGACTCATACCACATGACTCATGACAATAGCTTGGTGGTCTAATGGTTTAACTGCTCTTGTGATGACCCTGATGGGGAATGTAGCTTCTATATTTAGCCCATATTAGGAAATACTATTGGAATAATCACTACTAATGATTATTTTCATTATGGATAAATGTGTTGATTGATCATTTAGTCTATAAAATGTCCCAGACTTGAAGGAAGACTCCTTCAAATAGCTTGTTTTGTCTGACCAACAATCTGAAACCCAACAATGTTTAGTTACAGTGATATAAAATGGAGAAAAGCAGCAAGTCCTCACATTTCAGAAGCTTTAGCCAGCAAATATTTGAAATATTTCCTGTAAATAAATTACTTTAACAATTACCAGATTATCATAGTTGTTGGTGATTAATTTTCTATCAATAGACCAGTTGTCTAATTGTTCCAACATTTTTATTTGATAAAGCAAATTAACTACACATTAATTATATCCATTCAGGTCTGTTAGTATCATTGAGTTTATTTAATGGTCATAAAATAAGCAGGGTTTTGAAATATTTTATAACTATAACCATACAGTATGTATAGCTTTTACACCATAAATTCATCTTTAGCTAAAGCTACAATCTCTGATTTAGATCCTTCACCAACACAGTTTAAGATGCAGGATTTGAACCCACTATCACTCCCAAACTGATTGATTACACTGTGTTTAATACACAGACTAACTCACTTATTGATATTTTCCGATGTTAGTGAGTTTTGTTTGCATCAGTAATCTATGTGAAACAGCATTAAAAAAAAAAGACTGTTTGCATGATGAAATTTGGTTTTTGGAATTTGATTTTGCAGGTCGAAACATTAATTAAGACTTGGTAGATGGTAAATTTCAGTGTCCAGACGGCCTCTCCTTTTGTTTTGTTGCTGCTCTTTGTCCTGCACCTGTATACAACCAGGGTTTGATACGCACACTATCCATATTTTTTGCTTTATAAACCAGCATAAACAGGCCAATTTTAAATCTGAATTACTGGAATTATGATCAGATGATAGACATTAAAAAAATAGGTCAAGGTCAATCCGTCTCTTCAGTTATGTATGTGTATATACTGTAGAATTTGTTGATACAAATGATAGGAAATGGACCATAGGCTCACCCTAATCTCACACTACTATTATGTCACACAAACATAAAACAAGCCCTGACCTTGCTTGACACCTAGTCTGCAAAACTTGTCACTGATAGATAGAGCCTACTTTTCTTTTACTGTCCTTTTTTGGTTTCCTTTTTTACACAGCGCCTAACATATGCCAGCAAACCTCCAAACATTCATCACTCAAACACTAAACTGGGTCACGTGACCAAGGGAGTAACATGTACTGCAGCAGCTTAAAGGATGCACTTAGTTGAACAACTTCCATCCTACACTTAAAGCTATTATCCAGCATGTTTTTTAATGTTAGGGTTAAAGATAATAGAGGAGGCAGGTGTGGTTATCTGAGATCCAGAGCTCATTCTCATCTGAGGCAGACATGTTGATAAAGCCGCCACAGCCTCAGTGCTCTGTCCCTTCAGCCTGCTAGCGACTTGTCCCGAGGGAGAATGCTAATACAAGGAGAGGCATCCTCTTGGAATATATAATGCCACCGTCAGACCGAGCTTTCCTACCCGAGGGAGTGGCATCACTTCCTGTGAGTGATGAGTCATTATTTTTATTCTCTGCTGGTTTATCCCAAAAGCTACTAATCCAACATTTTGTAAAATGATAACTGCCAATATTTTGTGCTGTCAGGAAAAAATAAATTTCACCACATTTATCTTTAATGGATGGTCTTAATATAAGCTTGTAAATTTACAGCAGAAACTATTTTGTTTTTCAGAATGAGAGAATGAGAAATACGTAATTTAGTTAATGCAGAATCTTCCTCTCCTCATTTCAGAATATTCTTTCCAGCCGAGATAGTTTAATTTCCACAAATATCTTAATTTATCCAGAGAAAGTCGCTCTTTTTCCATCAACTCCACATTCACACCTACTCTGTGCAGCATGTTAATGGAAGATTTCTCTCTTAACAGTTACACTCCTGAGATATTTCAGCCGACAACCTTCTGGTCATTAGCCTGCCTCTCCAACCTCTCAGCTCCTGCTATGCAACATAATTAGAAGCATCTGAATTCCCAAGAAAAGTGAATGTCTCATATAAAAGATGTGAAATACGGTCATTTCAGTGTTACGAAGGTTAGTGGATGCCCTAACAGAGCGAGATATGCTGCATTATAGTGTTCATAATAAAAACCTCAGCAGTGATAACACATAAATACAGCATCATAAATACCATATTGAGCCGATGTTGTCATTCACTGACGTTCTCAAGGTTCAGCTGTTCAGATTTATGCCTTATTTTTTTCTTGTCCTTGTCACCTGAATCTCACATTTCTCACTGCCTGCTTAAGGAAAATATACAGCAGGTGAACACAAATATTGCGAGGACATGTAGAGGCTTGTACTTTTGTGAAACTAATAATGCAAATTCTGTGTGAAGACGGTGTCAAAGACGTGTTAATTTGTGATGTTTGGGGTCATAGTTTGTGGTGTTTGTGTTTTCACAGAGGCTGCCAATGGGAACGTCCCCGCAGGGCAGCG
Source organism: Thunnus albacares (assembly GCF_914725855.1). Lineage (NCBI taxonomy): Eukaryota > Metazoa > Chordata > Actinopteri > Scombriformes > Scombridae > Thunnus > Thunnus albacares. Next base: position 21,394,946 of record NC_058115.1, read on the forward strand.
ACCCCCACCTCGGATCCGCAACGTTCAGATCAACAACCAGATCGTGAAGCTCAAATATTGTTACACCTGCAAGATCTTCCGGCCGCCTCGCGCGTCTCACTGCAGTATCTGTGACAACTGTGTCGGTAAGTAATCGTCTCTGATTGGCCGTCAGTTCGATCAAAGGCTTTACAGAGTGAGAATAAAGCTCGTTGATATCAGTCTATTTCAGTTTTTCAGGAATAGAAAGGTGAGTAATGTTTATATAAGTGAGAAAAATAGCTTGCTGGTGTGATGATTATTACTGAAGCCTCGACCTCAATTTCTTCTCTGCATTCATTTGTCAAAGTGATGAAATTATTTAAAAATCATAACTTTATAAATAAATGTTAGACTAATCAGACGGAGTGCAAAAGCTTTGGAAAACTGAAACAAACTTTATGTGTTGTACTTTGAGGTTTGAAGGCTGTTTGAACTGTGTGTGTGTGATGTGTGTTGTGATGTGTGTGTGTGTGTGTGTGTGTGTGTGTAGCTGTGTCATCTCTTCACCCTGCAGAGCTGCAGTCATTTAGCTGCTGCTGATTGAGGAATGCATTTGAAGGGAGCGTAGACTCATAGATGATATGAGAGGAGACAGTGGAGGCTCAGTGAGGGAATAAACGCTCGGTCACTGTGAACACTGGTTTGTCTGTGTCCACCTGCTGTAGAAACACACACACACACACACACACACACACATAGTCCAAGCATGACACAGCAGCATGCCTCAGTCCCTCTTTTACTGCAGTCTTATACTTACTTCCTCAACCTCAGTCTTTTATTGTGCTGAAAGTCTCTGACAGAATATGCAGCATAATAAAAAAACCCCAAAAAACAGCCAAACCATTTCATAGATTTTATTTGTTTATACCCGGAGACATTTGTGGTTAATATATTATGAGATGTCAGACGCACACGGTAGTTTGGACAGAGACACTTTTTTAAAATTTGTGATGTTCTCCAGCACTTTTGGATTTTAAACAAAATAGTGACTATGAGGGTAAAGTGCTAATTTTCAGATTTAATTTGAGGGTGTTGATATAAATATTGGGTAGTGGTTGAAGTCTTCATATCCTTAACTTACTTTTCTTGTAAACAAAGTTTCTTTTTACATTCAGAGTTTCTCACCAAACTGTATGTGTGTTTCCTTTGTGCTCTAATAAACATGTTGGACACATTTCCTTCCTCATAAAACACTTGCAAAGCTGATTTTTTTTTTTTTTTTTTTTAATTAAAAGTTTAAAACCTGCATTGTTTACATCCATGTTTACTTGCTAGCATCCGTCTTCTTGCCTGCCTCTGCACAAGGTACTAACAAGAAACTCCAAGTAAAGTCAAGTAAATTTTACTCAAGTAAAAGTCAATGTTTTAGTCGGCTGAGGAGGAGTTAATTCTTGCTATTTTATATACTGTTGAGTTATATGATTAAATTTAAACAATTTTTGTATTTTATGTGATCATTATAGGTTTTTATAATGTTAAGATACAAAGTAACAGGAAACAAGCTGCCAAATAAATGTAGTGTAAATGGTACAATAATTCCTTCTGAAATGCCATGAAGGTGAAGAAGTAGTAAAAAGTACTCGAGTACAACTACCTCAGAGTTATATTTAGTAGAGTACTTGAGTATATGTAAGGTGTCAGCATGCTTCAAGAGAAGTGCTTGTAAGATGGTCCTTTCACACCTTTCTGATGTCGGAAATTGTTGGTCTGTGTCCGAGAATTTCTGTAACTTTCTGAAACCAACAGTCTGACATTCACACCCACTTCACGCAGTGACTGGCCAGGCGTGCAGAGGTGAGAAAGTAAGCAGGGTTTGAAAGCTATTTTATTTTTCATTCTTTACACAACTATCTCTGGCACTTCTAAGTGCAACACCATGATGCCCTCCAGTAAGGAGTGTCAGATAGTGTGTGCCGTTAACCCCGTATTTAAACGATTATTGCATCTCATCTTGGTTTTTCAGCCCTCTTTTGAGATGTAGTTGGACAAGTCAAGTCAAATCAAGTCACATTTATTTATAAAGCACATTTAAAAACAACACAAGTTGACCAAACTGCTCTACAGAACAAAATCAGGCAATAAAAACAGAATGAAAGACTAAAAATAAAGCAACTACATAACTTAAAGCACAAATCAACAAACATAGTTGAGCCATACAGTAAGAACTCGTTTCAGGTGGGTCCAAACGACATCATATGAACTAGTTCTTATCAAGTGAATTTCTGGTAATTAGTGTTGAAATGAGTTTAAACTATGTCTGAAAACCCCAATTAACCCAATATGGATGTGAACACCCTCAAAGACCCTTAAACCCGAGAGTCAGCAATGAAACCTTGGTTGTCATTTCATGCCAAACCCAAAGTACTGGAATACAGAGTGAAAAGGACAGAAAATGTGCCGCTGCTCTTTAGATTTAAAAATGATCCATTTATTTTGACCTTATATCTAGAAGGCCCTCCACATCTTGCATTTGTGCCTCGATGTTTACTGTATATTGACGTGAAACTCCATCCAGGGAGTGCTCGCTGCAGAGAAAAGTGTAAAGCAAGATGTTTACCTCTGTTGTTTGTCTGACCCTGCCCTGCTTTCATCTGGCTCTCCTCCAAATGATAGAAGAGGAGAGGCAGAGAGGAAGCGATCGCTATATTTAGACGACAGGTTTACAGAAACTGACGCACAAATCGATGTTTGAGAGAAAATAAGTGAAGCTGATAGTGGCGTATTTTTAACACTCGTTTGATTTCCAAAAGTGTAATGTCAACTTACTGAGAAAGTTGGTGTGCAGCCTGCCGTACATTTTACATATTATCACGATCATGACCTTTTTTTGTCTTTCCCTCAGATCGTTTTGATCACCACTGTCCATGGGTGGGCAACTGTGTGGGCAAGAGGAACTACCGATACTTCTACCTGTTCACCCTGTCTCTCTCCCTGCTCACCATCTATATCTTCACCTTTGACATCGTCCACGTGGTCATGCGTGAGTATCCTGTGGAGTCAGATTGGAGAATGCTGAAAGAATGTGACAAAACAGGAAGGACGGCCTCTGACACAAGCTCACTAGCAGCCAAACATAATATATGCAAACACATGCACATGTGCTTGGAAATATGACCTAATTCAGGCCAGGCGCTTCCTGGAGCGTGACACGACACGCAACGGCAACTGACAGCTTGACATGATTCCTCTTTCATGTACGTCCTCCTGCATCCTTGTTCTGCCCTACGCAGACGGCAAGAGGAAAGAGAGACGAGGAAACCCGCGTGTTTCTAGTCAGGATAATTAGCTCTGGGCTTGTTATCTTAATTCTGCTGTAATAAGTCATAATGGAGCATTTTTAGTAGAGTAAAAAGACGGAAAGCAGTGGGGATTTTTAGGAAGTCTATCTTCTCTTTTTTAACCTCTCTCTGTGTGGCTCTCTTCACAGGTTCAGTGGATAATGGCTTTTTGAACACTTTGAAGGAAACACCTGGAACATATCCTTTTAACCTCTAACCACAAAACCAGCTGTGTATGCTACGTTTGCCAGATTTGCCTAGAATAGAAAATCTAAAAAAAAAAACAAGGTAGAAGATACATTTCAACTATGATACCCAAATTGACCGTTTGTCAAACCTTCCCCTGAACGATTGTCCAATCGTAGCTTAGCAACCATAACTAATACATCAGGTCTGTCAGGCTTTGGATTTCATAACATGTTGATGCATGGAGATGTAAGAGAGATACTACAGATGCATTTAAAGAGTTTGGAAGGTGTCTTTTTTTAAAGCCCTTCTTTTTCAAAAACAAAAACAAAGCAAAAGTGTAAAGAATTAATTCTGTGTGTTTATCTGCTCTAATGTAAACTGCTGTAACTAACTAGCTTAGCCATTAGTTTGTAGGGTTATAGGTTACGTTAAAAAATCCCTGTTCACAACCAGTAGCCTACATTCACTGTATAGTATTTCCCTGTTATATGGAAGCTAGTTTTGGATGCTATCAGAGTTTTGGCTAACGTTAGCGGCTCCATTCTGATCATTATTGGAGTTTAGGAAGCTTGCTTACTCTTTTTAAAGAAAAAAGACAAACTTTGGTACATTTGGTTCTTTTTTTGGACTATCAGTGCTTCGATCATGTTATGTAATTGTCCGCCATTTTGTCGTCACCTGCTGTCTACTGTTTGTTCAGCGACCGCGTGTCAGGCAGAAAACATATGTTGCTGTTTTCTTAACTGGAGTTTACTGTGCTGGAGGTGTTGGTGTGTTTCTTCACCTTGTGGTCAGTGGTGGGTTTGACCGGCTTCCACACCTACCTGATCTCTCTCAACCAGACCACCAATGAGGACGTGAGTTCACCTTACTGCATATTCAATTAAACGTGTTCTGTGTCGATTAATCCATTCAAACTGCACATAACTAGAGATTCACGGTGTCATCACGTTTACAGTTTGTTTTCTCGGGTATGATTCATACTGCGAGTTGCTTTGCATCTAGTTTGTTTAAGTTTCTGTTTTTACACTAATGAACCATGACTTGTGAAAACATAGACTCACAGGCAACTCATCCATCAGTTTTCTGTGACAGTTTTATCATCAATTTAGTTTATTAAAAGTGACTAAAAATTCTAAAGTAATGCTCCATTTAGATACACATTTGAATATATTCAAGTATCAAGTAAGACTTCAAGTGGTCCATATTGAGTTTCTACCTTGACCCCGTCTACACTGGTCATTTCAATTGTCTCATATCTGGATAAAATACAGATGCAATTTAACACACTTTCATCTACTTTTCCTTTACCCTTTTTACACTGATAGCATTAATCCTCGTTTTTCCTTGATTACATGCAAACCAGTGTAGATCCTAATACAGTACGTAAGGTTTGATGGTAAAGCATTTTGTTAACCGTCAAAAACACCAGAAGAATAACTTTAGCAGTTTATTTACAACCACAACTATCTATAAAGAGAGATTTTACAGAGATTTTGGGATTTTAACCCATCTCTTAAGCCTCTTGGTTGCATTTATACTTAGCTTTTTTGTGTTAGCTATCCCAGACACATGATGTGATTCAGTATAAATAGGGGAAAAAGAGACCAACTGTACATATTCAAGACTTTGTGCACTTCTGATTGGTGCTCACTTTTGCTTTCACCACCAGTTTTTACCCAAACTATCTAAACTCAAGAAGTAGATGCTTCAGTCTTAATTGAACTAAACAGAACAGGTGTAAATGTACATTTACATTTAGTTAGAGCTAAATGTAGATTAAAAAACAAAGATAAAAACATGAATAAAATTCTCCAAAGTGCAGATATTTTTCCAGTCTTCACAGATTAAGACTGTTAATTTGAGAGTTTAGATGTGTGTTTAAGGTGAACGTTTTTGTGAAGACTAAGGGTTAAAAATGAGCTCATAGTGAAGATTAAGTGTAGTTTTAAGAATATGTCAGTAAATGTTGTGATCAGGCAGCCTGGCTTCACGTGGCTGGAAAGATAAACATACATCAGCGGGGTGTAAACACCACCATTTCTAAGAGCACAGAGCTGTTTCCTTGACAACGGCACCACCACATTCAGAGCTGAAGGACAGAGGGCTGGTGAACTGTAGCTTGTTAAACAAGATAGACATATTGTAAACTAAAGTAAAGCAAATAGGGGAAAAAAACTGCCTTGAAGTTAAATAAAAGGAAAATCGAGACTGTGAAAACACAAGCTAGATTGTCTATTTATAACTGCAGTGAGATTTCTTTAGTCTTCCTTTTTTCTGATCAGATCTCATATGAAGTAATAAAAGCAGAGAGTTGACGCTTTTGATGAATCTTTTTTCTTGCAATTCAACCTATTTTTATCCAGTTCAGCCGCACTGAGACCAGAAATCTCTTAACAAGAGAAATGTGGCCAATACAGCAGCAGCAGTTTGAGCCATATGACAAATTGGCTGCTAAATACTTTGAATGCTAAAAACAGCAGTCGGATTCATCTCTGCTCACCAGCAGGCCAACAGTCTGAAGGTTTAAAAATATGCATGAACAGCTGATAGTTTTGTTAAAGTGACGATCAGTGGTCGAATGTAACAAAGTACATTTACTCAAGTACTGTCCTTAAGTTCAATTTTGAGGTACTTTACTTGAGTATTTCCATTTGATGCTACTTTATACTTCCATTTCAGAGGGAAATATTGTACTTTCTACTCCACTACATTTTTTTAACAGCTTTTCAGATGAAGATTGGACACAATGGATAATACAACAAGCTTTTAAAATACAACACATTGTTAAAGATGAAACCAGTGGTTTGCAACCTTTGTGGCTTTTGACGTCTTATAATAAGCAGTGTGTCTACTCTACTTCATTTCAGAGTAATTTTTACACCACTACATTTATTTCACAGCTATAGTTACTAGTCTCTTTTCAGATCAGTATTTTATATGTAAAACACATGATCAGTTTGTTATATATATGCATTGTTATAGATTAGACTACTCAACAGTATACAGTGTACAGTGTGAGCTCTACCTATTTATGTTTATATTAATATAAATATACATGTATGATAAATATAACACTCTAAATTGGGCCATTTTGCATAATGAGTAATTTTAATTTTGATACTTAAACTATATTTTGCTGACAATACTTAAATGCTTGTAATTGAGTATTTTTTCATTGTAGTATTGCTACTTTTAACAAAGTAAAAGATCTGAGTACTTCTTCCACCACTAGTGATGACTGAATTGAACTGAAGTGGGAACAAAACAGAGCAGCTGGTTTCTGACTCATGACTTGTCAGCTGCATTTAGAAGAAGCTTCTGAGGCTTAATGAGGGAAAAAGAAGTATTGATTGCTGGAGCACATTTACCATTGAGTCATTATTTAATCACAACCATCAGACACACATATTCAGGATGATGTAAAGCAGATGATGGTGATGCAGGTGGATGAATCCACAGAGGGAGTCATTTATATGTCTATGTATACTACCGTTAACAGTGTGTATACTTTATCGGAGGCTTTGTTAACCTACATCTGACTGCAGAGGCTCAGACAAGAAGCAGGAGCAGCGCTGGTGTTGGTGGGAGGTTCTAGATGGCTGAAAGCAAGAGAGTGCACTCATACTTTGTTGTAATGATTAATTTATTATTCCCTTTTTTTCCTTCCTCTGGGATGGCTGGCCTCATTTTTTTCATTTAATCAGTAATGAAGCTCTGCAATGTGCACCTACAGTGTAATGTTGCTATAGGAGTTGAAACAATGGCTGTCAGCCCGGCCGTTTCAATATCTGTGATTGGCCTAATAATAGATGCATTGATACCTGCAGGGGCTGGGCAGGCTGCCAAAAACACGGCTGTGGGTGAGAGGAAGAGGAGGGAAAGTGAGAGAGAGAGAGAGAGAGAGAGAGGAAGATAGAAACAGTGGAATAAGGGCGAACAAGAGAAGGCACCTTGAGTGTTGTAGCTGCTCTGGTCTCCCACAGGATGACACATGCTCTGTCAGTTGTGTCTCCAACCACACAGGCATGCGGTACTGAGGTACCTAATGTGCAGGCTGTTGACCTACATCTGCAGCAACCAAAATAAATCAGTTTTTTTTTTTCCCTCTAGTGCTCAGTTTTTGTTTTTTTTGTTTTTTTTTTCAACCTTTGCTAGTTGGTCAGTCAGTACAAAGTCGTGCCGTGGAGCCAAACATTGTTCAAACACACTCAAAATTTCCCAGAGTTTCAAAAGATAAGAAATGAATATGTGGTTGAATTTGTGGGGAATGTGTATAAAATGACGCACAAGGCATTTGGAATATAAACATGCAGCCACAGAAAAATAAGTTTGTATTTGAAAACACTATGTAGCTGGAACAAGCTGTTACAGAATTTATTGTTTATTTATTTAAAGTGGACAGTGCACATTAATCAAATGAGTAAAACACTTAATACATACAGTAGCAGAATTACAACCAAAATAAGAAGTTTAATAAAATGTTTCACAATTCTTTGTCCTAAACAGTGGTGGAAGAAATATTCGGATACTTTACTGAAGTAAAAGTCCTGCATGAAAAATCCTACTGAAGTAAAAGCACATAAGTATTATCAGCAAAATGTAGTTAATGTATTGCAGTAAAAGTATTGGTTTGGTCCCTCTGACTGATATATTATTATATATGACATCATTAGATTATTAATACTGAAGCATCAGTGTGTAAGCAGCATGTTACTGTTGTAGCTGCTGGAGCTGGAGCTAGTTTCAACTACTTTATATACAGTTTACAAGTTTAGTCCAGTGGTTTCCAACCTTGGGGTGGGGCCCCTCCAAAGGGTCACCAGATAAATCTGAAGGGTCGTGAAATGATTAATGTGAGAGGAAAGAAGAAAAAACTTAAGTTTTGATACACAAATCTGTATCAGATTTTTTTCTTTAATCATTGATTTTTAGTGAAATATTGGATCATTCGAACATTTATTGAAATGAAACCATGTGAGAAGTTTAGAGGGAAAAATCACTATTTGGTGGAGCTGTTAACAGCTCATAGACATCTGAAATGTGACCCCGACTACACACTGCTTTTTGTAAGACGTCAAAAGCCATAAAGGTTGGAAACCACTGGTTTCATCTTTAACAATGTGTTGTATTTTAAAAGCTTGTTATATTATCCATTGTGTCCAATCTTCATCTGAAAAGTAACTAAAGTTGTTAAATATATGTAGTGGAGTTGAAAGTACAATATTTCCCTCAGAAATGTGGTGGAGTGGAAGTATAAAGTAGCATCAAATGGAAATACTCAAGTAAAGTACAAGTAGCTCAATACCGTACTTGAGTAAATGTACTTCATTACTTTCCACCACTGGTTCTAACAATATAACACAATATGTGAAACTGTCAGACAATGTGGAATAATATTATCTTTTTTCTCCAACCAAGCTGCTTCAGGGAAAAGAAGAATGCTGGGTGCTAAGGGGTTAAAATGTTCCTCTGTTATGTGCCAAATAATGCATAGGACTGAGTGACTATATACGGTGCAGTGCAGTGTAGGAAAATTTTATTTATTTCTTGGGGAATCCTTTGTACAATTTCTCAGATTTTTCAATGAATTATTAAAGCAGTTTTAATCTGCAGTTGCTGCGCTGCTTGTTCGCACCCGCAGGCACATAGAGTTCCTATTAAACCAGGAATTATTAAATCCCTGACAAGATCCTTTTTAATGGGTCAAACCCAAGCCTGTGGGAATAACATCTAAAAATGGAACTATGCTTTTGAATAAGGTATAAGCCCAGAGAAGTTATTTTCGAAAGAGAACTGAGCAGTTCGCTCTGTTTAGCAGGATTGTAAGCAAATTGGGATTGCTGGCAGGGTCTCGATGTGGTTTGGATGTTGGTCAGTGGTTTTGATGACACTGTTTCAATGATGGTTGTTCATTCATTTTGTTTTTGACAGATCAAAGGATCCTGGTCGGGAAAGAACAGAGTGCAGAACCCATACAGCCACAAGAACATCATCAAAAACTGCTGTGAGGTGCTCTGTGGGCCGACGTACCCGAGGTAACATCTGAACTGCTCTGTTTGAGAACTGCAGTGTTTGTGTGGTAGAAAGAAAAAAAACATGTTTCTACTCACTGAACCCCACAGTCACACAGAAAGAGGTTAATTTGTTATGTATTAAATGTCTGATTTAAATGGGAACCTGACGTTAGTTCCTGTGTTAAGTTTTATATCTTTGGCTTTCTTCCTACCGTTATCAATGAGTTCTGTATCATTTCCTGTGATAGATTAGACTTATCCCTCTCCTTCACCTCATTCTGGTGAGTAACGAGCAGGATGCACTTAGTGACTGATCGCCTTGTCTCGCTCTCTAGTGTCTTAGACAGACGAGGACTGATGCAGGAGGATTCGTCTGCTTCCGCAACGTCTGCTGCACCCTCATCTTCCTCCTCCAGCAGCAGCAACCCAGTGCCACAAACCACGGTGAGCCAAGGAGCGCGCGCGCACACACACACACACACACACACACACACACACGTGTATATCGTACCATCCCCCTTCACACAGCTCTCTGACTCCAGCTCTAAAGTGCATCCAGCATGCAAAGCACAGAATAGTGAATACAGAGCAGACATAAAACAGAGTCTAAACCAATTAAAGAGAGCGTTGGGGAGTGTTTGTGTGTGTATGTGTGTGGGTGAAGTACTGTGGAGAGCACTTCTCTTATTGAAGTGACATTGATAATCCATTTTGTGACACATGGATGTGCAGCCATTTTGTGCCTTTTTACATAGTTGCCATTATGCACTCACTGATAACTGTTCAGCTAATTTAATATTTTCTGCTCTGATCTGTTAAGATAATCGCTACATTAGCCATGTTTGTGCTGTGAATACTTTTTTGTATTAATATATAAATACGAGGTGCTGCTAACAGATTATGTTGATATTAAACTGTTAAACTGCTGCGTAGTTAATGCAGAACTTCATATTATTAAGAACAACACATCAAGAATTATAGTAGCTATAGAAAATCTAGTCACTGTTGATTTATCAAATTTGATAGCTTTTGATAGGGTTTGATAGCTAAATAGTTTTCATCTGTTACTGCATCTGAGTAGCAGACCTCTACCACTTTCAGTACTTTCTTTTAAAGCCGTAATTTTAAATTTAGGTCCTTATTAAGTTAATTCTGATATATTGTACTTCCGTGCATTTAAAGTGACGTGCATTACAGAGTAGGGCTGCAACTAATGCTTATTTATAGCTTATTTTCTCAATTTGATTATTTCTTTATTTGATTAGTCACTTGGTCTATAAAACGTCTAGAAAATGGTGAAAAATATTGATCACTGTTTCCTAAAGCCAAAGGTGACATCATCAAATGTCGACTAAACAAACCATAAAAAAATATTCACATTTGAGAAGCTGGAATCAGAGAATTTTTGTCTTTAAAAATGATTCAAAACGATTTAACAGCAACTATTTTGATAACCAGCTAATTTTCTGTCAATCAACTAATCGTTGCAGCTGTATTACGGAGCACATGTTGGTCACATGTTGAGCATCAGAAACTGTGAATGAAATGGATGATCTTGTGGAGTCACTTCTAGTTAAGGAAGAGAAAAGTAATCTTTTTATTTTGTGCGCTTTATTATTTTTTTTAAATTTCTCTAATTTTTAACATTAAATATGTCCAGTTTAACTTCTATACAATTCTGAAAAGAAACTAAGTAACTTGTACTTTTACTTACATGAAATGTCATTAAAGTATAAATAATTCTACTAGAGTACCACCCACCTGGGCTACTATTATCATCTTTAGCTACCTGGATTTGCTGATGTTTAATCAGTTGGTTATTAAAGTTCTGTCCTACCAGATATCATCAACACAGTTTAGCACAAATGAGTCTGATAACCAGACTGAATACTATTTATAACTATACTGTTTGAATCTCTGAAGAAAATCAGAGCTGAAGGTGCTGATGGGACCAGACACAAACACACTCTCAGCTCCGTGTTGCATGCATGTTTTCACACACTGTGACACATTTGCTGCAGTTCAGGTTGAATCAGTGGCTCTTATTGCATTTGCATCTTTTCAGCGTCCTGTCCTCTGCCTACAGAAAACCACAGCTCCACTCATCCCTAACGAGCACACACCTGACGATGCCAAGCCGAGCATTGCTGCCTCAGCAGAGAAGAGCTCCTCCCCCAAAGAGGAGCAGCCTCCTGCTTCCAAGCTCCCACCTCTGGCTTCACCCGAGACTGACGCAGAGGCATCCATCACCAACAAGACCCATTAGACGCATGAGGGGGGCGGCTTCGTACGTGGCCACTCCCCCCGGCATCCTGCTCAGTCACAAACTGGAACATTAATAATCAATGTCTGATAACTGTGCGGGCGACTCCTGCCCTACATTCCACCAGAGGAGCGGAGTTTCTGCTGCAGCTCCTCCTCTTCCTCTTCTCTCCTCACCGGTAGCTGCAGAGCTATTTGACTGACAGGGAGAGGGGTCGTGATTTAATGCAAAGTCAGCAGCTTCCTCTGTCTCCTGAACACTGCATGGAAAAGACACACGGGGGGAGAAGCTGCTGGGACAACTGCAGAAAAAAAAAAACAAACTCCAAGTGAAAGACATCCCTGCAGGTCACCTGCGGGCTCGCTCTGATTGTCAGTACTGCTTTCTTCTTTATTTAAAATCGCATAATGACATTTAATTGTGAGAGGCCAGTGCAAATATACTCTAAGCAAGTGTCTGGCAAAGACAATATTACTTCTGGACATGTATAAAACTTCATACATACAGTACGGTCAGTTTTTCAGTTGTGCACACATTACATGCCCTATGCAAATCATGAGAAGCAGCTTTGTGAGGAGTGTGGATAGAAGGGTTACACCTGTAAAAAGATGTTGTAGTACACATGACGTCCAGGCAGGGGGAGGACATGCAAATCCGTAGCTGAGATATCCTAAAGGCTCCTTCCTGGCAAGTAAAAAAATCTACCTTGTCTGATATTGCTGCATTCAGTACTGTTGTTACGTGCATCCTTTTTTTAAAGCGATCTCACCCAGACCAAACGCCTGTCCTTCCATTTTATATATCATCAAGGATGAAGTGTGACGTCGGCACTCTGAAACGGATGAAATTGCTTTAAGTACAGTTAAAGTCTTGTGTCCAGGAGACGCTTCGCCAGAGTCCCGGTGTGTGTGCGAGACAAGACCTGACTTCTGATGATCGTAGACACTAGTAGTAACAGTGCCTTATCATAACAGTTGCACTATCACATGCAACTGAGGTCAACCAACAGAGAGCAGAGACGCCCTTTGAATCCGTTCAAACCATAGATACAGTGTTAAATGAGCAACGCTAACGTTTATACTCTAACTAGCGCAGTGGTTCCCAACCTTGAGGTGGGGACCCACACACGGGATTGTAAGATAAATCAAAGAGGTCAAGAGATGATTAAAAAATAGCTCGACATTTTGGGAAAAACGCTTATTTGTTTTCTTGCTGAGAGTTAGATGAGGAGATTGATACCACTCTTATCTGTAATTAACAATTGCTTAGCTTAGCATAAAGACTGGAAACAGGGGCAATAAGCTAGCACCTCTAAAGCTCACCAATTAACACGTTATATCTTGTGTACAAAAACTGAAACGTAAAAACAATAACTTGTGGTTTTACATGGAGTTATGTGTTTGAACTACCTGTCGTTCCTGTACATTTCGTAGCTAGGCTAGGTGTTTCTCCCTGCTTTCCGTCTTTATGCTAAGCTAAGCTAACTGCCTAGCTTCATATTTCTTGCACAGACCTGTGAGTGATATCGATCTTCACATCTAACTTTCAGCAAGAAAGCAAATAAGTGTATTTCCCAAAATGTCAGACTATTCCCTTTAATAATCTCTTGACCTTTTACATTTATCAATCTTCTTATTTAACTCTTAGCATGGAAATAAATGTCTTTTTAAACTATTACTTTTAACAGGAGATGAAAGTAGAGTTCTGCTACACAATTATGTCCTTTTTTTTCTTTTTTAAATTTGTGTTAATTTGTACTCTTTTCTTGTGAATTACTGTGAATTTTCCTCTGAAAAGCTAAAAATCCCTCTGTGGTTGAAGTGCTCTCAGCTGGTAGGCATATGCAGCCTTTAATGAGGGGTCGCAATTAGACGATGCTGCGTTTAAAGGTTGGGAACCACTGAAAAAGAAGCAAAAACTACGCAAAGCCATTGTTGAACTGTACATACTTTAAGCAGGTATAGATGTACTGAAACCCTCTCGGCTGAGGAGGAAAGATAGCAGCAAGGTTTTCGTTTTTTTTTTTTTTTTCAGTTTTTTGAAGAGTTAAGTGCAGCCAGAGTTAATTATTCTGCCTGTGAGCTAGATCACCTCCTCCTGCAAATCACACTCGAGCTGATCTTCCCCAGAGTCCTCTTCTCTTCCTCCCTCTATAAAAATGTCTCTCATGTTTCACTCTTCCTTCTCCTTTTCTTTGCATCTTTGCTGTGACAGTTATTCCAACGCCCAAGGCCGAGGCAGCTTCCACGGCAGCCGTCTGTGGCAGGCTAATTATCGCAGAGAATAAAGCCGAGGCAGAAACAGAAAGAGAGAGAGAGAGAGAGAGAGAGAGAGAGAGATTTTGATCCCTTCTTTTCACACATCTGTGTATTTCAGACAGACCACAGCCTTTACTGTGGAGCAAGTTTATTTTTGTTTTGGTCACAGACATCGCTGGAGGGGAACGCAAAGAAAAACAAGGGAAAGTCAAGCAAATTCTTAGTATTTAAATGATGTTAGCTGATAGCGAGAGTTTGTAATAGTGATTGTGTTGTATGCAAGACAAGAGTTAGTGTTTGTGAAATATACGTGTGTAGAAATTCTAGTGTATCAACGGTATTGTATCAGACTCTGAATTCTGCCCAAGATTAGTTATTATACGACTCAAAACAGTCACAATTCCTCCTAATCCCCTGAAGATTTTAACTCTAAAAATATTGCTTCTGTATCGTATGGCCAAGCCAAACAAAAAGTGGAAAATTGATTTTAGAAAGGTGGGATCGTGAAGTAGTAATATGATAGTGAAGTAAGGAGGACTGATATAAGACACTTTTAATGAAAGATGAACCCTAAATGTTTCTTTTCAATACACTCAGATGAGACAAGGAGAGATAACTGACGTTGTCTCCGTTGGGGAGATGCTATGAAGTGTGCGGCTGTATTGTTTCTGTGAAGTAAAGAAGCGTCAGTGCTGAATGTTTGTGTGGAAAGTCCTCCGAAAAAAACAAACAAACAAGCAATTTCCAATGTGAAATACTAAACCAAGAGCAGTTTTTAAAGCTGAACTTAGTGGTCTTTCTTTGTGGAAAGTATTTGAAGACAGTTGAGTGTATCTGATCGCTTTGCTGTCACCGAAAAAGCAAGAATGTACGTTGATTGATATTCTCTAAAAGAAGGGACGTTTGTGTTGAAAACGGTTTCAAAGCAGACTTTAAAGGGACTGTTGAACTTTTTAGTTTTGAGCTCTGGGGGTTTGCAGTCGTAACGGCGACTGCGAGACTTCGGAGCGTACCAAGCTGAGCTCTTGTATGATGTTTGATTTTTGTGATAAAACGCCATGACGCGGTCAGATCCGAATGCTCTGATCAATCTATTACATTGCATTATGTATACAGATACAGTACTATACCATTGATGGAACTCTTATTTATGTTCACTTTGTTTAGTATCAACACTGTGATTCTATGTATTTCATTCCATTTACTCCACTTCTTTTTACATGATCAACGTGTCTGGTAAATAAACAATATTGTCTTATTATTATTTGTGGTTTAAAAGATGTTTTTTTCTTTCAGTGGTATCAGTGAAGCTACAGAACGACAACCTGTCTGTCTCTGTTAACTTGCACTTTATTCACTGTTGTTACCAAATATTTGAAATATGATTTGTTTTGTTTACAGGTAAACATTAATTATCCAGGCTGTGCCCCTGGATATTTACAGTTTTTAGGATAATTAATTCAATTTCCAACCAGAAGTCGTCTTTCAAAACTTTGCCATTGTGTGTGAGTAGCAGCTCTTTATAGAAGATTTTAAATGCCTAAGTGAAAACACATCAAACAGAGATAGTGAAATATAATACACATTTTGACTTGAATTTCCTTTTTATATATCCATTAACTGTGTCAAAATTCAATGAAAAACAAATGTTAAATGACAATAATTTAGCCTTTTGGTGTTTGATAACTGATTGAATTGTTTTTCATTGTGACATGAATTTTTCATATCACATGTCAACGTTAAAATCAAATCACAACACAGTAAACAAATTGAAGAGGAGTATTGCATGTCAATGTTGTCCAGCAGAGAGCAGCATAGACGTGTCAACACTAAATATAAAGCGAGACAGTGTGCGGGGCTTATTGGCACTGACACAGCAAGGTTTTTAATTTAATTATGACACAGTAAATGCATACATAAAAAGGAAATTAAAATAACGTGTAATTTTATTTCACTTTGCCTTCATTTGATTTGTTTTCCTTTAGGCATTTTAAATCTTCCATAGATTTTAGTCTGTAATGTTCACAAGCAGAACTTCATTTTTCTTTGTGAGTGTCTGAAAGAAGAAACTTCATTAATCATATTAATCAATTAATTACCCACAGACATTTTTCTACTACTAGAAAATATTAATTTCCTGTCCACCATTTTCATCTCTTCTTCTTCATTAGTCTTTTGATGGATCACTACGCTAGGCCACTTTCTTCAACAATTTGCATAAAAATAATCCCCCCCCCCAAAAAAATGTAAACACCTACCTCCACTTTTATGCTTTGCAGTCCAGTTCAGTGTCACTAGCTACCATAAATTATGTAATTCACTCCTGTCATGAAAATTAACAGGATCTCTCTGCTTGTGCCTTGCTGTTAGATTGATGAATAGGCTGACGAGGCACAGGACCAGGGGCCCAGAGGTTTAAGTGGCCCCCAAAACCAGAAACTCTCACTGAAGTGACTATTAATAACTTTTTATTTTAATTATTTGAAATATTATTGTAGGACAGTCCAAATACTCCATCAAAAGTTAACCTAAAAGATGCTGGAAATGTGACAACAAAGACACCATCATGACATGTCATGTGAGGTGAAGGGTAGCTGAGTGGCTGCTTAAGGTAGAAAAAGGATCTTTTGGGGCGTTTGTATCCCTTTATCTCATAATCTGTCCATGTTCATCAGAACCATGTATCAATATTTCTGTGTGCAGCTGTTACTCAGGTAGGTTACAATGCACGCATCACCTATCAGTAGAGATAAAAGCCAAGAAGGAGCTTTAACCCCCAACATAACCTATAAAAGCAGACATCACCTGCACACGTTTTTTGAAAACTCAACCTGAAGAAGAAGAGACTGAACTGTTGTGAACTATACCTATTATTTATTATATATTGATATATTGATATATAATATATTCTATATTTGAATAGAAAAGTTAATTCTTAACTTTGGAAATAGTAGTGTGACAAAATAAACTTACTCCAACGTCCACAAGCTTTTTCAAAGCTTTAAATAGGTAGAATTTGTTCGGTTGTCATGGAGACGTCTCAGTTCTATATTTAGGTGATGACATCTCCATGACAACTGAGCTCACTGATGAAGATGTGAGATAAACCCTCTAAAAAGCAAGTAAGTGGACCTCGAGTTGAGATTATTTTGTCAAAATACCCACCATTAATCATCCAGGAAGAATGTAGACTTTTAACATTTAATTCCATGAGTTGATTTTTTCATTAACTTAAGAAATTGAAATGATCCAGTTATGACTAAAAGGTATCAATTCTAACACTGGTTACACTATCAAAATAAATACAACTCAGTGAATTAAGTTTTATTAAAATTGTATTTACAGATTTTCCGGAATAACACGTCACAGAATCAGAGTAAAGTACCACAAAATACAAGAACAAGCAAAACTACTGAACTTCACTTCAAGTTACATGAAAACATCTTTAAGTATTTTACATTCATATTTGACATGAAAACATGAGACAGGGACGTACTGAAAAAAAACAACATAAAAAACAAAACGTTTGAATGCTTCATCACCAACACATCCTATATGATGTTTTACACCACACGACAACAATCATCATAATTCATACGAGGAAACCACAACATCACTCAAAACAAGCTGAGACACCTGGAGAAGTTGTGCCATTTGTTTCTCAGTGCAAGCAAAGTGAGGAAAAACGCAAACCGCTGTGTCCATATTTCAACCAGTCCACCAGTCTCTTGCAATGCAGAACTGTTTGTTTACAGCATTAAGTTTCCATCCACAGTTTCTTTGAGAACCAGGAATAAGAATCAAAGAAAAAAAAGTTTGACTTCTCAAGACCCTTCGTCCACTGTCAGCTCCTCCAGTTGCTCCTGCACAACCTCCAGCTGCTCTGTCTGGTTCTCGCCCTGCTGCTCCGACTCTTCCTCTTGTTTATTGGACTCTTTGTTTGTCTCCTCTGACACCTCGTCCTCCTCTGTCTTTGGCTCCAGGTTCTCTGAGCTCTCAAAACAGCCCGAATCTCTCGGCTCCTTGGCGTCCTCCACAGATCTGTCCCCCTCTTCTGGCTCAGATTCATCTTCCGCTACATGGGGGCAAAAACTCATATTTTAATACAGAATGTCTCAACACAATAATTTTTTATTTAGTCTAATCTCTGAGAGGTGTTTTAATCTTCATCTTCAGATGCTTCAGAAACTTAAAGGCCAGTTTGTCTGAGTGATAAATAGATACAAAAGTACCAAACCTGCAAACGTGCTCAAACTACTCTCAGTTTGGTGTCTGTGGTTTTATGATGATTCTAATTATTTATTATATGGGCAACATACAAGCTAGTTGACTGCAGGTGTTGGTGGTCAGAGAGCTTTTTACAGCTGTAACATGATTGTCCTGTCATGTTCACTCTGTTGTTCAGGGACTCTTCACACGTCTTTATTGAGGAGAAATGATTTAAATTGTCATCTTTATGGAATTTGTTATATAAAATGTCTTAGAAAAGGTCTTAAGTGTACAAAAACGGTTATTTCTGATGAAGAGACGTTAACTTAATGCTGATCTTAGTTTTCTTTTCCTCTCTCAAGTTGTGTTGTAACTGCTACAAAATGAAACAAAAACAACAGCTGGGCTGGTTTACTGGTTGTGGTTTCCTACGTGTTTTCTGGGCAGGTCGACACCCACTTACAAACAGAAAGTATCAACTTTTTAAATATAGTGTTGCAGTGTTATTGAGTTTAGCATCAATCCTTTTACGCTCTATTTCAGAATAACTATTTTATATTTCTAAATGTTCAGTTTTAAGCAACTAAACTTCAGTCATTATACTGTATGTTGCTTTTAAATAAAATATCATTCAAACAAAAAAATTTCAGGGGCTATAAAATATAATTCAAGTCTATAAAATATAATTCAAGTCTAAGTCAGAAATGACTGAATGAGCATCATCTGTGAGCATTCAAAGATTTAAAAACAAGTTTTCTGTATTCAGGTCAAATGTCTTATTGTAGATATCAGTGTTTTCGTGAAGGTCAAAGGTCAAACAGCCTTTTCTCTGGCAAAAAGTTACAGTGTGTCACAGTAAATTTGTTTTCTAATAACTAATAACTGTTTAATCAAACATGTTGCAAAGAGTTAAATCTTTCTTTTGATCTAAATATGAATCTTAACAGACACACTGATTGTGAGGCATCAACAGGGGTTTCAAGCTTGTCCTCGGCTCCCCTGTGCATGTACAGTATGTTGCTGCAGCTAATTTCAATGTTAGTCCATAAACTGTGTTCAACATACAGCTGTTGCTCCGGGACAAGTGTTAAAATGACATATAATGACTCATCTGGAGGAGAGATGAGCTCAGGCATCAGGACAAAATATGATTTCTTACAAGCCACTGAGCATAACTGTAAAACGTGAGTGTAACACTGTGCAACGGAGCCATAAAATGTACCTAATTATGTAGCTGAGGCAGAAAAATTATGATGGTAGCATGAAGTATTCCCCAAAGACATTTTACACTGCCAGAATGTGACATCTGAGTGGCACCAAATGACTCTAAAATGTGTTCTTGGTTGATCAGCAGTGACTAAATTTTATTATATTTTCCTAAAATCTAGAGATTCATTTTCTTGTTGTTAGATGTTGCAGTAGATAAGCACCATTATAAAAGATTGTTACATCTTTATAATGTGTACACTTACAGTCTCTGAGCAGTTCAGTGGCGTTCAGGATCTTGGAGCGCTGCTCTGGGTCGGTGATGTTCAGCTCATTGAGGTGAGACTCCTTCAAGCCTGCAAAGTCCTCCAGGCTCTGGAAACCGTGCATGGACAGCAAAGAACTCAGCTCCTAAAAACACAAGAGAGAATCAACAGAAATGTTACTCAGAGTGAGTCACGGATATGAGATTAAAGTGTGAACAAAGATGCAGGAAGTGTCGTGTTACCGTCAGACAGATGCTGTCCAAGACCTCCTCCAGGGTTTTGGGTTTGGATTTGGCTCTGCGGGCGTTGCTGCTGTTGCGTTTCCGCCTGGCTGGGGGGCTCTCGTTAGGCAGGAGGTTGACGTAGATGAACTTAAAGGAGCCCACCTTGTTGTTGAGCTTCCCTGTCCACGTCCCCACGGGGGGCTTCTCGATGATGTGGATGATGTCACCTTTCTGTAAGAGGGATGACGCATGAATATCAGACTCAGAGGATAAAGGACACAGATGAAAGGAGGATCAAAGGAAAGTCCTTGAGAACAAGAATTATTTTATTATTCATTAATTTTAAGATCCCAATCCGCTCAAAATGGAGACATCTTATGATCAGTAGTTGAACATTTAAAATAAAGAATAAATGCATATTCACAGATTTTAGAATTTTTACTAGCTAAGTGATTTTTTTTTTGTGTGAAAAACGCAAATCAGACCCAAATTATTAGTCAAATCTGAATATTTTCATATATCTTAAAACATGCCTGGAGGAGAACTTTAATGGAAATCAACACTATCACAATATTTGTGCTCTATATGTCACAATAATCTGAGTTGACTCACTTTATCCTTACAATTACTGCTTGCAAATTTGAAATAATCACTTGCGTAGATGCACTTGCGTAGAAACAAGAAGTGAAACGTGAATGAGCAAATAGCTGAATGACTAAACACTCTTTCACAGACTTTCATCACTTAGTACCGTTGTGTATCATTTGCACTGAAGTGACAGCATTGGGGCTGAAATTATGTTGTTTTCTCAAACGAGGCGTCAGTAATCTGTGGCTTCAGGAAGAATGATAATCAAAACAACCCTCCTTGTTCGTCATGGTTAACAAGCTCCCGGGGGGGTTGGGGGGACTAGACAGCAGAAGGGGCCGAGGGCCGAATCAGAGACCGAGAGGATGACTCACTTGGAGTTTCAGCGACTCCACATCATAAGGGCTGGGAGTGAAGTCGGTGTGGACCATAGCGCGGCCACAGAAGGGTCCGGTGTAAGAAAGGCCGTTCTCCTCCAGTCTCATGCTGTCCCTCTGGCAGTATCCGCTGTCCAAGCTCTGTCTGTCACTACCTGAGGTGTGCAGACAAGGAAGCGAGGTCAGATTTATTCTGTGCCTTCAGATGCTTGCAGGCAAACAGGCACAGTATAGTGAGGCGGACTTACTGCCGGAGAGCTGGCGGGTGACTGGGCTGGGCATGGTGTCCTCGGACCCTGTGGAGCACACAGACGTCCTTTGTCCTGCAGTCAGGTCCGGGTGCCAGTCACCGGAGACGGGGGACAGCTCCTCACCGCTCTCCCCCTGCAGGAACACAGGACGACATAATGAGGAAGTTTTCCTAACAGACTCTAAGACCAATAGTAATGACAAATGTATTGATCAAAGTAAGAGTTTATTGGATACAATTCATTGATCAGTTTAGGAAAATTGTGTTTCTGCTTGAATTCTTGAACCTGCAGAACTTGGAGCTTTAATGACCTTTCAGCAGAGTCTTTTCTTATCAATTCAGACCTTCACACATCAACTATAACACACTCTAACCTTACAATGACTCAGCATTTGCTGTTTTGTACATTTAGAGAGTGAAAGCGTCCTCTCCCTGTTTCATTCTGATTAAACCTTTTATACACCCACTTATACATTTCCTGTTTACATGCTTTGAATTGTTAAAGGATTAAAGTTGTCATTACAGTTTAGTTTTTGATTTGTTGAAAAGGTTTTAAAGACTTTGTCTTTTTCGTGCTTCAACAGAACCACTTTTCTGTGTGATGGTGGTTATAGGATGAAATTAGTTGCAGTTAATTTACATACAGAAGAATAAATTATTCATTTTCAATAATGTGTTGTTGAACAATGTAATGACCTTAGACATATACTGCATATACTGCATATGCTGTGTGTTTCTGTTAACCATTGTGGGTCATCCTCCTAGAATCTGACCTACAGTAGGAGGCCAGTTTAAACCGGGAAGGTGGACTATCATGGTATATACGGAGTCTGGCTCAAGGTTGTAACAATCAAGTGGTTTGAAAAGCAGCATCAATAGTGTTGAGATGTGTCTCATTTGGTGAGTCACACTAAAGGTTTTTCCCCTTTCCTCATTATTTTTGGAGATTGTTAGTTAATATCTGCCTGTTTTACCTCAAGCTTTGATTCAACTGTTATGTTTTCTCCATGTTACCTTTTATCCTAACTTACAAAACACTGTGCAGCACTGAACAGAGATTCATTCGTATCAGGGCGAAAGGTCAGAACTTAAAAACAAGACTGCCATTGTTTTCAAAAGCACAGTACAATATTTGTCCACTGGGTGGAGACAACAGCTTTCTATTTCAGGAGTAGTACATTGTCCTCAAAAAATGTCAAGGTGTGTTTTTGCATCAGAGTACATAGTATATCAGCTATGTGTCATAGATGCTATTTTAAGTGATTAAATGTATTAATTGTTAGTGTTTAAAGTATTGATATCTTCATATGCTAGTCAGGTCACTGTAACTAATGTTGATCTTTTTAAAAACAGTCTTTACCCCTTCTTCAGCCAGAGCCTTCTGCACCATCTTGGATGTTTTGCGGGTCATTGTACGTGAGATGACGTTGCGCCATTTCTTGCCCAGTTTGCTGCCACTTTTCACTGCTTCCTCTGCTGTTACACCTTCTGGCACCTGAGAGGAGATTTTAATAATTAGCTTTTTGCAAAACATGATCAAAATGGTGATCAACAGATGTCAGAGTATCTGAGTTCATGACGTACAACCTTATTTTAGTAAAGCAAAGGGAAGTTTGAATGTTATTTAAGAATGTATCTGTGTCATTGACATAAATGAACTCTCTCTGTGGCATCGTTGTCAGGTCAAAGTGCTCACTTCTCATTTATATACACCCACACACACACACACACACACACACACCTGCACTTTATAGTGGCCAGGTGCTTGAAAGCACAGTTTCTGAGAGTGTTACCAAACATAACTCCCTCTGCAGCCAAACAGTGTGGGCTGCGAGCTCCGTAATGAAAGCTAATGATGCTTTCAGTAACAGTTTTCATGAGGCAGTTAGTTGCAGCAAATGTACTTTATGACACTTTCTATTGTTTGAGGACACTGAGGTCGAGTCCTCTGTAATTTGCAGTGGACATTATAGTTATATTTAGAGAAAAGAAAATTCAGAACAATTGTTCTCAGATGTATTAGACTTTTGTTTTAACATCGAGCATCATTCTGTGGCTTCTACAAATTAGCAGATAGTGTTTATTTCATGAGTGAATTCCCATAATAACAAACTTCAGTAGAGTTTATCAAAGCAGTTCTCTTGTGGGATTTTGATGAAATACTCAGGACTCAAATTCTGTTGTTAAACCT
The DNA here is from genome assembly GCF_914725855.1 of Thunnus albacares. Lineage (NCBI taxonomy): Eukaryota > Metazoa > Chordata > Actinopteri > Scombriformes > Scombridae > Thunnus > Thunnus albacares. The sequence continues at coordinate 21,418,283 of NC_058115.1, forward strand.
GAAGTTTTCAAGCTTTTCATGCTCTTGTAGACTGTGGTTATAACTTTCCCACGACATAGTGGAGAAATAACTGTTTAGCTGCAGAGTTAAATGTTCAGTAACCACAAACAAACATACAGACGCCACAGAGACAGAAAGGGATGTAGCAGTTGAATTTTCAGCACATATCTCGATATCTGAGCTAATAATTAAAAGATAAAAATGCAAGACATTGAACTGAAAAGTCCCAAATTCTCTGGGGGAGGACCCTCAGACTCCCAGTTAAATGCATGATGCTTCTGCAACTATCTGAGGCTCTGTGCATGGCTGACTCACACCAGAGGACATCCTGTCTGCGTGCTGCTGTCATTTGGCTATACAATATTCAAGTCTTTTTTCTTGTTACTTCCTCTGCTTTTCTACACGTCTTACTTGTGCTGCAACTTCTACTGACGTTACCAAGAAATTACTGGGAAGTTATAAAAGTTAAGCGAATTTTTAAAGTGTTAATATTTGCACACACATGCAGCAGTGTGTCAAATCAGGAAGGACGAACTGTGCACTTCTGTAACGGACATAACTGATGATTTCTGCTTCTGCCCTTTTTGGCCTTTCCTGGATGTGACTGAGAAGCTGGATGAAGATGATCTCACGAGGATGAATGAGGAACAATGTCACAAAACATCTGTAGGAACTGCCAATTTAGGAACTTAAAACACAATAAAGTTTTATGAAATATATACTTCCACTTTTCCAAACAGTGATGTATTGTGTGTCTGATAATGTTTTGTGTGTTTCTATGTGTGTATGTTGAAAGGAACAATGAGTTTTGTCTTACAGTGTCCTCCAAGGAGAACTCCTTATCCGCCACGACAGGAGAGGTGGGTTTGTGCTTCATGAAATCCTTGAAGCTGCTGGACCTCTGCAGCGTGAGCTGTGAACACATAATGAACAGTGTTTATTTAGAATTATAATGAGAAAGGCTCAGAGCAGGCTAACCAAGCTATAACTAACAATAGCAATAAAACTGTCATCACTTACAGTGTAAACAAAAAGGTGTTGCCAGAAACACATCAGTAACATGTCAGTCAGTTGCTCGGTGGTTTTTGTAACACAACACTGATAACACTGGCCTCACAGCCGAGCATGCACAACATATTCTTATCTCCACAAATGTATGGACAGAACGAATCTGCAGAGGATTTATCAGAGGAAGAATAACTGCCCCCATGTCTGTGGTCTCACTCACAGCTATCAAAGATAAAGACATGAGAGTATTTTACCTGTTTTTTGTCTTAATGTTTAGACAGTAAATGATGGTGAAATGATAAGACAGGAAACAGAGCAGGGAGACATATCAGAGTTACTATTAATAGTTTGTAATTCATAAGATGACATTTAATTGCTACCATGATAAAGAAGTCAGACTGGCTTTTGAACTTTCTAAAGAGACATGAGAGCATGTTGCTGACACTTAAGTATAAGCCCCCTATTTAGCATTTATAATCAGTATATGAACAGTTAATAAATGGTTTATAACACACTATAATGTAGTTATATGCAGATAAAAGTGTTTATTAATAAGTGGAGGTACATTATTAAGCTTTAAAAATGTCCTTAAATCTGCTTATGACTACATTATAGTGTGTTTTTAAATGTTTGCATACTGCTTATAAGGGGTTTTAAGTAAAGTGTCAGCACAATGTTAAATACAAGAGGGTAAATTCATCATTTAAGGGCAAATGAAGAGCAGATTGGGATAAACTCGTGCTCTGGAACATAACACGCCACCTGCATGCAAAAGAAGGTTTTTTTTTTTACTCCTTTGCGCAATTTGCACATCTTTGAGTTATTTCTATCTTTCTGGTGGAAAATCTTTGTCTAATTTTCCACGCACAAGTCACTGTGCATAATCTTATCGCAGCACATCCTTCTTGTTTCTTTGTAGAAACCACAGGAAACAGGCACAGCTTGAGCAACTGCTGGCAGCCAATCATTGCAGACATCCAAGTCAGTCTGCGTCTGGCCTGAAGAATCAAACCGCCAAAGCAGTCAAGGGGACAAATAACCTTCATTATGAGGCTATTAGTTTTTGCAGGCAAATGTCTGTTTTTCCCGTCACAGTCGTCCCCCCTTAAAGAGCCACAAGGCCTTCAGATAAATCAATCCTCTATTAACGCTGAGCGGTGAGTCGTGTTATGAAACAATCCGGCCTCGATTATTGCCGGCGACAATTATATGTTAGGAGATGATTGCCGAGAACAAAGGCAATGAGATGTGTAATGACAAGGCGTGAATTGGACCACAGGAGGAGAAGATGTGGATGGAAAATAAGGCCACTAGTGTCAAGCGTAGGAGGATCTCATGATGGCAGCTGGAGACGAAGGCACCCAGAAGCCACAAAGCCTGCTCTGACTCAAAGTACATCTGCAGCAATGACTCACCCGACCAGAATAGAGGAACTTTACTTTTCTAAAAGAGTGCAAATAATAAGTTGAGGCTAGAGTGGTAGTTAGACCGAACATTTTTCTCAAATGTTCGGTTTTAGAAAAACTGATCTTACTGAGCTTTGAGTTGTGTGCGAGTGTGGGTGGTTTTGCTCAGTTTCACCACAAAGGTTTACACTATCTTTTAGCAGACATCCTGTGTCAGAACACTGTGCATACAAAACAGCTTTACGTGATCAAGTTTCAAAGTGTGTGAAAATGTTTTAACAGCCCACATCACAAGCACAGATATCATATGTGTGCATTTTATAAAAGCTCAATTTGTACACGTTCACTTTACTCTCCTCACCTTCCGAAACAAACTAATAACTAAAAAAAAACCCTCACCTTCTTCTTCTGCACCTGCTCCTTCTCCGAGGCATTTGAAGGCCTTCGCCTCAACATCTTCTTCTTCTTCAGTGGTCCCGAGGTCTCTCTGGACAAAAAGCAGAGAGACGGAGAGCCGCTTCTGATCGGTGAGGATTTGTCACTCTGCCGTCACTGCCAAACTTCTCAGATTGAAAAACAGAGGAAGGCTGAGTTGCTCTCTGCTGCAAAGCAGAGGAAGTCACATGGCCACACAGAAACTGAAGAGGCAAACCCTGTTTCTGGTGCTCAAGGTTTACACACACTAGTGGCTTTGGTTGCATGTATTTCTCAGCCTTCTGTGTGGTCATAATGAACTGACATACATGAAACAGCCTGTGAAAATGTCACAACTCACTTATGACTGTTTGTACAGATGTGCACCTGTCAGTCATCTGTATTTTTAGGTTTTGACGCCGATAAAAGTCAAAAAGAAAGTATTTTTTCTGTGATTTTGCCTTATGTTGTGATCAAATGATGACTGATATTTTACATGTTCAGTCAGGAGAAAACTTTTTATAGGATCCTCAATAAAGAGCAGCTGTTTTAAAAGCACGCAACCCCTCGCCTCCTTCTGTATTACAACATTTCTCCTTCCTCAGACATCAGTGTTCAACTTCAGCAAAATGTTGAAGTGAATTAGAGCAGCTCTTCATCTGTCTCTTCTGTTTAGTTGCCACTCCTTCTTTCTAGTTTGTTATATTTCAGCCCATTTTTTAGTTTAGTTTATTCTAATGAGCACATATTTGTCACTGTGGCTGATGTGTGGAAGTGAAAGAAATCTAAAGATGACATATTTAGAAACTAAGCAACGGTTTTGCAGCTGCAGCAGAGACCAGCCACAGCTACAGGAGGCCATAACAGAATCACAGTGGTGATCAGAAAATCCAGCTCACCCAGCAGAGGACATTTATACTGAAAGCAGCTTCTAAGATGGGACAAATGAGTTGCAAAGGCCAGACTCATGCTGACACTGTGAAAACAAGACAGTTGAGATAAAAACAACTTGAGTGACTAACAGAGATGTGCGTGCTGTTGAATGCACGCTCAGCCTGGAGGACGAGGGAACACAGTTGTAGTAAAAAGCAGAGAGAAGGAAGTGCAATGCAAGTCAAGTTTAGCTTGTTATTTTGGTTTGAGAGCAAACCACATGACAAGAGGATGCCCTATTTTAGTTTCCTGTCACTCTACTGAAGGTTGGCAAGAAGGTATGATCGTCCTGCAGATTTTGCAGACAGACAAAGATAAACAAAATTCTGATTTCACAGACTGTTCACTGAAGGCTAAGATCATACTCAAGTAAAAGTGTCAATAATACACCATAAAATACATCAAAGTTCTGCATTGAAAATGAAAAGTAAATGTGCAGCAGTATTTACAGTAAAATATGCTTAAAGTATCAAAAGTGACTCATCATGCAGAGAGACCTCTTTCAGAATGTTATTAATATTTATTTATATATATTATTCAGTTATTACTACTGATAAATTATGCATAAGAAGCAATATGGTGTTGTAGGTTGTCAGTGTGGTGCTACTTTGATTAACTTAATATACTACTATTAGCAATCTCATATGTACATTTAAAAATGGATCATATATTCAATGTAAATTCTTTATCTAGTAGTCAGTCAGATAATTGTAGTGGAGTAAAAAGTACAGTATTTCCCCCCTGAAATGTACTGGAGTACAAGTACAAAATAGCAGAAAGTGGACATACTTGAGTAAAATACCTCAAAAGTGTACTTAAATACAGTACTTAAGGTACCCTGTGGAGTTTTTCACCTCCAGTAAAACTACAACAATGTTTTTTCAAGTGGGTTCCAGTTTTGTGACTGCCTGTAAAAAATATGAATATTTAACAGTAACTAAGCAAGAAAAGTAGAGAGAATAATGATCTCATAATTCTTGTTCCTCTTTTTCATGGCCACTTCACCACAAACCCAACACAGAGCGGATATGGATGAATATGCCCTCTCTGAAACCTATCCGCCTTTCTGTGTGACATGTTTCTGCATGGGCTTTTAATGATGCTCATGTTTGACAGCACGCACATGCAGGGTGTGATGTGCTCTCAGCAAATTCACACCTTCAAGACGTGCTGACAGAATTGTTGCCAGGCAACTGGCTGTCTGCGAGGAAACGCACTCTTTGCATGTGGAAGAAGTCGACTTTAAGATCTGCTCGCGGCTGTTTAAATGAGTCCAGTTATCTGACACGGTGAAGGACGGGGAAATGAGGTCAAAAAGTGGTGGAAGAAATATTCAGACTGCAGTACTGCGGTGTGAGAATACTCTGTTACAAGAAGAAATCCTACATTCAAACTGTTTAAACTTTGTTTGTTTTTTTGTTTTCTGCATTATTGGCTCTAAAATTTGAGATAAGAGGAGGTTCTGCCTGAAAAATCAATCTCAAACTTGGTGCTGTAAGGTTCCATCTGCAAAGAACCAATCAGTGCTGGGAATGTAAACTGGAGGACCAATCAGGTTGCAGCTACCATATGACCTCACTACTCTGTGGCTGGTTAAAGGAGCTGAAAAGATGATAAAATGTTGCTCAAGACCTCCAAATTGATCATTCTTATCTAAATAATTATATATGACACTAATACAAACACCAACTGAATACATTTACTCAAGTACTGTACTTAAGTACAATTATGAGGTAATTGTACTTTACTTGAGTATTTCCATTGTCCTATTTTATACTTCTACTCCACAACATTTCAAAAGGAAATATCATACTTTTTATTTATTTCACAGCTATAGTTACTAGTTTCCTTTTCAGATCAATATTTTATATGTAAATCACATGATCAGTTTGTTAAATATGCATTATCATAGTTTAGACTGTTCAACAGGTCTACCAGGCCAACATTAAAATGCTGCCTACATGTACACATATATACAACTATGTGTGACAAATTCACTCTAAATTGGGACATTTTGCATAATGAGTACTTTTACTCTTGATACTTTAAGTACATTTTGCTGACAATATATTTTTACTAAAGTAAGATTTTGAATGCAGGACTTTCACTTATTTTTTCATTGTGGTATTGCTATTATTATTTAAGTAAAAGATCTGAGTACTTCCACTGCTGCGTTATGTGTTGCGCATGTAAACACCATACATCGGATCCAGGTTTCTCAGCAACCTGGGTACTGTTAAAATCATGTAAACAGTGATATAAACAACCAGGTTTCTCATGTTCCATGTGAACGTCATTTCCAGAATATGATCAAAACCAGGATACTCGTGTGCATGTAAACATGCTCAGTTGTGCACACTTGCCCTTAGTGGAATCATTATTATATGATATATACTTTATATACTACTGGGAGTTTTAATCTGTAGAATTTAATCATATTTTAAAAATTTGCTCTGTGTGAAAAATCAGAATTTCCAAATAACTTGGCATATAAATGTAGTAGAGTACAAAGTACAATGTTTTCCTCTAATATTTAGTAGAGTCAAAGTATAAAGTAACATCAAATGGAAATACTCAAGTAAAGTAGAAGTAACTCAAATTTGTACTTACAAATTATACTGTACTTGAGTACTTATTTAGTTTCAACCACTTAGTTTAGTTGTTTAATTGTTGCAGAAGTAGAACTATGACAATAAAAAACAAGTCCTCAGTGGCTTTAAAAGAGAGTTACTTTAATAAAATAGAAATTATATCAGCTGGTCATACAAATGTCCAGTTTAAAAACTCAAAACTTAACACATTAAAAATCACATAAAATATTATTTTTGAACACTTTTAACACCACAATATCAGACATTTACCCATCTAATTGAATTATTAAACAGATATATCCTTTAATTAAAAAAACCCCCAACAAAACGCTACATTGCAGTGCATCTCTCGAACTGGTATAGCTGCATTGTTGTCAGTAGAGACTGCATAGGAGTAACATTAATGTGCAAGTCTGCTGTGAGTGGAGTGAGTGCAGGAGAGATGGAGAGAGGAGCTCCTCAGACGATGTTGTGGAGGAGAGCGACGGCAAGAGCCATGAGGGTCAGAGAGGAGGAACAGACAGACGCAGAGGATTCAGTCTCTGTGAAGGGCTCTGTGTTTAGGAGCATCCACTCCTTCTCCGTGTGTAGTTCCTGTTTGTCCAGCTCAGGACCCAACAGCCTTCGGATCGTCTCGTAGTATGTATTCAGCCATTGCAGCTGGAGGGAGAGGAGACAACTCTCAATGAAAGTCAGGCCAAAAGATGATGAAACATAAAAGCCTACAGATTATGTTTAATATTCCAGCTACATCAGATGAACTCTTCTCCAAGTTATTCCAAAAACGCATAGAAATATATCACAATAATGTATCTTCATGTTCTACGTTCAAATACGGTGTTCCACAGGGATCAATACTTGGACCACTTTTAAAACATAAATCATCATGGCTATGCTGACAGTGATGGAAAAACTACTCATATTGTTGACTCAAGTAAAAGTAACAATACTACAATGTAAAAATACTCCAATACAACTCCTCGTAAAAGTAAAGTATTATTAGCTAAATGTACTTAAAGTACCAAATGTAAGTACTCGTCTGCAAAAAAGTGGCCCCTGTGCTAGACAGATTGTTATAGTTTTACATTTTTAAGTTATTGTTGCTATTCAACATGTATGTAGCATTTTATTGGTCAAGGTGTAACTATTTTTAACTACTTTATATACAGTTATATACAGGTAGTTTAATACAGCAGCATATTGCAGCCACCATACATAAAAAGCTGATTGTATCTATGGACATCAACTGGATCTTTTTCTTGTTTTAACGACATATGGAAGTTACTTACCAACTTATCATGTTATAATGAGAAAAGTTTGTTTTTTAATTAGATATGATCATTTTTTGAGATAACAAGAACATTTTGTGATATAACAAGATAAAGTGGTATGTTGTTACGACAAGAAAAGTTTCGCGTTAAAACGGAATAATTTAGTATCTTGTGATAAGGAGAAAAGTATGTCATCATAACATGAAACTATCTGTTTAGGGGTTGTGAGACTCTTCTCAAATTTCTGCTTTTTTGTGACATATTTGATAATCTGTCTCTTCTTGAATCTAAGGTTTAAAAGGGAAATCTCTCTTTGTTGAAACTGTCGATGACTCAGAGACACCTGAATGTGTTTGATGTGTTTTTGGGTTGGGAATCACTTTAGTCTTTCACAATACATTGTATTTTATATGGTTTTAATGTAAAGTTTCAATATGAAAAATAAGTGGTAACTACAGCTGTCAGATAAATGAAAAGGAGTAAAAGGAACAATATTTGCATCTGAAATTAAGTGGAGTAGAAGTATAAAATGTAAATACTCAGGTAGAGTACTGGCACTTCAAAACTTTACATGTACAGTAGTTGAGTGAATGTATTCAGTTACTTTCCACCACTGTATACCAACCACACTCAGATCTATATTTTCCTGTAACAGCTTCTGCTTTAAATGAAAAGAACGAAAATATAGAAGTTGCTTTCACACGTGGTTTTGTTTTCTTGTTGTTTTGTTTTGGTCACTGAGTTACAGAGAACCTTCACCCCAAGCATAAAGGGGGATTTTAAGAGGAAATGAATACTAATAGGGCAGGAAAATTAAAGACCCAGTCAGTGTCACACTCTTATACCCAAAGGTATTAACAAATCAAAACAGGAAACTGATCATATCTGCGGGGGAAGTAAACTTTCATTACCGCTTGTTGTGCTTGTTGCCAGTTATTTAATTAATATTTCAGGTGAGCACTTCTTAGTAGCTCTTTTAAAAAAGACACAGTGGTGAATTTGCTAGTAACTTCTGATTATCATCTCAACAGGAAGTTAATTATGCAGCTAAATACTATTTTATACTATATACAGAAGCTGAGCTGTGCAGTAACAATTTAAGGGAAGCCTGGACCAGTAATGGTCTAATGACAAAGGAAATAGGAACATTGCTCTGGCTGGTTTTAACTCAGATAGACAGTTGGCTGATTTTTACTTAAGATTTACTCACAACATTTCAGACTCACCAACTCTGGTAAGAGTCCAGGGCCTGACAATATCTGCTGCCAGGTTCTTAAAACCTGTGCTGAACAGCTGTGCAGCATCTTTCATATTATTTTTACATTATCTCTTCAGCAACAGAGGGTCCCCAAGTTATGGAAACATTCCACAGTAGCTGGTAAGATTTCAGGATTTTATAATAGGCAGGTGTTCAGAAAGGCTACTTCCCTTCTGGAAGATCTGGACAGAGTCTGAACTGTTACCCTCAGGTCATCGGTTGAAGGTGCCCGTTATGAAGACTAAGAGATATAAGGTTTCCATTGTCCCTACTGCCCTTCAATTGTTAAATGGTAGATAGTATTTTACTGTTGTTTGCACAGACTGCTCATGTGACTTCTGCACTTTGATCTTGATGCTGAATGAACTCCTTTAAATCACTCTGGCCACTATGTCCTGTTGTTTGTTGCTGTCCATCAGTGTTTTGATATTTTATGTGTTTTTGTATGATTTGTGTGTTTTTGTATATCTTGGCTGCAAACCAATTTCCCCGTAAGGGACAATAAAGATAATTTGAACTTTGAATATTAGTTATATTCCTTACCTGTACTGAGCTAAGAAGAGAGGTGTCAATCAGTTTTCTGTCATATGGAACCAGCGACACAGTGTCAAAGGTCAAGTAGTTATTACCATACTGAGGTGAAAGAAAAGCACATTGAGCCAGATGTTATTCACAAAGAAACAAACTCATGTTGCTCATATGAATTAATAATGTGATCACAGACGATCAGAGCTCTGACTTGGTTTCTACCACTCTGTAGCTACCTTTGTTCGGGCGGGTACAATCACTGCAACGTCTTCAATCCGGATCCCAAAGTCATTCTCCTTGTAATATCCAGGTTCTGAGATAAAAACGAAGATATTTTTTCACATCACATGTAGTACTTTTTCTGAGCTACATGTACTGCTACTAAATGTACAACATGTAAAGTTAATTTCCCTTAAAATTAATTTAATGTTGGGTTATTTTTAGAGGATGTGAACTTCTCACCTATAGATGTAAACATGCCTGCTCTGAAGGGAATGTTGTTGCCTTGAAAGCCAACTGGCCCTGGAAATATAATGCAATATTACATAATTAAAATACAGATTATATGCCAGAGTGAGTGAAAACAAAGCTTAGAATACATTCTACATTGTTTTTACTGTTATACATGTTATTATTAATGGAAATTGGGTGTTTTACTGTAAATCAATATTCATCCATATGTTCCTGCAACCCATCATGCTGTGCGTTGCCATTTAAATGGAAAATGCTCATTTTTGTTCAAGATAAGAACTACATCCTGTGGCTCATTCTCCTAAATTATTCAGGGGTTTTCACCTTCTTTTAATCAAGCAAAGTAAGTATCACATTAGAAGATGGTTTGCTTGGAAAATTAAATGTGTGCTCAAACATGCAAATTACTTGTCAGCTTTTTAATTTTCTCCCTCTCAGTTATTAACGTCAATTTGATGTAAAATGTCAAACAGCCTCTCAAACATCGCAATCATGATGCTCTTGGGCACCATGGTTGAATGATTTATGCATTTGAAATATATTTCAGAGGATGGATTTTTGTTTTAAATTGTGTTATTATAGGTCAATAAAAACATCACTACTGTATACAATAAATTAAAGCTGCAACAATTAGTCAATTAATGGATTAGTTGCCAGCTATTAAATTAATAGCCAACTACTTTGATAATTGATTAATCGTTCACATTCTCAAATGTGAATATTTTCTGGTTTCTTTAGTCTTCTATGACAGTAAACTGAAGTGTAAACTGGAGAAGAGAAGACATTTGAGGATGTTTATGCTTTGGGAAACAATGATCAACATTTTCAGCATTTTATAGGCCAAACAACTAATCAATTAATTGAGAAAATAATCGTCACATTAATCAATAGTGAAAATAATCGTTAGTTGCAGCCCTACAATGATACATTTCAAACCTGAGTTGTAAATTGTGAAAAACAATAAAAGAAGAAAATAAGAAAATAAAGAAGGCCGTACACTCATGAACTCCAAAGTAGTTTCCAACACCGTGTCCTGTGCCGTGGCCGTAGTTCAGGCCGACCTCCCACAGCGCCCGACGGCCGAGCATCTCCATGTTGACACCTGTCGACGGACAAACACCACACATAGAGTCAAACACAGATGCAGACACATCTACTCAAACAACAACAGCAAGTGGAGAAACAGGGCTCTCTAGTGGTTAAACTGGGAAAAGTTTCAGGATAGAAACTGAAAATTGCATTTTGACCTTTGAATGAATAAATGAATTTTATTCCCACCTCTTGTTCCTGAAGGAAATATGGTTCGAGATATCTCAATGTTTCCCATGAGCACTCGAGTGAAGGCCTCCTGTGAAGCGAGACATATGGTTTAATGGCAGAGAGGTTTATTTTAAAGGAATATTTTGGATTATGTAACATTAATGGTTTGTGAAAGAATATATAATATTTAACATTTAATATTACTGCAAAGAATTTAACATGACTTTTATAATAATGCTAATAAAGAAAAGATTCAGTGGGAGCAGTTTTTTTGTATCAGAGGAGAGATAACAGTCCGCTGATCAACTGCAGTATTAAATGCTCTATCATCTCTCATGTTTTGACGGAAAAAAATGTAAATATCCCTTCAAACAGTCACAGTGTTACCTTTTGCATTGCTGTCGGGGTTCCCCAGTGAACTGTCCGAGTGATGTCAGTGGTCCCGTCTCTGTGGTGACAGACAGGATGACTCATTTCAAATGCAACTGATGTGAGGTGTGACTGGAGAGTGAGAGTTTGCTTTTACTCACAGATACTGGCCACCAGAGTCCACCAGGTACATCTCATCAACTGTCAACCTCCTGCTAGTGTCTTTTGATGGGCTGCAACACAGATAAACAGGAAACAATAGAAACACTGCACCTCTTTTGTGGTGGCTTTAGGACACGTTAAGGATCATATCAGTGTTTACAACATTTTAGCACATTAGTTACATATAGTTTATGTTAATGCTGACCTGTAAATCTTTAAAAACGTCTCACAAATAAGTATATAGTGTCATTTTTAAAATAGGCTCAGTAATTTCCTAAAACAGCTGAGAATTGTAATTCCTGTAATGTTACTCAAACAGGAGCAAAAGGTAAATTTGTGTAGTGAATATTTAAGGCAGCAGGATGGTGTATGTAGGATTGGCACAAAATAAACTACAGTGCACATGTTCATGGCACTGAAGGAATATGTCACCCAGTGTGACAGTGTGGCTCATTGATGTGCTTTAATTGTTTATTTTAGCAGTAGAGCTGTTTGGCTCAGAGGAATAAGATATATCACGCTTTGGCTACACAGACAGAATACTTGTTATATCTCGTTGTTACTTGTGCCATGGATTTGTTAATTCATTTAGTCTATAATGGAAACATGAAAGCAGATAGTTAGTAGTATATTTTTGTTTTTGTTTTGTTTTTACAAAATGAAAGAAACTGAACAACAGAGACGGTGATAACATATTTTCTGTCCACCGACTTTCAACAAGTAGATCAGCCTGACTGGATACTGATCCAGTATTTTATGGCTGCAGGGCTGGTAGCTTAGCTAAAGACAAGTTTATTCAGGTAGTCAATTAAACTAAAACATAGCGTACGCAGATATAAGTAGTGTGACATCAGATTTGCCTGTGCAATATTCCACATTTATCATACAGCAATAAGACAATAGAAAGAGGTTTGCCACTTAAGAAATTATTACGAGATATAGCCATTGGAGAAAACAAAAGTGCTCTCCTCTTTCTGTTTTGTTTGCACAATGGTTGATGCATTTTCCCGGGAGATTGTACCCGGTGGCAGACAGAAATGCGTAGTGAAAGTAAGGCTTACAGGGAACCAATCTAAACACCAATGGTATCATTATTCTATAGCCATTACACTGTGCAGTCAATATTTACTTCATAATGATAAGTTAAAGCAAAAAAAGTTGCCTATTTCCACTTTAAATCTCAGATGTCTGAGATTTCTTTAACACACAAAACTGAGGTAGAAAATCAATTTAAGAACTTATATTGAAAGGCAGAAAAAACACTGTTGCATGAAAAACAAAGATGAGATATATGATCTAAATGACAAAGATGAGGTCAGAGGAGCAACAGTGAGAGTTAATTTTACCTGTAATGGGCAAGTGCAGCATTGGGTCCGCTTGCAGAGATCGTCTCGAAGCTTGGGCCTCTGCTGTCCTTCTGTTTGCTGTAATGATGTTCAATATTAATGAAGTGTAATTATAACTACAGTATTCTAATCACTAGACTTTCACATATTTTTATCAAATTAATAACAATTTTAATGGCTATCTACTTTTATTTTACTTTATGATAGACTTCCTGACTTCCTGTTCAGCAGATACTGTATCTCACATGCGTGCTCACCTGCGACATTTATCGACATATGCTGCAGCAGTCAGCTCAGTCTCCTTCCCCTCGGGCACAGCCTTCTCCAGCCACATCAGCAGCTGGACGACCGCGACTGCATCTCTTATCTAGACAGATTGACACAGTGACGAGGCGAGTGTCAGCTAACGTACTCTCAGCATCAATCACAACTACATAAAACATACAGACTGAAACTTCACATGACATGTTGCACGGCAGCTCAGACATCTTTGGACAGGGTGACAAATGTGTGAAGTTGTGTGTTCACTGAAGTGTTCGAGCGCTCAATGAAAACCATTCATAATGTCCTGCTGGTTTGACAGCGAAGATTGATTAATGAATTCCTGGAATAATAATGCTTTCACATTAAAGGCTTAGAGGCTTACATCTGTTTTTTGTTATTTAAGCTTCACAAAACATAACAAGAGTTTGTAATTATGTGTGTGTATGTAGGCAACATGTGTGTCTTGGAGTGTGTGTCTGTGTGTGTGTGTGTGTGTGTGTGTAGATGACATACGTGAGCATCCCTCAAGATTTGCTGCTCAGTCTCATCTTTCACAGCTTTAGCCGTCAGCACAGGAGAATAGGAGGTTGTCATTAGTTTCTCCTACATGATGCAGAGAAACAAAAATAATTAATGCAAAAAAATATGAACTGTATACTATTTACCTTTTTGCATGCATGTACTTCCAAACACTAGATGGATTACAGCTGTTGTAGAGGAATAAATTGTTTATTAGTTGCTGGCAGCTCAGGGAAAGTGATTGATGATGTTGCAACATAATTGTGGTTTGTTAAAACATGAACTTCTTTTCACATATGCAGCTTGATGATCTACAAATGAATTAACTTGACTTATTTAAATGATCTTAAACCTAAATAAATTGGGTTTTAACCCTAACCCAAAACATAAACATAACACCTTATAAACGTTGTTGTGGCCTACGTGTTAGCAAGCAGCTGCCTGTTAACACGTCCGTGTATCATTCATTCATTTGGAATCGTGTTTCTGGACAAAAGTAAGTCCAATATTCACTCTTGCTTTAGCTCTGTTTCAGTCTCCATCAACTCATGAGTAACTCTTTAGTTGCTAAATGTTCCACTTTGTTCACCAGCTAGTCGTTAACTTTGTCTGTCAGCTGTTTGGTGCTCGACAGGTATCGTACAACCAGTTTATCAGAGCTTTATTATCTCTAAAATCATCTGCCTGCTGCTGCTGGACATTGATGAGAGCGCTGAGACCAAACCAAAACAATAAAGTTGTGGTTTAAAATCAAAAAAGTGCTAAGTGACTGCAGAGTCTCATGTTACTCGTAGTCATTTGATCCATTTTTAATATGAAAATATTGATTAGTGCAGCTTTAAAGATCCCAGCAGGGACACATGGTGCTCCTTTAATACAGCAGCAATACAGCAACACAAAAAATCCTTATACTGCATGTACATGTTGACAGATTTTTATTTTAAAACACAGATAGAGAATAAAATGATGAACAGTATATCATGACAAAAGCCAGCAGACATACCTGTGGTGTGATAACCTCATAAAGTGCGTAGTTTGTGTACTCTGTACCGACCCACACTTTGACCCCCGGCTTGGCCACGTATTTCTGGAGGACATCTCGGACAGAGTCGTAGCTTTGTAGCTTCACGCAGAGGGATCCATTACAGGAGGAATTCAGGTACACCTTCAATTCCTCCGTCACTCTGTCCACGTGTAAAAAGAGCCTGGTAGATGTGGAGGTGTGACAGAAGAAAATGTACAAGAAGTAAAACTCAAGAACCACTGACAATAGATTTGTATTGAGCATATGTAATGAGAGAAACAGACACATAAAGAAGATAATCTGAAAGGATGTTCATTTATAATCCCTGAAAAATGGATTTACCAGATCTCCTCCATTGTCAGCAGTGTGTAGGAGTAGAAGAAGGGATTGTATGGGATGTCGTTGCCGCGCAGATTAAACAGCCCTAAAAAACAAACAAAAAAAGCACCACCCCTGAGTGTGAGCTACATTCATTTACATCATCTGCTAGATCCACCTGAGCCAAGGCGCACTGTTTGCATCTAATGCTTGTGTCTGACACACGTAACTTTCAGTGAGTCCCTGTCGTTGGACAGAGACTCACAAGTTCTGAAATCAGAGGTCAGTGTCCTCAGCAGTCTTTCTGTGTGTGTTATGAAGTAGATGCTTTTGAATAATTCACTGTTCATTTACAAGGTGATGAACTGAAAGTCCGGTCTAAAATTCAAATCAGTTGAATAATCAGATTGTTGTCAATAGCAATGAATAATAAAGTTAAGTGAACAGATAAATTCAGTCATTATACCATTATTATTATCATCTTTAAAAAACATTATCAACACTTATTTTTTAAAAAAATAAATCTAAACTGAATCTTTTTGCCTCCTTGAATCTTTTTATATGATATGAGTCTTTTTACTTTGCAATGTTTGAACATTTTCAGGATTGTACTTCACTTTTCATTTACTTCATTTTTAGGAAAACTGCACCCTATTTCAAAACCGTTACAAAATCCAGGTTTCCTTTTTCAGATCTTTTTCAATTACTGATCATAATTTTAGCAATAATTTAGGTATGGTCATATGATAATGTTACTGTACGTTTTTAAAGGCAACAAAAAGGAACAAATTTTGTTTAAAATGATTTGACATGTTTTTCTTTTTGTAGTGATTCTCATTATGGGATGAAGTGCTGCATGTTTAAAGGACCAGTGTGTAGGATTTAGTGCCATCTAGGTGGTGAGGCTGCAGATTGCGACAAACTGAATACCCCTCTCCTCCCTTTACAAGTGTGTGTTCCAAGCCAGTGTTTGTTTTTTCTCTTCTGGGCTACTGTAGAAACATGGCGAGGCAACATGGCGGGCTCCGTGGAAGAGGACCTGCTCTCTATGTAGATATAAAAGGCTCTTTCTAAGGTGACGAAAACACAATGATTCTTGTCCGTTCCACTAGATGCCACTAAATTCTACACACTGGTCCTTCAAGTCAAGCTCAACACTATTAACTGATTGTCTTGAGAGGAAATTTTAATTATATTGATGATGGTGAGGAGCTACATGTTCAACAAGACACTGATCTGAAATGAATATATTTATTACATTTATTTGTTCTTCAGGCTCTGTGCTTCAGCACATTTAATCTGAAATAAAGTAATAGATATTATATTAAAGTGCCAAGTTGCAGCTATAATTTGAGTAGGTTTGTGTCTGTGTGGAAAAGACTGTGTGGGAAACAGTCTGAAGAACAAAAAATGTGTCCAACTGTTCAAATACTTACCAAATACCGTCTGGACTGTATAAGAGGCTCACATTAACTGCTTTTTCCGGTGAATTCATCAGTGGTTCAAGGAAAACAATTTTGTTTAGTTTCTTTGGCAAAGTTTGAGTTACTTACAGGCTGTTTCATCGAGCGCTGACAGCAGAAGAGCTGTGGGCCCATAAGGATTGTCCCTCATCTGATGCCGTATGTGTTCCACTTTCATCTGCCAGGACCTTTCTGTGAACACACACACACACACATTTGACTTTTATTTACGTCCACACGGCAAACACTTAATGCTCATTTGACTGTCTCCTAAGGAAGTTAATAGCAGCACTCCCTCTCTAAATGTGATGCCCCCTGCTACACACAACAGTGGTTTTTTTTTAGCAAGTTAGCCCTTTTCATTGACATTCTTGTCGTCTGCACACTGCTTATCACTTTATGGACTCTACCCAGACTTCCAAATATGAACACAAGCGATTATATCCAAGCCATATGAGACAGCATTTCAAAGTACTTAAACACCTTTATCCAGATTATACACAAACATACACACACACACACAAGCACACACAGACCATTAGGTTTATGATGCTCTCCATTTGTCCTTTCTTTGACCATAAAGACTAATTAGGCCCAAACAAGTCCAGACGACTTCCTTATAGCCCCATAGCCTTTTCCATTCCCTCTGAGTTAGTATTTGATCTGTCAGTCAGCCATAAAAACATGAATGAGCTGTTTATGGCTGTGTTTGTGGAGCCGCTTAGTGCTTTCTGTCCAGTTTTCAAGTATTTATCAGCACATAGATAAAGGGTACCACACAGGCAGACTAACAGACGACAGTAGAGACACAAGCTCACACACACATATCCAGAAACTCACGTATGACTCTGTCTGGCAGGCGCGTGAGTTTTTCAGGTGGGATGGGTGGCCTTTCCTTCCACACTTTGTCAACCAGGTTATTAGGAATGGACATCATGCTGCGGTTGCTTGACTCCAGATTGATGCTGTACTCCTCCTGCTTTTCTAATGGAGGAAATTGCAGATGATTAGATGATACTGAACCGAATCGTTCACAAGTAAACAGTCTGCATGGCGTCTGGAGGCTGTGTCAATAATTTTCCATCTTAGTTTGACGAGCACTTTATTGATGTTAACCTGGACTGACAGGACGGAGACAGAACAGAGACTCACTGAGGGAGAAGAGGAAGGGATCAAAGCCGATCTTGCCACCCGATGGGACCTCAGAGATGAGCCACTCTGCCACGCTGCTGATGGACACTGGAGAACATCACACATGACAGACTGTAGTCAAGTTACTACTGACTTTAGAGGATGTGACAGAACAAAAACCAGCTGGGCTACCTGTGGTGAATATCGTGATACCTCATAACAACATTCAAAATGCCAGTTGGATGTGTATTAAACCAAATGAGTAGAAATTGCTTTGTATCAAAATGTGGACTAAAAGATTAGACCTTCAGCATAGGTCAGTTTCACTAAACTGCAGTAACATTTTGTACACTACAGTTTCTATCAATGTGATCAGCATGTTAAAGAAAACATAAGCACTTTTTGGCTAAACTAATGCAAATGTGAAGGTTTGAAGGTGCAATGTGCAAAATATGAAAGCAATAATTTACAAATTATATAAATTATTACATTTACACACAATGAAAGGTCACTTTCTGGCCTGTATTCTGTATTTTCTCACAAGGTGACAGGAGTTAATGATTCAAGAGAGTTACTTTTCAAGTAAAGTATAAGACTGGTGTTGTTGTCTTAGTGTCTAGACATCCAATGAAAAGATCTAAACTCGTCTCTCAATAGAAGATCTTTAAGATCTTTAAAAACAGGTCACAAATATATAGTTTTATTTTCTAATAGGTATTTTCCTGAAACAGCTGGCCACTGTATGTTTTAGCAATTGCTACTCAAACAGGAGTAAATACTGCATTTGTTATTTTGAGCTGTGGATTAATACACAATTAATGAGCAAGTGAGTATTTATGTAGAACGGAGTCATAATAAACTACAGTGCTCATGTTCACTGTAATATAGAAATATTACAATTACACACAGCCTGTGCAACAGTGTGGCTCACTGATGTGTTTTTAATAGTTTTCGCACAGCAATGGATGAAATATGTCAGACTTTGGCTGCACAAGTAAAATTTGGTTGTGGGATCAGTTCACTGTTGGTTTTGGACTTTCCATTGAAAGATTTGATGATAATAAAAAAAGATATAGAATTTCACCAACCTTAACGTTTAAGAAAACAGACAAAACAAGCAAATTATAAACACACATTTAAAAATATGACAACACGTGGCATAAAACAGGGAAATGTAGAAACGTTGCAAGTGTCTTATAAAACGCTAAAGCTTGGTGTAGCCGATATCGCCAATGACGCATTCAAACATAAAATGAAAACTGCTCACTTGTTTTTGAACATATGACATTGACAAATTTATAAGTGTTTTACTTGGTTGCTTGGGAATTCTCTTGTTTTTGACTCAAATCTGTTTCCATTTTATTAATGTTCATGACTCAAACTCAGGCCATCTGGATGTCCCAGAGTATTTTTCTTACTGTTTTTGCTGTGCATTTTACACCACATACAGTGTGTGTTGTGAAATTGGAAAACATGTTGATTAATTTGCTTGCAATTTATTTATTTGCAGTGTTTTGTTTATTCTCATTTCTGCCTCTGTTTTGTTAAAATGATTATTTCTCTACATGAACGTGCTTAAACTTACTAAGTTGGCCTTTCACTGCAACAAAAGCTGCTTCATGTTAAGTGCAGAGTGTTGCAAATATGTGAACACCAGCATCACATGTTCTGTGTTACGAGTGTACAGAAAGACAGAACATTCACTGAGTTTAGCTCGTTTGTGAACTATTTTTATCATGTGAATCCTGTAATGATAGGCTCAGCATTTGTGAAGCTATTTTTACTCAACAACATCAAAACCACAAAGATTTGACTGGAATCCATATGACCTGCATTGTCATAACAAGTAACAACAATATGACCATGCCCACCATCTTTTTCCAGTTCCCAGTTGCAGTCCATCTGTCTCTCAGCTTGAACCCAGTAACGGCTGTCTGTCCACAGCGCGGCCTTGGTCTGAGTAACTACGGCAGTGCCTGGGGAGAGGCGGGACAGAAGCTGTGTTATGGAGAAGCCAGTAGTGACAGTGAATTACAAATGCCTATAAATGTCAGAGTTGACTTCAAGCAATGCGTGATGGGCCAGCCAATCGTGAAAAATGTATGTGTGTGTTTGGGGGAAACAGGAAGGTTAAGAGGAAACACAGATTGAGATTGCAACCTGGTGATGTGTGGTGGATATATAATCAGAATTTGTAATCTTGTACATTGTTATTCCACTGCTGTGCCCTCACATGAGAAAGATGCACTTATAACAAGTAGCAACAGCTCAGTATTTCCCAGAATCCAGATCTATATGTCTGATTCTTAATGGAGGTCCGCAGAAAGCTGATAAATGAGTCAATTGACAGGAAATATGACTTTGAAAGAGGAGTTTGGTGTAAACAGCACTTTACTGAATTGTAATCTGTCTTATCCTTCCATCTATGAAAAAGCTGAGTACAGAATTATGTGTGATCATTAATTCTCAGTGTTTGAAACAGATCTGGTGATTTACTGGTCAAGTTACTCTGCGAGGGAGTGCGCTGATAAACGAGAAGATGCAGTGATGCAGTGCAACGATGCGGTGAGAGCCATGAAACTGAATTGAACGAGGAGCAGGCTCTATAGTGAGGATGTGGGATGAAAGTAGAGGAGCTGCATGACCACAGCACTCAGACGTGGGGAGTTGAGTCATGGGGAGGAGGAGGAGGAGGAGGAGGAGGAGGACGACGACGACGACAACGAAGAGGAGGAAGAGGCAGGAAAAGATTATACCTGCGGAGCCTGTAAAGCCGGTCATGAAGGCCATCCTGGCATCACGTGGTGCAATATACTCACTCTGACAGAGAAACAGAATATGTGAGCATCACAAAACACAAACACACACACAAACACACAAACACAAGGTTTAAACCCTTTTAAATTAATTATGATGGACAGCAAATGTACCAGGTGAGCGTCGGTGCCAGGGATAATGTAGGCAAAGATATTCAAGGAAACCATTTGCTCTCGTAACTCCTGCAGCCGAAGAGTGGTATTTACTGCTGTGCTGGGGAGGTACTGTAACACACACACACACACACACACACACACACACACACACACACACACACACAGACAGAGACAGAAAGCGTGAAAAGTCTTTAGCTTTAATCAAAACCTGAAGAGCTGCTGAATCAGTCCTTTCTGTATCTCCCACTGTAATCATTAACTGTTGAACTTGTGCAGTAATAATTAACCATAACTGTATAAAACTCATGCAACACGTTTCATGAGAGGCTCGTTTCTTTTTATGACATTTATGTAATTATATAATAAGCCTGTAATTAAATAATAAGCCTGTCATGATCACACTTGCTTCCACTCGTCCATTGATTCCATTGATCTTACCGGCGGGGACAGAGAGCAGTTCCTCTCAGTCGACTCATATGCAACAGCAGGGATGGTGTTTCCTGAAACGAGAAGCACGTGCTGACAAGAGACAAGTGACACCAAGTAGTGTACTGAGCTGAGCTACTGTATGTGAGCACATTGTCAGATCAGCACATACTGACCCAGGGACTGTCAGAGCAATCTGTAGAATCAGATTGGACAAAAACATTCAAAGGTCGATCAAAATGAAGGACTCTCCACAAGCTCAACGGAGTCATGCAACGAGTCAGTATAGTGTAATGTAATCATGTCTGTGTATTATCTGTTAAACATGGGAAAAGGCAAGAGTATTAGTCAGAGCCTTTATCTACTAAGTGAATAAACCAACGGGCACAGAAAGAACAGATGGTAATTTGTTATTCCCCCTTTGCAAGAGATGAGTGTTTTATATGTGACAATGTGACCACATATTTGTATAGACGGAGGGTTTTAAATACATGCAATCAGACTGATTTTAATTGCAAAGCAGTCCTGTTATAATAAACTGTTACATGTGACCTGTTCTTTTTTTTTTAAATTTTTACACCACTTCACAGCTTCTGTCATTATCATAAGCAAATAGAAATATTGATCGTCCCTGTAGCTCAATACAAGTCTTCACACGGAGAGCAGAGACTTGACATTTCTGCACACAGATCAATTAGGAAAAAAATAGGAACTTTTTACCTGTTAGTGCTGCCAGAGATAGAGCCAACAGCCAGCCATAGAAAGGCATCTTGGCGCTGAGAGTCCGTCACGAACAGATTCACAACACAGAGTGGCTACAAAGCAGGTGCTCCGATGTATATGCAGCGTACGTGAGAAAGTGGGTGTGGGTGTCTGGTGAGAGATTGTGTGTGGGTGCCTGCTAGTAAGTGCACGACTGTCCTCTCTCTCTCTGTCTTTCTCTCTCTCCTCCTCCCCTGCCACCACTCACTACCTCTGCGGCCCTCTGATAGGAATCATGAGCAGTCGCTTCGGGGATAGATCTTGGCGCTCAGTAACATTTCTTTTCTCCTCATCATCATTTGACCTCTCATCTGTTTTTTCCCCTCTATCTTACAGAGTTGCTAAACCTTTTATTTCTTCATAGCATTGTATTGCAACTCAGCAGCTGAGGGTGAGAGATTCCCGCTAAGATGCCCAGCCATCTTTGATCAAATAAAAACACTTTTGTACTATTTTTATTTTAATAATATACGCCGATAAAATGCAAGATGCCAAAACTGCAGTCATGCAAGCAGTATTATTCTGCATAACATGGACAAGGCTATGTGAGAGTATTTGTCTAATCTTTGCATATGAATGCATGCGTGATCATCTGTGTCTGCAGATCTATAGATTGTAGTCAACTCCTTGTAATCCCTTGGAGATGTCCATAGAAAACATTTGTGCTTGCTGTATTTTTAAATCCTTGTATTCAAGCCAACTGCCACTTAGCTGAAGGCAGACGGAGGAGGATGATAAGGAGCAGGATGAAGCAGAGGAAGGGGAACAGTGTATGACCAGAAGATTTATTACAGCACAGATACATTAGTCCGTTAACAAACATCTTTATCTTATTTTATTTTATCAGAGTTCACTCGAGAAGAACACATTGAGGTACAGGAGCCCTTTATTACAAGTGCACCGAGTTTACATCATAAAAACAAACAACATTAAAAAAGAAGTAAAAAAAAGAAAAGAAATAGATACATCAGATAAAATATTAATTGAAACATCAATGCATTATTCAAGTTTCTCTAAAATTAAAAACAAAAACAGTTTTTAATCAGCTAAGTACCTTTTTAAACTCAAACACTAAATTAGAGATGTTTCAGTCAGGTTTTAGGATGCATGACAGCACAGAGACAGCTCTGCTAAAAGTAATGAATGATATCAGAACAAATCTTGACAGCAACAAGCCTTCAGTTCTGCTGCTATTTGACCTGAGTGCTGCTTTTGATACTGTGGACCACCAGACTCTTGTAGATAGATTAAGTGAGCATGTTGGCCTGTCTGGAATTGTTTTTAACTGGTTTACCTTATATCTAGCGGAAGAAATCTTTTTGTATTTATAGATAATCAATCCTCCAAACACTATGAGGTTATCTGTGGAGTACCACAAGGATCAATTTTAGGGCTGTTACTTTTTAATTTGTACATGCTGCCCCTGGGCAGTATCATCAGGAGGCACAGCGTCTCTTTCCACAGCTATGCTGATGACACTCAGCTCTATATGACCATGTCTCCTGATGACACCGGGCCGATTGACTCACTTTTTCACAGTATTTTAGATATAAAGGCCTGGATGTCACAGAATTTTTTTTACAGCTCAACCAGTATAAAACAGATCATTAATAATGAAACAGATCATCAAAAAAGGTTCAGAAAAAGAAACTGGCCTCCAAACTAAACACACTAGGACTCAACCTAAGCCAAGAAGAAAGAAATCAAGAGTGATTTCAATCTCAAGGCTCATGTGCAGGGTGTCACAAAAACAGCATTTTATCATTTGAAGAACATCTCCAAAGTGAGGTAATTTCTCTCTCTGAGCAACACAGAGAGACTGACACATAACTATAGCAGGCTAGACTATTGTATGTATGCTGACTAAGAGCAGGAGGAGAGCACACATTAAGCCTATTTTAAAGTCTTCACATTGATTACGTGTTAGTTTTTGTATAGATTTTAAAATTCTTTTATTAGTTTATAAGGCTCTACATGGCCTTGCACTAGACTACCTCTCTGAAATGCTTTTGGTTTATGAACCGTGAAGGCCCCTGAGATCCTCCGGTTCTTCTCTTTTAGCTGTTCCACAAAGCACAACAAAAACCTTCGGTGATAATGCTTGCAGCCGTTACACTCTGAGCCTCTGAAACAGTCCTCCAGAGGATCTGAGAAAATCGTTTATATAAATTATTTTATGGTTTTATTATTTATACTTATTTTATTTATCATCATTATTTATTTTATTCGATTTTATTTTTATTAACATTTTACTATTTTACTAATCTATTTATTTTGTGTATTTCATAATTTAACTTTTATTAACTTATTACTTATTTTGATTGCTTGTATTATCTTTTACTATTTATATATTATTACCTTAACTACCCATCTTTTATTGTTTATTATTTGTTTGAAAGGTGCTATATGAATAAAATTTGATTGATCGAAGAGCAACACTGCTAAAACATATACAAGTAAAATTAATCATGCCCTTAATGAGCTCTCTGAAAGTACTGAGTATTGACCTTTAGGATCTGTTGTAAATTATTCCATGAGAAAGTCTGAAAACTAACTTTCCAAGCTCAGGATTGGATGGAAAGTGTAACTGAAGCTTATCTGCAGAAAGTGTTTGATAAGTTCTGCATCTCCAGGTGAGAAATGATGATAGATAAAATGGTAAGCTATTAATAAGACCTGTGTAAATAAACACAAGCCAACGATACTCTCTTCCTACATGGAGAGAAGGCCTTCCTACATTCTGATAGAGTGAAATGATGTGTAGTGTAAATGTCACCTGTCACAAATAGTGATAAATGGCCTCCAGAGGTTGTGGAGTAGAAGCTGATGCATGATTATTCTGCATAGCCCAGTGTAATGTCTTCTATGTTTTCTGTTTTACAGTATAAGTTTTTACTTTGTTGCCTTGTGTGAAGCACTTTGTTTTTGTAAAATCCTCTACAAATAAAGACTGTTATTATTATTATTGTTATATAAATAGACTTGACTCCGGGTCAATGAGTGCACTGCTGTAAAACCTCCACAGTCTGTTATTGCTAATTTATTAATGCGGTGCATCATATTTATGCACATACTGTACAGCTTGTGATCTACCTGGTGTGAACACATTTTTATCAGGTAACACCTCAGTGGTGCACTTCGATCCATCAGCTTTGATCACGACTTCAAAACCTGGCAAACCTTCAGACTACGGTGCCATACTGCAGAAATCAGACTGTGATATAACATAGTCAATATACTGCACAGTGATAGTGTCTCTGTTAATTAAAGGTAGACTGCAATTTATCTTAGTTACAGAGATGTCTGTGGACTTTAAAATCTACAAATATGAGAGGAAAGTGTAATGCTGGTTAGGTATCAGGGGAAGGAAGAAGGAGTTTTTATTCATTTAGTCCTTATTTGCATACAGGGCGTCTTAGGACAGAAGATGTTGTATTGCAGCACAGATTGTAAAGCCCCCTGAGGCAAATTTGTGATTTGTGATATTGGGATATACAAATAAAATTGAGTTCAGTTGACTTGACTATCGAATCTTCATTTTAAATTGTCCCTTTTATTCACTTTGTGAGATGAGCTCAACTTACGCCTTTAATCAAAAAAAGTATGAGATTGGAAATGGAAAATAATGTGCTACTGGATATCATCTGCTTACATTTTATTAGAGATATCAAAGTACGGTGCCATAAATAGTTGCTTTTAAATCAATGTGGTGCTTTCAAAGCAGAAGTTCTGCTTTGTTACTGCTCGCAACTGTATTATTAGAGATAAAGTGACCCCGATTTCAAGTTGGAATTGTGTTGAACATTTTATTATCACATTCAGTGAGGGGCCATGAATACACTGCAAACCATCTGATGAGCTCTAATCAGTGTGAAAGCCACACAGTAAAAGAGGACATACTGAAATCTCCGAGATAACTATAAGATTATCGTAGGCTTTTAAAACCAAATTATACATGGCTCAACATAGCTCATATTTAATAAGAAATCACAACCGCATAATAACAGAAATACATTGGATTGACTCTCTCATTTTTAGGAGATAATGAGATGGTTTTTACACAAGCCTGAAAATATCTATCAAACTGCTTAAAGTGAAATTTTGGACTTGAATGAAAATCCTTTAAGGATGGGTTCACAATTTCAAGCGCCCAAATGAACACTGAAATAGGTTTCTCTTGCCATAATCATTCATCTTGTTGATAATGACCATTAGAAGATCCCTTCATGATGCATTTACAATGTAAGTGATGGAGGATGAAATGCACAGTCCTCCTTCTGTGCAAAAATGTATTTAAAAGTTTATCTGAAGCTAATATGGCCTCAGGTGTCCAAATTAGTTAAATCAAGTAGATATCTTCCAACGTTACAGTCTTTTTAGTCCCTATACGCAACTCAATAGGGAAACACAAAGAGGGAATTTGATGCTAAAAGACTGTAAATGTGGCAGATATGACTTGATATGACTAACTCAGACTGCTGAAGCCTCATATAAGCTTCAGATCAACTTTTAAATACATGTTTGCACAAAATGACTGTGTGGACACACTGTGGATTTTGTCCTGTATCACTTAGCCAGTATGAACAGGAGGAATAATTAAAATTTCAATGTTCATTTGGGCACTTTGTTTAAAGACAGACTTGAAAAATTGTGATCTCTTCCTTTAATCATAATTGTTTTGACTTAAAAATATCTCCTCAGTTTAAGACAGCTGCAGAGAATAAGACATCTTAGATAACTCATGTCCACAGCATTCACCTTCCATCTTCATTGTCTGCAAATGTCATTTTGATACTAAATTATAAATTAAGTTATCATAAAGTTTCTCTGATGTTCCTCCTCCTGGTTTTCTTTTTGTTTCAATTGCAGCAGATTTTCTTTTTAATTAAAAAAATCAGCTTCTTCAGAACAAAATGTCACAGAGACAATATAACTTGTTTTATTTAAAGAATGAACAATATGACAGATGTACAGTAAGGTAAATCATTGTGTCTGTTTCTGCTACATGTAATTAAACATGTGATTTTGCTCAAATGTTACTCCTACACTTCTTAAGTTGCTTGATAAATGTGTCTTGATCTTAAGAAATTTTTTACTTCTATGTTGTCTTGAGCATTCAAGACAGAAGAAGGCAGTCGGGCAGATCTGTATGCTGTCAGGGACAGTGGGGCTCTCAGTGCTAAACATAAGTCATGAATCATTTGACATGGACCAATTAGGAATGGTCAGTACATAATGCACATATTTTCACCCATTCATCTGCTATACAAAGGATAGATGCGATGAAAGAGGGGCCTGTTGACGACGCCACAGTACAAATCTTATCCAAACGTTCCACAGAGCAAGACTGTAGATCCCACAACATTTTAAGTGGCCTGCATATGAATAGCTGAGGGAGTGTCTCTGCATGCCTGAACAAAGCCCTGTAATATGAAAGTGCAGATCAGGTCAGCAAATTGTAGCCTCAGGCAGAAGTTAATAAATAACCTTAGAGTTATTCTGGACCCACATGGACTATGTTGTAAGGCACGAGGGAATTCAGGGTCATGGTAAAAGGCTAGGGAACAATAATACTAACTATATTTGTGATTGTTAAGTAGTGTGTCTGAGTGTGTGATGACTGTTTTGTATGACGGACTAGTCTTGCTGTGATCCTGTGTTTGTAATTTATTGCCAGGTCTCTTGCAAAAGAGATTTGATTTCAGTGAAACAAATAAACAAACCAATTAAAAGCAAGACTGCAACAATGCTGTCTTAATTGTCAATGACGCGAGAAATGTGTTCAGTGGGCTTGAATACTTTTGATTTTTCATTCAGCACCAAAAGCATTCAGCTTCAGTTTTTAACTAATCTAGTGAAATATCTCGACATCCACTGGAATGATTCTCACAAAATTTGGTTCAGATGTACAACGTGCTTCCTAATGACTTGTCGTCTTCTCTGTCATCATCATCAAACCTACAAACACGAACACATCTTGTCCTGCAGCTTGTTGAACGAGCCACCAAACAAACATTAATTAGGGAAAAGTGCACCGCTGACGTCAGTTTGCAGCTAGATGCTAATTAGCTGCTCAGCAGCAGCACATTTAACAGCATGTAAACATACCTGCAGATGTCACTTCGGACCCGTTACATGCTGGTTTGGTCATTGCTCTTTTAATCCGTGATAGCGAAATGCTGCCTGTCCATGACTTACAGCAGTTTGTTTACTTACTACTCCATAGGATCACACATTAACTATGGTCTGTTACACCACTAATCTTCACCAAACTGAATATCTTTGGATTGTTGACTGTTGGTCGGGACAAAAGAAGACATTTGAGTACGTCTCTTTGGGCTTTGAAAAACAATGATCGACATTTTTCACCTTTAGAACAAATGACTAATCGATTAATCCAGAAAAATAATTGACAGATTAATCAATAATGAAAATAAATGTTAGTTGCAGCCTTAGTTTACACAGAAATATCCTGACAACTGTTGGATGGATTTGGGAATTGTGGGAAATGAATGTTTTTCAAAGAATTCAAAATGAATTGTAGTAACATCGTCATGTTACTATTAGATACATCTAGATGCTGAACACTCTCAGGCACTTTTTTATGACTGTAGCTTTCCGCCAGGAAAAGATGTTGTCAGGGGGTGTCAAATTCTCCTCCAATGTTTCACTCAGCAAAACGTCCTCCAGTTGGCAGGTGGACAGTGATGGCCTGTCACTGTTCATCTTCTCCTGGCTTCCAGCTTTATTTCTCCTGCCTGTTGCAGAGCCAACAGGAGTCTCTTCCCGCTCCCTCCCCCAGCCTGCGAGCAGCTTTCTTCCTCTCCCAGAGCTGTGAGCGTCTTTAACTTAGACTTCACTTGGGAACCCCTGCAGCCAACCTAAACTGGAAATAGCCAGGCTTGCAACCCATTGGCCCTTCATTGTTGGACCAGGTCCTTGTGGCTTTCCTCTCCGAGGCCTCTTTGCATCTGTCTTCCCATGGAACTGTCAGTTCAATCAGGATAATCCTCTTGGCCTCCTCAGATCATATGACCATATCAGGCCTCAGCGGTGTTTGGACGACCTGGGGAAAGTGTTGTTTTTTTCCCAGGTCTACCCTCTTCTCCCACGATTGTGCTGCCTGCAGGCACAATGCCTGCCTCTCTGATGAACTGGATGGATGGGACTGGTCTCATGTGGGTTTGACACTTTTTCCGTCTCTCCTGCTTCAAGGTGTCAGCCAGTGCTCTGAGGACCTTGTCATGATGCCATCTGTATCTCCCCTGGCTAAATGCAGTCTTGCACCCCCCCAGTATGTACGTCAACGTGGCTCTCCCTCCACATAACCTGCACAGTGGGTCCTCCCTCATTCTCCATCTGGGCAGGAAAGAGATGCAAAAGGGCTCTAGTCTCCAAAGTTCAAGCCACATGATCTCCCACTTTCAAAGTTCCAAAGTCCTTGACCTTCGCCTTTCCCTCTGCCTTGGGTCTGCTTTCTCCCATTGCTGGAAGTGGGTTTTTCAGAGTCTAGTCTAGTCTAGTCTAGTCTCCCCGCGCATGGGTTCTTGATAATGTCCTTCAACTTCAGCTTGCTTTCTGCCTGTGACACCGATGTGTCAGCTGCCATCTAGCAAAACAACAGTTTAACAATCTGAACAGCATCGAATACAGTGGTACGGGGCAGAGCCACAGCTGCTGGACCCTGAGAAGAAGCCACACATCCAGGATCCAGACTTTCTACAAGGACACATGGTCTGTTGGCTTACAAGAAGACCCCCAGGAGCTGACACTGTCTGGTGCAGTGTTGGATCAGACTGGAAGCCAAAGTGAGAGACAAAATATGTCCAGTATGTGTCCCATGTCCAGTAGGAAGATGACCTGATCTCTACATACAGTAACCTGGGTGTGGTTATTGTATGTAGAGGAAACTAAAATCATAGTCTCAGCTGAAAACCCACAGATCCCCCTGGATAGATCAGTATGGGAAGTGACAAACTCTTGCTTTTTTCATTGTGTCCCCCTCTGCTACAGTGCAGCATAGTTGTTCTCTTTCTCCAGATATGAAAGCAGCTGTTACAGTTCAAACAACACATGAACAGGGCAGTGCGGAGTTGCAGCCACACTGCTCCTAATCTGCACTGTCAGCACAGTAGAGCTCCATGAGAGGGATTACTGGAAAAAATCCCACCACTGTTCATGTCTTGGCACAGTTAAGATCCAGCAGTCAACACCCTCTGGACGGTCCTGAATGCTGTCAGTGACTTGCTCGGTGATAAACGGTCTCATCCCGATTGGATGAGCAAACATGCAAATTTAAAGTCTGAGGATGTTCACAGATATGTATGTGCTGAGCCTGTAGACATGGAGCCTCTTTGATGGGTAAGCCTGTGTGATTTAGAGATGCTTTGAGATGTCACTGTGTCTCATGGTCTGTCCTGGTGGTCAAGCCTGGCTGATGCCTGAGGGTCAGCTCACTTGGGTCCAGCAGGTTTTGTAAGCTGATAAGCTCGATTTAATGCTGCAGTGATGTCATACTGGAGTTACCGTATTGACCAGTTTTTCAGGGAAAATCCTCATGTCAACACCCTAGTCATATCTATTACTGAGAATTTCCCTGAAGGTTCTGCTATTTCCAACTTGGTGTTTAGCAATACAGAAGTGCCTTAATTAAAACCAGACAAACATGGAGCCTCATGTCAACCACAATCTGTTATTCAAGGTATTTAAATTTAAATTCAAGTCAATTAAAAAATTCCAGAAGCTGATGGGACTCAGTTCACGGTTGGTAAAGGCTAAAATAATGCGGTTTTCAGATTCAGGCTACAAAATCATCTATATATAAGATTTTGTATTACAGCAGAGCAGATGGGTACTCCAACATTTACAAATATTTGGTTTACGCTGCAGTTTCTTGGAGCTTTAAGCAGCAGTGCTCCTACTGTCATTCTGAGCCACTGTGAGTCTCCTCATGCTGCATTTTCAGTAGAAACGCCACAGTTGGGCAGAACAGAGGGGGGTACAAAAGGCTTTAATAAGAAAGGTCTTCACAAGGTCTTCTTCGAGACAACATGCTTGTGCATAAAACTTTCAACTCTGTCTGTAAATGTCCTCATCATCTAATAGATTATTGGTCATGTAATGGCCTAAATTAAGTTTGGATGAAGATCCATGCTGAGTATATTTAACCCTCACACAACCAACTCTGCAGTCATACAACCCTCTTGGCTTGTCTGCTACTACTGCTACTACTACTACTACTACCACTACTACTACTACTACTACTACTACTACTAATAATAATGATAATAATGATAATAATGAGAAAACTTTATTTATATGTACAGCACATTTCATACAAAACATATTTTTTTTATAATTTGTACCAAATTGCACCATCTTCCCTGTAAAATGACCTAAAAATTAACTGTTAAATACCTGCAAATTATTCTGAAAATTTCCAGGAAATTAGTATAAAGTTACAGGACAGGAAATAAAGCATTACCAAGTTAAAAACACCTCAATAAATAAGGACCTGCTTACTTTCAAAACTAAGAATTTAATGTGTTTAATGTGTGTATTTTGTTTTGTGAAAATATCCAACCTCAGCTTAACAATGACTTCAGGAAAGCTTGTCTATTGCTTTGACCTTGGACCAGAGCAGCCTGCATTGCAGAGGGAAGAGACAGGGCTATACGATATACAGCTGTTAATGTTGAAATGGGAAACTGCATGTGCCTCAATAAAACTCAGTACTGGTTGTTAAGCCTGTTTAGTTTGCATAATTCCTTGATAACACAGAGAACAAGGACAGCCAACAGAGAAGTAGTAAAAGTTATTATGCAACTTTAACTCAAAGGTTATGAACTGTTGATGGGAAGTGGTGCCCAAACTGGTGTCTGGGGAGTTCATTTAAAAAAGTCATCATTTTATTTTATTGATTTTTAAAATCTGAAGATAGATTCATGTTGTCACACTTCAACAAGTAGCCATCACACCCTCTAACAATAATACGGTCACTCTTTTGCTCGACCGTGCTGCTGTTGCTGCTGCTCATATCTCCACCTCATCATCTACATGTAGGCTTTAAATCTAAATTCACCAAGAGAAGTTTAATGTTGTCACTCCTCAGTCTCTTCTGCACTGTATTGATGTATGGTTACTGGGAGAGATGAGGTCACAGCTTAGATGCCAAATATCACTTCACACTTGATTCACTTCCAGCTCATTCCATGTGAGTTTGCTAACTGAACTGGAAGTCAAAGTGAGAGCATGTGTGATTGTTTAACTCAAATTTTTCACGCCCCACCCTGATATTAACATTCATCACATCAGGATTTGGCTTTCACAGGATCAAATTTTAAAATCTTACTAAAAATCTACAGTTCAGATATTTTGTGAGGTCCTGCATATGCAAAAGTTTGAGAACACTTGCTTGATACAGACAGTCAAGTTTCACATCTGCACATTTTTTTGCATTAGCAGGTAATAACACCATCTTACCAGTTGGGGGTGTAAGTGTTCCACTATTGTTTGTTGCTTCCAAATGCATGAAAGCAACTGAAGCAGAAATTCACATGACTTCACTGCACACATCTGATCTCTGCAGCTGTTAAATTTAGCAGAAGGGTTAAGGTTCTCTGAAGAGACAAAATGCATCTAACTGTAAAAATGTTGAAAATAAATCCCCAAAGACAGACATCATACCGCATAAATAGACAAGAATAGCACTCATAAACTGTTAGTACATCACAATTGAATTAATCACAATATATACAAAAATAGTAAAGAATATACTGTAGAATAAAAAGACGTTTTGGTTCATGATATCTGGACTGTGTCTCAATTCCACACTACATACCATTAGTATACAATATGTACCATATATTAATTGTTAATATACTCTTTTTGCAATCTACAAAAAAACAATATACAATATAAAAGACTTGTGCTGACAAACGTCAATCAAACTGCATCATGGGATGACCAATTATGCAATTAAACTTCATAAAAATAGAGTGAACTGTTCTTTCAAAGCCCTGCACAACCATACAGTTGTTTTAAATATTTGGCTGATTAGATCTCTGCTCAGGTTGATGATGGTCAGAGCTCGTCTGGGAATTACAGCACGTGAGGTCACCAGACCCCAGCAGCAGACATTTTATTGGTCATAGTAGGAAATGCACAAATGTTACAATGTCTCTATGCCATGACAGTGAGCCACAATGCACAATAAAGTGCCCTGAAACCTGCACACATATATGGGATGCAGCCATGATTCATGTTATTAATTACACCTGTGATTTTCCTGGTATGAGGTATTAAATTGTCTGCTGTGAGAAAGGTCTATAAGGATGATAAAGCTGTCGTTTGTCCCGCCCTAACAGGCGCAACAAAGCCAACAGGAGAATCCAGGAGATGTCAGTAGAGTACAGTCTGTACACCAAGGGTTGGCAATTAGGTTCAAACATGGGCCAACTGTTTTGTTCCAGAGATCCATTTGAGAACAAAGCTGTCTTGTAAATTGTTTGTTTTAGGATTGTATCTGAGGGCAGATGTCATTTTCCCACAGTAAGTTTATAATAGGGAAAACTTCAGATTTTGCAAGGGTGACACACAGTCCTGAGAAGGGGTCTAATCAACAAAAATACCTGTGTGGCTGTACCATGGCTGTGCAGGCTGTTTAATACTTCGTTTTGTGTTGTTTTGTTTTCTGATGTGTTTCTGGGGTTTTTTTTCCAATTATCATCCACAATTTGTATGCAGCTCCTCCGTTTTGTTTGTGCATTGTGAGACAACAGAAGACATCTTGACATGTCACAGTAGGAAAAGCACAGGTATAAACTATGAATTTAATTACTGGAACACTTGAACCAAACAGAGACATCGTTAATGTAATCAGGATCACCTGAGCTTTTCCTGACAAGTCAAAATGTCCGCTGTGAAAAAGGCCTACAGTGTAAACATCAACAACACACTTAAAAACCTGACAGATCTATAATGAATACTTACTTTTTGAGTATACTTCGACACATTTTCAGTGTGAACTGTTGGTTTTATGTATCATGTAATTAGCTGTGGTCACTACCTTGTGCCTTATATGCTGTTGATTCAGTACTGAACCTGGGCAGGGCTAAACCAGTGTGCACATGACCAATCATGACCACAAGGGGTCGCTAGTGTCCAACCTATTCCACTTCCAACTCTCTCAAGCCTCAGTGAACACCCTGTTCTTCAAAAAGCTTGCTCCATTATACGTGCACTCATTCACAATCTACTTGGACCACTTGGACACAAAGCCACGTGTGTGTGTATGTGTTTGGCTGCATTGTGTGTATGTGTGTATTTGTGTTTGCGTGTGTCAAGGGATTCAGTGGCTGCGTCAGCCACATTGTAGCTTGGCGATGAAGCTCAAAGTTATGGACCAATATTAATAAATGGTAGCCCTGGCAACAGTGTTCAGTGTGTGAGTCAGAGCTCAGGCAGAGGGGAAGGCAGGGCACCATGGCCGAACATGGATGCTCTCTGAAAAACCACCTTAGAGCTTGGCTGTCAACCAGAGTCACATCTGTGCTGAACACGAGTTTGAGGACGGCTTGAATTACAATCGCATCAGCATGAAATAATCGCATCAGTGGGCATTTACAGTACAGAAGAAACATTTTCGGGTTTTGGCACTGAAGGATCCAGAGATTGTTTACTTTGGGTCCTCAAAGTCAACACGTATCAAACACACAGCACTGTAAACCAAAGCAATTACATTTAATGACTTGTGCAGCAATGTTCGAATGGTTTGAATGATATGAAGCATTCGAGTACAGTAAACAGTCGAGGAATTACAACTTGGGTGTTCCCCTGGGATATACTGTGGTTGTGGTGCACATTCCCCTGTATCTCTGAGGAGTGGATGGCATTTTAAAGTGACCATAATGGTTACTGTTGATTTTTAGGGTTATCAACTGAGTGTAAATCAGTAAGACTGCTACAGACAGTGGACGCCAGCCTCTAGTACCCTTCACAGTCCCTCTAATACGGTCTACAGAGGGACAATACAGTAGATAGCACAGAGAGAGAGAGAGATAACAAAGAAACTGGGAGACGAATTGAGAAAGAGAAAGGCCATAAATATGCACAAGGAGAAAAAAGAGTTAATTAGTAGCAGTCCTGTCCTCTTACGCAGTCGTGTCACAGCTTTTGTGAACTCAGTCACGTACACACAGTGCAGTCTCTTTTCACAACCGTCAGTCTCTGTATAAAGTAACTGGCCGTGTTGGGGTCACTCACTTCCAATCTTCGAGCTGCCTTTGTTTGCTGTGCTGCTGCAGAGGCCCCGGGGAAGCTGATTACAAATCTGGCCACTTCCCACAGATTACAGCTATATAACAGTTAAATATTTTGACTTGCTTGATGCAGATTTATAATGTTCATATTTGCACAAAAATGCAGGGAAAAACAAAGTGACATATTTTATTCTTTAGACTTTTTCTTTATCCCCTGATGGCCATTCAAGGAGGTATATGGACATAGTTACACATGTAAACAGGACAAAAACAAGACAGAAACAGAAATACAGTAAATGGACAGCAACACTTGTTGCCCAGAAATGGTCAAATATAATCCTAAATTATAAATAAATGAGAAAACAAGCACACTGCTAAATATGCAATAGTTACTTTAAAGTATTTTAACAAATTTAGCAAGAGTGGTTAACTCTTTGCAGGTTTGAACTCATTGTTTTTATCCGCTTGTCACATGCAGCATATATGATAAGGCAAACTTGTCAACAAATAGTTATCTATTAAAACATGAAGCAGATACAGAGAACTATCAGCATTTATTTGGAGTCGTATTTCTGGTCACCTGGTGAATGCAAGTCCAATATTTACTCTTCTTTTAGCTCTGTCAACTCCTGAGGAAAACATCAGTCTTTTAGCCATTAAATGCTCCATTATGTTCACCAGCTAGTTGCTCAATGTGTCTGTTTGCTGTTTGGAGCTGAGCAGGTAATGTACAGTGAATTAATCAAAGCTTTTTCAATGAAAACAGTGGTCTTTTGTGGCTGGAAACATGATTGATGAGAGCAGTGAGAGTAAACCAAAACAGTAAAGC
Organism: Thunnus albacares; assembly: GCF_914725855.1. Lineage (NCBI taxonomy): Eukaryota > Metazoa > Chordata > Actinopteri > Scombriformes > Scombridae > Thunnus > Thunnus albacares. The sequence continues at coordinate 21,454,228 of NC_058115.1, forward strand.
TCTGGGCCAGAAAACCAAAACAATAAGCGGAAAGACGCTAGAAAGCTCTGTAGAGCTAAGTTGGGTGATAATTCTCTGTGGGTTCATCACTACAAGTAACACCTTTCACATAGAAGTAGTCATGTGATGCATTATTATATAAAAATATTGATTATAGATGCTTTAATTAAATAGTTTCCCTCATCTTCAAAGCTAAAACAAACTAATAAATGATACTTGTAGCCTCAAACATCCTCAAACATTAAAGCACATGGTCCTAGAATGTAGTCAAGTAAATATCTCTCCTTTGAACTTTGTAGATTATATATATCACACATAAATTTAGACTAATTCTCTCTGTACACAGAGCAACGCAAACAACCTATGAGATCCTGAAGATCTAGATCCTTGAGTCTAAAGTTTATTTGACATCTAAAGGTCACACACACAGTCGTGCCATAAATGTGATACCCCAGTTTCATCAAGAATAGTTTTAACCAATCTACCATTGTCAGTGTACAGTTTCGTTTGGAAGTAACTACAGTACACGATATCTTTATTGAGCTGATTTAATTTGATGAACAATGATCACAAACTTAAGCTGCATTTGGCAAAAAGTAACTTCTTTTCATCTGCAACATAAAGAATCCCAACATCTTGAAGAAATTAGGAGACTTCAGCACCGGCTATAGAAAATAGGTCTTCCCTTTCTTTACGACATGATACATAATTTTATGTGCCTTTGGCTGGGAGGAATATCTCCTCCTTTCATTGTGTTGACAAAGTGCTCTTAAATAGAGCTGGGAGCCCAAGTGAAACCAGATTGTTCAGAGAGATAGAGGAAGCAGGAGATAACAGGCGGTAAATCAGACGCTGTTGGGAGACAAAGGTTTGCAGCCAGAGATTCGCATATAGAGCAGGAATAACACCTTTCTGCAGTAGCAACCGGTAGGAGTTATAGGTGCAGTAAAAATCTGTTCTGTATAATGTTGTGCTGACGTTTTCATTGCACCGCCATATACCGCTTTCAAGATAAGTTTCTGAAGGTAAGATAGAGTCATCATGATGTTAACAGTAGGACAACAAGACTAGTCTTCAGACATGTTAGCAGCTCTGAGAGGCTGCTTATAGTCACAGGTACTTTGATTTAAATGCTGATGCCACCATGCTAATGTTGGTGTTTAAAAGGTATAATGTAGTAGTTTAGTTAGTTTAACAAAACACAAGTACAGCTGAGGTTTTGGTCATTTTATATCAGAAAAAATATATATCTTTTTTTTTTTACCTGATGAAGGCACTAGATAAAAGTGAGGTGAACATGAATATGTGAACCAAATTTCATGGCAATCCATTCAATAGTTGTCAAGATGTTTCCCCCCAAAATACACCAATGTGAACATCTTGTTGGTGCTAGATCAAAAGTCAGGTGATCACTAAAGTCATTAGGATACATAATTGAGGAATCACAGAAAATTGAATGCCAATCCAAGTGATAGATGTTGAGATATTTCACTGAATAAATAAAAACTTGTGAGAGAATCATCAAAGTTATTAGGATTGGTCCAGTGGGAAACATGAATATGCAAAACATGATATATTTCAGTAAGAAACAAAAAAAATCTCATAGTAGCACTAGATGAAAAGTCAGGAGATCCCAGGAGTCAATAGAATACATTGTATGGGGACCACGATTGTCTGTACAGAATTTCACAGCAATACATTCAATAATAGTAGAGATATTTCAGTCTGAACCAAAGTGATGAACACACCGACAGACTAGCATGGCTAATTAAAAAGGAAATTATACCAAAGAAAAATGTGCTCACAGTTGAGTCTCTCATTTCAGACATTTAAGACAAATGAAATTCCACACCAAATCAGGCCGGGGAGGTGATATAACGAGGACTGGGGGACTCCGAACTTTAAAGCAGGAATGCAGATAGAACGACAACAGATTTTGGCCAGTAGCTGATGATGGAGTCCTGAGTGCGACTGTCTGTCAATTCAGTCGCAGATGAATGAGCTGGTCGGCTTTGATGCTGGGGCAGGTCACATGACCTCTCTCCGTGTGTGTGTGTGTGTGTGTGTATGTATGTGTGAGGTAATGGGGAGTGAGATAGAGAGAAATACAGGGATTACTAGAAGGTCGAGAGCTGTCAGATGAGATGGATGCAAGACTTCTCCTTTGGCGCTCAAATCACACACACACACACACACATATATATACATACACTCCGAGGTGGAGGGGTTTGAGTCCCGAGGCGCCAATGCTTCACTTACCACGCACAGACACACACGTGTTTAGAGGTAAACGCACATGTACACTCACTCACAATTAAACAGATGTGTGTGGACATGCACACACACACTTACACACACATACAAAATGCATACATCCTACTGGGCTGCGCTCCAATCAGCAAGATTAATGAACAGGTATCACATTTTACAGTAAAGCAGCATGTGGGGCTCCCCGGGGAACGAATGGCCAGAGTCTGCAATTCCTCAAGTCTGTCTTCAATAATGTAATCGACTTTTAGGTTATGAGATAGTACCGTTAAAGCAATTTGCATAACTTTGTGGCACGGTTGAGTTATGTTCCTTAACAAGACCATCACATGCAAGCTGCTACTTTCCAGAGACAGTGGGCCCTCATGAATACCTTCCGTGTAAATACCGAACTGTTGAGTAGACACATGATGGCGCAATGTGTAAGGAGCTATTTGGTGAAGGAATCTGTGATCCCTTTAAGACGAAGTAATAAAAAAAATAAGTAATAACTATAATAGCCTGAGATAACCTTGAAAAACCCAAAACCAGCTTGGAAAAATCCCAACATTGCTGCCCACTAACAGCTCAGCCTCAACGATGAATTATCAAAGGAATACAAACACAATTTCAGCGAAAGGCTCATTCTGTGGTAAATCTCATGGTCAGAGGAGGTTTAAAATACAATATTTTGGGGTTGTCTGACAATAAATCTGCCCATATTGAAAGAGCGATTTTGGGAAATTAGATCATCTTTGGTTTGATGCAAACTGAGGTCAGTGTAGAAATACCAGAGGCACTCAAGGAGAAACGCTGAGCTATTTCTGTCCTGAAGTTTAATCCAAGTAGTTATGTGACTGATTCTACTGTTTATAACAAGCTAGTGGTTCATTCAGTGGCTCCGTCAAGGGCACTGCTGACATTCTGGATAGCTGGAAAAAAAAGCCGGCTGATCCAAGTGCAGCTGGTGAGGTGGTGGCATGTTTGGCAGAGTGCAAGATGATAACAGTGTGTGCTCGGTGTGAGGTGACGGAGTCTTGTTCCAATACTCCGGGGCTCTGGACGCTCACCAGGGAGACTTGTTACGCTTCCATTTTTCTTTCAGTGTCAAATTCCAAACTGCTGAGGGAATAACCAAACTTGTTGCAGGCGAGGGGAGGAACATATCAGCGGAGACTACAGTAGATGAGTGTTAGTGTAGCAGGTTTCAGTTGATAAAGGCTGGAGTGAGTGTATGATATGTTAAGAGTCAGCAGAGCAATTTCTGTCGGATCCTTTGTTATCAGAGTGTTTGTCTTTGGTCAGGACGAAAGCGGCACAGCTTTTGTGTGTGTAAGCAAACACAGACAGAGTTGTGTGTATTTGTGTGTGCATGTGACTTGTGCAGTCTGGGGTCTATAGCGTGTCTGATAACATGTGAAAGCAAAGGTCACACTATAAAGGCCCGATCAGTGACCCACATACTGAATCAGAGTGCCAAATCTGAGCGGTATCAACCTGAAGTCAACAAAGCCATTAAAAATCAGGCTCAGAAATGTCAGTGGATTTGGAGGATTCAGTATAATCTGATAGCACAGTGTTGCTCTGAAGACAGTTGGACAGAACCACAAAAAAACAAAGTATTCAAACCTGCATTGTTCAGTCTGGTTGAATTGGACTCTGGTTCATTTTCCTCCATGGTACAATTTGTTTCGGTGCAGATCTGAACACAATCGTACTTGAGTACTTGAGTACAAAACAACTGGTCCCAAATGAACTCTGTAGTAGTTTGTTTATGATATGAACACAACACCTCGATCTGACCCAACTATTATGCGTACTCTGCAAGTTTGAGCTAAACAGCTCCAGTAGCCAGGTGCGCTTTGGGGACCTTCTTCCTGTGTTTATGTTTCTGCTCTGGCCCCAAACACAGCTAACACTGAGCGGAGTGAACGTTCTCATGACGTTTTGGTTTGCTTGGATTTTTTTCTATGTGAAAAGAAACATAACCAATGGGAAAAGCAACAAGTTTACCAATTCATCCACTGATTCAGTCCAGAGTAAATGAATTACAGTATAGATATGAAAACCCTCTGAGAGTGTACAGTCATGGCAGCGGCTCTGTGAGGTTGTTACAAGGCACAGCAGCGCTTTCAGCTAAAAGCTCACAATGACAAACATGCTGATTTTTAGTAGGTGTAATTTTTACATTGTTCACCATCTTGATTTGATGTGCTAGCAAACTAACATTTGCAAATATGCACAAAACAGAAAGTACAGCTGAGGCTGGTGGAAATATAATTTGTCTTGGAAGTACTTGGTTATTGGATATTTTAAAATATTGCCCTGATGATGGCGCTAGAACAAAAGTCAGAAAATCACCAGACTAATTACAATTCATCCTGTCGGGTACATGAATGTTTTTACAAAACTTCATATAGTTGAAATATTTCAGCCTGAACCAGAGTAATGGACTGATTTAATGATTTTGCCATCAACAAAATGAAGCTTCTAGCTTGGCTAAAATCACGGCGAGATGGCCATTCTTGCATTGACAACAACCATTTATTTTTCAGGCTAAAATAGAAAATGAGTCAAGAATTGTGACACCCATCAAAGGGAAAACATGGTGTTACTTGTGATGTTTAAATATTTCACACAGTTACGAAATAGAAAAAGAATTTCAGCTTTTGCGTCAGTGACACAGTTGTCACTCAAAAGACAGGAAATAAATTTAAGCTTGAAGGAAATCCTAGGAAATGGCATTGTTTCATTTGGCAATGAAGTCGTAGGTGGAAAATACAGTTGATATACAGGAGGCGGCTCTAGAAATAACAAAAGCCCAAACCAGCATGGTTTCAAAACAATGCACCGCACACTGGACTCCATCAGACTTCCCTTGGCTGATATTCTGAGCTTTTTAATGACGTCCGGTGGCCAGAAAAGAGCAGTGAAGTCAGGTGGGAGCTACAGTCCACAGGAAGATATTGACTTAAGGGACCAAAAGAAAACACCAAAATAAGCAGACAAGCGAGTCAGTAAACAGGAAAATACACAGAGGAAGGCACCTGGCTCAAGTGCACGGTGCCTTCAGGGACTCGGGACACACTCCGGCTCATGCAGTGTTGTTTCCTATTGATTCACAGGGTTTCCTCACTTCTGGATATCCTGTGTGTGTGTATGTGTTTGTGTGGGTGAATCAGTGAATCTGTCATTGTGTCAGCTTGTTTGTTCAACGATATCTATAATTGGCATCATTAATTGCACTTTGGAATTTGCTCCATCTCAATTATGTAGGATGTTACAGTGTGTGGAGGAATGCCATTGTGCTTGCTAATCTTCGTGGATGACCAAGTGATCGCACACAAACACACATGTCCTCCCGGAGCAAACACAGACATTACATGGCTCAATTCCTGCAGCTTGATTAGAGGTGGATATTCTGCTTTTCCACAAATCCCTAATCAGGGATACGTTTTAAGTCAATTAGGAACAGCAGGCTGGAAGCAAATGAGGAAAAATTTAATGAGAAATCTCCGGAAGCATCTGCTGACTGCCTGGTTAACGAGCAACAATCAAGCTTAACGCAGCTATGATAAATATTTCATATAATAACAATGGATCAAATGATTATGTGCAACATGAAAGGAATTGCTCATTGTGATGAACCCTTACCTGCGTCTGCTGCAGTTCCCCTCAGTTCTACAGAGCTTTATAGCATCTTTCAGCTCAAGATTAATGTGGACTTATTGTAGATACTTGAAGACATTTTGTCTCGCATCCTGTGAAAAAGCCTTTTAGATGAAATGTTTTCAAGAATCTACAAGTCCAGTTCTTTACTCAATGCTTTTGGATATTTGCTCATTGCGTTGGTTTTCCCGCCCGCAGCTTTACTGTTGTGTTGCTCTCATAGCATCGTTTTGCAGGCAGCAGTTTTAAAAAAAAGACAACAAAAGAAACGACCTGCCGACCACCAAACAGCAGACAGACAAAGACTGTTGAACATACAGCCAGATATTTCCCTCAGGGGTCATAGAGAGACCAAAAACAGAGCTAATAGGCTTAAACATATATGTAAGTTAATGTAGAACATTGAAAACAAAGCATACATGAACTTAACTGGAGTTCTTTAAATTTCATGTATGGCTGCGGAAATGATGAGAGCTTTGGTTCGACTTATGACTTAAAGTATTGGGCAGCTCGTGTCCGTACATTCAGGAGCTCATAATAGGCTTGTGAAGGGATTAGCGCGGTGCCTAACTTAACCTCCTGACCTCTCAAAATAAGGCTTCTGCACTATTGCGAACAGACAGCAGCTGAAGAAAAAAAAAAAAGCCAGCCACCTCTCAGTTGCAGGGGGCTTTTGCCTTGTCCCCACAAATTCCTCTTTCCGTCTGACACTTGTAAACTTCTCCACCATAGCAGGCTCTGACCCCTTTACAAAAGGAGGACTGCATGTCAAACCCGACCAGTCAAGTTGGCCCATTATATGCACTCTTTGGGGGTTAAGCTGTGCTCCAGCAAACAGTGAAACAGAGCTGAGGCTGCTGTCACAGGCAGCTTTAAGCCCATGAGCCTCTTTTTTGATGCAGATATGGTGTATTTGGAAAGCAGGGGAAGACTTGAGCGGGAAAAGTATTGCCAATTTTGCCTTTTTTTTGCTTGTTAAAATGTAAAACCTCATCATTATCCTGCATGGAAACTGCAATGTTACAAGAAAAAGATAATGAGGAAACTTGGAGACAAACTTATAGTAAGGATTACATCTCAACATTAGTGATGAGTCACTGTTTTATAGAGAAATATAACACCTCTGTTATCTATCTCTGAATAAGGTGAAGACAGAAAATAACAGAATATCCATGTGTTGGATGTTAAATATAAATTTTAAAGCTACAAATCATTCCACCATCCAAAAAATCTGATGTTATATGGCATATACTTTACATTATTAAAAGCTACAATCAAAAATAACAGTTTTATTGGTTAAACTTGTCACTGTAGTCTGAGAGAATAATACGATTTATGTGAAATTCAATCCGTATAATAGCTAGAGGGAATGATTTTTAAAACCTTGCAAGAAGAATAAAAACAAACCTCTGGGCGATGAGACCCTGCTGCTGCAACCCTGTCATATGCAGGACTTTTATGGGTGTCAGCAGTGACCAGTGGAAAAATGGAGCCGCTGCATTCAGCACGCACACTTTGACCTCAGTCGACATATCATCCAGTCTGCTCGTTAGCCCAAACACCTTCTTCTCCCAGCTCTGATGACAAATGCTATTAATAGCACATTTTGGTTGTGTACTCAGATATACCTTTCACTGCACCCTTATCTACAATTTAAAGTGATTAAACTAGCCCCCATTTCCAGCCTCTATCACACTGAACAAATGTTATTTTAGCCTTTAAAAAGCTGCCAAGCCTCAACAAGCCAAGCATATCATTGAATATATCACTGAGAAAGAAACGAACAGGGAATGCATTGTGTCTCCTGATACATTTCATTGATGCTAAAATGATGCATTGAACCGTTGCATTACAGGCTATATGTTAGTGTTATATTTTTACAGAGTCAAGGTGTTTCTGATTAATCATCACTGACTTTGCATGCTGGGCTTAAGCAGTAGAATTGAGCGAATCCTCCATTGTGTATAAACAGTATGTGTGTGCATTAACGCTTGGTTTTCAAATACATAAGTTTGTCTCCAAGTACACAAAGAAAGTGTTACATATTTAATGAGTTATGTGGACCATGTGGACTAATCTATTGTGTAAAATTAAAGTATAACTGTGAGGAAAATGTTACCCTAACATTAAAGCAATTTTGCTTAAAGGATACGGCTAGTGATTTTCTATATTTCTCTTACTGTCAGCAAATCTCATGTGCAGAGCCAAGCAAACAACGAATTGATCTACTTATAAGTATTCTGTGTGTATCCAAAGTCTGATATGTTGCAATCCTCTGTGCTGTAGACCTCCATTGTTGTCCAAAAACTATTAAAAACCTGTCAATGAGCCACACTGCTGCTGAGTGACATGTTCCTCCATAAAGTTTACGGTCATGGTAGTTTGTTTAGAAACAGCTCCAGAGAGTAATAACAGCGATCAGGTTTTCAGTCTCCGGAGAGTAGTTCTGTGTAAGGCAGATGCAGGAACATGATTCTGTTTTCAGTTCATTGCGAACTTGTTGTTCTACATATCACAATCTCTTGACATTTTACTGAATTCTTTGAGAAATTTACAATGTACAATGAGCACAAAGTTGAGTTTTAACAGAATTTGTACAATAACTGAGCTCTAAGGCACAGTGGAATAGAATATATTAGTCTTTGGATACACAAATGATACTTGGAAGTAGGATGAGTTCATTGTTGGTTTGGTTCTGCACATGAGATTTGTTTACTATAAGAAAATATAGGATGTTACAGCCTTATCCTTTAAGTTAAGAAAAAACTGAGGAAAATTTTTCAACCTGGGTCTTATTCTCATAATTGTGGCCATCATGCTAACTTTTGCGGTCACCACCTCTGTCACAGAGACTCAGGGACTCGTGCAAAACAAGTACATAGTGACGAGCCATGTGAGCCTCCTGAAGCTTATCAATTAACTTCACATAAATAATTTCAAACGCTTGTCTAAATCCAACTGAAAGTAAACAGTCTATGCAGTCCCTGATTGATTTCCAGGCTCAGAATCACTACAGTTTTAAAACTAGGTTGTAAAATACTGTTAAATTCTTCTATTAAATAAGTGCAACAGCAAATTCATTGAGGTTGAAATGAAAGTGAAAGTGACTCATATCATATGTCGCAATTTACGAGACAAATTCCCAAAGTCAGTATGTGCCCATAAATATTTTTGTTGCTGTTGAAATTATACAAATTACACATAATTTACTTCAATACTACCAAATTGTGTACTTTCTTTATGATTACTGTCACAATGGCCTTTTGAGTGTACTGAGCTGAGGATCTGAGCCGCTTATCTACAAGGCTAGTCCTTCTAAACTGAACTAAAACAACACCAACCATCACCAAACCAAATGGTCAAACCAGGTGACCAGTGAGGAGCAGCTCTCTGTGGATCCATAACCTCAGTCCTGACTGTTGATTCATTATCTCAACCTGTAGTCTCTTAACAGTGCAGCAAAAATAAGCAGGACGTCTTGGCAAAACAAAAGCATGGCACTCATAAATCTATCAGAGGCCCCTCTGAGATCCTCCAGACCATCAGTGCATCTCAGCAGCGTGGCACCTTCAGGGTTTGGGGGTCATAGAGGAAAGGGAAAGACATGACACGCCGTCACAGCGGGGAATCTGAACTCACGCTGAGCTGCTGCAACCCATCATGGAGAATTTCCTGATTGTGTGTCTAACCTTTCAGCAATTTTGGCGACGGCCTGCAGTGCATAACATGCTTCTTGCCCTGGGAATCATGTTACAGACAGTGCAGTTCAAAGTGAAGGAAAGATATGTTCTCACAGAAAGCGATAACATTTTATTCTAAATGACCCATGACCTTACAAGTCAACTTGGTTCATCTTGCATAAAGGGACAGACCTGTGTCTTTGGATTAGGATAAGTCTATACAAGGGAACCGTTTTCAGGAATTAGCCTTGTCCTGAGCTTTGCAGAAGTGTCAAAGTGTTCATAAGACAGGCTTATGAGTCTGGTTGGACTTGTAACATAAACCTGTTCCAGATACACAGAACCAGGTGTCTCTGGAGCTGTTACAGCCATTTAAACCCTGTTGCAGCTTTTTATATGATGGTGTGATGACCAGCAGTTAAACAGGTAGTGAGTCCTATGTGTTTGTCATATTGAATGACCAGTTCGACAGATTTAAATGCTCATAGCTTCCCTCTTTATGAGTCCATTACAGGTTTGATACTTCACATTACATCAACAGACTGCTCTTTAATATTTGACTTTTTCTTTCCCTGTGCAAGTTATGATCAGATGTAAAGTAGCAGCCTTTGTAGCTCAGATAAAATACTAGCTGTGATGTGGAGCTTACGGAAAGTGCCATCAAATATCAAAGTGAAATACAGCTGGGTATCATCTGGCTGTCATCATCACAGATGCTCATAAGCATATTGACAAGGTCAAAGCAGAGAGCTGCACAGTCCTGTTAAAGATACAGATGATAGAACCAGTTGGTTTCTGTGTTTGACTGTTTATCAAACAGCCTCCAGGACTTTTCTCCTGACCTCTGGAGTGTCTGTTTTTGCAGCATGTCTCTTACAAACGCAGCAGCCACTAAACCACCAGGGCACTCCAGGACCTCACAAATTTTATGATACATGGTACAAAAACCTTGAAATCTAATAATGCCCAGAACGTTTTCTTCAGCTTAACTCCTCCAAAAAGGAAATCCTCATTATGGGCCCTGATCACACTTATGGCCAAGTTCTGTCTGCTCTTGGCAGCATGTGGACCCCCTACTAAGAACCTCGGAGTTATTCTAAACCAGAACCTCAGTCTTGAGTCCCATGATAAAAGGCTAGTCCTTAAGTCATGTTTATTTCCACTTGAGAAATATCTCTAGAATGAGATCTTTTATTACTTTTATTACTTGTAATACTCTTTTATTACTGGGATCTTCAAAGAGTGATTCATGCCTTTATCAGTTCTCGTCTGGATTATAGTAATGCTGTGTTTACATGCCTCAGCTAAAACATGACTGCACAGCTTCAGTCAAACGCAGCCGCCAGACTTTTAACCAAGTCACGAAAGCATGATCATATCTCCCGTATTCTACCTTCCCTTCACTGGGTGCCTGTCCATTTTAGAATTGATTTTAAAATTTTAGTCTTGACATTTAAGGCCCTGTATGGTATGATGTGGCGCCGAACTACCTGGCTTAGCTTCTAAATCATTATTCACCAGACCGTAGCTCGAGATCCTCTGATAAGTCCCTATCAGCTGTTCCTCGGTCAAGGCTGAAGACCAAGGGTGACGGAGCTTTACCTGAGGAACTTAGACTAGAAAATTCACTGCCTTCTTTTAAATCATCTCTTAAGACTTTTACTATATGGCTCTGGTACTTACTTTATCTGTTACTTTTATGTTACTTCTATCCATTACTTTATCTTTATTTTTAGACTGTTTTATTTGTCGTTTTGTTTGTTGACTGTGACTTTGAATGTGATTGTTTTCCTGTTTGTGAAGCACTTTGTAACGGTACTTTTGAAAGGTGCTATATAAACAAAGTTATTAATAATTTTATTATAACTTTCCACCACTGGGACAAAAGAAATCAGACACTGATGCCAACAATAATGATGTACAACTTGAGTCATGGTTAAGAGTTAAATTAGACACAAACTAGACGTGTCTGACCACATCTAAAGACCACATCCTGAATGGAAACTCAAAGGTTGGATGAGATGCCTTTTGTAACCTCTCCATTACGATGCCTCCCTGATCTCTCTGCAAGGATGCAGTGTCTTCTGTGTTTTCTTTATTAGTTAGTTATTATTTAGTTTTGCTGCAATTAATCATACAAATAGCATAAGGGCACACACTTTCAGGCCAGTGTTTTCTTCAATAAAATGAAAACTATGATGCAAAGTATTTGTTGATGACACTTTTTTCACAATCAAAATATAACATTTTTAATCAACTAATAAAATTAAACAATAATCTGAAAGACAGACAAATGGACAAATCAACCAATTACTGTTTTAATGTAAACGACCTGTGTGCATCTATAGCATCACACACTGGCATATTAGTGAAACATTATCATCCGGTGCCCAAATACATGTCTTATTTAGAAGTTGATTAGCCGATTCACGTGTTGCACTATTGTTAATAAGAAGCATTTTTCATTCAGTGATATTATGTGTCAGTTAGATTATCTAATGTTAGTGGTTCTTGGAGAAAAAAAAGATTTATAGACTATATTCATCTATAATTCACTGAGAATTAGTCAAGAAGCTGCTACAAAACAAACAAACTGCAAAAAAATGTTGGCCACATTGAAAATAGCTGGAAATAAATCTATTTCCTCATTCATCACACTGACTTCTATCTCCTCATGTTCCACTACTATCTCAATGATTGTGCAACTTACTTTGTAACTTTTCATGTATTACCTTTATTTCCTGTCATGGGAATAGTTTAACATTTTGGGAAATAGGCTTTCCTGCCAAGAGTTAGAGGAATGATTGATACGACTGTCATGTCTGTACAGTAAATATAGAAGCCAGCAGTTGCTTAGTTTAGTGTAGAATAAAAATTCAAAACAGAGAAATTCTAGCTTCGCTCTGTCCAAAGGTAACAAAATCTGCATATGTTAATGTTAATCAGTGAGTTTTAAAGGTGCTTGACCTTTAAAACTCACTGATTAACATTTAGTTCAAACATCAAAGTGTAAAAACAAGTTGTGGCTTTATGGGGCGTCTCTTTCGCTGTACTGCTTGTCAAAGTGGTAGATTGAATGTTTGTGTTGGCAAACTTAACCGACACATAATGTTTTCATGGAGTCAATAAATAACCAAAATCAATCATGCTCCTCTCTTTACACAACAACTTTTTGACCTTTGTCTCTGCCGTACATCCCAGTCAAAACAAGGAAAACAGGCAACACAGTGGATATTAAGTCTACAGGTGCTTAATATCAGTGATGGAGAGCCTGTTTTCATTAAACAATAGCTGCATTCTTGGCTTTCCGGATGGATGTGGATGCTTCGTCCAGGTTGACATTCTTCACTGTTTCCTCGACGCATGCTGCGCTAGCTTGAGAGCCATGAGCAGCCCGCATATTTTCCAGGCGGTACATCCTCAGCGCTGATCGAACTGGGATTCCAACGGCTTATAGGCAGCAGGTGTGAGGCCGAGGCGGACTTTCCAAGGATGTTAAGTCAATGGAAGACTCATTAATGTCCTTCCCCTACCTCTGCAAACAAAAGGATTGGAATGCAGGAGGATGCCTGTCGACATGCCACAGATGGAGGAGATACGGTCCTCTGAATAGGATCCTGATCACTGGTCAAAGATAGTGTACACACTGGGGGCTCGCTGGGACTTTTTCTGCCGGGGCTGAATAAAAATAATAACTTCAAACCGCAGGAATAACACCGCTCAACAGGGCTTGAGGGATTGAATGTTTGTCCCAAACAGATAATGCAATAATTTAAAGCCATCCGGTCGTAACTGTTTCTCAATTTGACAATGCGGTGAAGCAAAAATTCATTTAATCAGTGAAAAGGATTTGAGGAAGGATGTATTTGTTTATAAATTGGTTAAACTTCAAAAGAACAAAGAACGGTCAGCAGAGAAGGGAACATGTTACCACTTTCTGTGTCTGCCGTCTGACTCAAACCACATTTTAAATATCGCCATGGTGATTGCTGGAGATGGGCTTGAGAGCTGAAATTGCACATAATTGCTCTATCTCAGCTTGAGTGAATTCTCAGAGGGCTTAAAGTGCAGGGAACAAACAATGATGCTCTTAAATAGCAACAAGGACAGAAAAAAAAAGGCGTTTTCAACAAGCAACATGTGAGTTCTTAAAAAACAATTATTTGATTTATGATTTTGTCTCTATTCATAAAAAACAGAATTGTTGATTTGCGGGATTGTACTGTCTGTTTGTTTACTTTCTTGTTCTGTTTTCTCTGTCTGTACATGTTACAGACCTGATAAGAGCAAATGAAGACATGAATATTTCTGTTCTTATCAGATGTTTGATGAAGCAGAATACTGTATTTGTCTACGCTTGACAAACATACAGACAGACTCTCTACGTTTCTTTTTGGCAGTCTGTGCTGATTATTGTCGGAGTGGCAAACCATAAAAATTCAGTGTTCAGTTAAACCCATTGACAGTTGCTTCCTGAACACAAGCTGCCTGTACTGTATGTTACCTGCCCAGAGTGAAATGGCAGAGGAATAATCAACAGAACATTTAATAAACCAAGAGACTGAGATATCTTTCTCAGTAACAGCAGACAAAAAGAAACAAAAGTTAAAAGATGAATAAATGACTTCATTGGGATCTCCATGTTGCTGTTTCTGCAGGATGAACAGCACAAATACAAATAATGGCTAAAAGTCGTATCATATCAAGAATACGTTGCTTTAATTAGGAAAAATATCGGTGTCTGTGATACAGCAGCCCATTAGTGTGCAGAAAAGCTGCAAAATTGGTTGTTTGTTCAAATTCAAGCTTAAGACAACCAACAGTAACATTTCTCTGACACTCAACCTCTTGCTATCGTGCAAATAACGACTTGTAGCAAAGGTGGAAGCAGTGTGATGTTGTTATTCTGCAAAACCTCTCTGAGGGGAGGTTAGAGTGTCACAAAGCGTGTGACTTCAATTCCAGAGACTGCAGTTCGTGTCTGGTCTTCTACCAAATGTAATCTTTGGTCTCTTTTAATCATGACAACAATCTTTCCCTTACTTTAATCAAATGGTTTTAGTTGCCTCAACTCAACCAGAACTTAACCACAAAGGTGGCAGTGAGTCATTTCTTGAATGGTGATTATTTACAACACTCATTTACCTCCCTGATGCATTGTCTTTATTACCGTCTGTTCTAAAAGAAATACTGTTGACTGAAAAAATAGCAGAGGAAAGGCCTACTAAAACAACTAATGTAACATCTATGAATAATAAGCACTGATCTCCAAACTAAGGAAAAAAACTTAAAAACAGAAAGTAAGGCTGAGTCACTCATGGTCAGTCTAGATAAGTGACAGCAAACTTTTATCTTGGTAATAAAATTATTCCTGATTACGTAAACACACTCAAATAAATGACATGGAGGCTCTGAACTCAAGTGATTATTTACTTAACATTTGCTATGTGGATTCAAATATAAACCTGACAATAAATACTGCAAACATATTAGCAGTTCCATTTCAGTGGTGTCTTGACACTGAGTATTTCTGCAGCTACTGTTTGAGAACAAACATCAACCTTTAGACTGGTCACCATGGCCACTGGAGTGGCCTCAGCTGGCTTGTCAAGGTGTTTTAATGGGGCTTGTTGATGGATGACTCCATTACTGTACCACAGCATGCTGTGTCACCTCCAGCTGCACACAGTAGTGGCACGCTTTCCCCTTTCCCCATCCGAGGATGTTGTCATATTGTTTGGACGGGAGGAAATAAATATGTTTAAAAGCAACAAACAAACAAAAAAAAATATCTCCTGCAGAAATACTTCCTGACGATAAGAGAGTCAGCTTGATTACAGCGAGCGACCGGGAGATGAGGCAAGTGTTGACCGCAGTGATGACGGGGACTACATCCTGTTGGAGATGGCCTGACTGTAACACTCTGCCCTGAGGATGCAGACTGCAGAAACCAGGCAGAAAAAGAAAAAGGGGGTCAGGCAGCTGTTCTTTCATTTGACTGAATCGCTGAAGCAGAGCAGCGGTGAGGTGAAAAAAGAAGAGTAGAATCGACTTAGGTAAAGCCGCCACAACAAACAAAGTATGGCCCAGATCAAGGTGCTCCCCCATCGTCATCCTGCACGCTATCTTCTGAACCACATTAGTCAAGCTTGAAAAGACCCCCCTCCCCACCCCTCCACAAGACCACTGAAGATGGACGAGCAGCAGGGAGGGAGATGAAATGCAGGTAAAGAAGAAGAAAAAAAAAGAAAACAGACAGAAAGTTAGAACTTTTCTATTCTGTTTGAGACAAAGGCCAAGACTTTTTGTCTGCATGGAGCCACATGGGTTCACTCACTAATAAATCCCAGGTGTTCATGTCTGTGAGGTGTTAAATCTGAAGGGTCTTGCCCTCTCTGGCCTCGGGGCAGCGCTGAGCTGTGCGGGATGGAGGACTCGAGAGACCTGACCACACTGTCACACAAGATCAGATGTTGCATTTATTCTGTTGCTTGAAATTCAAAGCACGAGGCTCATTTGTTCTACTAAAAGACACTTTGAACAGAGAGTTGGTACACAAGGTGCCGGCCTTTGACGGGAAATTCAGTGTGTTTGTGTGTGTGTGTGTGTTTCTGTGTGTGTGTGTGCCCATGAAAATGCTAAGGGGCATTCACTCTCAGATTGATACAGCTCCACAGCTCCTACCATCAGGGGTCCTCTGAAATGGGGTGATAAAAAATTTACCACTTTACAATAAATTTTTCACTGACAAAAAAACTTGGACTGTGCCAGTTAGTTGGGTCGAGCAAAGGAGAAGATGGTTCAGGTCAAGAGAATTTAGAAAACCTCATAAAGTCCCCAGATTTGTAAAAGCTTAATTGAATATAATCTGCCACCTAAATTGTTCCAGTCATGCATAAACTTTTATCTTACCTTGACTGATTAAAGAGCTCCTCCTGCATTTATATGTTGCCGTTTTTAGAGTGAGAACAAAACAGAACATGACTGGAGGGAGCAAATATTATTCAACTTCCTGATTAGATCTGCAGTGAACCAGGATATGAATCTTGAGTGAATGTGGTCAGGAGACTCCTAAATTACCTTTCTGCTCAACTCTGAGGCCTACAATAATACACTCTTAATTCATTCCTTTAGGCTAATTCAACAATGCACGAAAAAATGTAAATTAAGATGTGAAGCCAATTTCCTTTTTCAATTATGCCTTTCATTTTGCCTTATGTGTGTTTGTTGCGTTTCCCATAAAACTGCAGCTGCGATCTAAACAACAATCAAACAAAAATAAAGCAAATGTATTTCCGCAATTGCAGGGCAGGAAATTTGCTACAGACTACAAACTGTTTAAATTTCAGGGCAATGGAATGAATCGTTTACATTTACAGTTTGTAAGTCGTGTATAGGCTATTTGTTGCAGACAGAAACGTGAGAAACTGAGCCCTAAGCCGCAGCTGAACCCCACTGAGCTGTCGGGCACCTGTTTTTCTGCAAAAGCCAGCGAGCTTTTGCACCTCACAATAACACCTTCCCATCCCCCGACACTGAAATCTTGACCTCAGGGGATTCAGACTCCTCTTATCACAAGTCCATGGATCCTCTGTCCTGGATTATTCCCATCCTGCGCAGTGACTAGTGGGTGCCAGCAGGCCACGACAGCCGACACAGATGGGAGTCCCGGCCTGTGATGGCTTCCATATGTCACATTGCTCTTGTGGTCTGTACATTTTTTTTAATGTTTTTCTTTCCATCTCTCATCTCTTTCTCTGTTTTGCTCTTTAAAATGGCCTGGGCAGGGAGGGAGAGGTGAGCGCTGTCGAGGTTGGAGAGGGTCAAACGTGATGCCCATTAATACGTTTCAGCACAAAGCAAGGATTCAGTCTCAGCTTGAAGTCTACCTTGCGCTGAATGATTGTTGCAAGGTTAAAGACTCCTAGGTTAAAGCGACCACATTTTACTAGCAAAAAGCCGGCAGGAGATAATTTGTACGTTTTTGGAGTGCCCTCAGTGTCCACTGGAGGCTTGGAATTGGACCCATGTTGAGATTTCCCACCATAACTCCTTCCTCCATTAACTGTCACAGACTCAAGACGTCTTTAAACCACCCCGGGGACGCTGTGACACGGCTCTTGTTGTTGTATGGTAAATATGAACCAATCGGAAGCTGAGAAGCTCACTTTGACATTGCAACACTGGGAGGTTTTCTCGTCTTGACTGACACACGAGAACACTAATATTCCCTGTCTGATTATAATCCCTGTAGTCGACCTCATTAGCCAGGCATCCGCATTGAACCCTGGCTGAGTAGGGTCCAGGAGCTCAGCTGTCAGTCAACACCTTTTTCTTCAAACAAAGGGCATCAGGGAGAAATAATCCAGCTCTCTCTCTCTGGAGCTTATGAACTGCCTGTTTTGGGATTTGTGCAGATTTATGCATGCAAGCATGCACGCACTTATGACACGTTACCTTGGTGTCTTAATGTTTTGGGACAAAATCAAACAGAAAAGCTTAACATGCATATGAGAAGGAAATAATGGGAAACAATATATGCCCCTGGAGCTAAAAATCTAGTTTTTCTCAAATTATTTTCAGTTTCTTTATCATCGACACCTTGAATATGGTCCAGGTCTTTACTGGAATAATTCAAAACCAAAACCCTCAACAGTTTTCTCTCTAAATCTCTCCTATGAGGCGTCACACAAAGTAATTCATTGTATATAAAGTGCACATGTTAACGCAAGTTAACACTTTCACATCCTCGAAGAATGCAATAAAGCCTCCACTTTCCATACTAAAAGAATTAGCTGAATTCCATGAGGTTCAGGTTCTGGACAAAGGTTGGATTGAGGCTCTCTCGTGAACTTTAGGCTGTTTTTGTAGATGTCTCTCCATTCATCCCTACTTTGATTCACCACGTCAACCCAAAACATCAGCATTTAAAGAAACGTGATTTTAGAGCCCCTCTTTCTACAACATGCAGTGAAATAACAACCTATAAAATGACACTGGCTACAGGCAGTCTGCCGCTTCAAAACACAGAGCTGCCAAGGTGATTTACGGCATGCTCACTTTTCCGGAGGGTGACAGCAGAGACAGAGAGGAAGAGTGATTTGGGCCTTTGTGGGGTCCTCTCATAAAAGGTTGAGCGATGAGACCCCACTGCTCTCATAACATTCCTTTGTTGTTTGGGTAACATACCCAAACAGAAAATGATACGCCATTTATGGCATTTGCCGTGTCACCAAACACTGACACCGCTTTCCATCCTTTCTCGTCTTTATAAAAGAGAGGCGAAGTGACTTTTCATAGGAAATTCACACCGACAGACAGACAGCTTTCAGCTGAAATGCAGAGAGAGAACACTTTTTGACCTAAACAATAAACATTTGCACTAATTCAATAATCTCCCTTTTCTGCATTCTGTCTGCATTTAGTAACTTTATAGCTCAGCAATGTGGAGCAAATTGTGACTGTGCCAGTCCTTTTCCTTTGAGTTGAGAGAGTGCCACAGACATGAAAAACAGACAGACGATAGACAGATGGGCAGTCTGAGTGTAAGAGAGCTTTTTTTATATATCTGTGTGTAGCCTGAACCGAACCCATTCTGCCCCTACAAACAGGCATGGGAGGCCGTCACACATTGCTATGTTAATATGAAATGCTGCAATGCCAATAATGTGGCGTGGTGGGCTGCTCCTTACTCCCTCATGCCTGTGCATTCAACATAGCTCTGCTGGACCGCCGCCTGGGAAACAGATGGCAGAGACTAACACTGTCACCCACCCTGAACACTGACATCCTGGGCCAGGCCTCCGCCATGCACTTTGCTATCTGTCTGTTTGTATCGCCTCTGAAATCCCCCCCTTATCCTCACAGAGCCATCACCAGATTAGGAGATATACATGAGTGAAACTGACTGGACAGCTGAGCCTCATTAGCCAAACATACGCTTCCATTTTACGATGAGTTCGTTTGGTCTCAGTTGTTTAAGTGGGCCGGACTGGTCTGCTGGGTGGGTGTCGTTTTGGGTTTAGGGCAATGGGACAGATGACCAGTGAGCCAGTCCCCATGTGAACTCTTCAGAAGCTGGAAGAAGACGACAGAGGTCTCCTTATTCGCTGTCTGGATTTAAACAATTAGAAAATTAACTAGTTAAGAGGGATCAATCAGTCCTAAGATTAAGACCAAATGGAAATGCTGAAATACTTTAGATTAGAAAAAGATTACAAAGGAACATGTTCTAATAGAGATTTATAGACAAATAAACCTCCTTACACCAAAGCTGACATTTGAAAATGAAGATACGGTTTAGGGAGAAGTTGCCCAAAGCAATAGCAAAGCCTGTGGATTGTATCATATATAGTAAAATAAATGTATTTTATACATAATATATTGCATTATTATCAATAATAGATTTAACACATGTTAGATTTATTATATTGCAATTAGCAGTATTAAACAGTATATTCTTAAATATTAAAAATGGATCAAATGAGTATGTGTGATGTGGAAGTGGTCACTTGTAGAAGTGAATAGAGAATTATCATCTGACTGTGGAGTTCCCAGCAGCTCTATGGATCATTTTAGCATCTTTCAGCTCATTGTTTTAGTGTTACGTACAACTTTACTGTTTTGGTTCACTCCCATTGCTCTTATCAGCTTCATTGTCAGCCACAGCAGGCCAGCTGTTTTCACTGGATATGATTTGATAAACCAACTGTGTGCTACCCGCCCAGCACCAAATAGCAAAAACATCAGTGAACAGAGCTGAAAGGATAATTAATACTGGACTTCATACATTCCTCAGGTAGCCTGACACACGACTTAAAATGAATGCTTGTGTTGCTCTGTATCTGCTGGATGGCTGACACGTTTACCATAACAACTTTATGAGGTGATAAAATGTCAATGTTGTGTTTATAGCTCGTCTCTGCTGCTTTCACAGAGCTAAAAAAAATCAAGTCATTTAGGTTTAATGTAGTATTTTATGAAAAGAAAAGAAGAATTTTAAGAAACAGACATTAAAATGAATTTGTGTGTCCCATTGTTGCATCTCTGTATCACTTCTCATACTAGGATTTCTGAGTTCCCTGACTCAATAGTCCACTGACTCAGTTTCTGATTGGCCTCTTTTCAGGTGAAAATAGTCAAATCATTCATAAATAATGTGGGTAAGACAAACTTCTCCACTCTAAACCTTTCTCACAGTACGAGTTGCAGACTTTATGCTTCATATGGTTTTTGAAAACTATATATTCAACACCACCTAACGTTTCATGAATAGCTTTAATTTAAACTGTGAACTATATAAATATCAAATTATAATCTAAAGCTATATTTGCAACTTTGCCTAATGTGACCACAAACTTTGACATAGAATATAGGAGCAGAAAGTCTTTAAATCACCGCAGACATGTGAGCAAATGCAAACACCAATCAGATGACCGACAAGGAGAAACAACACAGACTTTAACCAAAGTCACAAAGACAGTTTCTCTGTCAGATTTTCATCAGAGAGGTTTCGGGAAACGTTCTCTCCTGAATGTGAAGCTCGTTCCTGTTCAAAGACTTTTCAGCAGCATGGGTCCTTTTTAATATCAGCCTGCTAGTCCTCTCCTCGCCCCCCCCACCAGCACCTCTAATCTGGTTGGCAGGAAGTGATTTGACTCAGTGAAAAGCAGAGCATCTGAAAATCTAATAGATTGGGACATGAAGAGCCGCCCCGGCTATTTGACCCTGTATGTTCATGCTGGTTTTTAGAGTGGGAGATGGTGACAGCAGGTGTTTCGCCTCCTGGCTCTCTTGATGTCCAATGGCAGCACTCTCATCTGCCTCCTATGTCTGATTTCTGCCTGACGCCACAGAGGCTGACCATTTGAAGTGGAAAGTGACAGGGATTTGTCCTGGAGAGGTTTTCTTAGCAGGAAAGCATCTATGTAAGATTCATGAAGGGATGATTGTAATTTATTAGAACTTGAGTTTAACTTTAGCAGTTTTGGCCATGTCGACAATCAGACAGGTTGTTTATTTGAAGGTGAAAACTAAAGTGGAAGTACCTTAAATGTCAGTGATTGTCCCTTATTGCACAGGGAAATTCTTACTTTTATGAGATTTGCGCTACTTTCAGGTCTCAGCAATTATATTTATATGTCATCATTCATAGGAATATTTGTCAAAATTACAAAATTATTAAGACCCAAGCTTGTAATAAACCAGAGTTTGTAATTTACCCATCAGTTTCTTCCATTCACAAAAAGGATGATACACGATCCTCAGTGCTGTGAATGGAACTACTTTCCACCAAAGAAATAGTCAATAAAAACTGTTAACAGTGAGGTCTGAACATTGTTTTCTCTATCCAACTCAAGGTCCACTTGGTAGTTCGTCCCGAAGCTTTTGATCGAGTTGTATGGTCTTTATTAGAGGACGGAAATGTCATGGCAATGAATGTATTGACATGCAAGCTCAGTAGCTGTTACAACAGTTAATTACAGTTGCTTAAACCAACATGGACGTTTGAATCCTCCGGGAACAAGCTAGTAAGTGGAGTTGGGACTCTTATGACAAGCCACTTTTTCAAGAATGCAGCTCGTTGCCTTTGAATTTTTTAAAAGGTCATTTTTAAAAGCTTTGAGCAGCGCATAATAAATTCCTTTAACCTCCATTGTATTGACTTGAGGAAAAAAGTCTAAGACACAAATATCTAAAAACCTCAGCAAAATAGAACAAAAACAATCCGGATGAATAGATACTGATTGGGTTAAGCAGGAACATTTGTTTTTTATGATTTTGGTTATGAAATGAGGAATTTTCCAAGAGTCACTCGCTCCACTTTTGCTTAAAACCAGACAACGCACACTCATAATTATATAAAAATATGAACCCCTGTTGCCGGCCAAGTGAGTCATATTCCACCAGTTAAAATAAACAAAAATATTTCTGACAACACTCACATGTGTCAAACGCCAAATACCTCTTCAGTAAGTTTCCTCTGGTGTGTTTATATGTATGTATTAACACCTCTGAATTTGAAGAGGAAAAAGGAGTGTGACATGTCGTCTCATGTAGGTGACTCATATTCATAGCTGCCGCATTCACTTCTCAGTTAGTGTTTGAACCTTTTCAGACTTGCTCATAGTGCAAAATGTCAGAATTCTCCAGTGACGTTCTCGGTGTTTCATTTTCCTCTGGACCTTGACTGGAGTCCCTGCAGTGTCTTATATCTCTTGCTTCCCCAGATTCTGTGTAAACTGTCATGCCACCGTTGAGGCCGCCTCACCTGAAAACCATCACTGCTCAGACCACCAAAGGTGCCCTTGACACTAAAAATATTTTTTCCTGTACATAAAAAAAATCAGGCGAGTGTTGGGTCAGAGGTAGTTTTTAGAGGAATCTTCTCTGCCTCTGTGGCAGGAAGTCAGTATCCATTTTTCCACAGGTGGCTCCACATCTGGAAGCTCCAGCTGCAAGAGAGCGAGGATCCGGAGGGCCAGATGGATAGATGCACTGTGGCTGGTGGAAGTCCTCATTACCCGTCCACATCCTTCTAGAGGAGCTTGCCCATTGAGGCCATTAATCTTTGGCTGTTTCTGGGGTCGTATGTCACTTCTAGTCCATCACTCTCTCGTCTACCACGCCATCTCCACACACACACACACACACACACAAATGCACACACACACAAAATGTCTGGCGGGCCCTGAGAGACAGACTTGTTGTGATGGTTCTGAGTTAGCCATGCGTGAGGAGCCAATAGGATGTTTTCATCACCGGGAGGGGTGCACTGACAACAGACAGAGTGGTAACCTCAACAGGTCAGTCATCTCACCTGCTGTGTCTTTTCATATCAGGATCTTGAATGCGTAAAAAACTCTGGAGAGATATATATTTTTAAAGCCTATATTCTCACTGTATATTACAACCTGGATTGCAGCAAGAATTTTATTTATAACTTGCAGACACCCAAGAAAAATCTCTCAATTTACTTCACTCCTTTAACCTCATAAAAGCAAAGATACTCATCCCAATTTATTCCCACAAAAACATGGGAATCATAGACCTTTCTGCTGCAGGGAAGGTAAACATCAGTTTGAACCTTTTAAGAGAGAGAGAGAGAGTGTAACATACACTGCATGATGACAAAAGATTCATCAAATTGTCACCAAATCATGTGGGAGTGAAAAACTACAGCCCTGCATTGTGAGAAGAGCGGATGTGGACTGAAGATAAATGAGCAAGAATCCAAACAGGGGAAAGTTTGTCATCCTTCCCACAAATAGCTCAGATTCACTGCTTTTTCAAGATAGCATTGCTTACATGAAACTTTACCTGCTAATTAATCAATCGTATATGCCAATGACAGAAGTAAAGGCTGAAATTTGGATGTAACATGAATGGATGAACTTTTTACCTAATTAATATTTACGGGACAAAATACAAAATTTAGTGTTCATACATTGTTTTATTAGCAAGATAAATGTCCAGCTTGGTCTACAAATAGGTTTCTGACAAGTTTCTGACATACTTTGTGCTGCCTGCGGACTTTGGATATATTCTCTGCTGCAGTTTGGTTGATATGATAGTTAGACTACTTTAGTGTCTGTAATTGTTTTGCATTTTGATTTGAATGTCTTTATTTTCTCCAGGTCATTTCTTATTTTGTCATGGCACAACATACAGTGGATTTGTCTTTATTTACTGTAAAAATCATACAAATGTAGCATCAACATAATTACCACATTAAAGGTACAGTATGTAGGATTTGTTGGTTGCTGTTTGTAAACACACAGCATTCAAAGTTGGCCCCTCCTCCCTGGCTCAATGAGTGAGCGAGAGAGGGAGAGCAGCAGTGGTCGAGTGAGCTAGAGAGTAAATGAGGAGAGGGAGCTGGTAAGAACAAAGCTGTGATGTTTCACAGCGGTTACGTTCTAAAGCACAAATAAACACACCCACACCTCCACACAACTCTGCAGGAAGGTGCCGCATTGCAGGATTTTGTGTGAATGCAGAGTTTCATCCTGTCCACTTTGGCTTCTCTGCTCTGCGTGTGTAGCTCAGCTCCACCTTCGGTCAAACAGACACACAGACCTACAGCTCTTTATACATCCATGACGCAGAGACAGAGCAGAGGAGAAAGACAGAAACAGTGATGTTCCCTGGTTGCTAAGTTACGGGTACCGACTTTGGCTGGGGGCTACACATCCACTGTCCAAAGGTTGGTGCCCAGAAACATCAGAACACAGCAAAATAATAAGAAAATACAGGCAGAGAGCAGAGTCTCTGTAAATACATACACCACCACACACTTCTAGTGGGCCATAAAAGATGACTGAGGGGGATTATTTTTGTATGAGTCTATACATTATTTTTTAGGAAAATCCTGCATAGTAAGCCTTTAAGTAAATATGAAATTGAATAGATTTCATAAGCTATCACCTTTATGTAGCATACAGCCTAATATTTTGGGAGGATAATGAAGTATAAATGTATGTACTACCACTTAATATACACACATCTGGTTAGCGTGTCCTGAATTATAGTGGCCTGATAGGTGGGCAACACCCAGTACTGGAAAACTCAAAATACTTAATACATTTTGAAGTCCTGACTTGAGTATACTGAGACAACTCAAACTTCCCAGCATTATTTGAGAGGTAAATCTGCCACTGTTATCACTGCAAACTGTTGACAGGCAGCAACTAAGGGGAGGGGGGGGTTTAGTGAACTATCAGTTACGGTGGTAGCAGCACTGTATCTGATGTTTTTTGACCAGATTTGTCAGAAAAATAGAATTACTCTATTGCCGTGTTATTAATTACACCACTGTAGTACAACCATAGAGAGCAGACTACATTATATGATCCTGTCATCCATTTTTAACCAGTTATTGTACAGCATACATCAGTTCTCCAGCAGAAACAATCTGTCCCTGGGGGTTTTGAAAGCCCAGGACACAGCAAAGTAGTGATGAGTGAACCAGCTGTCCTCTCTGCCTCTTAAGCCTCATGTGGAAGTGCACACACGCACAGCTACCTCTCATCTGCCTTTTCTGCTTCCCTGATCTCCCACTTGTTTAATGTGTGTCTTCTTGGAGGGAACAGAGTAATCTTACTTCAATGTCATACGTGGCACATCCACTCTTATCCATCTACCCTCCCAAGTGTACAAGCTCCTGTCTTGGGAAACACGATATCACGTCAAAACAGTAGAAGAGCAGAAATAAGTTATGGACTGAAAGTGCCTGGGATCCCTTGAAAGTGCTCAGTGACACAAAAAAACATGATGGTCCTGTGCTTTCTTTTACAACAAGCAGCTGCACTTGGCCCGTGAACCTCTGGGATAATTGGTTTTGTTTGCAGGGGATGAATCTTTTTTTCATCCCATTTTTCATCACAGCTGTGGTTTAAAGTCTCACTACCACAAGGTCACTCCTACATGTTGCAAACACATGAAGTGTTTCAAAGACGGGAAGTATTATCTCAGATTCCTTACTTTTGGCCCAACACCGCAGCATGCAGTTATCTGCACGTACTCTATGAGTGAAATCTTACACCGATCTCCAGCTGTTCTTACTACTGCACACAGCAAAGTACTCTTAAGTCAAAGTGAAACTTTAATTCTTTTCACTTTTTGTGTGAGGAAATAAAGCTACTGTTGTACTATTGTGCACATTGCTCCTTTCTTGAGAAAGAGGATGAAATTGGTTTTGGACATATTAGTGAAAACAGTCGCTAGGTTTTGCAAATCTTAACCGAATATCCAGAATATCAGCAAAAGCAATTCTGCATTTCCATCAACTGCCGTTTTGCGAATATTTGGAGTTGGTTCATCAAGAAAAACAGCTGATGGCACTATTTTTCCACTTGGAACCATTAAACCAAGAAGAAGCAGGTGACTACAAACAAGATGATTAAAAGAATGACAGTCAAACCTCAAACTGTGAAAAATAATGTAGAAAACATGATGGAAATATGACATTTCTGTTTGTTTCATGTATTAATTAGAGGACGTAAGTGGACATTTAAGTGACCTGCTTCGTTATGATTTAATCACTAAATGTGTTTTGACTGCAC
The DNA here is from genome assembly GCF_914725855.1 of Thunnus albacares. Lineage (NCBI taxonomy): Eukaryota > Metazoa > Chordata > Actinopteri > Scombriformes > Scombridae > Thunnus > Thunnus albacares. The sequence continues at coordinate 21,480,887 of NC_058115.1, forward strand.
TTCGTCGCATTGTGATTTTATCAATATGCCAACTTTTCCATCTCAGACAAATATAACCATAAAATAAAAACTCTTCTGCATGTTTTGAGATTTTTTTTTAAATTCTGCATTTCCACTCAGTTTTTTTATGCACAAATTGATAATGCACAGAAAAACAGGTGGATGGAAACACTCCTCATGTCTAAGGTTAAAACTTCTGGGTGGGCGTTTGCCACGGCAGTGGTTGAGTGACATCTGATGGCCATCATTGCTAGGAGACGGGCTGTCAGCTTCTGTGGTACCAATCACAGGATCCCCCCTTTCAAGAAGTCCATGTAGAGTTTATGTAATGTTAGAAATTCAAGACACTTATCCCTTTTTCAACATCCAACATTTAGGAGGAAGCTAACACTTTTCATTCATGATACACCTGCTGAGTCATCGGGACCTTCTACACACACTGTGATGTGTTCGTTCCACATTGTAGAAAGAGAGCGAGCAGAATCATGACACAGAGTAACTAATGTGTGTGTCATGGTGTAAAGTATGTGCTGAAATTACAGATGGTACAAATCAACCACTTACGACGTCAGACCCTCAGCTGGCGATCTGCCTGTGTGGCCATTGGAACGGATGTGATATTACACATTATTTCTTGTGCTGCCCACAAAATCGAATCACCAGTGCGGCATTTTCAAAAACCTGGAGAACACTCATGTAGGGTGCACTGTCACTGCAGAAAAATAAATAAATCTTCTTAAAATGATTCTTTTTAACAGCTACAATTTTGACCAAATAAATTCACAAGTCAAAGCAAACCCAAAAGTGAATCTTAATTTCAGTTTGACTTTAATGCCACAAGTGTTACTCAACATACATTAATTTATGTGCTGTCCAGAAAAAGGACTTTTCTGTTAGATGTTATTTTCTGGTTTAGTTAAAGTTAAAGATTCTGCTCAGGAAGTTTAGTCAGAACATTAATGCAGGTCATAAATCAGCCACTCACTGGATTATCGAAGAACATCCTATGAAGCAGGCATTTGGAGCGTGTCCAACTCATGAACAAAGAGCTGCCTATCTCTCCCCCTGCTCAGGCAATGCACTTGTTAAACTCTGCTTGACGTTTGTCTTTTTTGGCTTCCTGTAGGCCAGTATCGCACTGCAACCAAAACTTTCGTCCTGCCTTTTAAATGCTTTTTTTTTTTTTTTGCCCCTTTCTTTCCCTCTCTCTCTCCCTCTCTCTTCCTAATTTGCTGGTCACAGTTAGAAGCCAGCCAAGTGGGACTTGGTCAGTAATTGGAGTTTCTGCAGTGACTGCCTACAGCACAGCTCCAAATGATGCACTGGGGAGGCTCCCTGGGAAAACTCAATAAGCTCTTCACACTTAAGTGTAGTCATCATAAGGATTTTTCCACTGTCGTGAACAGTATTTGTAGGTAACGCCTTCAAATAAGCAAAAGTACGACAATACTGGCAGTGTTTGCTTTCGGGTGTATTTCTTCCATCTCACTTCTATTTTAAATGATCCATCGTTCATTTCCCACGGCACGACATTGTTGTTTAAAGTGGGTCAAGGTCCTTTCTGTTCACAACATTGTCTTTTCCCAGTCTATCAGCAGCTTACAGACATGTGAAGCACATCAAATAATAGAGAACAAAACACATTATTCCTGCTGTTCTTTTTCACTCCACTGCGATTTTTCTGACAATAACAAGGAAGTTATAATTAAAATGAACTTGTCTTGAAGGAGGACAATTTGATATTGATTATATCTGTGCTAACAGGATGGAGTTTCAAACTAAGTACTGTGGGATCAGCCAGTAACGATATATGTTTACAATCAATTGACAAAGCTCTGTAGCCATTGATATTATGACTCGTCTGTTGGTAGCAAAGTAGGAAATTATGTGATGTTATAGAGCTACAAAGTCCTTAGACGGAGCAGGTTGAGGTGAATGGACACATCAAGAAAATGTTGGACTTGAGATATTGGAGACCACCATATCCTCACCGTTTTCTACCGACAGTCAACGTCTTCTGACCATGACCATGATTGTTCCCCAACCTTAACCAAGTAGTTATTCTAACCATGACAATGAAGGCCCCCCAAAAAAGCCCCCTTTATGTGACCACAGCTCTCTGTACACCCAAACCTTATGGGAGAAAAATAAAATTGTTTTTTACCTGTTATTCGGCAGCAGTTTGTATCTTCCTAGGTATTTCCATGATCACACGGGTGTTAACCGTCTACCCGGGATGAGAACATCTCTTCCCAGGCAAAAATCAACATTGAAATCCAGTATTTCCGCGGTGGATGTAGCGCACAGCTCGTACCGCGAAGAAATGAACAGTGGGCCATGTTTGTAGATCTGTCTCTGAAAAGCTGTGTACAGTTTGACAAAATACTGGATTTAAACATCGGTTTCACCGTCACAGAATGTACAGAGCGCCAAGGTCACATATGGGATTAACCTAAGCCAAGATGTTTCCTTTGCTAAATCCCTAAGTTGTTTTTATGCAACAAACATTAACCACTGATTTGTAATGGTAGTCGAAGGCTCTGACAAATGATGTTGTCCTGCCGATAGTGGCATCAGACCAGAAAATAGTTTTATTGTTTAATTACTTGGTAGGACGCCATGAGTAGCAGATGTTAAGATAAATATACATTGAATTTACTGCAGACAAGAGAGACATATGGAAAACTCAAATGTTTCAGAAAAATACCCTTGAGTGATGACTATCCATAAATCATACAATTTTTTGTTTCATATGAGGATGTTGGTGACAGCAGAGAAAATGAACCAAAACTACAAAAACTCAAATATGACAGAACAATTCATCTAAATATCCTGTAGGTTTCAGTGATAATAATCTAAAGTTGACAATAACCAAGTCTGGAACGTATTTAAAGCCTAACTTGAACACATCAACACATTCGTCTGACATCCTCTGCTGCGACAGAGATATTGACTGAGCTGCACTCGAGTAATAAAGGGCATTAAACGATGATGCCCCCCCCTCCCACTTTAAGGATTATGTGCTTACTTCAGAGCCCACTGGGCACTAAAGTGAGAGCATAAACAAAGTGTTAATTGCAAAAATGGATTCACTGCCAAGTCAGCGGTATGGCGGTACTCGCTGCTACTCCACAAAGGTCTAACCCCCCTCTGGCTGACACAGAAAACAGTCTGCAGGTTTCGTGTGAAGGAAAAAAAAAAAAAAGATGAAAGGGAATTGAGTCCAAACTGCCTTTCAAACATTTATATTGTTCTGCCTCTTGAGATCTGTCAAAACTATGGAAAGTGAGCTCAGGCCTCCACTCCGCAGAGAAAGCAGATCCCATCGGAGCAGGTATAGCTCTCAGGAGTGGGAGTATACATTTCAACCATAAGATGCTGCTTCTGGAGCTCAACATATATACTATGACAACCAGACCACACCATGAATCATGGCTGCTTGCGATCATTTCCTGATTAAGAGCCCCCAAAATTCAGACTTCTCTCACACCTGGTAAAGCACGCTGAGAGTCCTGACACGCAGGCGCTTGGGTGACATTGTGATGAATGGCTAAGTGATGAAACACAGAGGCTCTGTGACCCCCCCCAACAAACAGTGCCGCCGCCCCTCAGGAGGACAGAATGTATTACATTCACAGCCTCCGGCCTTGGAAAGATGTCAACATGATGTAGCAAAACGGCCCAGAGAGCTGCACGCTGCTCGATTAAGTCTCATTTAGTTCACCGGTGCTGACATTTTCATGTTCATTATTAAGCAAGGGGAGGTTGAATATTTTATTGAAACCTCCTGCAAGAAAATGCAAGTGAGCTGCTGAAATTCAAGAAGCTCCCACCATCTAACTCTTTTTTTTCTATAATCACTGCAGGGAAGGAAGCAGATGAGATGATTAGCTGCTTCAGGGGCCCACGTCTCCTAATTAAAACAGGAAGAGTGATGACTCGGCTCATCCTCAGCGAGTTATTGTTTTTTGGACGACTCACTATGATATGACTCAGCTCTCTATGTCTTCCTCTAGATAGCGAGCCCATGGCTGATAGGACAGTTCCTGGCATGTTCAGTATGGCGTCACCTCTACAACACACACACACCGCCTACCTCGCATCATCAAGTCACTGTAGAGCACAAACTTGTTATGAAACAGACGTGATGATGCAACACTGGGAGCAATGCTCCCTTTAAGAGTACAAACAAAACATTTTGGCTCTGGGTTGGCAGATAACTCCCCTCAGCTGGAGATTTAGTGCTCTGCGATTGAATCTTAGCCTGTGCAGGAAGTGGTGGGCGATTTCTGAGATTTTTGAGGTGTAAAAAGAATGTTGATTGTATGAAATGTCCATAATTCATGGGCTTTTTAAGGGTTGCTCCTGGTCTACATAATGCTTAATGAGTTAGAGTGTATTTAAACAAGAGGGTCAACTCAGGCACATTAATGCAGTCCACTGCTGTACCACTGAACCGCGAAACCTGACATTAATCCTGAGGGTAATGTGGCCCTTCCTGTGGCTAATGAAATCTGAAGCTTTTAAATGGCTGCACCTAATGACACTCCCTGACAGTTTTTGAATTAAGCAGCCATGACTGCTGGGACTGGACTAAATAGCACACAGATGGCCCACACCAAAGTTGCGTCCACCCGCCCCCATCGTTGTTTGCCCTTGGGCTGTTGCATGCGATGCCGTACCTGCTTGAGCATTAAAGCAGCAGCAGAGGTTTTAAATGCGACAACAGGAACCTCAATTTAGCTTTGATCAACTGTAGTAGATGTGAGTTGAAACTGAACATATTATTTAAGCTCTTCTGTGATCATCATATTTAACTAATTAATTACTACGTTGCTGTAAATAACCTTTTGACACGCACATCTTTATCTTGGCATTAAATTGCACATAAACATGTAAACAATTAAAATGCATTATAATGACAAATAAATAGTAAAAAATAGTCTGGATGTTTTCAGTCTCAGTTGAACCTCATTAAATTTAAATGCACCTTGAGGAGTTTTGTTGTAAACACAGTTATGTTTACATTCAGTGTCTCTTACCAAGATGCTTTGTTTGCTTCCTTGAGACCTAATAAAGGTGTTGAATATGTAGTTCCTTCTTTTTTTTGACCTGACTAAGATCCGACTGGGATCAAAACATTATTGATTTAAATAAATTTGTGGCTTGAAGTAGGGCTGCAACTAAAGATTATTTTCATTATCAGTTAAACTGTCTGTCTGTATTTTCTCAATTAATCGATTGGTTGTTTAGTCCATAAAATGTCAGAAAATGGTGAAACATGTCGATCACTGTTTCTCAAAGCTCAAGGTGATGTCCTCAAGTCTTGTTTTGTCCCGACTAACAGTCCACAACCCAAAGATATTTAGTTTACTGTCACTGAATACTAAAGAAACAGAAAATATTCACAATCGAGAAGCTGGAATCAAAGAATTTGTACATTTCTTCCTTAAAAAATGACTCCAAATGATTAATCGTTTATCAAAATAGTTGCTGATTAATTAAATAGTTGACAACTAATCAACTAATTGTTGCAGCTGTAGTTTGGAGCGTTTCTCCATTCGTTGATGCTGATTTTCTAGTAGCCTTGTACCTGCATGTAATGTGTGTATAATAATGCTCAACTCCTGCCATATAAAACATTTGCAGAACTGACTTTTACCATTTGTTGCTGCATTGTTATGTTTCTTGTCACCAACTCCTCATTAGTGGAACAGCATGAAACTGAGTCCCAGTCTTGCATGACATACACGCCTTACTGGCAATATGTTTCCATGGTTCCAGAAAACATTAGCTAACTTCTGCATCTCCTTCACAGATGTATAACGAGAACTGGATACAAGACGCCAATATGACACCCATTCATTCAAATGAAAACTCCTCTCCCACTGTATGTATGCCAAAAATATAAAAAGTGATTTTCTAGGTTCTGGGAACATTTTACAATCATTAAATCCTCGGCATTATGAAGATTCACAGTATAAAGAATAATAATTGATGGCAGTTTGAGGTGTCCTGTCAACAGTTTTAAAGATGTCTCTTTTACAAAGGTGGTAAATGGTAACAATGGAAATAATGTAGGGCTAGACTACTGGGCTGGAGGGACTTTTTTTGCAGCAGTATTATAGTTTGTTACTGGGAAAAATTGGCAGAAAGGTTGACTTGCCAAATCCAGCTCTCTTAATATGTTCATGATATTGTTTCACCTTCTTTGTGTTTCATGGCTTGCATGAACGACATATCTGCATTATCACTATCTGTGTGAGTTTATGTGCATCTTTGTGCATGTTTTAGTTGAGCTTGAGATACAAAACTTAGACCTCCTAACTGCTGGTCAGAGATTCCTCAGGATACCTTTAACACAACCCTGTATACAACTAAATTGTTTTCCAAATCACGTTGCATTGGCAAATATAGCATTCGCTGCATGGATTTGGTTCTCAACAAATGAACAAAGCAGTACATTTATATAGTCCGATGGTCTGTCCCTAATGTTAACCAAGTGTTGCCAGTACATATACATAAGCAAAAGAAGTTTAATATTTCTGTCTTCAAACTGCAAGATCTCATATCTTGGTGGGAAAAAATCCCCACTAGGAACGTTGTCTGTGAATATTTCACTCATATGTTCAGTATCAACATTTTAGCAACTTGCCAAATATGTTAATCAACAACATTTTCATACTGTGTTGAGAAAAAAACGTAATTCAGCCAACATTACATTTCTAGCATAATATTTCTAGCTGTTGAAATTTATATGAGAGTAATCTCTAGGAGACATGCTTGTTTTAACATTATGTACAAAGGTCTCTGTCTTCCCACCAGTAAAAATAGACACCAGAAAAGAAGGATCTTATTTCATCATTTCTCTTCTCAGCAAGCCTTCACGTGTCTGAAGGTATTTAAGGAAATATTGGCCATGTTTTACAGTAAAGACAATATACAGTACATGTCCTACATGTAATCTAATACAGAATGTATTACACCTCCTGCTATTTTGTTGATTTACTCCTTACTGATGCTTGGATGTTTTCCCCAAAGTGAACATTTTTGACTCCAGTTGGAAAGCTATAAGAAGACAGATGAAGCAGTATCAGATGTTTTTCTGCTTGATTGCCAAAGAGTAAAGGAATAATCATGGATCAGCCGATGAAAGATCTGAACTATATCAAAAAAAGCTTTTGTGGCATCAATACATGAAATATTATACCATATTATAATAATAACAGTATGTGTTTCTGTCTTGTCAACAAATTGTATTTATCTTTAGTCATGATGCCAGGCAATCAGCCTTTTTCAGCAGACGTTAAATCCAGCCAGACTTCTCCGAGGACAGTTGAGCTTGTCACAGCTGGACGCAAACATGAAATTTGAAACCACATAATTGCTGATTTGATTGCTCCAAAAATGTGATGCACGCAATCTTTCCAAGCCAAATAAATCAATTAATTTACAAACTGCCAACCATAGAGAGAGTGTTTCTCTCTTGGACTTTTCTGAAGTAGTGCCACAGTGAATAAACATCTGCAGAAAAAAAAGCTCAGATCCATTTCTTTCAAGTGCAACAAACAAACCATTCCAGCAACCCACAGAGAAACACTGCAACTGCTGCCAAGGGAGACAGAGTGTGAAAACGACTTTATATGGGATGAAATCGCGTCAAAATAACAGAAAAAATGGGCTTATTTCACACACAAATGCTATTGGATAGGGACATTTTTCGAGTGAGCTCAAGATGATGCTTTTCATTCTTTTGCTTGCAAAGCTGTTTCCCTGTAATAATAAAAATTTGATGAGCAGAAATAACTCAATATTATGGAAGTTTGCTAAGAAGAAAATCATGTTTACCCAAACTTTTTATGCACATTTTCACAGAAATCACCAAAATCTGGAGAAACAAGGTTTTCAAACAATAACCACATCGCTTGTCTTCTGCTGTATGTTAAAGTGACACCATACATTAACCATTCCAGGCTTATCTGAACTGAAGAGCCTCCCGCGGCGCAGAGCAGGCTCAGTGTCCAGATAATGAGCGACCACTGAGGGGCCTGACCACTCATTTGATCACAAACACATCAGGACAAGCAGGGCAAAATGCTTCAGACGTCTGCTCATTCTCTCATTTAAACCAGTTGGAGTGGTGATCAGAGAGGGGAATGTGCTGCCATGTTGGCCGACCGAACATCCTCCCTGTTTTCCCAGGCTAACTGAGTCACCTTGCCACCTCCTCTGGAAGACTATGGCGGTTCAGGCGGAGCTGTCAGAGAGCTTCGGTGGTGCTGCTGAAATCCAGACATGCAGATACTGAACCACTCAGCTTGAGAGGCCTGAACCCACAAACGCTGCTCCCAAAGAAATGTGTGGTAGAATGAGGCCATTATATTTGCACTAATACACACTGGGAGACCATAACAAGATTATTTCAGTCATTTCATGGTTTGTTGCTGCTTGGCTTGTCTTTGAAAAAGGGTAAGTGGACAGAAAATGCAGCAAGTACAGCAATTCTGAGCGTTTACTGCATGCACTACTGAAAGAAACTTGTGGATTTGCAGTGTATTAGTTTCTCCTGGAATGAGTGCAATATTTTAAATGCAAACAGGTGCAAATGCAAAGTGTTGTACACACATGGTGGAAAGCTGGTGTAAGAAATATGGTGTAAGTGACAGTGCAGTGCTGTCACTTTATATTTGATCTACCCTGAGGAAAAAATTAAATATTATATCTGTAATGATTTTATAAATTCAAATTTTAGAGTGTATAAGCACAACAGGCTGTGTCTGCTACTCCAGCAGGGGCTTTTGTAAACTGCCATAAGGATCTATTGCATGTCCTGCTGTCCTAAATTAGGTGATTATTGTTCTCTTGGTTAATGCAAAACAGAGACAATTAGCGTGCTTTGCTGAACAGATAATCATGACACCAAATGTCTGTGAAGTAATGGGTGGATTTTGGATTCAGCACAATGAAGATGAAGCTGTTTGATGCTTTGTAAAATTGCAGCTGACTTACATTAACAATACTACGACAATAAACCTGAAGTAACCTGTGGGTTTGTCACTCAAGTGAGGCATGTGGAGGGAACATAAATGGATGGAGCCACTTCTATTTTAAGACTAAATGTTAGTTTAGGTTATGCAAGTTCAAAATCATTCAAACAAATTATGTGTTGGTTCCCATTTGTTTGAACTTAGGTGGGTAAGTTCTCTCCAGCTCTGGTGATCTGGGTTTAATTCCCAACTATAGCCCAGAGAAATTCAACTGTTAGTTAAGTTTTAATCTTTTTAAGTTTTCTTATTTAACCCTGAACGGGATCTTTCCAAAAACTCCACCAAACTGCTTCTGCTACCCAAACAGAGCCATTAACTCAAACCTTCCTCAGTCCTTCTCACACCAAATGTGCACAGACTGGGGAGGTGTAGGTGTCTACGGGTTCATCTCCTGAGTCTGTGGTGTGCTGTAATGGTTTGATGGGAATGTTAAATGTCTCCAACAGCTGAAACCTGAAGCAGTAGAACTAAGCGCCAACATACAGTACAGCCAGATTCAACTAGAGCTATGAATGCCACGCTGGTCATCAGCGCCACACCTTCAACTTTATAACATCAAAGAGATGGATGATAAGGAGACTTTTGAAGTGTGTTTTCAATTTGAGTGTAACCGATTTCCTTTCATTATTGATCTCTAATCAACATATATGACTAAGTAACTTTAATGTGTTTTAAAAGTACATACCTCAATCTATTTGTCTGTAGTTTTTCTTATCAAATGATTTCTAACAGTTTGCAGTGAAAGTCTTGATTATTGTAGTGCAAAACAAAAGGATCTTAAACTGGTCATTGGTGATTTTACAGCCTGTGGGAAGGCTGAAATGAGCTGCACAACAACCGCAAAAAACATTTTCTCATAATTAGTTTGGATGGGAGCCACTGAATCAGACTCAAATTTCACAAAAAATGTGAAATTTGTCTAGAGGCATAAAGGTTTCATCTCAGTTGTATACTCTTTACCTTAAAATCAACAAATAGATAGATTTGCTGCAGTGAAAATGTGTTAATTGTGTGTAGCCATGTGCTGACATCTCAGCGCTAAAAGGCTTTGCTGTGGTGTGAAAGACTCCAGCCTTCCAGTGTTGATATGCTGGAGTGGTTGTGTGTGTACATGTGTTTTGAGAGGTTGGTGGGGAGAGTTTATACTGAGGCATTAGCCATTTGTTGGGCTGTGTCAGATCTAATGCCAGAAAAACAATGTCTGGCAGTTAGTGAAACCAAATAGCAGGAACTGTTCAATTGACCCCAAACATAAGCTTTAAGAGTTAAGAGAGAAAGAGTTAAGAAAACGTTATCCCTCCTATTTAATGGAACACACGTCTGCTTTAGATTGATGGTGGTGTGTGCATTCATAGATAAAAATGATGTGAAATACAATTCCTAACACCAAAAGTCTAGTTGCTACGTAACTCAGAGAGGTCAGGCGTCTCTGTGAAGAGACGCGGTTCCTCCAGAGACCTCCATTCATCAAGTGCTGCCAACACGCCAAAAGTACAAAGGACAGCATATCCTCCGCTGGCTCCATTTCCCTTTTTTTGTTTGTCTTTCTTGTCTCTTTCCGTCTTTTAAACTCCTTTCACAGTCGTATTTAACTTCTTTAAAATGGTCACAGAACAAAGAAACGACTATATTTCTTTTCTTTTTTTTTTTTTTTGAATGGTAAGTAGACTTTATTGGCGGAGAAGCATCTCTAACTCTTTTTACTTTTCCAATCTAGTGTTCGATGCCATCCATAAATATTGCGCCCTACTATTTGTCAAGTAAGCAAACCAAACATAAAGAAAATAACTTAAGGAATATAAGCTTTCATTCAACTGTCAGGTGCTCTCCATCTGCATTTCATTGAGGTACATATAAAAGTCAGTTTAATGGGTCTCCAAGCTCATGTCGAGAAATGCCCTTCATCTACCCCAAAAGAGGCAGGTGGGGACCGAGGTGGCTCACATAAAACAGGAACAAATTATGCTCAGGATTCTTGAAGTTTCAAGTCCACCATAAAACATAACGTGTCATTAATGAAGTTGCCTTTTCTTGCCCCTTTCCTCCTTTTGTTCGTAACAATGGCAGCTGGGGAAATAGAGTCACCAGATCTGCTTAAACTTTATAGTCAGAGTAACCATGAATAATTTACTTTGATTGCACATATCGGAAAAATAAAAAAGGGAATTGTTGAAATGCAGGATTGTGGAGTTTTTTCTTCCCAGAGAGAGCAAAGAGAATTCATAATGGAGAAGGTGACAAGACATCAAAGAGAAATTTTACAGATAGATAAGAGACAAAAGAACAGTGACTTCAAAACATTGCCAGAGTTTCCCCACTTTGTTCTTTAAGTCACCTTTACTTTTCTTTACTCGCTCGTGTTTAATTTAAAGCGTCAGTCACGTTATTTTAAGTTATTTTTCCTCTGTTTATTTACAGTAGTGTTTCAAAGTCCTCCAGTCTTAAGAAGCTGTACAGCATTACTCTGTCTACAAGTATCAAAAAAATCAATCACAGTGAGATCAAGAGGCATTTGAGCTGCTTAATGTCCACCATAATCACCATAATGAATTAAACTATTATACTAATAATACCAATAATTAAACTATTAAATGCATTAATTAGATATTCCCATGTCAACATGCAGTGATCGTCTTCCCTGAGTGAGCGTACGGGTGGTATAAAGATTTATTCAGTATCTTGAAGCAGGAAAGGTTAAAGGAACAGTCACACCAGAAAGTGATACAGTGAAATTTATGTGTGTCTTCCCAAAAATATTTTAGGGGCTCGGTGACGTTGTGGCTACTAACAGTGTGACTTGGTAAACTACTGTAGGTGGCGAGCTAACTGCTAACACACTAGCTAGTTGGGCTAGCACGAGTAAGTCACAATAGTTATCTTGAGCTTCTATTTTCTCTTTATAGTGTTGTTTACTCCTTTCTGGCATTTTGTTTTGAGTCATTTAGAGCTGCAACGATTAGTTGATTAATTGATAAGATCAACAGAAAATGAATCATAACTATTTTGATAATCAAAAAATCGTTTTAATCAGTTTTTAAAGGAACATGCCAAACATTTGCTTCTTGTACCTTCTCAGACGTGAGGATTCAAAGCTTTTATGTATCATAAATGTTAGTAAACTGAATATGTTTGGATTTTGGACCATATTTTTCTATATTTTCTGACATTTTATAGACAAAATAATCAATTGCTTAATTTGGAAAATAATTGGCAGATTTATCGACAATGAAAATAATAGTTAGCTGCAGCCCTAGAGTCGTTCAAGAAAGGAAAAACAGGACAGAAAGTTCACACAATTTATTCTAAAGATGAATGACTCCTGTCTCATAATTCTCTGCAAACCATCATCTTCAGTTTAAACTCCGACGGAGGAGGCTGAATAAAAGCTAATAAGCTACAATATCTCCCTTCATTTTTGACTCTTTTGCTCTCTGTTCCCTCAGAAGGCAGTACTATTGTGACAGCTTGATTTTCGTCAATGGTTTGAATTTGCACGTCGAAGTTCACCAAAATCGAACTTGATGTGAAAAATTTGCACAGAATTACTTCGCCCAAGCACAAGCAATCCATTGATTACATTGAAATGAATCAATTTTATGGCAAAATTTCACCATTTTAAATACTAGTGTGCCTCAATCTTGAGGTCTGGTGATATTTTACATTTTTCTTATTGTTAGCAAATCCCATGAAAAGATGAAAACCAATAAATTGATCCTGCCTGTGCAACAAAATATTTCCCTGTGCAGTCAGAGCCTATTATAGACTTCCACTGAGCCAGTCTGCTGCAGGCTGGAGATGTTGGAAAGCATTGATAAACAGAGTAATGTGCTGCTGGTTTTGGTCTTTACAAGGAATTTTTTGGCAATAACAAAAATATAAAAAATATCACCAGCCTACAGTGATTTCAAGAAGATCAGTCTGCTCCATTAATATGCAAAGCTATGCAACACTGTGCTCGAAAATGTAATCAGATCAGGTTTTCTATAGGTGGAAGTTGTGGTGTGACTGTGAGATTTGTGTGTCTGGAAGTTATTGTTTTGTAAAAAATGTGTCTACATGCACACATAGAATAATAATCAAGAAGAAATATCAAATGAAAAGCTTCACAAAAAAAAAAAACTGCAGCAAAGGGCTTTAGGAGTTAAGGTTCTTCTGTTGCAGGTAAAAAAATGTGTCTTCATGGCAACTGTTTTCAAAAGTACACTCGTCTTTCTCCTTAAAACATCCCACAACTTGTATCAAGGCGGAAGAACATTAGTGATTTTAGTGAAAGGTTCAGCGAGCTCTGTTCCGGCAGACGTTGATCTTCAGCTCCTTCACTTCGCAGCACAGACTCAGGCTTTGTGAGCTTTCAAAGACCCTTTCAAAGACACCTCATGTCTGTTTTCAGAGTCTGTCTTCTCCCCCAGAAAACATTTGCTTATCTCTCATCTGTCAAGTCACATTTCTCCGTCTCACTGTATGTCAGCGAGATCAAGCCTTGGCACGCTCAACCCTCAGCACTTTAAAAAAAAACAGCGTCTATAAGAAACAAATCAGCCATTTCCAAACTGGGTGCCACTGATAAACTTCTGATAACAGCAACAATATTGGAGGGGAAGAGAGCCGTTACCCACTTTGGATACAACGCCTCCTCCATTTAGCTTGTTTTGACTGTGTTTGATCCCCTGTTACAATAAAGGCAGGGTGGATGATCACCATATCTTCTGCATACTGCGAAAAAAAAGCACTCCTGAAGAATAGTGCACTCAGGAACCAGGAGATTGGTATTTTTAAGTGCACGGGAGCGTGTGAGAAGCTGGCATGCAGCCACCGATTCCCCTCTCTGCAGCACATACAGTACCAATACACATCAACGAGTGCAGCACAGTTAAAGGTGAGGAGTCGAGCTTAAGATGGTTTCTGAAGGCATTCAACAGTAGCAGTGAAACATAGAGCTCTGAGGGTGATGTCAGCAGCGGGGCTGCTATCACCTGCCACCTGGAGAAAAACCCTCAGTAGATTTTCATTTCTGATTAGACAGAGGACAGTGCAGACAGATTCAAAAGACATCCCTTATTTGTTGTTTTACAATATGTGTTTGACAGGCTTATGAGGGTACGCAGCGTGTTTTGTACATGCTCTTTCAGCTTGATCCTGCCCGTGCTTCCCACCAGAGCAGCAAATGTGCAGTAAAATACTACACCGTGTCGTTATTTGGAGAGCTGCTTGTGTAAAATCTGTGATTTTTTAAAAAGGGCACATCCTGCAGGTGCAACATCACAGGATAAAAATCTGCTCTCTGTGCCTCCAAACCTGCTAAGATTGGAAGTCACCTGACAGGGATATTATCATTAATAAAACTGCTGGTGAAAAGAGCTCGCTGGAAATAAGAACTGTTGCCTTTTTATCTGCAGGCGGCTACACTGTGTTGTCATCTCACAACGCATCTTTCTCCTGTCTGCGGCCACTTTGTTTCCAAAGACTGATGGACCATATTGGATTGATTATAGAGACAACAGTCCAAGAGTCACGCAACACCACAGCATCTGGTCTCAGGGGAAAATTTGTCTGGTCAATTCAGAGAAAGAGCAGCAGTGAAAACAATTTGGAAGCTCATGATGAAAAATGTAATAATTTCTATCTGGTTATTTTGGATTTAAAATTACACTATGGCTGATGGATTTGTCTATCTAAAAGGAGAAAGGGGAGGAAGATGAGATGTTAATTTGTATTTATATGATTATTGCGTAAATTCCTGTCCTGCCTGGGTCAACAGCGCTGGGATGTCAAGGGTTTGTGATTATTCTCAGTTCAGAGCCTGTTCAACATTAGAGGAGACAAACCCCAGCTGGTGTCCAAATTTAGGAATAAACAGACCTCCTGTTGTAATTTCTTCCAAAAAAGACAAAAACCTAAATATTCACTGTGATATCTGTGGGAACTGTTTAAGATAATTTTTAACTGCTGTATTTCAGGGCAACACCAGTTCTTTATAGTCTTTTTATGATTGCTAGGGACTCAATTCAGGCAAGTATGAAATGACAGAAAATGTACTGTATGTGTGTGGTTGCTCGGAGGCAATAAGACAGAATGAGAGCCACAGACTGGCAGAAAATTGCTGCCCTATCTACCGGGGGGCTTTGGCGAGAACATTTCTCAGTTGAATTTGCAGTGCTGCTGATAATGTCACGATTAAAGGCAGATAGGTTAATCCACCAAGCCTCTGATTCTTGACATTTCATGATATGAAGCACAGGCCGCCTGAGGGGAGGATCACATTTGTTTAAAGTCTCAGACGAGCAAAACACTGCTCAGATTCTCTCATCTCTTCGAGAAAATACAGACTTTGAAACGTCTTAATGAAGATGTCACAGTTTCTTCTCTCGCTGCTGATCTCTCAAGAGAAGCTAATTAGCAACCACGACCTGATCTCACTTTGACATTCTGTATTCACTCAAGCTGTTGACTGTGACTCTTATCTTGATGGAGTTTTGATTTGTTTTCCATTTTAATGAAGGTGCTCTGTATCTGATGGATGCTCTGGAAATGGAAGCGGAAGTTCACTTTTGCACAACAATAACAACACGAGCGGCCCGCCACTGCTCATTCAATCATCTAAACAACAATACAAACAAACATCCGCACACTTCATTAGCATTTCAGAAATCAGGAGCTTTATATAGAAGCGGATGACAAACAGGAAAAACATTAATTGTGAATACAGTAAATAATGCAGCAAATCTTTTCTGAGATCAGGGGACTAATTTAGCTACAGCTGAGAGGCCACCTGTTGACAATTCCTGCAGTATATGACAGAAGAAAATGTGCCTCAAAGGAAATGTAAAGATACATCATCTATGTTACACATATCTGAGGAATGTCTGCCTGTTATTAAAAACTCAGGAATCAGGAAAAGTCGTCATCAGTGACCGAATCCAGACATACACGGCATTCCTTCATCAAACTCTTCCTGTAAACAGTCAAGTGTTTCCTGTCCGGTGGCAGATGTGACTGTATTGCTGCCCTCTTGACTGTTGTTGTCCGTGTGTTATGTTGCCAGGTCTCGCTCCACATGCCTGGATCCTCCTCTGGCTTACGCTCACATCACAGCACACCGTCCACTGATACACTCTGAGGAAACACCATCTGTTACATTTTCATTACAGGCTTTGCTTCAAGCAAAGACAATTAAAGCTAAGAGAGTGCAAATGTTTAAGCCTGTACTGCCAACTTTAATATGTCTCACACATTCTTATCCATATCCATAGGACGTTTTAATGACTACTAAACCCACAGTCATAAATTATCACGGGCAGCACCTGGATTCAGCACATTCTGGATATTTGCCTCTGTTTCCGTTTTGGTACCCAGCTCATGCACATTAACTGTTAATTTGAAATAACTCTGCAGGCAGTTTTCCTGCATTGCTTTAAAATTATTCCTGAATGTTGGATTAAATTGAATTCTGAATTACCCCTAACTACTAAGTGGGCTGGTAATGGCACTATAATCCGCGCTATCTCTCATTATGCACAATTGGAAAGAATTGCTTGTGCTTTCTTGCAGTGATCAGTGAGCACCTTTGAGAAAATGCTGTGAACAGATTCTTTTAAAAGCACTTGGGCGAATTATCTTACAGCTAAAAAAAGGACAGGCTTGGATAAGCATCTTTAGCCCCCGGGGGCTTGGCCACCCCTGAGGTGAGAGGATTGCTTCACATGAAGTGAAGGCTTCAAGTGCTGCATGTAAAAATGGAAGGTGCTCTTGTTGTTGGATCTCAAGTGGGTGGCACAGACATGTTGCCCTCTGGGACCCAGAGCCTTAGGGAGACAATGGCTGGGCTGTGTGAAGCGGTAGCTGGAGAGTTGAGGGTCACAGGGCCCCCTCTTCTCAGGTCTACACCACTAAAGTGACTGTTTAGTGACAACACATAGAAAAGAGGTTGTGTGGAAGACATGGTGAGGGGGGTTTTGGGAGGTGTCTGGAGGTTGTGACCAAAGGCGGACCATCCATCATGTGTCACTGCAAGCCTTTGAGGACGTAAATCTACAACCCTAAAGTGAACTCATGTCATATAATCAGTAGTTTACTAGATTCTTAACTTGAATGGTTGGTGCATTTTCTTCATTCACCCTCTTATATTTCACAGTTGTGTTAGTTGCGTTTATTGGTTCTACTGTTGACGATTGTCGACCAAGATCAGCGAATCCATGTCATAGGGTGGAGTTCAAAATGTTGCTTTACATATTGTGTTTGCGTGGTTTAAAGTATACAAAATGTACGGTCCTTCCAAAACGATTTTCTTCTCAAGAGGGGGATGCAGAAACTTGTCGCCTTGATGTTGCTCTATGGCTAACCGCGATAAGAAAACTTGTTGTAGTTCTAGTGCCTGCATACAGTTCTCACAATTCAGAGCAAGAAATGCAACCTTTCCTGTTTATTGTCTGATAAACAAATGAAAAAAAAAATATGTTGACGTATTTTCTAGCTGTGTAGGGTGGTGGTCTTCTTGTGGCTTTTGTTAGTGGAAAGAATATAATCGGTATAACAAAATAAAACAAAGGCGCTAAGGGGCTGCGAAACAAATAGTGCGAGTGGAGGGATCGGGCAGAGTCTGATAAGTTTTTTCCTGTGACTACTCCCAGTGTCACGGACGCTAACTTCAAACGGCGCGAATGATTTAAGCCATACCTTTAGTGAAATGGGCCGCCAGTGCCACTGTGGGTAAAGAATAGTGTGAGGAAGAAAGGTCTTTACAGCTGGCTTAGATACAAAAGCAGGAAAGCATGAACCTCATCTCACACCTTCCCTTCTTTCATCTACTTCCCCTCATAAGCTGGTATTTTGATTCCTGGATTCCTGGCAAGCGGCCCTGTTTGCAATTCAAAGAGTTTTCAACAAGAGCATCTGTTTGGGTATTATCATAAACCTGCATACATCCCCCCACCCTTCACCTCCCTACTCCTCCTCCTTCACCCCCTTCGCTCCCTCCCTCTGCCACCTCCCAGCCCTCTCTTTCCTTCAGCTGTGTGCACTTGCATGTGTGCATGTTTGTGGAAAAGGGGGTGGAGAGGGGTGGCTGACGGTGGAATAGGGGGGCTTTTCCGTGACCCACAGAGTCAATGATACATAAGCCACATGACCAACTAGCCTCTTTATCCAAGGCAAACAGGACTCGTACACACACTCAGGCACGCACGCACACGCTGACAGACAGACCTGCAAGCTGACTTCCAGCACACTCACAGCTCCACTGAACTTGGCTCATGCTGCCGTTTCTCTGACACAAGAAAAGAGGAGACACACACACACACACACACACACACACCTCCGTGGGAGAGCTCAGATAAAGACGTGCCTTCAGTCTTGGAGTGGCGCTGTCACACACTGATATACAAATACGCATTTAGACAAATACACAGGCACAGTCAGGGAGCCACATACACATTTCCACAAATTGACACACTCACTTCTTACATACACATACACAGGAGAGCAAACAGTCTCTCTCTCTCTCTTTCTCTTTCTTGCTCGCTCAGCTGCTCTCCCTCTCTCTCCCCCTCTCCCTCTCTCTCTCTCTCTCTCTCCCTCCCATCCACACACACACACACACACACACACACACCACTACAGTATATCAGCGAGTGACTAGCGGAGAGCCAGAGGGGAGTGCAGAAATGAATGTGAAGATCCTGACGCTGGTGATTGTGCTCTTGGTGTCTCTGCTGTGTTCTGCCAGTGCTGGTGAGTACAGGAGCGGCCAGCCTCGTCGCCGGTCACCTCTTTCTGCTTTCTATTTCTCTCCTGTTTGCCTTCTGCTCGTGCAGGCAGCTGTAGTTGATCAGTTACCCAGCATGGTTAGCCTTGTGTGGGCTCTAAAAGGCAGGAATATCAGCACCTGGTTGTGTACAGTACTGCACTGCAGTGGTTATACTGTATGCTATTGTACTGCCGTGGCTTTTATGGTAAACTTGAATGTGCTTTCTAGCTTAAGATGTATCATTTTCCTCCCTGTCTCACCTTGATGTAAGCAGAGTCTGTGACTTGCAGATGAAATATTAAGAGGTTTTTTATTGATGGACATTCATGTGTGTGTGTGAGAGAGTAGAGCTGCTCCTGAGTGATAGATAAGCTGGATGTATGAGTGACTGTTGTGGCTGTTATGAAATGTAAGATATGCATGGCACATGTTCTGTAAGGTGGAGTGGCAAATGGAGTGAATCTGATTAATTTATGGCTTGATGTATTCCATCTGACCCAAGTGCTATATGATTATTACATGACTTTGATTGTGCAGCAGGGCAACACAGCACCTATATATGCGTGTGTGTGCCTCCTGTGGTGATGATAATGAGGACTGTAATTGTTGTACGCATCAATGAGGGGAACACAGATCCCAGATGCATGGATCGTCTCTTGAGGGGCTCAGTCTTGATGCCTTGTCACAGTAAATTTCCGTAAA
Organism: Thunnus albacares; assembly: GCF_914725855.1. Lineage (NCBI taxonomy): Eukaryota > Metazoa > Chordata > Actinopteri > Scombriformes > Scombridae > Thunnus > Thunnus albacares. The sequence continues at coordinate 21,500,378 of NC_058115.1, forward strand.
GTGCTGCTGCGTCTTTGTGGCCATTGTTGGACTAGATATCAATGCCACTATGGACCTTAAATGTCTAATATGTGGAACAAAAACATTGACTTGGGACAATTATACAGGGGCAGGACATATTCTCTCTGATGGCTCATGGGAGCAAAAGGGGTTTTGAGAAATGTGGCTGGGGGGGTTTAGTTTGGAGAGCAATGGCCAGTCTGCAGATGTGATGCAGGTAACATTGTGGTGTGAAAAAACAACAGTTGGGCCTGTGTAAATGTCTGGACCATTCTTGGGATTATCACCTACCTACCAACTACACTGGCTTAGAAGACACACACACACACACACACACACTCACACAGGCTGTGTTTATATGTAATACTGTATGTGTAAGATGCAGATCAGACTCCATGTTATGGGATATAGATGGTATATTATAAGATGTTGCATAGACTATAATTATAAGATGCTGTGTACACTACATGTTGGAAAATAAAGGCCTAATTATATAGACAGTAAGATAAAATGCTGTATAGGCTGTATGTTGTGGTTGTAAGATGCTGTGTAGACTTTATGCTTGCAAGATGCTGTCCACTCTGTATCGATCCACGGCCACAGCACTCACAGTTCCCATGCTTCCCAGCACATTCGTTATAGCGACATGCTATTTTTGTCTGAGGCTCTCAGCACATGAGTAAATGGGAAGCAATTATCTAGCATCATGGTCAGTGTCATTTTTCACGCCCTGCGTGTGGCTAAGCATGTTCCACGCCTGAGAGCCCACCGTGCTACACCAGCGTCGGGGAAAACAAGGCTGCTGTGCCTCAGGCTTTCATGGGAGCTTATCCTTCTCAACGTTGTTCAAGTCATGCCGCTTATGTGCCTCTCTGTTCCCTGGCTGCTACTGTAGTATGAGAGCTCCATTGACAGAGAGGGAGAGAGAAAGGGATTGAAAGAGAGGAAGGGATGCAAGTGTGTTGCGGCGATGATGGGTGTGGGGAGGGATGCTAGCTGGAGTGTGTCTGCTAAACACAAGCCTCTGCTACAGTATGCGCTGTCGCGGGAAGGTGTCGGAAGAGCCTCTGCATGTAGGCAGTGGGTGTGAAGCCTTTCATCTTGAGACAAACGCTTTTCCAGTTCAGTAGGCTTTCTCTCTCTCTCTCTCAGGCATCTGTGCGTGTGTACATGTGTGTTTGAGAAAGAAGAGAGATAAACAGAGAGTGAGACCGAGAGAGCATGTGTGTGTACTTGCAGGAAGCGATGAATATAGGGCTGAATCTGACCGATATAGGGTGGGGAAGTGTGCAAGAGTGTGAGTCTTGGTTGTATTTATGGATGTATGTGCATATTAGCAACAACTCCTGGTGCAACAGGCAATTCACCTCAACAACCTAATGCTACTTCCAATATTCATTCAGTACACTAAAAAGAGCTGTGGCCCTCTCTCTGTAATATTAGCATCCTTTAGCAGCACACTTCAATTACCCATCCTTGAAAAGCACTCTGGCTCAAGAGTGGGCTCCAGCTTTAGACATGTGGTATCCATAATTCATCCCGAGGCCGATCACTCTTCTTCCTTGTGTAACTCTTCAGGCTGGCTTATAAACAGTCCTTTTTCTCAAAAACACTCTTGTGTCTGTCACAGTCTCGTAGAGATATCAAGCCTCAATTTTTCTCCACCGTGGAAACACTCTGCCAATCTTCACCTAGAAATGCACAGGATAAAAACAATAGCAGCTGGCTCAGACATGTGCACACACCTACCTACGCCACACATTTAGACAGAAGGTGTAATTGTGCTGCCTGGGTTGCACAGGTGAGGCGGTTGCGAGCGTGAGAGGGGCACGAGGCCCAGATCAGAGCCATTATCTGGCAGAGAAATCGACTGCTTGGGAAGGGGGCGATTTTATGAGAGCTGTCAGCAGTGCTATTATTCCATATTAAACTTTGATGTATTGTTGGGGCTGGCTGCTCTGTGGCACCAGCATGCATGCATACTGTACTGTAGCCGGCTTCACTCAGATGCTCAACGGAGTGTTACAGCTCAAAGTACAGCCAAAAGAGAAGGGCTACAGCGCTTGCAGCCACTCATTAAGGCACCTAGAGGCATAAAATAGTGCCTAGCTAGGTCTGATTATTTTGTTAAACAACATCTATAGCACTAAACCAACCGTAACCAGGAAGCTTTAAATCATAATCGGGTTTTCTAATGCATAGAAGGTGTTTGTGCCTGTGGACGTGATTATGGTGGCCGGGGAGAGAACAAAAGCTGCTAAACTTTTCCAGATGTCCAGGCATAACATAATAACAGTGGGCAAACAGTTGTGTCAAAGGGGGAGCAGTGGAAAGGTTATTACGGGATTATGGAGAATCACAGAGCCTGTTTTTTTTTTTTTTGAGGCACAGAAGCTTGTGAACACCAGCTGGGTTTATGACACACACACACAACACACACTCACTGGGTCAGATGAAATCCATTTCATGAAGAACCTGGATTTCCTCTTCATGCAGCATTACGAGGAAATAGAGCCGGCAGCCTGCAGTATCAGTGTAGTTTGTCTGCTACAGACAAGACATACACACACACACACACACACACACACACAAAACAGTCCCTGAGATGTGTTTTGAGACGCGAGTAAAGAGTGATTTGTTATCTTCCTGGTGATTTGCAGTGTCTGAGCCCAAATAGCAGCACTAGAACTACGTTTCACAGAGTATGTAACCATTTTGCCTGGGTTGGGTGGATGATGATTGAAAATACAAACTGTGAGATGATATAAATTTGTCAACCGTCAATGATTTTGCCATACTATTATACCGTGGTAGCAAACAATTAATATCTCTGGATGTATTAGACCATTGTGAGCAATGTTGCAAATCAATGAGCGGGACTGTTTTATGGCAATATTGGAATTATATATATATATATATATATATATATATATAATTTCTGCATCAATGTGATCAAGTACTTTGATCTGTCAGGTATTTAATTTGATGGGTTAGCCAAAATATATGAAATACTGTTAATATGATATAGAAATACATGTACCACCACTGATTTATCCATATTTCCCAGCCCTACTAGGGTTCATAATATATAACTGAGTGTAGCTGGAGGTTTCAATGAGGAAATTTTAAAGAGGCTTTTTGTGATAAACCACTTCACATCTGTATAATATCACCCAACATGAGCTTGGTGAATGGCACTCACAATTGCTTTGGAATGAGTGGGAGTTGAGGAAGAGATTTAGAGAAAAATCATAACTCATTTGGTAGGGATATAAGGCTAACCTTTGGGCTAACACTCCCTGGAGAGCTCAGCTGTTGAAGACTTTGGCATATGTGACTGCTGGGCTGCTGTAATGTAATTCAGAACCCTTTGAATGAATAAATCTACTCACTTAGATCTTCCCTTGAGAGCAAATGCAGTGAAGGGGAGAAAGAAAGCAAAGGGGAGTAAAAGACAGGCCAAGGGACAGAAAAATAAAAGGGCGGCCAGGAAGAGAGGCTATCTGGGAGTTTAGAGGTTGTGTAAGCTTTCTATGGTGCAGGAACTCACAGAAACATTTAAAACCTCACAGCTGGTGATCTAGTCCGCCTTTACAGATTTCATATGTGGGGAAATTACACTTCTTGGCCATAAATAAGTCGTCTGTTCTGCTAAATTACTTGTAAATTGAATTCTGACTCTATTTTGATTCCTTATGCATATGTCTGGTGCAGTCCAGGCCCCCCTTAGAGTTTTGAGGGCATAACCTGGAGGTTCAGGCACGAGGTTGAGGGGTGGGGGGGGGTTGGGGTCCTGTGTTAACCAGCCCTCATGTGATCACCAGACCCTATCCTCAGGCCCGGGGTGCTCCTTACAACTTAATTAGAGCCAGATATTTTTCAAAAACTGCCCTGTTTTCCACTGGTGTCCAATATTAAAGTGATTTATGACTCTCTTTTTGAACATTAAGTGTTACATTTATGGTGGTAGTCCTGGCAGATCAGATTCCTGATCAAGATCTGAGTGGACATTTTTATTAATGGGCTGCCAGACCGCAGAATAAATACTGTGGTCTTTAGGAATGCAGGTGCTTTAATTACTTTCATGCTCAATTTGGAGAAACCCTGAGTGGAAAAATATGACTTCTGTATATTGCTTTAGAGATGTCATTTGTGGTAGAAATTCATACTTCAGCAGCTAAAAAGCTATGTAGAAGTAAAGGGGAATCAAATAAATATGGTTTAGGGTATTGTCGCCATTAACGTCAAACCTCCATAGGCGCCATCATGGATCAGTGAGATTTCATATGTAGCTAAAAGCGCTGCACAGCTGGCTGTTGTTAGGCTCTTCTAAGTCAGAAAAGGGATTTCATTGCTGTGAAGATGGCAGAGTGGATTGGGGCTATGGATGGTGTAGAGGGACTTAGGAGATTTAGGGTTCATTTAGTGATGCCCCCACTGGGATCTGCCTAAACTCAAAGCCTAAGGCAGCAGGATGTGTGTGTGTCTCCCCTTGTTCTCAGAGAATTATAAGCTATTGTGGTGCACCTCATGCGGTTTCCAACTGTCATGTACCTTATGTTCTCGCCTTAAATGAAACGCTTGAAAAACGGAAATCACAGGATCTCTTCCATTTTCCACACAACTGGGTCCCTTCTGTGACAACACACAAATCATTCATTTATGAAATCATGCATTATTCATCACAATCGTCGTGTCTTTGATCACAAGTGTTATTTTCCCTGGGAGACTATTTCACACATACAGGTCTACACTTAAATACTGGTCAATCACATGATCTGCCACCGACTAATAGCCTGAATCTCCCCGCAGACTGTTTCCTGCATCCATACAGGGCCCCTCGCTGTGTCCCTCTATCTAACACACTGTAGAGGAGAGGCCACCCGGCACTCAGGACCCCTGAACATGAACAGATGTTTATAAAAATAGAAGAACAAAACAATATATGGAATTCATAAACATGCATCCACATCAGCCAAACAGTTTATCCTAGCAGTAGATGAAAATCTCGTAGATGCAGAGGAGCAATAAACACTGAGCTTTAGCTCACCTGCAGCACCATGCAGCTGAACCTGTCAGTAAAAATCTTTATGAATTTTATGTCTTCACTATATGTGTGTGACAGAGTTGCTTCCTAAGTTTCATTGCAGAACCTTTAACCAAAGGTGCTACTTTATTACAGAACATCTGCTCAGTATAGTAATAATAAAACAATGATTTAAGAGACATGTTTCACTACACATATATAAAAGTCCTAAAAGTGTACCATACAAACTGTGAAAATTACTGACAATTCAAAACAGTATTAAATTTTAAAGAAATGCACTTCAGCTGTATTTAAATGTGTCTATATCTTTTATTAAATAAAAACATCAGCTATCATCATTATAGACATATTTATCTCTTTGCTATAAAGTATTGTTGTTTGTGCTACAAAACATTAAATCTCTCTAGCACCATGTTGTACCTACTAAAAAGCTTCCTTAAAGGTTATTTAACTGCAGCTTTCAGGGGTATTGTGATAATATGGTAATTTTGTATCATACTTTTTGAAAAGTCTGCTGTCAAAATGTATGATTCCAAGCAAAATATCATTAAAAACAAACAAAATCATTTAGTGAGGTATTATTTGACATATTTGAATAGTTTTGTCTAATGAAATGCGATAACAATGGAACAGATCTCATCGCATTAAACCTCAGTTTCATTACTTTGCATGTGATTAAGCATACATTTCACAACATACCAGTATCACTAAAATAGTTACTGCAGGTGATAATAAACCGTGTGAATTAATCTATCCAGTTTATCTTTAAGTGTCGGAGCCATTGTTTTATATTCTTTAGTTTGGTTGAGAGGTAATAGAGTCTGATGCAATGTTGCTGCTATTTTCCTTTAATAGTTCTGTATATGCTGTGGGGAGAGGCGATGGTCCCCTCAGGCATCCGGAGCTGCAGTGAACCCTGCGCAGTGACGTTTTTCTCCCTCTTTCTGTTTCTCTCTTTCTCCCACATCTCAAATGGGAGAAAGCACGCAGGTTCACAGCATGGGGGGAGTGATGACACAGGAGAGGGGAGGGGCTGTGTTTCACATCTGATTAGCGTGCCCATGGAAACGGATGGTTGGAGAATCCCTTTGCCCTTGACATGCAATCTCTGGAGATTAGGGCAACGGTTGGTAGCCTCACCTACCTACTGTACCTGCCATGCGCATAAATTCAGCCTGCTACTGTTCACAGAAAACAGCAACAGCAGCATCTCTCCTTTTCCTGCCCTCAACCTTTCTGACAGTCCTGGAGGAAAGTTTTGAAGAGGTTATTTTGTGTTTCCCTCTCTAACTGCTCATGTTCAGTAGGCTCCAACCTGCAGTAACCTTGTAGCCACAAATTCACCCCTCCAACTTGAGTGGGATTGTGAATAAACCAACAGGCAGTCAAGTGGTGAGGGGAGTCAGTGGCTTCATTAGCTGGCTCAATACTGCTGCCGGCCCTTTGAACTCACAGCGCTCTGATCATAGCGGAGTACGCACTGATCATAGCAGAGTACGCAGTCTCACACCTCATCATTTCATACACTCTCTAATTCAGGAGCATATAGCACCACACTTCACAGGCAGCTGACTGACTCAAAGGGACATCTGCAGAAAGCCAGAAACTAGTGGGCTGCGCAGTTTGTTTTTAATTTGTTCTGAGCCCTCAGTGAGAGTGGGGGGTTGCTTTTAGGGCAGGGTAAAAAAGCTGCACTAATGGGAGCAACTTTTCATGCACTTTGGTTTCCTCATAGGAGTTTGTAAAGACAAAGCAAGCCTTCAGCTCAGCCACAAGCCTAGCATTATCACAGTACAACAATGCTGCATATCAAACAGTCCCCGACAGAAATAAAAGAAAGTGCTCACGACCAAAACAAACCCCCCCTGAGACGAACACTCAGAGGCCAAGAGCGGTGGCCCCCAGAGGAGGTTAAAAACATCACACGCACAGTCAGAGGGCTGGTCATGAATTCAGACTGTGTGCAACAATGTCTGTAAATTGAGAACCTGGTCGATTTCAGCTGACAATGTCATTCTTTTTTGCTCCAAACTGAGCGCCTTTCATGGTGGCTGCCATGGTAACGTGGTCTGAAAGTCGGCAAGCAATTGGTACCAGTTTCTGCCAAGGCCCAGACTTACTGGTAGGCATGCGATAAGCAGAATTTCCGACACTAAATGTTGGATTGTGAAAGCTGAACAACAAGGGACTGCCTCCTTGGTTAGGCACCATTCCATATATGCTGGATGAATGTGTGGGGAGGCTATCAGGCAGCTAACAAATCCCCAGTGCGATGCTATAGCAGTGCTGGGGCTTATTCTAGGTTAAGAGAATGTTTGGCACAATTAACACATCTCATCCTTGGCTAAATAATCCTGATCCTCTAATGTGCTTATGCAGTGGGAAGCATTTTTGTCCATGACATGTCTCAGTCTGGTTGTGTGGGTTAGTATGTCTGTGGTAATGGCATGCTATGGAGGGATTCATTAGCTAAAGCTACTCCTCTGCTTTTAGTGAATGAAGGAGGGAGGCACACGAAGGAGACAGCAGGCCTGCTCCTCCAACGTCATGGTAATAACCATGGCTACACACACCAGGGTATTTATTCTTCCTCTCTCCCGCTAACACAAATATTGTTTTGTTACCCATAAGGATTACACACGCACATAATATGCTACAACTACCTCTGATTTACACACAAATAATGTTGCTGTCTTTATATTATGCTGTGCATGTCAAGCAAATATTAGTAATAGTGCCGTGTTTGTTTTTGCAATAGAAATCCAATCCACCATTATATTAGAATATGTTGTTGAGGAATGCTTTATTAGTAGTGTTTAGGGCATGTTAATAAGACATTTTATTGGGAAGAGAGGGCAAGACCTGTGACTTAGTTTCTGATTTAATCCAATTATACTGCTAACAGAGAGAGAATCTCAATACAGACAGAAAAAAGTCTGCAGCCACGTTAGCAGCTCTGTCAGACTGTACAGTTGTGCAAGTGGTAACACCAGCATCAGGGTACAAAATTAACTTTTTTGTCCACTGGCCAAATAGCTTATGAATGTTCAAATGCTGGTGAGTGAAAAAAATCTACCAGCCACTTGCATATTTTACCATTAATTGACTGGTGGTTGGTGCTAATTCTGTGCCCTGACCAGCATGCTAATATGCTGATGTTTAGTAGGTACCATCTTAGTTTAGCATGTTAGCATGCAAATGTTTTTTAATTAGCATTAAATGCAAAGTACAGCTGATGCTGATCTATCTATCTACTGGTAATCCAGCCAATAGTTGTTGACATATTACAGTCTGGACCAAAGTGGTGGACCAACTAACTGACCATAGAGCTTTGCCACAAGCACAATCATATGTGTAATAAACTACTTTGTTCATTTACAATGTTTTTGATGCCGCAAGATGAAGTAGAAAAACACTGTGGGCTCATACAGCTAACTCCTCTCTTCTCCTCTCGGTCCAGTACCGACCTGTCCCCACTCTGCCAGCTGTTTGTTTACACATCAAGATACAACCGCAGTGAGCAATATTTGTGTTGCCGAAGTGTCAGATAAGTGATGTAGGAACAGTAAAAACAAAACAAACAAAAAAACAAACACAGAGGAGGTATGAAATGTTTTTGAGATGCTCAGCCAACCGTGACAATGGATCAATGAGATTGCACACAATTGATTCATAATCAGTGTGACTGAGAGTGATGAGCAAGACGAGTAAACAAACAGATAAGATTCAAGAGGACAGCAAATCAATTTGCGGTGACACAGAGAAAATTAAACACAGCATGGATTAAATTTTGGTGGCCATGCTTGACTGGTGCATGTTTACATTGGATGCAACACTTTCCTCTGTGTACTTGTTGCTGTAGTTAAACTCACATGCTGGTACAGTTTAATCTCTTACGTCCTAGTGGCAGAAAAACCATTATGCTGCGGCTGCATTTACAAGTGCAGACATTTGTTATGTGGTCGTTTTGGCAGTCGATACACACAAATCAGCTTTACAACTATTAATAAGCAGCTCTAGCCCATTTGCCATGCTGTCTGTGTTCCTGCATTGACACACAGCACTGTGATATACAGTTTGCTCTTGCCAGCTATGAGGGCAGTTGATGAACTTGGCATTAAACCAGAGGACAGCCATTTCTCTTCTCTGACTGGATGGACAAGTGCTGGGAGATGTATATCTCTCCAGGCTCCACTGATGGACTGTTGCAGATTCAACAGGGATAAGCTGTCAGTATTCCACTTTCCGCTGGGCCATAATAAGACAGAGCGCCGGCCATTTGAAAAAGACAACATAACAGATATCACCTTAGGAGGTGGTGGTGAAACTAGGGCGGGGAATTAGGGAGCAGCCAACCAGCTATTCATCATTCGTCTGGAGACTGGCCAGTTTGTGACACTGTCAACTATTTTCTTCTCTGCCTCTGCCTCTACCTCTCCTGTCCTATTCTTCCTCTTTTTAAAAAGGAGGCAGTCATGCAACCAGTAGCAGCAATAACCAGGCATTCCTGAAATTCCCCCTTTATTAAACTTTAATTAGGGAATTACCAACCGGGGAAAGAAGTGTTGAGATTTGGTGGAAAGAGGGCAAAACCAGGGGCTCCAAGGTCATCAGAAGAAGAGATAAGAGGCTTAGTGTTGTGAGACATACAGTGTGTTATCCTACCGTTTTACTGTTTTACCAGCTGAACATAAACATGGGAATGTCTCATGGGAAAAGATCAAATGGGATACTACAGAGACTGGATCCAATTTCAGAGCAATAAGATAGCTGAGATATCTTTGTTTATGGAAATGAAATATGCATTATCCAATGATAGACCTGCCATGGCAACAATCAAAAGGTCTTATCCTGATGCAACAGATGCTGCCACATTCAATCTATACGTATTCCACTACAGATGGGTAGAGATATGAAGCTAGCTGTTGCTGTATGTCATATCTGTCACATTGTGATGCTCTCCCTACAGGCTGCAAGAGTTAATCTATACTGCCAGTGTTATCACTGGGGCCTAGCTTATTTTTAGCAGCTTTCATTACACTTTTCCATCCTGTAGCCAGATTGGATGGTTGAGATTTGTCAGGAGAATCACAAGATGTTCTCCCTTCAAAATCTCGGTGCCGAGCAGTGGCTGACAGCTTTCCATAGCAGGAGACATCTAAATTGTCTCATTATGGACCTGAGTTATAACAGCCTGAGCCACCTGGAGAGGAACAGCAGATGAGTTGTGTCAGCCGAAGTACAATTACTTAACCATCTCACATTGCAGTGTGTGTGTGTGTGTATGTGTGTGTAGCGGCCAAGTGCGACTCCATGTATGCATTTGCGGCACCGTCGCTCAAAGATCAGCTGCAGTTGGGCGTTGTGTAACATAGTATTTACAGCGGGTATCACTGTAAGACATTGAAGGTGTCAGTGTGCTTTAACGCAGCGGTTGTCAAATCGTCCAATAGTATCTGAAACCCTTTACCCCTCCACATCTTTCTAACGTTGGATTTGGTAACTTTTAACGCAGCAATTGGTCAGGTGTGCAGAGATGAGACAGTTTGCAGGATTTTAACTTTTCTGTTCTCTTTTCTTTTCTTTTCTTTTCTTCACACAATTACTTCTGTCACTTTCTCATGTATACAAATGTGAATATGTTTGAAGAGATACTGACTGAAAGCGTGACCGTTCGTAACAGCTAAAACAACTTTTTCCTTCAAAACGTGGTCCAACGAATGCAGCATTGTATTGACTAGTTCTAGCAAACTGCTAGACTACAGCCTTCTACCTCTTAATGCTAAGGGTGTTTTTAGGGGCGAAAGGGAAGCAGGGCCTCCTCATAATACTTCTGTTAGCCTCAAAATCTACTCAAACACAGAGTGTATTAACATTCAACCCCTTGGATTTGAAAGAAATGAGCTGAATGCCTTCAGAATGTGTGAACGTCGCTCATTCACTCTGTATCTGGAACAATAACAAAAGGATAATGTGCAGATTAGTGCTCCTAGGGGCAAAGATGGGCTTTGGATGCGGAAATATGCAACAGAGACTTTTCCCTGCTGCAAATGAATTAGCCCAGTGTTCGCCCACAAATATAGTGTGTAATGTGCTCGCAGAAGAAGATTAGTGTGGAAATGGAACTTGAGATGTCTGGCGTTTCAGGGATATACATTCAAAACATTCAACAAGCTGTCTAGCTCAGTCATGCAGTTCACCATTGTTGAAAGCTGAAAGCTAGAAACCCTTCTCTGTTTCCTCCATTTCAGTGGAAGTTGTTCTTTTAAAATTTCCTTCAATATGCCACAGCTGAAGGTCGTTAATTAAGAAAGGCTACAGAGAAACGTTGCCTTGCTTCTAATGACATTTTGAAGTCTGCTCTTGAAGAAAGCTGCCCTCTATTCAAACAAATTGATCTTGGCTGTTAGAGAAGCTGAAGTGGTTTTTTACGCAGTAGGCAGGTTTTAGAGGCAGTTTTTTAAAGTCTCAATCAGTCCACGTTCATAAGGTCACAGCTGTGCCTTGTTCATATAACCACCAGAGATATCACCACTCTGCCACACATAAATATACTGAACTAAAATTGCTGAAAATAACTTTAAGGGACCAGGGAGCCTAGCATCATCATATCTTTTGTAAGCTGCTCAAATGCTGTATTCAGTAAACTTGCTGCTTCTCCCCACCTCTGCAGTCGACTGGGTGACTTATCTTAAGCTGCATCCTCACCCAAGACCTCGTAAACCCAAAAAAAGGTCATTCTAAGACTAAAGATGGTGTCAGTGTCTCTGAAGAGAGGAGACTGGGATGTCATAACCCCAGATGAGTGATGTCAATCAGCTTTGACGGAAAATGCCAAATGGGAACTTGTAGTTCCTCTTGACAAAAGGTGGCCATTTGGCTCTGAGGAAGTTGAACATTATACGAATTTGGGAAAGTGATTGTTGCACGTAAGGATCAGTTTACTCAACACCATGAATACTACTCGACCTGTACAGTTGCATAATAGGGTGGTCTAAAAAGGGTAATCAATGCCGCGTTCATTACATATTGAAGTTATCATAATTACAAGTTTTCGGCTTGTGAACAGTGTTCACATCAACCTCCAAGTCATAATTACAACTGGGAAACTGGGATTTTTCTGAAAGCTTTTATATACCCGACTTGATAATACGGAAGTGGCTGAAAACCAAGCAAACTTGGATACCTTGCGTTTAGGTCTGTTGTTCAATGTAATTAAACTTAAATTTAATGGATATAATGTAATTTTGCCAATACACAGTATTTTAAACCCTGATCCAACACAACTTAGATATCATACAACCTCCGAGTTACCAGATGACACTCAAAAGTCCGTGACGTGGGAATCTTTCCAAACCTTCCCATCCATCTGACATAGCGTGAATGCAGCATAAAAAATAACGCTTTTGAGTTCCATTATGGGGAGTGCAGGATCCAGTGAGTCATGATAACTCTTCCTCTGCTACACTCTTTTGTAAATCTCTCTTGTGAGTCCCTCAACTTTACTAAAGTGCAATACTAAATAACAAAGTACCTCTTAAATCACATCTACACAGCTCCATTTCAGTAATTTAGATTGTTTATGAGAGTAATGAATGATTACGTACATTCAATTGTTCATTAAAATTAAAAATGGATCGCTCTATAAGTAACACCAACAATACCTGGTCACTGAGATATTTAATCACTTTGACAGGACCAAATAAAAAAATCCTGCTCTGTTTTTACTCAGATTTCATTGGACTAAAAAACTTGGAATAGTGTGAAAGATCACCCATGTGAAATCTCCCATTACAAGTGCTGCAAAACATTCTCTGGCCAGATCTCTGGTTCTCCAAGAGGGGGTCTCTCAGTTTATGATTGGCCCAAAGGTTATAGAGACACTTGAGGTGGACCTAACCGTTTGGAAAAGAGGGGCTTAAGGGGATCAGGCCACACTTATTGAGAGATGACTGAGAACATCTGGGATCACTCTCAAACACACACATGCACATGTTCACACACACCTAAGATATTCACACACATTCTCTGACAGACACACACACACACACACACATAGCTATTAAGCTCATCTCTAATCTTGGATCAAACACCGAGACAGGATGCACCTCTGCAAGGTCTGGTGCTGCATGGTGTTTGTAATCTTGAGGGAGAGTGACAGAGACATGAGACACAAGGAAGGGTTTGGGTTTCCTGCTTCAGCCAGGACTAAGACTATCTGCTGGGCTTTGGGTGCACCACACTGACTTGATGAACTACAATGCTGGGTGGGCTTTAAGAGGCCCACACACACACATACATAGTTATCTGTACATGTCTCTTGTTTCCTCATCCATTACCTCTGTAATCCCTCTTAGGATTTTGCATTTTCTTCAGGCATGGATGGACTTGACTCATAATCAAAATGTGATACTTTGGGTGAGAGGAGGCTGAAGAGGCCATTTTCTGGGATCTAATTGTTCTCCCCTTCGTGTGTGTGTTCTCCAGGTCCCATGGCCTCCACGGAGCATGGCAGAGAGCTGGAAGAGGCGGCTACGGTGAGAAAGCTGGTCCAGCAAAACCCTGCGAGGGGCGGTCAGACCCACAGACCAGCCGGCTGGAAGAGGAGACGCCCACGGCCCCGTCTTTCCCACAAGGGGCCCATGCCATTCTAGAGCAAGGTGAGTTTCTAACAGTCGGGGGTGAGAAGACGCTCGTTAGGTTTTGTTGGCAGAGCGTGCCATCAAACCTGTAGTAAAACAGTCAGTGTCAGGCAGTAAAGGGCAGTAAAATTATGCGCCAATATTTGCTGTGTTTGGCTAACTGACCAACTTTCTCTCAGAGTTTCTGTCGGGTCAGAGCTGCACATTTCTCGAGAGAAAAGGAGCAAAAACATTTCCCGTTATATTAAATCATAGCTGCTGACTAGTGGGGAAATACAATTACTTAGAGGAATTTTTAAAAGGAATGATGTTGAGTCCTGAATTACTTGGCAGAAACATTTCGGATGTTTTTGATGATGAATGGGAAAGTAAAACTCTTCTAGGAATACTGGAAAATCTGTTATGGACCATCACAGCTAGACTCAACCCCACTACAAGGATGTTATTGTTGGCTTTGGAAAAAGTGCATGTCTTAACAGATTATTGGACTTTAGCCTACCAGCTTGCCTGCCTTCTTAGGTTGTTTTTAAGGCTGCGTCATTTATTTCCTCATATGGGAGACGGTTATAACTAGAAACATAACCTTTCAGTCAATTCAGCTGAAATAAATCTTTTCTTTCCATCTGATTAAGTCAATTAAAACCTTTTACCAAAGATAATACATTTCAGAGTTGGGTTTCCCAGCTCAGCCTCTTTGCATGAAGGAATGTTTAACTCACTGTCAAGTAAAACAATCCTTCATGTGAAAACTCTTTCATCCAAAATCAGAGATAATATTTTACTTATCACCTTTTCACAGTTTGATTTTCTATGCTGAACCAAAACAAACACTGTATTTCAGCAAAAACAGATCAAGCGACATTGAGAAACTAAAACATACAACCGCCAATTAAACAGCATGATCAAATTTACAGTATATACAGATTAAAACTGTCTAAGCACTTACTAATGTTAGCATGTCTCTGTGAATGAAAGGCAACAGCAGTACAATTATGTCCGTGCATTAAGAAGCACAGGAGCCATTCACATGTCTCTCCCAGACGCTGTGAGAGACAGGGAAACTCGACAAGACACAATATCCCTGCAGGAGGTGCCGACCATACAACACTGACCTGCAAAGGGCCGCCATAAATTAAAGCTGTAGTGAGACGAAGCTGCAGCCAGAGAGTGTCAAGGCATGGTTAATCAGTTTTAAGGAAAGGGGATCAAAGCCAAAGAAGTTTGGAAACTCTTTTCTCTAAGGTTTTACAATCTATGGTGAATTATGGATCAATGTTGCTTTTTGTGTTTTTGGACTTCTTTTGAGCTCATTCCCGTTTCCCAAACGGGACTTAAGAAGCAGCAGCACAAAGGGGAAAACAATGAGTAAGGGCCAAGCCAGGGCAGTGTGCACTTGAAGGACAACATGAGTCCTCCAAATTTCCTCGGACTGCCAATAAAATGTGAGAATCCTCTCTGCGAGTTGAGTGGTCAGTGCTTGTGTTCGGTGCCAGAGTGCCGGCCACACAATAAGGGGAGCTTCAGGAAGTTGTGAAGCTCTGTAAAAGTGAACGGCTCAGTGAGTCACAATGCTGTCTCCGCAAACACCTCTTAAACCACAACATGCTGATGATTTCCCTTTCTTGTTCACTTCCCTCTCCGGCTCAAAGTTCATCTCGTTCAAGGATTTCTGTGCATACCATTGCATGCCAGTTTACCCCAACCTGACAAGCGTGTGAATCAGGCTTTGCATTAGCAGCATTTAAGAGGAATCAACGACCACAGTAAATGATTCCAAAAAGTCTTCTGAGTTAGTTCTTTTTTCCCAGGCAGGATGCTATCTGACTGGAGGAATTAATTCTCCACAAGGCCTGATATCTAGCGTCAATCTATCCATCAAGTCGATCTGACAACACATCAACTTGAAAGGCTCTGCTCTACTTCTGATGATAGGAAAAACACCTCTGCAAGCAGCTGGTGATGCATTTTGTTTCGCTCAAACACAAAGTTTTATGATCAAAGCTAGACTTCAGTGGAGACACCCAGCTGAGGACCGGTGAGACTCATAGGCAGACAGACTGAATGTGGATACGTCATTACTGGCCTAAACCTAACTGCTGCTCTGTTTAAGTAGAGATTAAGAACAATGTTGGATGTGACAGTGCCCATCCTATTTAGCAACATCTCCCCATTTCAGTGTCAAAAGCAGCTCATCTTTTATTCTCTAAGACACCTGAGGCAAAGTTTGCCTTTTCATCATTACACATTCCAGATGTGAGGGACTCCAAGAAGAAAGATGGCGACCCCGGTCATCCTCTTGAGCATCTGAGTAGACTCAGATCCGAATGTGCTATTACAACTCTTGGATCTAAGCCATGCCAGTGACAGTCTAAAAGACGACAGGATATTACAGATTTAAAGCCGCAGGCAATTTACAAAAGCCCCTTGAGACCCTCAGTGTGAGAAAACTCGGTGAATGAGTCTTCCAAAGAGTTTTCCATCAGAAAAAATGTAGAGCAGGTCTGCAACTCCTCCCATACACTCCCTCTGTGACACACCATGACTTCAAGGAGCTGCTACACTGAGATCATCCTGCAGACCCAAACAGCACAAAAGACAGAACAACAAACAGCAATATAACTCAATGGAGATTAGATATACATACATCAGTTCTCCGGGCATTACATGACTTCAGAAATATGCCATCTCGAAACAAGAGCAGACTCTTATCGGTGAATGAACCTTGTTGTCATGCAACAAGGTTTGCACTACTCACGTGAAATCTCTGGAAATTATCACAAGACAGGACAAGATAAAAGGCGAAGGAAGATAAAAGATTTTCCCATTGACAAGGAGTGAGCCAGTACCCCGATTGTAGTATAATGTTGGGCTTGTGAATCACAATGAGATATACAATTGTTTTTCTTTTCCCCTGCCTCACTTTTCTATCAAAGATCGTGATATCTGGTTGGAACATGTCCATGTCCACTGTTTATAGTTGTTCTGGTGCAAGATAACAGTAGAGATGCCTAGAGGGGCACCCTTATTGGGGAGGAAATTGAAATTGTCTGCATGACTCATGAAATGTTTTTTAGGAAACAAAAAAAACACACGCTGACGGCACTTTCCTGTTTTATTTTCTTGTTTTGCAGGCACTGCTTTGAGCGCCCTCCCCCAGGTTCTGATTTCTATGCTCTTCCTTTGCCTTGGGGGGCCTTGCAACGAAGGGCCTACGCTTGCCCAGCCTGAAGAGTGATGTCCATAGCACCTGCTGGTTCTTCAAGCAACTCTGTCCACAAAAAATCAGGACAAGCCGCTCACCCTCAGCTCTAGGAGGAATTGGGGGCAGGGAAGGGGGGTGGGAGGTATTTAGCCCGAGCTATCAGATTCTATTTCTCTGTCTCTCTCCTTCTCTCACTCCCTAACTACTTATCTATCTCTGTCTTCTCCCAAGTGTTTTTTTTTCCTATCATTTGCTTAATAGAGCCCAATCATAGCAGTCTCCCTGTGTGTCTCAAACACTTTGCATGACATGTGGTGGAGAGGGAGCCCGGTCAAAACAATCTGAGTCTTAAAGCATCTGTCACTTCTCCACAGTGTAGTTTTCCCATCTCTCAGATTCAAGGTTACTGCAGCCGCTAGTTTCATTGCTGTGTAGCTACTTAGTGGCTTTACTAGTGGGAGAGGGCTCTAATCATGCGGAAGGGCAGTGTCAGTTTTAATAGTTGACAATAGCAAACATTAAGTTCACTTGATACTCTGGATGTCTGCTGCGAAAAGGAATCAAATGTTTCATGTTTAATATGGAAAAGCAAGAGCGTTACATCTAAACAACATCATGACTTTGCTTAATTATCATTATTAATGGTGCTTTGTACCTCCTAATGAGTGCGTCCACATGCAAAGTAAAGTTGGACTGAAAAGAGAGCACATATTGTCAAAACAATCTATTTAAGTGACAGAATAATTCCTTCATTTAGGAGATTCTTTAATCCAAAGCTATTTTGGTGTTTCTGAACTCATTAACACCTTGGGGGGTTTACTGATGCGCTCAAGGTTACTGTAACATGTCCCACCTTGGATGAGTCCTTTGACCCCAAATCCCAATCCCAATCCTGTCCCCAATCCCCAGCCTTCTCACCACACTGCTGCCCTGCGCAGCTGCTCTACACGACTGTTAACTGGCAGGGGCGGTCTGCTCCACCGACAGGCCACCTTGCCTTTTAATGAAGTGCCAAATAATAACCTTCTCCACAATGCTGCCAGGAACGAAAGAATGAAAGGGTTAGGGAGAAATGAGAAACACATTACCTCTTGTTTGAAGTCTTGATACACTGACACATTATGCATTTTAAATTTCTGCAAACAGAAAACACACGTGAGACAATGTTAGCACGGAGGAGTTAAATTAGACCAAAAAAAAAACAAAACAGACAAACATCACAGCAAGCATCAGCTCAGTTAAAATGCCACCATGATCAGCCTACCACTAGTGCTCTGGCTGTGTTAATATTCAGCATAAGGCTGGTTTGACCCTGTGACCGATATCTTTCACTGACGAAATGCTATGCCTTTCCATCATACTGGAATATATTATATTACTGTTTATGTTTATTTCTGTGTTTAAGTAGTTTTATTTCTTTTTTTCTCAGGGTGCTGTGATAGAGGCTTGTACTAGAGCAGTCTATTTTGCGCATTTATTTAACAAAAACACAAACATACAGTACATTTAAAGCTTATATGAGCATATTTTCGTATACTGTATCTTTACTCTCCCTCTATGTATACACCAATATAGCCATGTATCCAGATTCAGTCATTTTCCAGATCCTTTCCCTACATTATGTTGGGTACAGTTGCCTTTCTAGTCTGCCCTTCCACAGCACAGGTGGTCGTGGCTTTGATCATTACGCTCATTAAATCCTAGAGTTAATCTTTTTCAGATGGATCTCCCCAAGGCTGGCCGGGGCCACTTAGTCTGAGCTCATTGTTAAATTGGCTTAGACTGAAACCACACCCTTCCCCCTTTCCGATCCCCAAACCCCTGCTGATTCAGTGTGTAACCATGTAACATATTAACCTGTAGAGCAGCCACCTTCCAGTCGTTTGTTGTGTATTAGGTGTGCGTAGCAACTTCCTAATTTTTTTTTCATTCGGATTTAAACCTGATTTTAAATACACAACATTACAATCAGCAAACACCCTTATTCAAGGCAGTTTTGACCAGATAAGCGACTGGCTGGTTAAACTAGATTTCCAACACTCTTTCCCTCTCGCCATGTCTCATGCAAATATTATAATAAAATGCAGAGTCTTCTCAGTCCCAGCATGAGAAGCTTTTATTAAGAGAGCATCTAAAATCACAGTGGTAATCCACCCAGCCAAGCTCACCTTGATTAAAAATGTATTAAATCCTAGGGCACTGTGAAGAGTAATAATTTCAGTTCCACCATTATTTTTTCATACCCTCTCAGACAGAGATGTAGATTTCATTAATGCTCCTTGGGTATGAGACAGCTTTTCTCAGGATGTCTCATGTATTATTGGGGAAGATAGTAGGAAGATATGAGCTGGGGATGGAAGTTCTGAGCCGCAGGAGTTGGGATGCTGGAAGTAGACTGGGTCATGAAAAGGGGTTCAAATCAATATTTCCCCATCTCAGAAGTTATTGTTACGGAGCCGAGCAACGTCTGTATCCGCACTGTTCTTCATGAATGTATCCTCACCATCTGCACCAGCCATGCTGCCCTTTCAGAGACCAGAGCAAACCAATGTTTATGTAAAGTACCCTTTGAACCTTTGTCTGGTTATCAGTTGAATCCAAAAATCAAAGCCAAATATCCCACTGATCCAAAGCCTCCGGTGTCAACTAGTCCCAACAAATAGACGTGGCTTTGCTCCAAGACTTCTCTGTATGGGTTCGCAAGGCTGCACTTTTGCAATTCCATTATGCTGCTGGAAAAATACACCCTGAAAACAAGAGTCTCTTGGTATGGAATGGTTTTCCAGTGTATTGTGACAATTTCTTTGTCTGATTCTTGTCTAGCTGGTTGTCCAAAGCTTACTTTTTGAATACAGTGTGAAAAGCTGTATCTTTTGTGGATGTAACAAAATAGAAAAGTAGTCTGCAGCACAATATGTCGTGGACACGTGAAAGCTTTCAGGCATTCTTTTCTTGTAGATCATAGCCCACAGCCCTCCCCTGCACATCAGGTTAATGGGCCTTGTGGTGTGGAAGGACAAGCACGTCCAGGCTCAAACTGAAATGGTAAACCAATACATTATGCTCGGGGAGCAAAACCATTTTCCTTAATGGTCTTTTCCAGCAAGGCTTACACAAGAGAAACGATTCCTATCCTCTCAATGTTTCCTCTCCAGTTCCTCTTCTCTGTGACCATCACAAGGCCTGAGTAATGTTCCTATGCACTTGTTAGCATGTTTTCCTGGTAGAAAAAAAAATGTTTGTTCTGAGAACTTGCCCCTTTGTGTTTAGTTCTTTTTGTCCAAATGCATTTGGCTGGGAGTGTTTAAGAAGTGGGGATGAGCAGAGAGATAGATTTGTGTTACTGGTGGAGACGAGAATAAGCTAGCAGCAGGTTATAGAATATTAGCTTAGCCATTGGTCTCTGTTTCCCAATAGCTATAGACACAACCCCTGCACTAAAAGATCACAAAAAACACAAGGTTTTTATGTTATTTATCCTATTGTCATTCTATACTCTCAGTTCTCTACCGGATACAATTCCTTTAAAGTTACACTGAACCAAACATTTCACTCATTGTGGAAATGGAAACAGAGTTGGCACACTAAACACATTCCATGATTTTACCTTGTGAATCTCTAAGCCCATCAAACTGTATCATGTTGGCCTTCAGAGTGGGTGTCTGCAGGATCAAGTGGCTGATATTCAATCCAATGCATTCACACTTTTCCACCGGCTGGGCAATCCAAAGGATAACTAGATTTTATCTCCCATGGGAAATGGCTATGATCTGTCATAATCTTGGAGCCTCAAAATGAGACTTCCTACACCCAGAATAGCACAGGCCCCTCCTGCCTTGATTGTGACACATTCTCCATCTATATAACCACTGTTTCCAAAATCAGCTACATTCAGAACAATCTGAGGAGAGATGCAGTCTGCAGGCTTTACACGCCATCGCAACAGTGTTATTAGGTCTCAAGCAGATACCATTTGAAAGACAATGTATTACTCCTGAAACTTATATTCTGTTTATGGTGTGTGCTCATATTACTCACCAGGCCAAATGTACAGTCCCTGTCTCTGTTTTGATGTTGAACTGGGCAAAAATAAATGACATAAATAAATAAATAAAACAAGTGTATCAGAAATGGTTGAAATACTGTGTACATATTTGAACTTTTGGTTTCTAATTTATAAAAGATAAGCTTTAGCTCTTGGAGTACTTATTTTATTTTTTCCTTTCATGCGTAGCTTTGTGTTTTTATTTTCTATTTCTGTAAAGTGTGTAAATATATCTTTATGATAATAAGTAATATTAAAAATCTTATTTTAAGAAAACACGGTGTGTGTCAAATCTTTTTTGGGAAATGAAAAAAGCAAATTAAAAGGTTAACATATATCATATAGGGGCTCTGCGAGGCTGTACTTAGACATGTGGTCACAATGACAATGTCAATATGCAGATGTTTAGCATGTTTACCATGATCACCAGTCAGTTTAGCATGTCAACATGCAACAATATGCTAATTAGCTCTAAAAAAAAAAATAAAGCACATGATGGTGCTAGATGGAAAGTTACCAAAGTTATAACAATCCATCCAGTAATTGTAGAGACCTTTTACTCAAAACCACAAATGCGAACCTCATGTGGCACTACAAGTAGTCAGGGGATCATCAAAGTCAGCAGGATAAATTGTCTGGGAGCAATGAATGTCTGGTGCCAAGCAATCTTGTAGGGGTGAAGATACTTAAATGGAAAAGTGAGAACTTCAACCTGCTGGTGAATATCTGTACCAAATTTCATGACAATACTTTTGTCGTCAAGACATTTCACTAAAAAACAAAAACAACAACCTCATGGTGCTAGAGGAAAAGTTAGAGGATCATCAAAGTCAGCAGGATAAATCATCTGGGAGCAATGAATGTCTGGTGCCAACCAATCTTGTAGGAGTGAAGATAAATGAAAAAGTGAGAATTTCAACCTGCTCGTGGCACGAGATGAAAAGTCAGATGATCACCAAGGTCATGAGACTGTTTCTTCCAGGGAACTTGAACATCTGTAACAAATTTCATGACAATCCTTTTGTTGTCAAGACATTTCACTGAAAAACAAAAATGACAACCTCACATGGTGCTAAAGGAAAAGTTAGGGGATCACTAAGATCAGAGGGCTTCATCCTCTGGGGAACATGAATGTATGTACAAAGCATCATGGCAATTCACCCAAAAGTTGTAGTCCAGTCTGGAACCAAGTGCTGGACCAACCCAGACTGCCAGTGCCGCTAGTGTGTGGTTGTGAAAAAGGTGGAGAATAACAGATACAAGTTAAATACAGTGTACAATTGTTATAATGGAGTGAAATGTAAGGTTGACATTCATCCTCTCAGTTCAGCACAAGGAGTGACACAACCTAGTAGAAACATCAACAAGCCAACACACAATAGTTAAATGCAAATGGGATGCTCTGATCAGAAAAGAACAGTCTCCTGCTTACTCAACAGAAATTCTTGAGCACAGATGCTTTATTCACATTTTTTCAACTATTTTACTTCATGTCAACCCCTTGTTTGTGTATTCTACATTTGTGTAGTCGAAGCTGCCCTGAAATTCTACAAAAAACAAAAACAGCCATGTTTACTGCCATTTCCAGCAGATATTCATGCGCTGCTGTAGCCTATGCACATACCTTTGGAAATGTAAATCAACTCCTCATCCATTAAGGAACACATCACCAGTGACAGGGAGCCTTTCCAGAGCTTATAGTGCATACTAAGCAAGCTGCACATTAATGCATGGCAGCTGCTGAGCATGCATGGAGACTATAGATATGTCTAAAAGATTCAGCGAGCATACATGTCGTTTCTACATACAATAGAGCCTCATTTAGTGCTGCTTGACATTCAGAAAAGATTTCAGTAGAGGTAAACACACTGTGTCCCAACATTTATACTGTATTTCAAATTTTTTGGGAACACTACTGCTGGATTAAACCTGTCAAAAAATCTATAACCCTTTGCTTTTTGATTAAATATCGGTAGATTCCTCTGCTTATGATGTACGTACTCAATATTTATGGAAACACTAGGAAGATTTTTTAAAAAGTTGTACTAAAAATGACACATTTGACACCTTCACTCACTATTTTCTTATCATTATATTGTTGATGTATAAGCAAACCTAACTGAGGCAATGTGTTGAAATATACTGGACCTTGCATGGCAGCCACTCTTCCTCCTAAACCCCCACTGGGACCACTCAGGGAAGTGTCTGGTTAACGCGCAGAGCTGACATGTCATGATAGACAAGAGGTGCACCCCTGAGCCCCAGCAGCCCCCAAAAGACGCCCAAGGTTATATCATCAAGCCTGGGTCAGCTGTATAATTGGGCTCGGGGTCAGCGGGAGGATATGGAGCGTGACAATGAGGCTATAGAGTTACAGTTTGTAGCTGGGCAGTGAGGGCCGCCGGTGGGGCATTACTGCGAGGCCAGATGTCCCTTTAAAAAGTTCAAGGTCCATCTGTGAGAGTGGCTCCAGCCCTGTTCACTGTCACTGCTGGAATGTGTGTCACTGCCTGCCAGCCACTAGAGCACTGCTGGGAGAAAGGGAGAGGGGGGTGGGTGAAGGAGAAGCTGGGTATATTGGGTTTGTTGTAAGAAAAAAATAAAACTCCCAGGATGATGAGTGAGATACTGTGGATAATGAGTGTCGGACACAGTTGCTAACTCTCATGAGGTTCTTTAATTATTGACAACATCCCCTCAGCTGGAGAAAGACGAAAAGCAGTGGGATTTACAGATCAGAAGTGTGTGCCTTCTGTACCATATGTACGTATGTACATCATGTTTGAATGTATACCGCAGAAACAGTCTGCGGGAGTAACATCTGGATTGCTCTTGGCACAGACTCCCAGAATCAACTTCTGCCACATCATAAAAACCATAAGTGCAGTTGGCTCTCCTACAATACCACCAACAAAGCCCACAGAACCGCTGACAAACCCAGCTCACTGCTGTCATTCAAACACCTGGTCCACAGGGACTCAAATTATATGTGCAAACTGGGATTGGAGATTAAGCATACATGTAATGAGCAGGTGTTGCAAAAGTTTTGATCACATTTTTTAAATTTATATCCATGTAATTCAGTAGTGATGTAGCAATAGACGGGTTGGTGGTCTTCATGTTAGCTATTGTTATAATGATCGACTGGAGGGACAACCTGCTATTCAGCCCTGAATGTCTGGAGATCCCAATTGAGGCAATTAAGACTCTGATGTGGTATTCTTAAAGTTATAATCCTTAAGATTTTAGTCCTGGTTGATTTGGCGACACTAACGGTTACCATGGTAACAGTAAGTGCAGCATAATACTATAACCATTGACTGTATATAAATATGGATGTTATGACAGCTCCCCAAAACATCTTGATGGCCCCCTGGTGGCTGGTTGCAATACAGGTCATAAGTCCCGCCCCCTCCATGTTAGCGGATGGCACATGAGCCAAACTAAAAAATCAAAGAACACGTCAAATACATTTTTCCCAAAGTGCAAGTGCTCAAGTTTGTTTTTAATTAGTTAATTGACAATATAAAAAGGGGGTGTGACATCATGATTGACATCTGTGACAGCCGCTCTCAAACCTTCATTAGGCGGCGGGAAGGCTGAGGGTGCATCCAACTCTACTGCGCAGACTGTGGCTTCAAATGACATCACACAAGCAAGATGGCCGCTCTTTTGCATAGCGGTAGAAAGCGGAGATGCATCATCCATCTTTATAGACAGTCAATTACTACAACAAACACTCCTTGAGCAGCTAATTTGTCAAAAATACAACAGAAGAGCAACAGCTGTATGTCTTTACAGTGCAATCAAACAAACTTGTGTTGTTTTAATCATCAGTCAATAATCAATCTCATTTCATGCTGCATACGGCACGAGTAGTTTTCCACACAACAACAGCAGGGCACAATAAAGTTTGTTACCTCGCTGAGGAGGTGGAAGTGTCATCTGCAGCTCTTCATCTCACAGTTCGCAGTGGCTGCTCCTTCTTACTGCATTACTCCCTGCAATATTAAAGACCGATCTGCTGACAAAAGAGAAAATGTCCTTTTTTTTATAGAGAAATATTTGTTGCTGTCAGTGTTAACTTCTCTGACAAATACAATATGTATAATCCACACTTCAGTGCTTTACATGTGAAGCAACAGGAGTTGTTGAAGGAGTAGGAAATGTTTGGTACGCATTAGCAGTAACTTAATACGACTCTGATACGGCCGTGGGAGAGTAAACAGCAAACAGTGAGGCTGATATCAATGCAATTGAATTAAAAACAGTGATGCTGGATCACAGACATGCATCGTTTCCTGTGAGTCCCTTGTGTGTTGATCGACTATTTTAAATTCAGCATGGGAAAGGCCGACTCCACCACTAACAATGAAAACTACTGCACCACCGACCATAACTAGTATCAAAAATGGGGTTTGTGTCTGTGATAATCTCAAGGATTTTAACTTTCAAACTTAAACTGAAGAATACTGACTATTATATATTATGTGCTTAAGTGTTTGCTGTCGGTCAGTATGCGACAGCTTCAGTATGAAATTACGACATACAGGGCTGGAAAATGTCATGCACAGTCAGCTAATGTTAATGACCAACAGACTCATCACTCTGACAAAAAAGACAAAATGCTTGCCAACTTTTTAAGTATCAAAACAATACAGTGTAATTTTTCTCTCTAAAAAACCATCTTTGACTGAGCATTAATCCTGCCCTTGACTTTATTGTGGACAATCTGCTGCCAGGAGGTTGCACTGTCAGGACATTTTATGTTTTTAGGCAGTCACTGTCGCAGTGGTGCACTGTGACTCAAACCCGGTGTATGTGTGTGTGTGAAAGAGAGAGTGAGAAAGTAGGTGCATTCACATCTCTGCATCAGCTTCTGAGATGAACACAAAAAAAACTCCTGGCTGCAAACAGAGCCTGGAGCCAGGTAAGGTAAGAGGCAGTAACAACAGTCTGTGTAATGCACCTCAGCTGTATTAACACCAGCAGCTCTGCAGTGGCGACGGATCACTGGAGTGGTCATAAAAACAAAGTCAGCAAACACAGGATGGGGGGGGGTAGCTTGTAGGAAAAAGCAAAACTTTGGATGGGGGTGACATGTGGCTGCTTGTGTTGCCCTGAATCTCCCCTCTACTGTTTGTAGAGGGGAGATTGTTGGAGATGTTTTGGATTTACAGTAATTTTGAAACTAGCATGGTCTTTTAAAACATCAATGGGAGAACATGATGTTTGGGATTTTGCACCTTTCTCTGAACTTGTCAATGAGCCAAGACTTCCTTCAGGATTACCCTATACCCTGTACAGATTAGCCACATTACCCTTAGCTCACAAGCCAGGAACAAAGCGAGTGCACAGGCCCGTAGGCTAATATAATAAGGGTCATAACTTTCCCATCATTAGAACATTATACATTGATGACGGATGGACTTGGGATATAAACTGTTACCTTCCTTAAGCCCTTCTTCAAGTGTCCTCTTCTGGGGCCAAAAGGACACTTCCTTTCCTATTAGACAGAGAAGTGTTGGCCCCCGTCTCCCTGCCATTCCTTCCGAGCCGTGGTTACACAAGCATGAAGGTGTGTTGTCCATGGAGAGGCATGGGGTTATGAAAGAGGTAAAACTAGCTACGTTAAACCTTTATGATCTTATATTGGGTGTAAACGAGAAACCCTGAGGGAATGATGTGACATTGTAAAACTGTGCAAAGCCTTTATAGTGCGCTGTCCTGTTACAACAGCCTAAAACTTTTTATTGAGCAATGACCTTTTACAAGAATGTTTTCTATTGTTTGGATGCTGGTAACATTAAAACTTCCTCAACAAGTTATTTCTTACCAACATGAGATATAAACAGCTTCAAACAAAAATCTAAAGCATCCAGTTGTCTTTGAGGTTTTTCTTCGATAGGCCTATCTTTACCACATTACATAGTCCAGGCCTCACATGTATACATAACGTGCTCGGAGCCAGGAAGTGGGCAAGCTGATCGTAAGGGTGTCACCCAAAACGACATGTTTATCAACTGTGTGCATAGCACAGATTATCTGATAACACATCCTGAGCTTTACAGCGATCGTTGACGAGTTCCCTTTAAGGTCACACCAGCAAAGCCCACTCCTCTTTTCCCCTAACCCAAAAGCTTTTACAGAAACAATTTGCTGCCGATCAGTTGGAACCGTGCAGTGTTATTATCTTGTTAAGGCCAGTTAAGAGGCCGTGTCTCTGAGGGCTGAGCCGACCCTGTCAGGAAGGCGTCACTTTGCTCTGCAGGCTGCCATGCGACCACAGAGGCGTTAACGGCCCAAACCTTTCTGCCACATGGACAATCGAAGAGACAAACACGCACACAGAGTCTCAAAGACAGACAGCTACACGAGTCACTTCACTACCCTCAAGGTATTTCACTGATCTGTCAACAGGATCAAAGCAGTCAAGTCTGCTGAGAGGAACTGGTGAACGTAGACTCAAGATGTTACTTCATTTACACCTCCAGCAGGTATAAGTCATTCCTAATTAACTCTTGTCATGGCAGAGGAGTTAAAAAGATGTAAGAGACTTATGTTAGATGAGCCAGAGGAAATTTCTCTTTGATATTTACACCAGGAGAACATACCTGTGACAGATATTGTGACATGTCAAGCAGGAAAGCACTGGTGCTATTACTAACATTAATGATGTTATAGTAGTATATAGTACTATAGATGGTGGTATAGAGCATGATGGTTCACCAGTATGGCCATACAAATAAATTTGACTTGACTTGACTTCATGACAGGTCAAAATGTGTGCTGTGAAAAAGATCTATTGTGCTGGAAATGGGAAATTGTAGCTGGTACCACATGGTTGCTTGTAACATAAACTGGTAGATGTTAAGGTGACAGAAGAAGTTTTCCAAAGACTTTTTTTGATATTTTTATTATTTATGACCATATTTACTTACTTACATTATTGAAACATCAAAGTACAACAGAAGGGATTGATAAATGCCCGTTGAATTATTGATGTAACAGACAAACATGGATCATATGTTAGCTAATAGATGTGTGAGTGCACACAACTACTACGTTCTCTATGTCTCTTTTTCCATGACCAGTTATTGGTGGATTTCATTCCCAAATTCATCCGATTAATGCACAAGTTAAAACATCACGGTCCGTGACATTTTCCAAATTATAACTGACTTAATTAAGTAGAGATGGTACAACTGAATAAAGTGGTGAGTTAAATGCTGACTTTAAACTCGAACTTGCGATCATACGTAAGCTGCTGCAACAGGCTGCATGTTTACACATCTCAGGTATTTTCCACTTAAAGTTGTCACGTTATAGGTAAAGTGTTATGGTTCTCTCCCAGTCTGGCTCTATGTCCTTCCATCAGTCCACCAGATGCCCTCAGGCTTTTCTGCCTAAGACTGGACTGAGTGGGAAGAAGGACAGATAAGAGGTTGCAGATTAAATTCAAGGACCACTTGAGAAACTGTTGCTTTCTACATTGACTCTCAATGGAATGAAGTGAAAAAAAATGAACGAAACTCTGAGCAACAGTTGTCTTTCAGTCCAAGTTATGTTACATGCAGCCTTAATAAGCAGACCACTGCGCTTGACAGATTTATTGGTTCTTGTGTGTCAACAGCAATTTATGTTTCTAGTCTTTACAGGTTCCTGGGTTGCCAATGTAATGCTGAAGTTTATTTGCTCAAGTTTACTTGCTGTGTTTGCTCAGTGTGATATGTGGACTTAGTTGAGTTATATTTGTGTAATTCCAGGACAGTTTGGTGAATGACAGTTTATATATGAAGAGGACTGTGCATGGTTATATTGTTGACTTTTATTTGGCCCATGGATGAAGTTCTGCTTTTGGTTTGTCCTCAGCCCGGAGCAGCTATTGCCTATTGTGTTTTTTCTTGTTTTCCCCAGCTTGCTTTCCTCTCCACACTTGCCCTGCATTCGGTCTCGTTAGTCCTGCCCTGGACCTGTATCTTCCCCAGCCAATCAGCTCCAGGCCTGTCCTTGTGTCTCATGGCCTGTTCCTTGTGGTTTCATTAGTTCAGTTTTTATTCAAGTCCTGGTTTTCAGTTCAGTCTTGTCAGATCCTTTGTTCAGTCTGCTCTGTTTGTTCTGCCCTGCGTTGTTTAGTTTAGCTCTATTCAGTTCAGTTTCGCTCTACCTGCATTCAAGCTTAAATAAATAAGTTATTCTTCAGCCATGCTCTGCCCACGCTCTCCAGCATTTGTGTCCACCTGCTCCACTCCACACATAAAATAAAGATTTATTTGACTAATGTTAGAAGCTTCACATTGGGAGACTGGGTGACGAAATAGAAAAGGAGTGTTTCATAGCATTATTCATTCCATCTGATGGGAGATTGTGGGAATCTCATTCCACTGAGATTTGGCAAGAGAGCGTTCTTCTACGTAAAACAACTCATACAATGATTCAGAAAACAGTGGTCATGTTGTTACTGGATTTCTTCTCCACTTTAAATAGCAAAGAGAAAAACACATACTGATTGCAGCGGGAGCTGGGCCTGAGCCATTCAAAGGGGGAGACAATGATGTCGTGACACACACTGACCTATAATTGCCAACAGCAGAGTGCTGAGGGGCAGTGATTGGCTGGCTCTTAGGGCCCTGTGGCCTTAGAGGATAAGAGCCATCAAGAAATTGCACAGGATCAGCAAATCACTGTCAGATGCCCACTGGCTAGATCACTCCAAACCAAAGCTATTTTCCCATCCAACCATCAGAGGGTTTACAGAAAACAATAAAAGCAAAATGGTAACAATTAAAAAAAATGGAAGAATCCAGCATCGTATAGGCATGTTTCAACAAAAAGTGCAAGTCAAGAAGTACAAAGCGCTTTATGACTAAGAATGAGAGATACTTTTGTCTTGGGATTATACTCTCCAAAAATGACTTGTCTTGTCTTGAATACATTTGGTTGAAAAGAAACATAATGAATGAAAAGTAATGGGGCTAAATGTTGACTCATGGGTTTCATTCATCGAGTAACGCAGAAAAAGGCTGCATTCGTACATGTCTAACAAATACATTAGTATGGAGATAGTCAGCTGTTAGCGAGGAAGCATTTAGGCAAAGTCCAGGCGTTTCTAATCT
The DNA here is from genome assembly GCF_914725855.1 of Thunnus albacares. Lineage (NCBI taxonomy): Eukaryota > Metazoa > Chordata > Actinopteri > Scombriformes > Scombridae > Thunnus > Thunnus albacares. The sequence goes on from NC_058115.1 coordinate 21,530,430, forward strand.
GCCAACACAGATTAGGTGAACTCTATTTAAACCATAATAGCAGATTTCCTTAAATCACTGCCAAAACTCCACAGTTTAACAAGCTTTTGAAGATGTTCTAGAAAACCATTCCTATTAGCCCATCCGGCAGTTTCTGATGTCTTAATGCAGGTCAGCTCCCAGACCTGCAGCTGCACGGAGAAAGACAGACTGGAGAGAAGAGGGGGGGGAGTGTGGAATAAACCCAGAATCAGCAGCTCTCCCTCTGCCTCCCCTTTCTTATCTGCTCGCACAGCCAGATGAGAAGCACACAGACACAGCACTCCTCAGACACAGCCAAGCTTTCCTGGCATCTCTCCCCCGACTACGGAGAGATGAGTTTGTCCTCCCATCTACACCTCTGTGTGAAGCCCAACACACATCAAGCAGCAGCAGCAGCCATGAGCACATTTAATTGGCCAGCTGTCTGAGTGGTCAGAGCTACTAATTACTCCAGAAACGGCAGACAGCAGTTTTTCCGACTGTCGCTCGATCCATATAGGAGCACATATTAGAACTGTACACAGGAGTGCAAGCATGAGCCATATGCAAATATCAGAGAATTGTCCTTGCCCCCACATTCCCACTGGAGCGAATCTGCACTTTCCCATTTCTCCTTCAGGACGTTAATTGATTAAAAATTCAACATATGGTAATACAAAGCTTGTGAGTGAGGCTCGGCTTGCAGGCAATAGTTGCAGTCAAGTCCCCGCAGTAAATCAAAGTGATGTCTTATCAACTAATTAGCTCCACTGAATTGTTTATCAAACACAAACCCTGAAGACTTTTTTTCTCCTCCTCCGCTACTGTTTCTGTGTAGCTGTGTGTGCGTGCACATACAATTGTGTGTGTGTGTATGTTAGTAGGTGACATCTCTGACTAACACTCCGTGTAAGGCTAGTAAACACAGACATCAGCAATATACAAAGCACACTGACCCTTGGATGCCACAGGGAGATACAATGGAGATGAGTCAGGGCGGCCGCAGGGTGGAGAAAATGATGGAGGTCCTGCAGGTTAATGCTGAAAAGAGAACACATTTCTTTAATATGACATCTGCTACTTCTAATTAGTTTGAATGGAGGTCGCTTTGGACAAAAGCGTCTGCTAAATGAAGGTAATGTTGTATAATTTTGTATTGTTCATTAGTGTTGTGCCACTTTTTTTCTCCCAAAAGAAGGTTGGCAGTCTACTTAAGTTTTAGGGCGTTTTCAGACCTGCACTTTTTAGTCTGGTTGAATTGGACTGTAGTTTGTTTTCCCACTTGGTGCGATTTGTTTGGGCAGGTCTGAACCATATATTTTATATAAAGATGGATGACCCGTCTCCGCTTCTGACCGCTATACAAAAGTAAAGTGAAAATATCTTATTTCTGGGAGCTGCCATCTTGCTTGCTTGTGTGACGTTAAACCAGCCGGTAACTAGCAGCTACAGCTAGTTGTGAATTACAGATGAAAACAAACATTTGCATTTTGCATCAGAAGTTGCTGCAGTCACTCAGGTTTGAGGGAGGCTGTCAATCACAGCTGTCAATCATGACATCGCACCCCATTTTTAATATCATCAAATAACTAATTAAAAACAAACGTATCAGAAAAATGAGCACTTGAACAACCTAAAATGACAGAAACCATCTTTGGGAAATGTGGTCTCAGCCTGGTCTCAAACTAACTCTGGAGTGGTTAATTTGTGGCGAGAACAACTACTTACTAACTACTAGGCGTACTCTACAAGTTTGAGCTAAATGGCTCCCATATCCAGGTGTGCTTTGCATACTGGGATGCAGATGACCGAAATCAACAGTTGCTAGCAGCTAGCCAGAGAATGAATTTAACTGTCTGACCAAGCATTGATACTTCTCTTCTCAATAAATCAGTGAAAATAGCATTGAAATACCAAGAAGACTCTTACAGACAACAGCTACTGCTTACATTTAGGAATACTCAAACTCCTCCAACCATCTGGATAAAAAATATTTGAACCCTTTTCAAAAATGTATTTAGATTTAGGAATTATAATCCAAACAAAGATGGTAGCCGGATATAACATATCTCTGTACATGCATTATTCTGTATGAAAATATTCATAAAGCATAGTATTATTGAAGAAAAACTAACTGATAAACTTTTCAGTTTGGAAGAAACAGTTAGCATTAATGTAAGCTGACGTAACTAGCCACTAGCAGTTAATGTCTCTTGACAGCTAACGTTTCAGTGAGTGCTTTAAACAAATACTGTACTGTAAATAACAGACATTGCAGACAAAGACAACACTGGGTTAAAGAATCACTTAACACTAGTCGCCAACTGCTCTGGTATTCCTTGTACTCCTTTTCGTCCATTTGCTCTTTTCGATGCCTTTTGAGCTATGCTAACATTAGTTTCCAAAACGAACCAAGTAACAAAATGGCAGATTAGATAGTCATTTGAATTTGAAACTGTCTATCTTCTCTTAGAGGCAGACTTACAAATAAATTAAGGGAAAAAATGCAGGCTATAGTTCAAACAAGATACATTGATTGTATGTAAGGTGGTAGTCTGAGCTCTCGAAACACAATGGGGAATTTGTATGCTAACGTAGCTTTTCACAATTTACCTAGTGTTACTTGGGAGATAGAGGTTGAAGTCAAGTGGAATTAATTATATTAAGTTATTGCAAAGCAGAACATAAAATCTCAATGTATTTATTATTATTTGTTTATTTATTATATTGTATTCATTTTAAAAATGATAAAACTTTAACCTATTTGGCTTTATATGGAAAATCTAAAAATATCAGGATCTGGATTATGTAAATGGAAAATATATCTAAAACTGGAGAGTTTAAGATTATTGAAATTTACAAATTATACATGGTAGATGTAGACTTCTAACACAACTATTTACACTATCATACACAGATTTTTCAGTGTTGACAGTTCTGTATTGAACAACTGAGGAACCAAACTGTCCCTTTGCTAGGCAACCAACCATAGACTATACAGTCCCTGCAACCAATGTAATCTACAACAATAAATCTTGCATGTTCCTGTACAAAAACAGACATCCATCATTAACAATCAATGCCATAAACCATGTAAAATAAAATTTCAAAATAACCATAACCATTTAAACTACAACTTTGACTAAAGTTGAATTGTCTCTCAATTTTTTTCTTCTTTGTTGACATGTAGAATATATTTTACATATTTTTCATTGTAAATTCTTTTTTTTTATATAAATTATTGGGGATCATACACAAACCATCAAAATATTCATCTTAGGGTTTGCAGAAGAAAAGTAAAAAAAAAACAAACAAAACAAAAACAAACTCTGAGCTAGGGGGAGTTACAACATCAAGCCACAGCCAACCAATCACACATCAGAGACACAGCACTGTGCTATCCAGTGTACACACTGACTGATAAGGGTGATACTGGATTTTGATTTGACTCAAAAGGTCAGGTGTGTGGGCGCTAACATACATTACCTAACTCAAACACGGAGGCAAAGCCCATATTATTATACAGGAATATTTAAGGTATCTGGCCTTAGTAATGATATTACCCTCTCTTGCTATCTCTATCTCCTATCTATATATCTATCTATATAAATATATAATTTAATTTATTTTGTAGTTGTATGAAGAAATATGTATATTTGAGTATTAATGTATAATATTTGTCTTAATTATAACTTCTCCTATGAAGACATATATTATATTATTACAACTGTATTTTATTACATCGTCATTCAGTTTATACACCAGCCTCCACTTATGGGTGAGTTATAGTTGTTGACAAATATGTACATACTTTTATCTGCTTACAACTACATCATATTTTTTTGTATAGTGCCTTTGGATGCTAAAGTAAAGATTTGACTAATATTCTTTGAATTTAAACAGGAGTTAAATTTAGTGACCTCAGAGGATGTAATGAAAAAAGCTACATCATTCTTGCCTTGTAGCTCAGTAGAGTTGGTCCACACGGGGCCATCTCTACTCCACTTATGTAAACATGACCTTCGACTAAGAGCAGCCTGAAAAAAAATCTAAAAGTAATCTCATTGCAGGGGTACTCGCTATAAAACCAGACCAGGCACTTTGAAAATCCCCAAGTATGTGTGCCCCAAACACACAGCTTAGCAGAGATAAAGAGAAATTCAGTGGCACATTCTCAACTTTGGTTTAAAGATAAATCATTGGTCTGTGTGGCTCAGCGGGCTGGAGGTGAACGCCATGTGTTCCTGTCATCACGGGTTCAAAACCAGCTCATGACCTCCGCTAGACATCATCTGTTTCCTTCCCATATTTCCTGTCATGTTCCACTGTGTACTATCTAGTGAAGCAGAGGTTTCCTTAACGGATAATACTGATGTTCGGGCTTTCTTTACATTATTCCTACTGGTGTCTGCATACCTTAAAAAGATGTTTGCTATCAGTCATTGTTGTACTGCATGAAAAAGAACTGTCACATTGTAGAAAATGTATCTTAAACAAAGCAATCCATCACAGAATACACTTCAAGTTTTTTTCAGAGTTTAATTTTATTCCTCTGTGAATGAGTTGACTGTTTTCTTATCAGTGTGTGCATTATGTTACATTACGCTTACTGTCAGTCACCTGACAGCTGCAGGAAGGAATGGAAGTCGGATCCAGGAAATAATCCGTCACAAACATGTCAGTTTACAAAGTTTACTTGTCAAATCCACGTCGTCTTATTCAGAGGATTATTGTTTGGTGGCAAAGCAGCTCATTTCAAGCAAGATTAGCACCATAAAACGTTGAAATTTTTAAAACAAGAAGGAAAGATACAAGGTTGAAAGGTACATACAGCATGCAAAACCAACCAAATCTCCTAGAAATTATGTTTATGTATTAATTTGTTTTGCCTAATATGTTTTGAAGGAAATAATTAAGTTCACTGACAACATTGTCTGAAGTCAAGGAAGTGTTACATACTTGTACAACACAGAAGGAAGAGGTTGGGGTGGATATCACAGGACGTTGACACGGAGACCGGGGCCAAAGAGCTTTCTGCAACAGAAGAGCTTTAGTTAAAGGGGACATATTATGTACATTTACAGGTCTATATTTTTAATCTGGGGCTCCACTGGAATATCTCTGCATGATTTACAATTCAGAAAATTTTATAAATTTTTATTTAATTCATACTGGCTCTTAATGCAGCCCCTCAGTTCAGCCTCTGTCTGAAACAGGCCGTTTTAGTTCCTGTCTCTTTAAGGCCCCAGCCTTAGGCCAGCTCCTGAGGCTATGTCAACAAACCATGAAGCAAATTATAGTAGTAGGATTTCACTACTTTTTTTTCATTCTTTACTCAGAATGTCAACTTGTCAAATACATCCATACTAGAAATCATTTATAAATGATGTTCAGGTTGGTTTCAGTCACATCAGCTGAGCTAGCCTACTTGACATGGTGCTTCAAGTTCTTTGTAGTGAAAATATAGTGTAAAATTAAATAAAAATGATGGACCTACTGTCTGTGTTGGGCTACTTCCTGTTCAGTGCTGGGGTTTGTTATTTATGTGACAACGTATAAAAACAACACATAGGCTATTTCAGGCGTTAAATATTCATGTAGCCTACCTAAGGATGGAGAACATCAAACTAAATTTGTCATTGTGGAAGTCAAAACTACCGAAATCAAATATGTGTGTGTGTGTGTGTTAAAACAATCTACCTATAGCCTATATAAAACAATGCCTTTTGATGGTCATTTACAAGGTGCCCACTCATGTGTAATCAGGGTAAACAAGCAAGCTGTAACCATGGTAACAACAATTGCGTGACAGGGTAACACAAACTCAGTGCTTCAGTTTACATTAACCGTTTCAGACTCGGGTCGGGTTCAGACAGAAATATGTGGCCTGAGCCACACTCTAATCTGTACGTATTCGATCCAAAATATGAGACTGAACAACGCAAACAACACACAACCACGGAATGGACGGCCGTTTATGGGCATGTGCGACAAGCTGATGATGGCTTGTCAGCAAGGTAGAAAAAAGCATCACAAACAAAGCGTTCAGATCAGGTTGAAGTCTGAGCTTTTGACTTGCAGGGAGCATTTCTATATACGTTAACCTCAAGTTTTGGAACTTTGACCATGTTTAACAGACATCTGACATCACAAAAATATATAAATAACAGAAATTCACAAAAAGCATAATGTGTCCCCTTTAAGGTTAGTTTAGGGACAGATTGTGGTTTTGGATAAATGTTAAAAAAGTAAATTCGTCCTGTCTCATGCCCCAAGTCATTGTCGACTTTCTGAATATTAATCTAAGACTACAATCTTTCCCTATAACCATAACCAAGTGCCATCGAGTATTGTTTGTTTGCTGTGTCTGATTCAGTGGAAGTAACTTCATGGTCACAGCTCACTGCAAACACACATTATAATGACCTCAGCCTCTGGCAGCTCTCTACAGACCTTTCACCATGTGCCAACAACACAACTCAAAAGGCAACAAAAGAGACACCCGAACAAACCTCTGGCTCTTTGACACAGTCAGCATCTCCTGAAAAACAGAGCAGCTCTGTGCTCAGCCTGGATATCTGACAGGTTATTATCCCATTACATATGCTTCATTTACAGTCCAGACAATATACGCAAGCAAGGGCCAAACACAGCTGAGGAGATAGAGATCTGCTGCTGCTGGCTGTGGTTTTAAACAACCAATGTTTTTTTTCAGCCTATTAATGACCAATTCTAACTCGTCTCAGTGGTTTTTATACCAACAAACACTCAACTTTTCTTCACCATTCTGTCGTAACTATTTTGATAATGATTTTGGACAAGGGTTATAAAATACTTTGTATTTAGTTATGCCTTCGATTATGGGACTCGTTAGCAGAACACAATTCATCTATTAATGGTTTAAAAAGGCTTTTACGTCAGCTCTACCCCAGCATATAGTAACTACTTTAATTGTGTCATGGTCAGAGCTTTTAGGCTTTACGGTAAACTTCATATAAACAAAAGTTATGTTCATTAATATTACGATGCAACAAACTGTGCACTTGTGTACCACAAATATTTTTTTAGGACAAGACATTTTAAAGTCCTTCACCTCAATTGCACTACTTACATAGTTAATGGTGTTTGGCCATAAATTATATTATCATAAATCATTTTAAAACATTGTTAAAATGAGGCCACTGCATGCATTTCAGTTACCCGGAGGTCCTTTCATTTTCAGCATGAGCAAATTGTTCTTCATACAGTATACTCTGAATGTTTAGAGACTCTGTCAGCATCGGACTGATTGTTCCTCCGTGTAATGTAAGGCATGAAGTGGGAATGTGAAACATGTTAAAGATTGTGGAGGTCTCTTGGATGCCATGTATCAACAGATCCCTGAAACATGTTTTGACACAACAAGATGAGGGAAAAGCAGAGTCCTGAATGTTACATGAAGTTGGAAAGGATTCCAAGTCACTGGCTGAAAACATGACAACATGCAGATGTTTAGTTTGATATATACAGTAGTAATATTAATGGTTAATTTACTGATTCTTCATATAATATTTATAAATCCTTAAAGAGACAGTTCACCCCAAACTCAAAAATACATATTTTTCCTCTTACCTGTAGTGCTATTTATCTATCTAGATCATTTTGGTGTGGGTTGCTGAGTTTTGGAGATATTGGCCGCCAACCATAAGTAGCTTCCTTCTGCGCGGTGAGACAGCTGGTGGGTGTTGTTCGGTAGAAAGAAAATAGTTCCTACATGAAACCGCTCACAACAAGGTCTGTGGATTATCTTGAGTAGTCAAGTCAAGTGTTTGTTTGTTTTTTTGGAGTTTTGAGCACCACAAGCTGAGAGCCACCCAGTTTTATTGTATTCAACAAGAGAAGGCAGAAATCTCTATGGACGATATCTCCAGACCTCAGCAATTCACACCAAAATGATCTAGATGGGTAAACAGCACTACAGGTAAGAGGAAAAATGTATATTTTTGATTTTGGGGTGAACTGTCCATTTTTAATACCAGCTGTGGGGTTAAAAGGTTGTGAAACATCTCTGGTTGTTGACAGTCAAGTCATTACTAAGTCACAGATAAAGGGAGAAGAGTTTCTTCCTTTTTATAATAACCAATCAAGTCCACAGTTACAAGTGTTAGCAAGGCATTACCAAAGGGTAATAAACATCAAATTCTGCATTTACAAATTTTAATAAACTCATTAATAGAGGGTTTGAGTGTTTCCCTTTTTCTAACAAGCCAAAATGAGCTAAAATGACAAAATGTCAAACACCAGCAAAATCCTGGTAATCCATATGTTGCATATAACTATTTTATATAGCATTCGAAAATGATTTAGCAACCATTAATGAAGCCGTTGAATATAACTTAGAAACACTTAAAGGGTACTTAGTTAGAAACTGATGCAGTTAAAGGAATAGTTTGACATTTTGGGAAATACAGTTATTTGCTTTCTTGCTGAGAGTCAGATGAGAAGATTGATACCACCTTAGTCTGTATGCTAAATATGAGGCTACAGCCAGTTAGCTTAGCTTAACATAAAGACTGGAAATACAGGAAAACAGCTAGCCCTGTTCAAAAATATCTACCAACCATAAATACCTCAACAGAAAAACAGCACTTTACTAATTAATACATTGTCTTGTTGTTTTAGTTTGTATGTTAGTAAGTATAAGTATAACAATTTAAATTGCCATTTTATGGGACTCTTTGTTAGCCAGAAGCAGTTGCCAGGCAACCATTGGAGACTCCAGGGTTACTGCTTTCTGCCAGGAATTAGTTCGGCACATAACCCTCCATTAATCACAAATTTTAGTTTTTACACTTCGGTTTTTTTATGGATTAAACAAACAAGACATAACATGTTAGTGAGCTAGAACAACTAGGTGATTCCCCTTGTTTCCAGCATTTGTGCTAAGCTAAGCTAACTGGCTGCTTGCTGTAGCCTTACATTTACCAATACACACATGAGAGTGGTATCAATCTTCTCATCTAACTCTGGCCGAGAAAGTGAGCAAGCATATTTAACTATTCCTATAACAACACATTACAGCATGTGCAGTTTCTACCTCCTGCCATCAGATTTCACACATGTCCACATCACACATAATGTGCAACACTGTGCACAGGACATACTGCAGTCTGTATAAATATGGGATCAAATGCTCTCAGTACAACATGTAGCTCTCTCGGTCCACTAAGCAGCAATGTGGACATACACACAAGCCGGGTGTCTTCTTATATATAATAAATTGCAGCCTTGTATATTCCCTTAAGACCCTCCCTTGAATGGGGAGGCAGATGTTTATGCGGTTGCCATGGCAAGGGGTGTCCTTTAGTGCAGGAGCAGCAGAGGTGTCGCACGATCCACATCACCCTTTCAGGAGAGTTATTAGACAGCCCCGGTTGTGTCAACCACTGAAATACCATCCTCTCAACAGGGTGGGCGCGCACATTTGAGAATGAGGACACGTACTGCAAAATATAGACAGGATTTATTTTTACATAAATCGCCTTTTCACCCCCAATATAATGAGGGAGTTTTTGATCTGCACATGATGAAAGATAAATATTCCCACAAATGAAAATGACATTGAGCTGAAACAAATACAGTCAAACTTCAGTCTGTTAGGTTTGTATTATTGCTTATGTTTTAAGTTTTCCTCCTCTGCAAGGTATTGCATTTCCTAAGAGGTTAGACAAACATAATATATACTATAAAAAAACATTTTCTCATAGAAATAATAATAAACAGATAAACTTGGACTAAAGAGAAAAATGGCTTGAATTTCCTTTTGTCTCTAAAGTTAGGAGTGCCTGGGATATGTCCATAAAAATTCACAAGGATGTTGCGTGGCCATATTTAAGGAGGCCATGGGTCTAATTATCAATTAAATGGGTTATTATTCTCTCTTAACTCAGTCAGGCGGAACATATATGCAGTTATGTATGCAGGATCCTTTGATTGCCGCTGATAAAAGGCGCTTTTTTTTACTTTATCATTCACAAGTAATTTCCTATAAAGGTTGCAAAGCATCCAGGTTTATTGTTCATTTCATGGTTCAACAATGTTTTTGGAAACTCGTATGAAAATAATTAAAACATATATAACCTACTCTATAATGATGCTCAAGGCTGTTTGCAAAAGTAAAAGAAAATATGCACCTTTGACATTCTGTGCTCAGAGTTGGCCAATAAAATCCGGGGTTTCAACGCTCTGATCTGCCACTCTGTTTGGCCCCTTCTCCAAACATTTGTCTTCATCTTCAGGATGGCTGCTGGTTCTGGTCTTTGCTGCCAGCTCCTCACAACTTGTTTGATGATTAAATACAGTTTGATTTGCCGGGCCGTGTTGTAAACTTCCTGTGTGGTTGCACCGTCAGGTCTCTGTTCCACACCGGTGCTCCCCAAAGGCCTTGTGTGAACACCATTATTATCCCTGCAAATTAGCCCAGTTAACCTGCCCCCGCTCCAGCTCACTCTTTGTTAACCCCTCATTTTTCACCGTGTCTGGACGGTGGACCAAGGGATTGTAGAAGTCGGGTCCCCCTCCCCACCATCCCCATCCAGCCCTGTCCTGGCAGATCCTAACCCCTGTGAATATTAAACAGCACAGACTGCAGGAATGCCTCAGCTAAATTGGCAGCAGATGTTGTTGAGGGGATTTGGTTGTGAAGTGTTTTGTCTGCAAACTGAGCTGTAAAACATCGCAGGGCTGACAGGTCCTCTGGTGAGCATCTAAGGTGAAACGGCACAAGGGCAATACACCCCTGTAGTAGCTCTACTGAGACTCACTGGTGGCTGAACACTCAACCATCCATTTAATGGTCACTTATGAAAGGTTTCGGGAGACGAGCTGAACAAAGAGCCTACTTCGGGTTGTAGTGCAACAAGGATTGAGTCCATGTAGAGTAATTGAACTTCCCCAGCACCAATTATAAATAACGAAGTGGAGAATTCCATGATTAAACTGGAGGATAACCTACTTAACACCACAGCCTAATCTTAATTTGGTCCATATGTTGTTGTCCTTTACATGACACTGTAAGGTTTTTCTCAAATAAGACACAGATTTCAATTCAAGATGTGGAAATCATGTCAACTTTCAAGCAGATTACATTTTAATGTATGTTATAATATAATTTTAAAAACCCTACATGCAATTCATGAATGGAAAATGTTGCTTACCTGCCGGTCATGTCAGTTTGAGAGGAAGCAGGCCTAAGATGTCTGGGTGTCTGGGAAAAAGATGAATGACTGGTGCGCAAAGAAAATGATTTCGTAGTTTGTTCCAAATTCTGAACCAGCCGTTGCTCCAGGCCATGACTGCCGACATAAACTATGACACATGTGATTTCGTACTCCCAGCCCAAATTATGATAGTTTGGACTACAGGCGGTCTGGCTCCAAGAAGCACAGGAAGAGGAATTGGTTGTTGGCTTAAATAAGTCAATGGATGTTAACAGGAATAAATGCTTTCAATGAGTGAAATTTCACATGCAAAACAAAGGTTTTTGGAACACAACACATGACCTTCTTCTGATGATTTAAAGCTGCACTAATCAATGTTTTTATATGAACAATCAGTTCAGCCACCCCTAATTACAAATCCACAGATAATTATTTGGTTGTAATTTATCGTTTTTTGATGCACTGTCTCAGTTACTAGCAAAAAGGGCTCTGATAAACCCTCTGTACGCTACCGACCCAGCACCAAACAACAGACAGACAAAGTTAGAAACTAGCTGGTAAACATAGTGCAGCATTTAGTAGCTAAAAAGGTGGATATTTCCCTCAGGAGTTGGAGGAGACCAAAACAAGAGTGAATGCTAGACTTACATTCATCAGTTGGACGCAAACACGGCTCCTAATGAATGCTAATGTTGCTCCTTATCTGCTGCATGTGTAAATAAGCAGCAGTTTGCTAACATATTTACCACAACCTCTTTTTAAGGTCAATATTGTGTTTACAGGTTGTTGTGCCGCCCCCAAGTGGTCAAAAAAATGGAAATGAATGCAGCTTTAATAAACCATAAATAACTTATACTTTTGGCCAAGTTTGTCTGAGGTGATTGTGGTCTATTATTTCAAACTTAGAGCCCTTCTGGTTGTCTGCATATGCACTTATGATGTTGGATGTTCTTAATTCTCTTGTTTCTTATATCATTGTATATGATATAATCCAATCCCTTTTTATTTCCACACACTTTATATCAGAGTATGCCATCTATCAACACAGAAATTCCAGAAAAATCATTTTAAGTGCTTTAGGTGGGAGGATGTCTTGCAGCAACTACACAGCATGTTTTTTTTACTAATAAGAAACCATTACAATCAAGACATAAGATCTTATATGTAGGATAAGTGGTAGCAGCCCATTTACTGACGAGGTGAAGCTTAACATGAGAACTAAGTTCAAGGGTGGCCAAGATCCATGCAGGCCATCTGCCAAGAATCCAATACAGCAAATGGTTGGATCCGTGTAAACCCTAAGCTGACAATAAAGTCACTATGCTTAAAAAGATGCTAACATCCTTTAATGGGTATGAAAGCCACTGCAGCAGAATACAAATCCTGGTTGTTTTCTCGTGTTCCCTGTAGCCCCGACTTTTATCCTCTTCCATCCAACATGCCCTGTGAAGTTGAATAATTGAACACTTGGGGACAAAAGGGAATCTTTTATCAACTTTGGCTGTGACTAACCCACTGTGTGGAGTTTGGGGAAATCAACAGAGACTTTTAAAAAAAAAAAAAAAAGCTGCTTTGCTTTATCTCCTGATCACAAGACAAGTGAAGTGTTTGCCAAGAAATATAAAAAGAATTTACAAACTGTAGAAGGCAGATTAAAGATATGAAGAGTGTTGTTGGTGGTGTTTGCCACCTGCTTTGGGACAGACATAAAGGGAGCGTGGGGTAAATGTGGGGTCACAGCTGTCAGCAGTCTCTCAGTTATACAGGCCAAGTGGGACTGCAGACACGAGGAGGGCAGAAACTACAGCGATGACATGGTGGGGGACCTGGAGGTTATACAGTCACACTACCACCATCTTCATATAGCATAGCATGCTGTATAAACTCAGTGTATGCTTGTTTGGGTATGTGTGTAAACATTCCTTTAAGGAGTCTTTCTCTCAGGACTCCTGGTTCTGTGTTGTGTGACGCTCCCACAGTGGGAGCCTGTCCACGACCCCTGTAAAAAGAGAGCGATGCCCACTTCCTGCTACCCTCAGGCGTGCCAGTCCTGCCTCAAGGGAGAGGGGCCCCATAATTTATTATTTGTTCCCCTCTTGTTAAGGAAATACTTTCTCAATAGCTCTTTCTCCTTTGTATATTTTTACTATTCTTATTTTCTTCCTTGATTCAACCCCGTCCTCTCTTATTTATTTGCTTTCTAAACACCAGCTTGGTTCGTGACATCCAAACTGCCATGAGGAGACTTTAAAAAATTACTTTTGTCCTCACTGAAGACAGTGTTTATTTGTCTGGGTGAACTTGAAGGGATAAGAGTATTTTGGTGATACCTATGTATAGGTGACAGCTGAGTTGCGTCATACAAGCTGACCTCGGTTACCATTACCTCAGGCCTTAATCAGATTCCTATGCTGCAGATTGGAGATATGTGGACTGATACATTGAGCTCGGATGTCATAATTTATAGGCCTGACCTGCCACTCTTAATGTAAAGACATTCTTTCACCATGTGAAGTTAATGGGATGTTATGTCCACAACATATGTTGTTTGAAATGGTTTCCTTCAGCACGAGCAAACCATCAATGGACTCATGCTGAAACATTCAATCTCACAGCGAATGTTACCCAAAGGGAGAAAACTCTCCCAGCAGTGACTTTCAACTATTTGTTGGTGTTTGTCAGGTTTTGCTGCAAACCATCAAGGCAAAAGGGATGAAAAGGCCAGGGCTCTCACTGACCACTGACTCAGCTTTGAAAGCATTCGCCTTCAAATCAGATTGTCCGGCTTCAAGGAGCGGAGGTGTCACAGCGCTGCCCCGGGCCACTCAGTGTCACCGGCCAGCTTTGAGGGGTTAATGCGCATTTTTCTCAGTTGTCAAGGACTTGTGATGGGGGCAAAGGAGTACAGAGGTCACCACACTCACAAAATATCAAGAGGTCTTTGAAATGCTTAATTGTGTTATAAAAGAAACTGGAAATACCAACTCTCCAAATCCACACATTTTCATAGGAGCACATCTAGATCTCAACACCCTTTCAAAAGGTTTATTGTTTTACTCTTGGATTATTTCTCTTTTCATCATAAGGTAGTCATTGATAGGTGATTGATTATCATGAGCTTTATGTTTAAAACGTGTTTCATATTTTCTAAAAGTCTTGTGGTTTTCTTTGTCATTTTTCTTTTCTTATATTGTATTGTGGATGCTCACTGGATTATAGACCTACATTCAGTACTGTCATTATTAGAATTAATGTTCTATAGATGTTGTGTGGTTTCCGGTTAATTAGTTCACTGCTTTGTATTTTGTGAGACTATTCTTGTATATTCATTTTTTGTGGTTAGTGCTAATTAGATCATAATGACATGCTAACACGCTAAACTCAGACTGTGAATATTGAAAACACCTGCTAAACCACTTATAGCTTTTTAGCTTTGTCATTGTGGGCTAGTTAGCATGCTGACGCTAACATTTAACTCTGCAGAGCCAGTAGCATGGCTGCAGACTTTTAGTCTTGTTCACGGATATTTAACTGGTTTGGTCACTAGTACTGGTTGTTGCTCTTTGTGATAAAATTGTGCAGGGATTGACTTTTGTTGCTTGGACTAATCACTTATTCTCCTACATATCTGTTTGAATACAGGTGTACAAAATCTTAGAAAGAGAATTAATTTAGTCTGAATTTTACTATCTAGGTTGAGTCTATTTCATGTATTTACTTGATTTTCATACGGTCCACCACCTTTGCTCAAGAGGCACAGCAGAGAAGATACAATGGAGAAAACACAACTCTCAGTGCAAGAAAATTACTCTTTTTCTTAATTTTTCTTAGATATTTTCATATTTACCACAACGCAAAGACAGTTTAGTCCCGTGAGATCAGAGACATTGGGTGGTTTGTAGACTCTCTTTATTTAAGAGATACAGAATGAAGCACTGAGGGAAAACATGTCTTTGAGCTCTTCTCTGAAGTCTTGAAACAGACACAACGGCTTCCTCTGGGGTCCAGCCATGTTTCATGTCGGGACAATTAAACAAGTCACCGTGGCCACCCAGTCCCAGCCCCCTTCTCCAGACACTGAACTCAATTATTACAGAGGCTAACTCCTCATCACAAGTTCACCGACTGTGGCTAATCTTATCTGATCTGTTATTAGCCGCATTTTTCATCTTTATGGCAGAGCTAACAAGCCTTTCAGATCATTAATAGCTGGGAATGTTCAAATCTCACGTTAAGCATGAAGATGAATGAAAGAGGGATCACTGAACATAAATCACTCTACTCCTTGCATAGTTTTATTGTGCAGGGAAAATCTTAAACCCAAGGATTCACAACCAGTTCTCATGAAACACAGATTTTCACGAAAAGAAATCAAACTGTCTGAGATGATCTCTCGAGCAACTAGTTTTATTATATTTAAACCTAAAGCACATCCTGATGCTTATGCAGAAGCAGGAACCAAAAATGATTTATCACAGACAGCTTTAAAGTTGTGTAGAAAAATAAGGAAAAGATTACAGAAGAATGTATTACCAAATGCTTATTCCTGAAATGACAGAAAATTGGGACATTGCTTTCAAAGAAGAAATAATGAATCATGCAGGCTTTTCTTTCGAGAAAGATCCAGGTGCACGTTCTGTTCTGTAAGAGCGGCAGAAAAACAACTTCATGAACCATTTGCAAACCAAACACAGGGCACGGTGCACTTGAGCGTCAGTTATATGTAAAACCAACATGAATGCATGACTGTAAAAGCAAAGAGAAGGTGAGATGCTTTTAGTTACCGAAGAGAGAGCTGTCACTATGTTTGTTAACAGCGGAGAGGGTAAAGGTTAAGAGCTGGTAATCAGTCTATGTTTGAGTGATGGACGAGGTGTATCAGGGAGGGAATGACTCCACGGAGCCGTACAGTTTAGCTTTTGTTTCTGTGTGAGACTTGTTCAGCAGAAAAGTGACAAAACATTTCTGAATCATATCAGCGAGCAAGTATAGATAAAACCCACTTAAGGAAATATCTCTGCCAGACACTGAATGGATACACACTCATTGCACAGCCCCTGTCCTCCCACCAGTCTCAGACAGCTCCATCTTTCTTGTAGTCTCGGGGTCATCTGCCAGCAACCTGTTATCAATGGCCCGGCTTAGGCCTCCAGTCCGCATTAATCCGTCATGATAAGTTTACATCTGCTCACATTGCTGCGTTGGTACCTTAAGCTTCATCCTAGTGCTGATTTGGGTCTGTTTTTTTTGCGTTCTCTTTGTGTATTTTCTGATCTGTGTGTGTGAGAGCATCAAGCCTGTCTGACTCGCCGGCCTCCAGTCACAGGTTGCACAGCCTCTCCTCCTCTCCCTCCACCAGACTCCTGAACCAGAGAAATACACAAAAACACAATAAGCAGGTGAACAAGGAGAAACACACAAACAACTAATCACTTGTAGCAATTTATTGAGGTTCAAAGTTTATTCTTGGGCTTGGAAACACAAAATTATATCATCTCAAGGTCCATTTTAGGGGTTGAACTAGCTATTACTGTCAGTGTTATGTTTACATGTATTATTAATATGCTGATTGTTTGGTCTATAATAAGAATTTTTTGTAAAGCTGAAGTTAATGTCTTCTAAATGTTTTTAGGGTCCGACCAACGCTCAAAAACCAAAAGATGTATCACATAAGATGAAGAAAAGAAGCTCATCCTTAAAACTGAGAGGCTAGAGCTTGGGTATATTTGGCATTTTGTTTAAAGAGGTGCAATTATTTGACTAGTTCTAGTTTATTTAGTGGCTGTTTTAGAGCTTTTAATCATAAACCTTGATGATGGCCCTTGAGGTCAGATTGATTTATCAAATGCTGTTTCCAAAGAATGAACTTTGAACTTCTGCTTTTAAGCCAACACGAATGAGTAGTCCCTGAAGTGTTCAGAATCAGACACTACTTGATTTCATCATTAGTGCTTTTCTGAATATTTTCATCTCTGTATATTCATAAACTGCTGTTTGATATGAATATTTTGAACTTGCGATAACTGATATTTTTGGCCACTTGGGGGCTGTAAACACAACACTGACATATCATCACCTTTTTATAAAGTGGATATGACCAACTTGTTAGCAAGCAGTTGTCTGTTTACACACCCAGCAGATACAGTTTCTGTTTACCTGATGAATCTAAGTGTAAGCTCTGGTCTGGTATCAACTTCTGAGTGAAATATCTGTCTCTTTAGCAGTTGAATGCTCCACTACTTTCAGCTAACTTTGTCTACTGTTTGGTGCGGGGCAGGTAGCGTTCAGTGGGTTTATCTGCGCTTTTTTTGCTGAAAAGAGCTGCCTGCTGCGTCTGGAAACAAGGTCGATAAGAGCGAGGAAATGGATCTTGTCCTCAGTTGAGCTTCAGTACCTGTTGCTGCGTCATGCAGCAGCGTGAGGAGACCGCAAAGAACAGCAGAATGAATTACAGTGTAATATGGTTCACATTATCAGTGAGCAAAAGCAGTGAGCATCTGCCCAAACTGCCCTGAGATGCTTTCACAGGCGATAAGCCATCCAGTAATGGCAGCTCGGGGTCATTAGGGTCTGTTGTGCAGACAGCTTGCCACGGCACGGAGAGCATAAACAACCACCATTTTCATTTCTTATTCATGGTTTTAATCACAGATGAAAAAACATCCAGTAAATAAAGAAAGAGAGAGAAAAAAAAAGTTGGCAATGACTGTGTGTCTTTCCTGCGCATTAAATGTCTTTGGGTCATTCTGTTGGGTAACGAAAGGGTATTAAAACTGTGGCGAATCTGGAAATGTGTGTAAGGGGTGAGGCGGGTGTGTGTTGGGGGGGAGCTCTGACATTAACAGGCTGGCCTGGAAAAGAGCTGGCAGAGGCCCAGCACACAGCTCTGACAGTGTGAGGTCCTCTTTGCCCATTCTAATGAGGTACTGTGAGGGTCTGAGCTCAGGCCCGCAGCAGGGCCCCCTGGGGGTCAGATGCAGTCGGATGGGCGATGGAGGGGCCGCAGGAGGAAGTCCCTGGCAGCGGGCTTAGATGGTTGAAGTACGTCACTCCACATACCAGGATGGCAGATGGTCAAACAACCTCAATGCAATGATATGAAACGTCTTCAAGGTCGCATAAAGGAAACTGCATCATATTCAGGAGCCGTTTCCTGTGACCCCAGTTGTCCTGTGATGTCAGCCCTTTGTTTGCAGGAATATCTTATTATGGACACAGCAGATGTCCAGATGACAATATGTGACAATATTGGACGTATACACAGGATCTTACAGAAATACTGCTTGTGTTATTCAAGGTGACGCTTATGCAGACAATGGACGCGTCATTTACACATCACCAGACGTGTGCTTCAAGATTTGCTCATATGTTAAGAATGTCAAAAGCAAACAGGACATCAAGTTAATTTAAATCTAATGAAAGCATCCCATGAGTGTTATAATTCTCCATGACAGGTTTATATAATGTGTGGCCATAGGGAATGCCTGTTTTCATTTGAACCCCCTACAGCAGAGATGGGAATCTATAGTTTATGTCAGGGTGTCCGCAGGTTTGAGTTCTAATCAGAAACTACGATAGGTGACTTCATGACGTGAACACATTTAACAAGAGAGGACAAACTAATCAGTGAAATCACCTGCTGGAGTGTTTTTGTTGAAATGAAAACCTCCATGTTCTCAAGCAGACATGGATGACCAACAAGTAGGTAACAATTAGGCCGCACTGTCAAAGATTTTTGATCTTCTGTATTAAAATTGTACCGTGCTCTACATGACATTAGGTGCTTGTTAAATTTCAAGAGTCTCATTTAAGAATAACAACCTGCAGCTCTACTGAGATGGAAATAAATTAGAGTTGGACACCAGTAATTGCTGTGTCTTTAAGGCAGCTTTTCATTCAAATGTATTAAAGAGAGATGGACTATCATTGATACATTATGGTCTGTTAAAGCATATTGAGGACTGGTTTGTTGCTACTAAACCTAAAACAAATGATCTGAAAGACACTATTCTACACAGAGCTGCTTCATATTGTAACATGTTTCCAACTCACATCAAATACCTGCAGATTACTAAAACAGCCTCAAATAGAAATGGAATTGTCATGACTGACATAAGCAGCTCTGCGTGCTCTCATGGTCCAAGACAAATTTCCCTTCAGGGACAATAAACGTTATCTTATATTATCTTTTCTCAATTTTTGCTGCAGTTTACATTTGTCACATTAATGGCATACTATGCAGGATTTTCCTAAAAATCAATGTATAGACTCACAATCCCTCTAAATCATTACTTAATTACCCACTAGAAGTGTGTGGCAGTGTATGTATCTACAGAGACTCTGCCCTCTGCCTGTATTTTCTTATTATTTTGCTGGGTTTGGGACACTTCTGGGCTTGACTTTGGGCAGTGGATGTGTAGCCCCCAGCCAATAACAGCGTGCTGAGTGTGAGGTCGGGACTCTATAAAAACGTAACTACCAGATTATATTGCTGTCCCCATCTCTCTCCTCAGCTCTCTGTCTGTGTGTCTGTTTGACTGAGGGCGGAGCTGAGCTACACACACACAGAGCAGAGCCGAGAGGCCACAGCAGACAGGATGAAGCATTCACACAAAATTCAGCAATGCGGCACCTTCCTGCAGGGTTGTACAGAGGTGTGCGGAGGTGTGGGCATGTTTGTTTGTGCTTTAGAACATAACCACTGTGAAACAATCAGAAAATAACATTTTATTTATCTGATTCATGGCTTTGTTCTTGCTAACGCCGCTCCCTCCCTCACTCTCTAACTCGTTTAACCACTGCTGCTCTCTCTCTCTCTCGCTCTGATGTCGTTGAGCTGAGGAAGAAGGGCCAACTTTGAATGTTTTATTTACAAACACAAATCAAATCCTACATTGTATGCCTTTAATGTCAAGATTTTTATCACAGTGTATTTGTGTGTATCAATGGACCCCATGAAGACTATCACTGCATCAGCTAATGTTAATGGGGATCCTGTAAATAATAAAGAATTGAGAGAATCACAGGAACATATTTGAAAGTAAGTTTAAAGTACATTTTAATCTTTGAAAGCTTAGCCCAGACCATCTATTATTAAACAGACAAAACACCATTTCACAACATTTACTACCCCAGCGGACTGACCTGTAGGCAGTAATCTCCATGTCTCTGGCCATCTTCTCCCTGAGCAGCTCCTTGTAGGCTTCACACTGCTCCTTCATCTGCGCTTCGAGGTCGTCCTCCTGGTGCCTCATGTCTTCTATAGTACACTGCATAATATGCACACAGACATATAGTGTGAGGAGGGGGAGGTTTGAGATTGAGATAAAATGACAGAACTGGTCCAAACCACTGGTCCGTTACCGACTGTGATTGCAATAATCAGTCCACGCTCATACCTCCAACTCAGCAATCTCCTCCATATATGCAGCCTTCTTCATCTCAACCTCGTCCTCCAACTCCTCATTGTACTTTTCAAGCTCAGAGAGCTCCTTTTGTAGCTCTGAAATCTGCAGAAACACAGACGGCAAACAGAAAATGGTTACTCATTCAGAACATATCCACAAACACAAATCTCTTTAATCGTCTTGGTAATAATAATGGTCTTCATGGTCATTTCCAGCTCAAGAACAGCAGCCCCAGAGTTGGAAGGAATTCAGGGTCTTGCTCAAGAGCACTTCAGCTGAGGAGGTGACTGTCAACAAAAGCCTTGAACCTGAATCTTCTTAGTTTAAGAACAGCTTAATTAAAGCTGCATTAATCAGGGTTTTTGGGCCACTAGGGGGCGGAAGAACTGCACAACAAGCTGAAAACATCATCTGACATACAAGTTGATATAGCAAATGTGTGAGCAATATTTACTCTTCTTTTAGCTTTGTTTTGGTCTCCACTTACTCCTGAGGGAAATATCAGTGTTTTTAGCCGTTAGATGTTTGAATTTATTCACCATCTAGTTGCTAACTTTGTCTGTTGTCGTTTGGTGCAGAACATTTGGTGAACAGTGGGTTTATCAGAGCTTTTTTTGCTGGAAACAGATGCTTGCTGCTGCTGGAAACAAGGATGATGCGAGCAGAATTTGCAGCCGTAAAAACCAAAACAAAGAGCTAAATCAGGCTACAAGCGCTGTAGAGCTGGAAATTACAATGTTAGGTGATAATTCTCTGTTAATTTGTCAGCAGGAGCTTCTCTTATCCAGTGTGGAATAATTCAAATCCTTCATGTAGCAATACCTCACTGTAAGAAAAGTATTTTAGCCTAATTTTACTACAAAAGTAAAAGTCCTACACTGAAAATGTTACTTGAGTAAGAGTATGAAATTATTATCAGCAAATGTTACACTATTATAAATTATGTGAACGGCATCTTACTGTTTTTAGTTAATTGAGAGGAGGCTAATTTCACCAACTGTTTAATCTGGAGCTGATTAACTATTTGATGTATTGATAGATGTTTTAATCTATAACAATACATCATATTTTATGAGCTGACCATATATTGTATGTAACTGTATGTAAAATATAAGTTTTTTTAAAAGTAGTTACTTTTTTCAAAAGTAACTATATATAAAAATTTCTATCTGAAATGCCGAAGACTTGAATTATAACATAGTATAAAATGAAAAAAGTATCTAAAGTTTGTACTTAAGTACATTTATTCAAGTACTCTACTTAATTACATTCCACCTCTGCTCCTTTCACATTGCACAAAGTATTTTAATCCATTGTTCTCATTGTGATTTTAAGATGAACTCCTGGGAGATTAGCTTTAAGCAAAATAAATAAATAATATAAATAATATTGATTAATGAGGCACATAACAGCTGTCAACTAAAACTTGAGTATTTCAGAACTATCTATAATTTTGTCATCCTGATTCTCCAAATATTTTGGTCCACATAAAGTCTATTGCATGTCTGTCCGTCCTGAAGACAGATCCCTCCTCTTTCTTCCACTTTTTCCCCCATTAAGTTTTTTTTTTTTTGAAGGTCTAAGGATACAGGGTGTTGTATGTTTTACAGATTGCAAAGCCCCTTGAGGCAAATTTGTGATTTGTGATACTGGACTATATAAATAAATATGAGTATTCCCGTCAACCCGACCAACGCGGATAAAAAAAGGTTACTTTACTTCTATCACAAACTAATGCAGGAGCATCCCTCCTCTTGTGTCTGAGGCGCGGTGTCCTGCTGTGAGTAATTACAGCAATCACACAAGTTCAACAATTAGCTGTCAAAGCCAGATGGGGGATCCAGGCGGTCGTGCTCGTCTTTCAGCGAGATCATGTGAGCGGAGGAAGACCCGGTTACTACTCACAACCTGGTCAAGTCATTTACTCATACACTCCTCCGTTCTCCCTGGCATGATAAGTGAGGTCTGGGTGGCAGCGAGTGCGTACAACCTCCATCAGTGCCTGCTCTATTATATACAGTTCTGCGTCAGGGCTGATTTCACTGCAATCTGTTTGTTTGGCCATGTTGTGTCTCAGTGAGAAACCAGACCCGAGGCATCCATCACATGCAAGAGAGGAAACAGAGCAGATCAGGCCGTGCTGTCCATCCGTCAGGCTGGACTGAGCAGAGCTTGTGTGCTGCATTTTAGATAGAAGGTAGATGATGTTGGGAGAGTTGTGCTGTGGTTACAGAGGCTCGCTGTTTATTTAAAGAGCCGAAGGTACTGATACAACCACAGTAATGAGAACCAAACCGCCATGTTTGTTACAGATGTGGTGAAGGCTCAGCTGTGGTTTGACCACTAATGGATGAGACATGGATGTAAACTTACTGTTTCCTGGAGTCACAAGGTGATTTTACTGGAGTCACAATTTTCTGTCTCTTTTCTGTCTACTTCATTAGAAGTCTGCTTGCTTTACTGGCATTTTCTGCTGGATGGATCAGAAATATCAGTTTTATTTCCTCTCTTTCATTTAAAAGAGGAAGTCTCCAGTCTGTGTGTGAAGTTTTAAGACGTTATGACGCTGCAGCCGCTGTGAAAGACTGCTTAATAACTGAGGGTAATAAATCCTGTCTGAGCTGAAGCCGAGGCCCTTCACATCTCCTGCTGAAAGTGTCCGCAGAGTAAACACTCCGGTCAGCAGGATCTCCCACACTGTTGCTCCGCTGTCACTCACATGCTCTCCACTCCCTTCGCCTGCTGTGGGAAACCATTCATTTTCACCATTAAGTTTGATTTAGGAGCTGATGGGCAACACAGAGCCAGTTGTGGGTTGTGAGACTCCCCTTTTCTTTGTAAGTAAAGTTGTGGGAAATATATTATGGGAAGCTCTGAATCAGTCGGTAGTGACTGAAGGTTTTAAAGGAATTGTTGAACTTTTTAGGAAATAAATTTTTTTCAATTTCTTGCAGAGTTAAAGAAGATTAATAGCACTCATGTCTGTGTGCTAAATATGAAGCTACAGCCAGGAGACAGTTAGCTTAGCTTAGCATAAAGACTAGAAGCAGGAGGGGGAACTGCTAGCCTGGCCCTGAGTAAACAAATTCTGCCTACCACAACCAAAAAACAAAACAAAGTAAAGGCTGATTAATGGTAGGTTGCTCGACACTTTTGATAAGCGTCGCTCGACAGAAATTACTTCTTTTCAACAGAAAAAAATCGTCACTTGACACTTTCATTTCATTTCATAACAGTCATATTTTGTCGCACAATGTGATTGGATAGTGCTACTAACGTCGCCATGGAGATTGTAGTTTTCACTAAACTTCTTTATTGATATTTTGGTCTGTAACTTTAAATAACTTGTAATGTCCTTGTTCAATTAGTCCTGGTTGGGATGATATAATGTAACTAAACAAGGAGCATACTGTCTGGTTACCATGGAGACGACTGAAACCTTTTGCGGAAGCATAAATTGAAAATGTTGCACAACTCTTTTATTTCTGTTGAGCAACACTTCTCAAAAGTGTTGCACGACCAACCATAAATCAGCCTTAAGAATGCTAAATTAAAACTAAATATGAAGCTAGTGCCAGCAGGCAGTTAGCTTAGCATAAAAATTGGAGGCAGGGGGAAACAGCTAGCCTGGCTCTAAAGTTTACAAAATTCGTCTTCCAGCAATGAAATGTAATTTTTAGAGGTCTTGGTGCTGGTAGGTGGATTTTTTTAACATCAGAACCAGGCTAACTATCTAAGCCAAGCTAATTAGCTGCTGTCTGTAGCTTCATATGTAGCGCACAGACATGGAAGTTGTATTGATCTGCATACACATGAGATTTAAAGGTTCAGTTCAAAGAAATTTAAAAAACACACTCACACATTTTCTGACTTACCTGTTGTATTGTATTTAGCCATGCAGATAGTTTTGGTTTTATTTGCAGGGAGAAATTTGTTGTCTGTTTCTGAGATTTACCAATTCAATGCAGTGCAGGTGAATGTGATGCTCACAGCACTGAAAACTTACATTTAAAAATTCAACAGCAATGTATTTCTCCAGACACAACGTCCTCCAAACACACAGTTAAGTTTAAAGTTTAATGTTGTTGTTTTTCTTTTTAATGCTGTGAACACCACAAACTAAATTTAATTAAATTTTCATTAATTCAAAATGTGTTTGCTGTTTTTTGGGGTTTTTTTTGGTTTGTTTGTATGTGATTTGGGTGACTGATGGACCCTTTATAAACTGATGAGAACAAAATAAGAGTCCACTCACCAGCATCTTCATTTCACTGATGTCCTTTGTCTTTGACCCCACAGCTCCTCCCACTCCCACTTGTTTTCCATCCCCACTGGGAACCACAGCAGAGGAGGAGGATGCACCTCGCTTGAACTGCAAAGACAGTGGAAGAGGAATCAGAGCCAGTTTGCAGGAATAATGAAAAAACAACCCAACTTAAATCTCAGGTGGACTACATATGCACAAGACTGTGCAGCATGTTGCTCTCTTTTGGGCAGTTAAGTGCACTTTGACAGGGGAGCAAAGAGCAATCAGAATATCTCTCAGCTCTGATGGGTAAACCTCTCCTCATGTACGCCACATTCCTGATTAGATGGAACAACTGCAGCAGAAACAAGCAACATGAGGGTGCACAGGTGTGTGGGAGTCAGCCAGCAATCACCATTACTGTTCAAACCCAATAGCAATCATTTCAGCATCGAGACAACTGCATCTTGTAATCGAGGCCAGGCACAGGCAGGACCGCGTCCAGCTGGCGAGGGAAGAGACGGGAGGGAGGGAGAGAGAATAGACGGGGTTTGAGGGAAACAAGAGTGGCTGGCTCCAAGAGACACACCTACGCATCTAGACAGACAAATATATAATACAAATATATATAAATATGGTGGATCGCCTTCAGCCTTGCCTCTAAATAACAGACACACACACACACACAGACACACACACACACACACACACACACACACACACACACACACACACACACACACACACACACACACACACACACACACACACTCCAGTGCTGCTGAGGAGCCTGGGAAGGCGGCCAGCAGTCTGATTACAGCCCTGACCTCTGAACCGGGCAGACATCCTCACCCCAGAGGAGGTCAGACCCACCGGAGCTATAGTCTGACCCCAATGCAGCACCTCTGTGCATGCAAGACACACACACACGTACACACACACACACACACACACACACACACACACACACAAAGACATTCTGTTCGGGTCCAAAACTGCCCCTCCGATTCTCAAGTTCTTCCCGGGTGTTGTGTTAAGAGGGAAAGCAAACAAAAGGGAGTAACGTTGTGTGATTTGTGAAAGTTGAGATTTACATCTGTATCTGACCGGGCAGTTTCAGAGGGAGAGGAGGGTGATGTGGTGAAAATAGGAGGGGTCAAGTGGTCAGTAGGAGGATGAAGATGGCAGCTGGTTTCTGGATTGTGTGCATGACGTTAGTCTGAATCCATTCATGTGAGTGTGTGTAGCCTAATGCCAAAAATAGGATTGTGATTCAAAAAATGTGCACAGGCTTGCTACTGTAAAACATTTGGCACAACAAGGTTTCCACTGCATGACATGTTTATGTGTTTCTATGCTACACTGTGTTGTACCTGGAGGCTCTCGGCCAGCTGGCAGTAGTACTCCTTTACATCCAAGGCCGGAGTGATGTCAGGGCTGCCAAATTTAAGAGCCGCCACCGCTTCTGTAGTCTCTTCAGCTGGCTCCAGCAGACTCTCCACTGCCTGCTCATGTAGACCATACATACAGATACACAGCGAAGGAGTATTCAGATACTTTACTTGAGTAAAGGTAGTAGTTTTTCTTTTCAATTAATTAATGAGTTATTTGGTGAACATGGTGAAAAATGTGAAAAAAAGATATTCACTTTACCATCATAGAAGACTAAAGAAACCAGAAAGTATTTAAATTTGAGAAGCTGAAATCAGAGAATTTGGACATTTTTCTTATCAAATGAACATTTCATTGATTATTAAATTAGTTGGCGATTAATTTTCTGTTGATTCATATCTATGAAAATCTTAAAGGTATACTTCAACATTTTGGGAAATATGCTTATTGGCTTTCTGGTTGGATGAGAACTGAGTTAAATGAGCTGAGATGAAAAGATTCATCATGCCACTTTAATATCTGTTCATTAAATAAAACGCTACAGTTAGCAGACGGTTAGCTTAGCTTAGCATAAACACTGGAAATAGGTGGAAACAGCTAGATTGACTCTGTTTTAAAATTAATAAAAACATAAAAATAACAATTCCCCATTTACGGTGGGTTATGTGCCAGACTATGTCTTGGCTTGGACCAATAACTTCCTCGAGTCTCCGCTGGTTGCCTGGCAACTACTCAGAGCCAAGACACAGTCCGGCACATAACCCACCATAAAAAGGCAAATTGTAGATTTTACACTTTGGTTTTTGTACGAATTAAACAATATATAATGTGTTATATGAGCTTTGGAGCTGTTGGTAGGCGGATTTTGTTGCCTTTGGAGAGATCTAGGCCAGCTGTTTCCCCCTGCTTCCACTGTTTATGCTATGCTAAGTTAACTTAACTGGCTATTGGCTGTAGCTACATATTTAATGTGGTATCAATCTTCCCATCTAATACTCCGCCAGAAACAGAATAAGCATATTTTCCAAAATGTCAAACTTTTGCTTTAATTTGTGAAGTAACCACTACGTATAGCCTCTTGGAAATGGAGATACTCAAGCACAGTGTTTGAGTAAATGTACTTACTTATATTCTACCACTGCAAATACACACAGAACATTTTCATGCATTTACAGACACATCAAAGACCTCAACATGTATGTCTTCAGGTTGTAATATGTCTCTCCTCTAGAAAAAAAAAAAAAAACCACAAGGAAAATGAACTGTTACAGAGCCGCAGTGGCAGTCGTTCATTTTTCTCCTTTTTGCCTCCACCTGAATAACGACATGGCTGCCGATTTGTCAGGGGAATGTGGGGTATCTGGAGGTGCTGATAATAACAACAGTTAATAAAACAAAGGGAACTTCTGTTTTCATTTGGTATTCAGTCGCATTTCCCGGACTGTGAGTTATCGAGCGTGTCCCAGAGGGAGTGTGTTAAACGCCAGGCGGCCCGGCTTTGCAGAGAAAAACACAGTGTGATGGAGTTGCTCCTGCTTCAGCTGCCTTTCTTTCTCTCTCTCTGCCTACAGCCTCTAGATCTGATACTGGGGTGCGTCTGTCATCTCCTGGCAAGGCGGAGAATATTGTAGAGCAGGGTGTGTGTATGAATGCAATATAGGCAATGATGTGTGTTGCAAATGTGACTATCTTAAGAGCCTTGGATAAGGACTCAACTGGGTGAATTCTGATATGTTACACAATTCACTGAGGACTCCTCTTCTGCAGCCTCACTAGATTACAAATGTTGTGTTTTAATCTCCTCATATCACTACATCTCCTGTTAACATGGCTGTTTTTGGCTACATGTCTTCAGCAAGGTGACTGGGGTCATCACAGCTGTGTTTGTCACCACAGGTCTGGGCATTTATCCAACACTCCTGTCTGACCTAAGCACTACATTTTGAGTAATTTTATGGCTGTACACTTCCAAGTTTCATCACACTGTAGCCATATATCTTCTCTCTCTCTCACCGTCTTGTGCTGGGCCTCCATGTTGGCCAGCTGCTCCTCATAGATAGCCGCTTGCTCCCTCAACGCCAAACACTCTGCTGTCACAGCATCCACTTCCTGCACAGCGGAGGAGAAGAATCAAGTTAACAGAAAGTGAAAAGTGAAGAAGTTCAAGTTAATTTGCAGAGATGTCTGACAGGAGCACTCTGCAGCGATCCATGTGATACAGTGAAGTTTGGGAAGTAAATCACACCACAGGTTGAATTAAAGTACAAAAACTCCTCGTTTCCACCCTGAACACCCATTAAAAGAACCATCAGCACCACCACATTCACCCTGTTTCACTGAACAGCAAGTAGACACTGCAATGCAGAGGAAGGGGGAGGAGGAGGAGGAAGATGAGAAGGAGCCTAACTAGACACAAAAGCCCTGTCCACCAATCCATTCGCCAGCAGTGGCTCGTATCTGCTCTTTTTTTTTTTCTTTTTTTTTTTAAAGATCCAGATTACTTGGCATCAGATGCAATTACTGTGGGTGCCTGTGCTAACATTCAGAAACACACAGAGAGGGTTCGGTGGTGAAGTTGTGGATCCTCGCTAGGAGGGCGGCAGGGTCCTTGATGGACAGCAGTAGAGCACAAGTGGTCTGTCTGTCTGCTGACTGTGTTCAAATATCAGCCAGCAGCTGGAAAGTATCATGTTGTAAATCACATTCTGCGCAACTTTAAAGCAGCAGTTATTGATCTTTTGTAGGCCACTTGGGGGCAGCGGAACAACACAACACTGACATATTATCACTGTATAAAGTTATAGTTGACTACTTTTATCATCCAGGAGATACAGAGCAACATTAGCGTTCATTTGGAGTCAATATTTACTCACCTTTCAGCTCTATTTAGTCTCTACCGACTCCTGAAAGAAATATCTTTAGCTGATAAATGTTTGACTATTTTCACCAGCTAGTTGCTAACATTGTCTGTTTGCCATTTGGTGCTGAGCAGGTAGAGTACAGCTGTTTTGAGCTTCTTTTTTTTTTTTTTTACTGAGACGAGGCTCTGAGAGTGAGCCAAAGTAGTAAAGTTCCAGGTCATAAAACCAAAACAATGAGCTGAAAGCCACTAAAATGCTCTATTGAGCATGAGGTCATCTGCAGCATCGGGTTATAATTCTCTGTGGGTTTGTTACTCAGTTACTCATGTTACTCAGTTTTAATATAAAAATATTGATTGGTGCAGCTTTACATTTCCTTAAAACTGCATTTCAATTCTGGTGAATGGACTTCATAGTGGTTTTTCCACCTTTGCAAAACACTTTGATTCACAACTCTCCTGTCGTTCATCCATTCAAACACAAACACAGCGATGGCAGCAACTTGGCGTTCAGTATCTTGGTCAAGGACACTGAGAACCACCAACCCTGCAATGCTATCAGACCAGATCATCTAGATGGATAATCTTCAGTATCCATAGTCTACTGTGATAAAACTGCATTTTTATACTCTGCACCCTGAACTTGGACAAAAATCAACATCTGGAAACGCTGCCTTCATATCAAGCATCACATTAAAAAATATTTCATGAGAGATGTAACTGTTTTAAACAGCCAAGTTTTATCTCCCACATTTCTCAGACCCTGTTCTGTTCTCATTGTTGTATATTAAATGTGTTTTTATGTAACTTTGCAACACCTATTGTTCAGGTCTCCCTTGTAAAAAGAGATAATGTATCTCTGGAGACTTCCTGGTTAAATAAAGGTTAAATTAAAGTATATAAATTGATGGACAACCCGCTCTAGATCACTCCTGATTGCCACAGCCTCTAGAATATTAAACAGGCTGAATTTAAAAACTGAATATTGTTAAACTCAATTCATTTGTGCAACATGCAAGACATGACTGAATATAAAAATGTCAGTCTCATGTAAGAAATCACTAAGATAATCTAACAAGACCACGTAGGCCACGTAAATGGAGCATAATTGGCAGGAGAGAAGCAAGAATAGTCAGTCATTTACTTCAAAACAAACCAAACATGTCTGGTTTCATCATTGTCAGTCTACCATTATGTTGAGAGAACTGCAGCTACAGTAGTTGTGGGTTGAGCAGTGTAGTATTCGCTCCTCTCCTCCGCATCTCTGCTCTTCTTCTACCTTCCCTGCCGATTTCCCACCAAGTCTTGTCACCCTGCAGCTGCTTCCAATTCAACAACCAGAGAACTCAGAGCCAGCAGGAACATTACGGCACCATATCACAGCCTGCATTACATCTGTATGGGAGAAATTAAAGCCCCCGTCACCCCACCCCTCACATCTGGCCCGGCTAGGAGGACATGGGCTCAGGCATGTGGGAGGGATACGGGAGGGGGGAGGGGGGGGGGATGGAGAAGTTGGTGGCTCAGGTTACTGTGCGACTGCTGGTGATCAACACCCAACAGTGGAGCAGCTGTGCAGAGTTTCAGTTGATTCACCAGGAGGCAGAGAGAGAGAGAGAGAGAAGAGGCAGAGAGACGCTTGACAACAGTGACACCTAGTGCTGAATGTGTATTATCACAACAAAGATCTGATAATACTCATAAAGGTTTTATAAACGGTCACAAATAATGAAATATATCTTTAATTGACTGCTTTAATATTATTAAATATCTCTATTCTTAACTTAAACTTATCCATCTTCAACTTTAAATCTAAATGTAACCATATCAAGGCTTATTCTGTACTTAAACATTATTAATTTTATGTGTGAACCAACTTCTACAGCCAGCCATAATCTAAAGTCAAACAGTCCATGAGGTGTTTAAAGAAGTGTTAATTATTAATGGCCTTCAGTGATTTATAACAGCTGGATTCATGTTTATTGTATTGTAAAAAAAAAAAACCCATGACTCATATGTTCCACTGCGATACAAGGAGTGCCCGCACACTCAGTCAAACTCCATTTAATAGTATTTTTATGTTATTACAGGTCTTCCTCAGGAGAATTTGATGAAGACCGTTAAAGATTTGACTGAGGAAGACCTGTAGTTGCTTGAAACTTTGCAGACAAAATTAAAGTTTAATTGAATTTTGTATCCAGCAGCTCTCCTGCTGACATTTTGTGGATATGCAGGCGACTATTCTGACTTATTCAGTTTTACAAGCCATAAAATCTTTACTTATAAATGTCAGTAAGTTGTCAGTATTGTTTGTTGGCTTTTAAGCCCTCCAGCCTTCTCCAAGAAGGCTTGAATATAATTTTGTCTACAAACAGCAAAGTAAAAATTGCAAACAGTGGTGGCTGAGAATATAATATAACATTTAAATAGTTGTGACAGTTAGAAACCCTTTATAGGTACCACTATATCATGAGTCTAAGTTTATTTTTTTTGTTTTATTTCTTTATGTTCACTATCTTTGCACCTATATTGTGTGGTTTTGTATTTGGTGAAGCACCATGTAACTCTGGTTTTGAAAGGCACTATAGAAATAAATGATTGTTATTATTATTCTTAGAAGTCATACTAAAAAAGTTGGTAAATCAAACCTCATAAGATGATAGTGATGCGTTTTAGCTCTTTTGGATGAGGGGGTTTATGTCATTTTGTCATCTCCTTGTCGACTGGCGCTGGGCTTCCACACTCGTCTTGAAATAGGTCATTAGGTTAATTATTACCTCAGCAACATCTTGGCGTTCCTGCTGGAGGAAGATCCTCTGCTGAGAAAACTTCTCATACTCCTGCTTTAGACGATGCAGCTCTCTCTGCAGCTTTTCCGTGTCGCACAGGATCTCATCCTGCAGAGAGACGCAGCGATGACAGTCATGCATCTTGACAAGGTCACATATCACACCTGCTTGTCACTGTAAAAACTGAAGTATAACTGATGGGATGTGAAATATCTGCATAGCTTGTGCATGTGGATTCATATGAGGTGTCAACAAGAGAACTAATTTAGGCGTGTCGCACACAGAGAAACATGCAGCAGACACACCCAGCGGTTTCATACCCTCTCCACACGCAGTCTGTCCACCACTGCGTCCAGGCTGTAATCCAGTCCTGCCACAGTGGTGGTGAAGCTGGAGGAGGCTTGTCGGTCGCTCGGCTCGTCCTCCAGCTCCTCAATCTGACACTCAAGAAACTCGTTCTCCTCCTCAAGACAATGGGCCTAAAGGACAGAGAGACAGATACAACAGAGATAAAGTCAGAACAAGTTCATGCGGTTTATAGATATACATTCACAGCATCATTGGCCAAGAACAAAGACATGACGCAGCAGAGGGAACATAAAGTGCTTGTGTGTCATCGGGACCAATCACAGAGAGACTTTCTCTTTAGCAAAGGTAGGGAACTTCCTGGTGCCCCAAGGCACTTTAAAAAAAATATGCAACTGTATACTACTTACTTACTGTTTACTTCTACTTCAGAGGAAAACATTGTACTACTTCTTTTACCTGACAGATAGATGTTACTGGTTATGTTGCAGATTCAGATTTTACTCACAAAATATAACAATTATAACATGATGCATTATTATTCATTAAACTATCCAGCATCATAAATTAAATAAATGTAGGTACATTAAGATGATAGAACTGCACATCTTAGGACAATGAAATTAGTAAATACACCGAAAAAAGGGATTTTCATGATACAACAACAACTGCAAATGAATTATACTTCATGCATGGACACTAATAATTCCTCTTTCACTCTTCACTTTTTGTAAAAATCTGATTGCAGGACTTTTACTGTGTAGTATTAATAGTTTTACTTCAGAAAAAAGTATGGAGTACTTCTTGTTGCCAATAGCAACATTCCCAGTTAGAGAAAGGGTGAAAATAAAGCAAAACAGTGTTTGCCTGGGGCCCCCAAATCTATAAATCCACCCCTGTTCACAGTGTTTGTTCTCACCAGTTCAATCAGCCTGACCAGTCGGTCGTTGAGAGCAGCGATGACGGTGCGGTCTTTGACAAACTGGTCCAGACCCTCCTTGTTGAGCTCCCTGGCAGCTATGAAGTCTAACTTGTCACAGTCACACTCGTCAGCAGTGGCACCCCTGTGAGAAGGACACACAGTACAGACGACTGCGGGGAATGTTTCAGAGGATCCTGGAGATTAATTGACCCTCCTTCAAAGAGAGTTAATGACTTTTTTTTAACCAAGTAAACAGTAATAAAGTGACGTCACTACAGTGAATAAATGAACCACAATAAAATATTTCAACTAAAGCATCAGGAATTCTTTAAATGCTTCAGTGCATTTTTGCCCAACCAGTCACTACATATGAATGTTGTTAGAGCATGACGTCATTTTTTTTTCCATGAGCACAAAAGGAATTTGTCATCTTCGTCATCATCATCATCGCAGACAAAATTAGAGAAACACATCTGAAAATATTCCACATATCCAACAAGCATATATATTTCAAGATTTTTAGATGTTGATGTTTTTTTCTGCATGACTGAACAAGAAACTGAAACTCATCTGTTCTATATTTGTTCATATAGTGTTTCAGTCTGGAAAGACTTTGACAATCATATATTGTGCAAAACAACACATGCGATTATCAGTGAGGGGAAAAATTATCACTTATTTTGAATGTAAGGATAACAATTTATGCACTATTGGTAACTTTTTTATTTTATTAGGTAAATTTAATATCCATAATGCTAAATTTCTTAATTCAACCCCATCTTTATAAGTTGTTTCAAATTGAAACTTAATATTTTGAATTTGTGACAAATAAGAAATGCGTTAGTAGTTAAAATTTACTCAGAAATGTTTGCCTGACGAAGTTTCACCAAAATTAATCTTTTTTTTATTATTATTATTTTATTCTATACTACTATTGTGATTGTTCTTTTGTTAAATAAACTGGTAGGACTGACTGACTGTACGTTCTTACAATAATAAAAAAAAGAATTTGTCATCATTGAGGAATGAACCTGAACTACAAGTTCAATAAACCCAAAGAAACACAGAACACCCAGCTCCATTAAATAAGAGATTTTACACTCATGAAAAACATTTATCTGACATATTTAATCATAGAACACTTGAACTTGTCTCTAACATCTTCATACTTTAAAGTTGGTAAGTCCAGAGTTGCCCACACTGACCTGACGGAGGCCTTGTACTGCTCTGCACACTGCATACTGGATCTTCCATTTGGACTCCAGCTCTGCTCCTCAAACAGCTTGCGGTAAGACGACACTCTGAGCATGGTCGCGGCTTCGGATGCTGAGCTACAACACTACAAGCAAATAGTGGCAGCAGGTCTGAGGTGGCGATTTTATATTTGCAGCGCATGAGAATGTAGCACAGTGGTGAAAGATCTCTCGTCGGCCACTGAGGAGACTAACTATAACGTGAACATCAGCCAGTAACGATTTCACATTTACCTGAAGAATGAGCCTCAAAATCCATTCTGCAGTTGTGTTTTCTTTTTATAATCTGCCAGCAGGATTTCCACACAGAATATTTCAACAGGAGGTGTTGAATTAGAACACGAAACAACTTTAGACATTTTATTTCTGTTAAATAAATTAAAAGTACCAAAAAAAAAAAAAAAAAAAAAATCAGAAAAGTTGAAAACAGGTGCAAGTGTTTTCTTGTGTACCTTTTTCAAACGTACCTTTTAAATTTATGAACAAAAGTGACAAAAACTGAAGACAAAAAGAACAAAAAATCCACACAGATACAGTTGATTCAGTGACAAAGGACATGATACTGATTATACTGATTGGTTTGACATCTGAGTTTTGTTTTTCTCAATAAATAAATTGTAAAATCTCCCAAATCAACTTTTCCTTCAGGCCCGAGACACCTTTCTAGCAAAGCTCGGCTAGACGAAGGCCAACAGAAGCATCTATTGTCTTGATGGCAATAAGGCAGAAGAAACTACAAAAGCATAGAGCGACATCAGCTCTACAGGCTTATCCTTTATATACCATGATTGTCAGCAGTGTCACATTACATCATGAGCTCACATCGTCTACAAAGATGAAACATTTGAGTTCCTGCAGCGTCAGAGAAGAAAACCTCTTGAGTTTTTTCTGGCATTACTACATTTCAACAGATGCTGAGCAAAAAGGAAATGAACATCATAAATGCTGCGAATATTTTTTGTTATGGGGAGCTAATGATGATTTCTCTGGATACAACTGTTTAGAGGAAATACTCTTCATTATACACAACATAGGAGTTCCTTATTTCAATAAACATAAACATGTTTTACAACAGTGACAACACAAAGAATGTTCCTCTGTGGCACAAATTAGAGAAAGTGCACAAAGACAGGCTACGTCCTGCAGAGTAATGAGCCATTAAATCTTCCTGAACTCGCACTCAGAAAATGCTGCATCACTTAGTCTGGAGTTAGCATGAGGAACACAGTGTTGGTGCCTTGGCATCATAAAAGGCCTAAAGCAATGAATCAAGAGCAAGAACTGTAAGCTGTAAGAGGTGGCAGAAATGAGGAAAGAGAGACGTGTAAACAAATACAGACGTTAATAGTTCCACCTTCATGACAAACATAACAAAAATGTAGACACCATCACAGATTTGCACCACCATACTGACAGTCAAATACCCATGAAAGCCGACAGGGGAAACAACCACTATTTACACCATTTAAGACATCAACAACCACAGAGCGTAACTCTTTGCTCTGTTCCGCTTGACCAGGAAGTTAGTGTGTTAACAGGCTTGTTTTGTAACTCAAGAGGAACTGGCAAAACTGGATGTAAGGCTCACGGTTGGAGTTGCACGAAAACACGACAACAAACAAACGACAAAGTGTTTTCTATAACAGGATGATAAAAAAAAAAAAAAAAAAAAAAAAAAAAAAGTGATGTGATATTTCCAAAAGATAAAAACCGAGGCAGAGCTGAAAATAAACCACAGTTGAGAAAATCTGTTTGGGTGGTGCAAAGTTTGTTGAACAGGAAAAAAATATATATAAATAACAGTTAAAATACAATGGAAATGATGACAAATAACTCTAGCAGATATCTTACTATTGCCCCCTCTGCTAAAACGCTGCAAAATGAACGATTGTCATGATTTATCTTAAGCTTAAACATTCTTAGTGATTTTCATTTCAAACTATTTACCATTTTGAAATTAGTTATTCAGTCTGCATCTTACTGTAATCTTCTTGTTTTCCTCTCTTTAGTGTAATTGAGTCTCTACGGATACGTAGTGTATTCACGTTCATACCTCTCACTATTATTTTGGCATGAGCACCTACAATAACCTCTAGTCTGGAGGCACAGGTCCTTTAGGTCAGCAGAGGTGCAAAGGCATCAGTTCAAACCTCCTCTGAGTACTTGCAAATCCAGCGAGCGGTCAAACTATGAACAAAACTGAAGCAATGACACTTCAAATCATTGAAGTTCAAATGGAAGCCAAAAAAAAAAAAGTCTTGCGGATCTCTAACATGAGAGTTTGTGAAAGAAAAGGGTGCAAAACAACTGCACTGGTCTCCGATAGATGACAAAATAGCAAGTGAATCATGTTACACAGTGTTCTACAGGTCCGCTTCCTTTGCAGAGAGGGAGCCGGGTCGGGAGTCAGCTCGGTGCCCAACTGACGCCGTGAGGGACACTTGACCTCCGTTACTCCTCGTCTCCCGCCATCAGGAAACCCAGAACGAAGTCGATGGCTTTCTGCCGTTCATGTGACGTCTGCCTGGCCACCAGGTTGGGAGGCGGTCGGATGAGGAGGCTGGCGAAGAGGGTCGCTAAAAAACAAGAACAGTGGAGGGAAGAGGTGATGAATAAAGACTAACATACAATATTTAAAGACTAACTTTAATCAAATAAAATACAAGATGATAGTACATGTTCTCTATGATCAGCAGCGTCAACACAACATTAGCCTTTAAAATATTCATGTCACTGTTGACAAATCCTGTTGATTTGTGAGGATACTTAACAGACAGGCCACCATAAAGATGCTACATTAGATCCCTGACTGGCAGAAGACGAGAGAGAGTCAGTAAGTAACACTCTCCTCTTCCTCAACTACTACTGCACAACCCAAAATACATCACAGTATCCAAAACTGCTCTGTGGTCAAAACTAAAGACCGTTAATGACACAACATCTTATTCCTGTGATTAAGACGACAATCAGGGTAAGTACAATTTAAGAACATGTACATGTAGTAACCACATTGTATGATTGTAATATCAGTAGAATCAGGTAGAATCAATTTCTCCTGATTGTACACAGGCGACTGATGTTATTATTAGCGCTAGCATATCTTATTGCAGATATATCAATATCAGTTTATCAGTTGGCTGAATAGTAACAAGAAACTGCAGTAGAGAAATTACAAAGATATGTTTGAGGTCATTTAGAAGCAGTGTCACTGTTGCAGAGTTTATCCACCAGGAAGAACTGACAAGTTTATTTTTCAACTGTAAAATGTGCTGCTCAGTATTTATCTTGTCTATATTATTAAAAAAAAAAAAAAAAACACACACAAATTAAAGGAATTCTTATCAAAAATGTTTCTTTGTGTTATTTACTTGTAAAAAAAAAAAAAAAAATCTGATGTACCCTTACCAGATTCTTTAAACTCTAAAATACCAATACTAGTAGTGGCTACAACAAACCAGAATCTGTCGGGCTAAACTTGATTATTAACATCAAACAGATACTGTACAATAAATCTGTTGTAATGGTCTTATTCTTTGGGATACATAAAGCTGTGCTGTCAGAACTAAGTACGACTGGTATTTGAAGGTAAATACTCTATTTATATGACCTTTAAACACATTTCATATCTAGAGAGAAACTGTTATATAAAGGTATGAAGTATATTGATCATCAGATAGGAGTAATATATGTAATGCATACCTAAGAGAGTGGCTGTTAGGTTGTTGTTGTGTGAGTGTTTGAGCAGTTCCTTCAGGAAGGCCATTAAGTAGCGGAACACGTTGCGGTGAGCCCGGGGCAGCTGGGAGATCAACTGTTGATCGTCAAAAGGCAGACAAAAGATCAGTTCATATGAATCACTGTAGATATCACAAAGAATCCTGCTGAACTAAAAAAAACAACTGGGTTTCTACACTCTTGTCTACACAGTTGGATGCAGTGTAAACAGAGACAAAATACGTCAAGTGTGATCACTCCACCTGTTTGCAGAGGCGACTGTCATGAGCGCAGTCCAGGCACCGTTGGTAGAGTTCGTAACACACGACGGGCTCCGGCAAGGCCTCCAAGAAGATCAACAGCGCCTCGGCTACCGAGTGGTTGCAACCAGCTACATGATCAGTCAGGGAAGAACGAGAAAGTACGAGGAGCAACGTGCCCGTTTACTGGATCTGTACTGTTCAGCATATGAACAAGTGCGATCAGGATGGACTATGAAGTTTCTACATATGTAGTGACATGTGTTGTTATTATCTGACAACATGTCTTCTGTAGCTACGAAGCTCACTCTGACCTCATATCACCACAAGGTCACATGAGAATTCATGTATTAATTAAGTTAATAAGTAGATGTGCGTCTTAATGCTGCTCATGTCTGTTATTTTATCTGCTGTTTGCTGCAGCTCGATAGGACTGCAGGTCTTTGTGAAGCTGTGAAACTGGCAACATAAAAGAGGATACGGATGGAGTCCGGGATGCTCGTGTCCAGACAGTCGATGATGCTCTGCAGCTCCTCCTGTAAGCCCGGAGTTTGAAACAAGTCCTCCTGAGAGACGCACAGAGACAAATACGGGACATTAAAACTGTACAACATGAGAAGACGCATCACATACGACCAATAAATATAAAATGGATGTTGTGTTATGCAACTAACGATTATTTTATTTCATTATCAATAAATCTCTACATTATTTCTGTAAATTAATCAATGAATTGGTTAGTCTATAAATTATCAGGATTATTATTCTATCTTAATGTAACTCTGGTGTCGTCTTTTTTTAGTCTTAAAGGGTGAATTACACTTAAATGATCCAGATATTGGACAATATGATGACCAAACTCTTCTTGTGCCTTTAAATACACCAAGAGACATTTTCAAATCATCATATCATACATGGTGGTACATGTTTGAAAAATATTGAAATATTTAGTTCTGTTAGTATCATTCTGCTCTATGAAATTATACTACACAACTTTTTCCGAGCATTCGTAAGTATTACTCCTTACAAAAAAAGCTTTTGTTAAAAACGTCACTTTTGTTGAGCAATCTTATCGCTTCTACATCATTAATATCTTTTCTTTTCTTCTCACCTGATCACAGGACTTGGTGAAGAGGTGGTTGACCAGAACCCAAACCTCTTTGGGGATCTTAAGAGGTTTGTCCTCGGTACTTGCACCCTCCACCATCAGGAAGCTCACTTTGGACTTTTCCTGATGGAAAATACGACAGCCACCATGTTAGATCATTTCCTGGAATAACATCAATATCTCCCTTGTCATTCCTCACAGGAATAAGTGCTCATACATGAAAAAGGAAATAAAAATGATCTGAATTCAGGAGATTATCCCCATATGATTCATACTACTCTTGTAAAAGTGTAACAGAGACTACTAGAATGACTGCACATGACACATCTGATCAATTAGTGATGGAGTGGGGGCGGCAGCGAGGTCAAGATTATATCTGGGGTCTGGAGACTTGAAGGAGAGCCATTTTACTAAGAGCGGGATATCACATTCTTTTTGTCTCTGCAAATGGATCCCCGAGACTCACAAGAGACGTCCGAAAATAACCGCAGCTGCGAGGCTCTGCACATCAAGGCAGGGAGGGAGGGGAAGGGGGGGGGGGGGGACTGGAGCGAGCCTTTTAACGGGGGCCGACATGCAGAACTAATGTGATATTCTGTAAAATGTTTTAACAGACACCCAAAGCGTCTGATGTGATCGTTAAGGATATTTACAGTGTGTTTAAATCTTCCAGAGGCGATTCAAAGACCAAGAAAGCTTTAACATAATATGTACTGAACTGCAACAGTGTAAAAACACAGAGCCTAATTTATATTCTAAGTGGCTCTCTGTTTACTGATGCAGCTATTCATATTCACTGATCAGTAGCGAGCTATGAAATGGAAGAGGGGACTTGTCATTAGGCTTAATATGAGCTCAGCCGAACAGACTCTAATACTTCTTCTCATTAGCTTTAATCATGTGTATGAAGGGGCAGTGCAGTGAGGGTGACCTGCTGTGAAATGAGATTTAGTGTGTGTGTGTGTGTGTGTTGCTAAGTTTCACTGGACTGGTGTACCCTGCACTCAATGGGCTGTGGGAGATTTAATGGGTGACTGATTCATGCACACAGATTATAACAAAGCTGGCGTGGTTTGGTCTGCGATTGCCTGCGGGTTACCAATCACTGCCCTTGTCAGCTTTCTGAAATGTAGAGTGAGTGTGCTCCGGTTCACTTTTTAGATTAGCTGGTGGCGCCGTGTTTTAGCAGCCGACGGCGTAAACAGCAGTGACGTGTCGGTGTGGAGTACAGCGAGTGAATCAGGGCTGCAACTAACGATTATTTTCATCATCACTTCATCTGCTCATTAGTTTGGCGTTTGGTCGACAAAGTGTCAGAATACAGAGAAAAATACCTGTTATAATTTCATAAAAGCTAAGCTGATGTCTTCAAATTGTGTCTTTTTTCAAGTTTACAATCATATATGACAAAGAAAACTAGGGAATGTTTGGCGTTTGTGCCTTAAAATGATTAAACAATTAATCGATGATCAAAACAGCTGCCAGAAACTTTTGTGTCAAACAACTAAATTAAATAATTGATTCACTAAGTTATTTTGAAAGAAGGGTTACAACTGACAATTATTTTCATTATCGATTAATTTCTGGTTTATTTTTTCGATTTATTAATTAACTGTTTAGACGATAAATAAGCAAATAGTAGAAAATGCCGTCAGTTTGTCAAAGCCCAAGGTGACGTCTTCAAATTGCTTCAAAAAGATATTGAATTTTAGAGCTGCAACTAACTGTTCTTTACATTTAATGATTAATTGTTCCATCTATAAAATGTCAGAGGATAACTACAAGTTCCCAAAGCCAAACACGACTTCTTTGTTTCTGTTCCGTTTTGTTCAAACAACAACTGTCATAGAAGAAAAAAGAAAAACAAGAAATATGAGGATTCATATTTGAGAAACTGGAACCAGTGAATGTTTTATCATTTCTTTCATGAAAAATGATTTAAATCATTCATCAGTTATCAAAACAGTGGCAGATTAATTTTCTGTTGATCAAATATTCAATTAATTGACTAATTGTTTCTACTATAAAATTTACAGCAATATAAAAAAAGAGAAAAGCAGAAAACCCTTAAATAAATTGAATTAATTAATGTGTTAATGCTCTATTTGAAAGACTATTTTATACATAAAAAAGGTTTAAGTTACACATAAACGGTCTACATTAGAGCTTTTGTTGATATCACTTCCTGACATGGTTCTAATAATACTTGGCCCAGTTTCAGACAAGAGTATTGGGGAAGGTCAGTGAAACATTACGAGAGAAGCCTTGTTACTACGGTGATATAGACCTTGTTTTTTTCCCCCGATAGCTGATCATTATCAGTGTTAA
Source organism: Thunnus albacares (assembly GCF_914725855.1). NCBI lineage: Eukaryota > Metazoa > Chordata > Actinopteri > Scombriformes > Scombridae > Thunnus > Thunnus albacares. The sequence goes on from NC_058115.1 coordinate 21,572,213, forward strand.
TATTTTACCTTCTCCATGAAGCTGTCCTCTCCCTGAGCAAGAAGTCAGCCCACAACCACAGTGAAGAGTTGGAAAGGAATGATCAAGGCAAGGAGAGGCGATGAAGGGAAACAAAAGAAAGAAAGAAAGAAAGATAGTACTATGCATAATCACAGAAACAGAAAAGACTGATTATTAAGTGGTCTTAAAATCATTTCATCCAAAAAACACCAAGCCAGTAGGAAAACGGAACAGCTCGAGTAGAAATAAAAGGAGTACTGAATGATAGTAGCACTACTTCAGATCAAAATTAGCAACATGGGAACAGACAGAGGTGTAAATGTTGAGATTATTTATATGAAACAGACTAAAGTGAGCAGGGCCTAACTTGAGTCAGTTCTCCCTCTTCTTCAGGAGCTCCCTTCCCATGTTTTTGCCACTTCCTCGTTCCCATGGCCCCTCTCGGGCCAGAAATACACATGTTGAGACATTGTAGGCTCTCCAAAAATAGGCTCTCTCTGTGACCAACTTTACCCTGAGGGAGTGAACAAGCTCTCACGCGTCCCCGCTCAGGTTTCAGGTGAAGAGCTACAGAGTGAGGAGCGGCGATCTAGGCCGCTCGATGTAGAGGAAGGTTTATGTTTCACAATTAGGGTTTCTGCTAATCTGAGGAAAATATGTCTTTGTTCGCTAATCCTATCCCCTTTAACTAGCCTGATTGGATTTCACTTGCGTGCCAGTGGAAAAGCTTTGGCCCCTCACCAGGTCAATGAGTTTGGTGATGGGGATCTCTCTGATGGGCTTCTTCATGCGGCACAGAGCCTCCAGCGAGGTGCCAAAGCAGCTGGGTAGGTAGTTGCCGGAGATGGTAATGAAGTAGTCTTTGCCACGGTCCAGATGGAGCACCAGAATGTCCTCTATGGAGTCCTCTCCAGAGTTCAGCAGCGTGACGGAGTCTTTGCTGACGTACACCTCCAGATAGATCTCCAGGGTCTCGTCTGTTCGGGGAAATGAGGCAGAGTTTCACTCCTCTGGTGAGACCATTAACTGCATTTACTTGGACTTTAATATTCCACTAATAATCAGAATAAAAAGGCCTCAAGTGACCATTTCAGTTGGAATGATTTCAATCAGAATGAAAAAACAGTGTGCATGTAACTGCAGCTAGTGTCGTTATTGCAGATTAGATGAATATCTCTTCATCTTATGAGGAAATGTTCTGTTATCAGTTATCTATTGTTTGGTTGGAGCGATAATTGCCACGTTATACATTCACAAATGGGAGTAAAAACGGTTGACAGCATGAAGGAAGACATGCTTGTTACTCCTCTTCACTGTAAATAAATATAATATATATGGGGTTTTTTTTTGCTGTTTAACATGCAACAGTTAAATAAGGGTGAAATATTTTAAAATGACATTATTAATGTAGTGAAGCTTGGACCTGTAACAATACAACATTATCCTGAAGAGATGCGACTAAATCTGTAGTCTCCCTTTTGACAGTAATTACAGTATTACATAATTACAGATCATAAATCTGAGGAAACAAGCCAAAGGACAACCGACAAAGAAAGGGGAATTATGATGATAAAAAGGACTTACTGGGCTCTAAGAATCCATCGCTTGGCTCGGCACGCAGCCAAGGCTTACAATACTGCGAGTCATTGAGTTTGGGGATGAAGGCGAAGTGACAGGGGACCTGCCCGTCGTTTGTTATTAGGAAGCGCTCCCTCAGAAGCTGCCGGAATTTCACCTTCTCAAATGTAAACTGCAGGACAGAGAAAAAGAGGCAATGTTTATCACAGAATCCAAGTAACTCGATCCCGTCAATGAATAGATGAAAGGACACTCGGTTTTACGAGAGCATGTGTATATGTGAGTATTTGATTCTTACCTCTCTCCTGCTCAGAGATACAGATGGAAGGAAGTCGTTCTCCATTCTGTCCATCGCCCGAACAATCTCCTCAAACACCTTTTTGTGGCGCTGCTCATTCACCACCTTCACCTTTTACACAAACACACACAAATCCCAAAACTCATACACTTCATAAACATGTCAATATACTGTATTTTATTATCATCAATGATTTTATAAAGTTATTATTTAAATCTCAATCATATTGTTACAAATACATGAAATATTCAGCAGAACCTTGCAGGTCAGTCGAAGGTATTTATTGCTTCTTACCCCTATACTGAAGAGGGAGCTGACAGGTTTGTGGTCGCTTGTTTGCAGCTCCATGTGACTCCGGTACTTGAGCTGCTTAACATTGTTGCCCCTCCACAGGATTCTGTCACACCAAGCCGGGACACGGCACTTCCCACTGAAGGAAACAGTCGCAGATGTTAAGTCGGGGGTCACACATACAGAACTGCTGACGCTGTATTAGTCTAACGATAAATCTGGGAATGGATGCCTTACTAGCAAAATCTAATCAGGAAAACTGAAACTGTGGTCAAGTAAATCCAGGAAAAAGTCTGTGTAATCCAGTTCAAAGAAAAACAGGGACGTGTTCCTACCTTGAGTCCCATCGGTCTGTCTTGGGGTCATACTTGTACGTAGGAATGAAGTTAATATCTCCCTCCATGAAGTCAGTGAAGGCTCTTTTGGTCTGTCTCTGAATGTTCAGCTGCACATAAAAAAAAAAAAGTGGTTTATATGTTTAAATATAATTTGGTGAAAGTAACAGAAGAGAATCCATAATTATTGTCACAATAAACAGAGTTAAAGAGAAGATCATGACAGATTACAAACACTCCACAGCTTAAAATGTTGCAATCCTAAACAATCTTTGTAACAGTGGTGTTCGCAAAAACCGCTTCCCTTCCATACTTCTATTTACTGTCATACGGTTACATAAGTTCTCATCAGAGGAGTTGCTCAACACGACCACAACTTACTCATTCAAACACGTATATTTTACTGAAAGCTACTGAGCAGCAACACTGGCGTTATTCAATAAGCAAAATATTATCTAAAAATGGTTCCGTACATGGACATTTATCCAAGAAATATTACAGAAACTGCTTCAGAGGTGAAGGGATAGCTTATTATAGTAAGTCATGGTACAATAGAGGCATTTTTAAAAAATTTTGGTATCTCTTTCAGCTGCTGGCTATTAGCACACAACCAACAGAGAAAACACTGAGTCTCTCACCTGATCAACCTCCTGAAGCTTCTTCAGCTCATTCTGAGAAATGAGCTGTTTGACATCAGCAGCATCGTACATGAACAGACGATAGTTTAAATCCCCGAGCCAGATGACCACACTGAAACACACAAAACGGAAACAGAGATAGCCTCAAGTAACAGAAATATAGCAATAGCTTTGAGGTGAATATGATTATAGAGATCATGAGAATCGATATGCTAGCGAAGCAAAAAAGTCTTCGCTTGCTTAACCCTCCTGTTGTCTTCCCATCAACCATGCAACTTTTGTCCTCCCGGGTCAATTTTGCCTCAGGAGGACAAAAGTCCACAGATAAATTTTAATAAAACACCCAAAATTCACTGAAAGTAGTGATCACTTCTTTCACTTGCAAAGTGTGTGGTATGGAACCATCCATGTGATTTTCAGGCAGTTAGATGACAGAAATCCATATTTCTGATATAAAAACATTAGAAAACCGGTCAAATTTGACCCAAGGACAACAGGAGCGATGTAAATTTGTTGCAGAATGAATGTATTAATACTGCAGAATGCTAGAAATGTGAAAAAGAAACATAAGAATAAAAATGTAAACATAACTCTGGATGTCAAAGACGGAGGAACTCACTCATGCTTGACGATACTGAGAGGCGGATGTTCCAGTAAGTGGAAGGTCATGCGGGCACATATGTCTTTATAGTCCTGGTTGCGGCGCTCGAAGTCCTCCACGTGTGCTGCTAGATGCGAGTTGACTATGCAGAAGCTAGTGTTGTGGAAAACAAACCTCACTGCCACACCTCCTTTGTTCCCCTGGAAAAAAAATTAACAGGCCCTTATTTTCATGCAGGAATGATGTCGATGCAAACTGCAGATAATGTGTTTAAAACTTGAAATCAAACAGAATCCAAGTTCTGTAGACTTAAGAACATTATTTTGGTCCCGTTAGCATGTTGGCTCACATGATCTTGCAAAGGGTTAAATTATATAAAAAATAAGACTGCAAGGGAGAAGATTTGTTTTTGCATCTGGATTCAGTTGCAGATCCAGCAATTTTTCATAATTTTCTAACATGGATTCACATTTTTAACGCTCTGTATTTTGAGGCAGTATGAGTTTAGCGTGAACTAACCATTTTTCCCATGATTCCGGTCCCCACGTGCTCCGCAGCCACTTCTTTTATATGATTCTTGTGTGTCTTTTTGACAAAGACCACCAGCATCATCCCGACCAGCCGTATGATCCGAACCTGTAGACGTAAAAAGAAAGTATCTGTAGCAGCAGTGTGTTCTGTCTCACTAACATACATGACAGGGGTCAATAATCCTACAAAATATTGATTCAGTCCTCGTTAGGGAAGGTTTCTCCCTCTACTTACCCTCTTATACTTGGCTTTTGGGTGTAAGCTCCTCTCCGTAGCTTCTACCCAGAGCTGCTCCTTGGACGAGTCCATGTAGAAGAAAGCCTCGGTGCTCAGGTCCAATTCTTGAAAACTAGAGAAATAAACCAGGTTAATAAATCAGGTTTTTTTTTCTCCAGGAAAGAGCAGAAAACAAGAACAGGTTTATGATCTGTAAAGTACTGTATGATGAATTCACACTCACCCCAGAGCGTAAAGATCAGGAGGTTCTGCGTCACAGCAGAGCCAGGGCTCAAGGGAGGAGTCTGGAGACTGGCCGTTCACGTTCCACGTGCCGGTGAAAAACCTGCAGAAACAAACATAATCATGCACAGTGTAGATCAGTGGCAGCAGGAGCCACAACCTGCAGCACTTTCTGGATAAAGCTCCTCTCACCTGAAGGTCTGGATGTCCACATACTCGTTCTCCTTCTTACCCAGGCGGTGTTTGATGAGGTATTCTCTTTGACCTGCCTGGCTGGAGAACATGGCCTGCCTCATGGTGTTTGTGGAGGGACTGTCGCACCAAGACGGTGGCCTATCCACACGATCATACCCTGATCTAAAACTACTGGAATAACAACAAGCAGCGTCAATCCAGTTAGCATCTTTCACGCGTTTCCAGTAAACCTGACATGCTGTAATGACAACTTAACTCACTCTGTTTTGGTGCTGGAGATGAAGGCGTTGTCTTTGGCCTGTAAGGAGACAGCTCTCTCTTTAGGGACCGGTGGAGGAGGCAGAGGGTTGGTTGGAGTATAGGAGGCTTTGCGAGGAGGTAGAGGGGGAACAGGAGGAGGTTCCCTGGAGGCAACGATCCGGTTCTGGTGGTTCTTCTTTTCCTCTACTTTGAGAGCGTGATTGAATTGGTCCTCAAAGCCAAAGTCTGAGGCAAGTGACTGAGCTGGATCTTCAGAAAAAAAAGTCAGTTTAAAATCAGACAATTACAGAAATATAACTTCAGGCAAGAAACTACAAAAGATATGTTTATACGTATACGTTACCTGTATTAGTCCGATTGGTTGAAGTGCTGTTGTTGAGGTTGGGAGGCAGTGCACCAGTAGATTTGGGTGTGTTGACTCCAGAGCCCACAGAGTTAGCGGTCTTGTTTCCTCTTTGAGGTGGGATAGGGACCGGACCCCTCGGGGTTATTGGCGCTATGGGCTCCATCGCTTTGGGTTTCGTGGGTTTGGATTCAACTGGGAAAATGAAGCATAGTTTAAAGAGAGACTCACAACAATCAATCTTACTCAACACACCTGACATTTTACACATGAAGTCGGAGCATCTTTCTGGGAGAAAAGTGCTCAAGAGAAACAAAGCCATCATAACGCAAATATGAAGTTATGAAACCTTTACTCAAGCAAATTTATATCCCGTTTTAACTGACATCTATCAATGTAAATATTAACTCACATGAAAATGAGCCAACACCCAGACAAGCAGTGCTGCCGTTACAGGAAGTGGTGAACATTAGCTTGTTGGTAACAGTACTGAGGAGGGTTCAGTTCTACTACAGTACTACTGATCACTAATGAATGAAAGCAAATGATAGTGGTAAAGTGAAACTGGATGAACAGGTTGTTTTGACAGAAATATTTAAAACTCACTGCTCTATATTCAAATCTTTTTTTTAGATATTCTTACACGCTGTTGGTTAGTGAAGCGGTAACCAACACATGGACTCAATACTATAGTTTACACAAACTTCAAATATCTAACTGGGCACAATCTGGATCCTTTATCTACTTACTCTATAAATACAGATAATCACAGCGACCTTTACCCACCACGTGTCCACCTGAACGCTGACTTCCTATATTTCAAGATCTCTGCACAGCTTATTGTGTTTTACGGGCTTTAAGGACTCTAGAGGACACCTGTCAATCACAACTGCATGTGCGCTGCATGATGCTTCCCTTTTGGCTGGTGAAATGACCAATCAAAGGATCCAGGACAGCTACAGTACAACCGCCTCATCACCTGCCTTTAATTTGACGTGGTTCCTATTTTACAAAGCACAAGCCTGTGTTACTTCAAATGCAAAATATTTGCTTTTGTTATGATGTAATAGGTTGGCTGTAGCTAAATAGTCTGTGCAGCGTCAAAGTATACAAAAGGGACAGGAGCACAGATAAAGACACGCTGGCTGCAGCACAGCTCCATTGTAAAGTCATGTGTCTGGATTAGGTCACTGAAGTCCCTCGGGGTTGCCTTTTAACACAATCCTCCCACTGTTCGGCTAAAACAGAAACATCATACAGTGTGACATCAATTCAGAAATGCCTACAGTCGGTATGAAGCAGACGGTTGTGCAGAGGTGTAAAAATATAGATTCTGTTTTCAGTTCTGAGCACATACATACAGCGAGATGAAGACCAGTTTGAGCACGAGCAATGTTAGTCCGTAAAACAAAATGAAAACCGGTCACACCACTCTCCTCCAGTGTTTAATATATCACCCATAAGGGGAGTTTGAAATGCAAATCATATATTCCAACCTGCTTCAACGGCAATTTTTTCTATGCTACTGCTTTCAAAGTTCTGATTGAAAACTGCTTTGGATACAGAAATAAATCAAATATACTCAACAAAAAGGAGCAGGTAGATCATTCATACAATAAATCGCTCTTGCCCAACATATTACATTCCTCAAATGACTTGAGACTTTGCTGTCACTGTGAGTAAATCGGTTTAACAGCATCAGTTACACGGCTTAAATATAAGAGTGAAAGCATAATGATGTTGGTTGCATTCCTACTGGTGGGTTGGCACATTTAAAAGGTGGATCTGATTTCAAAAAATGGCAGCCAAATGAATCCTTCCACCAGTGTGTGTGTGTGTGTGTGTCTGTGTGTGTGTGGGAGGCGAGAACACACAGGAAACCTGCGAGCGGTGTAACCCGCCCTTGGTAAATAAATGTTAGATGAGTGATTAAATAATTCATTGTCCGACTGCTCTCGAGACTCCTGACAGACAGCCGAGTCTTACCTTGCTGCTGAGCGCTCTTCACCTGGGTGAGGAAAGTCTGGGTCCGTTCATCATCCTGGAGTTCCAACAGCAGCTCTGGGGCTTTTTCTCCTTTGATTCGTATCCTGACACAGGCTACAGGAGGGACACATAACACACACACACACACACTTTTAGACTATGCAAACAAATTAGAAATGCAGACTGTCTAGGAAACAAAGCATAGTGATTTACCAGTGAACCAATTCAGCATTCTTTCAGAGAGCCTCGGCAACTCATGACCAGTGTCTGCTACTAAATAAAGACGTAAACGCTTGGCTGAAAGCATGCTCTAAAAATGTAGTTTGGTCAAATAGGGGCTGTGTTGCAATAAATACCATAATTCCCACAATATAGGCCAGTCTTGCTTTAAATAGCTGAGTTTTTATGTATTATCTCCATTTGAAAACAAGAGACTGAAAGATAAATTAATTTAACCTGGTAAGAGGTTAAAAATACTTACAATCTGCAGAGAAGTCGATGAGAAGCGCTTCTTCTGCCTCTGAAATGAAAGAGAAAAGAGCTTCAGCGTTCAAAGGTCAGTTGTGAGAGTAAATCAGTGGTCATAAACTATTTCAACGGGTAGTAGTTGCCTTATGTTGATTTTTAAATTGTTGTCTTTAAAGTGCAAAGAATATGCTCCCTGTGCTTTCACACCACAGTGTAGTGACCCTGAGTAAACACTAACTAATACTAACACTACGTCTCCTAAAGAATGTGAGAGGCGTCACTGGGGCGACAACTTTACAAACATGCTGCGTCTGTTTGACAAGAATCACAAACATCTTAGAGGAAGATAAAAGTGAGAGAGAGTTTGTAGCGGTCGGCTACATAAAATACCCCAATCGTTTAATGTAATATTAGCCTCGCATTACCAGAAACCACTACAACATTCGTATTGAGGACAAAAAAAAAGTCACATACCTCTTATAAGTTCAAATTTACCATTGATGGGAATAGACAGTTGAGCCACTGGACGAGACACGACAGCGTCAGGGGTCGCCAAGACACCCAATCTGAATGAGAACATCACAGACTCACATTTAACATCAGCTCTGTGACGCTTTGATATGATTTAAGATGATCAAACAATGGTCTAAAACATAAAGCATATTCAAAGCAGCTGCAGCAATTTCTGTTTCTCATAACAGCCATTATCTTGCAATTAAAATATTGTTTCATGCACAGCATTCAGCATGAAATTATTAGAATAACTGAACATTTTGAGATGCAGTATTGGCAAACATGCTATTAGGATTACATTAATTATTTGGTGATTAAATTGTGAACTGACATGCACATGCACTAATTTGCCGTCCAGCTGCTTTAGTTGAATAAGCAAATAATTTCACAAAATTTAAAATAAAAGCATTCGTTCTTTAGTTCTGTCGATGAAAGTTCACTGTAGCAGTCTGGTGCACAAACAGAGGAGCTAAGCTTTGAGTCATTAAATAGTCGATATGTTCAAATGTGATGTGGGTTTATGTAGGTGGGGTCATATTTCTCTCTAACAAAGGCTGAGTAACAGCAAGGGTCAAAGCAGCAAGCTGGGCACTGCCCACGTTTCCCTTCCACTTCACATTAAGTCTGATTACTGTTGACGAGAGGAAAATGATTCAGCGCTGCAGGACTAAATGTGTCAGAGACTCACAGTTTCCCAGAATCAGCAAAGGACCCCTCTGATGTCGTAAGCAATGTGACAACCGACCACGGAGAACCGGTGGACCAAATAATAGAAACGCATCACAGTTTAACAGCCCTCAGTTTCATACCAGTGTGGTGAAGCTCATGATGTTTGGTTTCAGTTGAGACTCTCAGAGCGTTGTTTATGTTTATTCTCTGGTTTCTATTACTGTTGTCTTTGTACATCTGCAAGTTGCCTCGTGTTGCTTTCAAATATAACGTAGGAATAGTAATTTTCATACTTCTATCATAGCTGCTGATTGATATTCAACATACAGGAACTCACTCATGCTGCTGCCTTTAAAACTATGATTTACAAAGAGACACTGCATGAATTGCAAAAACTGCAAAAGTATGTAACTGACAAGAAGAAATGTCTCAATAACCATAACTCCATGCAACCTTAAAGACAGCATGTGGTTACAAGAACGTGCTGTGGTACACCGACACTGACACGCATGAACGACGCTTTACAGGATCTTTGCTTAACAACACAAAGCCTCAAAAATGAAGAAAGATTTCAGAGAGTTTAAACAAAAACCAAACACTATCAGACTCCTTCACATTGGTATCTACTGCAGAGATGTTTCAGGTTTTTGTTCACCCTGTACCAACATCTTGAGCACCTTACAACTCCATCAAGACCAGTCAGTGCCAAACACCTTCAGCAGATGTTACTGTTACAGATGTATACGTGTATGATACAATATCTGTACATCTAAAACTAAAGCTGGACTCAGACTACAGGAGTTTTAAAATCTGGTTGCATCACACACAGAGAAGGAGGAACTTCACAGATATTCTTCTCTCTAATATCAAACATGCACAAACTACAAGATTAAAATATAATGGTACATCACACACTACAGAATATTATCTTTTATATTATATTATCGTGCCGGGGGGAGCAATGCACCTCCTCACATGATCTCATGGGGAAGCAGATGTAAACAAAATGCTTTGCAGTGAGAAAAAACAAAAGCAGAAGGTTGAACATGTCTGGATGAAGCAATGGTTGGGGAGACGCGGTCAACGCGGGTTGTCTGTTCTTCAGCGAGAACTGGAGGTGAGATTTTTACTGCCGGTTTTAATATCTGTCAACAGAAGTATGCTAGCTAACGTTAGCCTAAAGGGCTAAAATGTTTACTGTTGCTTGTCAACAGTGTCAGCTCTCTCTCTCATTGGCTATTGTGGTCCTGCCCAGAAAGTAGTGATGTAATCATCCAGATTTTAAATCCTAAATATCAAACATGTTTGAAATGATCAGGGCGGCGGTGATGAGTCTGCCAGCAGTTCTGGAGGTTTGAGATTGTATCTGTAAACTCTTCATATCACCAGATAATCTGGGCTGAACATCCATTACCGACCAAAGTCCCAGAACAGATTTCTACTCAATTGTCAGGAGGGGTGACTCAGGGATAAACCAGCCAAAAAACTCCTGTAGTCTGAGCCGGACTTAAAACCCTGACAGCACCTGGCATCCATAACAATTTCACCATTTTTCCCTGTCAGAACGTCTCCTGAGTTGAGTGTGTACGGTTTTAACACAGTTAACTGAGCATGGAGCTTGTGTTCCCATGTGAATCTCATTACAGTCCAGGACTAAGTGGAGGAATTCTGGATAATGGGTAGTGAGCTGACTGCTGGTTGGACTAATTGCTTTTCTCCCTCACACTACTGCATGCCACAACCTGCTACAAACACCAACAACATGGATGGTTTAACCACACCCACAGCATGCCCTTTCACAAAACACATGCCGGAGCTGCCAAGAGGACATCAGGTTTTGCACGTGACTCTCAGATAAATCCCTGCTGAGAGCAAATCTGATTGGACGACAGGGCAGTGCAGTGTTTAGGGAGCCCGTCCCATCAGCTGGTGGACCAGAGTTAAAATCTCCATGAATGGAGGAGTTAGTCCTGCTGATGTAACACTGAACTGAATCACTACAGCTTCCCGGGAAACACACAACTGTTACTGACCTTGTAGCCTCTGAGGAAGGAGTCCAAGACTTGCTGATATCTGCAGCAACCAAGTTATTTTAGTTGGGTCACATGACACCAGTTTTACTTCTAATTTTTGTGACTATAACATGTAATCAGTGACATCTTTTAAATAACTTCTCAAAACTTTTTAAAAAGTTTTTCATTGCTGCTAGCACACTGTTTTATGAAACTATATTTGTATTCAGCCTGGTATTCTACACGACAGACAAAAACAAAAATACCATTTCACTTGAAAAAAGCTTAAAATTGCAGTTTTCTGACAGTACAGTTCTTTGATTCAACCGCACAACCTCCCTCCAACAATATACTGTATCTTTTGTTATTCGCCATAAAATCCATTAAACTGGATAGTTTCAAGTGGGGTTATATGAGGTACTTATACATAGTCAGTGTATTACCTACAGTAAATGGGGGTCAGCACGCCCCCAGTTTGGAAAAGCAGGCAGGAGGACCAGCACAGAAGCTAAGTAATGTGCTGCTGTGGACGGGGCAGCAGCAAAACATATTTTAGCCACCAAAAAAAAGGGCCCATCTAAAAACTAAATCAGTATCAGTCCAGGTGTACACTATATATTTATATTTATATTATACCTTGCCGTCAGACAACCCTTTCTTTTGACACTACATTTCCTCTGTAGAACTTCTGTATTGCTATGCATGCCGCGCACTCTATTAGACCTAGTTGAGGGAAAGGACTGTCTAACGGCGAGGTAAAGCGGGGAAAATTTTCTAAATATAGCATACACTTAAACTGATATTGATTTTTTTTAGACAGGCCTTTTTTTTTAGTTGGCTAAAATAAGTTTTGCTGCTTGCTCCCTTTAATTAAATAGGACAAGACAACCAACTCTAACATATATTAATCAAACTGTACATCCTACATACTCAGCGTCATGGTACAGCCTTTTCTGACAGAATGGATTGTTTTTTTTTTTTTGTTCCACCTTGATATAAAGGTTATTTGCATGTTGAAAGCAAAATTTCCATCTGGCTTCAAAAGCAGCTACACAGCTATTCAGTGCATGTCAATAAAAGACATCAGCAAACATAAAACAGTTTCCAAATAAAGATATCTGCCCAGAAGAGAAAGTATCAGCAAGTATCTATCTACAAGTACAGAAACAGCTGTCAACTACTTGAATTTCTTCCACATAAAGCAGAAGCTGAGCGAAGAGGATGCTGCAGATCTAAAAATTGAAGGTGTGCACTGCTGCGACAAACACACAAGAATAACCTGTTCCTTCCCCACTACATTTACTTAAAGCCTAACAAAAGAAGATGATGAGTTGTCAGTCACCATGTTCTCCGATACTTACATAAACTCTCCACTGCGCTCAATTAGTGACAGTAGTCTGGGCTCCTTCTGGCCAGACCTCAGCTCCTGAACTCTCACAGTGTGAGCAACACAATCAAGGAATTATTGTGACTGAGGATGAGAAAGGCGCTTGGACATCACAAGCACTGAGTTGTTATTTTAATTAATTAACCGCAGCATCACTGTCATTTATGTTTAGGCTTGTAGTAAGTAGTATTAGTGTGGTTAGTCTGAAGATATTCAGAAGTGCGAACTGTTAGAAGAAGCCATGCTAATTGGAAATTAGGAGGCAAATTAATGTGATAAATGACAAGCCATAAGGCAGTGAAAGAAGAAAGAAAGCAGTGGGTAAGTGGGTTAGCTAGTGACAGTCAGTGTAACTTAAAGGATGGGTTCACAATTTTTCACATATGTCTTAAAACAACAGTCAGGTGCCAAAAATGAGAAGTTAAAGAGATTTTCCTTGCTGTAATTATTCCTCTTGCTCTTCAAATGTGCTTTCAACGTAAGCCATGGGGGATAAAATCCAGAGCATGTCCACACAAAGCAGTCATTTTGTGCAAAATAAATGCATTTAAAAGTTTATCTGAAGCTTATATGAGGCTTCAGCAGTGTGAGTTAGTCATATCAAGTGGATATCTTTTTAGCATCTAATTCCCTCTTTGTGTGTGCTCGGACTGTTTTCCTGCTGTTGAAAGATACGGCTTGATTTAACTCATTTGGATGGCTGAAGCTTAATATTTGTTTCAGATAAACTTTTTAATATACAATGGGGTCCAAAAGTCTGGGACCCCTTTCCAATGGGGGAGTAGTCTCAGACTTTTTTGGATCCTACTGTATTTTTGCACAGAAGGAGGACTGGGGATTTTGGCCCCCATCACTTACATTATAAGTGTAGTGTGAAGGATTACTACGGTGTCTATAAAAAAGGAGGAATGATTATGGCAAGAAAAAACTATTTCATTATTTATTTGGGCTCCTGACTGTTGTTTTAAAACGGACTTAATTAATTGTCCTTTACACTAAATCTTGGTTACATTAATTGTAATCAAGAACAAATTGGTTTAATTAGATGAGACTAATTTTGTAGTCAAACTGTAGCTATAAAAGGAACCCGATTAATAAACTCACATGAGAAAAACTGATAGCCACTAAAACACAGTTGACGTATAATTTCGTCATATTAGCTAAATTGCTGACGTTACCTGAGAAATCATTCAGTATCACTAACAAGCTAACGTTAGCCAACACGCTAAAGCAATCTGAAAAACACAAAAACGATTGTGTTGTGTGTGATTTTTGTTTTTTTTAAAGGATATTGCCAAGCACTCCTCGTCGCATATCCCAACAGAAGAATCCATTCTTACCGATTAGCAATAAACAGCAGTTTATCATGAAGGAGGAGACTTTTTTTTTGGTGCTGGTTCCGTCCGGATGTCAGGATGGGGGAAAGTTAAATCCCGGCCCGGCGTGGCGGCGGCCTTCCGGGATGACAGCTGTCCAGTCCAGCCGTTGGATCGCTAATGCTAATCGCTTGATAGCTTGTTAGCCAGCTGTTGTTGCTGCTGCTGCTGCTGTTGCTGTTGCTGGATGGGGTCACAAATATTCAACAGAGCCGACAAGTCGAAGTATCCCGGCTAGTTTGCGCCATTCTGCCAGAAAAAACAGGGAGATTTCCGGCTTTTTTTCTGTCCCGCTCGCTGTCAGGAAACAGGCAGGCTTGGTCGGACTACATATCTGGCTGTTTGTGGTCGATTTAACTCCACAGGATATGGTTGAGAGAGTTTGCTATGTGAGCTGGACTGCCTGTCCTCTCCCGTGCCTCTCCCCGCCTGCTTGTTCGTCGATTCGGTCTCATCATCTTGATTTTTAGCGGTGGTTGGTGAGAAGTATCCGCTGCTGAGGGCCACCTGCTGGTCCGGAGGGTCCAGCTGCAGAAAACACTGTAACATACATGAGAGAAATTCATTATTATTTTTAGTGGTGGAAAGTAACTGAGTACATTTACTCAAGAATTGTACTTAAGTACAGTTTTGAGGTACTTTTAGAGTTATTTTTCAGATGAAGGTTTGACACAATGGATAATATAACAAGCTTTTAAAATACAACACGTTGTTAAAGATTAAACCAGTGGTTTCCAACCTTTATTGGATTTTGACATCTTACAAAAAGCAGTGTGTAGTAGGGATCTGCAGAGAGCCCAGTATTTGTATCTGTATTTGTTGTGGCAGCAAAAGTACAAATATTTGTATTTGTATTTGAATTTGAATAAAAGTGGAAAGAGGAAATTAAAGTGTTACAATAAGTGTTCATGAATAAATTACCTTACGAAGGAGGTCCCCACACTGGGTTTCAAACTGGAGTCTCCCAGATCTTAGACGACTGTGCTGACTACTGAGCTAAAACTTCACTCATCGCCTCACTGCAGACAGACCTCTACCTATTTATACACCCATAACACAGAGACAACACTCTGTGTAATTTGTAAAGAAGAACTTCAAAGGCAATTATTGCTTTGCACTTTGCATTTATTGCCTATTTTTTACTACCTAGCTTTGTGGAAAGGAGAAGGGGAACATATTTCACCAAAAATCAAATATTAGAGAAAAAGTAGCAGCTTTAATCTATTTGTATGTTTCATTGTGGTTCCTTCCATGGATCAACCTACTTGCATAGATTATATATTATATAAAAAATCTATTTTCTCTTGAAATGCTAGATTTTTTTTAAACTTTATTTTTCTACCTATGTTCACTCTCTGTTTTTTAGGAACATCCTGCTCACTGTTGGAAGCTGCCTAATAATATCCACAATCTGAATGTCTGAGTTTCACATTTATAACTGAGCTGCTCCACAAGAACAGTTGATCCTTAAAGTACAATTTGTAAAACATTAAACAGAGGAATCCCTGTAAATAGAGAACAATTATCTCCACAATACAATCTTTATATTTATATTTATTATTTAGAATGACTTACAGTACATTGCAATATCCAGTAAATACTGGTCTGAACATTTTTACGAGATATCATACAAACCAAAATAAATAACAAAATTAACTGAGACCCTACTGTTAATTTATCTTGTCTTGAACAAATCATCTGATGTTAATCTTAATAATGATAAACCGTCTGGTACATTAGGCCTCCATGCATTTCACTCCTAATCTTTTACAGTCACTTGAGTGAAAAAACACAGAGAAGGAGGTACACTTAAGTTATTCTAAAAGGAAAACAATGTTTAATTCTGGTCTGCAACTTAAATTTTATAGTAGAAGTTGCTTTAGAAGTAGTTTCATTAACACATGTGACATCTGTTAATTATTGTAAGTTTTAATCTTGTGAATGGCGTAAGGGCTGGAGTCTTGCTGTGGCCACATGTCTCCGTTGGGAAGATCCCTCGTCTGCTCCAGCTGACGGTCGACCATCTCTACCGTCAGCGTGGACGGGCTGAAGATGTCTGCCGCGCGGTAGGACTGCGTGAGGCGACGGAAGGACGACGTGTCTGAGATGTCGTCGTCGTAGAGGTCCTCCATGAGCTCCCTGCGCTGTCTGCGAGATGCTTTCAACTCTTCGTTCAGGTCAGAAACCAGATCCTTCACATCCCTCACTATTGTGGAGCGTAGACCGAAGAGGCAGAGCAGGAAAACCAGACCAGCACAGATCCCAGAGACAAAGTACAGAGCCACTCGTTCTGGTAAACCTAAAAGAGAGGCAAATTATGATCAGACTAGCCTCAATATATGCTGGCATAAGACAAAAACTACTTATTCTGGCGTTCTGCACCAAATGTTTCCCTGAAAGATTACACTGGTACTGTCACATGGTGTGTTTGCCATCATATAGATCTTCTATACTTTGCATTTCTGTGGACCATTTTCCAAAATCATATGTTTTTAGACTGATGAATCTGCTTTTCTCCTACATTTCAGACACCACTGATTTCAGTTGTCATGAAAAATCAACTTGCAAAGGCTTCAAACTCAAGATCGAACATGGTGAACAGCTGTCTTTATTTATTTATCTGTCAAAGTTGCATCATTATTATTATTATTATTATTATTGCCTGGTCATGCAGCTGAAAACACAGATTGTTTAGAAAAGTCTTTATAGTCAGTGTGTTCATCTTTCTTGTGGGAAGCTTGAGCGTCTGAAACTACAGAGTTGGTTTTTTAATACAATTTAAATGCAAAAATCTTTTGAAGCAAATATTCATTTTGTCTATAATTGTACATATTTGTTGATTATTCTCTTAAATTTGTGGATACATGAATAAACATCAATGGTTTATGAGATAATTGGCTCTGGGGCACAGAAATATAAAAAGCTTAACTAACAGCATATTGTTTTTTCTTATTTATTTATTTATTGGGACCATGTACATGTTGTGCTGTACTGTACCAGAGTTAGTTTATAGCTAATTTTCATCTGCATTTCCTTCATCAGGTCACAATTAAAACATATAACAGAACAATAACAAAGTGTTCACTGTCATTTTACATCTTTTTCCATGTTTTTTCCAGGTTAACCTTAATTCTAAAGTTAATTTTAATGTCCTGGTTCGGTCACAGCTCTGTGTTCCTGCCATTCTCCACCAGTCCACCAGATGCCCTCAGACTTTTTCCCTGTTTGTTGAACTGGACTGACTGGGAGTTGGCCCTTGAAATTGAAATTAAAGTTTGCTTTCACACTAGTTGTGAGATGTGACTGAGGAGTTTGACACACCTAGTTAGACGTCAAAGATGCGGCAATTTATACACCAGCTGGCAGTTCATTCCACATGTCTTCTGCATTTACATTCAGGGCATTTAGCAGATTAATTATCCAGAGACAGACAGGTGTTTGTTCAATGGCTGAACTCTCTGTAACTCATCCTCAACACATTATGATAAAGGAGTTTGTTGACATTTGTTTCTGTAGATTTGAATAATTTGCATTTACAGCCTCTGTGTGGCGTGTTAGAAGAACTGCATCATCATGAGTTTTCAGGTTATTGTGTACTTATGTTATTCATGTATATTCTTAGATGGGCTTGTTGGTTATATAAGAGGATTGTATTTCTGGGTTTTTGGGTTTTCTGTTTGTCCTGTTTTTCCTCCTGCGTCCCGAGCCTGCTTTTCCCTCCACCTGCCCTCATCAGTCTTGTTAGCCCTGCCCTGCTTGCTGTGTCTTCCCCAGCCTATGAGCTCCTTTCCTGTTCTCCTTTTTCACCTGCAGCTCCTCACCTTGTCAGTTTAGTTTGTATTTAAGTCCTGGTTTTCAGTTAAGTGCTGTTGGATCCTCTGCTCTGCTCAGTTTTGCCTTGCCTGCACTCCCGAGTCTAAATAAAGATAATTCTTCAGTCCCTTCGCTTGATGCCTCCTGCATTTGGGTCCACCTGCTCTGCTACTCCTAACAATTTAATAACAGTCACTTCATATAGAGTCCAGCAGGCCTGGTCATAAATACAGTTCTGTGAATGCACCATCCAGAGAAATTATCAGAGGAATCCAAGCTTTCAACTGCATTACGAAGCCATGATGATGTAACTTTGAGAAATAATGAAAGACATTTATAAGTTCATTATGATTGTTTACTTATGTATCTTGAGCAACTCTCATGATGTGCAAGTACATTTAATACTGTAATAAACTAAAAAAAGGAACCGAAAAAATCACAAAAATCTATGACATGCCTTTAAAAAATGGTCCACAGTAATGTTCAGTATTTATGCAGATTCTGTATAACTACACAGAAAACAGAGGGGAGCCCACTTTGGGTACCAAGAGGCAAAAGAAACAATCATTTCTAAGCATTGAAAGCCTCCCCTCAGTATTTTTACATGCTTATGCTAACATGTTTGCCAATTCTTCTGCTGTTACTGTGACATTTCTGTAGTACTGAAGCATGTCAAAACACCTGCAGGCCCTTTGACATATGAGTGATCTAATGATACGAATTTTACATAATCTGAGGTCTACAGGCATCAGTGCACATACCCAACATTTTTTCAATGATCTCCAGAGAGTTGGTTAAGAGCACGTTTTGAGGCCTGTAGGTGGGGCCAGTGTACCATCCACCTGCAGGTGAGAGGGGTCTGAGCTCAGACGCCAGTCAAACTCTGCATGCCACAAAACCAGTGAATGTTCAGACCAGCTCTCACCGTGTGTGTAGTCTGAGATCATGAAAGGATCTGTTGATCCACGACCCACATCTTCCAGAAGATATCGGGGCACTAAAGAGGAAATGAGAGATTTTTTTTTTTTACATAACGCAGCAAACCATATCACCACAGTTATGAGCTGTAACATCCGGTTTGTCTCTTACCACAAGTGAAGGACACCCGCAGGTGTTTCCTGGTGCCAGGGAAGCAGGGGTCCCCGAAGGTCACAGTATCGGCCAGTACTGAGCAGTTCGCTCTGGTGTGACACCTTCGTGACACCTTCCTCAGAGCCGAAGGTGACAAACACTCTGGAATAAATTAAGATTATTAAGAATGAAATAAGATTAACATGATGAATAATTGTAATGCGTTTATTATGAGAAACAAGTGTCATATTGTTACATTATGTTCCGGTCAGCAACATCACAATTGTCATTAAAATAACCTATAGCTTTATTTAAAATAGTCACCAGTTATTGATAAACTCAATTCATCTACTGTTTGAATTAATTTATATTAATAGATAAATAGGGCACAGCAGTGATTCTCCACCATGTCTGTACAATCGATTTTGTTCCACTATTTTGCCACTAGATGACACTTAAGTGCCCTTTTTCAGACCCATGTCAGTCTGTGATCCAGATTCCTGAGGACAGTAGGGACTGCCGTGCAGAAGGTGTCCAAACGTGGCCGAGTAGATGGCGAGGACGGTCTCATTCTTACACATCAGCCTCATACGCTCATTTTCACACACCAGTCTTGTACGGTGGTGCTCTGAAAAACAGATGACATACTATGATGAGCATGTTTTTGCATGTCTTGGCTCATTAGTACTGCCAATCTACCCTCCAGACAAACGGTTGTTTTGTTCTGTAAATCAAATGTAGAAACTTGAATTGAGTTGAAAAAGATAACACGTTAGCAGACATCATGTCTACTTTTATCTTTGTTTGCTTACTTTCCAAATCAGACCATACATACAACTGCATGAGAAATAAAAATACATATGATGTTCACTGTGATCAATAGCCCATTTCAAACAAGTTTCCATCATAGTGAGTTAATTTTCTTATATGACTGAACTAATCAGAAACTATTTTTTGCCTGAAAGGTAGAAAAAAAATGTCTTATAAAGTCTAAAGCTCCAGAAAAAGTAAGCAAGTGGACTTTGAGTTGAGATTGTTTTGTCTCCAAGGCCAAGAGTGAACTGTCAAGTTCAACTTTTATGTCAACAAGGATGAGAAGTCCTGGCTGGCTTATTATTATGAAACTATGTGCTGATGAGAACAGTATGAAACAGTCAAAAGCTCAAGAAAGTAAGTAAGTTAAGTTTAGATTGTTTAGGATAAATATGCATTTTAAAAAAGACTTGCTTTGGAAAATTGTGACATTGATATAAAGTATTCATTATTTGTAGTAATAGGCTTAAACAGACTAAATACATTTTAGTTCTTTTATATTATTAACTTAATTAGCAACAATAGTAAAAATAACTATTTGAAATATTTCCTGATTCTTCACATACTGATTGTAGGAACGTAGCAGCCTACCTGGTTGGCACTTGTAGGAGACTAGAAGGTACTTGGTGGTGAGAGGGCAGGGGTCCTGCCCAAACACTGGACTGAAGACGGGGATGTGACAGGACCGCCGATCCTGACACTCTGACAGCACTTTCTGCAAGGAAGACATGCGTTGACTACTGAGTCACTGATGAAAGCTTTTGAAAAAGCCAGAATGATTCACTTTTCTGAAACAGACCATGTTGAAACATCCACCTCCCTACAGCTTTATATGTGTACCTCTATAGCAACTGAAGAAGTGCATTCTGTGTCCTCCTCCTCTGTTGTGTTTGTGTTCACAGAGGGACATAAATGCTGATTAGGGACACGTCGTCCATAGAAGGCTGATAGGACGGCTACAGACGTCCTGGAGGGACACTCGATGTTGAGAGTGTCTCCTTCACAAGCATGAGCCGTGTGATTCTTCAGGATGGTGTGAAGATATTCTAAAACAGAGCACAAGGTAAAGCTAATTTAATTTTATGTATCTGCTGAATGTGCAAGATCCTCTTGGAGTACGTCAGGGTGTAACGATGAATAATGTATTGTTCAGATGCAATTATGTCACAGCAAGTCAGCAGTGATTAGTCAACAGAGTGACACTAATTAAAAAGCAAAAGCTGATATCAAATCTCAAATACAGAATTTTAATGTGTCACTTTTGCCTCATTTAAATCTATTAATAAGAATTAAATTGGATTATTACAAACATGGCAATTGTTTTTATCTTATTGACAAATTAGGAACTGACTGTTTGACTCAGTTATTAACTCTAAATTATACATCATTTAAAAGTCCTACACTGTCAAAATTTGGCAACTCAGTTTTTCCACTCCTAGCAGCTCAGTCCTGATTGTCGACTGGATGGCGTCTCAGTCCCAGGGTGTAGCTGTCCAAGACAATATTTGGATTACAACCACACACAAACAAACATGCATGACAATAGAAAACAGACACTGAAGTTGAAATCTCCCCTCCCATGCGTGCTTCCCGTTCTTGTCCCCCTGCGTTTTGTGAGTGCGTGTTTGCACCACAGAGGCAGCGAGCGGCTTCAGGGAGTGAACAGGAGGCAGTACCAGGCACTCACTCACAATGAACTATTATTAGGCCTCTCCGAGCCTGTAACCACACAAAAAAAAAAATGGAGATTTCTGCCGGGGTCAGATAAAGAGATACACTGCAATGCTCACAATAGAGGTGTCTGAGACAAAGGCCGCCTTCTGCTTTGTCTGAAATTATCATTATGATCATAACATCATCCATCATACAGTCCAAACAACAATACATCTCAACATATTAATAAATAAATCAGCTGCAGTTTATTCATTGTTTTGGGAGTTTCTGGCCCTATTCTGTGAAGATCTAAGTTCAGGACCCTAATTCTGATCTCTCAGCATGAGCTGCGCCAGCTGTTTGGATAAGCAGGATGTGAAGATAATTAGTAAATTCTGGATTCCTTTCAGCAGCTTCAGTCAGCATTTTGAGTTTCTCCTACTTAAAAAACACTTATCGATTTAAAAAAACAAAGCACTTACGAGAGAAGTCAGGAGCCGAGTGTGCAGTGTGTATCTTCAGGGCCAAAATGAGAGGCAGAACACAGAGAGAGCGGCAGAAACGGCGTGGTACTGACATTGTGCATATCCTGCATGACAGACCCCGGGGTTTGTTGTAATGTGCTGTATTGCTATTGACTGTCTGCATGGGAGAGAGCAGTCAGTAGGTCAATGATACCATTGTGTTCACAAAAAACAGCCCCCCCACTCCCCCCCCACCCCCCACCCCCACCTCTGTCAGCCCCTGTTTAAACAGAGCTAAGAGTTTGTCGCTGCAGGGCTGATGTGTGCAGATGTTAACAGATATGCATGTACATTTAATTTTTATTTTTATGCAATGCACAAAAGCAACATTTCAGTCATAGAGTTGTCAGGCAGTAATCTCACATCATTAAACCAGAGCCACTTCCTGCAAGAACCTGTGATTTGACTCATTTTTGATTGGTTGTTGCAGCCTCCAGTATAAAGATATTGTTTTGTACTATGAGTTTAAAGAAATAGTTCAATATTTTACACTTATTCAGCTTATTTTTGAGAGTTAGATGAGAAAATTGATGCCACTCTCATGTATGTGTGTGTGAAGTGCAGAGCTAGAAACGACAGGCAATTAGGTTAGCATAGCATAAAGACACTGGCATCGGGAAACAGCTAACCTATTTCTTTCTAGACTTCAAAAACATGCCTTTTGGCAACCCTGTCTCCTAGAAATTATGTTTATATATGACTAAGTTGTTTTCCCGTTATGTTGGCAAACATAACGGGAAAACATAACACAAACATAACACTGACTGAACTGAATGTTCAAGGCAGTGTGTTTTTTTGTACGAGTTGCAGAACTCTGACATCAGAGCCTGAGCTTTGCATCCTGAATCTCACGTGTGATTAAGTTTAGCCAACAAAAGCACTTTGGTTAAAGTTAGTGCAAGACCATAGTTTCACCTCAATGTTAATAAACATGTTATGCTTCAAGTCATTGTGAACTTTTTTCTGTATTGTGTATTGAAAATTGTTTCTTATATTTTGTCCCCCTCATGTATGTTAATGAAAAACAAACACAATATCGTCACCTTCCTAAAATAATGGCCCAAGTCATTTTTTCAGGTCTCTCAGAAAACACAAAAAAATCATTGTCGTGTGCATGTACCCCTAGGGGTGCACAAGCTGCCTCTAGACACTGCACAACAGACATACTATAATACCAGTCAAATGATGTTATGATTACTAATATTACGTTCAAGTGAGATTTTCATTAAATAAAAACACAAAAGTAAAGAGGATCCTCAGTATTTTTTTAGTTATACACATAATTTCTAGCTATTAGATTACAATACAGTATTCAAATCTTTCTTAATTAGATCATGTAATGTGGAAAAAATGAGACACAAACTTTAGATGAAATATTGTTTAAAAGGCAGAAAAGAGTCAACAGAAAGCCTTGTAATCACTTGTAACAGCCACAGACTCTGGAGCCTTTCCATTCTTTGCTAAATGCTAGCTTCATGGACTTAGCTATTTTGCTGACTAAAATGTTGACTAAAAAGACTGAATAAAAAGACTAAATAACTACGCAATATGACAATTTAATCACATTCTTGACCCAGGCCATTATACTACAGGGGTAGAATCGCATGATCTGTTCAACTGAGGATGTTTACCAGAGGTGGCCCGCATCATGAGGAGATGATTTAGGCAAAAAAAAAATCATTTTTGTCAAAAAATAACTGGGGCCATTATTTTAGGAAGGTGACGATATTAGGAACACTTTACAATATAACACACACATCCCATTATGGCCTTATAATAAACAGTAGAAGTAGAATTACAACTTTTCTCACAATGTCAGCAAAAACTGAACATGTATAAGCTTCCTAAAAAACAGAATTTATGGCAGAGCTGTTGTATTGGATTGCATTAGATTGCACAGGTTTTCCTAATAAAGTGCTCAGTGAATGTATTTCTTTAATGCCTGATATATGACTGAAACATTGCTTTCTCATGAAAATTACTGCTGACATATTGCAGGAATTTAATTTGTATGTTTATTCGAAATGATAAAATAAATGTCAAAAGAAAGACATATTAAATCTATTACAGAGCTGTAGAGGCTCACTGGCATGTTATTGTTTTGGTGTCAGGATACCATCTCAACTGTGTGTGTGTGTGTGTGTGTGTGTGTGTGTGTGTGTGTGTGTGTGTGTGTGTGTGTGTGTGCATGTGTGTATGCGTGTGTGTGTAAAATGGTAAAGTGAAGACAAGTCAATACTGAGGGTCCTGTTTATGGAGATAAGGCACTTTTTTCCAGGAGGTCATTTCCAGCTGATGTGTGTGTCCAACGGAGATGTGTGTGTGTGTGTGTGTGTGTGTGTGTGTGTGTGTGTCTCCATTAGATAGGGCTTTCCTATCTTTTTGTCTGTTTTGGGGGGGAAGTGGAAATTCATTGGCACATTTCCACTGCTGCCAGTTTTTTCCAGGAATTCTCAGGAAATCTTTCCTGTTGAAAACCCTCACTGCCATTTAGTATCAATTTAATACAAAGACTGTGATTTTAACCTTCATTTCCCTTTTACACATCCTCTCTGTCAATAATGACCGTTGCCATAGCAGCCAAACACTGACACATAATATTGTACGTTGTCAAGTCATTACCAGTGCTGAGCTCAGGACATTAACAGTAATCGCATACACTTGTGAGGGTGAATCAAAACTAATTTCTGAATGGCACTCAACTCATTTATCACACAAGCTCCAATAAACACTCCCTCCACAGCAGCAGAGTGGACGTAATCATGGAGGCTGATAGGAGAGACCGTTTTAATCATGTGCGTAAGTAAGCGTGACACTCCCACTTTAGTCTCCTGTAAAATTCCATTCACCTCCCATAGGAAGTGTCAATAAATGTTCCTTAAAACTCCCTAGTCCGGCTGTTTTGGAGGCAGAGTCATACCACAGTGTGGAAAGAGAGATTAAGCTTCAGATTGCTGGAAACACTCAGACCAAAACCTCCCCTCGCCTCTTTCCTTTTCTACAATTTTAGTTTGCCTCTGTTACATATCCTGTGATGATCGATGATCGAGCATTATTCATCAACTTTCCAAGATTTGTTAGGAATTTCAATTTGATAGGTTTGTTTTTCATCCTCCCTCGCAGTGTTGTAAATTCCCTGAAATCCTCTCAGGCGGATAAATTAGACAAGAACATGGCACCAAGCCTTACATGCATATCTTTTCACTCTAAATTCCTTGTAAAGCATTGCGTAATCAGGCATGTGTTGTTAGTGTTATTACTTTAGGGAAGTCTAAAACCACAGCATGGGGATTTTCTTATGAAATGTCCCTTCCCCTATTTACAGTAAATGATACCGTATTACAAGAAACACCACCGAGTGAGCCCTCCTCTCCAAACTCCCTAACGACATGTAGCCATGACATGAAAGCAAACTCTGAATCATTCATTCTTTTACTAAGACAGATTTACTAATCTTTACCACTTCCAAAAAACAATGTATTCCTGGGAAAAAATATCTAATGACCAAAAAGAGGAAGTGTTTCTTCATACTTCATAGTTTATTCACTCCTTCACTGTTGAAGTCATCAATGAAAAGCAACCACCTTTCCTTTCCATGCCCCAAACACAGAGGGGATTCCCTCTGCCAAGCGAGGCGTTATTCAAAAAGCCCCCAAAATATCCCATCATTGTTTCAAAGAAAGGTTACAAAACCCAAGGGGACCCTTTCTGTGGACTTAAAAATATAAATGCCAATGTGAATTTCTAAAAATATGTTCTATATTCAGTGATGATGATCTTTACTGTAATATAGTAGTATTGCTAATATTACTATTATGATTATATAATATAATCATAATAGTAATATTAGCAAAATGTAGTGTCAAAGGTAAAAGTACTCATTATGAAGGTAGAATTGGCCTCTTACTGTTATATGATTATATAACAGTATTATTTATATTCATGTATTATTGTTAGTGATGCATTAATATGCATATAACACTCATATACTGGATAATAAAAGTGTTTTGACAATTTAAACAGAAAACAAACCAACAAGTTCAAAAAACTAAAAACAGGCCAGAACACTAAACAGCTGAAACGTACAATTAGAAACATTAAAGAGTACTTAAAAGTCCGTGTAAAGCAACAATAATTATGTGTTCTGAGTTTTTCACACCACAGAAAAATGTGTAATTAACCACCCAGCCAAATTTGAATGACTGAAAGAGTTGCCAAGTATATAAAATTAGATTTCAAAATCATGGAAGAATAAGTAGTCCGGGCATGTCCGCTGAAAGCACAGCCCAACTGAACAGCCTCTGAGTTAACAACGCTCGTACCAAACTCCTGTATAAAAATACACAATTTAAAATAGTTGTTTGTTGGTGTAAAACAAGCAACGTGGATGATATCTTAAAAATAAAGTAAAGTTTGGAGCCACTGTTTAATTCAGCACATATTTTGTGGGTAAATGTGGATTTGTAGTAAAAATGTAACTCTGATACTAGTTAACTGGCAATCGATCCAGAATTATTGTTATGTTAAATTGTCGTTTTTTTCAATGGAGTTCGGTGCGCTTAACGTTACTCTCTTCTCTGCTGAACAGTGCTTGGCGGCTTTAATGTGGTCATCGCCTTTGGAGCAAAAGCCTCTCACTTCCTGCTTTTTGGTGATGTGCTGCCTGGAAAATGTTCTTCTCCGGCCGGAGGGAGAAGAAGGCGAAGACGCTGGCGGCTGTACCCGTCAACAGACACTTCAGCTGGGTTTAAAATAACTCCTTGAGTGCTAACATTGACTGAAAATGGCCCCATTCACCAGTAAACAGAAGATTATCCGAAGTGAATCCCAGTTGTCTCCAATGAAAGTTTATAAAACTACCCAGTGTAAAAATAGTAACTATGAGGAGGTCATGCTAGTAACCCCTCTATGTCATGGATCCACGATTTCAGGCCCACCTGAAAAATCCTGAACACAGAAATAGTGAAAAACAGTTTAATGCTCCAACTCCACAATTCACTACTACACAGTTCACAGTCTTTTCACATGTTTTCTGCTATTATTTTCTAATATATGTTTTTAAAATAAATCTGATTTTCCTTTACACAGACTTTAATAATTTGTATAACAGTATGTCATATTTTATAATTATGCACATTATAGTTTTTTTATCCTAATATGCAAAGTAACTACTAACTACAGCTGTAAGATACATGTAGAGTAAGAAGTACAATATTTCCCTGACATGTGTTGTAGTAGAGGTACTAAGTAATATAACATTGAAATACTCAAGTATAATACTTGAAATCTGTACTAAATACGTGACTTTTGTAAATGTAACTAATTAATCACCTATAAGTTAAGAAAAACATAAGAAAAGGGATGTTTTGAAGGGAAAGTAATTCCATTTTCTGGTGTCAAAAAGCTCTGAAACAAGAAAACATCTTTATATTTTGTCTTCATCATCTAAAAATAAACACACTATTCATCACAAATATATACAAACACACTAAGACAAGTCAGTATGACTTTTAAGGCGTGTGTTCAGATATTTCTCACATTCCAACATCACCAAAGCAAACAAACTGCCCATATTCAGACAAACAGATGTGAAGGCTCTTTTTTTGCCACAGCATCAGATTAAAAGTCTTTACCTTTTCAAAAGTGTCACTCAATACACAGTAGCTGCTTCATATTAAAAGCCAGCTGGTGAAAAGTCTTTCAGATCTATCTGTCCTCCCATATTGACCAGTGTTGTAATGTGAGTGAATAAAATGAGTCATCTGAATTTGTGTGTTTTGAGTCACATGTGTTTATCAGTTTTTATGTTAATTTAATATGCACAAGGACCTATTTTAAGCTCCCCATAGATTTTGGCTCTGTGCATATAAGAGTGTGTACCCCGCCCATCTCCCTAGATCCTCCCCCTCCTGACTTGTAAAGTATGCTCAGAGCGATAGCCTCCAAGGAGCCCTCAGACAAAACACAACCAGCCGTGAGGTGTTACGCTTTCTCCTGACATCCACGACCACAAAGCCACTTAAAAACCAGAGCAGCACTTGTTCAAGGGCGCTATTATCAGCTTTCCTTCCAGCTTGGTGGATATTTTTGGAGGGTTGCACAAAAAACCCTTGAGGAGAGGCTTTGACTGGAGCAGTTACTGGGAATTTTTTTTCTTAAATAAGTGAATAAAACTGTTTTTTGGGGACGACATGGCACTGCGGCAGAATTCAGACAAGGAGCCGAGCATTGAGCTGTTCATTAAGGTCAGTCTTTTTTTGTCAGTTTCATTAATAACTTGTAGGAAAAACGGACATATGTGAGGCAAAAACTACACCTGAATTCACTGTCAAACAAATATGCTGAGTATTATTTTATTCAACATGAATTTGTCACTTGATTTGAATTTCATATTCTCTCCTCTAGAGGAAAAATTGTAGGCGTCACACTAGGAGTGGCTGCTCACTTACAGATCTTAGTAAGTTGCTGTATGAGCATCAATCAGAGGACTCATTTTGATGGGTGCCATCCACAGATACCCATGTGCCACAGATGTTGAAGTGTTTTTGTGTCCCCCCCCCCCCTCCCCGCTGAGGGTCACAGCATGTTTTTATCAGTGAACTCTGGTCACAGACAGTCCGTCTTATCACCGCACACCCAGAGGGAGCGGGGAGCATGCAGGGTGACTGGCCCCAAGCCTGAACCTGGCACACCCACCTACAGTACTAACGCATACATGCAGATACAGTCATCTATATCAAGACTTTACAGAAACTAATAGCTACTTATTCACATCTTGCCCTCAAATGTGTTTTTATTGGTGGTATCAGTGCAGAGACACAGTGTCTTCTGATATGTAGAGGAAGGTCATGTGAAGCGCAAAAACAACAGCATGATATACTTTAGATAGTGCAGTCTGTCTCTTTGGAACATTCAAAATTCAGTCACTCAAAAATACCCCTCTCCCTTCTCATTTCCCAAAAAGGCAAAGTATTTCTCTAACAATGATATGTCACCACATTGGCTCAAAGCTGGAGCTCAGAAACCCGCAGGTGGGGCTTTAAACAGACGTGAGCTGGCTGTCTGTTGTTTTCCGCTGCAACACAATGCCTGCTTTTCCCCTCCTGTTGAGGAAATATCCCCACTCACTCCCAAAATCCCTCCATTCAGAGAAGAGGAGAGATATTATGATTGCGTTACTGGCTAAAACTGGACTTGTTGAATTTGTGGCTTTCTCGTGTAAAGCTAAACTCTACTAACTCTTTTTTTTCCAGGCTGGTCACGATGGTGAGAACGTGGGGAACTGCCCCTTCTGCCAGAGACTCTTCATGGTGCTATGGCTGAAAGGAGTCAAGTTTACGGTGACCACGGTCGACATGAGGAAGTAAGCACCCCTCCTCTGGCAAAAAAAAACACTTCCTGAGCATCTGGTGGAAGGGACTTTCACACAGAACTCTATTAAAGAAGTAACGAGAGAGAAATTGAGATGCTTTTTTTTTTTTCTTGTCACCGTCAATAGGTGTGTTGCTCAGAGGTTTAGAGGGAGGGGCCCGTAAAACACCAAAGTGTACAAAGAGCTCTGTGACGCCTTCAAACAAACACCTTCTTTAATTGAGTCTTTCTTGTGTGAATTTCTCAGAGTCATTACCGGTGAGCAAATAAGATCAGGAAACTTTGAAAGGATGCTGATAATTGAATGATTCAGAACACACACACAACGGTCCCCTTAAATAGCCGACCACTCCCAGCTCTGTGTGTTTTTACAACTAAACCAACAGCCAGTGTTGAAATCATTAATCCATAATGCCACATTTGATTCAGACGGCCTTGATAACCAGCACATTCTCTGAATCTGCAGCTCGGTTTTGACATGCTTGATAATAGTCTGATTGCAGCATTGAATGATTACATGTTTAACCGGGTCCTCATCCACCTTCCTCTCCATCTGTTCTCTCTCTCAGGAAGCCAGCAGAGCTCAAGGACCTGGCCCCAGGGACTAATCCTCCTTTCCTCCTCTACAACGGCACCCTGAAAACAGACTTCATCAAAATCGAGGAATTTCTTGAGCAAACAATAGCCCCTCCCAGGTACTGTGCACTTAATCATTATACAAATATTAATTGAGCGTGTGAATTTGAAGATGACTTATTCTCATTAAACAAAGAGTGTACTCCCAATGTTCTCCTCTCTTCTCTCCCCAGGTATCCTCATCTCAGCCCGCTAAACAAAGAGTCCTTTGACGTCGGCGCTGACATTTTTGCAAAGTTCTCCGCTTTCATCAAGAACAGTCCAAACAACGCCTGTAAGTTGGGTTTCTCGTCATTCATTAAACAAATAACAGCTCATTATGTTTTTACTTATTCTTTTTGTAACTTTTTTTTTTTTTATGAAAATGCCCAAGATGGCACTCTTTGAGGGATTTAAATGCACATAAATAAACACAACAAAGCAGAAAACAAAAAAATAGAAAAAGAAAGGAAAGAGAGAAGCAATCTGAATAGGATCCTGAGTAGGAGATAAACTGTACCTGCTACACCACATCTAAAACACACTGAACCATCCAACAACAACAGATATTTCCTTTTCTGGCAGCCTGATGTTTCCCCAAAAAGGGGATTTGTTCAACCATTTAAGCACTGATCATGTCTGAGGTGCTTCTTTACTTATTTTTACTTACTACTAATCCATATGAATGTGAGATAAAAGGGAGTTTGTGAAACAGATAGACATAACTTCAGTAAAATATATTCTTAACAGGCCTGTCTCTGGACTGAAGAGCAAAGATAGACAAAATAAAAAATGGATTTGTGTTTCTGACTCTCCAGTTCATGAGAGAAACCTGCTGCGGGAGTTCAAGCGTCTGGATGACTATCTGAACTCTCCCCTTCCCGAGGAGATCGACCACAACTCAACTGAAACCATCACTGTCTCCAAGAGGAAGTTTCTCGACGGCGACCGCCTCACTCTAGCCGACTGCAACCTGCTGCCCAAACTGCATGTTATTAGGGTGAGACAGTTGTTTTAGTGTTTTTGGGTCATCTCTGGTATAATATAGCTGTCTGTTGATCCACTGGCATATGACAAGGACATATGGTCGCTGAGAGTAATAAATAAATCACCTCATCATTGATTAGAAGAAGACAGAGTGGATTTTAGTTTGATGAGTTGTACAGTTTTGAGGTAGTTGATACTTGTTTTACTTGAGTATATTCAAGTATACTTTAGTCTCCACTACATTTATCTGGCAGCTATAGTTATTTCATATGATAAAGTTAAGAAATTCAATTCTTTATAACAGATTGTTACCTTTTTGGCTTCTGACCCCTTATAAAAAAAGCATTGTGGGGCTCCTTGTCATGTTCCAGATGTCTATAAGTTGTTAGCAGCTCCTCCAAAGAGATATTTCCCTTTTAAACATCTCAGATGGTTAAATTTAAATGTTTGAGGCTCAAAGAGGTGAAAATATTCCATAATTCACAATACAGAGATTAATACAAAAAATACACATAAATTTGTGACTTCTTTCTCCTCACATTGATCATCACACGACCCCTCAGATTTATCTCATGACCCTTTGGACCCTATGTTGGGAACCACTGGACTAAACAGCTGTCTGCATATAAAGTACTTGAAACGAGCTTGACCAGCTACAACAAGAAAATGCTACTTTCACATTCACTATTAGCAATCCAATAATATAATTATAACGGGGGGGGAGGGGGGGCGCGCATTTTTCTGCAGTTTGGGTACTTCTGCTTTTTTCTACTCCACTTCTACTCTAACACTTCTGTATTCATGCAGGATTCACTTTCATTTTTAAACTGTTGTTGTTGATTTAGTAAATGATCTGAACACTTCTTCAACCTCTGATCTTGTGTGCTCCATATTTCTCAAAAAGGCTTGATTTTTATCTCCCTTTCCGTTTATTTCAGGTTGCTGCCAAGAAGTACTGCGATTTTGAAATCCCTGCCGAGTTTACAGGCGTGTGGCGATACCTTCAAAACGCCTACGAGAGAGAGGAGTTCAAACAGACGTGTCCAGCCGACATTGAGATTGAGAAGGCTTACTTCACTGTGGCCAACAAGGGAAAATAAACCTTGTAATATCTGTAATTCATGTCCTATCATGTCTATTCATGTTACTGATCTGTAGAGGGTGCTACAACCTACAAGAATAAACTAGCGAGAACACTTTAATCAGTCACTATTTCACATCAGAAGCTCTGATCTTGTTGTTGCAGCTGGACTTGAGGTCACACAAAAACAATATGTTTTATTGGTTGTATGTTTTGACTGTTTTTCCAAAGTCAAACATAAACAAATGGTATTTTTATGCCACACTGAAAAGACCCGACGTGCAATTGATTGTTGATATAATTTAGCACATTTGTTTTGTTTATAGTGTAAATATTTTTTTTTCATGCTTTTATGATCAAAAACACCCTTATCGAAATATAAATGATTGCATTAGTGTGTGCAGCAGCTGCAGAAACCTTCACAAACTGTTCATTTTCATGCAAAATATCAAATACACTTCTGTATCTCACTCTGTACAAATACAGTTTGATAAGATAAAATAGTCTCACTGTCACACTAATAAAAATATCAAATTCATTTGTTGTAATCTTGATTTTTGTGTGTGTTTGCGTGTTTGCTGACTAGTACTATAAAGCTCTCTTAAGTCAATAAATAAATGAATTTCTTTAGGTCAATAGACATTTATATACATCTTTATCTTTGACATAGCGCAGCCAAAAGCAGTTCACATAAATGACATTCCTGATATTCAAGTTTATTTTCAGCCACGAAAAAAGACCATTTTACAACTTCAAAAATATATTTTCTGTTGATCCGGCATGGATGATGAAAATCCTGCTTGGTGGGAAACAAAAACAACGATGGTGGGTGAAGGTGTTTCGAACCAGGCCAAATGATACGAGTCCCTCTGCCGCTGGTCTCTAGTTGGTCACACAGTATTTCCAGAAACATGCTGTCAGGGAAACCGAGAGCGAAAAATTAGGAACAAAACTGAAGAAAACTGCAGCCACAGTCTTCACTCCAAACAGCTTTTACACTCTGCCTGCAACTCTTTGCTCTTACTTAATTATGACACTTAATATCATATAATTTACACCGTTTATGTAATACTATACTTCTGTACTTATGTAATACTATACTTGAAGAATAATCCCTCCTCTGTTAAACTTCTTGAAGTTTCCCTTTGTCTCCAAATCATGGAAATAAGGACAGAGAGTGTTAATAAAGTTAATCAATCAACCATATTTTACATATTGTTGTAAAGCCCTCGATGGCACATTTGTTATTTTTGGTTTTGTGCCCTGTTTGCAAGAGTAAAAGTACCTAATTTACTGTTAATGAGCAATAAGTAGCATTTTATTGTGCTTGAACTGTATTTTTGTAGTCAGTTTTTTTTTTTTTTACTAAAGAAGTGAACATCCATGCATCTGTTATCCATGAGCGCAGTCAAGTCTGGAGCCAATGAAGGATGAAAGACTTTCTGTGACGTTTTTCAAATTAATCCAAATCAGTTTGTACATTTTTCTGTACATTTTTTTTAGATCACATCAAATAATTCCCTTTTCTTTGAGGAGAAATCCAGTCACGAGTTTCACTCTGCACTTTCTCTTCTCTTTTGTCTTCAGTAATTCGTTATTTACCAGTACTTTCACTTCTACTTTAAAACATCAGTTTCTTCATTAGTAAAAACTGCTGGAGGTCGTTTTGTCGCTGCCTGCTTAGACATGAGCAACCTTAGTTAAACATCCTTGATTAGTTCATTGTATTTGTAATACAATAAAATCCTCTCAGATATCATGTGAGTTATTGTTATATGATGTCAGACTAATGCTTTAGTCCTCGTCAAAGAACAGGTGTGGCGTGTGCTCAATAGGGAACAATGGTTGCTCACCTCTCTTGTTAGTTTTTGGCAAGTTCTGCTCTGATCTGAGAAAACCCTGAGAGCGAAGCTTGTCAGCTGCCGCCAGCTTCAAAACTGCTTCTTTGAGGTCCTCAACCTGAAAACAAGGAAAACATGATGCAGGTGATCACATCATACAATCATCTGTGGTGCACTTTATTGAGATGCAGTATTCAGCCTTACCATGTTTACATACTGCTCTTGTTGTGTTGAATCTTTAGCCCCTAAAAAAAATAACATGGAAGGTGAAAAATCATTTGTCTGTGTACTGCAAATGTCTGGACGCTGATTTCTATCACTTCTTTTACCTTTATTCCAGGAATCTCTCCCTCCGTTGTGCTGCATCAGTAGAGGATACAGATTATTCACCTCCCTCTGCTCCCCCTCAGCAGTATTTGGTCCATCTTCCACCTCTGACACTAATTTCTGAATGAACTCTATTGAGACAAAACAGCTGCCTTTCATCATCCTGACATTATGACATTAATGTCCTTGCACAATATCTTAAAATAAAATATAATTCTTCAGTGTGAAGCAGATCTTAAAAGGGCAAAAAGGGAGTTAAGTGTGAAAGGATATTCAGATATTTTAGTAAAGATAAGATCATCATGGAGTACTTTTATAAATAATATGAACACAAGAATGCAGCAAGTTAGAAGTGCAGAGTAAATATATTGGTTTTAAAAGATGAAGTATTCCTTAAGGAATCCACACTTTCACTAAAAGCAATATGATCAAAAAAGAGATTGGGGGTCTTACCTGCCTGTGGCTCCAGGTTGGACTCGGGGTACAGAGGTAAAGCATGTGTCCGTCTTGCAGAACAAATCACAGCTACGAGGTAAAACAGAGCTACAGAAAGCATGGTGACTTTATCTCGAGGAGGTCAGATCTGAGCTATACCTCAGCCCGACTGAGAACTTCACTTATATATCCTCAGGGGCCATCCATCACGACCTGATCAATACATTATCATCACACCCAGTCTCCTGCTTAATGGTTTTGACGCGATGGATCAGGCGTCATAGACACAATTTAGGGGACCCTGTCAATGCAGCCGGAGCCTATCTCTGCTTGTACAGAGAGGCCTAACAAATGTTTACTCTCCAACAGTAATCAGCAGGCTGTCCAGAGATGCTTTATGTCTGTCACCACGTCTGTGTGATGGGCTGTTCAGAAGTATCATTGCTCATGACAGAGCTGGTGGAAGTATGTCACCGTAGGTTTCTACGTCATTTTCAGTTGAATGACTAACAACTTTAGGCAATTAATTATGACTGTCTAATTGGGCAAATAGGTTACATTGTGGTAAATACGTCACAAATCTTAAAGGTTCAAACTGTTGTATACTTGATTCTTGTGCTCTGCTTCTTGTTTCTAGCTGCTTTAATATTTAATTTCTCTCACATTTTGGGCAGATTTTAAGTTGATCAAAGGATAGATATTTATAGATATTTATATTCTCGGTAGGTTTCATTGCACACTGCTACTCCTTTCAATATATGAATTATTCTTTGCATATAAGCCCAGGTAAATCATAAGTGCCACAGTGTAAAATTTAAACAACTGCTGTGAAAAAGGCACATCTGTCTTGTCCAGGTGCTGAGTCCAAAATGAATCTGCACCTGATAAATTTGAGCTTGAAACATGTACTTTTCTAATATAATTAATAGGAAATTTTAAGGGGAGCAGATAATTGTGTTGTGAGTCCTTTGGAAATTACACTGTAAGATTTGAAAATCACAAAATTATTATTTGTTTAAAGTGTAAAATGTAAGAGAAAAGTCAAGAGACATTGTTTCCAAAAATATAAAAGATCAAAACAAGTTGAGAGTTTTCAGCAATGTGAGGAGGCTTCAGCTGCAGGGCTTTTTATCAAACTGAAAGGTCACTAATGTTCCCCAGACGAGTGTATGTACGAGGTATCAGGTGATTTATAAGGTTGTCTCCACGTCTCTGAGATTGCTGTTGAAAACAACAACATTTGATACATCTGGCTGCTGAGCAGTCCTGGTTACATCAGACACATACACAAATTACTCATCTGGAAAAGGAGAGAAACAATAACCTTCAGTCATTGTTAAGATGTAAAGGGTTAACATACTCGTTCAGCAGGAAAATGGCCCCATGTGATTAATATGTTACTACACTAATTGTTGATAATGACACATTAATGCAAAACAAACACAGGAGCTGGTTTTAACTACTTTATATACAGTTGGGTAGTTTAGTCCAGTTGTTCCCAAACTAGGGGTCAGGCCCCTCCAAAGGGTCATGAGGGGTTGTGAGATGGTTAATGTGGTTTACCCATGGATGTGTACAGAGAACTGGATACAGCATCCGAGGCAGGGCCCTGTTCATTCCTATGAAAGTTGCTCAGTGGCGCATGAAGCCAAAAAAGCAACTTCCTGAAAACTTACTACGCACTCTCTGTGGGCCGCATAAACCCTTGGAGACTTCCGCTGGTCAAGACCACTAACTTCTGGTTTAGCCCTCTGGCTAATTTGAATAGGGATAAAACAATTAAATCAAGAGGCTCCTCTAGACTTTCAAAATGTAATCGGACTGATTAAAAGTGGTTTTGAAATTTAAAAGTGGTTTGGAATCACTATTTTGATCTTTAATCTTATTTTACAAACGTATCACATTTTAAAAGGAAAAATCTTTATCTGAAAATTAGTAAATTCATTTTATATGGTATATATATTGTTCACTATGTGTGTGTATATATATATATATATATATGTGTGTGTGTGTGTGTGTGTGTGTGTGTGTATGTGTGTATATGTGTGTATATATATATATAGTCCCATGCTCTCAGGCGGTAATGCAAAATTTTGTATGCAAAGCGCCTCTAAAAGTCAACGAAGAAGAAGAACTCCGAACGGTGGCAATTCGCCATGAACAGGAAGAAGAAGAAGAAGAAGAGCTCAGAGGGCGGAAGTCGATGCAGTCGGAGTCGTGTGTTTTAAACCTGAACTACACTGCACATATCTGGCTGGTAACACTTCTGTCTGACGTTGGTCATCTAACCAAACAGGAAAAGTGGGAGCTGAAAGACAGTTGAAAGCAGGAGCACCAACTGGCACGGCAGTATTACCCTCATTTGGTACAGTAAATACTCTTTATTTCTTGTGTTTATGTTGCTAACAAGACATTAGCCTTGTTGTGATCGGAGATATGAAGCTAACTGTTAGCTGCCAGCTGGCAGTAACAGTCACTTCGTCTAAAATCCCTGATTTAAGTCACGCAAGGTTAATGCTAGAATATCTCGTCTAAATGTCGACGTTAAACACAAGTAAACAGCTCCAACAGACGGACGTCTGTATTGAAGCCTACTGTTAAATGTCTGTTCGAGTCTTTACCAGCTGATTTTATATGATCTTTAAGATTTTTAAGCTTTGTCACGCAGCATTTCTCTACAAAGACGATACTGCTGACTGGTATTTTATTTGGTAATTTATCTAAGCTAAACATAAAAACAAATAGCCTATTTATCTCTCTCTATATATATATCTAGTGTTGAGAACTTTGTCAGGATACAAACGATAAGCTCAGTCCTACCTCAAATGTGTGTTTAATGTTTACATAGAAGATGAACAAATTGCACAAGTGATTCGCAAACATGCTTCAGTCAAGTTAGATTTCACTGGTATCACAGATCAGGAACTTAGAGGGCTTTACGATCTGTACAGCAATAAAGTACCTAGTAAGTTATTCATTAATCTGACTGAAATTTTTTATAGGTGTACAAGCAAGAAAAAACTACTCAGTCCATTAATCTTTTTGAGCCTATAGTCCCAAGTGTCCTCACAGGGGTCCATCTTCATTTGTCGCCGTCATGTACTCCATTGTGTACACTTGTTTCAGTCTTTGTGTCCATTGAGTTATGTTTGGTGAGAGTACCTCCATCCAGTTCTTTGTTTTAAATTTTCTGTCAACCCATTAAGAGAACATGTAAGATATATCTTTGGTCTTTGTTGATTACCCCTTTAGGAACTCCCCCAAGTATAAATTACAGTCTGACTGAAAATAAAAAGCAATACGTACATTAGAGCTGAAACAATAAGGTGAAAATAAATCGGCAGCTATTTTGATAATTGATTAATATTCCAATATATTGGATATCTTCAGGTTGTGTACTGTTGATGGGACAAAACAAGCAATTTGAAGAGGCCAACTTTTATGATGTTTTATTGACTGAACCATAAATTAAGAAAGTAATAATGAAAAAAATCATGTGATGGAAATCTGAAAATAAAAAGCTGACAAAGACCAAGTTGTCTTTCTGTCTTTAATGAAAAACCTTGCAAGGGATCAGCATACCGTCACAACAGAGTGTAATTGCAGTCTGATGTCAGTTACAAAGTATACATACTTTTTATAGATAAGGAGTGTGGGAAACAGTATCAGGATGTGTGTGTGGGATCCAGTGCCGGATCTCATCAAAGCTGTCAACACTCAGGAAAACAACTGTAGCATGTCCGAGATGAAACTACTCCTTATTTGGATCCAGACCGTGAACAAAACCAAAGATGAGCACAAACTAAATGGTTGCATGTTCAAGGTTATACAATTAGAGTTTTTCCAAAGTGCAAAGTCTAAAATAGTGTAGAGAATACAAAGTGTGTTTTTTTCATTACAATTATTACCTGCATTATTAGTTGATTTATTTCATGTAGCATTTCTCTACAAATTGGAGCAGGTCTGCAACTAACAGCTATATTTCTTATAGATTGATTTGATGATTGTTTTCTCGATACATTGTTTGGTTTATAAAATTGACAGAAAACGGTTAAAATGCCATTCACAGTTTCAAGCCTGAGGTGGCGTATTCAGATAGCTCGTTTTATCCAACTGAAATCCAAAGATATTTAATTTACTATCACATGAGTCAAAGTAAAGGAGCAAATTCTCATAATTGAGAACTAGAGACAAGGTAATGACTGTTTTACTTGAAAAATGACTAATGATTTATCAGTTATCAAAAGTAGTTGAATTTTCTGTTGATTGACTGATTAATCAAATTATTTAAGCTCTAAACATCATTAACAGCTACATTAATGCATTTTCTCCCATCCAGTGATGCCAAGATGTTGTCTGAAGGAGGCTCTTTCATGAAGGGGATGGTCATGGGAGGCCTCTTCTGCTTGGTGCTATCACTCCTGGGTAGTTTCAGCCCCAGCACAGAGTCTGGGACAGAGGACCAACACCATCATCATCACGTCAAAGCCCCCAGCAAAGATGAACTGAAAAGTCTCTCTGACTCTCAGATGCAGGGGTTGACTGATCAAGTGCGTGTCTATTGCATCATCATGGTCCAGCCCAAAATCCTGGTTTACTGGGCCACTGCGTTGGATACCTGGAGCAAACATTGTGATAAGCCTGTGTTTTACACCTCAGAATCGTCTAAGGCCCTTGAGGCAATAGATCTGAATGAAGACGATGACTGGACGAGGTTACGTAAAGCTCTGAAGCACGCTTATGAGAACGCCGGGGACCTGCGCTGGTTCTTCGTGGCACAAGCCACCACATTTGCCATCATCGAGAACCTCAAGTACCTAGTCCTCACTAAAGATCCCACTGAGCCCTTCTACCTCGGCAATGCAATGAAGTCAGGGGAGCTGGAGTATGTTTCGTATGATAGTGGCATTGTTCTAAGCTATGAAGCTCTGAAAAGGTTGGTGCATATTTTCAGTGACGAGGACAAATGTCCGGAGAGAGGACGCTCCCTGTGGAAGCTGAGTGAGGACAAGCAGCTGGCCGTGTGTCTCAAGTATACAG
This sequence comes from Thunnus albacares, assembly GCF_914725855.1. Classification (NCBI taxonomy): domain Eukaryota; kingdom Metazoa; phylum Chordata; class Actinopteri; order Scombriformes; family Scombridae; genus Thunnus; species Thunnus albacares. The sequence goes on from NC_058115.1 coordinate 21,611,725, forward strand.
GTGTGTTCGCGGAGAACGGAGAAGATTCACGCGGCAAGGGCTTGTTCAACAGCAAGAGTGTCGACAGCCTGATAACGGACAGCATGAAAGACAACCCCAACAATGTTGTGGAGGGCTGCTGTTCCGATATGGCGGTCACATTCAACGGGTTGTCACCAAATCAGATGCAGGTGATGATGTTTGGAGTTTACAGACTTCGTCCTTACGGGCACGATTTTCATGACTCGTTAGTGTTTTACCCTCCCGAAGGCTCAGACAATGACTAGAGACTCATTCCTTCGACTGGACGTGGCATTTTAAATTTTTTGCTTCTGTGATGGCAAACCTAACTTTGGGGACATGTTTTTTCTTATGCTGTTTGTAAAACTGGATCCTGGGTGGGAATATCACTTTTATGTATTTTGTACTTTTTGCACAATCAGCACCCCCCCATTCCTTTGTGGTGCAGGTAAACGGTGTCGATGGGTGTGCGATCCTTGGAATGAAGATATACCTGGGAAATATATAATGTGACATGGGACTAGATTTTTTGGAAGTTTTGGTTATTGTAATATTATATTATATATCTTAAATGTTGTCTTCTGTGGTCTGAAAGCTGCATTAGAGAAATAAGTGATACTAGTTTCTGAAAACAACACGTTTCTGAAATTATTTAACTACTCAAAGTGCTTCGCCATCTTAACAACATTATGAATGACTTCTTTTTCTCCAATAATACATCACCTTGGTGATTCAAAGATTGTATGGAAGCACCAAATATTGAGTCAGGCATGTCACAGCCCAACCCAGCTCTTACTGAAGTGCATTTCTTGTCATGTCGTGCTGGGTTATCTCCACAGATGAAGGAGTGACCTTCTCAGCTAAATGGAAGGTAATATACCTTGACGTCGACTAAAGGGTAAAGTATATTTTGTGTCACACCCACACCCACACCCACACGAAAAAAAAGTTATCAGTGGAAGATTCATGGTTCTTTGTCAGGGATCAATAAGGCCTTTCAGAGTCACTGAAACTCACTGAAATTTTTTTTAACACATGGGTGTCACACTGAGCAGATGACTTCTTTGGAAAAAAAAGTCACTTTGGATAATAAAAATAAATACATAAAATAAAACCAACTGATTTAGTGTGGTCTCATGGCGTTGAGTGATCCACTCGGGAAAACGTACACTATTGTTGTGGCTGTCATTGACAAGAACTGTTGAAAGGTGAGAATGAGTACCAGTAGCTTCCTGGGTGTTGTAATGGACACACCTTCATGAGCTTAATGTCAATGGTTTATGTTAAAGAGAGATATTTTTACAATGTAGAGACCGTTTTGTATTTTATATTCCAGATAAACTTAAGTATTACCAACATTTTACATTCTCTCTTGATTATGGGACACTGCTGATCACTGATGTATCTCTCTTAACACATGATGTATACTAATGTATTTCTGCTGTTAGGTAAGAAAATAAATTATTTCTTTATAATTCTCATTCATGCCTTTAGTGTGATTAAAATATATAGCGGAGTTAGAACATTTTAAAAGTTATTCACATGAGTGTACTCAATTACATCATCCTCAGTTATCAAAAGTACAAAGTTCAGCCTTCAGGATGACCAGGTTGAATAAACATTTCTCTACAACAGTTTCAATAAAATCCTAGCATTATAGCCTTCATGAGGGGAAGATTTTAGCTACCTCATAAACTGGCAACTGAGTGTAAACTTCAAGATGTGCAAAAATTTTATCTGATTTTTACCCAATGGAAGACACACCTATGTTAACCTCAAAGGGAATAGCGGTATAACAGGTCTGACAGATGGATGCCTGTGCTACCCTTCAACTATGTAAATATACTCACATCCTGTGTTGCACCATAGACATGCTACATAATTACTTCAACTAACCTGGTGATATTGCCTTGAGATATAATTATCATTTTGTTTTAAAGTTTATATTCACAGGGACTACATCAATCTAACATATAGCACACCTCTTTCGTGTCAAGGTCTCATCGTGAACCAAATCCAATACAAACACCAACTGAGGTTAAGGTTTAAAGCAAGATCTTTCTTTTATTTGTGCATAATGGCGATTGATTCAAAGCCTCCAGCAGGTTACACAGCTAAGTCCGTAGGTGTAAACAGTTGACTGGCATCACATGCCTCGCTGTCACCAGCTCCACACTTTTCCCGGCGGGGGTGGGGCAGTGAATGGGGGGGAGGGGGGCAGGGCGGGGCATCGCAGGTGCTGATGTCATCATTTATACGTCTTCATGTGCCACAATCCGTCATTCAGATAGTGAACGTTCTCGATTCCAATTCCCTTGTTGACCTTTTCTCTGTTTGCACAAGACAAAGCGACATTAAGGTCAGACATAATTAAAGCGGTGACTGAATGGAAGTTCTTGCTCCTGTTAAAATGGACGTGAATCTTACATGTTTTCTGCGGACATCTTCATGACACCAACACAAAGTGCGTGTTGTTTGCCCTCTGCCATTATGGCCTGCATTCTCTTGTTAAAGATAAACATGTATGTAGCTACAGATGCTGTCTAAACACTGCAAGGTGACATGTTAATATTGTAAATTTAGGGAAACATTTGTGGCACAGAACAATTTCACAGATATATTCGACAGAATTAAAAATCAATTCAAACAACTTCACGTGTAAGAAAGGATACGACTACTGTGTCAGAGTCAGCTCGGTAGAGTTTAGCGCCCGGTGACGTCAGTCCGGGGCACATGATGTTGGCTCCACTTAAGACAAATTTAATGGCCCCTTTGTCTACTTGCTGATGTGGAAGAATGAAAGGATCTATGAGGAGGAAATGTATTTCTCATCAGTGTGAATACATTTTAATACAACCATCAACCAATCAACTTTTAGGAAATCTTACATTTATGCAACAGTCTGAGGGTTGGATAAAATGGTCCTTCTCTCTGTCTGAAGAACAGCAGCTCTCCGTTCACTGTCAAGATTTCAATGTGTTCATGGCTGGAAGAAGAATGACATAATATAAGAATAACTGTAAGGAAGAAGACTACACTGATGAGAAAAATATAATGATAAATCGTACCATCTCACGATTTTGACAGGGTCCTTCTTTGGCATTATGTGATTGAGCCATGACTCGATTTCAGGGAATTGATCCAACAGCTGGTTTTTTATGCCTTTGATCACTGATGTTTTCAGCTGGATACAGTTCGACACATTTTCCTTCTCATCAAATCTGAAAAAAAGGGAAAGCAGAAAAGTTTAATTTATAACATGGTTACAAATACGAAGAGGTATACAAATGCTTTTGTGGCATTTAGTTTAATTTTGTGCATAAATTAAAATACTGTCGGCCTACATACATGTAGCCTATATCCCAATCATACTTGTTCAACAATGGAGCACACTGATTCCATATTGTGGAAAATATTGGCTGTAAACAGTATATTAATTTCAATATGGCCAGTATCAACCATCACCTACAGCGTGCAGATATATTGAGAAGAGAATCCAATGATCGTCTTAGAAAAGAAACAGAATTTTTACTTGAAAATGACTCACAACAATTAATCCATCATCAAAATTGCAGATTCATTTTCTGATGATCGACTAATTGATTAATCGACTAATCATTGCAGCTTTACATTCATGTAATTATCATCCACAAAGTCCTTGTTTTAAATGGATTTTAGTGTTGATAAATTTCTCAGTGAGCTGGACGTCAGGAAGGGGAGATAGTTTTGACAACTTAGATGACAAAAAAGTCACCTTCAGTAGTTATTATAAATTCAAATTAATGATTCTAATGTTGAAAGTGGAAATACTCTTTGCCAGAGCCAAACATGACACCTGAGTGACCTAATTTCTATGTTTAAGACATTATTATTTTCATTAGAAACAAGAATAATGTTCATCTTTTCATAATAGCACTGGGGATTTGATCCAATTCAGAGCATTAAAAAAACTCTGATCTGATGTAATAACTCACAAAATGTGAACATGAGCCTTCAACAAACTTGAAGACATGATTGTCTCAGTAATCAGTTGTTTTTTTCCCCAAATTTTTTTAATCAACAAAAACAACTTATATGTAGATAACATGTACAAAAGGGTACATATAATAAAAGTAAAAATGTACATAAAAAGAAATAATACTGTAGATTAACACTAGGGAGGATAAAGATCTGTATCATTTTTTTTAACACTGTACAAGCTGTTACAGTTTTAATTGCTTCTTGTTTTAGAGTACTGAATTGAAAAAGGTAGCCTATTGCTTGAACTCTTTGCTAAAAACAATAAAGCATGGTTTCTTACCTGTAAATTTACATTTATGGATATGGAATTTGGCCATTATAATAATGAGATTTATCATGTTAAAAAAGTGTTTTTCTGTGTATTATTTTCCAAAGTAAACTAAGACTTTCATCAATATTTTCAGTAATGAAAGCACATCATGACTTTGCCAGAAATTCATCACAATTGGGTAATGCCAAAATAAACGGACAACAGTTTCTGGACATCCATAACACAAACTACAATTCACATCAATGTCTCTCTTGATTTTTTTTAATAATGGTTTTTATCTGGACAGAGTTTATAAACGAGTTTAAAATAAAATTCCTTAACTATATTGGTAATTAAGTATCGATTAGGTAGAAGTCAGGCCTTCTTCCATACCATATCCTCCACAAAATGATTCCAATATGAAATCACATATGATAATATAATAATATCTCTATGGAACAGAGCTCTTATACATCTGCGGTTTTTACCAGAATAACTATTGCACCAAACACATGTGTATAATCCCCATGTGTTACGGGGACATTATAATCTGACAGAAACTCTTCATAAGTAAAAACACTCAGTTAGCTTTAGCCACCTAGCTCTAGCTAGCGTTAACGCCACAACATGGAAAATAATCAGCAACGTACTTTTTAAACATTCTCGTTGGTCACTTGTTACCGTTCCTCAGTTGTGTCAAAGCTTGTCCGTACTTACTGCGACAGATGGGGAATGATAAAGACAAGTAATTAACAAAATACAAGTTCATCTATCAAGTAATGCTCTAGCAGACTCCACTCCTGTTAGCAGCGGAGGGCCAGTAGATTGTGTGGGACTACGTCATTTTACGACAGCTGTGTACGTTACACGGCAGGTCAGGTCCAATTCGGTTATGAGAATCATTTATATCCTCTTCTGATACCTAGTTATTAATTTTATAGAGCTTCTGTCACTGAATATCAATGGTTATAAAATCACAAACTTGATAGTGCCCGCTGTGTAACTTTCACAGACAGTTAAATAAATTATGGGTCAATAAAATGTCTAAAACGGTAGCGCCACTAAGATAATATCAAAGCAGTTTCCATAGTGACATAGCACTTTTTTTTGAATACATGAATGAACATGAGGTACATTCTTGGGAACAAAATGCCAGAGGGGTTCACAAACAACACGTAAGAAATAGAAAGAAAATTAAATTAAAAAAAAATAAAATAAGAAAGAATAAAAATAATGAATAAGTAAAGCAACAACAAATGAACATCTTTTTCATATCAACTCATTATTATTTTATGTTGTGTGTTCTATGTTATTAATACTGCAGCACTTTGAGTTTCACTATGAATGAAAAGTGTAAAGTGAAGAGAAAAGTAGTAGTATTAAAACAACAGAATAGTTAGACATTAAAAACAATATACTCATTAACAGTTTTTACAACCTTCTTATTAGTATAAGATTTAATGGTCTATAAGTACTGCTCACATTCTTTATGAAAAACTAAGAAGAAACTTACCCTTATGAATATGAAACTTAGCTAAGATAATTATACGATTGATGATATAAGCTTGTTTCCCATTCTTTCTGTTGCAACTTAAAAACACAAACAGTATACAATTAAAGCACAATCAGCCATAAATGTGACATTAATATATTAGAAACTTCTTGCCAGTTGTGATGAAGCACTTTTGTGCATATATCTCATAGCAATACATTGTGACACTTACATTCTTCATTTATTTCATAGATTAGATCATGGATCAGATAAATTAAACATATCACAAAGTTTGTCCCTTCTATAGTTGTGTGAAACTTATCACCAGATTTTTTTACAGAATTTATTACAAAAATGTTATACAATGAATTAATAAACAAACAGAAATCCCAACAAAGAGGAGACTACAGTTTGAAGAAATAACAACAGAAATGACTATTTACAATGCCACAATGCAATCTTCCTATCAGCTCAAATGTTATATGTTCTAGTCGCCTTTTTACGATTAGCCACTTTAACATTCAGTATTGCTGTCATATTCAAAAGTATTATAAAACTGAAAGAATTGGGCTAGGTATATGGCATTTTTGCTTTGTGAATATGATATTTATGAAGTAAGATAACTGAATTACAAAAAAGAAAACACAGAAAATGTTATACCTGTATAACAGTTTTTAAAAAGTACTTTCAAGTACATTTTTCACTAGATACATTTTATGCAGTGTCTTATATGACACCTTGATCTTGTACAATGCTTGTCACCAATCACAACTTTTTCCAAGTTTTATGTCATTATATTTCACATTCGACAAAGATTTATTTGTCACACATACAATTGTACACAGTACACTGTAGCTATCACCTTCATATACTGTGCATGGTGAAAGTATACTAAAACAGAGAGAGATGTTGAAAAAATGAATGGAACTGAGAAAAACTGAACCTCACAGACATTTTAAACATATTGGAATATTTCAAAGAGCAAATACTGGCAAAAGGAAATAAGAGCAACCAAGAGCAATGCCAAAAGTATGCACAATGCAGGAGATTAATTAAAAGTGGAAATTGAATATGAGATATAATGATTATATATTATTATGTATATTATTATATAGTAGTTGTAATAACAATAATATTCATAATAATGTTAACAACAACAATAATAACAGTAATAATAATATATTGAGGTGTAGTCAGGAAATAAAGCAAGTACTGTACTTTTTGATTAACATATATGGGTGTACTTTCCTAAAACAAAATAACTAAAAAAAAAAAAACAACTGAAAAACAGAGGTCTAATATTAATAGCTCCACATCTATGAATATATTGTTTGGCCAAAATAATTGAAGTCCCCCACCACTCAAAAACATGTTTTTCTTCTTGTTCCTACAGTTGAAAGTTTGAGCTTCACTGTGCAGGATAACGTATGTGCAGAGTTTGACATGAGAAGGCTATTTTCACATTCATCTGCTGAAACTGGAAAGTTTCTCTGATAGTTTTGATGCCGGTCCCGGTCCAATATTAAGCATACTCAAGTGTGATGTGGAAAGTTTATCATCATCTTTATTGGCCAAGTATGTTTATGCATACAAGGAATTTGACTCTGGTTGAGTAGCTCTCAATATATTTACACAAAACCAACACTCACACAACAATCTTCAGAAATATGCACAAGGAATGTCTATATACAGAGGAAACCATTCCTGTGAACTGTAAACAGGATACAAATAGTGTAAAGAAGTGAAGAGTGAGATAAAAATTAAATGGTGAAGAAAAAGTGGTTACTTTATATACATACAGTAGGTGGCTATGTACAGTATATACAGCCTGTTCAAATATACAATAATGAGTGAAATGTATTGCACATTTTCTATTTTAAAATAAATAAATAAGTATAATTTATAGGTATAGTGGGTGTTATAGTGTTATTGTTGAAGCCTCCAATAAACATACACTGAGAATGAGGAGACATCTTGTGTCCAACAGGAAAACTTTACACATTCATAGATTCAGGAATTTTTAATGAGGGAGGAGGATTTTAACGGAATAATTGAACTTTTTTTGTTCAATTATTCCGTGTTCTTTTTTTGAGAAAGCCATATCAGTCACAAATTATTATTCAAACTAGACTATTTTACATACATCTTAAAACATGTCTGGAAGGGGATCTTTAGATAGTTGTAAAAAAAATCATCTCAAAGCATACAGGAAGTCTACCGTTGCCATGGCGCCATCTTGTGGGGGGGAAACGGTTACAGCATGTTAGTCGGTATAAAAAAAACACGCTTGTGCAAAAAGTACTTTTGTACAAAGTACTTCCGGTGGGGTCACCGACTAGCTTTCGCCGTGAATCTTTCCCGTGTTTACCGACGGACGTTTTCCTATCATGCGAGCGTGTTTCTGCTCTACCTTAATTTCTCCTGTAAATAACGGTCTTTCTTTAACGGCCGCTTTTCTTCAACCGCTCTCCCTGAGCTGACTCCACGGCGCGGCGGTTAGACAAGAGAGGCAAAAAAGAGGAAGCAATAGCCAACCATCTTTCTTCTTCTGCCAGCAATAACAAGAAAGAGACAAGGCTAGGTTTAAGTGGAGCTGTGTAGTTTTCAGTTATTTGTTTTATACTGGATAAAGAACTAGCGTAAAACCTCCCCGTGTTAAAATAAGACAGACGCTCTCAGACTCTGAGCTCAACCCCCTCCCGGCAAACCCTGGAAGTTTCGTATCAGAAGACTGGCTGCTAAGAATTAGTATTCCCCGTTTTTTCATGTTTCCAACAGGTTTATCTTCCCCTAATCCCCCACCACCGCCAACCCAGGAGGCAAGACCAGCGGCTACTGATGTCAAACACGACAGCGGTAACATCACATCTCCGAAGAAGAGGAAAATAAACGGCTCAGAGAGGGAAGATACAACCGACACCATCTCCTCTTCGCCTCCCAAGACCCTGAATTCCTCCTCTTCCTCCTCTTCCTCCTGCTCTCCCACTCCGCTGCACATTCAGAAGAAGTTGAGGTTTGAGGATTCAGTGGATTTCATTGGACTGGATGTGAAAATGGCTGAGGAGGCTGCTGCTGCTGCTGCCGCTGCTTCTGCTGCTGCTTCGTGCTCCAATAACAAAAGCAAAGCCGTGTTCCTGTCCGGCGGCGGTGGCGGCGGTGGCGGCGTGGGGCACCATGCAAACGGACTGACGAAAACCGCAGGCTCCGCCACATTCTCCAACAGTAAACCCGGTGCTGCCAAGAAACTAGTCATCAAGAACTTCAAAGGTACTGCTGGGTGATGTGATTCTTACAAAAACTTAATTTCAAGTGCTGACAAATCTCCAGACACTGATATTGTCCCTACTGGGCCATATGTTTTTAAAATTGGGATATGAGACTAGACATAGTTGGATACAATCTTTTCTTGGTCCTAAAAGATGTGTTAAAGTACAAAGTGATGGATTTAGCTAGTCATCAACTATTAACTTTTCACTTTGAATTATTATCAACTAATAAATAGGTCAAATAAACATCATAGATCTTGTCAAAATTAGACAAAATTATGTGTGTTTTGGTCCAGTCACAGTTTGGGGAAGACTGACACAAGATATTTTGACATTCATGATACATGATATTTCTATATTTTTAAATAGTGATAATGATCATTATAATATCTCAGAGTCAAGGGTGACGTATTTAAATGTCTTTTTTTTTTGTCCAAACAACAGTGCTGACAAATCCCCAGATACTGTGATATTACCCTTTTTAGAGTTTTAAAAATTGTGACATGAGACTAGATATAGTTTGAGACAGTGTTTTCTTTGTTGTATAAGCTGCATTACTATACAAAAGTGATGAATTTGGCTGGCCATCCATTCTTCACCATCAGTTACAAATAAGAACTAATAAATGGGCTAAGAAGCGTAATAAATCTTGTCAAAATTTGACAAAATTATGTGTATTTTGGTCCAATTACATTGGTATAAATGTGGTGACGATGAGTTTGGGGAGACTGAAGATATTTTGACAGGAATATTTTTGAGAAATTATCAGTCATGACCAAGTAGTTAGGTGGAGGCTGTCACTTAGAGCTGCAACTAGCAATTATTTTGATTATTGATTAATCATTTTGTCTTTAAAGTGTCAGGAAAATAGGGATGATGACCATTATAATATCTCAGAATCAAAGCTGTCTTCAAATGTCTTTTTTTTGTCAAACCAACGGTCCAAAACTCAAAGGTATCAGTTTATTATCAGGAATGACAAAGAAAAGCATCAAATCTTCACATCTGAGAAGCTGAAACCAACACATCTTTGGGCATATTGGCTTAAAAAATGAAAAATTATTATTCGATTATCAAAACAGTCACTGATTAATTTTCTGATGGTCGACTAACCGATTAATCGTTGCAGCTATACTGTTGCTGGTCATTTAAATTAGATAAAGACAGTCAACTAACTTCTAATAATTCTTATTATAAATTGGTTATAAGGCTATAAATGTAATGTATCCAAATCTAACATTAAGTGTTACTGTTTTTGTCTCAGCAAAATCACATTGTGATGATATAAAGTTATGTTTTTGTAATAATATTAGGATTCAGCCTTAAATAGTGAAATTCAGGTCATTATTTGAACATCAGTTTTCTGATTTTTATATGTGATTGTTCAAACATTTACCATGTTGTGATGTATATATCAATATATGGGGACATATTGATAATGATGTAAACCATATCTTAGCCCAGTCCAAGTGATGTCATGATATTACAGTAACCAAAATCCTAATGGCAGATATCTTATGATTTGTCAACATTACCCGGCTCTACTTTAAATAGAACTCAGTTGTTTTAAAATAGCATCACTGTCACTGTGACTGGTGACACAGCATAAAGGTCCACTGAGGTCCACTGTTTTGGTCCTGCTGAAGTTGACAGTGTTGTCATAGGTTTTTTTTTTGTTTTGTCTTGCACACAGAAAAACCCAAATTGCCAGAGAACTACACACAGGAGACCTGGCAGAAGCTGAAGGAGGCGGTGGAGGCCATACAGAACAGCACTTCAATCAAGTACAATCTAGAGGAGCTCTACCAGGTATCACAACAGGCATTGTGTGGTCTGTGGAGAGCTGCTTCCATGTTATCATGTTCATGCCCTTCACTGAAACCACGTTTCCATAAAAACACTCTTTTTTTTTTTGTCTCCTTAGGCTGTTGAGAACCTGTGCTCCCATAAGATATCTGCCAAGCTTTACAAGCAGCTGAGGGCTGTGTGTGAAGACCACATCAAGGCACAGATTGATCAATTCAGAGAATATCCTTTACAGCGTCTTTACAGTTTTTCCCCAATTTTAGTCTGAATCTTACCAGTGAAGTGTGGATTAGTGGATAATCAAATTACTGTAAAGGTCTTGAATTCTATCTGACTTTTGCCTTAACATCGTTGTCACGGATGCCCTGGACAGTGTGCTTTTCCTGAAGAAAATTGACAAGTGCTGGCAAGATCACTGCAGACAAATGGTATGTTTTACAACCTTAACAATTCAAGTGGAAGTTGACATAACCCTTAAAACCCTGTTAAACACCACTTCCCATAACATGTGTGTGTCGTTAAATTTTCATGTTCTTATTGTCGCTGTAAATGTTCCCTCTATCCATATTTGCCAAAGAGAGATTCCTTCTTCAAGCACTTTCAAGGGGGGACAAAATCCACAGTCCTTGTTCAATGCAAAAATAATTTCTCAAGTTTATCTGAAGCTTCAGTAGTTTGACTTGAGGCTCCTTTAGACTGTGCGACAACAACAATCGTATAAGTTTATTGCATGTCACATTGTACAAGGTGCTTATGGTAAAATCTTGGTTGCAATCTGCATCAGACTGTACAATGTCAGACTGTGCAGGGAGAATACGATGTGAATAGACAAAAGTATCTGAAAGCAGAGACACATCATCAGCTCATGTGACCCGTCTGTGGTACACTGATGTTTTAAAAATGCGGTAAAAATACACAAAGCCCTTTGTTTCGTTTCACCTCCATTGTTTTGGTTTTTGTGTGGATGGATGTGTTAAGGAGAACAACTGTGTTTTCTCCTAAAACTTAATTCAAAAAACTGCACTTAGGAAATGTCCAACTGCGCAGTATGTTCTGTCATATAATCTATTCTGATTGGTTTGTTTGTAGTTGTGGGTCATAGCAGCAGTCACACTGTGAGAATTCGGTCTTAAATTTCTGACACTGTCAGATTTTTGCCTCAGGCTGTCGATGGTCACCAAAGCTTCAAATTGGTCGTTGGTTCACGTGTCTCACAGTGTGATGTAGGACCGCTGTTTTGGATTGACAACCAAACATTTTGCCATGTTTCTTGCATAGTATAAAGGCGCCTTTAGACAAATCAAGTCAGTATTTATTTTTGTTGCTATTCTTCTGCTCAGTAAAGAAACCCTGTCTGTGGAAGCACAGAGAGGGAATTTAATGCTAAAAACATTGTAACTTTGGAAGATTCTTCCTTGATTTGTCCAACACACACTATTGAAGCTTCATAATGGCTTCAGCTGAACTTTAGACTGTTTTTTTTACTAAGAAAGAAGACTGTGGATTTGTTGCCCATCAATTACATTGAAATAACTTTTTTCTTTGCTCCCAGTATTGACAGGAAGAACAATTACAGCGACCAATAATGCTTTCAATGTACATACAGTATGTGCATACTATAAGTACTGTTTTCATATAGACTTGAAAAGAGGGTATTCCACTATGTTTTTTATTGCACCTTTATAAAGCTGAGACTTGTGAGAGATTGATTTTTAAAAAAAAGTTTGTCAAAATCAGCCGCAGATATACTGACTTTAGTCCCTAGTATAATATAAGCTCCAAAAATGCTCAAGCCTACACTTCCCACCATGCAACTCCAAAGGGTCTGTCATTTAGTGCTGCAATGATTGATGATTATGTGTTTGACAGAAAATTAATCTGCACCTATTTTGGTTATCAATTAATCGTTTTCAATAATTTTTCATTCAAAAAGACCAAACATGTTCTGGTTCTAGCCTCTAAAATGTGATTTTTGCTGTTTTTCTTTGTTATATATGATAGTAAATTCAATATCTGAAGGTTCTGAACTGTTAGTCAGACAAAACAGAGAAATTAACATGTCATTGATGAAATAATGAATAGATTAATTGAGAAAATAATCGGCAGATTAATTAATAATCAAAATAATTGTTAATTGCAACCCTATTGTCATTAGATTCACCCTGAATGGTAAATTCCCACTTCTTTTAAACTCCATACCTTCAGTTTGTAATGACAGCTTTCTGTTAAAAATGTGGAGTCTCAAGCCCAATATGAGCTAAATGACATAATCAGGGTTATTTTCTCAGACTTATGAAAGGTCCTTCAGCATCACAGAAAATATTTTACTATTTACTATTTTTACCATTTTCATATCCTGAGTATGACTCCTAGTGACAAATTAACTGATCTTCATGTGTAAAATTGGTGGAATGCCCCTTTAATTTTAATTTAAAAAGAATAACGTCAGTAGTGTTTTTCACTCATTTTAAATGTTTGTCGTTGTTTCACAGATCATGATTAGGAGTATATTTTTGTTTTTGGATCGCACCTATGTTTTACAAAATTCAATGCTGCCATCAATCTGGTGAGTGATCGCTGATGTTAGCTGCTCTTCAATAGTACTGGCCAATATTGCTTTTTAAACTGGTGGTGAAACAAGCTGCTCTGGTCTGCAGGGACATGGGTCTGGAGCTGTTCAGGTTCTACATCATCAGTGACTTGAAGGTCCAGAGTAAAACCATCGACGGGATTCTGTTGCTCATCGAGAGGGAGCGAAATGGAGAGGCGATAGACCGCAGTCTGCTGAGGAGCCTGCTGAGCATGCTCTCTGACCTGCAGGTAAACCGACCAGCTACCCTTTTCTTATCGTTGTACTAATGATTCACACGAGTGTCAGCTGTTAATCTTTTTTTGAAAGTCAGGATTCCACCTGAGTTTCTTTTTTTTCCCTATACTACAAGAAATGTGGTTTTGGCAGCTGTGTTGTTTGTGATTACCACCTGCACAGGAGTGTGATGAGCTGTCTGTTTCCTGTTGACAAACGACTTCAATGAAACCAGTGTTCCTTCCGTCCCCGACAGATTTATCAAGACTCCTTTGAACAACGCTTTTTGGAGGAAACTAATCGCCTGTACGCTGCAGAGGGACAGAGGCTGATGCAGGAGAGAGAGGTGATTTATGTGACCCTCATGATCTGGACATGTTTTGTTGTTTTGTTGTGTGTTTTTTTTTATCCCAATGAATAACTGGACAAATATAGACAATGTGTTTCCACCTTTATATTTATTGTGCAGACACACAATATTTTTACAGCATCCAAAACATGAATTGCAACATCAGGGTCAGAATGAAATAGAAAAATCTCACCATATTGTGCTGATGTTCAAAAAATACACAAGGACCAACCACACAGATATTCAACCACAACTGCACTCAAAAATAAATCCATCACAGAAGAAGCTTCATCTACAGCTTCAGCAGTTCAGAATGCAGCTTATCTCAGCTTTTTCACTTGCTGATGCATCGGATTGAGAAAAATTTTCAGTCTTTATCTTGTCAGTGTTGAATCAGAGTTTGACAGCTCAGATTTTAATGTTTTCCCACTGGCTGTGAAAGCATTTATTGGTGACACAAGGACCAAAAATGTTGGAACTAAAATGGGTTAAAAGATTTCCAAAAAACTGTACTAACTGTACATACAGACGTTTAACTTTTACTTGACTAACTCATGAATATATTGCACTGTAAGAGAAATTTATTTAACTTATTAAGTGTTTATGCTAACATTTACAACTTCAACACATAAACTCATGTTAGTTTAGCACAGGAAGTATGGCTGACTGAGCTGATATCTTTCAGATCTCTTCTTAAAATACACCATTTTCTCTTTTGAATTGTCTCTTTATTTATTTTGTATTACTGGATTTTTAAATCTATTTCATTCTGGTCCAGTCTTTCTCTATCTACAAGTTCTCCATTTGATTTTATTTTTGTTGGTTTTAACTTTTTGTTTTGAAAAGTTCCTTTATAAATAAAGAATATTATCATGTTAACTACATTTTTAGATGTATTGGAGAAAAACAATCACTCAAGGCACATTATAAAGTCTTTTAGTGTGTAAGAAGCTGTTGAGACCCATATTCTCCTTAATGTAGTTACTAAATTAATGATTACTATGTGATGTAAATGTAAATATCTCTGTTTTTCCCTCCTTTTGTAGGT
Organism: Thunnus albacares; assembly: GCF_914725855.1. NCBI lineage: Eukaryota > Metazoa > Chordata > Actinopteri > Scombriformes > Scombridae > Thunnus > Thunnus albacares. Next base: position 21,626,762 of record NC_058115.1, read on the forward strand.
ACCAGAATATCTCCATCATGTCAACAAACGCTTGGAGGAAGAAGCTGACAGAGTCATCACATATCTAGACCAGAGCACACAGTGAGTGCTGGACTGCATTATTCGGTTAACTCTGGTGGAGGTTTGTTTGTAACCCGACCTTTTTTTTTTTCCCCCTTTCAGAAAACCTCTCATTGCTACTGTGGAGAAGCAGTTGCTGGGTGAACATCTCACTGCTACTCTGCAAAAAGGTAAACAACAGTAACTTATATTTAAACATGATGTAAATGTCTAACGTGTTGAGACATTCATTATCCTGTCTGTCTGAATACATACTGGATATTTTTATGTAACGTTTGCAGTAGCAGCTGGAGTTTGTCATAGTTTGATGTGCTCACACATCTGACGTTTTGTTGGACATTTCCAGGGCTGACTCACCTGCTGGATGAAAACAGAATTCAGGATCTGTCTCTTCTCTATCAGCTCTTCAGTCGAGTGCGAGGTGGTGTTCAGGTCCTCCTGCAGCACTGGATAGAGTACATAAAGGTATGTCACCAATATAGGTCTGCAGGTGCTCTCAGAAGCTGTTTTAATATGTTTTATTTGAGGACATTTGGGGATTTTCACAAATTTTGGTTTTAATTTACAATGTGTTTTTTTAATATCTTTTCATTTAGGCTTTTGGAAGCACAATTGTAATCAATCCAGAAAAAGACAAAACTATGGTGCAAGAGTTGCTGGACTTCAAAGACAAGGTGGATCACATCATCGACGTGTGCTTCATGAAGAACGAGAAGTTTGTCAACGCCATGAAAGAGGCTTTCGAAACATTCATCAATAAACGGCCAAATAAACCTGCAGAGCTCATAGGTTGGTAACATGTTTGTTTCCCCCATGTTAGAGTTGATGCACTCAGTCAATGATCATATATTCCAAACAAACAAAATGTACTTTTGTTTATTAAAATACTTCTATTTACAGCAAAACACGTGGACTCAAAACTAAGAGCAGGAAACAAAGAGGCAACAGATGAAGAGCTGGAAAAGATGCTGGATAAGATCATGATTATCTTTAGATTCATCTACGGTAATAACAATTATCACATTTGTTTCAGTTTAGTATCTTCTCCTCTGTGGTTGTTTCCTTAATGTATTTGTGTATTTTCATTTTAGGTAAAGATGTTTTTGAAGCCTTTTACAAGAAGGATCTGGCCAAGAGGTTACTGGTTGGAAAAAGCGCCTCTGTGGATGCTGAAAAATCAATGTTGTCAAAACTGAAACACGGTTCGTTGAATCCATCAGCGTGTCACTTCTTAACACACACAAACGCACTCAATGTGAAATAAATGACATAAAGGGGATCTTGACATTGACTTCTTTGTGACCTTTTGGTATTTCATCAGAATGTGGAGCGGCGTTCACAAGCAAACTGGAAGGAATGTTCAAAGATATGGAGCTTTCTAAAGACATCATGGTGCAGTTCAAACAGGTAAGAACAACAATGGCAAGAATCTGCATGTACCTGAAATATATACTTGATTCTTTTGACGGTGAGCTCAATAAGGAAAGATCAAGTTGTAAGTGTGTAATAAGATTTATTTAGGTTAGACTCTGGCGATTAGACTCCATTGACATGATAGATCTTCATTAAACATAGACCCATGAAGATAGGAGTCTAGATGCTGGGGGTGTAAAGTCAGCAGATGGAAGATGAGGTTCAGGATCATCCTGAAGGATAAGGGGGTGATTGGGGGGGATGATCGGTTGCACAATCATAGATCTTAAAGACAGAATAGCAGAAACACAATGATCTTTATAGGATACCATTCAGGGACTGATTGGCACAAGACACACAGGAAGAAAGATAATTTGCCAGATATGGTGATGTCATTACTTATGAATGAAGGGGATTTACAGAGTGGGAAAGCGGAAGTGATGTAATAGATTAGAGCGGCAAGAAATAGCGGGAATGCCCTACAGGGAAAGAAGTGAGAGGCAAAATATCTTCCTTACTGAATGTTTGCCAAAGCTTCATATATATGTGTATCTGGCCATAATCAGACGTACAACAGCACTGTGTGAAAACATGCAGTCCCCCTCATTCAGTTCAATGAAGCCAGTGTGTTTGTACAGTAAGGGTGTAGATGCAGAGGGCTCCAGGAAAAAAAATGCCGGGTCATCCAAGAAAAATGTTGATTCTTCAGTTTAATTTTATTGTCCCCCAGAGGAAATTTATCTTGCAACCAAATGAAACATAAAACACACACACTTAAATATATTGTCTTTATCCAGCCTAATCATTAAAAATTAAACACTAACTTAGCCTCTCTCCAACTTTTGGCACAACACAACATGATGTCATCTGGCAACAGACCGCACTGGCCAATCAAAGACATGCAAGCACACATTTTTTGGATGATTACTTTGTTTGTAAATTACTGTTTTTCTGCCAGTCATTGCAGTCAAGGATAAAATGACACATTAGTAACTTTACAGAGTTGTAAAATCTTCTTCTTCCATAGTGTTTTAAACCACTATGCAGTGTTTTGCCATCTGATAAGCCTTCTCAAACCACCTCTCCTGGATCCTGTGTCATCTCCTTGCCGGTTCCTGAAACAACACGCCCTCATAAACGCAGCCCTTTGCAGTTTTTTAACACAGTGCTGTTTTCAGTCTGAACATCCGTTGACAGATCCAGTTTCTTGTAGTGATAAAAGAACTTAATTTGTGTTTGAGGTGGCAGGTGGCTATCATGTGTCTCATTTGTATTTCTATAGTATATGCAGTGCCAAAACATTCCTGGCAACATCGAGCTGACGGTGAACATCCTCACTATGGGTTACTGGCCAACATATGTCCCGATGGAAGTGCACCTGCCCCCTGAGGTTAGAGCTGAGCAAATATTCAAATTTTCATAACATGCATAACATGCTGTTTTCATAACCTGCCATGTAGTAAATATACTGAGTGTTGCTTTTTAATGCATCTGTTATCTTTGTCCAGATGGTGCGACTGCAAGAGATCTTCAAGACCTTCTACCTGGGCAAACACAGTGGCAGGAAGCTCCAGTGGCAATCAACACTAGGCCATTGTGTCTTAAAAGCAGAATTTAAAGAGGTGGAAGACTGATTTCTAAGAATAATCTGACCTGTTGACTCATTAGAAAAAGCTAAATGCTAATTATCCTCTTTGATTTTTCTCACACCAGGGCAAGAAGGAGCTGCAGGTGTCACTTTTCCAAACACTTGTGCTACTGATGTTTAATGAAGGAGAGGAGTTCACTCTGGAGGAGATCAAACTGGCAACAGGAATAGGTTTGCATGATCACATCAGCATCACTTTGATTCCTGATGAAGGTTTGTCTTATGCTCTTTATCGAGCACAACTGATCTAAAACACTATTTGTGTGCCTTTCGGTTTACAGAGGACAGTGAACTGCGTCGGACTCTGCAATCACTCGCGTGTGGAAAAGCACGTGTTCTCACCAAAATCCCAAAAAGCAAAGACGTGGAGGACGGGGACAAGTTTTCTTGCAACGACGACTTCAAACACAAGCTCTTCAGAATCAAAATTAACCAGATCCAGATGAAAGAAACGGTGAAACTGAGTTCTTACACTCATTTATCTACTTAAGGGTCGTGTTATTGGGCTATTATTCTTTAACTGATTGTTTTCCTCACAGGTGGAGGAGCAGGCCAGCACCACAGAAAGGGTCTTTCAGGATCGGCAGTATCAGATTGATGCTGCCATTGTGCGGATCATGAAGATGAGGAAGACTCTGAGTCATAATCTTTTGATGTCCGAGGTGTACAACCAGCTCAAGTTCCCTGTCAAGGTGATTAGCGTAATCCTGATTCTTTTTTTTCTTTATCACAATATGTATTTACTGAGACATTTTAAAGTTGTAAAACAAACTTTTAGTGCTCTCTGGTGGACAAACTATGAATTGGAGACACTGTTTCTTTTTGACTTCTTATACTGCAGTTTCTTGTCACTTATCAAACAACATAAAGTAAATTCCAATACAAATATCTGCAACAAGCTCATCAGATTTATCGGTCTGGCTCTAATGAGGATATCTTTCATAATGAAGTGGGGGCATCTTCTGCTTTGTTCTACAGTTTTACCTCAGAGCTGCAACAATTTGTCAATTAATTGATTTGTCAGTCGACAGAAAATGGCATCTATTTTGATAATCAAATAATTTTCGTAGTCATCTTTTAAACTAATGAGCCCAAAAATGTGTTGATTTCAGCTCCTGAAATGTGATGATGTAATGCTTTTTTCTTTGTCATTCATGATAGTAAATTGAATATATTTGGGTTTTGAAGTGTTGGTTGGATAAAAAAAGACATGTTGAAGACATTTGACTGAGATATTATAATGGTCATAATCACTATTTAATCATATTGTCTATAAAATGTCAGAAATTGATTATTCAGCAAAATAATTGGCAGAGTAATCGATAATGAAAATAATTGTTGCAGTTCTACTTTGAATTGTACCAGTTGTATTTTTAAAAGGTACATTTTTGAAGGTTTTTATAAAGTAAAGCTCATTGGTATTTCTCCTCCATTTATAAGTATACAGGCTGTCATATGTGCTATTTCATAGAAACACCTTCTCTGTTACTGAGCTACTGCTCCCATTAACTAATAATACTGTTTAAGAGTTAAACTGGTGTTGATTTAAGACAATTTTATGATAATAATATTCAAACTGTTTTTTACAAGCGGGGTTTTTAAATAGTAAGTTATTCTGGGGAAGTGAGATGGCTACCATGAATCAGCTTTTCACTGTGTTTACTTCACACCTCACAGTATAAAAATAACCAGACATGTTAGCATGTGGCTCATCTGTTAACCTTTGCCCCCTCTCTGTTCTTCTCCCCTTCAGCCTGCTGACTTGAAGAAGAGGATAGAGTCTCTTATCGACAGGGACTATATGGAGCGTGACAAGGAGAACCCCAACCAGTACAACTATGTGGCTTAGAGAAAGAAAAAGTGACAGAGAAAAAGAGATGCAGACGGTCGAGTCAGGCTGAAAGCTGATCTGAGAGATCGGTCTCGTAAATCTTTTGCTCCAGTGGATGTTTACCATTATCATCTTCAACCCAGCGACCGACAAGTGAATGGATACTGCTCCACGGGATTTTTGTCAGGGGTCTTGTGATCCTGTGGACTGCATGCCCATTGAAAAAAGAATATTGTCCATATTTCTCAGCGTCTCTGAGAGAATTGGGCTACGTTGGACAGACAAAGAAGACACAGATGTTGTTCCGTTTGCTCTTTTTTTTTATGGAGAGGGAAAATATTTATTTTCAAACTTAGATTCTTCTTTGTCCATAGTTTGAATCAATATGCTCTTTGTTATCAAGTCACTTTTTTTTTTTCCTTTTTGTTCACTCAGTATCCCAAGCAAATGCTGACACACCTAACAATGCTTAAATGTACCACAAGTTGAAGAGAAAGAGGATCAAAAAAAAAAATAATTAAATGATGCTTGTTTCTTCAGTGAGTGTCAAATGTGGGACTATTGGACTAACATTCATTGCAGAAAATTGATAACTGGGTGATATTGGTGTCAAATGTGTGATCCTGCAGCCAAGTTTTACAACCTTAAGGCCATGTAGCTACCTGTCGAAGCTGTGATCATGAACACACGACGTACAAAGCAGAGTATGTGCCAAAAAAAAAAAGGAGCACTTCTTTTGTTATAGAACGTATTCAAGCTGCTAAAACAGTTCAGTTGTACAAGTATTTAGTTTCTCCTTTGTTCTTTCTTTGTACAGTACATACCTAACAAAAGTGACAACCCCATCTAACAGCTTTTTAGGTTTTTGTTAACCCTTAGAAAGTATACTAAAAGCACAATGCCACCAGAGTCCATTTCCTCATCTTCCCCCTGTGTCAAAAAACATACACACTATATATGTGGCTGGACCGCAGCGGGTCAGCCGTATAAACGCAGATGTCTGTCCCTGACTGACTGAGTGACGAAGCTACACAATGGTGTAACTTCATCACTCAGTCAGTCACTCAACCCTTTCAGTGTGCCGAGTGTCGCCACTTCCTGTATTCGTCAATTAGAAGCCCTCAAGTGTTTCATACACGGTCCAGCCATATACTAGGTTTTGACCTAGTCTTGTTTTTTGTAAATGTCCCTGTGGGGCTTGCAGACTTTGCTGAAAGTGAGGAGAATTTGAGTTGATTGGTTCAATATTTGAGTGTTGAGGAAAAAAACATGATTGATTAGACAAGCCCTTGTTTGTATGAGTCTTTTAGGTTTATTGCTTCAGATTAAAATAACTGTTTCAATCAGGGGTTTTCTTTCTTTAATCATCGTTTTATCAACATTTTACACTGTTGTCTTTGTTTTATAGTAACTCAATGATGGGCGTTTTTTGTAAACATTTACATTCTGGTGAGCGTTTAAAATGTAAGCAGTACAATAATTAACTCTGTAAAAAAAAAAAAAAGAAAAGAAGGGGGGGGGGGGGCATTTAAAGATAGATTATAGTCCACACCTCCTCTGGTCTGACACATTGGTCCCTGTCATATGATTTCCATTTCCTGGTAGAGCGGCTCAGCTTCATCTCAAACGCCGCTGAGTGAGCGTCTCTGTCCGGCTTTCTCTTCTCCTCTCCGGTGTCTGGCATACTCAAAAACTACCAGGCGATCATGTCCCGATATGCTGCATTTGTGTTATTCCTCGCACTCGGAATTGGTACGTATAACTGGATTGAACAATATTTAAATCAATGCAGAAAGAAAGACCAAAAAAAATGCGATTCTGCGAAGTGACGTGATTAAACTTCTGGGGCCTGGTGCTGCTGAGCTCAGGCTTTATGAAGATGTGAGAAGATATTTGAATATATTTGAATATATTTGGTGCTTGTGCCACTTTTTAAATTACAGACACATATATGTTCCCTTCTTGGGGTGAATTAACTGTACAGGCCTTGAAAAAACGAAACCATAATCAGCTGTTCACTCGAGGAGTCGTGATGTTTTGCTAATGTGGCTAGCTTGCTTGCTAATTGTTACCTACGTCAACAACACCACTGAAACGCAGCTAAACCGCCGTGTGAAGCTTAAAACACGGCATTCGTTCACATACTCGACGTTTAAATGTTAATGCAAACGCCCAGCAGCTAAACTACATCTTGGAAATAACTGTTAAACTAGCAAAACGTTTGTAGCTGTACTGATATCATAGCCGTATATGATATGATGTGTTGACCAGGCAACGGTAGCTAACTTTGCGTTAGCTTACTGTTTGGATAATTTGAAAGCTAAAGTTTGATTAAATGATGAAACATAAGCTTGTGTGAGCGATGTCTGCAGATAAAGACACACACACACAGCAAGGTTACCAAGTATAAAGGGCGTTTAAAGCCCTGCAGGTACAACATAAGTTGCATCAACGTTGTGTTAGCTGGCTAAAATAGTTAGCAACTTTTGGAGGTTTACAGTAAGTTGGCACGTGACCGTACAGCTACAGCAAGTTACCGTTAAACTACCGTTACGTGATGTGCAGTTAAGCTAAAGTCATGTGATGCACCGTTAAACTACCGTTACGTTATGTACCTTAAACTTAAGTCGTGTGATGTACCTTAGAGTCATGTGATGTAAGTTACCGTTAAATTAACGCTATGTCATGTATCGTTCATAATGATGATGATGATGATAATAATAATAATACTAATAATAATAATGATAATAATTTATTTAAAGGCCCCTTTCATGACACTCAAGGTCACCTTACATCATATAAGATCAATAATACAATAAGCAGTAATAAGACATCAGTACAATCATCAGTGAAACATGCAATAAACAACAGCTCAGTAATGAGTCAAGATTGACATTTAGTAAAAACTAAGATGTTGATGTAATTAGAGTGAGTAAGCTAGTTTAAAAAGATGGGTTTTAAGAACTGTTTTGAATTCCTTTATGCGGATGTGAGGTGGGAGGGTGGTCCAAAGTTTGGGTGCAGTACAGGAGAAGGCCCTGGCACCCATTGTGCTGAGGTCGATGGCTGGTAGTGCCAGTAGACCTGCTGATGAAGATCTGCAGGCAGCGAGAGGGAGTGTATGTCTGAAGGATCCATCACTTTAAACAAGATCAATTTCATTTCACATAAATGTTTCAAATGAGGAATCCGCTGTAATTTCTTCCGGTAATACAGTGCTTGAACTGCTGTGAGAGTCAGTTTAAAGGAACAGTCAAGTGCCCAAATGAACACTGAAATAGTTTTTTTTCTTTCTGTAATCATTCCTCCTGGCCATACTGACCCTTCATAATGCATTTACATTATAAGTGATTGGGACCAAAATCCACAAACCTTCTGTGCCAAAATGTAAGTAACTAAGTACATTTATTCAAGTACTGTACTTACATATAAGGATGTAAAAGGAAAATATGTTGTCAATGGAGGATGTGGTGGTTGTTTTGGTGACACCAAATGACTTTGTCCTGCCAATCTTAACAGCTGGATTAGCCCGTACATGTATATTAGTTATTGAAACATTTTTGTTTTCTCAGCTAGCCTGTGCAAAACAAATCTGGCGCTTGTCTGGTGACAGACTGGCCCTTTGATCTTCTAGCAGAAGTGACGTAGGCAGTAACGAAATCTGAACACCCTGGAGACGCATGATAGACACAGGTGTGATGTGTCTAGGCTGTCCACTTGTGTTCGGATCACAGAAACACATTTTAAAACCAAGTGTAAACAGCCTCTATGAATTGTTGACAACTCCACCAAATAGTGATTTTTTCCCCTCTAAACTTCTCACATGGTTTCATTTCAGTAAATGATACAATTATTTCACCAAAAATCAAAGATGAGAGAAAAAGTCCTAAAACTCAAAACAGATTTGTGTATCAGAACTTAGTTTTTTCTTCTTTCCTCTCCCACTAATCATCTCACGATCCCTCAGATTTATCTGGTGACCTTCTGGAGGGGCCCAACCTCTAGGTTGGAACCACTGGACTAAACTAAATAGTTTATATACTATATAAAGTAGTTGAAACTAGCTCCACCTCCAGCAGCTACAACACTAACAGTAATATTAAGCTAATGATGTCATATATGGGACCAAACCACTACTTTTAAGTAGGATTGTTCATGCTGGACTTCTACTTGTAATGGAGTATTTTTTATGTTGCTGTATTGGTAGTTTTACTTAAGTAAATGATCTGAGTACTTTGTCCACCACTGTTAAAAAGTTTATCTGAAGCTAATATGATGCTTCATATGCAGACTGTTGAAGCCTCATATAAGCATCAGATCAACTCTTAAATGCACAAAATGACTGTGTGGACACACTTTGGATTTTGTCTCCCATCACTTACACTGAAAGCACATCTGAAGGGGATCTTTTTATTTCCGGTATGAACAGGAGGAATAATTACAGCGAGGAAAACCTCTTTCAGTGTTCGTATGGACACCTGACTGTTGTTTTAAGACACACTTGAAAAACTGCGAACCTACGCTGAAAGTTAATCTCCACTGCTGACAAATACAGCGTTAAAACCAAAATATGTGACTCATCGTTCTGTGACCTAATTAGGAATTTCAACAATGTTTCCACTGCAAATGTTCTTACCAAACTTTATCTCGGACTGTGTTTACATTTTTGGTCTTACCAAAAAAAAAGTGTCCCCATGGTATGTAGATAGTTACACATTTTGATTTCAGTTTACGGAAACTTAACCAGTGTACTAGATACTGACAGGTGGGGTGATAGTGCTCGACAGACCTGTACAGGTTGTGGTAACGTTGAGACTCTAAATCTGGCTCTCTAATAAAAAGAAAGTATTTTTACAGCCAGGGTCATCTGAATGAGTTTGAGTTCATGTTGTGTGCTTCATAAGCTTATGTGACCTGCGGATTGCAGCAGGCAGCTGTTGAGTTGATGACAGCGCAGATTGTCAAAATGATAGTTAATCCAAGTGGACCTTGGCCTGTCTTCTGTTAAACTGTATGCAGTTTCTTAGCACCAGTGGAAATGTGTATAACTCTGTTGCAAGTATGACAGAAATCTATATTGTACAGTGCACTGTCCTTTAAAAATATTAGTAATAATACTTGTGTTTTCTTGTTGTCCACTATGTTGTACCGACTTTATATTTGAAAACATGTTAGTTCTTAGTCTCTCATATTGGAACAGATGGACTTCACATGAAGTGTCCACGACTTTAACATTTGTTTCAACTATATTTTTAGTGAAAAGACAGTAACCTGTTAAATTCCAGCTGGACTGATTTCTCTATATAATAATTCAGAATAAATTCAGTAACTTCTTTTCTTTTCAGAAATCCATGTGTCGCATGGTATCGAGGTGTTGGTCAATGACAAAGACGGCAAGTTATGCCTGTATGCAAATCTAATGGTCAACTTCTCAGTCTCATATGAAGTCACCGGCAATAAGGTGAGTGTCTGCTCTTAATTACACAATCTTCTACTTTGACTGACCGTGTTTGTGTTAGTATATATACTATATATCAGGGTACACAGTAGACTTGTGAGCGTGCTTTGCTAATGCAGCATAGCAGCGCTGCAGTTTCCAGAAACCCTCAGTGGCTCGATAATCAGACAAGTCTTGTGGGAAGAAAATGTCACCATGAAAAGGGGGAAACGAGGGGAGTCACTACCAAGCAGAAATATTCTCTCTACTCAGCATTTCAGTTTGTGAGTTGTCCGCGTGCATATCCTGTAATTGTTATGTCCTGTCTTTTCACTAGTGAGTATTTGGGCCACATAGAGCTCACAGAAATTTACGTAATCTTAAAAAAATTCTTATCTGTCTTTATTACTTTTTCCTACTGGAATAGATTTATCATATTAGCTGTCTAACAGATTCTGGCCAATGTCATCTTAACATGGGAAATACTTTAGGTGATGAAAACATTTGTTGTTTGATGTTTAAAATTAATGTTTTTCAGAGCTAAACATTTGTCAGATCTCATATTTTTGTCATGCACATCAGATAAACAAAAAAGGGACGACAGCTTTTTGTAAACTGCTCCTTAACTGTACTTTGTATTTTTGTATATATTAAAACTGTGATCAGTAAACCTTTTCTGTGTCTGTCTTAAACTCTGCTTAGGAACATTTTTTCTTTAGATGTGTCAAGCTTGTTTTTACAAAATCTACTGTATAAACTCTCATTTCAGAATGAAACAGTTGAGATTGAACTTCCTAGTGGCGCCAAAAACGATGAAAGTGCTTGTGATGCCACAAGCTCAACGCTGAAGCTCAATTTTGGAGATGGACACTCCTGGAGCATGAACTTCGCTGTGAAAGGAAATACATACCAGGCGGACTCCATCACGTTTTCCTACAATCTCAACGACTCAACCGTCTTCCCCAATTCTGTGTTAAACGGTAACTTCTGCATCTCACAATGCAGACAAAAGTGTGGACAAAAGGTCTCTTACTAAATGCTGATGTTGGTTTTTTTTTTTAATTTCTGTTTTGTTTCTTTAGAAACCGCATCAGTGACCATGAAGCCTCATATTACGGACGTAGGCTTGGACACCTGCTACTCTTGCAAGAGTAAAGACATGATCCAGTCCGACTCTGTCAATCAGACTCTATGGAACGTGCTCATACAGGCTTTTGTCAGTAACGGCAGCAAGAGTGACAACCGTAAGTACAGATGAAGCTTCACATCTCATCCTGGCTCTAATGATCGTCTCCCGTCTCTATTTATGACCTCGTCTCTCTTTTTTTTTTTCTCCTCGTCACAGTCACCACTTGTGCCGCTGATGTGCCCGCGACCACCATTGCCCCCACTGCTGCTCCCACCCCCACCACCACTCCTACCACTACCACAGCGGTTCCTGTCACAAACTCGACTTCCCCTGCTCCTCCTCCTACGACCACCCCGACCCCCACCCTCCCATCACCCACCACTGGGAAGTACAGCATCAAGCCAGATGAGAACAGCACAGCCTGCCTGTTGGCCGACTTCGGCCTGCGGATTGGTTTCAAGCAAGGAGACGTATGTTTATAAACACAATTAATCCCTTTGTTTTCCAGATGTTATACACACAGATGATCTTTGTAGCTGTTGCTGATTTGGTTCCGTTCTCTTCCATTTGGTGTAGAAATATCAGGAGATGAACTTGGATCCTAATGGGACCGTCGCCTCTGGATCATGTGGAGTCAACAGCAGTGAGCTGGTGTTGGTGTCCAACTCAATGACCATCATGTTCACCTTTGCCAATGTAAGTTCTCAACAGCATGTTAGTTGTATCTGTTTAATACGCAGGCCTGGTGACATTTAAGATTGTGTTTTAATTGTTTTCTGATTCTTTTTCAATAATCTGAAAGGCTGCCCAATTTCTCAGAACCAGAGAACAAGAACTGCCTTCTTTCACTTTTGTAACATTGCCAAAATACGCCACATTTTATCCAACTCAGACGTTGAAATCCTTGTAAATGCATTTATAAAATCCAGAATCAACTACTGTAATGCACTTTCCTCTGGCCTACACAGTATGACCGCAACTAAAGGTCTCCATTTGGTACAAAACGCAGCTGCCAGAGTCATCACAAGATCTAAGTCGGATCATATAACACCATTACTGATATTTTGTCTTTGCATTAGCTACCAATTCAAGCGAGAGCTGAAAATCCTCCATCGTACTCATAAGGCCTTAAACGGCTCCTTCGTATATCTGCAGCCTTATTACCCCGTATACTCCATCACATCCTGGTTTACCTAACTGTTCGTCCATTTAACAAAAATCTTTTGGTGGTAGAGCCTTTGCCTGCCGATCTCCCATTCTTTGGAATAAACTGCTGCATATTGAGGAGGAAGTTCTATTGAGATTTTCAGATCCAGGCTGAAAACATCTGTGGCCTCTCGTTAATTTAACCAGCTGGGAAATCAAATCACTGTTTGACAAGTAGTTACCTTAATTATGTTCTGGTTTGATCTCTATTTTTAGATCCCTAACCTCAGTCCTGTTGTCATATTAACATTATTACCTGTGTGTGTGTGTGTGTGTGTGTGTGTGTGTGTGTGTGTGTGTGTGTGTGTGTGTGTGTGTGTGTGTGTGTGTGTGTGTGTGTGTGTGTGTGGCTGTTATTCAACGCCAAAACTCAGGAACAGAAGGGGAGATTGTGACCTTATTTCACATTTGATTGGATACTGAATTGGTGACACTAATCTTGGTTCCCACCTTGAAACTGTGGTGATTGTTTAGATCTTCGGTGCTGTCGGGTTGAAGATGTGTGTGAAACATCCACGTTTTAGTATTTGTAGCTTCTTTGCAGCAACATCCATATCTGAGGCTTTGTCTACCGTCATGACTACAACTTTGTGTTCTATCAGAATCAGCTTTATTGGCCAAATGTGAACACATACAAGAAAAATACACTTAATACCTTTTATTAAATTCCTTCAAGTCTTCAGTACAAATATTACACAAGTCTAGACAGACATGGATGTAAACTTGACTGGTTGGCGGAAGCTACAACCGTGAGGCAGTATTTCTAGTTTTAACTTGTAAAGTGTTGAGAGAATTTTTGGGTGATGAGCATTATAAATAAACTCAAGTCGTAGTTTACAAGTTGTTGTGAAACTGTTTAGCTGGAAGGTTATTGTCTCAAGAAATATTGAGATTTTTAATCCTCTTTAGGTGTTCATTTTCATCTGAAATACAAATATTTGAGCAATTTTTAAACATCAAATCCTAATTTCTGGGATTTTGTTTTGTGTTTTTTCAAAAGAAGCTCAGCTGCACCACCGTCTTTGTTATCTTTTCGTATCTCTGGTTGGTAATCACTGAATTAGATGGATTTAAAAAAAACAGGCTGAAACTTTTCTAACATTATATAAGTTCACAGAATTAGACAGAATGCAACGAAATGTGACTGTACTATACTGACTGTATCACTCATCACCGAGGACTGAGAAAGGAAATGTTTGTATCCCGGATGCCTTTGGTAGTAACAAGGGCTGCTAAACATTTGCAAAATGTTATATATTCAAAATAAATTCCTTTTGATGTATATTTTTCATATCTGAACTTGTATTTTTCTTCTTACAGGACACAAAGAAATTCCGCCTACATGCTCTGAACGTCACCGCAAAACCAAGCTCCGGTAATTAAAAGTTTCATGTCTACCCAACATACACCAGGCAGCAGACCCAGACGTTGTCTTTACATCCGTATGTTTCTTTCAAGGCGTAGTGTTTTCTGAGGTGAACAGCAACCTGAGTCTGTGGGAGGCCGCCGTCGGCAGCTCCTACATGTGTAATAAGGAGCAGAACTACACCATCACCAACCTGCTCACCATCTTCACCTTCGACCTGCAAGTTCAACCCTTTGGAGTGAAGAAGGGTGTTTTCAGTACAGGTAGGTTATTCCTTTATGTCTCTTTACCTTCACTGCTGGCCGGGGCTTGAACAGACTGAGTGAGAGTTTGGAAAATGTGCCAATGACTCTAAAGGTTGAAATGAGGAAGAGGATTTTTGTTGTGTTTGAAGGCTCATATTGTTAGTCTGAAGCAACACAAGGACAGAGTGTCATTTGAAAACATTTAAGATAGCATTTCAGATTTTCTGTTTAACAGCATAAACAAGCAGAGTTTAATAAATATTTACTTGTTAAAAGTGCAGTTTTGCACTAGTTAAGAAGTTAAGAATTCCTTTTTTTTTTTGGTTTAATTAAAGATGTTTCATTCAGGACTTAATTAATAGCAGAACATAATAAGTGTGAATATTTAATCTAAGCCATAACTTAACTCTTGTGTGTATTTTGAGGTAAGTATTATTTGTTTTCAAGTGAATTTATATTGACATAAAACAGTTAAACACAGTTTAAGCTCTCTTGCAGCAGGACATCATTAATACAACATTATGTTTATTAAGTAAGATGTGCAGCTGAAACAGTTTCGGAAACATTTTGTATCCTTTCAAACAAACCTATAGTAAAATATAGTATACCTATAGTAAAATACCTGGTTTTATTTTTTAATAAAAGATGATATAATTAACCATTTAATAATTAATTTTGCACTGCACAATAAAATGTACAGTTTTAGATCGGTACCACTGACATACTTTGTTTGGGGCTAAAAAAATAAATCACAGACAGCCGACGTCATGACTGGTGGTTAATTAGTTTTACTTCATATTAAACTATCAACCAAGAGAAATAGTTTGAATACATTTTAAATGAATGATTCTCAACCTGTTTGGCTTGTGAACCCTTAAATTGAAGCAACATCTACTCATGATTACTCATCAGAAGTAATTTGAAGAATTTTTAGAGGCTTGAGGAGGTGAAAGTTTCCAGTATTTCACAAGGAAAAGAAGCAAAAATTAGAGAAAAAATTAAAAACAGACACAGTTTGGTGTCAGAATTTGTTTGACCCCCAAATCCTACAAAAACCATTTCAAACCAAGTCCATCCCGAACTAAAGTCCATCTTCCTGATCACTTGAAAGACGTCCTCCTGCAGAATCTCTTCATTCGTATTAAGTTCATCTACCATCATCTGTCATATCAAAGATGTTCATTCAAATGAAAAAAGGTGCCGTGCGACAGCTTTAAAGTGGTGACGTGAAGTGTTTGTACGTTGTCGCACAGCTCAACTCTGCTGTGCTGCTGCTTCACTCTTTGTCTCTCAGGATGTGTTTTGTTAATCCACCTGTTGACTGACTCTCTTTTTATCTGCAGCCCATGAATGTTCATTGGATGACACCAGCATCTTAATCCCAATCATTGTTGGCGCTGCTCTGGCTGGCTTGATTCTCATTGTAGTGATCGCTTACGTGATTGGTCGAAGAAAGACTTATGTTGGATATCAGACCCTTTAAATCCAGTCTGCAATCATGAAATATCACGGGGTTCCCAAGCCTGGTCCTTGGGGTTCATGTGCAATCAACTTAATTGGCAAATAACATAAATTCAAGAGCTTAAATCTAAACTTGAGACGTAGTTTCATAAAGAAAAATTGATTTTATTATCTGCTGGTATTAAAAGTTATTGGTCATCTTGAGACATGGAATGCACATCAAGCATTTTTGAATCAGCTAAAGGGTCTTTAATGATGAGATAAATGTAAAATCAATATCAAGATCTGAGGCTTGGTGTTCTCAAGGACCAAACTTGTTCACACCCCATGTTTGTGTTTGTTTTTTGTTGTTTTCTGGATGTCTTGTCTTTTCCTTTTTTTGTTGTTTTTGTTAATGGAGCAAGTGCAAGATCCATACAAACCCCCTTTTTTAAATGTAAGAAATCACAATGTAAAATGACTTTTTATTGAATGAGACTTCATACTCTTGTCAGTATGTTCAGTATACAGTACATAGTTATTTTAAGTCGTACATATCTCCAGCACTAGATATGTTG
Organism: Thunnus albacares; assembly: GCF_914725855.1. NCBI lineage: Eukaryota > Metazoa > Chordata > Actinopteri > Scombriformes > Scombridae > Thunnus > Thunnus albacares. The sequence goes on from NC_058115.1 coordinate 21,643,115, forward strand.
TAATTTCAGGAACCTGCATTTGCTCTGCAGACATTCCTTTTTGTTTTTGCTTTTGTCATTATTTAATCTTTGTGCACATTTTTAGTTTTTACTTCCTTTATGGTTTGGCTTTTCATCCCTGCAATTATTTGCATTATCAGCACTTAAGAATAACAATTATATCCACAGCATTTCAGCTGAAAATCCTTCAGAAACATAAGGAAGATAGTCGAGTAGCTTTCTTTTCTTTGCTCCTAGAATCATTAACAAGGATGAAGGTCTACTCCATTTGGAAAGTTGTCAAAGGAAAATGTGCTTTAGCCCATGTTTGCCCCTGTAGAGCAGGAGAAATATTTGAATCAATGTCCTGATCATGTGGCTCCAATTATGTTAAGAATGTGAAATCAAAATGTGTGTTTGTTTTGAACGTTGACAGACCTTTTTTTTTTTTTTTTTCACAGAAGACATTTTGATATATGTCGAGCAGTAAAAGCCCAGGTGGGAGTAATAACATTAACAATGTAACCGATGCTGTCATTGTTAGTGTTATTAATTACACCTGTGCTTCTCCTGTTATGTCAAAATGTCTGCTGTTTTAAAAGGTCTCTTACACTTGCACAAGTTCAAGTCAGAGAATAAACCTGAAAAGAAAAGTCATACATAATACATTTTGGCATTAGGTTTAGAAAAGGGACAGTACTATTGTGTAGATATTCACTCTCAGCGCAGATCATTCTGAGAGGAGGATATTTACATGTAAATGCACTAAGGCGCTCTTTAAATTTTTTGCATATTTGTGTTTGAAACTGTGTCAAGTTATTTCACCTGTGTATAGGCCTGGGCTTGGCCTGAGCTCTGAAAGATGCAGTTGGATCAGAGGGTGTTAAAGCTCCTGAAAATCAAATCAGTTTATGTTTCTCCTCATGACTGAACAATTGAAGTTCAGCTAACCTGCTTCGTCAGGACTGTGTGTGGGTGTTGAAGTGATCAGATTTGACTGGCAGAGGCCCGGCAATATAAACGAACAACCCCAGACTGATTCAGGTATTAGAAAATCCTTTTTTGGTGCAGAGAAGTACACCAAACCAGCGAGAAGAGCACAAACGAAACGGCACAAATTAAAATCTGTCAGGTTAAATAGACAAAACTGGGTTTTTTTTGTTGTTGTTTTTTTTGTAATGTAGGAGAACATCACTCATACTGAAGGGGCTTTCACATCTGTTTGGTTCAGATTAAATTAATTCTGGTGAAACCAGTTAAATCAAACTCCAACCGCACTGAGATTGTCTGAAAAGCGTACTCTGTTGGTCAGTTGGTCTGTTTGAGGTGCAAACAGACCAACTGCAAGATTTTGTGATTATATGAGATTTTAGCATAAAATCAAAAGTTACTATTAAATCAATCTGCTGATCATGAACTGTTAAGAAAGCGAACTCCCAATCTATTTATGCAATGTGATAACCATGGTAACACTGATGCACCTCAGTACAGGAGTGTGGAGATTTTCTCTGATACATGAAAGAGTTAAACCAAAGTATTACCAGAGGCGTGATGAGCTCTCCTCCCATAATATTAAAGGACAAAATGCCTTTTTTTTTTGTCCTGTTTCTGTTCGCCAGTATTTACCAGGTGACATATGAGGCCTATTTGCAGTCCAGACTAATGATGCTCATAATCAGGTTGTTTTGTGACACCAGAGAACATAAATGAATGAAACGATGATGATGATGCAGGACCACAGTCGTTATAAATGAGTCGCCTATGAGTCCGTATGACTTCATGGTTACAGCTCTTTTGAAATAAGCCAGTGAGAACACAAACCAGACCAGAGCTTAAAGGCTTTTATTTTATTTTTCTTCTGGTCTTTGATCCAAATAAACCCAAACCACTGATGTGAAAGCACCCAAAGATCTTTAAGTCAGGGAGTCGGTGCAGGTTGCGGTGAAGCAGCATCCGGGATGGAGGCAAGCCCAAGAATGTGTATTTTTGTAACGATAGTAAGCCGATGTGACACGTTAGTTGCTGTGTATTGTTGCTTAATTCTAGCAGAGTGTTATTTACTGTTTGCTTTGTTCCAACTGGAGCAACGCAGTCGGTTATATGAGACTCGCTCAAATTATTTGCATTTTTAAGTTGCTCAGAAAACTTTGCTTCCCCAGGACATTGTATATGTGTATGAATAATAGCTCTTAAATCAAATGCAGGCTTGTGGTCGTTGCTGTCTTGTTTATTTCAGCTTTGTAAAAACTTGAGTTGCCTTAATTATAAAGATGGTTTTGCAGCACTAGTATAAATAGTAATGTTAGACATTTTTCTCAAGGTTCACCTGTCTTCTCCTCAATAAATCATCCAGTAGGTTTATCATCATGATAATAGTGCCTTTAATTAAAAAAAAAAAATCAGTTTTGTACATTCAGTAACTCATTAATACTGTTGAGCTATTGTTCTGGTAACTTGCTAAGCTTCAGATCATTATTTAATTCCCCTTCAGTTGTGGAGAACATTGCACATGTTCAGCAAAGGGAATTTGTGCTGCAGGATCATCTTCTTCCAGATCAATTCATGTGTGTTATGTGGATACAAAATGACTGCTGATTTCATCTCCATTATTATCGTATTATCGCTGTTAGTTATAATAAATTGGATTTCAAATTGTGTGTCAGACTGACGTGGAGCTTTTTTAGCATTTTGACATTCATGAAATAAAATAAAAATGCGTTGTTGTCCTGGATGTTTGAGTAAATGTTTATTCATTTGTAAAACTGCTGTTCATGCACCAAATACTTGGTTAGCGGGGCTACTTCTCTTCTCCTGCTGTCCATGCATTAATCATCCTTTTTTTTTTTTTTAAACTCCTGTTCAACCTATAAGACATTCACCTCTCTGCTCTCTTCACTCTCGTCTAGCTGAGGAATGCCAGGGTGATGCGGAGAGCTTCCTTGTTCCCATAGCTGTCGGAGTGGCCCTGCTTGTTCTCATTCTTGTCGTTCTGCTGGCCTATTTCATCGGAAGAAAGAGAAACATGGCCAGCGGCTATGAGTCTTTCTAGTTAAACCTGCCTCATTTAGATGTTAGTCAGTCAATCGCTGCTTGTTTGCTTCTCTGCATTTTGCCTGATTATGAAAAATTACCAGTGTGGTGTTGCATTAATGTTTCCATGTAGTGTTCAGTGCTGCCTGACAGAGATTTTGGGAAATAGTTATTCACTTTATTGCCAAGTTAGTTGAGAATATTGATACCACTCTCATGTCTGTATGGTAAATATGAAGCAACCAGTTAGCTTAGCTTAGCACAAAGACTGGAGACAGGGGGAAACAGTTAGCCTCGCTCTGTTCACAGATTAAAAGCTAAAAGCTCTCTAATTAACATGTAAAATCTTGTTAAATCTGCACTAAAACAAAATGTAAAAACAACATGTTGTGGGTTTACAGGAGGTGATACGTGGGACTATTTCTTGTCTGGGTGCAGTGACCCCAGCACTGTCATTCATTACTTCCTATATACACTAAAGTGTTTTATTCTGTAGTGAGCTGTGAGTTGAGATTTCAGACACTAAATCATCATTTTTGCACCATCGTTGACAGGTGTAGGGCGGCACAATGAGAATTTTAGCATCTAGGAAATGCGACACTTTACACTTGGAATTGATAGAAAAGTGTACATGCTATGGACAAACTTTTTCATCCCATTTTTGTCATTTTTGAGTATACTATATACAGCATACATTTGCACACTCCATTAACTCACTCAAATGAAATGTTTAAGGGTAAATATTGTGCACTATTAAGCAAATAGGGAGTGAATTCGGTCACAGCCCAGAAAGAGTCAGTCAGTTAGGCGCATAAACCCGCCAATAAACCCACATCTTGTTGTTTTTGCACTCTGTTTGTACAGATTAAATAAATATGATATAACTTAACTAATTAATGAGCCCTAAAAGTGCTGGTGGGTAGATTTTGTTTTATCTTCGGACTGAGCCCGGCTAGCTGTTTGCCATCGTTTCCAGTCTTTAGGCTAAGCTAAGCTAACTGTATATTTAACTTGATATCTATCCTGTCATCTGACCCCAGAACACCTGAAAGCAAATAAGTGTACAATATTTCCCAAAAGGTCAAATTATTCCTTAAAGATTTTTTCTGATCATTCTGCCTGAAATTAATGTTCATACATAGAATAACGAGAGAAATTTCCACTTGGGTGATTTCCTTCTTGTGCCTTTAAAAACATTTAATGACGCTTTCTTCTACATAATTTTGATTCTCTTTGTGGAAATGTCATTTTCTAGGTTTCTTTTCATGCTACTTTTGCTTCATCTCGAACCCTTTAAGGACTTTAAATTCCTCAATCCTCCTCCTCCTCCTCGTCGTAGTGTTTTCTGCTGTCTAATCCACTAACCTGCTGTCTCTCTGTCTGTGTGTCTTCCTGTCTGTCAGCTGAGGAATGCTTCCTGGACTCTGATTTGAGCTTTTTGGTGCCCATTGCAGTGGGCGTGGCGCTCAGCTTCCTAATCATCCTTGTGCTTATCTCTTACCTCATTGGTCGGAGGAAGAGTCGCACTGGCTACCAGTCTGTATAATCCAACCCGGCTGCTTCTGCCTCTCACCTTCCCAACCCTCACAACTCTTGACAAAAAAAAACTAAACACACTCCTCCCGTAACGCCATCCCTTCCCCTTCTGTTTCCTGTGAGGCAGTGTCTCCCTGAAAATAACCTTTATAGCTTATTTCTCGTACAGTTTAAAATTGATCCCGGCAAACCACCCTCTCAATGGTTTTTCTTTGTTTTTTGCTTTGATGCCAATGACTGAATCCAGTACCAAAACATTTATGATCGATATTGCATCGTTTGATTATAGATTGCATGTTTTAAAAATCGAATTTATGGCTGTGAGTAGCCGTCCACCATTACCTCCTCTCCTCCCCAGAGAGCCTCCCTCCCTCCTCTCCCACCGCAAGAGGTTTTTTCCTCTCAGTTTCTGTGCTGTACAATAGTATATGTGTAAATTAATCTCTTGTATAGAATGAATGACGTTGATTTTTGATGACTTGAATGTACGAGCAAGCTAATAGATCCACTGTTGTCATTCATACCCCCACAAACCACTGTTTTTTGCTTGTTTTTGTTTGGTTTTTGCACTTTTTTGTTTCTTTAACCAACACTTAACATTGAAATTAACACCAAAATTAAAATCTGCTGCACATTTAGACACTTAGTTGTAGCTTGATGAAAGGGACACTAACTTATGAAGACACTTTACCAGCACTGGGACCAGTTTTGTTTTGTTTTTTTGGAAATGTGTGATGTTAGACGTTTATATTTCTGTTGCTCACGTTAGGAGGATGGAAAATTTGTTTTTCTTTAATTGTACATTTAGTTTTAAAAGATTAACATGTGAGTATTTGACAAGTTAATTATAGTGTTGTCCTCTTGTAATTCTCTGTTATTACTGTGACAGATGCATATTTTTGGCATTTGGGAGTCTCAATCCTGGTTTAAGTAAACACTACGTTGGTCTCCAGGATCAAATTTAGTTGAATGTACATAAATCTGACAACTGAACATTGGTTCGATTAAGATCCACACACCACCCACTATGTGATAGTTCAGAAATATCAACAGCTTGAGCAGATAGATGACAGTATGAAGGCCATGAGTAATATTTCCCCTCCCTGGTCTTATTTCACACCATTTTATAGATGTCATCCTCAGTTCTGTACGTTTGATCATTCCCCCCCCGACAGTTTGTGCCTTTCTGTTGTGCACCTCTTGAGTTGCTTGCTTGAAGCTTGTCTCCATCTGATGAAGAATGTGATGTGATGAGCTTGTTTAACACAAGTGGGGAACAAATTAAATAAAGTTTCGTTCTTGTTTTGTATCACTGTCGTTCTTTCTTTTTTTTTGAGCAGTTTGTGTCCTGCTTTTATCGAGCCGCAGAGCGTCAAGTCTTGTGACTGGACTGAGTTCAAAGGTTAACTGCTGCTACTGCTCGAACTGTCCGTTCAACTTTGATCAATGATGTGCTTTTTATAGCCTGTAATGGTACACAGAAGCATGACTCTCACCCCGGCTATAACTGGCATGTGTGCAGATATGCAAGTTGACCCTGAGGTCACGACAGATCATGTCGGCTTAACCTATTACTGAGACAAATTTAAAACCAAACATTTTACCTTTACTTCACTTCCTCGCTGTTTCTGGTCCCACAACTGCACTACTGATGGGTAAAAATAATAATTACAGAATCAAGCAATTCTCTATAATATATACATGTTTTAGGTGCTAAAAGTAAAGTGAGGATGTTCTCATGAATAATGTCATGAATAGTGTTTATCAGTTAACTTCATACAAAGTGCAGAAAACAGAAGAAACCCAAATCAAATCAATATTTGTTGTGACCAAGCTTTGCATCAGTTCTTCTCAGTACACCTGCAAAGCATCTTGGAGAAGTTGTTTCAGTTCTTTTGTGTATTTAGGTGTCTCAGCTGCTTCTGTCTCTTCATGCTATCCCAGACTGACTCGATGATGTTAAGATAAGGACTTTGTGGGGTCAAACCATCTGTTGCTGTTCCTCTTATCGATGAAGGTAGTTCTTAATGACTTTAGCTGTATGTTTGGGGTCGTTGGCATGCCAAAGAATACATTTGGGATCAATCAGATGACTCTGTGGTGGTATTGCATTATGGATAAGAATCTAAAATCTTAAGAGCCTAAAACTTTTGCACAATACTGTATATGTTTGTCATTTCTTCATTAAAGCCAAATATGTTGAAAAGCATTGAAGTGGTAACCCTACCTTTTGCAAGAACTGAGCTTGCACATCTCATAAAAGTTACAAAATCTAAAAATGTCCATAAAGCATCATTATTACACCAAATAAAGACATATTTCATGTTTTATAAACTATGTGGGCCATGTATATAGAGATATATATTGCTTTAGTTCACTAATCTCCAATATGTTATCCTAATAAAGTAATAATTTTAGGGCGGTTGGGTTGCGGGAGAGCTGTCTGTAAAACCTTTAAACCTCTTACAAATATTCTCTTACAGAAATATTTATTTAACCATGTTTTACAGGTGTTCTCTCTAAAAGCCCAAACAGAGGTAACACATCATTTTCTGTGGCAGACCTCTGAAACTCAGAAAATCAGTCTGATAAAACAATGTTAAATATGTGCTTTAAGCTGTTAAAGAAGGACAACAGAACCTTAATCTTGCAAGTGTAACAGTGACAGTGTGAATCATTTTTGCAATAGCAGCTGTTTAGACACATTCACCTTCACAAAAATGTTAAACAGTAACAATAATTTGTAGTTTTGTAACTGGAAACCACAGTTTGGGTGTGTTGAAAGATTTTTAAGACTATGAGCACCGTGCAGAAGAAAACTTAAGAGTACATACCAGAACATTGTATTTATTATAAGAACTATAATAGGAATAAATACAACATTGATACCAAGTTTAGTAGCACAGTTCAGGCAGGATGATTAATGCTCTCACATAGTTATGCTTTTTTTAAAAAATGGTACAGACCTTTCACAAACTATCACAGTACAGTATGTCTCTTTATTGATCAGTCTTGTGTAGTATTTCATTCTTATAAGCAAATGTTTTTACAAAAGAATGCAAGAAGTGGCTTGTGATGCTTTATTATAAACGTATAATTCTGCTCTATTCAACAAAAATATAGTAATAGTGTATTTGCAGTCATTTATTATGTCTTTTTTTTTTACTGTGTAAGTACAGTACAAGTCCTGCTTTCAGTGTTTGCATGATAGTTCTTTGAATTCTTAAAATATACATGTTTGAAAAATATAATGCAAAACAAATTAGTACACTTTGTCACACAAAAATGTTCACAGAAAACCATTTTCTAACCTGACAAAACCACATTTCTAATCGCCTATTAATGTTTTAAGTCATAATTGGATTTGCATAGCCAGAAAGACTAACTATTGGGCAGAGTGTAATTTAGTTTGATTAATCTTGCTAATCATTACAACATATCAGGAATTGAATTGTATAACTCACTCTACGTACTCGCTCATGTGCTCAGCACTGTTTGTTGTGGGTGCAGGTGCCAGAAGCACTCAAGGTACAAAGATACAACAGAAACACAAGAGTAAATGTCTACTTCTTGTCTCACAGCAGAAGACGTGGATATTTAAGTGAAAGATGAGGAGAGGGAAATTACATATTTCATGTAAAATAATAGGTCAACATCATTTTTTTTTCTTGTACGTTTTCCTGCCTCATTGTCACAGGAACATCCTGCTGGCGGCGATATCTTTGCCTTACGCTCCGACTTCCAAGGAGAAGGTCACACTGCCCAGGTAGCGGTCAGTGGGCGAATCATTAACGATGCCCTTCCCGTTCAGTTTGCATTGTACTTGGATGTGAGTGTCTTGCAGCACTCCTGCAAAACGCACAGCCACCACCGGTGAAGAGTAGTTTACCTGAGACAGAAGAGATGCAGAAGATTAAGGCCCAGCGGGTGTTATCTCACAAAACTTTGAAGCATCAGACTCGCACTTACATGTCTAAGCTTGCCATAGTATGGATAGTACTTCAGGTCAAAAATGCTCTTAGGAAAAAACTGGATGTCTCCCAAGGCTTCTGGTGGTCCTTTCTGAAAGAGAAAGAAGCTTTCTTGACTTTCAGTTGCACAACATTTTCAGACATTTGCATAAGATAAAATTACAAGTGGATGTTACTGTACCTTAATTCCACAAGTCACATTTACTGGTTTGCCTTGGCCAGGGAGGTAATCAATAATCTATAGGCAAAGTGAGAAAAGTGTCATAATTTGGATTTTTTTGTGGGATTTTATAGTTCTTATAGTTTCAGTCTTCAAACTGAACTCCAGCAGGAAAAATGTCTTTATATCTGAATTATAAAATCAAACTCAAACGCAAAAGTTAACTTCTGAAAACATAAGAAGTGTCCAAACTTTCTACAACACCATAAGTTACCATTCAAAATGTAAATCAAGTCAGAAGGTGGTGCAGAAACGGCTCCATGTCTCTTCATGCTCTCCCTAAAACGACCACAAGATGTCACTCACTGAGAAAACTGAGCTGCATCAATACAGCGACACCCTGCTGTTTATGAGCCCTCTTTTTTTTTCTTTTTTTTTTTTTTTGCTGATACATAGTTGGGTTTTTTAAAGTGCAATCTCTCACAGGTTTTTGTTCCTGTTGTTGCCTCGTCTTACCCGGTTCATCCGAAGGAGGACACATGGCCTTCCCTGAGAATAGCCATAGTGGGGGTCCTGCAGCCCCGAACAGTCCCCCAACCAGGACCTCTTAAACTGACACGCTTTCCTCTCTGCGCTCTCTTCCAAGTCATCCTGCATGAAGTACCTGTCCTGTGTGCAGCGAATGTTCTTCTTCTCCTGAGCGCCATCGTTATACGCTGAAGATGAGGAGCAGGGACAGAGAGAGAGAGAGAGAGAGAGAGAGAGAGAGAGAGAGAGAGAGAGAGAGGGAGAGGGAGGGAGGGAGGCAGAGGGAGGGAGAGGAGGGCATAAATAAACCCTTGCAACAGCTATGCCCTGCCAGACTCAGGCCTCTGATTAAGGAAGCTTGACAAAAGCGGGATGTGAAGAAGAAAAAAAACACATTGAATGGCTGCACTCTGCCCACAAAGAGGCTTCCCTTCCCAGCATGCCATGCAGGAACCAAATGGAAAAGGGGGACAAAGGTAGTGAAGATGAGGATTAACTCATTGCGTGCCCGCTTCATTTAAACAAACTCAACAACCTCATCAGAATCTCTACTGACTCACGTCTTAGATATTCATCCATAGACCTTGCGTACTTCTTCCAGGATTTGCGATCAGAGGCGTTGAAGGCGATCTCGTGGCCCTCTAGGTGCGGAGCCATCGTCATACCTGCCAGTGGAAACCAAGAGACAGTCAACTGTGCTGAGACTCAAGTAGAACCAACAGACAGAAGGACAGTCGAGCGGAGAGATGCAGTGGTGTGAGGTTTGGGGTTATATTTACCTGGTGGCATCACTCTGTCATTGAAGGTCGGATGGTAGGGACTAATAGACCACATGAGGCAAAACAAACAGCCGCCAAACATGGCTGCAAGAAACATATAAAGTGCAGCGTAGAAGAGAAGGATGAGGCCTGAAAGGAGAGAGTGAAAAAAAGAAATATATTCTGGTGAATATTACACTGTAGATACAGTATTTGCACAACAATGGCTTTCAGAGCACAGTGCACATCCCTGTCTTTGATCTAAGTGGAGAAAAGTAATGAACCATGAAGAATTTCCAGTTTCCAGACCACACAGTGTCTGTCTGGTCTCCAGCTACTGTCCCTGATCAGGACAGTCACTAATTTGTTTACTCATACAAAAGCACTGTCCTCCCCTCATGTCTGCGCTTGCAAATCACTCCAATACTTTTGGTATAAAATTCACTGTACTGAGCTAATGTGTGAACCCTGCAACAAAGAAACCTTGGGAACTAGCATTGTCCTGCAATTTTCAATTAACAGCAACTAATCAAGCCAAACGTGCTCTAAATGAAATGGCTTTTGCTGTGCGGGCAATTTCACAGGGGACTAGCTGCAGCCAGCCTTGCGTCCCCAGAGCCACAAAGGCCTTTCTGTTTAAGCCCAGTGAGAATTCTCCCAGCTGTCCTTTCACTCAGGAACACAGTGAACCTCCGGTTGCCATCGTAGTGAAGGTCTTTTGCAGCCATAGAGGCCCGGCCAGCTCCAAGGAGCCCCAATCACCCCACTCTGGTATTGTGTCCCCTCTTACACACTCGTCTCACAGGACACACAGCACAGACTTCAACTCAGGGCCTTTCTTCAGCAGACACATGGGCCCCATTCCTGCACAAGTGTGCACACACTGGTTATGTGGCTAGAATGAGCTCTTTAGCCCTGCCTGGGATCCTGTGTTTCAGCTTATGCACGTAACAAACACTCTCCTTGGATATTCTCTCTACACTCCGGCTGGATCATGTTTTCCATTGTGTACAGGTGGACCAAGGGGAGGGGGCTAAACGGCATCACATAGCAACTACCCTGGAATACCAAGAGGGTGCTCCATCATCATTGACTCAACAAACTCGTCCAGTCTGTGCTGCTGCCAAAAGAGTTCGCCTCCACCAAAAGCTCAATTTGGCAGTGGACTCTATGGAAAAAAAAGGACATGAGCATCTCTACGTGTTTCACTGCAATCGAGGCGGCGCCATAAGCATATAAAGTTCAGCGATGAGGTCGCCAAGGCTTTGGGAAAGAGGCTCTGGAGAGCATGGTAAGATGAAGAGGAATGTGATTCCTGGCCAATGCGAGGCCCGGAACAGTGCACTCCCGCTGGGGATACGTCCCCAGGCAGTCTGTTTTTGTCGGGACACTCTGAATTGTCCATGCACCTATGTAAACACTGAGCATGAGGACACACACACACAATCACAGCACAGTGAGCAGAGTCACTGGACTGAAGAGACATTTCTAACACTCTTAACTATCCCTGAGTGCATCTTTTAAAGACATTCAAACACCATGACATGACTCTTAATCACAGTAATCACTCAACTTTAGGAAACAAACTCTGGTTATCTGTAAATTATTATAATTATGCATTTGTGCAGTAAAAATTAAAACACTTTTGCATGAATCCGAACATCCCTCCCCACACCCCCAAAAATGCAGAACCTCTCTGCACTTCGACAACTCACTCCAGCTCTTTCCAGAGCGACCCATGAATTCGTTGGTCTCTGCATTCCACAGGTACGTCTTCAAGTCGTCTATTTTCTGGTGCAGCGTCCTCTTAGGTAACGGCCTGCGCTTCCATCTCTCAAAGTTCAGGTCTTCCTGCTCCAGAGGCTGGTGCTCGGCCAACTCCTCCTGCTCTTCCTCCAACTCTTGACCATGTTTGAGTATCACTTTGTGAGGCTGGTGGAAAGAAGAAGAAGAGAAAAAGCCCTCACCACACATATTCTCAACTGCTAAGTTCTGCAGTCAGCCTATTTGCTTTTCAAATCACTGCAGTAAAAAAATGGCATGCCTTCTGATCCGAGTATGACCAATAATTCAACTGCCGGACAGTGCACTGCATATTAATGGACATCGCACTGATGGTCCTGTCCCCTGTTTCTGCAAATTATAAACCCGCTGGTGACCTTTCTGGCTCTCTTTGGGAGAGCTGACCTCCTCTGAGTGGACCCTCCTGCTTGGAGCAGCAGCTGCAGACAGCAGAGCTGGAGGGTCACTCTGACGGCCAGATGTTACTCACTGACTCTCAGCATCCACAGGCCAGGACACACATATCCCAGAGGAACCACAGGACACATGTGAGTGTCACCAAAGAGCCATTTGTAAAAGTTTTAATCTGCTGTTAAAAGTTTGAAATGCTATAAAAATGCCTTTATGATCTTATGAGTCTTGTGCAAATCAAATGATTGAGTCTATCACAAACAGTGCTTTTTATTTAAAAACTTAAGTGCTACTAGAATTTATGTATTTATCACTGCATCTGCTTTAGTTATACATTGCATAGAAAGTTACATGTGTTTTATTTAATTTCAGCACTTACTGGATTTGATGGATTATTTTTAAGGAGCGTCTCCTCAGCTCCTCCCTCTGTGGAACTGGGCTCCATATTCTTCACAGAAAGAAAAGGTACTTGTTAAACCAATCACATCTACCGTCCCCATTGAAGCAGAGCGACACATCTTCAAACTTCAACATTTTCAACATATTCAAAAAAACAAAAATTACCAAGCTTCCAGGATAATTGAACCTAGAAACAGACCCCAGAAATAACTAATATAACAAATAAAATTAGAATAATAAAAATCTGACATACCTGAAGTTCTCTTTTCAATAAAAACGCAGATTAATATGTCGAAACCCTCTTGACCCCTAGAGGAAAAAAAATAACGTTTGTCAAAAAGTGTTTGGGGATTTCATTAGAAAGTTTTAGGCAGGCAGAGGGGACCTGGTGTGGAGAACCTCCTTCAACTAGGCGCGCATCATAGTGAATGAACGCTGCACGGAGAAACACTGGGGGTGGGATACAAAGTGCTTTTTTTTGGTCCCAGAGACGTTTTGGCAGCAGCCTGGACCACAGCACTGCATTCTGTACACGCACACCATCATCTATTGTCTGCTAAGCTGAGCTAAAGCAAAGCCTGAATGCAATATTTATAGCTTATCCCAAACACAAGACCTCGTTGTCAATCATTGCCCGCTGGCTGCGTAATGTGCGTGCGCAAAGACGCGCGGACGATCATTGTTATTGGCTTATGATGTGTTAATTTTTTATATAACTTTTAATCGGGTGTTTATCCAGCATGAGACAGCTGCATCATAAATTAAATATCAGTCATTAGGGTGTTCTTATTGCACATGCATGCTGATCCAGTTGCCAAAGCAGCTCCTCCACAGACTCCTGCTCACCATAAGCTCTCTTCTGGTGAGGTTCAAGTAGTCCTCATCCCTGATCCTGTCTGCACTCCGGTCACGTAACGCTCTGTTACCCCATGTAAAAGTGGGAGAGGGGGACTTCTGAGGGTGTTTTTTTTCTCCCCTTTTACATGAAAAGAGAAATTGCGTCATGGAAAAAAATCTGTTCTTTGAGATTTGCGCGGCAAAAACGTGCATGTGTCCATGTGTGTGCGTGCGTGTGTGTGTGTATTTTACAGTAAAGGCCAATGACTCTTCTCACCACATAGGGTCAGTTGCAAAAAAGGCAAAAACCAGAACATTTTGCAGGGAAAGTCTACCTGTGAAAATCATTAATTCCATGCACAACTTGCTTTTGGAACAGACAGAACTGTATTGTTAGTGTGCAGGCCATTTGAAGTGTCTTCAGTGCATATTTCCTGTCGTTAAAAGCTCTGTATTCTATGTGTGGTCCCTAAAGAAAAGCTGTATGTGCATTTGGGCATTAGCAGTCTCAGTGTGTGTAGTTTTCTATACTGGAATACAATCTACAGTAGCTCTAGATTTGCTTAAATTCAATTAATTTCATTTATTTAGCTTTTGAACTGACTTTAAAACTTAGACAAGAGTTCATCTTTGTTCTTTTCAAATCAGTGTTTTTCACTGCAAAGCTGAATGAGGAGGACAAAATGTGCACCAGACATTTTGATGTTTTAATTATTCAGTAAAAGTTGCTGTGTGTGCCTATTTGCACAGCTGTAACCAGGATTTTAACAATAATGAGGAAATGAGTCTGAGGCCCCAAATGCAACCTTTGTATTTTATATTTTTCTGTAAATGTAATGTGTCTACAAGATCTAAATGCTGTTTCAAGCACCCACTCCCTGGAATTAACTATGTAAATCATATGAATAATTTTTATTCTATTCTATAGTATTTTGTCATTGATAAAACCTCAAATCCCAGAAAAAACACAGAGGACATGACTTCAGTGTCTTATGGGAGATAAAATTACAACAAAAGGTGAAAACAGAAGTATTAAAAAAAGTTTAAAAAATTATAATTTAATCATCATATTTATGTCCAAATAAATATTTAGGTACTGTTGTATGAATATTTCTTTGAATATGTGGTTTCTGTGCATTCGCAGTCTCCTGTCTAACTTTCTCCTGTTCTGCTACAAATGAAGAAGTACTATCCACCTTCATAACTTACATATACAGTAAAATATCTACAATCAAACAAAAAAATGTATGTTGTTCTGTTTATTTGAGAGCATAACCTCATGAAGGTTGAATCATTCATGTGCTGCTCACTGTATGTCCAACAGCTCTTGAATGCAATTGTGTTCTTCTGACAGGGGGTGGCGCCTGATGCCTGGCCTGAACACCGCCTTGACTTCGGTGTGCTGCACCACAGTAGCTACAAATCTGTGTAATAAACAATAACATAAGTATAAAAATCATTAAACTCACTAAACTTGATTTATTTGACTTCATGCAGGCTGTCACTCAAACATTTAACCACTGCTTTCACCGAGATATCCTCAAGTGGAGACCATCATGGATGCCAGTTAGTGTTAGTAACTACTTTCTACTCTCAGTAAGGAGTACTCCATTTTAGCTAATTGATGTGTTGTTAATTTATGGTTAGTGCTTGTATTTGTTTTCATTTGAATTACACAGAGTTTGTTTTAAAGGTACAGTGAGTAGAATTTAGTGGCATCTAGCAGAACAGACTTGGCAGAAATGGAATATAATATTTATAAGTATGTTTTAATTAGTGTATAATCACCTGAAAATAGGAATTGCTGTGTTTTCGTTAATGTAAATGTAAATGTAAGCAGCATTCAGGTGGAACTTTTGGCACCGGAGCAGTTGCGCCCCAGGTTGTCTCAGGGGGAAACTTCCGCCCACGCCCCAGATGCAATCTGGACGATGAACTGAATGCTCTATCTGTATTTTACAGGTTAGTTGCTGTGGTACCAACTCTGGGACCCGTAACAAATTGTGGGGGCTCGTCCTGCATCCGTCTCCACCAGAATCGCCAAGGGGAACAGATCCAGTGATAACAGAACCACAAAGGCCAAGGCAAGGTGATGTGACTGCAACTGTGACAACAACTGGTTGGTGTCCACAAGGGGAGATCAGAGCCTCAGGAGGGTCTTCATTCTTCCTAGGGAACAACACCGCTGCTTCATCAGATCAATGCACCTAATGCCCACAACATGCAAAAAACTCATATGGGTCATCCAAGGTGTGCTGAAGATTGTTAATCCAGGTGGCTTCAAGGACATGCTCACCAATAAAGATGAAATAACAATCTGTGAACTCAGGGGCTTCCTCAGGTCTCATCTTGGTGAAAAGGCCAGTACAAAGCTGTTCAACAAAATGAACAAGAACCCCCCCAAACAGTTTCTGTATCGCATGATTGGACTCAAACAGAAAATCCTCTTACAATCAAAGCAGGCCACCACAGACATTTGCTATGACCCCAAAACCATACAGGAGGTTTTCCTCCACACCATTTACCAGGGCCAAGGGTCCAAGCATACGGACATGAGACAGCAGCAGAGGTCACTCCTCTCAAACAGCAAAGTTACTGATGAGGAAATTATCAGCCAGGTAATAAAAATAATCAGTGGCAAAAATGAGCATGAGCGTAGGCTAGGTTTTGTCTCCTGACAGAAAGTAACGCATACACATAGTGTTCGGGTGGATGGTGGAAATCATCTGCAGACAAGAAAGAACATCAGACAAGACAACAGCTCAGTGCTCAGGTGGAGACTTTAATGAACATAGTTCCAGTATTAATGGACCAGCAAATAGCAGTCATACATGCAACCCACTCAAAGACTCTACCTGTCCAAACACTAGGCCAGCCCCAGGCACACCCCCTCCTATGTCCATTCCCAGCAAAGTACCTCCTCCCACACCAGGCCAGTTCTCTCTCACAAGGAAGGGTAAAATGCCTGTTTGACTGTTCACACCACGACTCAGAGAACTGTAACCATTGTTTTGTGTGTGGGGATCCAGGACATCTGGCTGTTGGCTGTTTAAAAAGAGCCAGGCAGCATGGAAACAGGGGTCGGTCTCTGCTGAGGGACAACCAGAGGCTGTTCCACATTTCCAGTCCTACCCCATAAGTGCCACACGTAAGCAGCGACACACAAAATAAAAATAAAAAATCGTTGCAAAAGAGCTTGTGACCCCTGCTCTATAGAGACACTAGTAACCCCTGAAAATACCATCTGCACAGCACCACTGATTGGTAGAAAGAGTCTCCTCAAATGTTTCATCAGTGGTTATGTAGCAACAATGCTATTTGACTGTAGCTCACAAGTAAGCATCATTGACAGGTCCTGGAGAGAGGCATTTATCCCCAGTCACCCAGTACAACTACTGCAAGACCTTCTTGACCCAGGGGAAAGCCTCAATCTGTATCCTGCAAATGGACAGTCATTCTCATATGACAGATGGGTGGAGCTGATGGTCAACCTCACAGAAAATGACAATGCAATCCTTGCAATACAGGTCCCCTTACTGGTCAGCCAGCTCCCCCTCCCTCAGCCTCTTCTAGGGACTAATGTTCTCCAAGAGATGATTAATAGTCAAGAGTCCTCTGCTGAGGCACATGCTATGGTTATTAGTCTCTTCTGAAAAGCACTTGGTGTGGAAGAAGAGGAGGCAAAAAATATGGTCCACTTCATGCAGGTCCAAAAGACACCACACTACAGCACGGCCACAATCAGGGTGGATAGAGAGGATGTGAGCATCCCAGCTGGAAAAATAATGCATATGTGTGCAGAGTACCACCTAACTTTGACACGTCTGACCCTATTGTCCTATATGAACTCTCAGAAGAGAGTACAACCTTAGAACAGCTGAGTGTTGGGGACAACCTCTTAGAGATCAGTAAGAGCAGGTGGCCACTTGTCAATGTCCCCATTTCCAATCATACTTGTTTGTGTTAGGAGAAAAGATGGGTCATTGCACCTTTGTATCGACTACCGACTGCCTGACAAAAAGACTGTGCCAGACAAACATCCCCTGCCCCGCATACAGGACTTGATTGACTCGCTTCGATGCTAGAGCTGGTTTTCCATCTCAGACCAGGGCAAAGCCTATCACCAAGGCTTCATTGCAGAGGGTTCCAGGTACCTGACTGCCTTCACAACCCCTTGAGGTTTATATGAATGCGTCAGAATACCCTTAGGGTTGTCAAACCCACCAGCAGCCTTCCAAAGAAAAATGGAAGAAATGCTTTACACAGTGAGGGATAAGTGTTGCATCCCTTATCTAGACAATGTCCTTTGCTTCTCCAGGTCCTTTGAAGAGCATGTCGAGATGCTGCACCATGTACTCCAAGCCATGCGGCACCACAGGGTTGAAATTGAGGCCAGAAAAGTGTGAACTACTTTGCAAGGAGGTCAGGTATGTTGGTTGACTGGTGTCTTCAAACGGGGTGAGGGTGGATCCAAAAGATGTAGAGGCGGTCCAGGCAATGAAAGAGAAAACTCCGCAGATTGTAGGGGATGTCAAGAGACTGCTAGGTTTCCTGAACTATTATCGAGCATACATGCAATATTTCTCATGCAAAGCAAGACTGTTGTATGAGCAGCTCCAGGTAAAGTCAAGTTCACAAGTTCACCACTACCCAAGCCTACAAGGGGAAAAACAATGGGCCTTCAACCATCAGATCCTTGAGCGCCTCATAAACATCCTAACAAACGCTAATGTACCCAGATTTCAACCGTCCCTTCATACTCCATACTGGTGCCTCTCAACAGGGCCCAGTCCTCTACCTAAACCAGGATGGAAAAATGAGGGTGATCAGATATGGGTCCCACACACGATCACCAACAGAGCAAAGTTACCATCTTCACATTAGCAAGCTTGAGTTCCTGGCCTTAAAGTGGAAAGTATTCTTTTGCCTGAGTATGGTCCTGCAGGTAGGTCACCAGGTTTTACTTTGCATAGTGTTTTATTTGGGCTCCTACATATACAATAGCTCAAGGAAAATTGGTATGTTGTCAAATGCCTTATATAACAAAACAGCTAAATGCTACAGAGCTGCACTTGTTTGTGGAGAATGTTAATATCGTAATGTATGCAGTTTAAAGGAAAAATATTACTATGTCATTTAGTTATAGCCTCATGGTTTTACATTGAAAATGTTTTGTATTTCTCTATGAGTGATAGAGAAATTTCTGAGAAAGTTCAGTGTAGTCCAGAATCATTGCATGCTAGACATTGCTTGCTTTAAGTACAGTTCAGTATTGCTGTAACTTGCACAATACCATTATAGTAGCCCTGATTCACTCATATACAGGTGATAGTGTGTACTAGAATGCTGGTTGAAGTAGAAAACTGTAACAAATACACGAGAAATGTGAGGTAGCTACAGCTGTGAATACATTCTGTGAGATATAACAATTAGATTCATGGATGTTTTATGCACTAAGTCACAGTTATGGACTGAAATAGAGACTGACACTCAGATAAATGTTATGTATTGTATTTATTATATTTATTGTGAATTTGAATATAGATGTAATCTGGATGACGAACTGTGTCTTCATTGCTGCAGAACTCTGTATATTACAGGATTTTGCTATTGACTGTAACTATTGTAACAATCATATATCTTAGCCACACATGTTGAAGGTTAAGAAAGAGGCACAGAGTCACTTCTTAGAAGAGAAAAGAGAAAACAACATCTCTCAGGAAGGCCAATTTCTGTTGACTTAAAGCTATGATGTGTGGAATTGTGTGAAGCACCTTATGGGAAACATATGTGTCAAATGGACGTATGGCAATAAATTTAAGTGCTGTTCCAGATGTTGAAACTTCATCTTTCATTGATAAAATGACAGATAAATGTTTGAAGACAGTTACTTCGACCTCGAATTACTCTTTAGATGAGCAGAAATCACCTTTCTTAACAAAGTTGTATCATATAATTTGAATTGTGTCACAGAAGATATGATATTGACCTAGTTACTCTGACAATTCAACATTTGATGTAAAAGTTAGGATACAGCAGGTGAAAAAAACGGCCAACTGCCCGTTATAACGTAAAGTAACGAACGTAGCGGTGTAACGTACGTTCAAAGTTTGAAATTCATACGTTGGTAACGTCATCTAAGTCACGTTACACTGCTTAAATATGAGTAACTACTGTACCGTAGAGTATTGTATTTTTTTTCAGTATGTGTGTGTGACATGCGCACACACAGCCAGCCAGCAGCGACCCACTGTCCGACACCGACACACCGTGAGGAAGGAGACCGACAGACATATCAACCGCCGCGGGGATGTAAATGAGACTGACTCGGCCTCAGACAGAGCAGGGACGGAGGGAAAGGGCTGTCAGACAATGCAGTACTGCCGAGAAACACGGCGTTAATTCATGCTGGCTTTCAGATATAAAGCGTTTAGCAGTGAGTCGTGACTGTTGTTTTTTTTTTTCTTTAATTATTTCCAAGAGGATCGTCCGTTAAACATCCTCCGGCCGTTATGCCTCCTACTCAGAGCCTCCAATCCAGCGGGCTGAGCCTCTCGGAAACAAGCATGGGTAGGTGTGTGCAAGGTCAACGGCAGGTTTTTTATCAATTAATTAACTCGTTTTAATGGATTTTAATTAAACGATAAGTGTCCCTACACATTAAGGTTAATATTGTAGTCGTTAACGGTCGTTCATTGTGTCCGTTAACGGTCAGTCAATCTTATAAAAAAACAGACAAAACACTCGTTGCATCATCAGACCGTTTTTTTTTTCTTCTCGTCCAGGCCGCAGCGTCACTGCAGGTGCGGCGACGTTGAGTAACCGCATCAAGCCTGGGTGTTTGGCTCCCTGATTTGTGCAGGATGCCCTGCTGCTACCATGCAAATTTTATGAATATGGCAGCTCTTTCACTAGTGGAAATAGAGAGAGGATCCCGGTTTTACATCTAATGAGTTTGCTTGCAAGGCAAATGTTAGAAAGGAAAAGTGGTCACTGTTTAAGAGCATCACTGAACAGAGGGGTTGGTTATAGGCTAGGGACGGCACCATTATTAGTAGTAGATTAATCGATTAGTGCATGGACAGAAAATGCATCACCAGCAAGTAAGACAATCAGTTAATTAGGGTTAGAGACAAAATCCACAAGCCCTATTCTGTGCAAAAAATGTATCTAAGCTGAAGCTAATATGAGGTTTCAGCAATCCAGATGAGTCAAATCAAGTGGATATCTGCCAAAGTTTGTCTTTTTTAGTGCAAAATTCCCTCTATGTGTTTTCTTGTTGAGTGGAAGTGGAAGAATAGTAACAAAAAGAGGAACATTTGCACTAAAAAGCATGAAATCTTTGAAGATATCCAGATTGTTTTGACTTATTTGGACAGCTGCAGCCTTGTATTAGCTTGGGATTAACTTTTGAATACATTTTTTGCCCAAACGACCTCATCACTTACATTGAAAGCTCATTAAGAATTAATCTTTTAATAGCCAGTATGAATAGGAGGAATAATGTCAGTGTTCATGTGGGCACCTGACTATTATTTTGTGATTCCAGCTGTTTACTATACCTGTATGTGTGATTGAGTGTGCAACACTCTGATAACAATCAACTGACAATGCTAAATAATAGATTACAGATTGTATTTCTTTCATTTCATCAAGTCAAAGTCATAAATCATCCTCTCCAGAGTTCTGCTGATAAAAGATGAGCCTCTTTATAACTGTGCTGAGAGTTAAACAACACTTTGTAAAGATGTTTTTTTTTTTTTTTTGCATATTTCCTTTAAAAATACATACATACAGCACAAGGATCAGCACTTTTTTCATGCCTTATTCTTAGTCACTTCAACAATATAATGAAGAGAAATGTGGGGAAAGAGACAGAGGAATGACGTGTAACAGAGGGGGCTGGCATGGTATGGCATCGGTATGGCATCACGGCGATGGCGGCGGCGCCCAACCCTACAGCGGCATGTTCTAATTTTTACATCACATCACTGTTCATGCCAAAGTATGACAAGTGAATGTTTTGTTGTTTTGTAGGTTCCTTTAAGAGGAGGAAGAGGAAATCCATAATCGTGACAGTGATGCTGCTCATTGTATCCGTGCTGATCCTCATCTTCGGCCTGGCAGCGACTACCAGGACGCAGAACATTACGGTGGGCGGCTACTACCCAGGACTCATTGTGAGTGAACGTTCACACGTTGTTCACTGTTCAGTTTTCATAATACGTGAAGTGTGAGAGTGATTTCAGGGAGCTCCTTCCACTCCTGGACTCTGATTACTGAAGGTCTCTGTGGGGTGAATTTTCCCCACATTCATTATTCAGCATCACTGTCATTAGAGGCTGAGTGAGGTAAAGTGTCTTTGCCCATAAATTTGTTTTCTTCACAGTACTCGAGAGCCATCGGGAACGCTGCCAACTGTATCTCAATTACATTTCCGAAAAGGCTTCTTCCAACTTTACCCTCAAATTTGAGCAGATCGTTGAAATCTCAAAGCTACAGGATTTATAAATTACAAAGAAAAAAACTAATGAATTGAAAAGCGCTTCATAAGACTGAGAGAATCTCATAAATCCTCAAATAAAAACACATTGCATTTTGCTTATCTGGAATAGTAAATAGTTGATGATGTTGTAGACAGAAATTGGAGCATGACATTAAATCAAAGCTTGATTGTCAAATTAGATAAAAGCCCTGACAACTATTTTCTCTCCTTTCAGCTGGGCCTCGGCTCTTTCCTGGGAATTATCGGCTCTCATTTGATAGAGAACAAGAGGCAGATGGTGAGAGGATTCATATTACTTCTTTATATTGAGATCACTTTCAGCGCTCGGTGTCTCTGTGTCTCTACAGTCGCAGAAAACTGTCATTAAGCTGCATATGATTCTCTATTAACTCACAACAGGCTGCGGCTTGATTATGTTGTCAGTGTGGAGATAGGCGCAGCAGATCTGACCCCGAGCTACGAGGCTCACTTGGCCTGAGGAGGTTGTGGGTTTACATTGTGTATTGGAGCAAGTATCCTGGGCTTCAAGGGAGACGCAGCCAGAAATAGACGTAGGGTGTAAGAGGAGGAGGACAGATGTCCCACACTGGAATGTTGGGAAGGAAACTGCAGAGGAGAGGAGCAGGTGGGAGGTGTAGGGCAGGGTCTGTCATGACTGAAATGAAGAATGAGTTTGCCCCGTGACTCTGTTTCTCTCAACGCAGCAGAGTCAGCGTGTGTGTGTGTGTGTGTGTGCGCGCATTGACAGATTACACACTGCCTCTGATTTGTTTATTTCCACGAAATGTTATTACATGATAATGTGTTGATATTATTTATAGTTTGTCTAGTCACAGTACACAATAGAAGTACGTTATATGCCATAGAATCATTTTCCATAATATTTGTATTAAGAAGAAATTGATAAAAATAATAAATCAGTCATAATAAAGGAAAACATGATTTACCAGAAATTGCAAAATTTTCAGAAAATAAGAAAAAGTGAGCTCCCTCCAGACATTTTGTAGTTGAAACATTTTAAATAGTTGAAATACTGAAAAGGTTTTAGTTGAAGTCATAATGCAAATAGTAAAAGACATTGACATAACAGTTAAAATGAAAGTGCTGAAAGATGATTTCAGTTTAAGTTTAAACACTGAAGGAAGTTGATATATTGCTTGAAATTAAAGGACCGGACGGAGTTTAAGATTCATTTAAAGTTCAGGCACTGAAAGGAAAAGTCAGTCAAATTGCAGGTTATACATTACATTAAACCAGGAGTGTCAGTTGAAGTTGAAGTCCTGAAAGAAATTAGTGCCGGTTAAAGTGTATTAAACTAAAGTGTCAGCTGTAGAGTTAAGTACTGAAAGCAGTAATTGTTACACAAGATGGAAGAGCTGAAGAAGTTTTTTTTGTCAGTCGAAGTGTCAACAAGGAGCTGAAAGAGAAGAGAAGAATGATAAAAAAGAATAATAATTATGAAGATATAAATGTGAACTGAAAGCAGAACATCAGGTACCACTTATAAAACTACAATTATAAAGTTACAGATCATTTATTTAATTAAGTGTCTGGCACCCCAAGAAATCCAGCACATTTAGGCTTACAGTATGAGACACAACAACAATCATGATGACTAAGTAACAAATCACAAACAAACCCACAAAATCAAAAGAAGACTGAATTATACGATGTA
Source organism: Thunnus albacares (assembly GCF_914725855.1). NCBI lineage: Eukaryota > Metazoa > Chordata > Actinopteri > Scombriformes > Scombridae > Thunnus > Thunnus albacares. The sequence continues at coordinate 21,666,687 of NC_058115.1, forward strand.
ACAATTTAAAGGGAAACTCCACCATGTTTTTGTCAGTCCACCTTTATGTAAGTGCAGTACTAGATTACTCAGGTTCCCCTTTAACAGAAAAGTCCTGCTATGAAGGACATTTTGACTTTTTCTATAAATCTTGTCAAAACTAAAATTTCCTCATTAAAAAGTGAACTCAACATTTTACCTTCAGACAAGCAAAACAAAGTAGAATTGTTTAAACTTTTATTTACTATTATTTCATGTAGTGGACTTGTTAGGTTGCTGTTTATGTGGCACTGAAATACAAAATTAAATTCATCCCTCACAACTCAGGCCCACCACAAGCACCGAGGTAGCTGTTTTTATTGGTCAGCCAACATAATAAAATGAATTTACTGCTCAATCCACACAAACCAGGATTTTTATCCACACAGTTTGGGTCAGTGCGTCTCTCCACCACTTTGATCCAGACTGAATTATCTCAACAACCATTTGATTTATTGCTATGAAACATTCACGCTGCCCAGAGGATGAGTCCTACTGACTTATGTGATCCTCTTACTTTTACTCTGGCAGGTTGACGTTTTTGCTTTTTAGTGAAATGTCTCAACAATTATCGGATGGATTGCCATAAAAATCTGGCACATTAATGTTGCCATTATTGTAATGCCACCATCAGGTCAAAATTCCAACTTGTCCAATACTTTGTTTTATGACCAAATACCTGAAATAATAATGACAAGAAGGAGCAGTCCAACTATTGAAAATCAGTTGTTTTTCAAGGATAAACTGCTGGATGTTTACATTTTAGCATTCAGAGCTGGTTGTAGTATTCTTGGCTTACTGTAGGTCTAAGTGCCCGTTAGCTCTGGCTGTTGAATCTGTTGTGTCAGTAACACCTCCTCCCCTCCTGCGAGTTGGGGCAGCTGCAGACGGGGTGGTGTGATGTGTAATTGAATACATGCTGTCTTTCATTGAGGAGTGAAAGGAGGAGAGTCAGGCGAATGAGGTAGGGGGGGAACTCAGGGTTAGGGTTCCTATAAAGAGTTGAGCACCGTGCCAGCCGCTAACACCACTGGAGCTAGGTGACAACCACAGCTCTCTGCCACTGTTGTCCTTTATGCAGCACACAAACCCCTCTACCTATTTCTCATTTAGGTGTATTCACACTTGGAAAGAAGCAAATGTTTATACTGATACACATTAGTGTTGTACAAGTGAATTGTAAATATAATGCAGATGTATTTAGGTTAATTTAATTTGGTGGTTAGAGGAAGCAATTAAAAACCAAAATAGTGCATGTTTACATCCATAAAACTCAGCTGTTACAGAGTGATGAAGCTGATGAAGATGATACTCTGTTTTCATGTTTCTTTTACAGTTAGTGGCATCTATTGTCTTCATCAGTTTTGGAGTGGTTGCCGCCTTCTGCTGTGCGATTGTAGACGGAGTTTTTGCTGCGAGGCATATTGTAAGTACAACTATAGCTTCTATTTATCGAACTAAACTAATATGTTATGTAATTATGTAATTAGATAACACTTATGCTCAGACATATAACAAGCTTATTAATCAATGTCATCCCCATTAAAAGCTTAATGAACTATAACTGCATTAGACGTATCGGTAAATGTATGTCTTGCTGAGAGGGCAGCGCTCATATATGTCAGTAGCAGCTGCCGCGCCCTGTTTTGTGGTCGAAGGAGAGGATTCTCCATGACGCAAAGTACATAAAACAATAAATAACCACTAATGCACTCTTAAAACAATTATGCTAAAATAAGTTATGGCTGGGTGAAAAAGGAGACGAGCGCCATTAGTGGGTTTTCATTTGACACTGATTTCAGTGAAACGGAAAAATGGAAAAGTCTCCTTTGAAACCGCCCATGAAATCTTTAATTAGACAGCAGAAGGAAAAGAAATCTGCTGCAGAGATGATGTGAAGCTGATGGCAGATTATACATAATCGTTTTCTATGTTTTCATACTTTTTGACTCATACTTGACATTGAGCGTACATCAAATGTACAGCTGCACAATTAAGTTTATAATAAAATTATGATTTTTACTACTAATTAGACTTGATTATTTGCAGTATTGATGATTTACATCCAGAGTGGCTTCATCCAGTCAAATATTCACTGTTCAGAGGTTCAGTCTGACCGTCACAGCGGTTTGTTTGACTAAGAGAGCAGTTTACTGAACTGAAGGCAACACTTACAAGATTTGTAGTGATTTGATTGCTGTTTCTCAAAGCTCAAGCTGACGTCCTCAAATGTCTTGTTTTGTCCTGACCAACAGTCCACAACCCAAAGATATTCAGTTTGCGATCATAGAAGACTAAAGAAACCAGAAAATATTCACATGTGAGAAGCAGGGATCAGAGAATGTGGACAGACCATGAAGGGGGCCTCTGTTGCAACTTTCTTTCTCCCATATTTCTACTACTGACTGTAATAAAAGCATAGAAATGCCTAAAAATGCACTTTAAAAATTAATAATATATAATATACTTTAACCCATAAAACTAACCGCTCATTCTTGGAGTAATGAGTCTTGTTTTATATAAACATGATCGTCATTTTAGCCAATAATCAAGTATGAGTCTCTTTTTTCCCCTCTGATTCGTTGTGTTTTAGACTGAAGTTAAAATGATGAAGTGTGCAGTGATAAAAATGATATTTTTTGTACTGCAGGACCTCAGGCCTCTGTATGCCGGACGGTGTGAGTATCACTCCAGTAAGACTGCATCTGACAGTGACGTAAGAAACACGTTTTCACTCTCCTTTCACAAGAAATGTGATGAATTCATCCTCAGTGTTTGTCTTAGACCTGAACTCTGTATTTAAAGTCTGTAGAAACACATGAATGAAAACATTGACGGTGAACATTGTTAAGAGTCTGAAAGTGTACGAAAGTGAAGGGATGTAAAACCATTTCTGAACTTCAGGTACCCTGCCAGTCATCATCGCGCACGTCCTGCAACCTGCGCGTGAAAAACAACACATGTTACTGCTGCGACCTGTACAACTGTGGGAAGTGAGTACGCGGCGTGATCGAATCTGTGGCCGTTTGCTTTGCACTGTTGCTTTGATTGTTTGGATTTTTTGATGTGTACCGTTGTTTTTTTGTGGGAGATTTTTTTGCATTGCAGAACAAGAATGTTTCTTTTCTTTTAACCTTTGTTTCAGAGAACATCCTCTTATGGGACTTCAGAATAAAGATGTTTTGAAAAAGTTTAGGAAATCATCCATGATTTGGAAGTAGGTCCCTTTCTTCTAGAGCCATATTAGCCATTAATGACTGTTCTCTTTGATAAGTGATGATTGAACTTAAGTGATTCTGTAGTGTCTTTAATATAACCCACCATAGAAACGTGTTTTAGATGCCATTTCCTCTGCATGTCCACCTTTGTCCTCATGTGTTTCCCAGCTCTCGAGCAGCTTCCCTCAGTGGTTTCATCACTCAGATTTGAACAGAAACCATCTGAACTTTTACAGCCACACGCTCATTTTTCTCTATAAACCAAAACCTGTTTCATGTGTCCTGAATACAAACGTTAAGAGCCTGTTGTGGTTTAATGTGAGTGTGTTGTTGAAAACTACAAAAAAAAAAAACGCTGTTAGTGACTCTTGTGGCTTGACTGTAGGCTGTTTTTCTCTCTGTCCCGCCCACTGGGCTAGCCGAGTAGAGGTGATCGGAGGCTACCACGAATACACAGAAGTCAAGAGCTGCAAAGACGTGGTGTACCTCTACCACCTTTTATGGTCTGCCACCATCCTCAACATTGTGGCTCTTTTCTTGGGTATCATCACTGCAGCAGTGCTGGGAGGCTTCAAAGACATGGTGCGTCAAGTCAGGAAGACTCAGACATGGAAAATTCCTAGTTCTGTAATGTTTTGGATTTGCATTTATAGAATCACTGATACTCTTGTTTCATGTGTTTGTCAGACACCATCTACAACCACAGAGAGTGCATCTGAACCGGAGGCCATCTCAGCGCCCATCCCCTCTGAGCCTCCTCCGCCCACCACCTCCCTCAACTCGTATTACAACGCTGCCCCCTGCCTGCCGCCTTACTCTGCCTACGACGTGCAGGTACAAAGAAGTCATGCTGCATGATGAGCATGTGATTTGAATTTTGATGAGCGTATTTTTCTTTTTCTGCGTCTAAAATAATATTTCCTGACTTCTAATTCTTTGGTTGAAGAGTTTCATTCAGTTTTTTTTTTAAACAACCTAAAATTTGTCAGTCAGTATTCTGACAAGATGCTATTAACATACATGGAAATGAAATGTATCAGATGTGTAGCATTCCTGTGGCAGTTCTTACTTCAGTATTAATCTGAAATGAGCTTAAATGTTAAAGCTGAATATTCTATATTTGTTTATTGTCAATAAATCCCATGAAAGGACCAAAACCAACATTGCAGTGGTCTGTTTCTCAGGACTTTACAACTTCTGCAGCCTGTCTCAAGCTGATTTGTCTCCACTGAAGACGTAAATCTTTAAGAACGGGCGACAGACTTTCCTAAAAAACAAATAAACTACAGCGCCCGTGTTGATGATAATGAAGGAACATGACAGCTGGTGCAACGCTGTGGCTCACTGATGTGTTTTTAACAGTTTTTGGACAACAATGGAGGTTTGTGGCACAGAGGAATAAGATGTATCAGACTTTGTTGGTTTTTGCCTTTTCATGGATTTTTTGACAGTAAGAAAATAACCAGATTTCACCTTTAAACTGTTATTGCCAGCAGTTGATAGTCAGAAGCAGTAAATTCTGACTCAAAACTATTAAACTTGTCATTCTAATAAATATTTTGCTTTACTTTCCCAGGGCTCCTACATGTTCGCTGACTCCTCAGGCCTGTCAGACGACTCCCAGTCTGGAGGCAGTCACTTGTGGCCCACGATGGTCCCCCCGAAGTACTCCCCTCCTCACAACCATCCCGACGAGAAGCCCCCGCCGTACAGCCCCTAAGAGTGCTCCGAGTGAGTGAGGAAGACACCTGAAACGGTATCAGGTGTTGTCAAGATGCTGAATGAGCCGTGTCAATGCACAACGTCTCCTCACAATCGTCCAGAAATGTGTTGTGGAAAAACAGAGGTAAGGAGGAGGAGGAGGAGGAGGAAGGCCACAGAGCATGCTAACTTTGAGTTCAGCCCCACCTAAAGGGAGCAAGTATCTGTCTCCAGGGCACCACTCACACTCTTACCTGCACTGTGTGTGTGCACATACATCCAGAAAGAGACAACCTGTTTACACATCTATCTGCCTTAATGCAAAAGGACTTCCAGCGCCGCAGCAATTTGTCACCTGGATTTATTCTATACAAGGTCAAAAACTCTCCGCCAGCTCGTGCATTTTGTTCACATCTCTTTACTGTAAATGCTTCCTGCCTCAGATGGTACAGATGATCACGTCCTCACTGTTCGCTTTGTGAGGATCTGGACTGACGAGCACAGCTGTGACCCCTCTGTGAGATGAATGTTGAGTTAGATAGAAACTTTTGGTGTCTTTCCCTGAGTTGACAGACAGCTAGATCATTAAAAACTGTAAAGCTTTAGGCACCGACAGTTAACTGCTAGTGTCGCTGTACATTATCAAAGGCAAAGTTAGCTGTAACGGAGGTATTAAATGCCCATAATGTATGTACAGCAGTATGATATACAGATGCTCCTTTAGCACAGTTAAGCGTAAGGTATTGTAAAACAGATCATGGTATTTATCTGCTGTTCAGTTCATGTTAAACTATCTTGAGCCAATGTGTGGTGAACTACTACAGTAGTTGTTAAGGAAGGATAAAATTACACTCATTATTTATGGTATTTTCACTAAATGCTGCAAAGCAGGTAAGCATATATACTGTATGTCTCTCTTTGTAATTAGTAATAATTATCACATATGAGCTGACATGTCCCTTTGTAAAGAGTAAGCAGAGTGTGAACAGTCGGTGCTGGACTCACTGACATGATGGGAGATCATGAAAAACACAAGACTAATACAAGAACTGGGAAGAGAACAAGAAACTGTGGTTTAAGTGTAACTTAGTCCATGAAACTGTCTCTGTCAGCTTGAATCGCTGCATTTTATAATTTTAACTACACATTCTCAGGGGCTGATAAGTGTCAGTTCCTCTTTATGTCTTGCCATTAAAATTTGTTTTGTGTAATTGACAAAGTGTCTGTTTCTTTTATAACTAATCTACATTAGAGAGACTGGTATAATTTTTTGAGTCTGTCTTAAAACAATAGTCAGGTGCTCAAATGAACACAAAGGTTCTTCTTCCTGTAATTATTCCTCCTGTTCATACTGGCTGTTAAAAGATCCCCTTTAAATGTGCTTACAGTGTAAGTTAAGGGGGACATAATTCACGAGCCTCATTTTGAGCAAAAATGTATTCAGAAGTTTATCTGAAGATAAAATGAAGTTTCAGCCGTCTGAGTTAATCAAATAAAGTGAATATCTTCCACAGTTTAAGTCTTTTTAGTAAAAAAATCCCTCTTTGTGTCTCAGCAGTCTGTGTTTTCTTGTTCAGCTGTGGCAGTAGTAACAAAAACAGGGACTTTGGCACTAAAAGCAGCAACTTTTAAAGACATCAACTTGACTACTTTGAACAGCTGAAGCCTCGTATTGGCTTCAAATATACTTATAAATATATTTTTGTATCTGAAGGATGGCTGTTGATTTTGTCTCCCGTCGCTTACACTGTAAGTGCATCATGAAGTGATCTTCTAATGAAGTATGAACAGGAGGGATGATTACAGCAAGAAAAATGTGTCAGTGTTTATTTGACTACCTGACGATTGTTCTAGGACAGACTTGAAAAATTCTGAACTATTATGCTTTAGAAATTCATATTTTTTCACAAAGGTTTAACTATTTCTCTCAATATTATTACATATAAACATGATTTAATACAAATATTTTTTCTGATTATGCTAGAAATCTAGCTGTAGGACTACAACTAACAATTACTGTCATTATCGAATAAACTGCTATTTGTTTACTCAGTTATTTGGTTTATATTTTAACAGTGTGAAAAACGTCCACCATCATCTCCTAAAGCGACATCTTATAATTGCTTGTTTTCTGCAACCAGCAGTCCAAAACAGACAAAGAAAACCAGCAAATTTTCATTCAAACAACTGAAACCAGATGTTTTTGCTTCAAAAATTACTTCAACAATTGATTTTCTGACAATCGACTTAATGATTAAATGACTTCTATCCTTAATCATCTCCTGCTGCTGCACAGACAGGACTATGTATCATTTGTTGAGACCTTTTTTTTTCTGTTCTCTACAACACATTTCACAAAGTGTGGGAGCAGCTGAAGGCACAGAAGATTATTTTCACCTCATTTTGAGAAAACACAAGATATGCCAAGACAACAACAACAACATAGAGAATGACATGTTTATATACTGGTAGTTAAAATAGTAAAAGAATAATTTATTTACCATCAGACAACCCTCATTTCTAATTAACAGGAAAGGGACATTTTGTGAACTGCCAACAGAAACAAGCATTTTAATAACTATTTCATTTAGTCTACCAATATTAACCTAATATATACATGTGAAAGAGTAAAAAAGGGGGTATTAAACACAAATATATTCTGTACATCACACACACCAAAGTTAATCTGTTTATTAAAAATCCTGGAGTTATTGAATGACATGAAGTGGAATAAATTTCCATGTTAGCACTACTTGTTTACTTGTACTGACCACTACATTCTGACACATTGAAAACTGGATAAAAAAAAAGGAAAATTATTACAAAAAAAACAAACAAAATTCTGCATGATCCAACGCTAGATGCTATCTGTACGGACTGATATAATCCTCAGTTTATGTCAATCCTATCATCGTATTTGTAAGCAAAATCTCTAGCCTAGTAGCGAGCAGATTTTGGCATTGAAATAACATTTCATTTAAGAAGTAACATAATAATCATAAAGAAAAATAATGTACAGATGGATCAAAAAAAAATAAAACAGGTGCTTAATGGACAACAATGACTGAATATTAAATAAACATTGAATATCTTCCCTGCCACAATAACCCAGATGTGGGACTGCCAACAATCACATGATGCAAAATATATTTCAGGCCATAATTGCGATTCTCTTGTACAAAGAAGAGAGAAATAAGTTTAAAATGGGAAGCAGGAATGTCACAGTCCAGAAAAACTCCTCGCGCCAGCTGAAATTTCCATTTGATCCTCAAAAAACAGATTTATAATTGATCCATTAACTGTTATTTCATTGTGTACAGTATTTTATACACATCTTGAAACCTTACTGTACCCACACCAGAGGAAATAAATCTCAGCTATGATTTCACTTTCTTAATGAGGTAACCCCGTTTCCACTTTACGAAATGGATCTAATGTCTTTCACTGATTGTTCAAACTTGGAATTAAAAGAGTTGCTGCTGACACGAGACGGATTCGATACTATTCCAGCGTCTTATTTCAACGATTTGGTTTGTGCTTCAGCTCTTTTAGCTGCTGAGATAAAATTTGAGGCTTTAAAAGGAAATGAAGCATCTGAACAGGCTGTAATGTGCCATTCACATTAAAAACTTAATCACTATTTCCTTTAATTTGGAGACATTTTCTTATCTTCATCCTTTTGGGCCAGTTTTCAATTCTTGTATGACTTTTTTTTTTTAAACGCCTCATTTTACTGTGTGTGAACCTCTTCTATATTTGTCACTAATGTCATTATCATTTTCTGATGAAACAGAAGATCACAGCTATTATAAAAGTAGAGTACAATGGGTTAAGGTGCGGTCACATTACACTTCCATCCTGTGAATATTTGCTCCATCTCCACTGAAAAAATTCAAGCGTGCGTTTCCTGCATTAGTGCACCGTCTGTCAACAGAAACACTGTTGCACTGTGTAGATTCAAAAGTCTTTAAACTGGTCTGTTTCATCGCCATTTTAGTACAATATTGCTCTCACAGACTTTACAGTTTGCGCTCGCTCCTCTAAATATTCATTTCTCACATCAGGACCCTTTTCCAGAACTGAGTGAAGGGCGACTTCAGTGAACGGACAGGCTAATGTGATCGTACCTTCAGCTGACACTAACGAGCATTTATAGAGGAACAATATTGTTGACATGGAACCAAAGAGGAAAAAAAAAAAGGGGGGGCACCTAAAAGGCACAAAAGTAACGGAGCAGCGAGTGTCGCTCAGTAGGTCTCTGGTATTACAAAGTCAAACTCTGTCACCCCCTGAGTCGGAGTGGTCACCGTTGTCCCTGGTTGGGTTTGGGCTTGGGCTTCAGACGGGATGTGAGCCTCGGGCTCGACAAAGATGTCGTCCCAGTTCAACATCCTGCTCTGAGTGGAAGAGTGGACGTCCTCGCCGACGGTGGTTATGTGATGCACGCTGCCGTCCTCAGAGATGACGGGGACCCCCTGCCCATCTGTGGTCCATGAATACGGCTTCATCTGCACGGTTTTACACGGCAACAGGCGGTACAAGTTGTTGTCTGCATCGTCTTTCTCTTTCCTCCCGCTGGGATCCTGGTTGTGGACTTGCTTGCAGTGGGTGGACAGTAACTGATAGTTCATGAACGTTTCATTGCACATCAAGCACTGGTATCTCCTCTCTCCTGTGTGGTGGATTTCATGTTTAGTTCTGTACTCGGCCAGGGCAAAGACCTTGTTACAGTAGCGGCACGGGTATTTCTTTTCCCACGAGTGAGTGTTGAAGTGACGGCGCAAACTCGTCAGACACACGTAGGGGCGCTTGCAGACGATGCACACGTAGAAAGTCTTTCCATCCATGATCAGCTCGTAGTGATCCTCGAGCTCTGTTTTGGTCTTTTTCTTGTTTGGGCCGGACTTTGTGTACACGGGTGTTTTATCCAACGGTTTCAAGGGCGTTGCCATTAATGATCTCTTCCCTTTATTTGCTTTAGAGCCGCCTTCACCCGGATCTTCTTTCACTGGGACAATATCGTAAGTATTTTCCCCAATATTAGCATAAACTTTACATCCTGATGAAATGGAATCAATTTCTGTAGCTGTGTTGAGCGTTACTGTCTTTTTTGATCTGGAAATGTTAGTTTGAGTTTCTGTGCTCGACACATCTAACAGCCTTATTTTAAAATCCCCTTGCTGAGTTGAAGTAGAAACTTGCTTTTTGTGGACTCCCATAATATCACTGTTTTCAGACGACTGAGAGGCACTCGAGGGTTCGGGGGTGAAGCTGCGTGACCTGGCTGGTGTTGTGGGAGCACTTCCTGAGGAAACTCTGGCGGGGGAAGACGAGTTATTGGAGCAGCTGTCTGGGCTGCGTAGAGGGCTGCTGTCTGGCATACTAGTGTTCAGACAGCCGATGCTGGGAGGCTTTGCAGCTTGTGTTCTCACCGGAGTGGTGGCTTTGACTTTATTTTTTGCTACCGTATTATTTGATTCTTCACTTTTCTTCGCTGCTACATTTTCCGAATCAGTGCCCTCCAAATCGATGACCTCAACAGAGTCATCTTTCTGATTGGCTGTTCTGGCTTGAACATCTGTTTGTGAGACAAACATAACATCGCTATCCGAGTCGTCGTCATTACCTACAGGTCTGCTTGTCTGGTTGAACTCCTCTGCAGATATTGAGAAGGACTCTGTGATGATCGGCATCATCTCTGTGGATGTGTCGCTTTTGTTTTCTGTCTCCTTAGATAAACCGGGCAAACCCTTAACTTGTGATAACGGTGACCCCAAGTTTGCAATAAACTTCACCCCCAGTATCTGTCCAGCATTTATGAGCTCCTCCAGCATGTCGGATCGAACACGCACAATCTTGGAGCTGTAAATGTAATTAAGAATCTCTTCAAAGATTTCGGCTCTGATGAAGTTTAACTCGATCACTTGTCCGGCTACGCTGAAGAGCTGGTGGAAATATGTACTCGACGCAGACAAGATGGTTTTGTGAGCTCTGAATTTCTTGTCCTGTATGATAATGGTGACGTCACAAAATAATCCATGATTTCGCTGCTCGTTCATCGACTTCAGCACAGTTGCTGAATACTGCGTGTCGGTTGCAGATATCAGCTTTAGACTTGGCATGTCTGTGGAGAGAAATCAGAGAAGAAGAAACAATCACTCTTCTGAATGCAGAAGAAAAGTACAGTTAATCTTACATGGAGAATATGGCTTGGTGCTTCAACAAGACATGTAGTTAAAGATTTGGCTCAAATTCAGTTTTGATCGTTTCCACATCCTGCTTTTCCAGTTTAACAGTTAATCAACACACCTGCAGGACAGGAATACCTGACTAATCCAGAGAGTCTGTTAAAGGAAGTTTAACCTCCAACACCTTTGTTTGATGTTGTGTGAGTTTATGAGGTACAGTTAACTGAAACTAATGCAGTCAAACACTGCAATTTAGAGCTGCAACAATTAAATGCTTGATTAGTTGCCAACTATTAAATTAATGGCCAGCTATTTTGCTAATCGTTTGAGGCATTTTTTAAAGATTTTTTCCCCCCAAATTCTCTGATTCCATCTTCTCAAATGTGAATATTTATTTGAGTAAACTGAATATCTTTTTCAATTGACAATTATTTGATAATGAAAATAATCGTTAGTTGCAGCCCTACTGCAATAAATCTAATGTCAAGTTCATGATCATTTAGATTGTAATTTGCGGAGCTGTTGTATTGTTATTTACTGAGAGATGTTTCTAATGTAGCCCAACCAATACATAATTAATGAGTCTCGGTATCAATACTTGAAAATTAAAAAACGTCTGTGCCGTCTGGTGATTGATGATGATCAATCAACAGACCATCACCTTGATGACTGATGAAATTCAGACTGCTGAAGTCTCATATAAGCTTCAGAAAAAGTTGTAAATACATTTCTGCTCTAAATGACTGTGTGGACACACTGTGGATTTTGTCCCGCATCACTTACATTGAAAACACATTTAAAGGGGATGTTTTAACAGCCAGTATGAACTAGAGGAATGATTACAAACCTCTTCAGTACTCATATGGACACCTGACTGTTGTTTTAAGACAGACTTATAAAACTGTGAACCTGTCTTTTAAACTGAATCAAAACAGTTTCAACAAAAACTAAAATGATAACCTTCATGCAGGTAAGTTAGAGGTTTGCTGCAGAACTGCATGATTACAGTTTGAGCTGAGTGTACATAATAAACTGAGTAAACACCAATTATCGTTATTTTTAGCAAAAGACAAAAAAAGCTCTATAAGAAAAAAAACACATAAGTGTCTCACAGTTATTTGATACAAACGGGAACAGAGTGTATGAATGTGGTAATGAAACAAAACAACAGCAACTAACTGACATTTTAGACCTGCGTGACAACGCACATGTGGAGAAATACATTTATGTAACTTAACTTTAACGGTGCTTTTGCAAATATATCACTATTATTATTGATGCTAGCTAACAAAGATACCGCCAGCTCGGCCGTGTTTCTTCCCTCTTTAAGCTAGGTTTAGGCGGACAGCGCGGCCTACTATGTAGCAGCTTGTTAGCTTTCTAGCTACAGTGAAAACAAACTCACTGCTTCAAATAGCTGTTTATAAGATGAAACGCTGTTTACCTGCAACCTTGATGTTTTCTGCCAAGACAAAGCAGGCCCGCTACCAGCGACTGTGGGCGATTATCTGGCTGCAGACAATAGCTAACAACAGACAGCCTCCTGCCAACGGACGACTGCCTCATTGACTGAGCTGCCACAAGGAGTCGCCGTCGTGTAAAAGATTACAGCCATCAAACTACAAGGAGGTTACATTTAAAGACACATTTTAGGTAACAGTGTGGCTTCATTCTTGCCTAAATACAGCTATAAAATAGTGTCTGGACGTTATTTCAGTTCAAAATTGTTTACTTCTTAAAGTCGAGATAGCTTCCGGTTCAACAAGTCTGCCTTCGCTATAAAAGCATAGAAACTGCAAGTGGTACACGTTTTTTTCCCCCAACTGCATTCTGCGGAGACCCGCCCTCCTCTGCCTCTGATTGGCTGACCCTGATACTCCTACCCTAAACCTAACCAATCCAACCAAAGAAGGCAGTGAGTACTAGCCAATCAGAGGCAGAGGAGGGCGGGTCTTCGCGAATGCAGCTGGGAAATAAATAAGGCAACTAGTAACCATAGATACATGTATGCTAGTACCATCTTCCTCTTTATACATCCATGGTACCATCTAGTTGCCAATTCCACTTATTATAAGCTGCTTTTAGCTTGTTTTTCTGTAGTTGCTTACAAATATTGGTAGCCAGGGGTTGCATTTTTTGTGCTTGTTCCTAAAGTCTAGTTGCTTATTTGGGCTTAACGTAAAATAAAGTTTGACTGAGCTCCATCTAATGGATGGATGGGCACCTGACTGTTGTTTTAAGGAGGGTTTTGTGTTTTGGAGGAAATGTGTACTTATTCACATAACTGTGATTTTATAGCTTATATGTGATCATTTCCAAAAGGCATAATGCCTCATCGCATTGGTCATATTCACAGATTTTAAAAAATAATGGACGTAGCCACTGTGACGTCACTCATTGGTTTGTGGACTCCCGTTTTGAAGCCTCGAGTTTGCATTTTGACCGTCGCCATCTTGGATTTTTTGAGCCAGAAGTGACCATGTTTGGACGAGAGGTTGGAGCTGACCCTAACACTAGCTTCTAGCTGCTAGCTTGTCTAGCATGGTGCATTTACAATCTATGGTTAACTGTGAAAATGCTAATGCTAATTTTCGCTAGCAAAAAAACTGAACATCCAACTCTTTAGAAGGTCTTTTAGCACAACCAAACACTAAGCAAGACTTTTTAGGCGACCAAAATGTTACAATTAACTTTCATGAACTGAAAACACACTGAAATAGTGACAGCTACACCCTTAACCCTAACCCTAACCATCCCCTTGCTCATGCCTAAACCTAATCAAGTGGGCATGTTGTGTAGTAAAGTGGGTGTGTCTTGTAGATGCTGCAAGTCTGCAGATAGACCTACTTGACGTTTTTGGAGCCAGCCTCAAGTGACCATTCGAGGAACTGCAGTTTTTAGTGTTCCCACATTGGCTTCATTTTTCAGCCCACTTTACTGAGAAAAGAAGGTCAGGGAAGGAACTGTAGATGGAAAATCTCCACACAAGGTTTCATCTTTGTCTTAAAACCACCTTCATTATATCAGGGGGAACACATCCTGACAACTGGGATGGTCTCTGTCCTGTTCACAAGAAAATTTGTGATCTAAAAATAAATGAAGTAATGATTTAAAAAAATATCGATTTCGGTGATTTCAGTGTATCTTTGTAATAAGATCATTCAAAAACAAAACAAAACAAAAAAAACATTAGGAAATTTGTAATTTATGTATGTAAAATTTGCCTAATAATATAACTATATGAATCATTTTTTGCAATCAAAGCAAGCAACAATGTCTTTATTTCGTAGCGAAATATTTCTCCAAATCTTTCTATTATCTATTTATTTATTTTCATTTTTGTTATTATTAGTTTTTATTCATCATAACACATTCCATTTCATCACAGTCCAAATATTCACCATTGTCTTATAACAGGAAATACAAAATAGATGGATGAAGACAATGACAGTAAAATAAAAAAATAATAAATACAGTAAATAGGTACATTAAAATAAATTAAAGGCAATTCTATATGTTTTCAAAAATGTTATTATAATAATTGATTGCAAATATACTCTTGCTGATTTGAAGAGAATTGAGAGTTTAAAAAATATGTGAAATCATGAAAGAACAGAGAAAATATTGGCATTTTTTGACAAACGATATTTGTGAATAAAAAACTTAAAATAAAAAACCCATTATAATTATCTATGCTATCCTCATTATTTATTTATTGAAAAGCTAAACATTACTATTACATATACAAGCGGAACCATGTGTATTACCAGTTCAGGGGGACCGGATTCATTTAGTGGACAGACGCGTCAGTACTTCCTGTTATTAGACGTTTTTCTCGCGTAGAAACATGTTGCGATAGTTTGTAAACTTCCTTGATTCCCTTTAAATCCAGACTTTAAATCTTTATTTGTAGTTTATTTGTGTATTGTTGTCGGTAACGTTATGCCTCTGTCGGACCGGTCCAGCTCAGACGGCGGCGGTCCTGCTCGCAGTCCCCGGGCCCGGAGACCTCGGACCCGGAGCCGCAGCGACAGCCGAGACCGGAGCCTTTCTCCGGACAGCTTCGGGCCAAAGCTCCCCAAGCCGCGCAACCGGGAACGGGAGCGCGAAGAACGGGAGCGTCGGTTCCGAGAGGCGAGGAACATCAGACGGATCCGAATCGGAAGCCCACACCGGAGCCGCTCCCGGTCCCGATCCCGGTCCAGAGAGCGTCACAACAACAACAACAGCAGCAACAACAGCTGGTCCGAGCAGCGCGACACAGCCGGGAAACACCGGGATGAATATTACTACGAGCAGCAGAGAGACGACGCTCAGCGGCAGAGACAAGAGGCTTTTATTGCCAGGTAACCAAATACACGATTAATCAATAAAGGGACAATCCAGCAGTTCAAGGTTGACTTTCCATGAAGTTGGATTTTCACAAGAGAAGGGTTAAAACGGTGGTGGGCAAATAGCGGCCCGTGGGCCAATAGTGGCCCTCCAACAAAAATATTTGGCCCCATAACGAAAGCTGAAGTTTTCCCTTTTATAGATGAAATTAAGTCTTAACATGAGTCTTCATACATCTACAGTAGAGAACAATGTAAACATAACAATGTAAATCCCAGTAAATGTGACCTGTTAACCGCGTATAAACGTACCAGATGAATAACACATGTACACAGTCTGACTGTTCTATTATTTGACTTTACGCACTCAGTCATTACATCGTCATTACTGATGATTATTATTTATCAAAAATCTCAATTATCACAATATCATTATCGAGGTATTTGGTCAAAAATACTGTGATATTTGATTTTGTCCATATCGCTCAGAACTATGAACAAGACAACTTGAACTGTGTCTCTTGATAGAAACAGTAGCTGCTGAACATGTAAAAAAATATCTGAATTCTGTTTTAAACACTCAGGTTAAAAAAAAAACGTGGAAGTCTATTTTTAAACACCATTTATTTGAATCTGTGATATAGTCGCAGTACTTTTGTGTGACTTCATATTCGTCTGTGTGTTACAGGCGTCTGCAAGAGCGAGAGCGGATCGGTGAGTTGGGCTGTCCTGAAGTGTGGGGATATTCACCACGAGTAAAGGAACCAGAGTAAGTCAAGAAACCCTCCTCCACATGTTTTCCAAAATTTTTGCTCCAGAACTGAACTTCCAGAAGTTGACGTTTCACCTCTTTGTCTCCATCAGCTCTGATGAATTCACACCTGTTGAAAACGAGAAAAACAGCAGCTCAGAATCCAACTCAGAAGGTAAAACACACACAGTGTTTATACATGGATACGTTTACTGTGATACTGTGTATTGTTTGAATTTACATCAAATCCTGTTTGTCATTTATAGAAGAAAAGAAGAAGAAGAAAAAGAAGAAAAAGAAATCCAAGAAAAGAAAGAACAAAAAGCATTCGGAAGACAGCGAGCTGGAATCAGATTCAGATGGTAACATTAATTAAAAAAAAACTCAATAAAGTTTTTTTCATCCATTTTATAAACTTAAATATTATGTTTGTGTCTTTCAGAGGAAGAAGTGAAGAAGAAGAAAAAGAAAAAGAAGAGCAAAAAGTAAAGTTCATACATGTCATACACGTCTTCATCTCCTTCACACAGAACCGGACGTGATGATTAACCAGATGTTTCCTCTTCAGGTCCAAGAAGTCCAAGAAGAAGAAGGCGAAGAAGAGCCGCAAGGAGTCCAGCGAGTCCAGCAGTGAAGAGTCTGAGGAGGAGGAGGAGGAAGAGGAAGAGGATCCCAACTCGGTGATGTGGGTGGAGAAAACCTGCATAGATGAACACCTGGTGGGACCTGAAGCTCCGCTCACCCATATGTCCCAGGACGACCGGCCTTTGGAGTGAGTTCATTTGTCATTGTAGACACATTACGGGTGAATTTGTCCGGAGCTGCACAATTTATTTCACTTTTGAAATGAAAATATCTTAAATATCAACATTTCAAATGAGAGAAGACAGGAAGTGATCATTTTGTGTTTCAGCAGAGTGTTGTAATCAACACACAGGATCCTTCCTGTTTCTCTAATCATCAACTGAAACCCTGAATCACAAAATTCAGTTGGTTTTGTAGAGCTGCAACTAACGATTTTCATTAATGATCAACCTGTCGGTTATTTTCTCAGAGCCCAATGTGATGTCTTCATGTCTCCGTCCACAACCCAAAGATATTGAGTTTACTATCACAGAAAACTAAGAAACCAGAAAATATTCTCATTTGAGAATCTGAAATCAGAGAATTCAGATTTTTTTCTTTTAAAAAGACTCAAAATGATTAACTGATGATCAAAATAGTTGGGGATTAATTTAATAGTTGGCAACGTCGGCATACAAACACAATTTTAGATGATCATTAAATTGGTAGAGTGAGAATAATTTTGTTTTTTAAGCAAAAATGCAAAAAAAAATCCACTGTTTCTCTCAAATGAGAATATTTACTGCGTTTCTTTGTCCTCTATGATAGTAAACCGAATATCTAACTTATAACTTGTGATTCACATTTTTTTCATTTTTTATAGACCAAACAGTTACTTAAGGAAATAATCTGCAGATTAATCAATAATGCAAATAGTTGCAGTCCTTGAAGTTGGCTCCTGAACATTGCTGTTAGTGGTATGTGCGGATCAATATTCTATGAAGAAAGTATAAATAATCTACGTCACATATAATCACAAGTCTTCATGTATTTTGTTCACACTCTGCAGCCCCACAGTTGTTCTGTTTCTTGTTTAAAAGTCATTTTAACCTCCATTGTTTTAGATTTGACTTGTTTATTAATGTGTTGTTTTTTTTTTTCCTCCTCCAGCTTTGGTCATGCGCTGTTGCCAGGTGAAGGTGCTGCCATGGCGGAGTACGTGAAAGCAGGCAAACGTATCCCGAGAAGAGGAGAGATCGGTCTCACCAGTGAGGAGATCGCAAACTTCGAGAAGTCCGGCTACGTGATGAGCGGAAGCAGGTTTGTGATATTCAAAATACAACTAAAAACTCACCTCGGCCAGGATACGATTTATACAGCAGCAGTTCAATATTTGGTGATGTTCATGAATCACTTTTATCTCACATTATACATATATTTTGCCTCCAAGAATGTTTGCTAAAGCATAACAGCAGAACATTTATTTCATGTTAAGTACAAATTAGCATCAATCTGTTCTTTCTGTGATACTGATGACTTTAACGTGACCCTGCAGACATCGTCGTATGGAGGCCGTGCGTCTGAGAAAGGAAAACCAGATCTACAGCGCGGATGAGAAGAGAGCGCTGGCCTCCTTCAACCAGGAGGAGAGAAGGAAGAGAGAGAGCAAGATCCTGTCCAGCTTCAGGGAAATGGTGTACAGAAAAACCAAAGGCAAGGAGGAGAAGTGAACGTCACATCTACAGTTTTCACTCACTATCCTGTTAGACACCTTTTAGTCTTTGTTTTGTGACCTGAGGTGTTTTATTACGTTGAGTTTTAGAGGGATGTGCAGAGCGCAGGGAGGGTTTTTATATTCTAAATGTAAAGAAATGTGTAAAGACGGGAGTCAGCATCTTCTGGCACCTTAAAAGTTTTGTTTTGCTTCATTCTTACTTAATGGAACTAGTCTTTAATTTCATGGTTTAACCTCTTGTAAATTTTCACATGTAATCCTGAACAGAATAAATAAACTTTGATCAAGTCATTTTGTCGTTTTGACTTTTCTGTAAAATCAGCTACATTCATGGACACTCGGCATTTGTGGCTTCCTTAAAGTGTCCACTTGTGACCCATTGTCATGAGGTGTGAGAAATTCACCCGTTAGAGATTTTTTAAAAATCCAGTAATTCACAACCTAAACAACAAACATTAAAGAAAGTTTTTTAAAAAAAGAGTAAAATTTTGTGTAGCATAAATGGTTTTTTGATCTTGTTAATCATTTGGTAACCACTGAGCTTTCTTTTAAATTATACAGTTATGTGATTTTGATGTTTACTTTAGCTACTAGTGCAAATAAATACAGTATTCTGGCTGGTTCGCCTCTTTATAAGCAGCAGCCTGAATACCAGCCAGATGGGGGTTTATTAGCTTATTTGCTGTGATGTATTTGAATCATTACTCAACTTTGACAAAATGTCCATCACTTGAAAGCACAAACCTTCACAGATCTTTTTAATCTATATATTTGTCCAGTGGCTACTTATTCTGTAACGGTAGTTTCTACAAAACAGAAAACTAAATAAAATGGGCATTTTTTTACTGTGTTTTTTCCTCTGAGTTTGGTTCAGTATCATTTAGGCTAAATTTAACTTTTTGATTTAACTAAATTTAACTAAAGATATAACGTGATAAAAAATAATCTGATAATCTGATCTCTGATGTCTTGTTTTCACAAAAATATGTACTGATGTATTACTACGCTGTATTATCACATCTATAAACTCCATGTTAACAGCTGTAAAGCATTTATTTTATTTTAATCACACCCTCTTGTCTGTTACTGGTGGAATTCAACATATGAGTCAATCAATCCCAAACGTTTTCCAGTATGGAACAATTTAATTGATAACAGGGACACAACTGCCTTAAAAGACTGAAAAAACAAATAGCCGACTGTTAAATATCATCTTTTAATGTACAACAAAGAACTTTCTTCTTCTCTTCTGTCCTCGTCATCAGTGGATGTTCTCAAGTCCCTGTTGAAGAAAAAGAGAGATTAAAACTCCATTTACAGTTCAAATAATTTATTAACTAACTACGTTTTACCAAGTTTAAGTTTGATGGATTTTTTTTAATGTTTTTTTTTTGTTTCTTCCAGACAACTGTTGTTTATATTCATGGGATTATTTAATGAGACTCATCTTACACAGACTTGAAAGTGAATAGAGATGATAAATAATCCATCACAGTGACCCTGCCATCTGCTTTAAAAGGACCTAAACACCACAGGTCCACCTGTACAGGTGTTTTCATGACAGCGTGGACATAAATACACTGTAGTTAATCTTTATTCTGCGCCTGTTGGGCAAGTTACACCTTTAGCATGGATTTCAGGTAACTTCACATTATTAAATAAGAAAGGTCACCTTCAATCACAACAAAGTTAAGAGCATCTTTTAATTAGAAAAGTTGGCTGGGATGCTTCTTTTGCTTTTGAATAGATCAGGAAAAATCCATGTAGAGAGGATAGTAGTGAAACTGTTTCAACGTTAGAAATTATTCTCCTTTTCTGATTCAAGCAGGGTGGAAAATTAACTTTAGTCTACTGATCAAATGGCTGGTGAGTGAAGCAAACCTACCAGCCGCTTGCATATTTTACCAGCATTTTGCTGGTGGCTGGTGCTAATTTTGTGCCCTGGTTTAAGTGTGCATTATTTGACATAACGTAGAGAGTGATGAGTTAACATTATATCAGCTAAAATGTTATTTACATTTAGCCCAACAGGACATTAATAAATCAAATAGCATTTTACATTGTACTTCCCTTTAATGTTGTTGTAAGTGCACACTTTCAAACAGAGCAGCCTTTTACATCATCTAAACTACCCTGCTACACTCTAACATGAGAAAATGTTGCCATCATATCAGTCATTATACACTATTTATCTTTCAATATATTAGGAAAATATATAGCCAGAAACGTTGTCCAGTCAGACAGTAATATGTCACTTTAAGATGCTGTTAGACCCTGAATTTAAGTGACTCTGCTGTTTCATGTTGAATATCACCTGCACATGAACTCCTTCCAGTCAAGTCTTTTTCAAATAGTTTTTACCTTGAGCTGAACAGCCACAGAGTAATAATTTTGACAAAATGAAGTAACACAAAGTTTTCTATGATTTATTATCTCTCTCAAGTGAGACTGAAGACTTTCATTGGAGTAAAGCCCAACCCATAAATCCTCACAGACTTAACAGTACTGGTTTACATGTCGGCCGATAAGTGACAAGAAACATCAAAAACATGTGTGAGGTATGAACTGTTTTTTTTCCCCTGGAGCTTTTTATGACACCTCACGGTCTTCTTCAAGGCATGGAGCTATGATGAAGCTCCATATCTACATCACTTGATGACAACTGAGCAAACTAGTTGAGGAAGAACACGAGATGCAGTTGAGAGCTCAGCTAAACGGACCTTGAATTAAACTTTTTTTGATCTCCCGTTTCCCAGGTCAAGAATGAAGATTCAGATAATTCAAATGAGATAAGATTCAGATAATTTACATGTTTTGTCCCCCCAAAGAGCACAAACAAGTTTATTTTTCAACAGTAAAAATATCCCACTCAGTAAACATCTACAAAGCCCCAAAAGATAATATTTTATATCTTGTGTACAAGATGTGGATCTGGTTTGCACAAGCTAATATCTTGAGGACACAACATACTGTCTTGTGAGCATAAGATAATAAATTATAATAATAAATAATAGAATAGAGACCAGAGATATAAGCAGAACTATAATATCACACAGGTTTATTGCACAGGTTTTCCTAATAAGGTTCTCGGTGATGTGAATCCAAACCCCACAGACTATGAGTTGCTTTCTTTTGAGAAACAGGTGCAATACAAACATGTTTTGGTGCAGATGATGATGTTGATATTGACGCATGGAGTCTCACCTTGGAGTCAAAGTGCCGTCCTGTTCCTGAGATCCGCTTGTCTCTCTGCATCAGGTACCAGTGCCACGGGACCCGGGCGATCCTCTTCTCCTGCGAGGGAAACAGGAGGTCGTTACTCAAGCAGGTAGTTTAATAAAAGCAGCACATTCACAGCTTTTCTTTCTACTTGTTAGCTTGTTCACAACCACATTAGCAGGCTGCAGCTTCCTCCTCACCTTTCCGTTGTTGGTGAACTTGTGGATCTGCGCGGTGGCGACGCCGGGAATGATCAGACACACGGTCATGATGGCGAAGCCGGGCAGGATTTCATACCACATGGTTCAGAGTTTAACTGTCAGGCGACGAAGAGCAACTCTGATCACAACCAAGCCGCCCTAACACTTCCCCCGACTGTTTATTTTGCTAAGGAGCTAACAAAATGTCGACCGTCCTGGTGACCTATGTTCTGCTAGCGGAAGAACAAACACACTTCCTGTTGGGGTTTTCCACAAGAAAAGCATCACCTCTTTAAAACTAAACAATCTATAATAAGAATAATTTACAAACAACCACACAGACAATTTAATTTTACATGCTGTCAAATGTTTCCGATTGTAATAGTTGTTTAAATGACTAGTGAACCGAAGGATTACTTCTTTAGTTAGATAAACAGATAATGCCGGATCTAAATGGAATATTGGATGTTTACAGGAAAACCCGGGATCATTTAAACATGTCACATGATAGTTAAGTTATTGTTATGGTGTCAAAGTGTTTCAGACAAAAACAAACCGCTCAGAAACTGAGGGTCGGTCAGGCTTTTACTTTGAAGGGCGGCCGAAAAACGGAAACTATATTTTGCTGATTTTGGGAGGTAATTTTTTTTTTTAAATGTAGAACTCTACGACGAAATGCCATTTCAGTCAAGATACAGGGAATATATATTTTAAAAGATATAAATTGTAATTATAAATTCAAATTCGTGGTAGACGTTTGTTTTCTCCAACAGCGCCTCCCTCCGGCGTTGTCATAGAACTGCGGCTCCAACCGTCGAGAGGAAGTTAGCCACTAGCCGGCTAAGTTGCTAAAAAAAGTAAACAAGTCTGAGAGATGAGATGAAATTCAGCCGTGGGACGAAATAGCTTTTCAATTATGAAGGAAGACAAGGAAAACACTCGGCCCAAGGAGAGAAGGGTGGAAATAAGGTGCGAAGATGGAGAAAAAACGGAAAAGTCGAAGGAAAAGAAGGAGGCCATGACAAAGGTAAAACTTGCTAATAGGCTAGCGTTAGCGAAGGTTGCTATCAGCCGTTAGTTGTAAACAGTAACTTTTAAAGTTTGCCTCTTTCAACAGCGTGTTTTTAGATATTCAGATCTTAAATGTAAAGTCTAATATACTTATTGTGTAATAAGTTAATGTCTAACTTAAAGTTAAAGCTAACAGCAGCCAATTGTTGCCTTCTTTTCCTCAGATTGTTTATAGCTATATTTTATTTCCGTAGTGAACCCACTAACACCAAACATATAAAAGGAAACAAAAAATGCAATCCAAAGTTTAAAAAAATTTAATGTGGTTGTAACCCCAAAAGGATACAACAGCAAACTACTAAGAAGGGAAATAATTTTAAAAAATAAATAAAGAAAAAGTCAATTATCTTTACAGCAAATCCTTTCAGTTTCATTTAATCAAGTGACCTTCTTTCTTATATAATTAAGAATCAGATACATATAAAAGACACTTTGATGGTAGTTAGTCAATCCAGCAAGCAAGGCATTTCCAATTGCCAGTGGTACATGATTTAAAAAACCCCCCAAAAAACTCCATATTTGACTAAATGTGCTATCACAGCCACTCAGGACTGCTGACAACCTCTCTAGAGGAAGAATCCTTAAAGATCCCCCCCAGATTAGTTTTAAGATGTATATAAAATACTCTACTTCGAATAATAATGTGTCTGATATGGTTTTTCTATTAAAAAAAAAAACTTCAATTATCATGTTAAAATCCTTAAAATTACATCCTTCTTCCACAATAAAAAAAAAAATCCAGAATCTATGAATATGCAAATATTTTTCATGTCAGAAGTTTAACTGTTGGACACAACATGTCTCCTACATCACTGTAAAGTCCATTCTCAGTGTTTGTCCACTGGAGGCTTCAAGTTTCCACATCACACTTGTTTAAGTTGAATATTGAACCAGAATTGGCTACCAAACTAGTTGTGATGTCACAAACCCTTAAAATCAGATTTTCAGTGAGCTTGATGAGTCTGATGAAACTTTCCACTTTCATCAGACAAATGTGAAAACAGCCTTCTAGTGTCAAACTTTGCACATACATCAGTCTGCACAGTGAAGCTCAAACATTCAACTCTAGGAACAAGAAGAAGAAAAACATATTTTTGAGTGGAAGGGGACTTAAATATTTAATTGTACAACATATTAACTGAAGGGGGCTCAGACTCACCCCATTGGAGTAATATACATTCCCCTAACAAAAGTTTTCCTCAGATTGATTAACCCAGCTGTCCTTATAACACTCTATTAATCTGTCAATGACTTTTTCCTAGATTGTGATCAGACGATTACCACCAAGTCTGACCAAGGAGGAGCTGGAGGAGCAGCTGCAACCGCTTCCAGAGGTGGACTACCTGGAGTTTTTCTCCAATGACACCAGGTGAATTTAGCCTTACATTTCATTATTTTAAAAACATCAATAGTGACTCTAATATTTATTAACCTGACATGATTATTCTGTCCTTTCAGCCTTTACCCTCATCTCTTCGCAAGGGCTTACATTAATTTCAAAAATCAAGAGGATATAGTTCTCTTCAGGGATCGATTTGATGGATATGTGTTCATTGACAACAGAGGTATGAGAAGAGCATGAAATTACAGTTAAATAGACAAACTTGAGGGTTTTCTCATAAAATAATTGAGGCTTCACGCTTGTCTGCACATTGCTTCCAAACAGGACAGGAGTATCCTGCCATTGTGGAGTTTGCACCTTTTCAAAAAACTGCCAAAAAAAGAAGTAAGAAAAAGGACGCAAAATGTGGAACAATTACTGAAGGTAAAGGATTTATTGTTATCAAACAGGGCATACATTATTTACTAACAGTCACATTTATGTACTGAATATTTTTGGTTGTATTTGTCATCAGTTTTCTAAAGGATTGCCTGGAGGATAGGTTCACATTTTTTCTAGTCTTATCTTAATGCAGTACTCCCCTTTATGCAAAATACATTATTCTCCGATAACAGGCTTCAGTCTTTGTTAGTCAAATCAAGGGGGTATCTTCCCACTCTGTTACAGTCATTTTAGTGCAAAATACCCAAGATACATATATGGGCATATGAACATTGTTGTCTAAGATGGACCTATCCCTTAATGCTAATGGTTGTCTTTGATAATTTTGTATCAAACCTCAACTCTTCCTCAAAAAGAAAATGCCCTGCTTTAGTTAAGTATAGTTGTGGGTACAGTTTTACGTGGCATTATTTAAAAATGCAGAGAATCAGTCTTGCCAGAAGCAGCAACATGTCTATATTTTTTGTTTATTTTCTTTCAGATCCTGATTACAAGAAATTCCTGGAATATTATAACGGAGATGAGGAAAAATTTACATCCACACCTGAGACTCTGTTGGAAGAGATTGAGGCAAAAACAAAGGAACTTGTAGGTATGTACATAGTCATAGTTCACCTAAAAGAGGTGTTTTGCTGGAGGGATAAATGAGTATTCCAGTAAACCTAAACATACTTTTTCTTTCTCAAGCTAAAAAAACAACTCCTCTGCTGGACTTCCTGAAGAATAAACAGGTAAATATGGCTCAACAGTGTGGCACTAGTTGTGTTGAAATGCATGATGGAAGCTTGACTCATGTCCTGTTTTAATGTTGTTCAGAGACTCAGGGAGGAAAAGAAAGAGGAGAGAAGGAGGAGAGAACTTGAACGCAAGCGCCTGCGTGACGAGGAGCGTCGAAAGTGGAGGGAGGAGGAGAGAAGGAAGCGCAAAGAGGCCGAGAAGATGAAGAGACTTGAGAAACCGCTGGAGAAAGACAAGGACCATGTTAAAGAAGAACCAAAAATCAAAGTATGTGCTGCAGTGGGAAGAATCTGTTTGAAAGAGAGTGTAATCCCCCAAATCTTAATATAACTTTGTCTTTATTTTTCACTGTGCAGCTCCTGAAGAAGCCAGACCGAGGGGGGGATGATGCCGATTCTGAGAAACCCAAGGAAAAAGCCAAGAAACCAGAGAGACCAAATAAAGAGGACAGATCCATGGGAAGTGCTGATCATAAGAGACGCCAGAACATTGAAAATAAGGAGGATCGGGGAAGGAAGTGAGTCTTTACAGTCAGTTCCTCTAAAAGACGTTGCTCTCTTTGAACAGGATGCTTAAACAGGATTTGTGCTTTAACACACAGAGCAGACGAAGACGGGCGCAAGGAGTTCAGAGACCGCGATGCGGAGAGAGACAGGGAGCGTGAGCGGCGGCAGAAAGAGAAGGAGCGCATGAGGCGGCAGGACGAGGATCGGCGGAGAAGGAGAGAGCGGCAGGACGGAGAGAACGCCAGCATGAAGCGGGGGGAGGATGAGGGAAAAAAAGAAAAAGAGCGTGCCTCGGAAAAGAAAAGGGGTGAAAACACGGCAGACTCCGCTCACACTGAGAAGCCAGAGAGGCCCGCCAAGGACAACAAGAAGGAGGAGAGCGCTAAAAGAGAGCGGCTACGAAATAAGGTAACGACTCTGGCCTTTCAAGTTATCAAGTAATTTCCTGCATTTGCTCTTTTTAAAACATTGTTGTTTGTTTGCTTTTGCATCAGGACCGGCCGGCTATTCAACTGTACCAGCCAGGGGCCAGAAGCCGCAATCGAGCAGCTGCAGGAGGAGGAGGAGGAGGAGGAGGAGGAGGAGGAGGAGGAGGAGGAGGAGGAGGAGGCGCTGAATCCAGCTCTGTCGACAGAAAGCCAGATACTGAGACCAAGAAAGTGTCTGACAAAGGAGATGATTGAGCAGATTTCTACTTGTGGCATATTAAGTGTGGTGAGGAGACGGGCCTGCGAGGCTCAGAGCGGCGCTGTGTCGCCTCAGGGCCACGTGCAGCTCAAGCAGGACTGCATTTTCCCCGGTCTCAGAGGCAGAGATGTGATTGAGGAGCCTCTTAGTGCCTGAATGTGACCCTCTTTAGTTTCATTTGTTAGGAAAGGTAACAGTAACCTTTGGAAAGAGTTTGGCTGTAGGGCACATTAGGTGAAGCCAAAGCTTTCTTGGACCATGAAAACTCAATAAGTGACCTTATTTCAGTATTTTTTTTCTCAGATGTTAAGTGTCGTACGCGCTGCAAACATTCGCTTTTACAGTTGTCGTCTGCATTTAGCTTTCTACTCACTCAACACATCCACATTGCCAAGCTCATCAGCATAGTTTCTACACCGTCTAGAACTAGATTTTTGTTTTGCTGTTTTCAGTTTGACGTGTACACATGGAAATGACATCTTACTCTGCCTGGGGAGCTAGACAATCCAAATATATGTGTATTAAAACTTTTCATGGTCTATAACTCACAAATAGTTGTCGTCTTATAGGCACAACTGTTATGCGTACTGAATGACAGAGTCTGTGCTTACCTGTTTTGGGATCATGTGTTCTTTTCCTTCATCCATTCAGTGACTTAAGAAGAAATAAGCCATTTCTGACTAGACTGCCATGTGACAGCCGTGCCTGCATGCAGACTTCAGTTGGAGTGATCGACTTGTGGCCTTCCTACCCTCCCCCCCTTTTTCTAATCTGAGACTCCCCTTAAACATGAATCTGTGATGCACTAAACTGAATCTAGCATGAAGACATATCACTTCTGATGATGCTGACAGTTGACTGGAAATAAAAGAGGTCTTTGTTAAAGTGAACCTGTCTGTCTTCTCTCATTGGTGAACTATTTTAATCCTAAAATACAAGAAAACTCAGTAAAGATGAGGTTTTATTTTCAAGTCAGGGTTTTTTTTTTTGCACCATTTCCAGTTTTGTCTTTTCTCTCTTTCATCTATTAGTTACAGTGGATATGAGTCATGAACAGCTGTGTCCAAGAATGGCTTTATTTTTCTGTTGGGATTTGCTTCTTGGTCCCTAGTGACCCCCCCATCCCCAATGTGCTTGTAGCTTTCCACCACAAAGTTTCCTTGTAGTCCAGTGTAACCAGTACTCCTATGCTGGAAAAATTCTTTAATTCTGTTAGTTTAGTTATAAGGACTATGCATAATATGAAAACTTTTTCTTTTTTAACACAGCATATGACTACAAAATTAGCCTATAACAGAGGACCTGCCTTAGTTGATCTTGTCCTTTTGAGGTGCAAAGTCCCTAAAAATATGCAAAAAAATAAAAATTTCCAAAACCAACTGACATGTAGTGAACCTGGGGGCTTTGGGGCCCTGAGACAGTTTATTTTTTATTTAATTTAAGAAATAGTTGTATTTATCGATCCAAGAACATTTCAGCACCAACATACAGGCATAAAACATACAATAAATAATCCAAGCAGCAGCAATCTAACACAAATATAACAAAGTAAAAAGAAAACAAACATAAATAAATTAAAAGTTTATGTGTCCAAAATGCACCACCCTCTCTGTAAAATGCCTGAGAAATTACCCGTTAAATACCTGCAAATGACATTATAGTATTTCTACTTTTAATTAAGTAAAAGATCTGAATACTTCTTCCACCACTGGTAAAATATAAAGAAAAAAGATTTTTAAACTATATGTAGAACAATACAATATATGTACAATTTCTGGCAGGAATATTGATTATATATTCCTCCAAAAAAAAAGAAGCAGATGCAAAACAACAGCAAGGCTACAGTGGCAATATACAATAATAGATACACAAATAAATAAAAATAGGTTAAGTACATGTACATTATGTAAAAATAAATATACCTAATTAAATAAAATTAAAATATCTTTTTTGTATTGAATGGTGCGTTTCAGCTAATATTAGTAAAAAAAAAGAAAGAAAAGAATTCTTTAACTCATTTATCTTCAAGACCCCCACGTTGTGTCGCTGTCTACAGACTGCGTCGTCTGTTTCCTGGGCGCTGATTGGATAAAACCCTCTTCGTCACTTCCTTCTTTCTCTTCTACCACCGCCATAGTGGTGAAAGGACTGTGGACAAAATGGTAAATTGAAAATCTTTAAACATCCACGTCTGTAGCTCGTTTAAACGTGCAAAGATGTGTAGAACATTTAATAACTATGTTGATAGTGCTTAACAGATCAGTATGTTGTCTGAAGAGTCGAGATATTAGCTTATTATTGACGATTAACGATGCTAGCCGGTAGCTTCTCTGTAGCGCTACGCATGTTAGCCGCTATAATGTTGTCTTAAACACTATAAATACTCCCGAGTATATCATCTCGATGACGTAAATCATTGGACAAAGTCTCTATCTATTAGCTAAAGTGCAAAAAAATGTGTGTGTCGACGTGGTGTTAATGTATTTTGTGTTGTTTCTAGTCGTCCCACAAGACTTTCAGGATCAAGCGCTTCCTCGCCAAGAAGCAGAAACAGAACAGGCCGATTCCTCAGTGGATCAGAATGAAGACTGGCAACAAGATCAGGTGAGTTTATAGTGTTTATTACCTGTGCACGTTACCTTTTAAATGTGTTGTGTGGTTTTTGAACTGATTATCATACAGAGAGAGTAAGTTGGTATAACCAAACTGCACTGGAGGCACACTGTCTCTCTGCACAGTTGAAGTGAATTAGTCTCTATAATTTACTGTTTATGTACACGTGTGCCAGTTTATTAGGTTTACCTAGTTAGTGTAAACTAATGAAATCTAATATGACAGCTCTAACAAATCCACATTTTTATGAAGATTAAAATAAGACTTTAGAGAGCTATTAGCCCAACTTAATGGTCATTTTGGAGGCTGATGTTTGTTGTGCTGCTGTGTAAGACTGCAGTTGGTGATTAGGTTTCCAATTATATTCTCAATTATGAGTTTGGTGTGTAAATAATAAAGTATATAATGATAAAATGAGCCATTGTGGCTTTGCAGAGTTCAAGGCAATGTTGTCTGTCTTGTTTTCTTAACTAACTACTCCACTTTACAATTTGTATAAAATGGAGAAAAGCAGCAAATCTTCACATCGGGGGTGCTGGAACCAGAGAATGGAGGTTTTTACTAGCAAAGATGAAATCATTTAGTTTCAAATTTCTTTCTTTATTGTTGCATCTCATAACATAAGTATGAGTAAAAATCTTAGGTTTCAGCTTCTTGACAATGCAGTAAGGAAAAAATGGAAATGATAAACACAGTAAAAGCAGCAGTAATAAGAGTATCAACAAAAGCATAAAGTATGTGTCCTACCTATAAGATGTGAAGAAATATCTGTATAATTTGTATGTACATATGGTTATTTATCAAAGTAGTTACCAGTTTATTTATTTGGGGCTCGACTAATTACACAACAAATTGTCAGAGCCTGTTCTGTTGAACTGTAAAGAGGTGTTTCTCTTGTTTTGCCACCATTAATAACAAAGTAAATAGTAGAACAACTTCCTAGTACAACACAATATAACCACCAACCACAGCTTCTGAAATGACCATTCATTAGTTTTAGCTAAGTGCACCTACTAAACTATAAAGAGTATATTCAAAACTTGCATGATGGCCGGCTGTATTAACTTTCACAGATTGAAATTTCAGTCATTTTTAGCAGAAAAAGTGCATTCAGAGTTTCCTCAAAGGTGCAGACATTGGTGAAATCCTCCCTGAGAGTGCTCGATCTTAATGGTTCGTGTTCCACTGCTATAATTCACTGAGCCGTCTGCTTTCACATTAAGTGCGGAGATGTTATCGGGGGCTGATTTAATGTGGGGAAGAAGCAGGAACTCTAGATCATGTAAAGCAGGTCTGCAATTGCAGCTCTTTATGTCTGTTGAGTGCTGTCATTAACCCTGCTGAGAGCATCTTTCTGCTGCGGAGCTCATCTTCCTGCTCACCGTGATGGTGAAGAGGAACGTCTGCAGCTGTAACATATGAACACTGAAGTTCAGCTGAACGTTAGAATCGAGTCGACTGTTTGCTGAAACTGATCTGCCCACTAAATAGCTTTCTTTGGTATTTGACTGTTATATAATTACCACAGCCTCGAGCGTTTCCCACAATTACCGCAGTGATTCTTCAGAAGAGGATCTACGAGTAGATTTAAAAACAATTACTTTCACTTAAAATCTTTATTATTTCAGTGCCTTCAGAGATTTGACTGTCTCACAGGCTCATGCATTCAGGGTGTGTTGTGGTCAGTTTGACGTCTGAGCAGAATCAACTGTATTTGCATTGTTTCAACTGCTTTGTTTAATTTCATTGTGTGTCCTTGTTTGAATGTGATGGAAGTGAGTGTCAGTCTTCACCTTTCAACTAAATGCAGGACTAAAAATAAAAAGGCTCATCAGTGATTTGAAAATGATTATTTTTAGATCTGATTAAAGAGAGGTGGGATCTTACATGGCTGAATCAAGCTTATTGTTGTCAGGGACGTACTTGTCACTGAATTTAGACTTAAGAATTGCACAGCAGATAGATTGAGATGTTTGCTGAAAGACAGATGGTCTGCTTCATTATCATGTCAACCATATCCGGGAAATGTGTGCAGCTCAAGATGCAGATTAGAGCTGCAACGATTAGTCGATCAACAGAAAATTAATCGACTATTTTGATGATAGATTCATCTTCATTCATTCTTTTATTTAAGACAAAATACCAAATTATCTTGTTCCAGCTTCTTAGATCTGAATATTTTCTGGTTTCTTTTAGTCTTTTACGATGAACAGAATATCTTTGGGTTGTGGTCTATTGGTTGGGACAAAACATTTTAGGTTGCATCTTGGACTTTGGGAAACAGTGGTCGACATTTTTAACCATTTTCTGACAATTTAAAACAACTAATGGATTAATCAACAGTTAATCGATAATGAAAATCTTTAGTCGCAGACCAGTGTTTTAACACTTAAAATGTGACCTATCTTAATCTTAATCTCAGTTGAGTTTGGTTCAGTCATCTCTGTATGAAGGAGGCAGAACGGTAACCTTTTGTCTTTTCAGTTACACAAGTTTCTACTGAATATTTCCTGTAATTTTGTTGAAACCTGATATCCAGAAATGAGTCAGTAAGTTGCTGAGAGAAGTTGCCTTCTGGCAAATAAGATTTGAGCAAATTCACCTCTGCAGTTTTCATAGTAAGCTGGAGCACCAACTAAAGGGAGTAAAGTGAATATTTAACTTAGTATTTACCAGGACAAAGTCGTGTTTTGCACAGCGGTGGCATTTCCTGTGTACAAATTTAATCGCTGTCATTTATCTCAGTTGTAAATGTTTATTTCAATTTTCTCTGACACGTTTGGCCTCTTTCCACTTCAGGTACAACTCCAAGAGGAGACACTGGAGGAGGACCAAGCTCGGCCTGTAAACGTGAGGGTCTGTGGATCCCCCAGCATCCCTCCATCCCAACATCTCCCAGGACCTCCAGCTGCTGGGGCCTGACCACCGGGGAGGGAGCCATGTTATCTGGAGCAGCAGTTGTTTTGTACAGATACTCTGGTTATGCTCATGTTTGACAATAAAAGATCTGTGATCAAACTGAAAACGTGCCTGTATGGCTTTCTTCTTCTTTTTATCCCCCACAAGTGTAGCTAAACAGTCCATTTTACAGACTGAGTGCTTTTTCCACAGCAAACCAAACATCACAAGCTGCCACAGCTCAGCAGAAAGAAGCACACTGATGGGTTTTCAGTCTCCGACCACATAGCAAACACTTCTGAATCCCCGTCTCATGGAATATTGTGGTTATTTGTAGTTAGCTTGAAGGTCTGGCTTTGTTGATTTGGGCCAAACACAACACTGGTATTCAAGAAAAGCTAAAGCAGTAAGAAACACAAACTAAGAATTGTTTACTTAAACAGCTAAAACTGGAAAAATAGTTGCCATGTCAGCAGTTACTAATATTTGAGTTGACACAAGTAGAACTGTGTCAGTCAGAAAAATGCAAAGATCATGTGGAGTAAGTGTTTTTATTAGATTCAGTGAAAGTTATCACAAAATAAAAACTTACTCAGGTGCCCTTTTTATATTCCAGAAATTCTTGGAAAGCAGTATTGATACAGAATGTGTTATCCTGGTGAATTAAATGTCAAATACAGCACATAATTGAAGGCGTCTGTCATTACAGTCACCTTTTGTTTCCTAGAAATGAAAACGAGGATAGCAGCTTCCTTAAAGGCCCCATTCTCCAGCTGCCCCCCCTGTTAGTCCTGTGAAAGAAGTCCACTTCATCTGTCTCCCCGTGATCGACCTCATCACTGGGGGTCAAGTTCATAGCCGTGGCGCAGTTGTTGTTGACGTTTTTATTGACGTTTTGCTGCGCGCACCCGCCGCTGTGTTCATCATCCCAGGTCCCCAACAGCTCCTTCATCTCCGGAGGGGCGTCTCCCCTCAGATACTGCCAGGCTCTCTTCCCGTTGTAGTCCATGGCATCCACATTGGCACTGAAAGCTCCGACCAGCAGTTTAATGACCATGTAGTGGCTGTGCATGCAGGCGACGTGCAGCGGGGTGAACCCGCCGCTGCCCCGCACGTTCACATTCACGGGGATCCCCGCGTTTTGCGCGTAACGCAAAAGTTTCACCAGAGTCTCATCCTGTCCCCTTTTGGCTAACCAGTGGAGCACAGAATAACCGCTGATGAAATCCTTCCTGGTTAACAGATGGGGGTCTTCAGAGATAAACTCCAGTATGGTTTCATAGTTTCCCTCCACCGCAGAAATCATCCACGCGTGCTCCATCGGATACAAAGCCCAGTTTACGTCCTGCTCCGAGGACGCGCTGGATGTCTGGGAGGTCAACACAGTACTGAACCCGCTGTGAGATGAGTTACTCAGAAGCAGCTCTTTCAGGTATTTTTTACGCATAGCCGGTGTGAGCGACCCTCTCTCCGATGCGTCTCTCTGGAGGAGGAGAGTGCCCGGTGCGGAGCTGTCAGACACTTCTTGTTGTCTCTGCAGCCTCGACCTACGCTGGAAAGCGCTGGGCATGACTTGCATGCCATACCTCGAGAGTCGCTCCACAACGGTGGTCTGTCTGGATGACCTTCTGATGTGGGCGTCAGTGTCGCTGACAGCTGGTTCATTTCCAGCATCATCCGATCCGCTCTCATGCATGCTGCACGCAAGGCTACTTCCTTTTATTTGGACAACACCCCGAAGACATCAGTGTCAAATTAGATACTGGGAACGGTTTCCATCCACTGCGTCGGACTCATTCTCTGTGTAAAAGGGAGGGGGGAGTTTATTTTTACCGTTTGTATGAGTAAATAAACATTTCAGATATGCGTAAACATGTCATTTTAAACAAGCGTCTTAAGGACAAACAGATCAAGTTCCTCTTTTTGCAGGCATGTTGAAACACTGTCAATTTATCCCTTAATCTCATAACCCCTTAAATACCAAAAATATGTTTTAGCTCTGTCTCCTGTGTATCAGACTGCTGACCACGCCAATCTTACTCACCTGTTCAAGAGCGTACAAACCGCAGACAGACTCACGTATAATAAAAGCGCTCAGTGACTCTCACAGTTTTCACCATTAACCGTTTCATTCTCTGTGAAACGTTATCGTCCAGCTGGTAACGACTGTAATCGTTATTTTAAGGATATATGTCAAATTCTGAGCTACAAATTCAAGCTGGGATTCTCTTTCCCTTTTCAAGAGGAACTGAGACAAAGTTCATTCTAATCTCAGGCAAAACCAATAGCGAGAAAACCCTCCCATGTGACCACTGATGGACTTCAAAGCAGGAAGTAATAGTCTGTAATGCTGTCACAGCCTGTCACTGAGCTATGGACTGGACTGGGGCAATGCAAATACAACATAGCAAGGGTAATTAAAAGACACTTTATTTCAGTAAAACAACAAAACAAAAAACAACATTCTTTCATTTTCAGTCAGTAATAGATTCTGGAGGAAGTTCAACGGTCAGCTCATCGAGTGTTTGAAGAAAGGCATCCAGCTCCGAGCAGTAACCTGGAAAGAGATTCAGCAGGTTAATGATACTTTTAGTTAATGATACCTGCAGTGAACCAGCACCTCATACTTAAAGGCTTCAGTCATCGCTGTCTAACAGCTATAGATAGTTTCATTTTGTTTGCCAGGACTTTGACACGGTGAAATTGAATGAAATTAACTTAAAATCATGTTGACAGCGTGTGATTTAATTTCATCTGAGCAAAGTAGTTTCAATTAAACTGGTCTGTTCATTGTTTCACAGAGAAAATGTGCAACACTTAACACACATGAGGCTCTGGGAAATTGTGAAGGCCATTTTATATACTATACAGTTAATTGGGAAAAAAAAAAAAAAAATATAGAGTAATAAATGATGAAAATGATTTAGTTGCAGCCCTAAATGAAAACTTTACAGCAGTAAACAGTAATTATACAGCATCATTCAGCAACTAAGAACGTGTTTCTGGGAAGACAAACTCCAGTCGTGAGCAACACACTGTTCACCTCCGTTATTCTGAGGCAACAGCAAAAATCTCAGACATCTCTTAAAAACGCAAATAAAAACCCCACAACTCTCAGCAAGGCTAGATAATACTGGGAGGTAATTAAATAACTAAAAGTAACCATTTAAGATCGACGTATTTGTGTACATTAACTGACTAACTTCATCCAAACAGTAATGTGTAAATGAAGGTTTAATAGGGATTTTATACCTGAATTTCTTGGCATCTTTACAGGTGACATGTTTGGGAGCGGCTTAAACATTTCCAGGTCCTCCTCACAGGGAGGGGGAGCCTGTGGGAAACAAGCCAGTCCAGGCAGAGCAAAGCCACTGAGAGGAATCAAATCTTCAGGTATGCTGTACTTCTCAAACTCTGGGAAGAAGAGAAGAATAACCCCTTATGTTTAGAGATGTTTAGAGTGAACTATCTCCAGAAGGAATGCAGCAGCTTCATGTGTGATTGAGACTTGTGATTCGCATGTGCAAGCTTCGATGTAACAAAGATCAGTCTTGAGGGTATAAACTATGAGTTGTCTCAAGGAGGAACAGCTACTGTGATGCTGCAGTGAGAATTAACACAGGAAATTACTTCAGTTGTTGCTTGATGTTGTACCGGACATGTGGTTGTACAAGTGTAAGACTGTATTAAAAAAAGACCCTTAAGTTAAACTGGTGTGAAGTGTTACCAGTAAAAAGATGTTTGTTACCTAGTGGGTCATAAGGAATGAACTTCTCAATTTCTGGATATTCCTCCACTTTGTTCTGAGCAGCATGTTTGACTTTGGTTTCCTGAGAGGAACACAGTGTTGTATCAGTACATGTATAGTTGAGGTATACAGCAGAATATTCAAATAGGTTGACATCACTTTTCTATCGTCATTATACACGCATGTTTTATCCCAACCTGTGGCTTTACGAGTTTCTTCTCTTGTACATTGATGGCAGGGGTTGAGATTTTTTTGTTGACTGTCCCCAAAGCCTTACGACCAGATGGCAGAGGAGTCTTTAAGGTTTTGGCAGTCATTGGAGATTTCAAGAGTTTCTCTGGTGGGGGAAAAAAAAGGTTAAAAATGTATGATTTCAAATACAAGTTTCCCTGCAGACCTATATTACTACTAGAGGGGGGAAAAGCTGCACCGAGCACAGTTAGAATTTCATACCTGGTGCAGACTGAAGTCGCTGTCGCATCTTGAGTGTTGGTGCATGAAGACATGCATTTTCCCGCTCTGCAAAGATTATGTTGGCCATTGTATCTGAAAATGCATCATAACAACCCATCAACATGGAAGAGACCTTTATGTGGTCGACATTTTGGCACATTATAGCAGGAAAAGCACATGCATAAATGCATTAAGGTTTATAGCTGCAACCATTTTATAATGAATGCATTAACACAATAGTTTTGGCCCTAAATGTTTAAGCGTGAAAACGTCTTCCAAGTGTCTTGACCTTGGAAATAGTCATCTAACAATCTTAACTCAGGATTTCTTAGTTTGTTTTTTCAAGCTTCAACTGCATCTTATATCCTCAGAAGGTTTGAGTTTGCACTTGGGCTGAAACAAGTTACCATTTTCATTAATAGTTAAAAATGCCTGTTGAAATTTCCTACAGCCCAAAGTGAGGACTTCATGTGTGTTGTTATGTCTTGTTAAATCCCACCAACAGTCCAAAGACATTCAGTGTTTCATCTTGTGTGACAAAGAAAAGCATCAAATCCTCACATTTGAAAAGATGGAACCAGCAGCTGCAAAAATGATATGATTATTCGATTATCAAAATAATTGCTGATTAATATTCTGTCATTTGACTAAATCGACTAATTGCTGCACCTTTAGCTTGCTCAGTTGTACTCTCTGGATAGGGCTGTAAGAGGGCCTAAAGTTAATATATTGTGTCAAATCACTTATGTACACGTGTAATCAATTGATGTTACCATTAGTAATAGCCTGCCCATGCAAGTCAAATATGTGCCATGAATAAAAAGTTTATACAAACATGATCTCAATCAAAAGCATTTTGTTGCAGCCTTTATTCATTCACTTAGCTAATGCCTTCATAAAAATCACAGCCAATATATTCAGACCACAGGTAAAGCCTGAAGTTTTGTGCTGTCCCACCTCAAAAGACAAATACAGTAAGTGCCGAGTATTTTTCTGAAAAACAGTCTTTTTTCTGTGACTCAGGTCATGTGTAATGAACACCAAGCTTACAAGACAAGGGTGCAATTTGATAGTCTTATCAAGCCTCAGCCTGAGCACTGAAACTAACAGCCAATGTGTTGCAGTGTTGCAGCATTTAGGTTAGTACCTTCGTTAATTTAGCTATATTTAACAAATGAATGACAACTGTTGTCTCTTTGCATTTAATACGAGTTAGTTAGCTTTTTGTTTTGTCGTGGAAACGAGGGAAAGTAACGTTGCACAAAACCACTTTGATTTTCGCAAGACATAACGTTCGTACAGTTAACGTCAGCTGAGTTTCGGGTTAAAATCGTGGATGTGTTGGAAGGTGGTTAAAATTAACGTTAGCTAACCGTAATCATAAGCTAGTAGCTAACTTATTAGCGTTAAAATTCAACACGTCTGTCACTCATTTTCGTTACTTCATTAAACTTTACAGTATTGGCTGAGACTGCTGTGAACTGTAACATTAATACACCGATGTTAACGTTACCTGAGCTGTGCTGTGCCTAAAAACTCCGTTGGCTGCACCTTCTCTCTCTCAGACCAAAAAGGTTGTTTTGATATAAACGGTGACGTCTAGCGTCCGCGGCTCCTTTTTAAATTCACTGCCTTCATCCTATTGGTCGCTGTAGCACACGTGACTTGAATGGACGTTGCCATAAAAAATACGTTGCCATTTTATTTATATCAATACCACATAATAACCATAACCTCATCGTTTCAGTACATACAGTCTAAAACATAGGTAAATAATAATTACGACACCATCTATTTAGGAAACTAGCCCCCGCTGTTAATCTATGAGGACCATAGCCAGCCTTACTTCCTACTCTGTTCAAACCAAACACCTCACATGTGTTTATACTTAATGATTTGAGTCATATTAATTTAAGATACTTGTGAGTTGTCAGGCAGCTAACGTTAGATTTGGCCGAGTTTTGCCAATACAATAATATCATCTGTTTGTAACGTTCATTCACTGCGGTTCACTGCCATTCTAACTGGACAAATCCATATTTACACATTGTAGGGGTGATCTGTGGGTAGTGCTAATTTTTTAAATATAAAAACCACGCAGAAAAATACTAAATACGGACCGATTCGAATCCGGCGTAATTTATATTTGTCTTTAATGAAAAGCTTTACATATGAGTGAAGTTACCTACTAAATAATACCTAAATTAGCCCGTTGAGCAGTGGTACATTCCTAGTAGGCCATCTTTCGGTGTAACAGTGCAGTTTCAGCAGAGGGCTCGTCCTCCAGCTAACGGCTACTACGATGGCGTCAACTGAGATAGCAAGGCAAGCGGTGAGTAATGTTAGCCTATTTTATTCAGGATGCCTTTATCACCGTCTAAAGATATTCCTTGAAATGTCTCGGCATATGTCCAAAATATATTTGTATTGAGTATAATTTGAAACAGGTTTCGTTAGTTAGTCACCACCCGCTTTTCATGGTTAA
This sequence comes from Thunnus albacares, assembly GCF_914725855.1. Taxonomy (NCBI): domain Eukaryota; kingdom Metazoa; phylum Chordata; class Actinopteri; order Scombriformes; family Scombridae; genus Thunnus; species Thunnus albacares. The sequence goes on from NC_058115.1 coordinate 21,705,594, forward strand.
CGTTATATTCCGTCCAAAATTCAGTGTAACGTTGAACAGATTATTGTGCCATCAGTGTAGCCGTTAGAAATCTGATAATACCTTTCTAAATCTTTCATTATTGTCTATTTCAATGTCGATAAGTCGTGGCTTTCAGTTAAAAATGCTTTAATTCCATTATTTTAATTTTCATGAGCTAACGCCTGCAGGTTTCCTGTGATGGTATCATTAGCTAAAATTGACTAACAAACGAAATGACGTTGGTGTTTTGTGTAACGTTATTTTAATATATTAAACACGTATCGTGTAGCAGACTGTGTTAGCTCACGTTAAAACAATAACCTACCATAAAGACATCGGTAGGCCATTCATTCTGAACGCCCCCATTTCAGCACAGCTACGGTGTTCATTTCCGTTATGTTGTTTCATGCAAGTCCCGTTAACTTTCAGTCGGGCGTTGTCTGATGTGTATAGAAAATACGGGGAAAAGAAAAACAGATTCTGGCTGGTTATAGGCATTTAGGGCTGCAATTTGCAACGCGTGTGTAATGTTTGCCTGGATTTTTTGTTTGGGGCAAAGAAAAGGAAGCCACCAAACCCAGACAAAGTGCTCAGAATAGCGAGGTTTTGCAGCTTGATATCCGTTTTGCGGCTCAATGAATGAAAACCAGCGGTGTGTAACTTGGCTGTGAGTGTCTTGCCATGCAGGAATGGTTTGAGGAATGTTGCACTTGCAGCTGAAGAGTAAAGGCTGTTTGTCCAGTGACATTATCGTCAGTTTTCCAAATAGTCCCTCAGCTGTTTAAACCCCATTTCAACTATCCAAATAATCCACAACTGTCTACTACCATCAGCTTGTCTGGTTATTTTAAATTGACCCTCAAATGGAATGTTTTCCTCTCAAAGCCTAGGCCACATTGGAAAGCAACTGTGTTATGTTAAGCCACATAATGGTTGGTTGGCTTAAGTTTAACTGGTGGAGAGCTTTTGCTTCGCCATATAATCTAAATTCTTTGCTTTCCTACACCTCATAATGTAGATGTAGGCTGCAGAAATGGGATTCACAAAGATGGAGATGCTCACCGCCAGCCACACGCCCACACGCTCATGTAACAACACAACAGTGCTTTTACACTTATGTGTTTGGTGTACAAACAGTGTAATAGTAGAGTGAATGGAAGTGCAACAGGCCAAAAATAGGGAGTTTAAGGGTTCAGGTCTGACACACACAGTGTTGGCAATATTAAACAAACTCCTCGACTCTTTGTTTTGTCATTTTTGTTATTTCAATTGCATGTATTTGTATTTATGTTGAGCTTTTAAATCATATGTATATAATCTCAAAGCTTTTTTTTTTTTTTTTTTTGCAATTCTCTTGAAATGAACATCGATACCAACCCATATATGGACATTGTGGTTTCTAACTGTCTCGACTGTGGGAAGAAAGTCAGAATCCAGGAAACAGGAAGTCAGTCACATTGCACCTGAAAAATGTGTCAAAGACTAACGTGATACAATATAGCGTTAATCTGAGTGTGATTTGGTATTTTTCCACAGAACAACAATCATTGAGATGTAAATGTACAATGTAGAGTGCCAGAGAGGAAATCCTGTTCATGTTTACAAGTGTTAAAGGCACATCACAGACAAGTCGGTGCATAATGTGTTCTGTGATTCATAGTAACTGATGTTTTATTTATTTTATTTATGTTCTTTTGTTTAGGGAGAAGGTGCTCGTGCTGTACCACTTGCAGGCCATGTTGGCTTTGACAGCATGCCCGACCAGCTGGTCAACAAGTCTGTCAATCACGGCTTCTGCTTCAACATCCTCTGTGTTGGTGAGTGTATCATGCGTGAAAGTGCTTTTCCTCTGTCTCCTCTCACGCCATTTATTTGCTTCAATGAAACTCAGGCTCTTCCTCAAGATGCAAAGCAGTTTGCTCAGTATTTGACCCGCTTAGATTCTCTCAGGCGAATCAGTTGTTGGTTAACACGATGAGTAAGATGCTCCGTGTTCAGATGAGACTTTCAGAAATGACTGTATGAAATTAGTTCATCTTAGCATGACATGGCTGTAGATTGTGGTGCTGTTGAATTAGATTGCACTATGCAGTGTTTTGTCCCCCTGATGTATATCAATGAAGGCGGGTTATACTTAGAGTTACTGTGGTTTTAGGCAACATTGCATTACTGCCTGCTGCACAGAGTCACACAATACTTGCTGTTTTGAACCTGTTATGACAGGTTATACACTTTCCTTTCTGGAGCATGAATTCTAAGACGGCTATAAAAATGTATAACCAGTTGTCTTACTCTGCCTTTTCTTTATAAATGTTTTATTTTTTCAATTTCGTTTCCTTATTGCAGTTTCCACAGAGGGAGACTTAGTGCACATGTCAATGCAATCCTCACAAATGTGTGCACACCCTAATGCAAATGGTTTAACAAATTCAAGCTCTACATTCTTGGTTGATATCTCGTAGATCACATTTCTGACAGTGTTACTATTTCATTTTGCTTCTGCTTTTTCTTAACTACTGATCCAAATGCAGTAGCTACTGATTAACAGTTTCTGGATTAATAAAACACTGTATTAAGTCTATGTTTGTGATCTGTGAGACCTAGTTTCGTTATTACTATCTGTCTGTTTATTAAAGATTTACAACCAAAGATTGTAGAAGCAAAATGGTGCAGGAGACTAACCACAACTTTTGCTGCAATCTGTAAATGCTGCTTTGTTTCTCACAATTACAACATCATACACTAGAATAGAATATCTTTAGAATAGAATATAAAATATATCATATACAATATAAAATAGTACAAGCACTGCTTGAAGCAAAGAAATGTGATCTTTGTTTTAATAATGGGATCTTTGTTGTGGTTTAAAATTACAAAGAGGGAAGCAAAAATGGGAAGATGTACAGTTCCATTGGGTTCAAACATGAGTGACATTTCTGGTTTCAGAAGGTCTGATTGTAATCCTCATTTTAGACATTAACGTTGACATATCCAGTATGAGCCCGTGGCTTCTCCAAACAAGATGCCAAATTGACTCGACTCTGAGGGAAAGTTTAGAGATTTTTAACATAGTGAGGTACACTGCAAAAATGGGCTAACATGCTTAGGCTGTAGGTCAGGCTGTGATGAATAAAAATAGAATTTCATACAGAGGGAGCTCTGTAACTGAGTCATCTGACAGCTTCCAACAGTAAGTGGATGTCAGAACACATCAGCAAATAAGCAGCTATTTCAGCTTTATTTGTGGCTGTATGCATTTTGAAAATAATATATTAAGTTTGAAGCATCTTTAATATGTCACATTGAATCTACTCTCGAGATCTCTTGACTCTTTGAGTTTCATTGATAGGTGGTCAAAGTCTAAATATTATTAAATTTAAGGGCAAAATCACAGAATTTAAAAGTGAAAGTGAAGAGGATACTTAAGTGTAGTGTGAAGGAAAAAATGTGATTGATTCAAATGATAAAATAAAAACAGTATGACATAACAGTAACATGATGTGTTTTCTCTGTGTCCTCTAGGCGAGACGGGTCTGGGGAAGTCCACCCTGATGGACACATTGTTCAACACCAAGTTTGAGGGCGAGCCCACCCAGCACAACCAGCCGGGAGTAACGCTCAAGCCCAACACCTACGAACTCCAGGAGAGTAATGTGCGTCTCAAACTCACTGTCGTCAACACCGTGGGCTTCGGAGACCAGATCAATAAAGAAGACAGGTAAATCCGTCTGTCACATCTGAGCGAGAGGTCAAAGTCTTCTCCCTAAGTCTGACGGATTGACTACTTACACAGTTGTTTTTTACTGGGCGTTCCTTGTAAGCAGAAATCCACATCCAACATTCCTCCCAAACAATTACTCCATGACTGCTCTAAGCCTTTTCTGAGCTCAGGTTTCATTTAGTTGTTCCCTCAGTATGTTATATAAAGCTTACATCTCAAGTAGTTTCGTAGAATCAGCTTAAAAAACAAAAATAAGATGTACAAATCGTACTTTCCCTCTTGGCACAGCGCTGAAACTTTTGATCAAACATTATAAGATTTTGTTACAAAGCTTGCCCTCCAAAATGTGATCGCTAAGCCTGCTTGTGAGGCAAATTAAGGGTGAGGGATGATGTCATGTGAGCTGTAGCTCTGTGAGGTCAATGGGAAGGCCGGGATTTCCAGGTTTCACGCTCTATTCAGTATCAAATTGTTGATGACAGAGGAAATGATACAGGCTTGCTGCATTTTACACAAACACACTCTCAGTCACTACCAGAATATTCTACAGTATGTACACAGGCTGTGTTTGTGTAAATGTCTGTTCATGTGTGTGGATGCCTACTTTCCGTCCAAGATGAATGGGTCACACATATATTTTTTCTTGTGTCCATTTTCTATGGCGTGTATCCCAATTCTGGTTTGTGAGTAGTGTTAAATAAATTGATTAGTCAGCTGAGTTACAATGATTAATCATTTCATAATCTACCAATGAGTCAAGTCATTTGTCAAGTAAAAATGCTGCTCATTTGGGTTAGAGCTTCTCAGACGGACATGACACAGTAAAATGGGCCCTTTAGTCGACCTGAAGGCTAGAGAAAGAGTCTGCACCTCCTCCACAAATGAGACAGTCTGGCCTCATAAAGACTAAAAATGATGATGCATTCAGGATGCTGTTTTATTACCAGGAGGTTTCCTTCAAACATATTTTTTTTTAAGTACCAGCACTAAACTGGGACAAGTTCCATGATACCAATGTGTCCAATATTTTAATGGTAAATATATTTAGATTCTATTTATCTGACATCCAGTGATTAACGACACATCCAGGCTGCTATCAAGATGCCTGTCTTCCTATTATTTGCTTCTTCCAGTGGCTTTTTTGTAGTTTAGTTAAGGCCACATTTTTATCAACAGATACCTGGTAAAAACAATGTGGTCACATGATATTTCCTCACTTCACAAGTTGATGAGAAGATCACCTGAATTGTCCATGAAACAACTGAAAGCTGCACAACGGATTTTCAGATATAGAAGGCCCCAGAGTATACTCCACCCACATACTCCAAAATCTAATTTGGGCACGACAAATTTGCATTTCCTTTCATGGAGGAACTTTTGAAAAGTGTTTCTGTGTCCAACCAGTGGAGTTCACCTTTTAATATACTGTAGCTGTGATGCTTGTACTGCAAAAGAAAGAAAAGCTGAAATTGCTTCTCTCTGTGGCTCTCTCTTTTTGACAGCTACAAGTCCATTGTGGAGTTTATTGATGCCCAGTTCGAAGCATATCTACAGGAGGAGCTGAAAATCAAGCGCACGCTACACAGCTACCACGACACCCGCATCCATGCATGCCTGTACTTCATCGCTCCCACGGGACACTCGCTCAAATCCCTGGACTTGGTGACCATGAAAAAACTTGATAGCAAGGTGAGCTTCACTTTACTTTGTCAAACTATTGCTAGCCATTTTTACATTGTAGTGTTTTCAGTCTACTTTGTTTTGTTGATGTGGAAACTTAGAGGATGATTTGTTCAGAGACCCACTTTCACTCCTCGATGTTTCCCATCAATGACAAATCAATTCCTGTTTGTTCCCGTTAGTCCTGTTAGAGATAATAATGGTTCTTGTATATCAAAAGCCTCGTGCAGTTAAGTTGTAATTGTGCAGGACTCATAAATCAAATATCCATGGTTATTTTTTTTTAGCATTAAATGAGAAGGACTGTTGCACTGCAGCAGAATGATGTTAAAGAATAACTTTTATAATTCCTATGAACATGGTTAGATTTACTGTAGCACGTCATAAATATACTGTAGATAAATGCTTTGGCACTGCATTGCTGTTAGCAGCATTTGATCTATCCATTTTCGTCATGGGTCATAAACCTTTTCCAGGCCATCTGCCTGCATGCAGATTGGCTCTAGACTTGTCACTGCGTTGGTGTAGGTCAGCTGTGAAATGCGGTCGGCTCAGTCACTGCAGCCTCATTTTTGTGAGGTCCTTTCCCCAGTAGTTTATTTGCATGGACGTCCTGGCTTTTGTACAAAGAGTCGGCTCAGTGTTTGCCAGAGCAGCTGTGCCCTCCAGCAAGCACTCGCAACAGCGTGATCCAGAGCAGAGCCTCCTGTGTTTACACATTCACCTAGGGGGGGCGTTCAAACAGTCTTCTGCTGAAGTGTCCTTGAGCAAGACTAAAATCCTCACCGGACTCAGGGATACAGTAGAGCATTTTTTATTCACATGACTCTGAAGGTCCCTTGCTATTAGTTAAAGGGGCCCAGCAAATAACTGGGATTGTGTAGGCGACATGGCAGAGTGAAAATAGTTGTGTGGGAGTGAAAGTGTGGTTGTAAGTACATACATGAGAATGACCCTGCCTGTATCCCTCCCTCTCTATCTTGTTCTCTCTGTCATCTGATAACATGGATAACATAAATGTTGTTGAAATCATTGGATTCTGACTCTTAACAGCATATTTGAAGAGCTTTTAAGTGATGTGGAGCAGGAGATGGAAGCCTGCTGCTCCCTTTTGCTGCGTTTCTATTTTTATCTCTAAGCGTAAGAACGTGTAAATGTCTGCGATACACAAAGGCCTGATTTGCAGAGATCCTGGAGCTAGAGAGAGGTATTGTGGTGTGTTGAAAAGTTGAAGAGAGCACAGATTATTCAGCACTTTTTCCTTTTTTAAATTACATTTTAAGTTACCACATTACCAAATTACCAGTGATTTGAGTAGTAAAAGGCCTGAATTAGTTGATTTGTAATATGTTTTAACCTTCTTTTAAAATACATCAACTGTAAAGTTCCTAAGATTTCTAAATTTGGACTACACAAATAGAGGTGAAGAAAAGTTGTCGCTGACAGACATCTAAAAGGCTCTATATTTAGCTGCATATCAGAAAGCATTTTCATTGTGTCAGCCTACGTTAATTCTCTTCTCATCTCTCAACTGTAGGTCAATATTATTCCAATCATCGCCAAGTCAGATGCCATCTCCAAGAGCGAACTGGCCAAGTTCAAAATCAAAATCACCAGTGAGCTGGTCAGCAACGGAGTGCAGATCTACCAGTTTCCCACCGATGACGAGTCCGTGGCAGAGATCAACTCCACGATGAACGTAAGGCTCACAACCATCTTTCTATCTGCGTCACATGCTTTTACACAGAATATACTACTTCAATCATATTAAAGATGACGTTTAAGGTCATGTTTGTCAGACTGAATCCTCATTTCAATTTTTGAGGAGGAAATACATTGTGCAACAGTTTTCTTGTTTGTAATTTTATAATAAATTCTGTTATGTGTTCCGGCATGAGCAGCATGTGATGCAGAATCAGGACAGGCATCGTCTGTGTCTACTCAGGCTGACAGGAAGCCGCCCCACTCGGGGAGGAGTGTGTTCAGAGAAGCACAATCAGCCAGCTCACTCTGCAGGAAGCCGGCAGTGTGGGAAAGAGCCTATGTCTACTGACAGATGAGCCAGGGCTCACTTAGCTGTTCATGAACTGCCTTAACTCTCCCTAACTGATGCTATTAGACCGTTGCTTCTCGGCTCTTGTTGCAGAGTCTCTCCACGGCTCTGTTCTGATAAAAGGTCATACATTATATCTTTCAGAACTACCGTCTTGGCGTCTGTGGCATTTAGCTCTAAATGGTCACTTTCTGTAAAAACAAAGAAAACACTTTTTCAGTTTTCTTAATGACATTAACACTGCTTAGGGATGTATCCTGTGTAGGATGTCCTGATTCTTCTCGTATGAATGAGATAGTTGTGGTAATATTCTCAGATTTTACAGTAAATAAATGTCAGCATGGTGTGGAAATGTGCAATTTTGTCAGGGATTTGTCGTGTCCTGTGGGGAGAGAGTAAGGAGAATCTGCTGATCTCTTAGGTGTGGATGGCAGTAGACCAAACGTTGCTTTTCCTTCTGCTCCTTTACAGAGCCATTTGCCATTCGCCGTGGTGGGGAGCACAGAGGAAGTGAAGATCGGGAACAAGATGGTGAAGGCCAGGCAGTACCCCTGGGGGACAGTGCAGGGTAAGCCTGGGTCACATCCTGCACAGGAAATGAGAGCGTGCCCTCCCCTCATATTCCTCCTCGACTCTAACAGCTACAGCAAACTAGTTGATAACCAGTTACATAACCTCATCTAGACACAGCACCCTTTCTGCCATCATGCTGTCTGTTAGAGCTGCTGCAGCTCTCAGCTCTGACAGACTGAGAAATTTTATGTCACTGATGATGTTTCAATTGATTTTGTTATTGACTTGCTTGATCAATACATAACCGACTCTGTATAATGTATTGTAAATAGCAAGCAGACACTAAATATTTATAAGCTCCTGGGAATATCTGAAATGTGCGGCAAAGCTCAGGTTACAAAGAGCTACTCTTTGGTTATTTGATGCCTCTCCAGCCTTGAAATGTACAACTGTGATCTGAGGGCTGTCTGTGTGTGTTTTGGTGTGTGGGCGGTGGTGTGGTTTTCCATGACAAGGCCCATCAGGCACACATAGCTATAAAACAGTGCAGTCCATAAGGATGTGGACAGTTTTGTGTTGGTTTGATAGTCCTGCACATTGCTGACTGTTTTTTCCTTTTTCTTTAATTTTAGAGTGTTTACATCCACATCTAATGAACAGTGTTGAAATTTTAGCCCCTTTCATACATAACCCTCCAGAGTAAATATGGCTACAATTCCTACACTGATTACCTGATATGGATGGGAATACACTCAGACTCCCTTAAAGCTGTAATTCAGTACTTTAACCACATAGTCATTGTTTCATTTGAGGTTCAGTGTGCTGAATTACAAATCACTGTCCTCATGCTTACATACTGCGCTGTGTAACATTTCTGGCCAGAGGCGTAATCTGACATTGAGTCTATTTACCTCAGACCGTGTGCTTGCATGCATGTGTACTCACATGATGTCACACGGTATGTGGGAGTGTGGTGCTTGGCTCAGTCAAGTATCCGAATCAATAGAGAGGCCACAGGACATGAACACTGTCCTGTTTTGTTCTGGTCCTGTCTGTAGGACTGCGTCTGTGGATTAGTCTCTCAAGTTATAATACATTAAACTAGGAGAGTGCTCTGAGTAGAGTGCATATCTCTGCCGGGCGTGTCTGAGGGCATTTATAGTCTCAGTTTTCTATAAGATGCATAGAATAGTGTAATGGTTTTGTAATCCAGCATCCTGGGTTCGCCTAACCGTATAAACTTAATAAGGTAACAATATATGGGATGATAAGTCCAAACTTCTTACTTTAACCATTGTTATCTACTTAGAACATTTTATTGCAGCAGACCACACAAAATAAAACCCCTCCCTACCTCCCTCTTCCCTCCCAAACAAAGAAAAGTTGAATCTCACTCAGTTGTCCCTCCCAGATTCCTTACGGTCAAGATGGTAGTGAAGCTAACAAAAACAGGGATGTATTCGTCTCATATCGTGCCTTTACTTTAATAGATCATAACATATCGGGTATGAAATTAATCTGCAGATGCTCTGGTTCCAGATAAGACCAAAGTTTTCTATGGATGTCAGTTTTTGAGCCATGACAAGGCCAAAATGTGGCCTACAACAGACTTGCTTTTAGCGTAGCCGATTGCCGGAAATGTCTTTTGCTGCAGTTATTGATTTGCTGATCACTACTGGCCGGTTAAGAGGAGTGAGTCAGCAGTCAGTGGTGGTACAAAACACGTTATAAAATAGGTTTTTTCAACAATTGTGAATCTCTGCAACCACGAGAGGTCCTTGAGCATACAGTCATAAAAGTGCACAAAAAATATTAGGCCGGCGGGTCCAGTAGTATACGAGATTAGCTGCGGACAGATACACACACACACACACACACACACACACACACACACACACATGACCAAATGCATGATATCCTACCAGTCTCACACCTGGCGGAGATGATTATTAGCTGCGATATCATTCAAGCACTCCTTGATGTTGGTGTGTTCTGCTACTGTACGCTTACTGCGGTATAATCCATAATGAATGAGATGCCGTCTGATGTGTTGGTAAAACATGCACGTGTGTGTCACTATGTGTCTCTCACAGTGGAAAATGAGAATCACTGTGATTTTGTCAAACTGCGAGAAATGCTGATCAGAGTGAACATGGAGGACCTGCGAGAGCAGACTCACACGCGCCATTATGAGCTCTACCGCCGCTGCAAACTGGAGGAGATGGGCTTTAAGGACACGGACCCTGACAGCAAGCCCTTCAGGTAGGAGACTCAAGACCGCTTTCTTACAGCTTTTTTTTCTTCTTCCTCTCCTCATATATCTGCTTGTTTTGGATTTTCCTGCTTCTATTTATCATTTGAACCTTTTTACTAATTTGGCTGATTGCATTATTCATATTTGTTTCTACATTTGGTGTGTGATGCAGTGCATAGTGATCAAACTCAGTGGAAAGTTTTTGTTATTAATTTTCATTCACTTTCTCTTTTTTCCTCTTCCAGTCTGCAGGAGACATATGAAGCCAAGAGGAATGAGTTCATGGGTGAGCTGCAGAAGAAGGAAGAAGAAATGAGGCAAATGTTCGTCCAGAGAGTGAAAGAAAAGGAGGCGGAGCTCAAAGAAGCAGAGAAAGAGGTTTGCATCATTATGTCACTCCTGCATCATCCTGACACATAATTTGCATCACAGATCTTTTATCAGTTTGAAGCAGATTTCTGCTCCTGTCTCGACTAACACAAAACTACTGTTTCCTTCTGTCACCACCACATAGCTGCATGAGAAGTTTGACCGTCTGAAGAAGCTCCACCAGGATGAGAAAAAGAAACTGGAGGAGAAGAAGAAGTCCCTGGACGACGAGCTCAACATGTTCAAACAGAAAAAGACTGCTGCAGAGCTCCTGCAGAACCAAGCTCAGCAGGCAGGGGGCTCCACCACACTCAAGAGGGACAAAGAGAGGAAAAAGTAAGTATTGTTCTCTTTCCCCTCAGTGTCTTAATCCTCACATCACAGGTGCAGACGACCACCTCCAGTTGTATGAAAATTTGAAAAGCCTGGATACTATGAACCTGGGAGGAACATGGCCTCACATTATTGCACTGACGTTTCAGCGTTTCTGAGAACTGTTAAAACAATTGCCTTCTATGTTTATGTTTGGGTTCACGCCAGGACATGGATACCATTGTTTAAAAGCCTTTGGGGTCCATATGTTGTACATCCGACACTGCCTTTTGTTCGCAGGACAAATATGTAGATGTTTCCTGACAAAAACCTCCTTTCTCCTTTTTGCGCACACATGCCGCAGACAGAACTGTCCGTTACATTAATATCACCAAGTCTTCAGTAGTTTCTCTGTCGCTACTCATTAACAATCCACCTGAGAGTTGTATCATTTAAGGCACACAGGAAATGAAGGAGACTCGCATTCAGCTCTTTATTTCTGAGAGGCAGATAAATGCTCCAGTTTACCCTCCATTTGATAACGGATAATAATCTCTGTACTAAAATCCACACTAAAGAGAGCTGTACAGGATTCATAATTAATAATAATAAATAAACGGAGCAGAGAGAGGGGAGAGACCCGTGAAAATGACTAGCTGTCCTCATCTAAATAGTTGAAAGGAAGCCAACTTTATGCTGTTTGAGTGAATCGCAGTCGGAAATCATCACTCCTCAATTACATGTTGCTGATGGCTCGATCTAAACAGATCATAAATTAAATACTATGAACAGCTTTATTACAGTTCTGTTAACAATTACTGAACATTTACATTAACTTTAAAATAAGCTGATAAATCAAGTACATTTAAAAAAAAAAAAAAAAAAGTGGCATCATGGAAACTATTCAACAATTCCAATCCTCCAGTTTGATTGCATCTATATAATCTCTCCATTTTCTAAATCATTTCTTAGGCTCTCAGACTGATTCTTTTGCCCCCTTTTTTTAAATTTATATTCATATTAATTAAATTATGGATTTACAAGACTGTTCTCCGTAGTATGTTTCATGTGTGGAGGCAGCACTTGTATCCAGATGTGTTCAAATATGGTTACAATCTGCTCTTGACATTTTTGGTCCCTTCATGTTGGTAATCAACTCCTGGTTGTGTGTTGAAGCTGATGTGACTCCGTGCCTGTTTAGAAAAGGAAGAAGACACTTGCACTGAGAAGGTTTTTTTTTTTTTTTCTTTTGCTTTATTTCCCTCCTGTTTCATTTATTTCCTTCACAGCCACTTCTTCTCTTTATAAGCTCTGCCTGGAACATTCCTCCTCAAATGGGCAGCTGTGCATCTTCAGCTTTGTCTGTGGGTCACTGATCAAAATGAACTCGAGGGATTTTTCCCTCCAGAGTGTTACAAGGATAACAACGATGTTTATCTTAACCTTCAGACTAAAGTCGTAGTTTTCGCCAGTCCCCAGAAGACACAGTTATTGATTACTGCATGTTGTGTAGATGTGAATCTGTCCTGTGAGTGCATGTGTCACCTATGTCACATCCATAATGTTTTCCAGTTAACTCCTCCTGCACTTTGCTGCATGCTGCATGAGGCATCTTTTACTGGTAAGGTCCCCTTCTTGAGTTACACCACCACCAGACAACAACATACAACTGTGATTAATTAGATTAAAATGTTAATTCATGACATATCGGTAAAGAATAATTTTAAAATGTTCGTTCAAAATAAGTCGTTACCCATGTTAGACTTTAGAAGCAAATGGAGAGTATTCACAGACTGAATTAACGCTCCCAAAACTTAATTGGACTGAAAAAGGCAATTAGAGCTGCAGCTATTAGTCGATTGAACGATTAGTTCCCAACTATTAAATCAATTGCCAACTATTTTGATAAGCAATTAATCATTTTTTTTAAGAAGAACATTTCCAAAGTCTGAGTCCAGCATCTCAAATGTGAATATTTTCTGGTTTCTTTAGTCTTCCGTGACAGTAAACTGAATTTCTTTGGGTTGTGAACTGCTGTTCGGGACAAAATGAGACATTTGAGGACGCCACTTTGGGCTTTGGGAATTGGTGATTGACACGTTTCGCCATTTTCTGACATTTTATGGACCCAACAACTAATCGATTAATCAAGAAAATAATTGACAGATTGATCGATAATGAAAATAATTGTTAGTTACAGCCCTGAAGGTTATGTTTCAGCCATACTGGGTCTTGGGAGATTTCATCCGGTGTGCAGATACTCTCCATTCCTTCCATGATTTAATCTGATATCTTCCACCTTTCTGTATCTTAAATAAGAGTTAAATCATAATCAAATACTACTAAACCTTTCTAAAGCTGTTAAAACTGTTATCTATTATCTAAATTCACAAGCATTTAATCTGCCTGTAGAAGTTATTTAAATGTGATAAAGTTTGAGAAATGGTTTCAGTAATTCAGAAGTGAGTGAGTGAGCCTGTGTATCGTTTCATTTGTAACATCTGTGTCAATCATATCCTTGAGCTGGCAGTGTTTACTGTCCCCGTGCCAGCTTCTAAATCAACCAGTTTATTAGATCCACGCACACCCATTTGATGTACTGCTCCATCTGTCTCCCTAAATACACAACAGCCTCCTTTTTGTGGCGCTCCCAAGTCTTTCTCCACCCGGCCCTGCCTTCATACAAAGAGCCATTCAAGGCTGAACTGAGACTAACAGGTCACACCAGAGCAGCAGCAAACAGCCTCGGGGCCCATCTCTGTTTAGAGAGATGACATGTTTTGTTGATCTCAGAGCCATATGACGACCCCCCACCGCCGCCCCTCCTTCCTGTGTGGATACAAATGCCAAATCCACAGAGAAAGAGAGAGAGGGAGAGAGAGAGAGGGAGAGGGAGAGATGTTGTCGAGACTCAACCACTGGGGAGGGTAGAGGTGAATGAAGACATCTGTCTTGCAATCTGTAAACTCCTCAAGCAGCTCAAGACTGTTAAAATAGATGAAAGCAAGCTGCTGAGCAATGAGGGAGACAATCAGAAACATTGTTTAAAGTGCAGGGGCAGGACAAAGCCTCTAAAAAGGAAAAAAAAAAACCCCACTTAATTTTAGACGAGTGTGTTCAGCCAACATTCATTAGCCAAAGAGTAGACGACTGTACTTGCACTCTCACCTTTTTTGAGTTTCCTTGAAAGCATGATCTCCTTTTTAAATGCCGTCTAGTCACTAATGTTGATGTGATGTGACTGATGTTAAACAGTGTGTGTGTGTGTCCTGATGATGTTTTAACTCAAAGAAAGCAATAACAGCCCGTCTCTCTTATTTCCAGAGAAGGATTCCTGTAGAAAAGTGCTCCCTTGTGGCCATCCTGCTGTGAATGAGTTTCCACCCCATCATCCTTTTTACAGTACCCTTCCCCTCACCCTCACCCAACCCCCCCCCCCCCCATAATTCAACCCTCCACATGTCCCACTGCTCTTTGGAAGACCCCCGGGCATTGCTATCAGTTTGACTCCTTTTACACATCACCTTTTTTTTTTTTCTTTTTTTTTTTTAAAGCTGAATGATGCTTGTCTATGATGTGGTTTTGTACAAGCAATTATTCAGCTTGTCGTTTTTTTTATATAAATCTACAGAAAATGCATTCCATATTTGTTTTCTATTTAGTGACTCTTTGCATGGTGGAGTGTGCTTTTTTAATATTAACATACATGACTACTGTTGTGATGGGCAGAAATTGTGTCGAGGCTAAAGCGAAACATGCATCAAACATCGGGACCTGAGTGTGTTATGTGTGGTGCAAAACCTGCAGTAGATTACAGACGGTTGAGGACGGATTAAATTAATAATCTATAAAACTAATCCAGGCAAAAGGTCAGCAGCGATCATCCGACTGATTCTCTATTCAGTGATTTCATAAACTCAATATTCTGTTTTGTTTTTTGTTGTTTTTTTAAACAGAAATACAACAGAAGAGCAACCAGTGTTATTGGTTAACAGTGCAGCCAAACAAACTTGTTTTGGTGAAGAAGTCAATCAATAATTTCCTTTTTCCATCGCGCCACGAACAATCATAATCTGATGCTGCACACGGCACAAATGGAACACAAAATATTGCGAGAGAATGCAAAAAAAAAATCTGTAGCTCAGCAATTTTAATGTGAAGCAGTAGCAGCAGGAAGTGTTCGGTTTTGGTTAGCTAACAGTAAACAGTGCGGCTGACATCAATGAGACACGACTACAAACGGTAACGCATCAGGAAATGACAGACGCCGCCAGTAGCAATAAGAAGTACTATTTATATACAGGTTGTAATTGAATTGAATTTACGGTTCGACTGAATGTTACCTCAGCAAAATATACCTTAGACTTACAATGAAAATTGAGTTTACTTTATTTTTTATTGTGGTATTTACGTCCCTTTGCTGATGTTGTTTCGTTTTAGCTCTGTGCATGAACAGATGTGAGCCTAATCTCTTTGCCACTTCTCCCATACCTCATTCATTGTCATGTGTTATGTTCATACTTGTATTAGCTTTCACATTTGCACTTTTTATACACAAATGTGATGTTTTTTTAAAAAAAGAAAAAAACTATATATATATATATGTTGTCAGTGCAATTGTAACTTTCTTTTTATTTTACTCTTTATGAAGGCACATTTGAAAGTCATTCATCGTGATGTCCATTGTCCTGCAGGGACGAGTGTTGTTTGTATCAGTGTTACACAGAAAAGAAACATTATCTCGAAAGACAATAAAGGCCAAATTTTTTCACCAAATATTACAACTGTGGCCATAATCATTGTGTATGACAAATATTGCTGTAAATTAGAGTTGAAACAAGTAGTTGATCGATCGATGAGTCTATCAGCAGCATAGAAACGGGCAGCTACTTTGATAATCGATTGTTTACGTCGTTTTCTAAGCAAACTTTCAGCTCCTCATTTGCTGCTCGTATTTGTCTTCATTTGATACTAAACTAAACTGTTAGTGGTACAAAACAAGCCAATTATGATGTGCATTTTCACTATTTTCTGACATTTTATAGACTAAATGATTATAAAAGGATCATTGCGTGTATTTTATAAGATTAAATGGAACTTAAATGAACCCCAATGGGGAAAGTGGGTACGCTTGATCTATTGATTGCTGATAAGAGATATTACTGTCTAAGTCTACAAGACAACGAATAAACATTAATGCCAATAAGCTTTCAGTAAAGTCTCCCCTTTTCACAAAAACACAAAATATCCCACAGCTTTACTAAACATCTCAAAGTCTTAGATATTTAATTCAAAGCTTCTGTTGACGTCTGTTATTCAATGTTTTTCACCACTTTGGTCCCACATGATGCCACAGGGTACAACATATGACAAGAGAAGAGCCGTTCCCTCCTCCTAATCCTTCGCTCACTGGTCTGTGTGTATTCACTTTTCCTTTGCAGTAATCCCTGGCTCTGCACTGAGTAGGTCCTCAGCCCTCGAGCTTTGCTGAGGGACCACCAGCCTTTGTGGGTACTGAGTACTGACCAGAGGCTATGTGGACCCCCCTTCCCATTCTTCAGGGTCTCTTAATCATTATCTTCTCTGCATACTACAGGGTTGATGTGTTACATGTGTGTCACTGCATCTCTTAACTTCACCTTGAGCTAATTCTTGCTTTGTCGCCTGTGCTTTTATGTGTACTGTTTTGTTTTTTTGCTGTGACTAACATCTTTTCCACTTCAGTTGTGATTAAAAACTTATCAATTTAAGTCATATTTGAAATGTATATTTACGTTTTTGCTCACTTAAGTGATTCACAGGGAATGTAGACAAATCACGTTTGAATTTTAACACATCATTCAATATTTGTTGAATTGTTTTTCTCATATCTATGTACTTGATGATCTACTAGAACGACTGTTTAATCACAGGGATTTGACCACCTGAGTTTGTATTTATTATAAAACCTTAACTTTTTTTTTTTCCTCACTGATAACAGATGCACTTCAAATTCTCCTTTTTTGTGAGCGTTTCTGCTTTGCCATCTCCTCTAACGGCCGGCTTTCTTTCTCTTTGTCTCTTCAGCTTCTTTTAATCTGTCTTGACCACCTGAAGAGGGGATTGCAGCTTCAGCAAGAACTAAGCACCCTTTTACCTCTTCCTGTTTTCTCCTCGCTGTA
Organism: Thunnus albacares; assembly: GCF_914725855.1. Taxonomy (NCBI): domain Eukaryota; kingdom Metazoa; phylum Chordata; class Actinopteri; order Scombriformes; family Scombridae; genus Thunnus; species Thunnus albacares. The sequence goes on from NC_058115.1 coordinate 21,722,657, forward strand.
TCAACCTTTTTTATTCTCTCCCATCGCATCTCCTTTTTTTTTTGTTTTTTTTTTGGTTGTATTTTTGGCCTTATGTGGACTCGCATGGTATTTCTGACCACCTGATGAAGCTCTTAACCCAAGCAGGTTGGGAACCGGGCACAATTAAAATCTAATATGTCTTAATGTATATAAAAAGAGAGTAGTTAATGTCATCAGTGAGGGGTTCACACATTTTACAGGACTCATAGGTGAAACTTTAATTTTACTTGAAATAGAATCGCAATGATCTGCACTATGCACTCGTCTTTTCAGTTGGAAAGCTGATTCTTTTAATACAAAGCGCACGTTAGAATAAAACAGGAACATAAAGGCTTGCTGATTAAAGATAAACTCATCGAGGACAGAAGCACTTACTGCACTATATGTAACGTGTTAAATCATAAACAAGTAAAGTAGAACGAGGAGTAGAGTCATGTTTGAAACCTGCTTCCAGCGTTTACAGAACATCCACCAACGATCATCTTCACAAAACTGAATTTGGAGTCATAATCATGCAAAAAAGCCAAAGCAATATTTATATTTAAGCACTTCATGTGATGGTGCCCATGTTTACATGTCACTGTTGAATACCATGGAGGTCACATTTTACGGCCTTTTTTTTTTTTTTTTTTTTTTTTTTACACATTGTGCTTTAATATTCAACAGCCTATTCTATATTTTGCATGCATCTTTTTATTTCATTACAGCTGTGATCTTGACCTTTTGACCTGCTTGTTTTTTATCCCTTTAAATTTCACAGTCCATTTCAACTTCATTGCTGTTTTCTTCAAATGGTGCATATTATTAATGTATATTTGCTCAGCCCTTTGATTTCAGCTCCCCTTTTTTTGCCAAATATTAGTATGACGTGGAGTTGATCTGAATCCCAGATAGGAGTATTAAAAAAAAAAAAAAAGATACTCATGCATTTATATAATTTATAAGGATATATTTTGTGTATTGAAGTGGAGACTTGTTGTTTATTACCTATGATCTTTGGACGTGACGAGTATAAAGTAACATTTTGGTGTCAGAAAATGCCATACATTTTTTCTAGTATCAGTCATCACCTCTTGTAGTCAAAAACTCTCCCACACTACAAAATTATTCAATATCTTAATTTAGTTTAATTCCATTGATGTACATTTTCAATAAAAAAAAATATGATCCAAGCTTATTAAGATTTTGTCTTTTGTTTGCAGTGTTGTAAACTCACTGTTGTGTAAAATATTATTCTGCTGTTCATACTGTTGCACTTTAGTTCTCTGAAACTTAGTCACACCTCCTGAGGTTCAGTCAGTTCCTGTTTTGTGACATGTTTTGTTTATTTATGTATGTAAACTTCCAGGAAGGAAGTCTCTTTTATAAAAAGAAAATGGCAGCATAGAGTCGTTTATACATTTTCACATAAAAACACAAAATGAAGTTACAACAGTGACGTAGAGCACAATAACTTAGAGACACATTCTTCATTGAATAGTTTTTGAATATCTTGTTTGTTGCTGTTTCCCAAACCTGGTTCCATAGTAAAAAAATGCACTTTTGCCAAATAAAAAACCCCAAACTGTCAAGTATAATATTCTTAGTATTATTATTATTATTATTATTATTATACATGATGGGAAAATGACACATGACAGAAAATTATAATGTCACAATTTTAGGTAAGATTAAACTTTATTTATTGAATTTTTAAAACAAAAAATTAGACAACAAAGGATAACTCAATCATTTAAAAAAATGTTTAGATAAACAAATACCCTTAAAATAGATACATGAAATTATTAAGAGTGAGTCAAAATAAAAAAAACTGAATTATACGAAGTATAAATATGAAACCACATGGTCGATATGAGAAACATGCATACTTCCCTACATCTATACATGGTTCCTCTGAGCAGAGCTTTGTCAGGGTGTTGGGAGGTTTTGAATACTTCATATTGCTGCTGTTTCTCAGTCCAATTCTAGTATGTTTTAAGTTTGTATTTTTATTCATGATTTTATTATTTTATATTGACTAACAAGAGGTTGTGATAAATCTGTCTGTATTTACTTGTTTTTATGTTGTTTGTCTGTCTTCCATCAACACATCCACGCACCAAAATGTTCACAGCAACTGAAGACAAATTACATAAAACTTCAAAGGTCCCTGTCAGTTAAATGTCAAGTTTCTCTGAGCTCAATGAAAATACATCTTTGCTGATATTCAACTCACAAAAGTATGATGTGGAAACTTGAAGCCTCTAGTGCACAAACACTGAGAACAGACTTTACAGTGAAGTAGGAGATGTCTTGTGTCCAGCAGGAAAACTTGTGAGATGAAATATATTTGCATATTTATAGATTATAGAATGTTTAATGAGAGAGAAGGAGGAGATGTAATTTTAAGGATCTTAACAAGATAATTTAACTTCAAATTATTATTCAAAGTAGAGTATTTTACATACATCTTAAACATGTCCGGAGGGGATCTTTAAGGAACATGAATAATAAAGAAATACTATATACTATAAACACTAAGGTAAGAAGGTGATTACACTGACATAAAGTGCTGAAAATTTAACAATATACATAAACTAAGAAATGAAAATGTCTCAGGCTTTAACAAGACTTCTCTGAATCTCCACAGTGAACCTGAGTTACTGCCAGTGGATAACATTTTGCATATTGTTTCAGTAAGATGTGTCTTACCTACTTTAGTTTTAACACCCTGTCTGAACAGTCCAGATGCAGTGGTGGAAGAAGAATTCAGATTCTTTACTTAAGTAAAAGTACCAATACAGCAATGTAAAAATACTCCATTACAATCAGAATTAATGGAATCCTGCATGAAAAATCCTACTGAAGTAAAAAAAAGTACAAAAGTATTATCAACAAAATGTAGTAAAAGTAATGCAGTAAAAGTAGTGGTTTGGTCCCTCTGACTGATATATTATTATATATGACATCATTAGATTATTAATACTGAAGCATCAGTGTGTAAGCAGCATGTTACTGTCGTAGCTGCTGGAGGTGGAGCTAGTATCAACTACTTTATATACAGTTTGCTAGTTTAGTCCAGTGGCTCCCAACCTAGGGGTCAGGCCCCTCCAAAGGGTCACCAGATGAATCTGAGGAGTCGTGAGATGAATAATGTGAGAGGAAAGAAGAAAAAACAAAGTTCTGATACATAAATCTCTTTTCAGTTTTTGGACTTTTTCTCTAATCTTTTTAGTGAAATATTGGATCATTTGAACATTTATTGAAATGAAACCATGTGAGAAGTTTAGAGGGAAAAATCACTATTGGGTGGAGCTGTTAACAACTCATAGACATCTGAAATGACTACACACTGCTTTTTGTAAGACGTCAAAAGCCACAAAAGTTGGAAACCACTGGTTTCATTTTTAGCAATGTGTTGTATTTTAAAAGCTTATTATATTATCCATTGTGACAAATCTTCATTTGAAAAGAAACAAAAGCTGTCAAATAAATGCAGTGGAGTTGAAAGTACAATATTTCCCCTGTTCCTTATATACACAGTATATATATATATCATTGACTGTATATAAATATTATATAATATATTTATATACAGTCAATGATATTTATACACTGACAGCAACATGCGGAGTTTGAACTGTCCGGCGGCGGCAAAGCATTGTGGGTCAGTGCAGCGACCGACGCCATGACTGTAGCCGGAGCAGAAAATGGAGGCTTCCTGCTAGTTGAATGAGCAGCTGTTGTTGCGCAGCATTTTCCGTCCCGGCAGTTCTTCATAAAGGACACACACACACGTACGTGTCAGGTTTCTGTGAATCTGTTATAAAACTGTATGACCCGACTGGGTTAAAGTGGAGCTGAGCGAGCTGGAGGCTACTGAGCCAGCTAGCAGGCTAATGCTAGCACGATAATGATAACCGGCTGATTTTCTTTAAAATAAATGCACCATCTCTTGCTCAGCTGAAGGAGATACTACCCGGACCAAAGGCTGCACCTTAAGGTAAGGCTGTGACACAGTTAACCACCCGCTCAAACATGTTTGTTGTGTTTAGCTTGTATTAGCTTGTGAGAGATGCACCCAGCTGGGCTAACGCTATCGGCCTACTGCGTCACTCTGCTAAGGCCTTGTGTTGGTACGAAATACAACTGTTTTATCGCCTGTAACATCATATACATGAAATATTTACTTGTGTAATACAATGTCTGCACTGACACGTAGTTATATTGTCTTCACTGCATGCTGCTGGCAGGTGGTGTTTGTTTTCCAGGGTATGTTTGAGTCTCTGTGGGGCAGCATGGGGTCTTAACTCATCATGTCCAGGTTTTCATGTCTGTGTATTTCATTCATTCACTTTATGTCTTACTCAGTCATGTTGACCTCAATCACAGGTATGGCCTGGATTTGATTTGGACCGTGCTGGTGATGGCAGAAGGGACTGACACTGGCGAAATGCCCTCCTTTGACCCAAGTCCTAGTTCTGAAGCAAAAAAGAGACCTACTTCTTCTGATGGCAGTGAGTGTTTATCTGAAAATGTCACATGAAATACACACTGACCGAGCACTTTATTAGGAACACCTGTGCAATCTAATGCAATCCAGTAAGTTTATACATTGTTTCTAATAATTTGCCCCCCTTGAGTATGTCAGTGGGGTGGACAAAATATTAGGAACACTATATAATGTAATGCACTCCAGTACACCACCACTACCCAGTAACATTATCACCTTTCTAACAATGTCAACAAGAACTAAAAATGTATAAGCTTCACAAAAGTAGAATCTATGGCAGAGCTGTTTAGGGAATATACTTTATAACAACGTACTAAACTTGTAGGTCTGCCAGGCATTCGAGCCGTAACAGCAGTAACATGAGTGTGTTTTCAGAGGTTCAGGTTGCAGCTTCGTTGCAGTTCTCTCCACCGTTAAAGGTTTGTAATATTCTACCTTTTTGTTATTGTAAACAAACATAATTGAAAGACAAAAACCAACAGTGTGTCCCAAGCCATTAATTCCCACGGAAGACCTAAATCTTTGAAAACTAGCCATGAAAGTAAAGTTTTGTAGTTTTTAGCAGATGTTACTCAAACAGGAGTAAGTGATGTATTTGCTCGGGACTATTTTCAGCCATGGATTTGAGGCTAAAGTGAGTATTTAAGACAGCAGGACAGAGTATGTAGGATCCATTCAGATAAACTAGATTGCCCATGTTCATAATGAAGAAACGTGTCACACAACAGTGTGGCTCATTTATGTGTTTTTAAATCGAGGTTTATAGGACAGTGGAATAAGATATACCAGGCTTTGGCTACACAGACAATACTTGTTAATATGATCAGTTTATTGTTGGTTTTTGGTCTTTTAATTGGATTTGTTGACAATAAGAGAAACACAGAATATTACCAGACTTATCCTTTAAAGGCTCCAACCCATATGGCTCAACATTTAGGATATATCGTCTAACTACTCTTATTGTCCTCTGACTCTTTTGTAAATGGGGTTGACGGAGGAGGAAAGCGATGTTTTGGGATTAACATAAGTGATTATTTAGCAGTCTTTGACCTGCCTTCTTTTATAAGGTACAACATGAATGGGGGGGAGAAAAACTAAGTAACGGAATGAAAACAGTATCTCTAACCAGTTTCATGGGCTCTTTATCACATTAATTCTGCTGTGCTGTCACATCTATACTAATAATGAACTGAGAAAATGTCATAAATCAAATTTAACATCATTTGTGGGTTTTCTAACTGTTTACCTGTGTCAAATTATTGCAGGAGACGAGCCCATGAGGAAAATGCCCGTGTCAAAGTTTGGTTCCAGACCTCGATTTGAGCCTGTACACTTTGTTAGTGGTGGAAGCAGCGGAGGAACTGGCGCTGATGAGAAGGAGAACGATAAGGAGCGCAGGAGGAGTGAGCCGTACGGTGTGAGACAATGGGACTCTGAACACTCTTCCTACAGCAGCACCAGCAGAGCGCAAGGCTCTTCCTCTTTGAGGCCTGATTTTGATCGAGTGCCATCGTACAGTTCTGACTCTTGGGGTTCCCATAGAGATAGAGACAGAGAGAGAGACAGAGAGATTTCTTCTGGTGGTACAAGTGGGTTAGGTTATGGAGGTCGTGGGTCGACTGCAAACTTCATGGCAAAAACACAGCAGGACTACACAGCCAAGTATGAAGCCCACACCTCTCGAAACTCAGATTCCTATTCTCAGTCCAACAGGTACAATGGATACGGGGGAGGGAACAGATCAGGAGGCTGGGATTCAGGACGTCAGGGTTTGGGGTACAGTCATCTGGAAAGGCAGTCAACAAGCAGACCGTTCAGCAGAGTCTACAACAGCCCGGGCAGGAGCAGTCCTGCCACTTCTCAGTCAGGGTCTTCATCGCAGCCTCTTCCTATATCTCAGTCAACATTAGATGAGAAACAGAGGCTGATCGCCAATGTAGCGTCTGCGTTGGCTGTCGCTTTTAGGGACCCGATGTTCATGACTGGAAGTGAGTCTCCGAACTACAATTTCATGTTGAGCCGCAGCATCCAGGCCTGCAAGACCAATCCTGAATATATTTATGTCAACCTGAAGGATATTCCTCAGGCTGACCTACCCAAGAACAGGAAAGTACCGACAGATGGTTATGCCTGTGAACTGAGATGCCAGGGTGTTTATCTCGCTACCGGATACTCTGGCAGTAAAAATGGAGCGAGGGACCGTGCCTCTGAGCAGGCTGTAAAACTCTTCCTGAAACCAGTCGAGGTTCGTGTTGTGCAGCGCAAATACAGACACTCAATAGTCAATGACATGGTTGTGTGCCAGATGCACAGCCCCACGCCGGCCTTTTTACCTGCACTTCGCAACCCAGAGGATAAACCGACTCCCAGCTCTAAAGGCCAATACGAGCCTGACAAACGGAAGCACTGGACAGAGTTTGTGGTTATGGACAACGCTCATGATGCCATCTGCATCCTTAACAATTCTGCTGCATTCAATCGCATGAAGATAGACTATAAGTTCGACCTGCTCCCAAACAACAGTGCTTGGCTGTGCAGAGTCTTCCTGCAGGACGAGCTCGTAGCACAGGCAACCGGCACTAAAAAGAGCTCAAAGCATGCAGCTGCAGAAGAGGCAGTAAGGAAACTCCGTATGAACCAGGCAGCACGACTGCAGCAGCAGCAACAGCAACAACAACAACAACAACAACTACAGCAGCAGCAACAGCAGCAATCGCAATACTCCAGAGGAAATAATCAGTCAGATTCTGGTGGCCGCTTTGGGCCACCGGGTGGAAAAAAGAAGCATCTTAGTGAGCTGGTTATCCTGGAAAATTCTGACAATGCTATCTGTATCATCAATGACACCGCTCAGTTTAATAAAGTGACTGCTGATTACAAGTTCACGGTTCTGCCGGATCATCGCTGGAGGTGTGAAGTTTACTTGGAAGGACAGTACGTTGCAGCAGGAATTGGACCCAAAAAAATAGTGAAGCACATTGCAGCAGAGGAGGCTTTAGCCACCTTGAGACAGACGCAGGCTGTGGTGAAATCCAACCTAAGGAAGGAAGGTCACAACGACGCCATATCCCGTTCCCAGATCCTGGCTCGCTCAGGGGAGGAGGCCACAAGGCAGGAGATAAAAGAAGACAACATCGGAAACCAGCTGCTCCGTAAGATGGGCTGGAAGGGCGGCGGTCTGGGCCGGGACGGGGAAGGCATCGCGGAACCGATCAGGGTCAAGGAGCAGTTCTCCAGAGAAGGGTTGGGTATGGATACAGATAAAACTGGGAATCAGCTCAGTAAGCGTGACATAGAGGACATCATTCGTAACTATGCCAGCTCAGACCGTCAGGATGATCTCCGCTTCTCCACCGACCTCACCAACGATGAACGCAAGCAGATCCACCAGATTTCTCAGAAATACGGCCTACGAAGCAAGTCGTACGGACAGGGAAGGCAACGCTTCCTCGTTGTCAGTCGCAAAGTACACAAAGACCAGCTCATTGGTCAGCTTTTACAGGAAGGACAGGTGGGACGATACGAGCTAGTGAAACCTCAGGCGTCTCACTAATTTGCATGCAGAGCCAAAACAAGAAAAGGAAAAAAAAAAAAAGTCACTGGCTCGGACTTGAGAACAAATCACACTCAAGTGTAACTGCTGTGTTTATACTTGTGTGTGACAAATTTACAACACATGAATAAATTTGAATCTTTCAGGTAACACCTGTGGTTTCTGCATTCCTTTGCCATGAAATGTACTTAAGCTTTAAGTAATTTGTCTGTTTTGTCTCCTGCCATTCCACATATCTTATATTTGTTTCACTTTTGCACAACAAGCTTGTGTTCACTGCTTTGTGGTATCATGTCCTGATGACGCTCCAGTTATGAGTCAAAAAAACTCAACAACTTTTCACAAGTTTTTGTTACCAAAATCCACTTTTTTTTTTTTTTTTTTTGTTTAGTGGTTACTCGAGGAAACCTGGCAGAATATGCAGCTTTTCACTGCTTGTTTCATTCATTTGTAGACAGTTGATTCATGAAAGACGAGGATTAGAGAGGCATTAGCATCCAACAGTAACTAGGTGCTCATTACCAGTCTCACTGTAGTGATACATCTCTTTTCAGCAATACCTGCAATGTCGTTTGCTCTTTTAACACCTGGAGATTATTCTACAAGTTGCATCCATGGTTAGAAAATCAGTCACATGGAAACTGTAAGCTGTGACCTTTGTGAAATGTCAGATGTGTTGGTTCATGTGAGTACAGTTAACTTGTCTGCTTGTTTTCACAGCTGTAATAACTGAATAAATTAAAACTGACAACCATCTACAGGCTGAATGTTATTAAGATGGGTATTTTTTTCTTTTTGTATGTTAAGATAAAAAGGCAACAAGGACAACTAATGTATATTTATTTTATTTACAAGAAAATGTACAATTTGTTACATGGGTTACCAGTGCAAAGTTTTATAATCTGAAAACAGACACCATCCTGTTTAAACAGTATGATCAGCTTATTATGACAGCTGATTTGTAAGATTGTAAAATAGCATAGAAATGTTCTCACACAGCCTTTAAATGTCAGCATTATGAAAATCTGTGCATGAAACAAAGTTAAGTGTCCTGAGAGGGCACTAAATGTCTTGTTTCTGGGACATTACGTGTTCACCAATATCTAGAACATTTTTAAAATCAAAAGGCATGGCTTTACAAGTACAGTGGAGAGAGAGAGAGAAAAAAAAACGACCCCCAAAGGCATCTGTTGAGTCAACAACTTGTCGGAGGGATGGATGTCCATGCCAAGTTAATTTTCTGTTTAAGTGATCCATCTGAAAGGCTTTCAAAAGGCAGAAAGAACAAAACCAAAAGGAGTGAGCCCACTGAAACAGGAGGAAAAACACCCATGAACAGCTTTGTTTTTTTGGGGGTTTTTTTTGTAAATATGAACTTGTTGGTATCTACACAGCAAACCACACAGCAAGCACATCTAATTAACTGTCACTGAATCATCCAACCAGTTTACTTTATGTATAAATAAACGGGTAGAAAAGTGACAACTGAGAGACTGGCTATTGCGTTTTTTTTTTTTTTTAAAAAAAAGAGAGAAAGAGTTGGGGCATGTAGCAAGTAACCCAGATATAACAAGGTACATTAACTTTTAACAAACATACGCTATTGCCCAACAATAGCATTCGGCAGGAGTGAATGCCACAACACAACAGCATACAAACTTAGCAACAGTTATGGGACAAATATACTGAGAAGGATTTTAAGATGTGTCATTTTATTTCTGTGAGATCGGTTGTTTTCTTGATCGGTGGTTTCTTGATTCGGGGCTGGACACTGTTCATACTCAGAACGATAACTGGGGTCAACAGTCACGCCAACTCTGTTCAACAATAGCAGAAACCCTCTTCTCATACTCCCGCTTGTTTTCCTGGTACAGCTGGGCCGCTTGGCTGTTGGCTGGACTGTTTGGGTTTGGCTCATCCAGTAAAGACTTTAAATACACAACAAAGAATGTCAGTGGATTAGGTTTCTAAAAATGTTTATGACATTATCATAGATGTCAGATGTTCAGGACTGGGGGCAGCCAAAACATATAAAATTTCTGATTGTTTAAAAATCTGGTGAGGGTGTTATTTCCTCTTCTCATTTTTGATCTGGCACTGGCACATCATGTATAAATCTGCAAAACGATTATTTGATTACCTGTATTGAAGTTAAGATTGAAGAGACATCATAGGTTGGACTCCAACGATTCTGAAGTATATCTAAGCATATGCTGCCATCTGCATACACTGCAAAACATAAAGAACATAAATCTTTTTTTAGCCTGATGATTCAGAAAAAAAGTCAGTATTTCCTGGGATAGAAAAAGAATAAATGTTACAACTTTTAATTACTGCAGTTTCAATTATCAGTGCAATTATTCATCATCAAATACACACGTACCATTTGGATGAAACATTTTGGAGACAAATCGCACTGTTGGAGGTTTATTTGGATATTCCTCTGTGAATTCAATGGTAAGTTTGAACGTTCCTGAAAGTAGAAAATAATGGCAAAGCAGAAATTGAAACAGACTACAAGTGGGGCACAAAGAAACAACGCAAAAATCTGAGCAACAGGGTGATATAAATAAGCTGTAGTCATGGTCTTATGGTGATACAGTAATAAAGCCTGTTGGAAAATCCATGTATCAGCCTGGCTGGTTGTTTTGGTGATGCTGATATGACACTGTATCTCAGCTGCTGAGTAATAACGATCAGAAACTGACTCTTGTAGTGAAATGGTACCTGTAAAAGGACATCTAAAAGTCCAAAAGCATCTAGAATAATTCTCTCATGAATGATGCAGACATGGGAGGTCCATCCAAGCTCACGGTTTGCCCCCTTTGGGCAACCAGCACCATACTTAGTTTTTTAAAATAACGTATTACTTATTAATTACACGTTTTTAAAATCATGTAGTAGACTTGCTCAGTAGTTGTAGTTTCATGTAGACATCATTTAAAATTTTATGCACTACCGTCCACAACTCAAAGCACAGAATACTTAAGAATGTTTGCTAGATAACTTTAATGGCAGTGTTGGGCAGAAAAATGATATGGATGTAAAAAGTTAAGACTCATTTATAGCTTTAGAGAAGACTTACCATCTTCAAAAGGTGTTCCCTCTGGTCTAAAAGACAGATAACAGACAGGTAGTAAGTCAACTTGCAAAATGCTTGGCCTTAAAACTCAAAACCCACTAACATTAACACATATTTTACGTCCAAACACAAGCAATAAATAGCTCTCCAAAAATAAATGACTGCTGAAGTGTCTAAAACCATCTCTGTTGTAGTTGATAAATTAATTTAACTTACCCAAAAATGACAGCGTTCCACACCATGATATTGTTTTCTGATGGGGCCCCACTCACCCCTGCTGGAGGATCCTCTTGCAGCCTAAAAGACACAGTAAAGACACAGTAGACAGAACTTAACAAAGGTGATTTCAGACAGAGCATTTAAGTCAAAGTCATCACCACAAGATGCATTATACTCCTAGTAATAGTTTTGTGTGAATTTACAAAATATACCTACATTTTCTTGACAACAACTCAACAGGAAGGTCATTAATAATATTAGATGGCAGAGTAAAGCTTCTAATGTACGAATCAGAGACCTGGAAGAGTCTGTTGAATATTAAACATGAATACCAATCTCTAAGCCTGGGGTGGGCAATTGTGTGTTGAAGGAGGGCTGAGAGTTTGCGGTGCACAATTATGAGTGAGAAACACTCCACCCTGATTTACAGTTGGGGCGGGATATCAATGCAATCTTAATATTATGAAATAACACAAAGTGTCTGGAACTCTTGTTATCGTAATACTAGTGTAGTTATGCTGTGAAATAATTTACTAGACATGTCTACAGTGGACTATACTACCTGAGTGACAATGAACAATGAAAGCCTTTATCTACTTGAACTACTTTTATAATGAATGGTTATCAAGGTTTTATTGTGTACAAATCATCTAAAAAGTACCATAAGTCACGTTGTCAAAATACAGTGGTGTTTGATTCTGGTCGCAGGCCAACCAAGATTAGGTTCTGGACTCTGTGACCATCAGCACTGTTTAGTTGCAACATACTGTAGATCAGGGATAAGAAACCATGTGCCATGTCTGTGTATCTGCAGCTTTTTTAGTGACTGCATGGCAGATGGTATAGCTTATCCTCAGGCTTACATAGAAATCTCTCTTCGCCTAGGGATAGGAGCTCCCTTGATCAGAGTGTATTAGGACAATGTACATCTACCAAATGTTTCATCTGGCTGTGGATTGCAATTTATTCAATAATGTCTCGGATTGTTTGAACCGTCTCTTCTCCGTAATCAATACACCCCACATACATTATATCTGATCAGAGGTATTAACCATTTCAGGGAAGGTTCAAGAATAACTGTTTACATTACATATGATATTAAATCGCAGCAACTGAGAAAATGAACAGTTACCAAAAGTTACACATCAACGTTACTACTCTTTCCCGGCTGCCTTGCTAACGCTGGTGTCAGCGCCCTCTTAGTGACGTTAATAGCTATCGTTACCTGTCTATAACTTACCAATCGTTATCTTGTTAGTAACGTTACTACCTCAAATACACGGCAAGTAACTTTACCCTCACGGAAGACAAACATACGACTACAGTCTAACAGTGTTTATATGCCTAACTGTATTATTATTTGATGGTGGTGCTGTTGTTTAGAATGCTAACACGCTAGCCTTAGGTTGCTAATGTTAGCCATAGCTACTTCTCTGTTGTTTTCTTTTCGCTTACCGTTTAAAATCTCTCATTAAACGCCGTCTTGCTGGAGTTGACATCTTGCTCACAGGAAAACTTAAATCCCTAGCATACACGTGAGCGGCTCTAGTTGAGTAAAATGTATTTTCTTTTTCTCGGTTGTTACTTTAACACCGAGCTTGGCTGGGCAACGATTGCTAGTTTGTCAAATATTTGGCTGCCTCTGCTGCTCAGAGGACGCTACCATCTGGGTTAGAAAGAGGACGTTAACATTGTCTGGCCCCTAATTTGGTGAGCTGTATAGCCACATATACGCAAACTAACCTTATCTTTGAACATGATGCTATATAATATACCAGTTTACATATGTCAACAAGTTTAAGCTCGTTGTAAATATAGCCAGAGTATTTTTGTATATATGAGAGTACCCCGTCTGCATACTTGTATCATTCCAGCGAAAATTACGTCATATGTTTAGCACCCATATTTAGTTTGTTCGGAAAACGGTACGGATTCGTGTTTTTTAACGTTTTATTACCTCCCTCTTCATCATATTCCTTTTTTCCTCATCAGTCTATCGATCAATTCAAACGCACATTCCATAATCAATCAGCTACTTCAGCTAAAACCCGTGACGGTTACTAACGCAAGGTACTTATGGCCTGCGTTAACTGTACAGTTACATTGATAGACCACTAGATGGCACCTAGCTACCAACTGTTGTAAACTACGCCATAGACCCGATATAAAATAAATAACATTTGACTGTCTCAACCGTGACATTTAACTACCATGGCAACTACAGATTTTTGGATTTTTGTGTTAGAGTATTGAAAAAACATAAACACAAAATAATCAGAAAAAGGATAACTTTAGCTGAATGACAAACATAGAGATAAAATACATGTCTTCCACATTATAGCATCAGTCCCATATGGTCTAGCGGTTAGGATTCCTGGTTTTCACCCAGGCGGCCCGGGTTCGACTCCCGGTATGGGAACGTTACTTTTTCTTTTTTGCCAGAAGAACATTAACCGGTTCATTTCATTATTGCAAAACACACGATACGCTTTATGTATCAACTTTGATAGAACACAATTAGTGACAAATGGAAACATGGGCGTTTTTAACTGTCGGTTATATGATACAGCCACCGCAACATGCCCTCATCATTTCCAGAGAATCCACTGTCTCGACCCCGCCCGGCGAGCAGTCCCCAACTGCTCCCATCTAACAAGGGCTTGGACAATCCCGGAAGATGCACATCTCCCACTTATATTTCCCTAATCGCTGTCTAACGTAGAACAGGAAGACAAACTCACACTAGAGCCGACATTTAAAGGCTGTTTACCGACATTTTTTCCGGGCCGAAACTTCTAAAAATCGCGTTAGAAGCAGTTGCCATAACATTTTTTAACAACACCTGTGACCGCGTAACCGTTAACTAAATATTAACGTTAACCGTTGCTTAGATACCAAATTGTTTAACCGTTATAGCTAACTGACAGTGCAAACTTCATAGCTATTAGCCTAACTGATGGAAGGCTACAGCATAAATAATCGACTAATATCGGTTGAGAACAAAGTGTTAATCAATATGTACTTTTTAAACGATGAGATATACCGCGGGCAGTAAAAAAAACACGCTATTTTTCTTTTTTAGTTCTTTTTATAGACATCTTGCTTCCATCCCTCTCGATGCTTATGTCTACTAAAACCTGTCCTGACTCCTTTGGTTTCGCTTACTGCTGCCAGGCTACAGCCAAACTTTGGTGCCGGGCCAATCACTTCCCAGGAAAATGTGACTGCTAGGAATTCCCCACGCATCAGCCCCTGTCGGAGAAAACTGCAACCTTGTGTCAGGAAGCACAGGAAAGCAGCAGCGGGAGGGTAAAAAATCTGACCGGTGACTGTGCGATGATGTAGCTATTGCACGGTTTAGTCTCCAACTCGCAGTGAAGACGCGCCGGGGATAATGTTTTTCTAACGTCACCGTGTTTCATGAGGACAGTCTGTATCTACCAGAATAAAGCCAGGGAATAATGCTGCGCTGCTGACAACTTCTACCAGGGTGAGTATTTTATTTAAAACCCATGTTTTAAAACGTTTGCTTTCTTGTGACTGTATAGCTTAATGTAACTGTATATGCTGCCAGCATTATTAACATTCCCCTTTGGGATTATGTTGAGGTAGATTAAATTTCATGTGGTTGTTTATGTGAAAAAAAGCAGATACTGGAATCACACTGTTGTCCAGAGGCCTTTGAATGCATTTCCCCCCCAATATGAGACTGTCAGCACTCAAAAGTTTATCAGGCTACAACTAAAAGAGCATGACTGAACTCATATGATGTGAGTGGGTAGCCTCTGGGGTTCATGACCTATAGGCTTTGCTTTGGTTTGTATACTACTCCATAGATTTCTGTGACTCCCCCCTTTGTGTCAGTCAGCCGGCATGTGACTGGACTGATGGCTTGTGTGGCTGTGTGTGTGTGTGTGTTTGCAGAAAGTCTTGACAATTCAGTGCTTCAGAGATCCCCCCCCCCCCCCCCCCCCCCCTCTGACAATGCTACAGCTACAACTGTGTCATAATAATCTATTTATACATATCAGATAGCAGTCACAATTCCATATAAGAGGAATAAGAGGAATTCCAGCACAGTGTTTAGTACTTAGTTGCGTTTTACTATACTCATAATAGCTTTAATACTATATTTCAGTTATGTAAGTGTTTATTTTGTCCTCACTAGTCAAAAATATGTCTTGACTTGGGTCTGTGAGTCCAGATGTGGCATTGCCTTCAATGTCTTGCCTAGAAAACCTGGAAAATATTAATCTAATTCACTCAGAACAATTTGAATATGGTTACACTTGCACTCGCTGCCTCAGAGTAGAGTTCATTAGTATTAGAGCTGAAATGATTAGTCAATAAATCTATTTGTCCGTCAACAGAAAATTAATTGCCCCAGTTTGGACTATTGATGAATCATTTTTGGTAATTTTTTAAGCATAAATGCCAAACATTTGCAGGTCCCAGCTTGTAAACTGTGGGTATTTGCTGTTATATTTTAGTCTTCAATGATAGTAAACTGAATATCTTTTGCTTTTGGACCACTGGTCAGACAAAACAAGCAGTTTGAAGTATGTCAACATGGATCTTGGGAAACTGTGATGGGCATTTTTCGCTGTTTTACCATATCGGCAGACTTAGTTGCAGCCCTGTTGATCTCTTGATATGAAACCTATAGCAACAACTGATAATCTGACTCACCCGTTCCACTGACACAGCCTCAGACTTAAAATATTTGCTAAAATGGGCGAGAGAGATGATTTTGGAGAAAGTTGTTCACAGACTCCGTTCTCTCTCAGAGGACAAATATAAACTAATGTTTATGTCTCATCTCCATAAATATATTTCTGGAATTCTTGACAGAATCATTTTTTAGGTTTTTTTTTTTTTTGAATAGTTGATCAACCCTATTCTTTGGCAAGTCTAAATGTTTGCCAGATGTTTACATTTTTGGGCTAAGATGCTTGTATCATGGGACAGACAAACAGATTCTCATTGGTCGACTGGAGTTGCTCCCTTCAGACGAGGCGGCCGTGACGCAGAGGGAAAGAGGGAAGAGTTACAAGCTTCTGGCTTGTCAGTCCCACTAGAGACAGGACCAGCTGGACCCACCAACCCTTCACCCACCCTTCTTCCCCTCCCCTACAGTTTTCCCATGGTGGGAACGCTGGCAGAGGCTCTTGGATAATTGGAAACTTCAATCCACTGAAAGCAATTATCCAGAACAAGACTTTCCAAATATACTTTGCCTCCAGTGTGGAGTCGTCTTGTTTGTTTCGAGCATGTGCCGTTGTTTTAGAAGTATCCTGCCATGCTTTTGCCCACATATTCAGCCTCTTTTTTCCCCTCCCTTCTCTCTCTGCTTTGATAGCTTTAATGCTGCACAGGCCTATAGATGTATGGTCAGTTGTGTGTGTTGTGTTGTGGGTTCACACTGCTGATTGAAGACTGTGCGGTTGTGGCTAATGCAGTTCCCGGTAGTCTTCTTATCCTGTGACAGTGATGTCACCATCAGCAGTCTGAGCAGCTGAGGAGTGCAATGATGACCATGGACAACAATGGAGAGTTGTTCTGTTCTCCCTTTAGTGACGAGGGCTCCTCAGACATCAGACACTTCTTCTTCTTGCCTAAGACCTGCCCGTCCGCCTTAATGGCCTTCTGGATATTGATTTGACTACACAAAAAGAAGAACTGAGCTTTTATCCTATTTAGAAAGCAGCACTCCAGTTTCACAAAAGCTTTCAGAGTGGCCTTGTGAGAGACAGGCACAGGGAATCCAGCCGTCTTTTCTTTAGTAAGTTGGCCTATGTGGTGGTCTGTAAAAAAAGGTTAACCTCCCTGTAACATTGCTGTTTCATCCATGGCTTTAATGTAATTCCACAGTGCAAAAGTGTTGACACATGCTCAAAAATAAAGTTAACTTAGCCCTTCAAGCTTAAAAAGAATGTAATACTGGAACTGAATGATATTTTCCGAGGCCACCATGTTTATGTACAGTAATGACCCTTTCTTCTAGGTGTAAATTATTGTTATTTTAGTCCTTAGAAATAACCACAAGATGGCAATGTTCATATGCTTTGACTAAACAAACAATCATATGAGATGGCTGAAACCTCAAATGACTTGCAGAAATGCAGGAACCGACTTGTGAAAAGAGAAATAAAACTGTTGAACTTCCCTTTTTTTACGTGCAGAAAAAAAAATACCCCATGTTGGCCTGTTTTCTGTTGAAGGCTCGCAGGGGAACTGCTGTTTGCAAAGTTCCTTAATTGTACCGCTGCTGTTTCACCACCCTGAGCCTTTGACACCTGAACATCACCTTGTCAGACATGTTTGAGGCAGCAGCGCCAGGAAACCGCTGCTACTGGACATGACGTCAGAGAGAAAGGAGAGAGGGGAAATTCCACCTGTAACCTCGTTGTACTCTCATGCTGCCTGCCTGTCTCACAAACATGTGACTCGGACAAGTCATTAAGTCTGAGTTTCTTCATGAATTTATGCATTGTCATGATGTAATCCAGAGTTACAGTCGAAACTATTTTTAGCATGAGAAAGAGGGCAGCTTGACTATTTTAAGTATGTAGTTGTGATATAATTAAGGTAGTGAAGGTTGATTTTGTTAGACTTAGTCTTTATGTTAATGTCTTCAAGTATGCTGGCAATTTTTTATTCAGTACTCATAAAATCACACATTGAGGCACAACTTTGTGGTGAGAATATACTTTATTTGAATAAAAGCATCACCATTTTAATTAAAGGAGTAGTTCAACATTTTGGGAAATACACTTATTCACTTTCTTGCCTAGTGGTATCAATCTTCTAAATCTAACTCTCGACGAGAAAGCAAATAAGCTTACGTCTCAAAATGTTTGAAACTACTGCTTTAAACCTGCATCAACTGACTTTTTGGCCACTTTTTGGCAGCGGAAACAAGTTGTGAATAAGATATAGCGAACCTGTAAGCAAACAGTTGCTTATTTACGCATCCATCAGTTACAAAGCAACATTATCAATCATTTGGAGTTATGTTTCTGTCCACTTGATGAATGTAAGTCTAAGATTCACTCTCTTCTAGCTCTGTGTTGGTCTCTAGTAACTCCTGAGGGAAACATCTGGCTCTTTAGCTGCTAAATGCTCCGTTATGTTCACCGGCTAGTTGCTAACTGCGTCTGTTTGCTGTTTGGTGCCAAAAACATCGCTATGAGAGCGGTGAGAGTGAACCAAAACAGTAAAGTTACAGCCGGACAGGTAAACAATGAGCTGATACTCTGCCATGAAGCTCTGTAAAGCCGAGGGGAGCTGCAGAGTCGGATGATGATTCTCTGTAGGTTCATGTCTACGAGCAACACCTCTGACATTACACATTGTCATTTGATGCATTGTTATTACAAAGAATATTGATTATAGCCACGTTAAAGGTAGAATCAGTGTAATTTCAGTATCAAAAAAATATCATGATATGATATTTTTGCCT
This sequence comes from Thunnus albacares, assembly GCF_914725855.1. Lineage (NCBI taxonomy): Eukaryota > Metazoa > Chordata > Actinopteri > Scombriformes > Scombridae > Thunnus > Thunnus albacares. The sequence goes on from NC_058115.1 coordinate 21,741,486, forward strand.
CTATCACACAACCTTAGCCTCAATATATGTCTCTGTCTGCAGGGAGAACTACTGTATGATGAATCAGAGTATATGGTGTTCACTCTGGCAGCATGTTGACATCATGAGATTAGTTAACCACATTACTTAGATATTTTTATGATGCCTGCTGAGCTGCATGTAAGCACACGGTGCAGCAAGCTGTATCACTGATGTATGTGTAATTACATTTAGGAGTGGCTCGGTTTGTAATGTTACCGTAGTTTGACCACAGAAAGTAGTCCCTCACAAAAATAGAAACTAGCTTTGTCTGCAACTCAGGCACATAATATGATATTTCACCCTGTCTCTTATTATCTTCATGTTCTCTTAGAGCTAATGAGGTGGTAGTGAATGGTTCATGGAGGCCTTTCATGAGTCACCCTCAGCCGGCGTTGCTTGGGTTCAAACAGTGAGCTTTGCCCCAAGAAACCAACTGATCTTTTCCTCATTCAACTTTCAACAAACTCACAAATGTGTCCAATTAGAGCAAAGACGAAGTTGACAGATTTTTTCAGTGAGCTTTGGCAGTTCACCACATCCGCTGAAAGGCAGTTGTCTGTCTTCACCATCAGTAAATTTTTCCTCTTTTTTTTTTTCAGTTAATTTCAGAGTGACAAGCTGTCCTCGGGCTTGTTGAATTATTTAACTGCATGCAGCCAATGGGTATTATAATCAAGGCTCTGAGTGACAGAGCAATATGCTCTTAGGGCCTCATGGCATTTTATAAATAATGAGCTTGAGATAAACTAGGCGTCGGGTTAAAAACTGCCGGCCTTTGGCGAACACTGGAGCCGCCTGAATTAGCTGGTGTGTCGCAGATGGAATATCTAAAACTCAGTGACTGTTTATGATTCTTACGTGTCTATATGAGAGTCAGTTGTACTGTGGTAAGTGGCGAAGCAACGGACGCTTTCTGTTTGTAGAAACTGGACTGCAGGTAGCTGTTACAGCCCACAGAGGTGTGATGTGGATGATCTGGATTGTTGGCCTACTCTGTGTGGTTAATATTTAATGATGTTGCTGTCTGCATGTGTGTATGTAGACTAGGAAGCAATAGAGCTAATGCTACTACCCCAGCTAGTCCTCACTCGTCAAAACCTATTGGCCAACCCACTCAGAGGATATGTTGAATACTGTGGTAACTGCACTTAACCCACAATATATAGAAGGGGAAAGTATAGTGTGGGGAAAATGTTCATAATGCCCTCCACATATTCAGAATTTATCATTAAATCCAGTCTGCAAATTAATTAAATGTTTCCCACTTTGGTTGTCTCCACTTTTAATTAATTATTAATGATTTAATGTTCTGATAGGGCTGCAAAGTCAAAACATAAAGACTGGCCTTTTATTTCATATCTAACATTTAGTATGTGATGTCTAGTTGCACAACTTGTCAATAAAAACACTTTAACTGTGATCACCAACACTCAGATTTGCTTCAGATTACCTGACAGTGACACTAAAATATTTATTTGTAAACCTAAAATAAAAGGCTGACTGGAGCACAGACAGTTTCTGGGTAGGTGGATAGTTGGATCTTTTTTGCTCAGTTGCCCAGCTTGGTATTTTTTTTTTTTAATTTTTATCAGAAAAGAACATTTGAAACAGCCCCCCCAAGGAGAGAACAACCCAGCCCAGTGGCTTCCAGTTAACTTGAGTTTGACACTCTAGTATATAGTGTGTTTAAGTGTGTGTGTATGTGGTTAAAGTCACATATCATTCTGAGGAAAGTCACGTAAACTGAAGAGCAGTCTGCATAGAAGAGCATATTATCTGCCACAGGCCTGTGGTCTGTGTTTCATTCTCTCCTCAGAAGTATGAATCACTCACAGTAGGCCGAGCTGATGCATATTAAATATGTCATCTGTATAGTTAGCTTGACACCTACACAGCACTTTGTTGGTTCTTTGTTTATCTATATGCTCAGTCAGCAGTAAGTCATCTTAGATCCTGGCTTAGCTCAGGATGGTCACTGTCCAAGAATGTTAACGTTTTCATAGCGCTGTGACCTGTCAGGTCATCAAGTAATAGCAGCAGTCTGGCCTCAATCAGCTGGCCTGATTTAAACCAAAATAACTGTACATTTCGCTACAACCTACACATGACAGATGAGTGTTTTCTTACACATTAATTCTTTGTCCATCTGAGTGGCGTTAATTAAAACACCTTGCTGCCCTCTTGTTTACCTCAGGCTGTGTCTCCTGTGGGGTGCATTTCTGTCCTGTATGCCGGCGTCTGACATCCTCAGCTGAACGCCTCCCTGTTCTGTGTTTGAGTGGCTGGAGAAGCCATCAAATGACCTCCAAGCAACACAAATAATCCTGTGCGTCCTCTAAAGGCTCCTATATCTCATCCTGTCAAGGATTGTTTCAAAATGTTTGTCAGGTTTTATGAGTCCACGGTACTCCAACACTGCTGTAAACCTGAATGATCTGAATTTTCTGAGTGCAGATCTCAGTGGAGTGGCTTGCCTGGTGCAAATTTTGGAGGGCATGCTTAGATAAAGTGTATCAAATGAATCAAGTTCAAGAGGGAAACAAAGTGAAAGCAAAACATAGTGATCACTACTCCTGTTTGAGGGCTGTGTTTTAATCTTTGACCCATATAAGCAGGCTTAGATAACACTTGGCTTTTGATAAATTTGTTACTTATTGTCCTAGAAATTAAATACTGTCATATTAACATGTTTACTAGCATAGCAGCTCAAAATGACACTGACAAACAAGAAGGTTAACACCATGCATGATCTAGAGGACTGATATTCACTCACAGAGGCTTTAACCACGCAGTCTTATTGGTGCAAAGTGTTGCTGTGCCCTTCCTTTAAATGGGGACATACCACAGAAAATGAGGCCTGCTTCTGTTGTGGTTGATGAAGACAGTAACCAGCAGCTTATTATTCATTCTTAGCCTGCAAAGGAAAGGTGTGTCCCTTCAGTTGCTCTGCAGGGTCATGTGGCTCTGCACTGATCACACGTCAAGGCTTTTTTTTTTTTTTCGCTCAAGTTAATACAGCACCATTGTAGGAATACAGCAAGACACACAGTGCACTGTGTGAGACAGGCTTTTTGTGTTTTCACACTGCGGATGGAATTAAATTTTATCCCAGTGACATGTCTTGAAGCAACAGCAATTTAAACATCTTCATTTTTATTGCTTTTCCCCCAGAGTTTGGATTTGATTTGTTGTGCAAATCTGGGTGAGTTTGCACTCGGTATTACAAAAGATAATTGGAAGGATTGTAAACTCATAGGGGACAATAAGTGCAAACAGGTTTTTTTTTCTCTGTGTGTTCAAGTAAAATTCACATTAACACTTTATTCACGTCATTCAGAAGTGTTTACAGTTGTGTCTAGATTTCAGACTTTTCTACTCATATGCTATTGGACGACAACTTTTAATCAGTGGTTTTCTTCTTCAGTCTGTCTTTTTTCTCCCAAAAATGAACTTAAACATGTAAGATTAATTTTATTTTTATTTGACAGAAGGAAAGGTTAATTATTGAACTGTAAACAATATGTTAGTGTGCTTCTGACCTTACTATCAGAGCTGTAATGAACTGTTTTCAGTCTTTTTGTTTGTGATAAATTAATCTGATAAGCGCTTAGCAAATAATTATTTTCAACATAATGACAATTGCCCATTATAAGTTACTAAAAACACAATAAAGCAATCTCTTCTAACATTATTATTATTTCTATTTTTACATGATAAATGACTGAAACTATTTTTCCAAAACTATTATCAAAAAATTAATTGACTGATCCTTTAAGTCCTACTTATTGTGTGTTTCAGAAGAAGACATCATATATGATGCCGTAACATATGCCATTGTTTGAATTTCTTTGCCGTCCATTGAAATACATTCAGCACCAATTAGACTGGGCAGGTAATTGGATAATTGGAAAATCTTTTTTCATATGTTGAATTCATTCTGAACCTCTGAAATGTCATAATACTTGCTAGAAATCCTAACTGTATTACTTTTTGTTCACACAGCCACAATGTTGACTTGGTTACATTTACATTTATGATTACACATCACTCTAGTTCCTCTAGCACTGTCCTTGTAGTTCCTCTAACGGAAAACTACAAGGACACTGCTGTGTCTGGCTCAGGAGACACCATGAGTAACTGTGCTCATTAGTATTAATTGAGGGAAGGTCATGAAGTGTTTTCAATGCCAGCCATGTGCGCTCATCTGTTTGTTTGCTGCTTTTAAGAGATTTTCTGTTGGGGACATAGTTTAGGACACAGTTGATTAACCACAATTATTGGCATACAGTCCCATTACGATTTTCTTTTCTTTTCAAAGTTGTAAAGAACATACTGGAGTTATGCTTGAGCAGTGAAAACTATTCTGCTACTTCCTCAATTTATTGCAGACGTTTCCTTTCCTTTGAAGCCTTTTTTAAGGATCAGAATGATCAGTGTGTATATATAAATGGAATTTCAATCTCTGATTTGTAAGATGTTGAATAAGGGTCAAATAAAGGATAAAAATCAGATTCAGGTCTTACTCATTACTGCATTATGGCTTTGTAGGGCAGAATAGGCAATTCTGTTGCCAGAGGCAGCCACAATAACTAGGATATCTTTTGACATGTAAAAATTATTATGCCATAAAAATGTGTAATTTTCAATAAAAAAACAACATGTAAAAATTTCAGGAACTAAAACACTGATTGCACACCAGATGGTTAACGCTAGTCATGGGGCAGTGACAGCTAGCAGCTTTTCCAAACTGTTAACTTTAACTGAAAAATCAGTTTTGTAGCTGCAACATCTTCATGATTGTGTTTGTTATGTACAACATAAAATAAAAATGAGTCAGTTGTTAAATCAAATCATAGGGGAAGTTCATACATTGCAGTTGCACCTTCAAACTTCAAAACCCCTTTTCCTCAACTTCAGTGTTTCAGTTTCTTTGTGAGGCAGTACTGCTGTCAGCATAGATTAAGCAGATTCACTACATCTTGAATATGGACAGAAACCTGAAGAACGTTTGCAGCTTTCCATTTGGCCCAACTAATGTTTTCAGACTCGCTGGTGTTGGTACAGAGATTCAGATTATCTGTAAGGCGAGTGACATGGAAATTAGATTTGCTTGTGTAGATGCATGCGTGTGTTTATGAATGTTTACATAGCTGTCCTGGGTTTTAACTGTGCTGAGGCCCATTAGCCTTTTAAGAGTTTATATCACAAGAAGTGAACAGTTTCCTCCAAGGCTTTGGGTTGTGGACAGTATTTCCACAGGCGGTGATAAATGGAGCTTGTTTGGTGTAACCTTCCCTCACAGCAAGGCTATCAATTTGCTGCGAAGCAAACAGCTGCTTTCTACTCCAAGCTGAACTGAACTGAACCAAGGCCAGGAAGAATTAATGTGATGATGAGAGCACTCGGTGGAGATTGAGAGGGTGATTTGGGGGTCCGTGACAAACAGACTCCACTGCAGTTGCAATTGAGTTTATTGGGTTCATTTTTCAAATATCAATCTCCTAGTGCCATGATAGTTTATGTTTGTGTTCCTCTCCAATGATCCCAATTTAAACCAGATTGCGTTTATTTATCTATTTAAATATCTGACTTTTTGCGTCTGTTAAAGATGCTACATTATAAGGGGATGTTCAGTAAAAAACATGGTGCACAGACAAGAGTGTCAAGACAAGAGTGTTCACCATCACCACAGACCACCACTTCCTGTTTGCTAGAGTGTCATTTCTGATAAAGATTCTGATAAAGTATATCTATTTATACCTAACTGACAAGATGCGTGTTAGTAAAAATGATCTGTGTCATCGACAGCATCTGTGACACTTGTTCCATACAGACTCTAACATCCTGAAACAGAATAAATAACAGCTTGAATGTAAATTTAGAGACATGCACACATTTTAACTCATGCAGATGTACTTGTGCATGTGATGATTGCTCACAGCAGGAGCTTTCCCTTGATCACGATCACTGAATCTTGAAGAGTAGAAGGAGGAGAAGGAGGGAGGAGGAGATTTTTTTTTTGCTGTAATCTCACACCTAAATGCGGTTGACTTTTATAGTTTCATTTCTTTGTACCTCCCACTGGTAGAAGTTGTTTTATGGGTCTTTCTTCTTCAGATAGACGACTCCCCCACAAGTCAGCAGCATAACTGTCTCCCTGACATGCCTAATAGACTCACAATTCATTTTAATGGGACACAAAGAGATGTGAACTTTACTTCTGAGCTGGCATACAGATTTTAATCACCATGCTTAGATTGCTCCATAATGTGTGGTCAAAGTCTAAAGTAGGTGCGTACCTGTCCAAGTGTTTACTTACACTTCCAGCAATCCTCCTCCTCCTCCTCCTCCTCTGCAGGAGAAACCCGTCTTTCATGCTACTTAAGGTGTGGCCCTCCAGTTGGACCTCTCTACTCTCCCCTCCCCCGCCGCAGCTCTGTCCAATCCCTGCTAGCCGTAGAACTCACCTGAAAGGATTTGCATCGAAGGCAGATACCGATCGCTGATTGGCCAGGTGAAAGCATTCTGCCTCAGGGCTCCCCTACCAATGGCGACAGTGCTGCGTGACTCATAGGGAGAGGACAAGTTGCTTCACTACACTTCTCCTTTTCTGTTTCAAACAGCAGCCATTGCATTGTCTCTTTTTTTTTCTCATCTCCAGTTTTGTTTTTGTCGCTGTGAGAAAGAGGTGTGGGGCTGGCCAGTGGTCCACACCTTCAGACAGCTTTGTCCACCTTGGATTATTGCCCATTTTGCCTTTTGTTGTCTATTTTTTGTCTTCATTTTCATTGGTTACTGAGATCTACACTTGTTCGGTTGCTTGCTATTATGGACCTTGTCACCCGAATCCTGTGTCTTTGAGGTTAGTAATCGATTGTTCTCCTCCTCCTCCTCCTTACACTTTACCTATTTTGATGTTGTCAGTGGAAAGAAATGGCTTCAGGTGTGGCTTATATGTATTATATTTTTTATATCAATATATAAGGCATTAACGTATGTATTTGTATTTCTTAGTGCATAATAACGGCAGTTGTCATTTTAAGTAAAGCGCCGGATAGGTAGGTTACATAATGTGTTTTGTTGCAGCATTTTTATTCGCGCAACTGACATATTAAAGTTTGGTTGGTAAGTTGTGTGAGTAAAAGTTTATTTTCCCCTCAAACTTTTCCTTCCTGACTTTATCAAACATCATTCAGGGATACAGCAAAACAATATTCATAGTACTATTATCACATACATTTTATAAAGTGAATCTTAACGTTGTAACGCACATATCAAACTATTTTTTCTCAAACTTCATCGGCACTTTTTTATGAATTGAGGAGATGAAGTAATAGTTTTGAGTTTTATGGTTTATCATTTTAAGAAGTAACAAGAGTGACCCTTTTCTGATATGTCTCATTGTTGCTTTTCTTTTATGAATTGTTGCCTTATATGGTTTGTTGAAGCAAGGGCGGGAACAGCATTTTGCAAACCCCTTGACCAAGCCCACATGTGTGTTCATGGTGTAGTAATCAGTAATTGCACATCATGTCAATTTTGATCCATGATTACTTTTCAGATTTAATAAAAGTGTTATTTGAAATGTTAACTGCTGCATTAGTAGACAAATGCTGTTGTGGTTTTGCTGGGTTTTTTTTTTTTTTTTTTTTGCTCTCTGCAGTCTTGTGCATGGAGTCAGTCATGCAGTGCTTCACGCATCAAACTCATCTTGTAATGCTGAGGACCAGAAGGCCTAGAATTAAATTCACAAGGAAGTGTGAACCACAGTATTTTGCTTCCTCTTCTATACCAGTATTAACTGACCTTCTCTGAAGTCTTTTTTTTTTTTCATCAACCGGTTCAATTATTCTGCTTTATGTTGTTCAGTATCTGTTTCCAAAAGTTGCTCAGTACAGCAGAGATAAAAGCACGCTTCCTGTTTCACCAGAAATCTACTCTGCACTTTGTGGGCCACACCATAACACTGTGCACGCATACACATACATATCTCTGAATAAACACAGGCACCATTTGAGCAACATCCAGATTTCACACACTCTTTTTTATCGAACCTACCTTAAAATGCTGCTGTTACAGATCAGTGAAGTTGTCCTAGAAAAACCTTGAACCAGGGCAGGCCTAATATTTTCATCCAATTTTGGTCTTTTTTATGTAGTAATATACAAAAGAACTAAGCTTGTGATTGTATCATTGGTTTGGCATTCAGGAATGATTTTGTTGATGTAATGCCTGACGTAACTTGCAGTTTAGACCCAAGACAGGCAACTGAGATTACATCAAAGATACCAAAGACCTTCAGAGTTTGGTTTAGAGAAGTTACTGGACTATTATTAGGTTTGGATCATTTGACCTTACTCAGGAGGAAAATGGCTTTTCTGTGCGTTTCAGACCTGCAGTGACATTACGCAGTAAGTGAATAGCTATGTTGTGTTGAGCAAGTATGAGTTTGCATCTGACCTAACTTTTTCATCATACTCTGTGCCCACCCTGATTTGGATTGTAAATGAGGCCCTCGTGCCTCGGAGGATGAACTCACACTGTAGGTGTTGTTTGGTGAGGCATAGAGGCTGGTGAAAAGAGGGAGGGGGGGCCGGACAGTAGTGTCAGGTTGGCTCTTCTTTCAATACAAAGTCAACAAGTCTTAGCCTGTAATTAGATCATTAGGCTTGGGCAAGATGACGGAGGCGTTGCAAGAGAAGGGGCATGACGAGGAGGGTGGAGTCTAATACTACAGTCCTCGCATGCCGAAATATGGAGGATTTATTCAGTTTCATGTTACAGACACATGCTTGGAAAAGAATAAACACAGAGCCAATGTTGAATGGTCAGGTACAAACACAGAGAATAAACACGGAGCCAACTTCAGTTTCATGAGGCAAGGTACAAACTGTTCTTTATCAAAAAAGGATCATCATAAATGTTGGCTAAATATAAAGCATTTGATCTAACTTTTTGGTCTTAATGTGCAAATCAAGTGGAGAAATAGATGTATTTTTAGAAGTTAGAAGTTATATTCATAACCAAAAAGAGACTAGAATCCCATGGTTGTCTCTAATGAAGTATTTTTGAATGACGCATTATATTGGCTATGACAAGTATAATTTTCATCATCTCCAATGAGATTTATGTGAACAAGTTTGCTTGTAGCCTGTTCATTCAGCTCTCTTTACCAGATGACTGTCTCTTCACTTTCCATTTCCAAGAGTGGGATGTAGAAAACTAGTGAGTTCATAGTGAAACTAGCTGATATGTCTTATTAAACCTGCAGTCATTATCTTTTAATAACCCTGTTTGGAAAATGTTATTAGAAGTAAGCAGTGTCAGAATGCCTGTTCTGCTTTGATGGTTTGTTTGGCTGGCTCTTTCATTTTGCCCAGGGATGGATTTGCATCATGTTTCCATGTCAGTTTCTCCATTTCTGCTTTGCCATTTCCATTTCCATAGTACTCTCTTTTTCTGGAGAGGACGGAGGCCTAAAGGTTAGAGAAGTAGACTTGTGACGGGAAGTTTTAACTCTTGTGACCAGCCGGGAAAATCTGGGTGGGGAAAGTTAATGAATAACATTCTCCTCTACCTTAACAACTGCTATCAAGGTGCCAATGAGCAAGGCACATACTGTGTTTCCAGGTGGTCCAGATGTAGCTGCACTTAGCAATTCAAAGCCAAATGTGTACCTGTGTTAATGTATTGCAGGTATTGTATGGAAACCTCCCTTGTTAAATAAAGTTTAAAAAATCTATTGAGCAACCAATGTTGCAACCATCTCATACTCAGAGCATGCTGGGACTGGTAGCCCATTGTTCTGAAGTACATGTCGAACCAGAGATGTGATCATCACATCTGAACACAGAGCCCAGACTCTGCTTTCTCTTACCGGACGGATTTCATTTCAGTCCAGAAAAATGACATTTATCTTGATTTGTGTCGAGAAGCAGTGATGATGCTCTTCAGACTTCCTGAGAACTGAAAAGGATGTGACGTAATGCCAGCTCTCTCAGTGATTGAAAAAAGCTACTTGTTCCAAAACATCTAATTGTTGTCTTAGATCTCTCAGAGATTATACAGTAATTTGTGAAGTGAAGTGACAAGACAATGAGTGCACCTTATGGTACGTAAGTTTCACATATCACATCTTTTGATAAAGACACATTTTGAAATTTTCACTGTTAATTTATCACATTAACAGCTTTAAATACACCAGAAACTATGAAGCATGTGGACGCTAATAGCCCTATTCATCACCTGTTATTTGTCTCAGAAGGCCCCAGAAGTAGACGACTCATAACGCCCACTAGGCTGAAATGGGTGAAAGACAAGTGCGTCATGAGAGAGAAAGAACGAAAGAGAGTGCAGCAGAGAGAGAGATGATATGTGGAATATCAGGTCACACCTTTTGATAACACTCCTGGTTATGCAACGTACCATGCCGGTCAGGGCACAGATCCTGTGTTAGCAAAAAAACAAGAGTCTCCTCTTAACATGGCTGTAAACAGGTCAACTTAGAGATTTAACAGAGCCTTATTAGCCAGATGAACCAAGCTGGATTTATATACATTTATGAATAAATATTTACTTAACTTTTTAGTGGATAACATTTAGGTGATACTTGAATTCAGCAAATACTAGAACTAGATAGCCAGCTACAAAAGCTAATATTGTTGAGATTGTAATTTTGGAAACAACTTGCCTTTTAATAGCATAAAGCAGTGATATTAAGCTATAAACTATACATAGACTGAATAATTGTGTGTCCATCAACAGAAAAGTAGTCAGCAAAAAAAAAGAGTTTTTTCAAGCAAAATTGCCAAACATTCTCTGGGTGCAACTTCTCAAATGTGACAAGTTGTTACCTTTTTTCTGTTTTATATTAGTCTAAACTGAATATCTTTGTGTTTTGATCTGTTCCTCAGACAAAACTACCAGTTTGAAGATGTAATTTTGGGCTTGGGGGAAAATGTGATGAGTATTTAAACACTTTATAGACCCAACAGTTAATCAAATAATTGGAAAAATACCCAACAGATTAATCAGTTATGACACTAATGATCAGTTGCAACTCTAGAATACACTGAGTGATTTTCTCTAGTGAACTACTCATTGTGGAAATGCTGATAAATCATTTATCTTGATGAAGTTTATCTGCCACGTAAGTTTCACACTGAGCTCATGAGGATGAAGGGAACTTTGGGTGCAAGTTTATTTTGCACGAGATGAAAGCAGCATGTAGAACCTCATAAAAAAATCCATTACAGGCTTCTGTTGAGCTCTGACTGTGTTTGAAGTTTGGACATTTGTAATTGTATTTATAAATACAGAAATAGAAGCATGTATGTCTTTCCTACCAGCTAGCTGACAGCTAGAAACTGTTAGCACAGCACTGTATAATGTAATAGCCTGAAAAGACATCCACAGTGTTTTTTTCTTTCCAGTTATATTGGTTCCACCCTGCATAATGTAACATGGCTCAAAAATGGGCTTCCAACTTTGAGATGCATGTAAACATAAAACGGTTATGTTTTATCTTTTATGTTTTATCTGGTGTCTATTGCCAACTCCCTCACACTCCCTTGTGTTAATTTAAACATCATGTCGGCTTTAATGCAGTATCACCTCCTGGTACAAAGAGGCATTCTGACCCAGGCACTGAGGGAAATTGATTTACCACATGGTTTTCGGAGGCTTTGGTCCCAGACACCCAGCTGCAATGGTGTCTGTGTCTGGAAGCCTCAGCAGCAGGCTGTCATATGGAAAACTGGCCATGCCCATAATGACTCCACCACTGAGACTTAACTGATCTGCTGAACTCCTGTCTCAGTGGAAAGGTCTTAGTTATGTAGGCCAGAGTTGAGTTTATTTATTTCTTTATTTATTCCTTTTCGTCTTGAAACCTTGCCTCTTTCTCCCTTGATGCTTTGCTTTCTTATTATTCAAATGTCACTTTTTTTTCCTGTCATCATTTTCTCCCCTGTGTTCGTGAGATGTTTGATGACCAGAAATGAAAGGTCTCAAAGAGCCACATTCACAAGCACGTAGGTGTAGGAGCCTTTTTGTGAAAATTTGTCATGGCATGTGGCTGTTGTGGTGGACATGATGTGTGAAGAACAAGGGGTTAAACCACAAGTTTGACAAATGAACATCAAAAAAACAAATCCAACACTAACTGTTTTTAACACAACTTATTCAGTTGGTTGCAATTTGCATCTTCACTGCTAGATGCCACTAAATCCTACACACTGAACCTTTAAAAGAAATGGTTCGCTATTTGGGAAATATGTTGTGTTTCTTTGCTGGTAAAGATTAAATAAACAAAATATAATGTATTAATTTGTGAGTTTTAGGGGACAGAGCCAAGCTAGCGGGTTTCTTTCTGTTTATGCAAATCTAAGTTAACTGGCTGCTGGTTGCAGCTTCTTTTTGAGTGGACAGATGAGAGTGGTTTTGATCTGCTCATCTGACTCTAAGAGAGGCCAAAATTTCCCCAAATGCTTTGATAACTGTCAGGAGTGCTGGTTATTATTGCTGCTCTTTTCACATGAAAACTGAAAGTTACTATTAAAGTAACAGTTAAAGGTGTCTGAGCTCATGTTTCTGGGCCTGTTGGTGTCCTTATAATACCTCTCTAACTGTGCAATAGTAGTAGGAATAGTAGAAGTGGAGTTGGTAAAATAAAATTATCTTCTAATTTCTCCTTGAGTTACAATGCTCTTGCTTGTACAAAAACGTGCTCTTACAACTCAGTTGTTTGATCCCACCCAGCAACAGCAGTTCACTATACACGCAGAAGCAGTTTGTGTGCTTGTCGGGTTTGGTCTTCAGCATACAAACACACCGGGCCTTTTGCAGAGCTGAATGAGGCCCACCTGCTCTCTCCTTCTTGTACCACAGAGCCTCCTTTACAAGCCCTCTCCCTCTGCTTGTTCCTAAGCAACAGCCACTCCTTGTTTACCTTTGCGTTTTTGCATTGTGATTCTCGTCAGAACAACATAACCCCAGCCCCTCGGGAGAGTGATTGTCAGGCCTCTTTATTCAAAGTAGTGTTGAAAGCAAAGGTTAACATGTACACAAGCCTTTCATTAATGTACGCATGATCCCGAGCAAGCAGTAGCTGTAAATCCATTTTAATAAACTAATGTACTGATCTTCTCCTACTACCCACATTTCATTATTACAGATCCCTAATATGGTTAAACAATAACACCATGTCAATATTTTGTTATATAACCAGATTGAGCAAGCCTGTCTCTTTAACCAGGTAGTTTATTGTCCTCATCTGCTGTACCCATGCTACACCTTCCTCATTGCCTGACTGTCATAAATGAGTGTATTTCATAAAGCCTTTTCAAATATTGACCAGGCTGTGCAGACTGTCCTTCTACTTCCCGCACAGGCCTCAAACACTTCTCCAAATACACATAATGAACATTTAATTGATTGTTTGAGGCGTCTGAAATAAATTAACTAAATTAAAGTAAGGTAGTCTTAAACTTTTTATATTATGAGTGGTGTAATACAGTTCCCACAGTTTCTTTTTTCAACATACAGAAAACATGTCAACATCAAGTGACTGCAGTGTTGTAATACCTCAAGCATGCAATCCAAACATTTGTCATAACTTCATGAGTTGTAGTTTAGGCGTGTTAACTCGGTCACATAGACTAATAGTTTTTTTCCCCCTCGTCATTGTTTAAAGTATGCTCCTGAAATGTAATGGCTCGGCACTTTTTTTCCCCCGACACCTAGGAATGTGGCATACACATTTACTGGCTTCAAGATTAGATAGAAACATTGGCCGCTGATACCTAATACCACACTGACCCAGTATCCAATTGTGTGAAATCAGATAAGCTCTCTTGAAGGGGCTAAGCTGTCTCAGTGTGAGTGGTCCTATCTATGAGGCTTTACTGGGGATCAGATGGGAAAAGCTGATTTAGTCGTTATTAGCTGTTAAACTGAAGCTTGATCTGCCGAAATCTTAAAAAAACAGCTTTGCTTGAGCTCCAAATAAGCATGTGGCGTAGTGTTTTAACCTCTCCAACAGAGGGAACATTATGATAAATGCACTCTAGAGTGACGTACCGCAAACATTTCTGTGTGTTATTGTTGCTTTTATTTCAGGAAACAATGCTTGATGGTGCATTTAAAGGAAAAGTTTGACATTTGGGACATCTTGTCAAGAGTTAGATGAGAAGACAGATACTTCTCATGCCTGTGTGGTAAATATGATGCCACAGCCAGGAGAAGGTGAACTTAGCTTAGCACAAAGACTGGAAACAGAGGGAAAAAAAACTATCTTGGCTATGTCCAAAGGTAACTAAATCAACCTTGTAAAACTGTTTGTTTAATCTGTACAAAAACCAAAGTGTAACGATTATAAATTACAGTTTTATGGGGTGCTTGCAGTTGACTGTCTTCTTGCTCCACCGTCATATTTAACAGAGATTTCTAACTCTCACAAAAACGTGTACTTCCCAAAATGTTGAACTATTCCTTCAAGAGAGAGAGCTTGACCCCAAAGAGAAATATGAAATTGTTTCATCTCTGCTTGAATCCATTCCCTCTCAAGGTGTGTTGTCTGTAACATATTGCTGCATGCCTGACTATGGGTGGACACATCAGCCTGCGTGTGTCCAGACCTGTTTGGTATGCAGCCTCCTCTGCAACAGCCGGGTCCCCTGTTCCCAGCCTCGACTCAGACTCGGAGCCCTGAGATTTCTGCGCTCCATCTGAACACGCAGCCCTGCCTCCTGCATTGCAAGGCTGGCTTGGAAAGTATTTTGGCAACGCTCATACAGTATATAAACTCCAAATGGAATTTCTTCCCTGCGAGAAAATTAGCTGTTGTGGGATGTTGCATAATCTGATGGCTGATATCAATGGTAGAACAGGCGGTGTATCGTTTAAGAGAGAATCAGGAATGTCATCCTTCACCCTGTTTTTATTTGAGGTTGGCTGATAGTATGTTGCTGATGTTTTTGTGGGTATAATATCTTCTCCTGCTGCTGCCAGTATACCTGTGCTGTGACATGTTGGTATTGGTATGAATGTAAACACATCAGATGGGTGTGTGAATAAGCTATGTCAGAGGCAGGTACAGTATGCAGCACAGTAGCATTCATTAAAATCACTTCAGGACCTGAATACAGCTCTGGTTTATATATTTTAGGAGACTTTATGTACAGTTTTTTTCTATCTTCTTTCACAGTTTGTGATTCTATACACCATCTCCCTCTACATGTCTGATGTCTAATGGAAGATTGCTTGTGTGGGAGGCTTGTATACTGTATAAAAGGAAGAGAATTTAGCTTTTCCAGTCTAGTCATGCATTAAATTGCTCCCACACAGCAGCCAAAACAGCAGAGTCTGGATGAAGCATTTCAAATATGTCTGCAAGAAAAGAATCAGCAGGGCAGTGTGAGGCACCTGACACACACGCACAGACTTGAATGTTTTTTATACTTACCTTTTGTGTTTGTTTGTTTTTTTTTTACTTGAAATAAATTGTGAGTTTGGAATTGAGAAAATGAAAATGGCTGAGCAGAAACACAAGAAAGAATGTAGGGATCAATACTACTAATAACTGGTAGCCATAGGAATTTAACAAAATGGTGTATTTTACCAGTTTTTTTCCTCTTGAGCCACATTCTGTGGATAGGAAGAGTTATTGAAAGTGAAGTGGGTCAAACTGGCTTCTTACTTTCCAGGCAACACTCGGTGCCCATGACAAGAAGCTGCCAGAACAGTGGCAAGATATTGTTGTTGATTGTTATCATTCAAAAGCAGGTTCTAATGTGTCCGAATCTACAAATTAGATCTATAAGAAACAACAGATGCTCAAAATTTGTACATGTCTTCTCCACATGTATTTCACATACCAGTTCTGACTGCAGCCTGCATAAAAATACTGATATGCAGAGCAGACAAACCCGCAAACTCAATAAATAGCGTGTTTGATAAGAGTTGTGTATCTTGAAACGTTCATTTGCACATTCTAATTGAAACTTAGAAGAATAGAAACTTATTATGAGATTTTCAGAGAAAGTGTAATCGTTTTTTGCACATTAGGCCTGTGCCTAATGTGTAAAAAACACAGTCTGAACATTACATCCTGCAGTGGATAGGCTCAAGTTTTCGGATTCCCAGTTTGTGAAATAACAGGGATTGCTAAGCTCTGCTGCTAATGAATCAGGTGTTGAATCATCAGTATCCCTACTATTTTTTTGGCAAAGAGTAATGTTGGAAACATCCAGGTAGCAAGCTTCTCATTTTAAGCCGATGCTCTGTTGCTTCTGCTTGTTAAAATGATAACTAGCAGCAGATTATATTAGCTGGAAGATCAGTCTTCTAATTCATTTCAACCACATTGCTGTTTTTAAATCATCTTGCCTTGAGTGGTAATATATGAAAATACTCAACTACGGCTACACTTTGCTACACCAATCTTACTCCACATCTCACTGACCAGATGCTTTAGTGAAAACTTATTGCCTTGTGGACATTAAAGCAGCACACAGAGCATGTCAAACTGTGATGTTTGAGGCTGCAGATGTCTTTTCTAAAACTTTGCTGCAATTTCCTGTCCTGTTTTCACAACTTAAATGGTTCTTCCTATTTGTGACATGTGGCCTGTTGCCACATAATAGAAATAGGCCGCGGTGGGTAGTTTTGACAAATGGGCTGCATCTGTTTAGTTAAAACATGCCTCTCAGTGGCAAAACCTAGTCTCGGATTCATTAAGCATCTGGTAAGACAGCAATAATACAGTCAAGACGGATTTGAATTACTATTGTTTAGTTTTGGGGGATTTATAGAGATTGTAAGTGTACATTTCCAAGCTTATCATTTGTTCATATCAACTAGAAACAGATGTTAATTCAGCAGAAGGAATTTTCGACATTGTATGTGCTTTAGGGCAGTTATTCTGAGTGGCTCATGAAAAGTTGAAGTTGTGGGGTGCTCTGGTTGCACATACAGCACATTTATATACGGATGTACTTGTCTTTCGTTCTGACCTATAATGATGAACACTGTGTGACAGGAACTTTGTAGTTTTTTTGCTGAGAATTTCACTTAAACGGCCTCATGGGGCCACACTAGGGGTTTATGTGTCTGTGTGTGTGTGTGTGTGTGTATGTGCGTGAAGGGGCTGGATGGTTAGTAATGCCGTCTGTGTTTGCATGCCTTGTGTCAGAATTGTGCGGGAAGAAATGTCTGCAAATAGCAGGTGTGGCTTTGAGAGCCCTTCCGTGATCCTTTTAAATTCACCATCATTGTCATTAAACAGCTTGAGTGTAGCTTGTAGTACGAAAATGTCAGAAGGTGAGAGAATATCTAATGGTGTCTCGTTTGCAGGTCATATTCTAGAAACGCATTATCAGCCTGCTGTTGTAAGATATTTATGAAGTATTTATGGATATTTGCAAAACAATATCTCTGTGGTGGGTACTCGAAATATGGGGGATTTTGACTTTTGAGTGCTGAACATATTTTCCAATGAATTTATCAACTAAAACATGGTGCAGGTCTGTGTCAAATCATCTGACTTACTCATTATTTAACAGTCCAATCCGAAAGCGATGACTTTTCTGTTTTACATCATTTGGGGAGATACTTCTAGTAGCTATTTTATTCATGTAGAAAATGCTACCTGTATCACAAGAGTTATATCTACAAGAGCAATGGCATGTTGTTCAAGAAGGAAGGAGGGGGAGTTGAGAACTTTCCGCTCTTACACAGAAGAAGAAATTTTGTTCTGTGTGGTTTAACAGACAGGAAGCAGCAGAAACCCACTGCTCAGTGATGCTGTTCCTGTGAGTGCAAAATTCACAGGTCAGTCTGTGGGCGTTTTTTTTTCTAGTATGTTCTAAAATATGTCACTGTTATTTCTGGCTATCAGAATTTCTCTTGTATGCCCCAACAAGTAAGTCCAGTATGCTGTGCTGTGATAAAGGGCATGTTAGAAGATATATATATATATCTATATATATATATATATATATATATATATACACATATAGGACAGAGAACAGCTAAAAAGAAACACACTTTTTACATGTTTTAATGAAAACTTGACCAAAAGAGAACTGGAATCTGGTGTCTGGGGATGTTTCTGAACTTTTTCCTCTGGAGACATTACTGACTTAACTTTGATTCCTGTTCTACAGAGCATTTTATCCTTTCTAAAGCTAATGTATCATCCTCCACAAAATGGCAAAAGTTATACTTAATATATTGTTATTTAGCACAAACAACTGTTGTCATAGAAAGGCATGGAGCCTTCCACTAGAGCCTTGAGCCTTGAGAGTGGAAAAGTACAAGGTTCGCAGAGATGAGATTAAATTCCATTCTCCTTCTAAAAGCCCGTGCACAAAGTGACGTTTTTCTTTCAGTCTTCATTTGGCCCTGGCATGGCACAGACAAATGCCTCCCAGTGCAAGACAGACACTGAGTGCTGGCTTGGATGCTGTATACTCTTGTCTGTGTTTCTAATGCCTTGTGTTCTGCAGCTGCATACTATTAGCCGGTGTCTATGCCTGCTTCTGTGCCCATCGCTGCCATTTTATCACCACACGCATGGCGTGGCCTCAGGATTGCACTGAAAGCAGTCCTTTATTCAGCTCAATAAAGTTGAGTTGGAGTTTGAAACATGGTGAGACATGCTGACTTGTGCAACGCTGGGTGGTGAGTAAAATGTAGAACGCACAGAAAATACTGTATACAGAACAGTGTTTATGGTGCTGACATAGTGTGTAGCAGTGGTGAAATCCACCTCTATGTGTTTTTGGACTGGAGTTGATGCAACTCCTTAATTACTACCTTCTTATGTTGTTGAATTAGCTAACACTTCTACAGCACTTTGACCTTTCTGCTGTGTGTAATTCAGTCAACACTTTGCCTGCCTTTTTTGTGGTATCTCGTAATGCAAGATAAACTTTAATATACAGTATGCTGTCTATACTTACTTTGTGTTTTCTTTTACTGAGTCATCCCTTATTTCATCTAGAAACATTTGAGTAGTTTTCCTTGGCCCTCAAAAGCGCTGTTGTTACATACTGTAGCATAGTTTTATGACATCTGTGTAAAAGAGCTGTGTAAAAGATGCCCAAAAGGGAACAGCTGTCCAGAAATGATGACCAGGATCCTCTGATGCCCATATGAGCTATCACAGGGTTTCAGGAATGAGCTCGAACCTCATATCACTGAGTCATTTCCTTTACAGGAACCCAGCGGATCCTGCAAAAACAGCACGTCTGTGCTGACAGTCATTCAATAACATGGCGGTGGTAACCACATATTTACTGCCATCTTGCAGATCTGGGTTTCGCTGCACAGCTGAAATGAGAAAAATTAAACATTTATAGGATTCTGTAAAGGTAAAGGTTTCTTTCTGTTGGTAGAGTGCGTCTCTGAGTGATGTATGAGGAATAGCAAAATCAAAGCTTGTGTCAGCATTGAAACCTTTGCAGCTGTTTAATGAGCGTTGAGAGACTCTTGATTTATATCCATTTCATTTTTCACCACTCATATTTACACTGTCTATACCTGTGTGGGAAAAAAAGATTTCAAATACCAGGAATACCACTCGCTCTCTCACACCCTCACCAGCCATCCCTCAGTCCTGTGACCGCTCTATCACAAGCACCTCACTGCACCGCTGAACAATCATTTCACCTGAGGAAATCAGCATTTTTGTAACCTGAGCTGAAAATGGCTGATAAGTAAAGTTTGCTCTGGTCCTTTTCTCGCATCTCACAATGTTTGCACTCACCACATGCAGGGTGAGTCACTGCATAGTCATTCAATTGGCTTAAATTACCTCCTTTCATGGTCAACAATGAGCTCAGCTGAAGAGACTAAAGCGGGGGAAGTGGGGCCTTCTGGGAATGCTCCATTTGTTCATGAATCCTGACTCTAATTGGTTGTTATTGCGACTGGCAGTCACCATGCTGTAGGGGTGGAGTAGGCCAGTGTTTGCTTCGTACTCCTCCTCAGCCTGCTGCACACCAGGCTGCCATAGAACAGACAGTCATAATCGCTGGAGGAGAGGAGATTGATTGAAGGAATCACATCACCATGGTCACATGACAGGGGCCATGATGGAACCATACTACCAGCTGACCATATTAACATTTATTATCAGCCAACTCTGCTGTCCCCCGCAGCTCTATGGAGCTTCACATCGCATTTCAGCACTTTGTTTTGATTTTCTGTCCTGCATCTTTATGGTTTTTTGTTCACTCTTACTGCTCTCATCCTCAACCTTGTTTACAGCAGGAGTAGACAGCTCTGATAAAACCCACTGCATGCTTCCTGCCTAGCGCCAAACAGCAGACAGACAAAGTTAGCAACTTGCTGAACATAGTGGAGCATTTAGCAGCTAAAGAGACAGATTTTTTTTCTCTCGGGAGTTGGTGGAGACCAAAAAAAGAGTGAGTTGTGAGGTGAATATTGAGCTTACATTAGCTGAGTGGCCAAAAACTCGTTAACAAATGACTGCTAATGCTGCTATGTGTATGCTGAATGTGTAAATGAACTGGCAACTGTTTTCTTCTAACACATTAGCCATGACAACTTAATAAGGTGATAAAATGTTGTGTTTACAGCTTGTTCCACTTCCCCCATATGGCCAAAAAAAACCCCAATTAATGCTGCTTTAAAAGTCATTAAATTAGCTGTCAATTACTTTCATGTCTATTAATTAATTGACAGTTTCAGCTCAAATTATTTTAATACAATTTTTTGCCTTCATTAATTTTTTAACAGCAGAGAGCTGTACAATGACGTGCAACACATGTGTTTTGTTGGATTCAAACCCAGGACGCCACAGTTACACATTTCATGCCGCAGATTTCTAGTTCACCAGGATGCCCCGCCTGGTAACCACATTAAAAGTACTCAAGTCTGTCAAAGAAGGCCCCACCCAGAGCGAGTCACAGGCAGTCTATTTGCTCTGTGGACTATTATGCATTGACTTAACATCCCAGCAAAAATCCCTCCTCTGCTCTTCATGACGTAATAAGTGCAGCTACAACCCTGCCCCTATGCTGGGACAAGGCAGCTGTTGTCATGTGCTCAGGGATAATGTGCAGGCTGTGTCTGACTAATGGCTGGCTCTCTTGTATCCCTGTCTGCTGTTTGCACCATGCCAACTGGGCCATTCAGATCAATGAAACACTGACAGGAGGGATATAGAAAATACGCACAAACAGCCAACAAGACATTTACATATTTATGTCAATCAGAGACCCAGACAGAAGGTATGGGAAAAGACTCATAAAGGAAAGACTTCTGTCTTGATTTTCACTGATTTGATAACAGTCTGTTTCCTGTCATCTGATAACCTGTTTATGACTGAATGTTGATGGCTTGTTCATCATTTACACACAGCCCTGCCTGCAGACTCACAAGCTGAAGTCTCCTAGCAAACAGCTCCATAAATGTCCATAAATCTAATGAAACCTGGGCATGTCAAAAAGGAGAACTAAGATTCCCTGTTATAGAAAATGCCTGTTGGTTTAGTGCTATGTGTTTTCGCAGGGCAGGGCAGTTTCAGAGTGATCCCATACCATACAAACCGCTGCACATTTGCTTCATCGCACATGGAGTGTCCTGGTCTGGCTTCATAGAGGGCATCTGCTGTAAATGTGTGTGTGTGTGTGTGTGTGTGTGGTCCATGTGAGAATGCAAGTAGAGAGTCATTTAGAAGGCAGACACATGTCCACCCGCAGTCTTTGTATTGTTTGCCTTTTGTGTTGTTTTTTTTTTTTAATACATGATTTATATGTATATCTTCCTCCATTTGGGAGCCTCATACATTATATCCCCTCTTTTCTGCTTGAGTCTGATAATGGCTTGTCACACTCACCAGTGAACATGCCAAGAAGACCAGGGCACTGAAGAGCTCTAGACAGATGGTGTCCAGCTCTGGCAGAGGTGGGCATGGATGCTGCCCGTCGGAGACAGCAAGAGGGATCGACTTGAGTGAAACACTAGCCTTCAGATTTGTTTCCCCCCCGTCTCTTCTTTATCTGCGCTCCCAAAGTGATGCTTCCCAGACCCCGGCCACATGTTACTATTCTGTGGACACTCAGCGTAAAGATAAACTGAATTGCACAAATTTGTTTGGCCCCTGTTGCGGGAGTTCAGTCCGACTCTATCGCCTGCTTCCCCCCCCCCCTCCAAAATACAATTGGGCCTGGTATGCAACTTCGTCAGCCACACAGGCATTTCAAAGCAAATAAGCTCCACCCTGCAGCTGAGGGAAAAGCAGGGGTGGTGTGTGTGTGTGTTTGTGTGTGTGTGTGTGTGTGTCTGGTGGGGGGATACTAAACATTGCCATCTCTTACTTGTCTACTGCTGCCAGCTCTTTGGTCTTTGGGAAAGAAGAGGGTGGGTCTGTGTGGCCCTGGGGTCTCCTTGTCCATTTAATCTTCAACCCAACATCGGCCCCTCCCGTACTTCAGCTTCGAAACCTGCCTTTGGGTATCAGGTTTTTGGGACACACCTCTACACACACACACACACACACACACACACACACACACACACTAACAAGCACCCAACCTTCAGTTTCCCTCCCCCGCTGCCTGTGATCACAGTAACTGCCCGAGGGTGAGCACAGAGGGGCTTCCAGAGCATCATTAGATGGGTGATCTCTTGTCCTTGTGTTTGTGTGTGTGTTTGCATTTGGAGAGAGGGTTCGTTCAGACCCTCCCCGCCCCAGCACCTCATGTGATCATAATATCAGCCCCCTGAGCCTTATGATCTAGGGTGGTGCGGCGAGGGGTGTCTCATTCCGGGAACAGAGACAGTTATGAAATGAGAGGCGTCAGGGATTAAATCAGAGTGAGCCGTGCAACGAGGTCCTCCTGACTATACGCTGGACTGCTGCTGTGCTCATTTAGGAGATCAGTTTAATATTATCCATGCTTATTTTCAACATATGTTCAACTTTTAAGCCTGAAATGGGAAGAGGAAGGCATGCAGGCCAACACTTTTAATATTCCAGTGTCAGAACTGTGATATTTAAATTAAGTAAAGGCATTTAGAGTAAAAAGGAAAAATTAACTTTTTAATCCCTGCAGGAATACAATTATAGTGTCATTGAGTATTTAACGCAGTGCAAGCTATTTTTTGGCAAGCGCTGATAACTTTTTTTGCTTGGTCTTGACTTTCTTTGTGAGTTTATTAGAGGCTTGTAAGGCAGGAAAAAATTAACCAGAGATCTGAAACTTGTGGCTTTGTCCGCCTCAGGCGTCAGAACTAAACAAAGCGCGGATATCTTTGTCCTGCCTGAAACTGTTTGGCTCTGATATTATGTGGATGGTGAGTTTTACACATCACAGTTAGGCCTCAAAAACACTTGCTAACCTCTTGCACAAGGACTCTTCTCCGTGCTATATCTGCACCTCCCTGCCTCTTGTCTCTCAGTGAAATTAAACTGATCTAATATGTCTCCTGACCTTAGCTTCTATCTCTCTCTCTCTCTTTCTCTCCCAGGTGTGGATGCTCCAGGCACAGCGGGACCCAGCCTCCTTGTCAGAGAGGGACGAGGCTGCTTCCACCTGGGCCACAGCGATCCTCTGAAACTTGGCTCGTGGTCTCTCTCTCTCAGCGCTAACTGCCCGGATAGAGAACGGGGAGGAACGTCAGGAAGGCCATTTTGCAAGGTGAAACTGAGCTTCAGCCTGTCGGTGGCTCCGTCTGTGCAGAGAAGGAGCCAGAGTCGTCGCTGGGATATTTTAGGCTGCTCCCTGCCCTCTGAACTCCACCGCCATGACGACTGCAGTACAGCCTAGTGAACTGGTGTTTGAATTTGCCAGCAACGGGATGGACGAAATCAACCAGGTACGTATCACACTGGGGACACCACATTTGAAGCTTCTTTTAAAATCAAACTTTCTGTTGTTTTGTTGTTATCATGCAGAACTGGAGTCCTAGTCTATATTTTTAGTGGGAGTCCCAGTGGGAGTGTTTGACCATTCATCTTTTTCAACCAGATGTACTGTAGCTCTATGTGATAAATTTGATAAATGTTAAGACTTTTCATGGCAGGGCAAACAAAACCTGTGTAAACAGCATGGTCACTGCCAGCCGGTGATCTTTAACTCTGACAACATGTCGGAGAAGCAGGCAGGCGGAGGGTAGGATGGAGCCAGAGAGGTGATCTAGGGAGAGGAGTGTGGGCTGCTGGGAGCAAAGAAATGGAAAGATTGAAAAACCTGCAGTGAGGTTAGGGTGCGTGGGAGGGAAAAGGTGGGGCTTAGCCATGAATGTGTTTATGGCACAAAGGTTACTGTGTGATACGATGTGAACCTGTGCCTATGTGTTTTTTCATTGCCCGGTCAGGTGTGCAGTTATCTCATCCCCACACCTGTGTCTGAATCCTGTGGAGCAGGCTTGATTGTAAGTGTGGACGTATGTGTGTTAATGTGTACCGGTATCTGTATGTGTGTATCTAGAGTGACAAGTTGTCACTGGATCCCTGAATAGCACGGGTTCAGGCCTAACCTGACAGACCAGTTACAAGGTTGCTTGGAAAGAGACTGGATAATTCCACTAAAAGGTCTTGCATTGTTCCAGCGCTACAGTTTTGTTCTTTGCTGCACCCATTCAGCCTGTTATGCAAGCACTATGCCCCTATTTACTAAGTCCTGGAAATACCCCCCCAAAAGGAACAACACTGTAACCTACTACTGCAGTGGCCATTTTGTTTCTGCTGACTGTTGTAAAGATTTACTTTGGGCACAATAAGGCTGTAGGAGGTAGAGTGGGTTCTGTAATGATTAGCCTTGCTATATTGGTTTTTAAATCAATAAGGTGCCCCCTAAGGTGTATCATGTAATGCCGAATGATATTTTGTGATTTTCTACACAATCAGGTCTGTTCTGATCCATCAATGGGGTAGCCATAAACATGTCTTCCCTTAATTTTAAAAGAAATAACAAGTTGTTACATTTACAAGCTATTAGAAATAAAAGCATTTGGCTTCTAGGTAAACAACCTTTTTTAAATATGATAGTATCTAGTTTCCGTCACGCTACTGGCTGCTACACTCAAATATTGTGAATATTAGGTTGTTGAAAGTGTAAAGGCAGTTGGACACAATTGAGACTGAGCAGGTAAAGCAGAAGAGAGTTTGGTGTGGGAGGGGGGGGACAGCTTGCACAGATGCTGTTGCTTTCAAAGGCAGAATGGGGAACTCAGAAATGCAAATCAGTCTGATTCTTATCGCTCCTGTTTCCCCACTAGAAACACTATTCAAGTCAGCAAAGAGGAAGGAGCAGTTAAAACCTTTATGATGTTCAATATTATTTGCGTTACATGGAGGGTGCCTATTCTCCCGAGAGCCTAACCTTTTCACAGCTTTACACTCTCAACAATAACAGTTTATCTCCTCCATAGTTATCATCCTGTGCACTGCAATGTGTTTCTCAAACTGTCAAATCAACCCTCGGTTTACATGACAGTACAAGACTAGTTTGAAGGTGTTCCCAGTAAAAACAGAACCCAGTTAATATCAAAACAGCGACGGAGACAGCAGCTTCAGACGTCTCATGCTCTGTCAGCAAACTGTGTGGGATTCAGACTTTCTGCGTTTGACAGGGAGGGGGGTGGGAGGTGCTGCTGTTTCAGGAGCTTAGCAGACCAGTAGTCAAAATGTCTTCGTCTGCACACACACACACATACACACACACACACTTGACTGTATCTCAAGGACAGCAAGCATCAGTAAGTCCAGATGAGGAGATTTGTTAGCCTCACTGTCTTGCTATCTGATAGTATGTCTACCCAAGACTCCGTTTAATGGGAAACATTCTGAGTATGTCAGTGAGACATTGATAGTGTCTGTAGTCAAAGCAGAACTCAGGGTTCTTATTAGCCCCATGTGGCCTCATGGTTTTGCTGCTGAGATGACACAGGCTGTTTGTTGTTGATCTTCAAAGCTATGATAGGCGTCTCGCGGAGCCATCTTGCTCTAGACTCACAGACACCTACAGTATATACTAAACATACAATACTTGAACTTAAAAACAATCCTCGGGTAATTACTGCTGGTGCTGTGTAGGAGGCCTAACCATCTGTGTTCAAATAATGAGCCGGTCTGTTAGTTTCCTGGTTAAAGTGTAGCTGAAATAGGCTTGTAGCCATGGACTTCATTGCCCCCTTCTCCCACCCCCACGGCTCAAGGCCCAGACACCTGGTATGCCCCAGAGGTCCAAACCAACAATGGACACTTGTGCAAAGAGACAGATAAGCCTTTATTCATGCTCCTCTTACTGCACCTTTTCCCCATCCTTTTCCTCCTTTTAATCAGGTCATGACTGTAAGAATGTGGTCTGAATTGATCTACATTGTTTGGCTAGAATTTAAATGAATTACTGCATAACACACACACACACACATATTTAAGGAATAGCAACAGGCCACCAGTTAACATTTTCTTTTTATTAACTGTTGAGTGTTTTGAATGTGAGAGTTTTATGATACATCTCAGTTGCCCGTAGTTTAGTAGACAACGCAAATTCTCCTGTTAGTGCAGATTGGCAGCACTGTAAGTTACATCATGGTATTTAGGAAATGCATCGGGTATGCATACATGCAGTTTTGGTTTGAACAAATAATAAATCTAGAAACCATTCCTTAAACACCCCACACTCCCTAAGGCATATTTCTTTATTTACATACACATGATGGTAATAGAAATAATTTCACTACATTCTTGAAGTGTAGTCTGCTGCCATCTCCTGGTGGTTAGTTGTTTTCATCTGAATCAAAATACCTTAAATGACCTATTAACGTAAAACAAATGTCATGATTATGGTATAAAAACCAATAAATCCTGCACATTTTGCATGTTTTTAATGGTAATGGTATTTTGCTGTGATTTGGGAGAAGTCAAAGACAAATTTCCACCGAGCTGGACAATAAAGTCAATCAATCACACTGTTGATCACTTGTACCCACTTTATTAATGACTTTTTGGTCCTTAGACTTTCATCAGGTAAAGAGTTGAACTTAGTCCAGCAGCCTTTCTGGAGTATAAGAACTTTGTAGTGACTGTTACCTGATGATTGAGTTTAATTGATGCCAAGTTCTTATTCACATCTTCTATCTTCTATTATGTCGAAGTGGTGTTTTTTCATATGCTTTGAAGTAAACAAATGGACAGCTGTCACTTAAGGTTTCTGAAACCAGAAAACATGAAAATAAGAGTATTTCAGAGGACCATATGACTCACTTATTCAGAGGACTGAGTTAGTCCCCGCATCTCTCCCAATGACACGATCCAAGTGCCCAGTGAGCACTCTTGACATAGTTTGTGTTTGAGGAGCTTTCAGTCATGTTGGGCTTCTTAAGTCGCTCTCAGTGGTTTGGCTCAAATTCTGGTATTTCCCTCTGTCCCCCTGCGCCTTCATGTTTTAGGCTGTGCCATGCCTGAAATGAGACGGCAAGGTTAGAATTCCCAGAGCAAATTTTGGACACGGTGAAACGGGGTACTTGCCTGGAATTCATGATTAATCCATTAACATTCATTTGGGCTTATATAATATCTGAACATAAGATTAACTTCTCAGGAGAAGTAGGCCAAATCAAACAGCTGGCGCCTGTCTTCTTCAGTAGGTCCCTGTGGACCGCTGCAGCACCACAGAAATGAGCTCTCCTCCATGCTACGTGCCTCCACATTAGCTGAAATTGAGTATGAATCTACAATATTTTACAAGGCAATAAAAATAAGAGACCAAGTGAGGTTATAACATTAATCTGCTGTCACCAGGGGTTTTCATATTGTATTTATGATGTGTAGTGGAGGAATTAATGGTGTTTTTATTGCATATACACACGCATATGCACAAAGACAGTCAGTCCCCTTCCTCCCAGACATACTGTGGCTCCTATGTTACAACATCTTATACCATCTTTTTACCTCTCTCTGCTCTCTGTTCAGCTGGACGACCCGTCAGTATTCCCAGCGGTGATTGTTGAGCAGGTGCCTGCGGCCGATCTGCTGCAGGTCTACTCAGGCCTCGAGTCCGACGAGGTGACCAACGGCATCATGGTGGACACCACCCTCCATGTGGTGGAGGCACCTTCCATCTTGGTGGGAGGGGTGGGCCTCTCAGGTAAAAATATTTTACTTTGTTATGATTTTAAGATAATCATTCAGCTCAAATATATCAATTCCAATTAATTGCTACCATAACCTACTTTCACCTGAACATGCAAAATTGTGAAATTTGTCTACAGAGGACAACATTTCCAATAATAAATTAATAAAGAACAAGTAATTACTTGTGTTTGAATGGAGCTCTTCTTTCATTTTTATTTTGCTTATATTTAGTACCAAATTACATTATTCCTTTAAATTATTTTGAAATTGTGGACTAGTAAAATAAATCCTTACCCACATCTACAGTATTTAAAAGATGTGTTAGCCTGTATTTTTTTTGCCATTCAGGACCCCACTTCCCAAATTGTATATATTCCTACATTAATATTACTTGCACAATTAACCTAGCAACAGAAAGGTCTTGTTTGTGCAACCTTAACTTGGTACAAATAAAACTGATCCTGATGTTACCTTTAAACTCAATTAATGCTCATGGACAAAAAGGACAAAAGAGCCTGGTAGTCATACTAGTAGTAGTAGTAGTAGTAGTAGTAGTTGTAGTCATACTAGTCATTATACAGTCATTATATAATAACAAAACAGGTAAAGCAAACTTACCTACAGGGACCTAATGTTGTTGAATTTGCTTTTTGTCTGGTTGGTAGAAACAACAGTCTCAGGTGCAGAGGACAGCATGGAGACGAACGAAGCTGCAGCGGCTCTTCTGAACATGGAGTCGCCAAACAACATCTTGGATGAGAAGCGCATGAGTAAGATATTTTGCATTGTTAATATTCTACCATGTCCATAATGGTGAAAAATGTTTCATTTATAATCTATCATTGATCTTATTTAGGGAATGAGACACACACATTCTTATCATATTGGGTATTTTTTGCATTTATTTGACAGTTCTCACTATAGAGAAAAAATGGGGAAAGAGCAAGAGGGTTGACATGCAATTAAGTCCCTCGCCAGAACTGGGGACATTACTACATGGTATATGTCTTAGATGACAAGGCCTCCGAGATGCTTCATGAGACTCATTTTTACAGTGTGCTCATGCTTTGTCTGTATTTCTATTTCTTTGGTTTATGTTTAGTCCACACCTACGGCACTCTGCTGGAGTCAGACTTGACATACGCCCCTCTGAGGCCTGATCAGTTGGACAACGGTGCCCTTGACATGTCGCTAGATGAGGACACTTCATCCATGGACGAGATTCCCCAAAAGTGTCCCTTGAAACCTCAGAAAAAAAACAAAGGTAAGACTCTCATTCTTCTCCTCCTTGTTAGAACATAAGAATGATATTTTCTACTAAAATTTCAGTGTTGTAGGTAATTGGATGATTTCACTGTGACCTTCCACCTTATAATACACTACCCCTCAATTTGAATCACAGTGCGGAAGCCGCGGGCGGTGCGTCCCTGCTCTCCTATCACCACCCCTAACCTGCCACTCAGGAAGAAGAGCAAAGAGGGCAAAGGTAAGCCTCACTAACTAGTGCGCTTCTCTGTAATGAGCCAATAAAAATCAAGGTCTCTCCTCCTATTGTGTATGCTCCGTTTCCTCCTGTGGAGTGTGAAAACAGCAGTCCTCAACCCCTGCAATCCAGTGGGGTTGAATCTGGGCAAGTTAATGGATGAGGGGATCTCAGAGTGCTGTGTTTCACAGGGAAACAGAAGTGATTGCAGGCTTGAGGGCACATTGATGCTCCACCGATAGAAGCAGACTAGAGCTGCTCGATGCGAACCCTCATTGCACCATACAGTGTGACACAAAGAGGAAGGGGCTGGGGACAAGTTCAGCTGCACACATATACATCACCCTGTCATGGTGTCTGGGATTCAAGTGACTATTGGGAGCGTTGCTGTTTTTAACCACTTCTGGCCAAAGCATCTCACAAATTAGAGTAATATACTTCCAGGCTTGGTATAATTAATTCTATTCCAAGGCACTCACACACACAAATGATACAGTAGCTATAAGGATAGAGTAGTTTCTACTATAACCCCATAGTTGCCATATAACATTTTTAAGTAAAACTCTAAAATAGAAAATTAATTATAGATGTCTATGGCACAGCTCCAAGGTCTCACCATGAATGTCTGATGTGCTTTAATGTTAAAAACATCTTAATTTATTCCCCCCCCCAATTTTCAGGCAACACCATCTACCTGTGGGAATTCCTTCTGGCTTTACTGCAGGATAAAAACACCTGTCCCAAATACATCAAGTGGACACAGCGGGAGAAAGGCATCTTTAAACTGGTGGACTCCAAAGCAGTTTCAAAGCTTTGGGGTAAACACAAGAACAAGCCTGACATGAACTATGAGACTATGGGAAGAGCTCTCAGGTAAAAGGAACATACTGTCGAGCACCAAAAGCTTTAACCTAATTTCCCAAAGCGTTGCATTTAGCGTTGAACCTTGCAGACGTGCTTCCATAGATATGTTCATAATAAGACACTATTAAATTTAACATACATTAAATTTGAATGATGATAATGTCTTTAATGTGTTAAGCAGCACCGTATCTACTTTCTCCTATAGGTACTACTATCAAAGGGGTATCCTGGCTAAAGTGGAGGGGCAGCGGCTGGTCTACCAGTTCAAGGAGATGCCAGCTGATTTGGTGGTGATTGAGGATGAAGACACAGGCTCTGATGGTAACGCTGCCTACGGGAACCAAAGGGCTACCAACGGGCGGTCTATGGTCCGCGGAGGATCCAAAGGGCATGGCAGGGCTCACGGTCACCATCAAGTGTCAGTGAGGCAGATGAAGAAAGAGCCTAATGATGAATGTCTGTACCAAGAAGCCAATGGTGGGCAGGCCGAGCATCTTCTTCAGTCTGTCCATGTGTTGCAGGCCAACCAGGGGTCGGCTCAAGATCCGGCACAAGCTATGAGGTAAGAGGTTGACAAGAGGAGCACATGGTTTGAACTACATATTATTATATTACTGCACACACTATTAGCAGTTTGCTACACTGCACAGAACCTCAGACGTCTTTTGAGAAGGACTGTAGCACAGTAGGTGATTGTGATAAATCAGTGAATGTATATCTATATCTATCTATCCATCTAACATTTGTTTTGTGATTGAGAGTGCATGAAAACTTGTTAGCAAGTGATCAGAAAAGTCAAACTGTTAAAGAGCAAAAAATAATGGATAAATAGTTAAAACGTTCAGCTGCAGTTCAAGTTGTAGTTGTAGAAAACAGACCTGACCA
This sequence comes from Thunnus albacares, assembly GCF_914725855.1. Lineage (NCBI taxonomy): Eukaryota > Metazoa > Chordata > Actinopteri > Scombriformes > Scombridae > Thunnus > Thunnus albacares. Next base: position 21,772,850 of record NC_058115.1, read on the forward strand.
AGCCTAAATATCAACAATTTAAATATCACTATTTCTTGAAAAAATACTGTATCAATATCCATTTTTATATACATAATATGTGTCAAATAACATCCAGTTTAAAACCAATTTCAATGAACACATTAAAAACATGACATGTGGTGTTGATGAAGGGGTACTTGACCTCATCTGATAGGGCGATGGGAAAAAAAACACTTTCATTTCTTCTCAGCTGCTTTAGGATCTTCCAAACCCACACACACACACAAACACACACTTACATGAACTTGGTGCTCATACATGTGGACTCCGTTCGACTCGCTGTCAGCCTTATTAATGGCTGTGACATCTTGAGATCTATTATCTGTGAAGTCAGCTTTTCAGAAATTGAGATGAACTGTTTGATTAAACCATTGATGTACTGGAGGTGGACACTGCATAATATAATCCAATCCTACCTTTGGGAAGCTTATAACATTCGATTTTTGTTGAAACTATGTCAGCGAGGTGTTGGCCAAACTCCTTCATACTCTTTGTTATGTCCGCTGTCTGTATTATCAGTGTACTATCAGTCATTTGGCTCTTTCAGAGCTGTTAAACTGCAGCTGGGAAACAAGGAGAATAATGGTTTCTGCAGTTTGACTGACAATGCCGTTTGTTATATTAACAAGGGCATTAGTTCTGCTGTTTAGGATCATAGCTGTGCGCTGGGTAACTTTCTCAACAGGGTTCCATTAAAAAATAATCCTTGTCTATATTTGCTGAGATACAAACTGAATATTCAAGCACAGCAGCTCTGTCAGAGAAGATGAAGAAACATGAGAGCATATTCTGTTTTGCAGTTCTCTAAGCCGTTCAGTTTTGTCTTTTCAGAACCATCAGTGCACCCATGGTCCTGACATCTCCTGGTTCTCTTCAATCTGTGCCCCTCACCACTGTTCTGGCCAACGGGGACTCCAGCCACTCCTCCCCCCCTCGGGTTATACTCCACACCATGCCCTCCACCACTGCAGGTGGTAAGGATGTGCTCACCATCCAGACCGCATCTCTAGCAGGTGGAGCCAACGGCCTGCAGGACGGCCTCCCCCAGCAGCTCCTGGTCACCAGCCTGGGCTCTTCTGCTGTCTCCTCCTCCACCTCCTCCTGCTGCACTTCCCCTCCAGGAGCCACTAATTCCACTGCTTCCAACCTCAACGGCCTCCCCCGCCTGGTCACCATCAACACGACCTGCGGGCAGACCATGGTGGCCCAGCAGCCCGGCACTGTAATCGCCACCGTGCTCAAATCCAGCGACCTCTCCGGGCTGCAGATCAAAGAGGAGATGCTGGACCCCAGCTACTTCCAGTCGATGGTGAATGGTGATCCATCACTGGCGGCAAATACATTTGAGAAGGAAGAGATGGAGGAAGGGGAAGCTGAGCTGCAGTATAGGACTGTGATTATTGATACCAGTCAAAGCCAGGGCCAGGACGCTGGAAGTGAAACTATAATTAATGGACATTCCTCCCAGAGCAGCAGCCCCAGTGAAGGTCTGACCCCTGTGGAGGAGCTGGAGGTGCGTGGGGAGATGTCCCTGCAGCCTGAGCAGGGAATCAAAGGCCTGCAGGAGCTGCCACTCTCTGTCCAACTGCCTGCAAACTTTATCCAGATTAAGACAGAGCCTGCGGAGGCCTAAGGCTGCAGGACTCTTCTTCACAAGCTGAACCAAAAACAACAATTAAATCCATTTTGACCACAGACTTTTTCTTTTCCTAACACAGTGATCTGATCAAAGGTCAGAGTGAGGGATCTAGCAGCACGTTGCTCTTAAAGGTTGGTCAGTTCAGCCTCAGGATTTATTGTTTACTCACATATTCTGTGACCATGTGCCTAATTTTAAAAAATTCAAGGGATTTTGTTTTGTTTTTCTAAGAAGTCACTTTTCAGATTTGGGATTATCCTCTGTAGACATGAACCCCAATACACAAAGATACACAAACACACAGAGCAAATGCACACATATATAGATCAATCTTCCCCTCTAGGAGAACAGCCATTGGATAAACCAGGGATCCCTGTCTACCAAATGTGCCAGTTAGTAATTTTCTTACCTTACATCTCATTGGACTTGTATGTTTAAAGAGGCAACAAAGATGCAACAAACCAAAACCGGGGACTGAATGCCAAATGGTGCAATGAAATCAGACTTCTGAGAACGTGCAGAGTGTGTGTTTGTGTGTGTTTCCAAAACCGCATACAGGTTCCTGTTCCCATGGATGAGGGATGGATGCCGCGTCACCGTGTCCAATCTGGTGAAAAAACCCCACACATCTCAGAGTTTAATTGAAGAGTGCCTTACAGGAAGTTCAAACAACTCAAGACTCTTTCTTGGAAATGTCTGGAAAAAGATGAAAAATGGACTAAATGGCTTTTCAGACTTTCAGACTTTTAAGAACTTATTGCTCATTTATTTTCATATAAAGAAAAAAAAAAGTATGCATTCCCTCTCTATTACTCCTGGCCTTAAAACACTGTGTTACTATGGAAATGGGCATTTTCTGTTCACCAAGGACAGTCCAACATCAAAACTGTTTGTAGAGCTACAGACCGGAGGCACAGCAACATAGGGAGGCACAAATGGAGAGAAAGAAAATGCAGGATAAAATAGATTTTATCAGCCCCTGCGACAGAAGCTTGTATGTCCAAGGTTTAAGTCCTGTTTATATGAAATGGAATATATATGGAGTTATATATGTATACATATAATATACAAGTGAGATTCAATTTTAAGGCCACAGCGGATTTATTTATTTTGTGAATTTCTAAATTCTGTATAAAAAGGCACATTTGTCTTCTATATACATGTGTAAACATGAGGGAAAATACAAAGAATATGAGCATAAATACCAGGAAGCTTATTTGGCAGTTGTTTTTTTAAGACCAGCATTTTTCATTTGTATAGCCTTCCATATAATCAGCTTTGGTATTTTCTTGAGTTTTGGACTTGAGTGCTCAGTGCAGCATCATTATTCCAATGTTTTATTCTCTTACATCCTATTGTAGATATCCTCTGTTGTGTGTTTGAGTGAATGTGTTTTGGTTCTCCCTTTCCAGCGGACATACCTCTTTACCTTTTTCAACAGTCAGGCAGTCGGGGCTATGCTTTCAAGATATTATGTTCTGTGTACTGCTTTAAGAATAAGTATCAAGTGTATCAATCAGGATGTCTTTGAAATCATATATCAAATTTCTTTGTTTCTTTAGTTATTCGGTACAAAGGTGTACCTCTCCTCTCCTCTCCTCTCCTCTCCTCTCCTCTCCTCTCCTCTCCTCCCCTCCCCTCCCCTCTCCTCTCCTCTCCTCTCCTCTCCTCTCCTTGCCTGCTCTCGGGCCGGTCGTGTCTGTGCCTTCTTTATTTGTGGTCCCACTTTGTTAAGGATCTCTCAGGCCAGCCATCCGATTGGCCCCCTCGGTCCTTCCTGCCGAGGATGAAGCCATATTGATCCAGAGTGGTATCACAGCTAAATTGGTTGTATTTTCCCCTGGACCGTAGCTGCAGAGTGAGGACATTCAGACATACTGACCTCCATCTGCACTAGCACCTAAGGATAAGAGTTGAATGCTGCTTTTTACAACCCCACATCAGCTGAGGGGCTCTGGGTCTGCAAAGACACTCTGAATGTATACTTGTTTTAGTACATGCTTATGCAAATTTACGACAATCAATTATTACACTGGGTTACATTTGCATTAAAATCTGGTAGTCTTTGCTGCTTTTTTGTTGTTGTATATATTCCTGTATCTGCACTGTTGTCTGTGAGATGTTGAGGTATGTCCACTGCTTATGTTTTGTTGCTTCTATGGGTTGTCCACAGCTTCCCTAATTCTGAATATACAATAGATTTTTAAGAAAAGTCAATGTATTAATTAAAACTAAATCTTCCTCCATTGAATATGTTCTTTTTTTTTTTGTTGCAGACAAAGTGGGTTTGAAATTGTGAAGCGCAGCAGATACATAAATGTCACGCAAGACATTGAAAAATTAAACAGCAAACAAAATTAAACTTGGAAACAAATAGTTGGCAAGGGGTTACTAAGTCAATTAATTTCTACTGTCGAGATAATGAAACTGAAGCGTTTTCGCCTCAGAAATTCAAAGTCATATTGTTGGGCTGTTGCAGCTTTGGGGGACATTCGACCACATGGCATTTGAAGAGAAAGAAAAAGCTAGTGTAGGAAACTGGATTGGAGCCATTAGCAGGCCAGAGACTGATTGGACTGTACTTAAGAGCACTGCTTCTCCAGTTGCTGTGGGTGGATGAATACATTAGCATGTGACATGCCCAGAGCTGAAGACAGCCGAGTCTGTCACCACAGCTTGCCGAGTGAAGTGCGTGTGTGTGCGTTTAGGCTGTGGTTGGCGAGTGGAAGGGTTACACTGACTTGGATTGATTCTGTTAGAGCATGTGTTATGTTGATGTGTGTGTTCGTATGTGTGTGTGTGTGCATTGTGGGATTGATTGTGTGTGTGTGTGTGTGTGTGTGTTCAGGGTGTTGAGGAAGCTGTCTGGCAGCGGGGCTTGCCTACTGTGCCTAGCTCTGTCTACACCCACATGCACAGCTGGGTACCACACAATCCATCAATCTTGCCATAGGGTTAACACATGCGCGCGCGCACACACACACACACACACACACAGAGGAAAAAACAGAGCTAGAAGTTCAGTGACAGCCACTGCCACCGCTACAACCTCCTTTACTCCAGCAAATGCCTTCCCGAGCCTTTTGCAGATGGGAAAATTGTTTGAAATGAGTCAGAAATCATCATGCAAGCTACACATTGAGCAACAAACAACCCTCCATTACATCTAAACAGACACTTTGCTTTTTCTGTTCAGCGGTTCATCGATCGCCTGCCATATGGTAAGCGGAGGTTGTTATGGATTACTAAAATAATGAAAGGCTACTAGCAGCCATTACGTCTGTGCTATTCCTTTGGTTAGTGAGTCAGAGACCCTGAAGATGGAGCGAGAGCCGTGTCCTGGGAGAGGAGGACTATTTCTGTGTCGCCTGCAGCCACTGACACAGTGCGAGTGTTTACTGCTGTGCCATGCTGCCTCTCACAGTGGGAGCAGTTGAAGGATGACGGCTGACATTATTGTGCCTCCAGCCTGTAGCAGGAACGGTACAGGGAGAGCTTATTTAACCATCAGGTTACCAGACTGACTGCAACATTACAGAGGAAAGGAGTTGGCTGCAGTCTCATGGCCATTGTAGCTGTATACAGTCTTTTAACTTGACAACCTGCAGACAAGGTTAGATTTAAAATAAAGCACTCTGAAATCTGAGTTTTCTTATGAAAGCAAGAGTAAATGGTACAGAATGGTTTTAAAGTGCAAAAAAAAGAAAATGAGAAAAACAACGTCTGGTTTGGAGATGCTGTCTCTGGAAGCAGTACACCTCTCTACACACAAGATGGCACTGGTAATACATGTGTCCTTAGCAGAGCCTGAGTCTCAGTCTGCAGTGGAGAGAACTATTCCTTCAGGTCACTAATCTAAATACAGACACTCCTCATACATTGGTTTTCACTCTCCTCCGCCCTAGAATAGCAACTCATGGATCTAAACGAACGAACGGTTATTTGAAATGTAAATAAGCAGCTGGGAGTGAAGTTTCCCTGCATTTTTGATAAGTAACAAAAGGAATTAATTCACTTGTGAGCGTCAAAGATAGTGGCCATTCCTCGGGCCAGGTAGGCAAAATCCTTTGAACTGCGCCAACCTGGTAGATGCTCAGTATCTCTGTTTATCCTGCAGAGCAGTCGATCTTGTTTCCTCTCCTCATCAAAACAGTGATAAACAACTGCTGGAAGGGGGTTTTCCTAGACAGTGTATAAAATGCATGAGAAAATTGTGCGGGGCTTCATTTGAGATGATATATTCTTTCATTCTGTCTGCGAGGGAAGAGCTCACTGTCGTAGACTCACAGATTTGCCTCATATCTAATGAAGACAGTATTGAGCCACTTCACACATGATGGGAATGCAAATCAACCTCTATTTATATAGACGTTTAAATATTATTGAAAAACATTTTTTTTGCAGGCTAAACTCCACAGAGTTGGTATTGTTTACCTGCCCTCTTAACATATTTGGAGTAGTTTTTAAATTCTATTAAACAATCCTTTCAATAAGCTAAATTATTTGCTGAATATCACATTATGTACATCACATATTATATTACATAAACACTGAGTGCAAACATCTTCAGAGGCTATTGATTTGTGCTGGAGATTTGTTTCAACCAGATGCTTTCAATGATGTCTGGAGATTCATGCAACACTTGTTACTGTACCGTATGCAGTTTTTAGCATGCATCAACTGTAGTGTGATCATTTATTTACATTATCTCCTCCATCCAAGCATCTTTCTGGGCCTCTTTAACTCCATGATGATTTTTAATTGTGAGATGTCTGCACTTTAAAAGCTTGACTTTCATGGTTAATATTGGACTTTTGTCCCAACGGGCATGAGGAGCTCTCAGGGAGCCAGCTGTAATATCTGTATCAGCCTCTCCAGTCAGGGTGAGCCATCCCATTCAAAATGACTCTCAGGGCTTCCATGGCAATTTACTCTCACGACTACACAAAAGAGTCCTCCGAGTCCTCAGAGACCTTGCCAGATAGACAACAACTAACAGCATCTTACGAAAAAATAACACTTTACACTATTCCCCAACATTGTGAGTGGCGAAGCTCTATAAGAACAACAAAACCACCAGCCGCAGCAGCCGCATAATGCTGAATACATCCGTTTTAATAAACACTTGACTATTTGATGTGATGAGTGGCGAATAGTGAGAAATGAATTATATAAACACTGATTTTATGAACTTTTCAGAACTGCCTCTGGGGCTTTGCGGTACACTTGTCAGTTTATTTGAAGTATGTTTGCAATTATTGCATTTGTTAACTCATGCCACTATTTTTTTACTTGACACGTTGCTTTGGGCCATTGACATTATTGATTTAAAAATAACAATATGGTTGCAGTCTGAACTCGTTTATGAGCATATCCATAAAACATTTACATACAGTAATATGTTTTGCCCTCTTTTTCACAAAATCATTTTCACTGCCAATTATTATTGATATCACTGACATTATTATCACAGTGAGCCAACATGAGTCAACAGCCAGATTTACTTACCAAGTGAGAGGCTGTTATATTACTGTAAACAAAGCACTGTTTTGCATTTAATACACAGGAGAGTTTCAGGAGATAAAACTGAGAAAATAACAGCGTATTTGTCTATTTTTTTCTTGTCATAATACTTTTAATTTGATGCTTAATGTTTTTGCTAATGAACAATGGAACTAATGGTTAGAATGAGATCTGTCTATTATATGGATTCTTTCAAACCCACACCAGTTTTCACACAAACACCCTGGGGTATTAAGCTTCTTTCAAGGAAATCACATTGTTTCATATTATAGGACAACTGAGATTATTCATACAATGAAATTTTAATTGGAAGAAATCAGGAAAGAGATAAGAAATACACACAAGACTTCAAAGCAAACTGTGACAACAGTGAGTGCTCCGCGTTTTTGTCTCTCTGTTTAACTTGTGAATATCCCACATAGCTTGAATACTCTTGGGCATTTATGCACCTTGTTATTTTGATGACAGAACATCAATTACAAATGCCTATCTTGCTTGCTTATCTCTTAGTTGCAGAGAGTTATTTCAGCTTGACAGATTGAGATGTGGTGTTGCAGATTAAATCGCCTCAGCAAAGAAGAGACTGTTTGAACAGTTGCACTATTTAAAGCATTTTGTGGATTGCAACAACAGTGAAAACAATGGAGGATAACACAACAGTAACTACATCAAAATGGACAGCTGGGGTCTTTAATTATACTGCACTTCCTTAGCATGACACAGAAACAGAGAAAAGGATTTGCTGAAATACATGAAGACAATCAGGAAACGCTTGATGCCTGGACTTTGTCCTTTCTGTGAACATATTGCATAAAGTGTTCTGCATCTGGAGTCTTTATATATTTTAGTTTAGTTTTAGATCATTTCTAACACATTGTGCATCTAAGAAGTGCTGAATGACCAAAGCAAGATTGTTTATTGTGTCACTGTGATGATGTTGACTTCATTATTTGGAGATCTTATGGTTTGGTTTTTATCTGCTATATCTGTCATATAAGAAATAATAAAACATGATCTTAAAAAAACAGAGAAAAACAGAGAAAAGATATATAGTTAAATATATAATGAGATAGCACCACTTAAAGGTTATACATATTGTTGTTGTACTGTATGTACATTTTATACACTACAGTATATAGGTCAACTCTGTTGAACCTATAAAATAAAATAAAAAAAGAATGCATAGAAAAGTAAGGACAGACAGTCCTGAAGTATATTTTAGAAAAGATTTGATATTGGTGAAATCTTCCAAACTAAATTGTACTCATTGCACAGGGTCAAATTGCAGAGATACCAAATGGGTAGATAAACAAAGAAAACTAGACAGCAGTAAATGGCTGATGCATTTTAAGAAAGAATCCAAATGCTCCAAACACCATTTAGACTGTTTATACTGACTAATACTCAATGGGGCAAATTTCAGATTGGATAATAATTGTGTGCAATGGACTGCTTTGCTCTCACAAGTGGTCTGGAAAATTTATCATAAGGGAATTTGCACCTATGATGACATGAACAGTTTTGCTCCCAGACAGCACCAGCTCTCATCAAATCCTCCCCAGCATACGGGCGATCCACCAGTTGCAGGGCATGACAATCTGACAGATGACCCGACCTCCTTGGTAATAGTATGGCCACGGGTTGAAACCACCCAGGGGCTCGTGGTAGCGCCGGCAGAAGCGGTAACCACGGCGACAGTGCTGGCAGCAGTAGCCGTTGTCATCCAGACGATTATCCAGCTCGATTCCGACGTCTCTCTGCAGAGGACACAAGGTTGGGCAGGGTTACAATCACACACATGACAAATGCCGGTCCTCCCAAGGCAAGGACAGAGGAAGAAGAAGAAGAAGAGGAGGCGTGAATTGATGAGCTTGCTCCACTTGTAGGTCAGAAGAATATATGTAAAAACCAAACAAGAGTGAAAAGATCAAAATTGATGTCTGAGAAAATGCAAAGTTGTACCATGCTTGATGACCGTGACAAAGAGATCAAGATAGCGGTGAGAATGAGCTAGCTTGATATAAGCTCCAGGAGAATAAAACATGATATAATACCCTTGACCTTTCTATTATGCCATGAGATAGCAGTACTGTCAGCTGCGCAACGCTCCATCTCTGATTCCAGTATTCACAGCCTCTCTACCGGTGCTATCTTCAATCAAAGGGACTCTAACGTTGGTAGTTACCGGCATAATTACACTATTTCTTTCATCTCTGACCTCTTAACTCCCTCGACTGAAGCCCACACTGTGCACCAAAATGGCTACTCCTCCTCCAATAGAGCATTCAAATTAGAGCTCCCCATGTCTTGGCGGCCTCACTCTGACCTTGACTTTAAGTGCATGGCACATTCCTAAAGCAATTAGCAGAGTAATGATCGCCTAACAAGGATTCTTTCATTTGCTCTTGCTGGCTGCCTCTGAATTTATAGAGGGGCCAAATGAAACCCAAACGAAAGGTAAATTGGGTAGAATTAATGGTCCTTGGATTTTTCCATTGTGCTGGTTGGTTCATGCCCTCATAGACTCGTAGGGGCTGAGTGCCATGCCTTTGATCAAGAGCAACTCCAAATGGGGTTCGGAGAAGTGCCACTTAACTCACCACGCGAGTTGAGGCAGCAACTGCCCTCAGTATGCAGTATCATATGACCACATTTCAATCTCTTTTAGTAAATGAATCCTCAGAGACGATCTGGCGCTGTCTCGTTAAACTACTCGGATCCAGGAGTCAACGGGCCTTGCACTGACTTCGCATTCAGAACAAACTGGAATAATTCTTTGCAAGTGCTTACAATGACTCAGCTACATGCAATAATGCAGAACAAAACACATCCACTGCTGGGAATAGAAAATGTGTGGGAATTGTTTAAGAGGACAGGACCCGTAGGAACACATGGCTGAGTCCCTCTAGTCCCCTGCTACATTAAGAATGGGAATTCATGGTTTTCTTGCATCTACTCCGTAAGTCAGTGGGTAGTCGATCACACTGGTTTACACACATTTTATGTTATTTTCTCTTCTGTAGCAGTCAGCGGACTATAATTGCATAACACAAAATTCCTCACAAGCATGACTCAGAAAAAAAAAGCAAGCATTTGATGTGAGCTATGATAAATTGAGTAAAATTACACACTCATGAAACATTCTTATAACACACAGAAAGGGTGGGACAGATGATATCTAGGATGAGTTTGATTTATTACTATGACAAGTGCAGGTAGGCTTCTAATGATTTATTGTTTCAGTCAAGTTTCAGGTCATCAGCTTCCAGGCAACAATCTGTTATGGAAACAACACGAAAGCTGTCAATGGACCAACGATAATCTTATCTGCTCCTCACAGCCCAAACTGGGATGTTACGAAATCGGGAGCTCCAGCTGAGAAAATGAAGGAAATATTTTATTCAAATGATGCGGCTTTTATCAAAACAAACAGCCAATAGGCAGCATTGTACCTTAAAGACAATTAATCAGAGCTATCCTTTTAAAACGGAGGGTACATATTAATCACTCTGGCTTTGAGTTGCCGTCTCCAGTGGGATGCTGCAGTGATAAGAATGGTTCACCTTGGGAAATCTGAGGCAGTCACTCACAAACAAGCAGCATTAATGAAGAGTAAAAGCCATTACCCCCTTGCTGCATCTGATTTCATCACACTCTCAGGCTCGCAAATACACATGCAAACACATTCACACACACTCTCGCACACGGGCACCTCTGTGCATAATGTGAGGCACTGGATATGAATTAGTCTGCAGAGTAGCAAACTGCGTCAGTCATTCAATAAGATGTAACGAATCAAAGCACGACTCCTCTAATCTCCACACTTGGTGGTGTTATTTCACACACACTGATCACCGCTCTTCATGAGCTTGAAGCACATGCCTGGATGTGTTATTAAATCTCATAGCAGAGCTCATCACATTCATTCTAGGATCAAAACAGCAGAGATAACATTTCTGTTTCATACCCTGCTTTGTATTTGAAAAGGGTTTTCACACAGGACAGTGCAACGTACGAAATGCTTTGCCGCTTGTCCTGATCTCAGATTTTCATCTCACTGTGCTCTACAGTGAGGTGGAATGACAGTGAAATCGGATGTAATTGAATAAGGAGATAGTCATGTATTTCAGTAAACTCTGCCGGTTTACCTAAGTGATAAGGAGCTTTAGCTTCAGTGTGAAGATTCCTCTGGAGGCACAAACAGCTCCTGCATTCATGTATTTGAATTCCTTCAGCTTTTTTTTTTTTTTGCTCTGTTATGCATGAACAAGCATCTAGTCAGACCTGGGACATGGCTTTCAGAAGTTTGTAAGGAGGATGCACACCACGGTGCAAGTTCAACACACAATACAAACACTCAGACACAGGGAGAAACACACACCAAATATTTTTATATGTGTATGTATGTAAGCCTTTTCTAAACTGAGGTCAATTCAATTTGGAAACCCATCCTTGCTATATGGGTCAAGGACAGTGGAACCATTCCTTCAGCCTTGTCAGATGGTAGTTATTCAGTTTGAAATTTCCAGGGCCACACGCTGCACTCTGACATGGCAGCCATGGCAAAGGTCAGCTTCATATATCTGCCAGCCTCTGTCACAAGGACTCAAACAATTATTCTGCTTTACAAACGCGCACCGTGGGGAGAGGCGGCACTGAAATTCAGATTTATGAAACGCAGATGAGGGGCCATGGCAGATGAAGTGAATGCCTGTTTTTTCCGTCCCCGTGTGTGCATGTGTGTGTGTGTGTGTGTGTGTGAGTATGATAGATAAAAGGATGTAGGTACAAAGAGAAATAGTGCAGCAGTAGCAGCAGACTGTGTGTGTGCTTGGTTGAAGGTGTTTTCTGACTGTGTGCACATTTACATGAGCTGTGGCTCTGGATGAAGCAAAAAAAAAAAAAAAGGTTTGGCTCACACATGTGGCATCCCACTGGCATGAGCGGGAGTTCAGTCTCCCAATTACAGACTGCTGCCTGCCCTCTGCTTGGTCACAAAGCCCTTTGTTATCGCTGGACCCACAAACAGAGCCTGGATGTGCTGCTGGAATGGATTGCAGTGGTGTGCATTACTCAGCTGATAGAGGCAGAACGTTTCAAAAGGAGAGCCGAGTTTTTCATCCCCTGGTATGTTTTAATTGCATAGCACTGCATCTCCTGCCGCAGACGATGAGGGAGAAGACAGAGAAGCCGGGCGAAATTGAGGAGTTGAGCAGGAGGTGTTTCTGGGACGGGCCTGATAAATGTCAACATTATAGGATGTCTCATTTCTCTGCGTGTCTCTCACCATTTCTTACAGCTCTGAGGAGGAGACAGAGCTTGAGTCATTATCCTTGAATTTAGCTTTAGTGGCTATTCACCTGTAAGTGCTGAATGTGTGAGTGTGTGCATGTGTGTCAGATATCTACCCCGTGTATGTGCTTGGTATCTTCTGTGTGCAACTGCAGTTTTTTGTGCATAATTCCTGCGTAATATATTCCAGCATATGATTCTCCCTCAGAGTCAGGGATAATTAATCATACAGCATTGAGTGGTTTACATGCAGTACACCAAAATATGCCACTTGGCCTTTCCATTCATTTTATATGATTTGATAATTAAAGCATTATTAATAAATGTAACTGATCTGTGCAGCAATGAGTGACCTTGAGAGTGCTCCTTTGTACAGCGCTTTCCACTGCCGCAGAAAAAAGGAAGTGAAAAAAGGCACTAACAGGCGCTGTAGGCACAAGTTGCTGCCTTTGAAAGGCTGGATATTCCTCTCAATTAATGGAGAGACATTAAGGGAGTCTTCAATGAACTGGCCTTACTTAAACAGATATATAGAGCAATTGCTATGCCCTCTGGTGCACAAAGTCAGTTTTAACATCAATTAGTGAGCGATTTATATGCAGAAAGAGTCGAGGCAGAGTTAGAGCTGATTGAAGTGGCTCTACTGTATCTTGTGGTGTGGTCCTCGGTTGACGTGCTGCAGAGGAGCCCACTTACATAGTCGTTTACGGGTACGTGATCCAGGACATCGCGGGCAAAACGTTGACCTGTGACCTCTGCGTCGGGCGTGTCGACATTTTCTTCCTCGCGGAGGTCAGAATCTTAATACACGAGAGAGATAGGAAAGAGAGAACATGTTAATATACTTGCAAGAGTTTTTTTTAATTGTTTGAAGTAAAATGAGAAAGTTCTTGGATTAAATGTTGGCTTGTACACTGTTTTCTCAGTGGCATGATGTTAATTACTAACATTCGAGAGAAATCTGCAAGATTTCATTCCAAGCTTTTTCATGCTTGTGTCAAACAATGGTGTTGCTGTTGTGATAGTAACACTCGAATCATTTTCCACAGATCCTAGCTAGTAACGCCTACACATCATTTTGAGAAACATCTCAAAAATATCAAATTGCCAATGACCATCGGCAGTGATGGAATGTAACTAACTAAGTACATTTACTGAAGTACTCCACCTAAGTACAGTTTTGAGGTACATATACTCACTTTATTTTAGTATATCCATTTAATGCTACTTCTACTCCACTACATTTCAGAAAGAAATATTGTACTTTTTACTCCACTACATTTATCTGATTGCTGGAGTTACTTTGTAGATTAACATTTTACATACTGCACACACTGCAAGTAGTTTTTTGTCTATTCTCTCCAGAACAAGGTAGCACTCTATAGTTCAAAAACAGGAAAAAGACGAAGCTTTTGTAACTTTTTGATGACTGAATGTCTTCATTTCATGAAACAAGTGAAAAATGGTGAGTTAAATTCAACCTGTATTAATAGAATTCAACAAGTTTTATGAATTTTCTAGAATAAGGGGACATAAATAATTCATATTTTAGATGAGATGAGATTTTAGATGAAGATTTGTTTGCAGTGTGAAATATACAAAGCTCCACCTTAACCAGCCAACATTAAAATGCTGCTTACATGTACATCCATAGATGATAGTAATCCAACAATATGTTACACGTTGTATATTCTTTCACTTTTTAAACATTAAACACATTTTGCTAATAATACTTCTGCAATATTGAGTAAAACTTTTACTTGTCATAGAGTGTTTTCACACTGAGGTATTAATAGTTTCAGCTAAGTAAAGGATCTGAATATTTCTTCCACCAGTGATCATCTGTCTCTCAACTTTCCAAACACACAGAATAGCCTGGGCCGGCTGCTCATATGGTTGGGAAATCATGCGGTCTGTACAGACATCCATATGGCCTGCGGGGATGCCCTCCAGTGAGAGTGTTAATAGTCTGCATTTAGAGGCAGAGATGCCCCCTGCTCTCACCGCTCAGGGGGGAGGGATGGATCCAGTGGATGGGCAGCTCCTGGCAAATCTCCCAGATCTTGGAGTCGAAGAGGAATGCTGGGTTAACGATGGGCTCCTCAGCAGGAACCCACACTTGGGAGTCCTCCACCTTCATATCCATGGCCTCAGTTTCATCCACCTGCTAGGAAACACACACAAACACACACATATAGCACGTCAAAGCTTGCAAAAATGTCCCACAAAATATGGTCCTGCATTTACTAATTGATTGATTGAATTTATTGTCCACCTCAGTGAAAAGGCACAGCAAAATACACACACTACACATAATGCAACACCATAGCACAATAGTGCAAGACAGGCATGTAGCAGCAGGTAGGTTATATAAATAATACCAGAGAGCAGATCTTGTAAAATAACAAGTGTTCCCTGATGCAGTCATTCTGTGTTTAATGCCTGTATGGTAAAAGGAATAAAAGACTTCTTGTATATTTTCCGGCTGGCCCTTGGGGCCCCGAATCGACGGCCAGACGGGAGCAGCTCAAACTCTGAGTGCTGAGTTTAATGGGAAGAGAAGCAGAGGGTCAGCGGCTGTGCTGCGCCCCCGGAAGCACCCTTCCCCCGGAAGCGCCCTCCTCCCGTGGGCCACACAGCAGCTAGAGCCTCATCGTTTTATCTATCACCTTTCTGTCCACAGTGAGGGCGGCAACTTCCTGACTCTGAACTCCCACTGCCCTGACTCCCTCCTTTTTCTCTCCCTCACCCTCCTCTCAAGCCTCGGGTATGCTCTTTCTATTATACATCATTGAAATTCACAGACAGTGATGATTTGACTTTTAAATGACTTTAGAAGTGGTCTTCATTACTCTGAGTGTGGCTGCAATATTGTTTAATGTGACAGACACAATAAAGCCTTGCATTCTCCTCCCTCCCCCTCTACCCCCCTTCCCCTCTTCCCTCCCCCTCCACCACAATGCTTCGCTTGGCACCCAACACTATCAGTGGGCTTAATTTGTTGATACTGTAGTTCATGAGCTGTAAAGTAAACTATTATTGCTTAATGATAGGGACTACATGTCAGTGTTGTCTAATAGAGACATATGAAGGGGATTTGGTAATGCTCTCCCCTAACAGTGCAGATATTTATTTTCTTCATGTATATGTAAATACACACACAAACAAACCCCTCTTCCCATTCCCTTGTTAATTAGCAACCCAGAACAGAAAAACAGTTCACTTGACAAATGTTTTTACAAGGTGATTTTCTCCCAGTCTAAAGCTTAATTGCACATTAGTTAAGCTTGACGTAGAATCCTGGGGCTATAGTAGGAGCAAGAATCATTTATACTGGGTCATGCCCCCCTCCCTCCTGTTCACTCCTGTCACTCTCGCTTGAATTAAAATTTGCTTTTGCTTCTTGTTTGTCATCAAGCGACACAGTGGTGACCTGCAGTGGGGGTAACCCCCCCCTCCCAAAACAAAGTTAAGCATATTCTGTCACATTAAAGATTGTGTTTGGGCAAGGGAGGTGTTTAGCCAAGCTTTTGACACACTTGCCCTCACTTTTAAGTGCCGGCCAGTAGATTAATGTTGACTCGGAGGACTGGTGCAGCTGGTGGTGGTACAGTGGAGGGGGTGCTCTGGCATTGAGCTGGCCACAGAAATTAAAATCAAACTGGAGGAACACAAACAGCTCTCTCTAATTGGACCTCTTAACCACTGAAGCCAAGTGAGTCTTCTCTGGAAAGTAAATGGAGGTCACGACACGGGGCTCACAACATGACTTTGACTTCACAGTTGAGAAACGACTCCAATAACTTGTAGGAGAGAGCGCCTGGGGGGAAGTGGTAAAGGTCAGCATTTTAGCATGGGCAAGGATTTCTAAATGCCAGTTGACAAGCACAAAGACAACATGATTACAGTCCTCCAGTTTATACACACATTTGAAAGTCTTTTCCATTTTGCTATTGACAAATGATATATTATTAGGACACAAGCAACTTTTTATCAAGTATTGGACCTTGGGAATGATGGTAATTTGTTTTGTGCAGCCTGCTCCTGGTGTATGTATAATTTCCGCCTACAGTGCACAACTTAATTATACACCAGTTGTGCTGTAGTTAATGAATTTACCCTCTCCTGCCATTGTGTCCCGAAGGGGGACACCCGTCTATATGACACATTGTTCAAAGTGTTGCTGTGTTCACTGGAGATCAACAAAGATTTTCTCATAGTACCCAATAGCATTACCACACATATTTTTTGTTAATGTTGTGTACCAGGTGATGAATTTTAGTTCACACTCCTATGCAAGCAATTTAGTCAGCTGGCACTTACTATAGGATAGATTCATAGTTTTTCAAGTCTGTCTTAAAACAGTAATTAGGTGCCACAATGAACACTGAAATAGGTTTTTCTTGTTGTAATAATTCCTCCTGTTCATACTGGCCACTTGAAGATTCTTTCCAAATGTACTTATAATGGAAGTGATGGGGGACAAAAATGGACAATCCATGTATTTAAAGGTTTATCTGAAACTAATATGAAGCTTCAGTCATCAATTAAGTCAATATCTTTCAGAATCACTGTCTGGTTAGAGCCAAAGTCCTATTTTTTGTCACTATCCTTCCACTGCAGCTCAACAGGGAAACACAAAGAGGGAATTTTATACTAAAAATGATCTTCAGATAAAATTTTAAATTTACTTTTGCACAAAACAAGGGCTGTGGATTTTGTCCCCCATAACTTACACTTTAAGCACATTTGAAGGGGATCTTCTAATGGTCAGTATGAACAGGAGGAATGATTACACCAAGAAAAATGTGTGTCAGTGCTCATTTGGGAACCTGACTATTGTTTTAAGACAGACTTTAAAAATGGCAAACCTATCCTTTAAGGGCACAAATGGTCACGACACACCAGTATTTAAAACATTTCACACATTTCACAATTCAAAATTCATTGTCAGTAAATGGTGCAGTAAAGAGAAAATGGAAAAACACTCAGAAAGCTTTTTTGACAGACTAGTGCTAGCATGTTTCCAGCTGGCTAGTGAGTACAGAGTTATCTCACTATGGTAGTTTACCAGCTAGCCTGCGTATTCCCTGAGCCCTTAGAACCATATATTTTGCCTGGATCAATTTTACTGCACACTTTCAGCAGCTGGAGACAATTAACTTTTTAGTTTTCTGTTGAAGAATAATCTCACTGGTCAGCCTGCAATTCACTGGGCTCATATCTTAATGGAGACACATATGAGACAAAACAAACAGTACTATGTGCTTGCAGTACTTTGGTGTATTCACACTCTCTTCACAGTTTTTCTTTTTGCAGTTCTTGTCTGAGTGGGAGGTTTTGGGTTGCTGGGTGAGCTTTGGTCATCCATATTAAGTGGCTGTTTGGAGCAAGCAGCATCGATTGACAATGTTAAAGGGTGTGAGGGAGGCGGATGGTGACTTCTGTGTCAGACTGGGGGAACTGGAATGAAGCTCAGGGATTACTCCCTCAGACATTTCATAGAGGAGGCAAATTGAAAAGGGAGGAAAAAATCCTGGCAAACAATTCATGTTTGTCACCTGGTTCTCCCTCGCAGGGGCTGAATTTCCTTATCAGCTGCTTGCAGTTTTTCCGCAATTTTTTCCATTGTTTTTCACCTCGGCTCTAAAGCCTGCTGTGGGTGCTCTGAGCCCTCTTTCCTAAAAGCCTGCGGCTGGGTTAAGCTAGGAACCATTAGTGCTTGGCTTTAACCCCTGTGAGCTTCATGTGTTTCACCACCTGAGGAGGAACTTGTGCTGATCTTCTCCGGGTCACACGTGGGTGGATTCTCATAGAGGACGGATCAGGGGCTGCTGTTTAATGTGAGGACGGTTAGGTCAGGCCAAGGCCACTTTTCATTACCTAAATAAGGCCCCCCTGATATTTACTGTATTTCTCTTGTGCAATCTAGTATTTTTGTGGGAAAAAACCATCCTCTGCAGTAATATTAGCGGCAGCATACAGTGGTGTAACTACAGTGCAAAAAGGACTGATGACAAAAATAAATGTTTTTACAATGGGAATTGGTGGAAGAGTAATGTTTGGCATTTGTATGGTAATTTAAAATAATGAATATGAATATGCAGACATTTTTATTTTTTGTGAAAGCAATTATTTTGTAGAACCTGTTACAATCCTGTCTCTTAGATATGAAGATTATATGCTACAGAACTGACTATACTCAATCAGTATTGTGTTTGAACAAATTATTATTTTTTAGTAGAGGAACTCCCCTCCTATTGTACAGTGTGTTATTCCCATGGTTAAAAGCTTACTGAAAGAAGCCACAGTGACATGATGTGATATTTTTGTTGCAAATAGCTGCCTGCTGCTTTAACCTTATAAGCTTTGCTTGTGTAGGCTTAGTTTTGTGATGAACTGAAACAGCAAACAAATAAAGAGAAATGTCACGCCAATTACCACCTCTATTATATACAACTTATTTGCAGGTGCGAATATGGCACTGAACTTCTCACTAAACTTATCTGCAAAACGTTCAGTTACGACATATTTTATTTGCTGCCCATAAAATCCCCTCTTGTAATACAAAATCTTAGATGATTAATGATTTTGAAAGTTATGTTTAGGCATTTGGTTAGAGGACCAGTGTGTAGGATTTAGTGGCATCTAGTGGTGAGGTTGCAGATTGCAAAGCCTCCCCTTCCAAACATGTAGGAGAACCTACGGTCGCCAGTGTTTGGTTTGTCCATTCTAGGCTACTGTAGAAACATAGTGGTGCAACATGGCGGCCTCCATAGAAGAGGACCTGCTCCCTATTTAGATATAAAGGGCTCATTCTAAGGTAACGAAAACACAATGATTCTCATTTTCAGGTGATTATACACTAATTAAAACATACTTATGAATATTATATTCTATTTTTGCCAAGTCTGTTCTGCTACAAGCCATTAAATTCTACATACTGGTTCTTTAAGTTGGATTGCCAGATGACAAAACTTGGACTTAGGTGCAGGAGAGACCACTGTTTGCCTCCTGTCTCCAACTGCAAGTGTCACATTTCCAACGGCAAGTCAGGAAAGTTCTTTCAAAACCGTAACTACAATTGTAGTGGTGTTTACTGTTGCCATGCTGATGAGGGTTGCCTAACTTTAAGGAAGTAGTAACTTTAACCCACGCCACTTTTCAAGTGATCATTTTAACCCAAAGCATGATATTTCCCTAATTCTAAGTGTTTTTTGTGCCTAAACCTAACGAGACCTTAACCACAGTGTTGTCACACCATAAAACATAATATATAACATAATATTTGGAAATGAGGCGGCATATTAGAAAATGCTCTTATAGGTCATTCTGAAGTGCATGGTACAATTGACCTATGTGGTTGTTTAATTACGAGGATGTGTTCGTAAACCACAGCGTCAAACACCTTTTGAATTTTTATTTTATTGAACTTGGTGCAGAATCATCTATTCTATTCATGGCAGTCATAATAAGGGCTTCCATAACTACTGGGTTTAACCCTATAGTCACTTTCCTCAGATGATTCACTTCGGAGCTGTGAATTAAGCCAATTAGGCTTCACAGTGCACCAAAGAAGACAGAAATGGCACGGACATACAGTGCTGCCTGGGCAATTAGTATCTGTAAACGTGGATCAGACATTATGAAGATGAGAAGAAAATAACAAAACAGTGTTTGGTTTTTGGGTGTAACAGCTTGTGTTCTTAAAGTTAAAACTGAGACTGGGTTGGCTTGGACTTACAATTGGCTTATTCTGTTTTTAAAATGAATCAGTTAGCAGGGAATGTCAGATACTTGCCAGCTACTTCTTCTCAGCTACAATGTGAAATGTAAATGAGAGCGTGCAAGCAGTGGAGACATTTGAGAGAAGGATTTTCTCTTTGAACATACGGCCCACTCAGTGAATTGCACTGTGACACTGAAAAATTGGGAATTTTGATTGATTGAATTTCTTCCATTCCTTTTGCATAAGTTCACATACTATAAGACCCAGCGAAGTAAAATAAATCACTCTAAACTTGGAGAGCAGCCTTGTGAGTTTTACAAAGAAAACATCTTTTAAAAAATACCATTTTAATGGCTTACCTCTCACTCAGACCTCTCTTGCACCCTTCCCCTTTAGGCTATTTGGGTAGAGCCTTTGGAGGAGATGATTAAAAATTAATATTGGCTCAAGATTGACAGCAAACAGCATTTGATGTGAGCCACAAAGAAGCTATGGGTTTGTGGGCAGCTTTCTGACGGTTTCACAGGCGCCACAAACCCCAGTTTATTCTTCAGTGAGAGGGGTGGGGGAGATAGGATAAGATGGACAGGCTGAGGATTTGTGTGGTGCTCACAGTGCTCTACTCTGGTTATCTCCCTACAATATGCATGACAGCTTCTGTAGAACTACAGAGAGTCTGAGGTACAGACGACCGAGGGAGGAGGCATACCAGTAACTCTGCGTCCTCAGCCTCCACCTCTGCCACTGTGGGTAGGTTCCTAGTTTGGGTCCTGATGTAGCATCTCTGATGTTCAGCAAACCGGATCCCAGTGATTCCCTTTGAAAAAAGAAAAAGAAATGAACACTCAGAAATTCAGATATATGTTTCATTCATTAGCTTTCTGTGATGTGGATCTCCCATAAGCACTGGGGCAATCATTTTAAAACGCTCGGCTTTTTGCTGATAATCAAAGCTCTTATAAAAGTCAGAGAAGTTAAAACCTAATGAGTGAGAAGAGGTGTTTTTTGATCTTTTTTTTTCTTTTAGCATGGTATAAAATTGATGACTGCTTGGCCCTTGCAACACAGCTCTTGCTTTCAAGCTGAATGGAAGTAAAAAGGCGGGGGTGTTCCACCGTGGCTGTATAATACTTCATAGCAGGATATATCGCACAGGAGAGCCAAGTGACATTGTTGAGAATGAAGTGTTTTCTACAGAGAGTGCCCCCATTGAATTAGCCAGTCATAGGTCCCTGTCACTCTCTTAATCTGCGCAGTCAAGTGTGGAGTCACTCTCTTCAGCTCCACTGATGATCCTCCACCATGTGGACTGTAGCTCTATTCAGTCTGACACACAGAGCCTCAATAGGCAAGAAAGATCTGTTAATTCTCTCTCGGTGTCATTCTATGTTAATCTAAGATATTCAGCTGGAATAAGTCTGAAAGACATTTGGTAGATCAGATTGTATCCAATTTATTTTCTGCAGAGGAGAGCTGCCCATTCAGCATACTGTATTAGAACAGACAGCAGGATCTACATCTGCCATGGCTTCTTTAAAATTGTATCAACTGAAAATTGTATGAGCGGTACCATGAAAATGGACTTGATTCAATCTAAATTTAATTACAGTAACACAGTGATTGCTATGACATCTCCTTTGAATCAGTTAACTTGACCATGTGGGTGCAATTTCTACATTTTCTGTGGTGCCGTCACTCTGAAAACCAGATACCAGCAGCACAAGACATGATACAAAGTGATGCCTGTCATAATCTACCGCATGTAATTTCATCTGTGCGGAAAAGGATGGGGCAATAATAGTCTCAAGCACAAAAGCATAATGTTTATGCCGGGCTTTATTGTGATGAGTCTCTGTTTAATTTGGGTGTACTGTATTGGTGAGCTGCAGCAGAAAAAGAAGAGGGCAACGTTGTGATGAGATACAATGATTACTGGGGTTGGTCAACCAGAAAATGAAGAAAGACACATTAACACAGGGATGAGAAATGGAAAAGCAATGTCATTTTGAGAGACAATGTTAAAATATCCACTTGGTGTATCCATGTGCAAGATGCTCATCTTCGTCTATTCAAGAGAATAGAGAGCATTTAACTGCATGCATAATTCAGTTCCTATGAATAAAGATCTAAAGTAATGTCTGCAGGTAAAGCAAACCTTAGTGCTAAATTCGGATTTATTGCTCAGATCCGATTTTTTTGTTTGGCTGTTCACATTATTTTGTGATTATGTTATGTGAATCATTATTTTTTATTATGTGTCCAATATCAGATTCCAGTGTGAAGTGGTCACTGTCCTGAATATGCTGTTGTAAGTAAATATGAAGGCCACTGAAGTCAGTGTTTACAGTTTTATTTATGTGCAGTAGAAACCAGCAAATTTGTGAGCAGATGATAACGAGGATGAAGATAACAAGAAACAGAGCCAAATTTTTAATTATGGCTTTTTGTGGTGCAATGGCTGCTGCTTTTGTACGGAGGTCTGTGTGGATGCGGAGTTGTAGCCAGGAGTGATGGGACTGTGATGTGAATGTCTTTGCAGAAACAGATTTATATAATAATAATAATAACAACAACAACAACAATAATAATAACTTTTGTACTTTTATGTACATAGCACCTTTCAAAACAGTTACAAATAATACAAAACAATATCTCCCCCCCTCCCCATAACAGAAGAAACACAGACAACAACAACAAAAAAAACAATTAAAAAAGATAAAGTTAATGCAGAAAAGCAAGGCTTCAAGAAGTGAGTTCTTAATAGTGATTTAAAAGAAGTCAGTAAGATTACAAGATGAATTTCAACAGGAAGACTGCTCTGTTTTGGGGCCCTGACAGCAAAACCACAGTCTCAGTTTTAAGTCTGGATCAGGGGACTGTTAGCAAAGTTTGTTGTGAGATCTGAGGTTGTGTGCAGGTAGATAAAGGGCATAAAAGTTTACAGATGTATGCTGGAGCTAGACCATGTAGTGCTGGAGCTAGACCATGTAGTGCTTTAAAAGTAAAGAGAAAAACAAATGAAGCAAATCAATCCTGCAATTAACTGGAAGCCAATGCAAAGAGGCTAAAATGGGGGTTATGTGATCACTTTTGTTTGATCCAGTTAACAGTCTGACTGCAGTATTCTGACTTGAAGGCATGAGTGTGCTTTACTGTTTAGGCAGGTAAAGTGTGAATTACAGAAAATAAACGCATGAATAACTTTCTCCAAGTCAAAGAACGAAAGAAAGTATCTGATTTTTAAACCTTTTGAAGTTGATAAAAACAAGACTGAACTACCTTAATGACATGATGATTGAAAGTTAAACTGGAATGAAAGATAACTCCTAAATTCCTGGCATTAATTAATAGGCTTAATGGACACCACTAGGTTAACATATGTGTTACTGAAATCTGATGTGTGACCTAAATAAGATTACTTATGATTTTTCTTCATTGAGTTGGAGAAAGTTGTTAAGCATCCAGCATTTGATATCCTTTAGACAGGTCTTTAAAGTAGTCAGACCACTGGGGGATCCTGGTTTTACAGACAGATAAAGGTGTGTGTCATCTGCATAGCAATGAAAAGAGATCTTATGATTGTGTATTAATCTTCCAGCATGTAAATACAGAATAGAAGACGACCTAAGACAGAGCCTTGAGGTAATCTGTAGTTTATAGTGGCAGTGGATGATGTTACCAAGAGTGA
Source organism: Thunnus albacares (assembly GCF_914725855.1). NCBI lineage: Eukaryota > Metazoa > Chordata > Actinopteri > Scombriformes > Scombridae > Thunnus > Thunnus albacares. The sequence goes on from NC_058115.1 coordinate 21,796,742, forward strand.
CTTTAAACAGTCTTTTTTAAAGATAAGAGATGAACCACTCGATAGTGGTGTCTGCAACTCCCACAATGTCTTTTAGATGGCAGATTAAGGTACTATGATCTACTGTGTCAAAAGCAGAACTTAAGTCAAGTAAGATCAGGGCAGACGCTTCACCAGCATCAGCAGCAAGGAGAAGATCATTGGTCACCAATAGTAGGTAGAGAAGTCTCAGTGCTGAGTTTTTTTTTGAAAAACAGATTGGAACTTTTCAAAAATTATCAAGTTGGCTCATGTGGGCAGGTAATTGTTTGAATACATTCTTTTCTAAGATCTTTGACAGAAGTGGGAGTTTGGAAATTGGTCTATAATTGTTGAGTACATAAGGATCTAATTTCTTTTCTTTTTTTTTTTGACAAGAGGTTCCATATGATCATGTTTGAAAAAAGATGGTACATAGCCAGGGGCTAGTGAACTGTTGATAATGGGAAGAACAATTGGAAAAATATGTGGTAGGACCTCTTTGAAGAGTCTGGATGAGATTGCATCTAGATGATATGAGGAGCAGTTAAGCTGACTGTCTCCAGCAGTGTCTGGGGAGAGATCAATTCAAAAGAGGGGAATGAGACTATAGGTAGTAAAGTTACAAATCTGTGGTATAATCTGATTCGTGATTTTTTCGATTTTAGCTGTAAAAGTTCTCACATGCATTTAATGAATAATCAGGGAATTAATTATTTTTAGGAGCAATGACAACATGTTCAATAGTTCTGAACAATTTTCTGGGCTTATGGTGGCTTTCAGCAATAATATTGGAAAAATAGTTTTTTCCTGCAGTTTTGATGGCAGAGTTGTAATTGGACATTAGATTTTTTAACTGAGCAAGATCGACCTTCAATCTGCTGTGTTTCCACTTACATTCCATTGCCCTGCATTCTCACTTTATTTTGCAAGTATAATCATTCAACCAGGGAGTGCCAATTGAACCAGTTTTACTTTTGTTTTTGAAGGAAGCAGTTTTGTTAAGAATGCCCACATAGAGTGAATTAAACTGATCTACTAAACTCACAGGGGAAGTATTGACGTGAAGTTTTTGCGTGTTTGGTCAAATTCCCTAATAAACATGGTTGAGGAGTTTATTAGACGTCTCTTTAAGCAAGTGACTGGGGAACTGGAGAGACTGCAGACAGAAAGGTTGAAAGTAATGGCGAGATGATCAGAGACAAAGAGCTCTTTAGTTGATAGACTGTCCAGATTGTGAGTAGGGCCAGAAACAGATTGGGTTAAGCCAAATGAGTTGCAGAAATTTTTAAAGTCTAAGGCTAATGATTCATTTGCACAACAAACGTGAACATTAAAATCACCCATAACAACAATTTTCTCATATCTGAACATCATAAATGATAAGAGCTAGAACAGAAATGAAGTTAGGTTTATGTTGAGGGGGGCAGTAGGGTACTGCACAGACAAGTGGCTGCTGTGTGTTGTTAATGGAGAATAGTAGATGTTAAAATGAGGCAAAGGAGATGGGAGAGCATTTAAACTCATTGCCATGTATAACAGCTACACCACATCCTTGGCCCAAGGGCCTAGGTTCAGATAAATGGGAGTAGTTAGGGAGGCATGCTTCAATCAAGGATGTGACGTCATTACACTTTCACTATGTCTCTGTTAGAATGAGAAAATTAAGACTATAGGAGGAAATAAAATCATGACAGATAAAAGATGTTATTCAGAGATCTGGCATTGAGGAGACCACACAACCACAAACTATAGTGGGTATAAGGTGAACTGAGCATAGAGTGTCAAAATCTACCTGTTGCTCATTTACAGGAGTGCAAAGTTAGTTCAGTGTTGGTTGACCTTGGAAGGATGGAGCCCATCTAGTTTGAAAAGCTGAGGCCTATTTAAAAAAGCAGCAAAATTTTCAACAAAGGTGATATCTCTGTTCATACAGTAACCCTTTAGCCAGATGTGAGCTGTGTCCCAATTTAGGGGCCTTCCTTTCGAAGGACATGGTCTACAAAGGCTTGTCCTTCGTAGACTGTGAAGGCCAGAACTGAGCGTTGTGAAATGAGATGGTCTGGTCAACAGAGAATTTCCAGCTGCGTCACTCGCTGTTCCCGCCTTTACCCTTGCATTACAAAGTGCTGTTCATATTGCCTAGCAACCTTGACAGCTGCAGTTGACCATTAGGGACACAGGTAGTAGAAATGGAGCCAGAACTTTTAATTTTATTACTGTGGCACCCAATCCAGGTCCAGCTGCACCACCTGGGACTCCCTGCTCAGCTGAACCAAAATACACATAAACACATTTTCTAAGGCCTAATATTTTAAGGACCTGCACACACCCTGTTATTCCACTTCTTACTTTATTTATGTTGTAAATAGTTGTAAAGCTCACTGTAAATGAAATAAACAATGTGTTAATAAACAATTACTTTATTTTAATTCATTTAATATTTTTTATTTTTCAACTAATCTCTCGAGTAGAGAGAAGAGCCTGTCCATTCTCTGTCTGCTCTTCTCTCCTCTGTCTCTTTCTGCGGCAGCGTACTTGCTGACAACAGCAACTCAGCTTCAACACACCAACCTGACTGTACTGTGACAAAATAATCTCAACTCAAAGCTCCACTAACACTGTGTTCTCACAAAAACATAACCTCATTGACAGAGGGATGCAGTAAATTATGTTATTCAATCTGTAATATAGACTGATCTGGTCATTTGAGTACCTTTATATTTATTGAAATGTGGTGATATTTGTACATATGGAGCCCCAGAGGCAGCACTGATGTTATGTTCAGTAAAAACACGGAGAGTCACTTTACATTCAGACTAATGTAGTAGCTACAATTGTTAGATTTCATCTGTGAGGCCAACATTAATCTTCCAAAAGGAATTATTTCATATATCAAAATGCTACTGTTTCATTAGAGCCAGCGTTAAATTACCAAAGAGCTGCACAGATCAGTTCATTGGATCATATTCTCCCTGGGATGACAATGGATGTTGACCAGCTGATCATCTCAGGAGTCGGGCTGCTAGCTGCTGAGATGACGGGCCCGTCTCACCCCGTCAGCAGCTCCTCACATGTCCAAAAATGTCTGAGCAGAATTACGAACAGGCGTTATTTGGATAAACTGGCCACATATTGGGAATCTAATTAGTACTTTCTTACCTTTCTTGCCAGAAAAAATCTTAAAACGTAATAAAGTGATATATTAACAGTCCTACAGTGAAAATTACAACAGCTTAGCCTGGTTTAAAATCTTCGTCATTGCTGCTGCCGGTTTGTGCAAAATGCATTCTGGGATAGGTTGGGCTGTGAAGGATCCATCTGTTGGATCCTCCAAATTCAGGCAAAAAAGGCCAAATAATAAGAGGCTGTGCCTCTGCTGGGACATGACAGAGAGTAGAGTTGGCCATTGCTTTGGGCTTTGCTCCCAGGAAAAACCACAGATCCTCAGGTTGGGCTGAAACAGCCCCAGGCTCTGGAACTCCTGCGGTAATGGAGCCAGTCCACGATGTCCCTGGTCACATTCTAGTTACTGCAACCTGAGGAGCCCAGGACTGTGAGGTGTTTTGCCTGGGCTGTGGTGACAGTGGAAACCTCCAGGACCTCCAAACCTCCAAACAAGCAACACTTTTCTTCAACCTTTAGATTGTAAGGTGGCATGATCCACACTAAGGTCATCCAAAATTTCATCCCAACTTTCAGGATGTCAAGGGCTACTTTTTACTACATCTGTCAGCGCCTCTTGTGATTTGTGCCAGAACAGATCTGAGTGACATATTAGAAAAAAAATTGGATTTGGGCCAATTTTGCCTGCAGTCTGAACATAGCCTAAGTTTGACTGAGGATGTTACACTATCAATATAATTTTCTGTATTCAAGGGACATTTCTTACTTATGAAATATTCAGAGTTTTATTCTATCTCAAATTTTGTGCCTTAAACAACAGCATAATGTTTTTATTTGGAAAATCTCCATTAAAAACACCTGTTTTGCCTAATTTTACATTAAATACAACAGAAATGTGTATTAATACACATTATCAGCATGTCTTTATCTCTATAAACCTTGTGTTTAGCTGCATTAATCTTATTTAGATTGTACATACTTTGCTTTTGGTGATAGCTCTTCCCACAATATCTCAACATCACAGTAGCTCACCAAAATCCAAGCTGTAGGCTATCCACAGTAGTTTTCCTGCAGTCATGGATTTTAAAAAAATCTCCAAACAAGTTTTGCAAGGATGAATGCTGGAAGGAATTTTTGTAGCTTCTGTATTATTTATTATTTATTCTGACGTGGGCTACTGAGTGCCCTGGGCTTAAACAGTTCACTGTGCTCATGGATACTGGACTTTCTAAGCAACAGACCCCGAAATGTCAAGATTGGAGGTCACACCTTCTCAACTCTGATCCCGAACACACTAGCACCGCAGGGGTGTTTCCTCAGCCCCCTCCTCTACTCCATCTTTACACATGACTGTTCCCCTATTCATCTCTCCAACACCATTGTCAAATTTGCAGACGATACCACAATAGTAGGACTGATAACAAACAACAGTGAAAGAGCCTGCAGGGAAGAGGGTTGACACCTGGTTGAGTGGTGTTCCCATAACAACCAGGACCTCAACACCCAGCAGAGACCATACTTTCTTAGGAAGTTAAAATAGTCCCACCTCCCACAGCAGCTGCCACCATCGAGATCCTCCTGAACTGCTGCTGTACAGTGTGGTACAGCAGCTGTACTGTGGAAGACCAGAGGGATCTGCAATGGGTGGTGAAGGTGTCTCAGCGTATCATTGGGACTACACCTCCACCATTGAAGCACATTTTCACTGGCCGACTACAAAAGAAAGCAAGTGGTAAAAGATGCAATCCACCCTGGAGACTGTCTGTTTGCCCCCCTCCCCTTTGGAAGACGATATATGAAAATCAAAAGCAGAACAAACTGACTAAAAACAGCTTTTTTCCAGTCTCTATTTACCCCCCACTGCCAAAGATGTGGTAAATGGACTGCATTTATATAGCACTGTTCTAGTCTTATTGACCACTCAAAGCACTCTTCAATACATGCCAACATTCACACACACATTCATACACTGATGAGAGGGACTGCAATGCAAAGTGCCAACCTGCTCATCAGGTATCCAAAGCAACCAACACAAGGTCTCTATGCTAACTCATCCACACACACTCACACACATGAGCAATTTGGGGTTCTGTATCTTGCCCAAGGCCACTTCAACATGTGGACTGGAGTAGCTGGGAATCAAACCATCGACCTTCTTCTGATTAGTGGACGACCCGCTTTACCTCAGCCACAGCTGCCCCAAAGACTGAAAAAGACTGACCGTTGTGAGCAATAACCTCACTGACCCACCTACACACACACACACACACACACACACACACACACACACACACAGTACATCAAAGCTTGCAAAAATGTCACACAAAATATGGTCCTGCATTGATTGATTGATTGAATTTATTGTCCACCTCAGTCGAAATTTGTCTTTGACTTCTCCCAAAGTACAGCAAAATACACACTAGGCAACACTCCATTACTACATCCATCACTATATTAAAAACATACAAAATTACAACATACAATAGTGCGAATTGAGCAGGTAGCAGCAGGTAGGTTATATAAATAATACTTACAGATACAGATCTTATAAAATAACAAGTGTTCCCTGATGCAATCATCCTGTGTTCAATGCCTGTATGGCAGAAGGAATAAAGGACTTCTTGTATATATTCCGGCTGGCCCTTGGGGCCCTGAAACAAAGGCCAGACTGGAGCAGCTCAAACTCTGAGTGCTCCAGCCTAATAGTTTTGTCTATCAGGCACACAGTGAGGAGCAACTTCCTGACTCCGGAAATTTGTCTAGGACATTCGAGAGAACACAGGTGATCCGTATACATGTACAATCAAACTACAATTAACATGCAGTATCAAACATAACATCCTCCCCGCCCACAATACCTGTTCAACTTACAGTTTGGCAACCTACACCTTCTGCCCAAGGCATCAGCTTGTACTCTTTGTGAAGGATGTGGTTTGGATCCCAGATGATTTTAAGGCCCTACTTCCTCAGTCTCCTCAAATATCTCGTGGAGAGAAGATGGGGCCAGCATGCCAATTATTTTTCCAGCCCTTCTAGTCAGATTTGGAGTTGTGATTTGAGTTTAACGGACAGGTTACCAAACCATGTTGTGATGCTATAACGAATAATAGATTCAACGACTGCCCTGTAGAACAATAACATAATACTTTTATCCACTCCATGGACCGTTCATTATGCACTGCACACTTTGCAGACTTACCAAAGACGATCATATTGCACATATTGCAGTATTGCTCATACCACCCTATATGCTGCTACTTTACTACTACTGTACTGTTTAGGTCACTTTGTCTCGTTTTTATTGTTTGCCTCTGTATATATTTTGCTTTTATTCATATTTGCTTTTATTTATTGAACTTTACTATTTTTTATGCTGCACACTGCTGAAGAGCTGCTAAACAGATTTTCATTGTTCTGAGCACAACGACAATAAAGATCTAATCTAATCTAAACTAATCTAATCTAATCCAATCTAATCTAATCTAATCTCATTTGCTCCGAGAAAAGGAGGCAGTACAGTGTACAGCAGAGCAAAGAAAGCTTAGCTTTTTTTTCAAATTCCCCTCTAATAAACATTAATGGCTAAAGGCTATCTGAAATTGAGACCGTGCTCACCACATGGGTCACAAGAACTATAAACCTACAGAATATTCTTTGAAGTTTTAGTGACTATTAAAGAAGCACAATTATATGATTATTTGGCTAAATTGTTGTTAGCTAAATGCTGTTTAGCTAGTTTGCCATTTTAGTTAGCCAGCAGTTTCATTTTGTTCATTTTTCCACTATTTATCATTTCATATTTTTCATTTTGTCTTTATTTAACCACATAAAAGTCTGCTGTTTGACTTTTGTTAGCTTGCTAGTTCGTTTGTTAGCTTTGTAGTAGTTATTTCTTCCTCCAACTTGTTTTGTGACTTTTGTGACACTACCTCATTGCATAGCGCAACGTGAGTATCAAATTCATCAATATTCCTGGTTCCTGATATGACTGTGAGATACTGAAAGACTAAAAAGTCATATAGGCTCAGCCAGCTACTGGTCTTGAAGGGGAAGTTGCAACTAGAGAATATATGGCAGCACGCAGTGACAAATGACAGAAACAGTGAGAAGTGAAAGCAAAAGTAACCATATTCCACTGAGAAACAAGGCCTGTATAAAAACATTACATTAACATTAACGTGACTTATTGCAGACTCGCTGCATTCGCCAGCTGCTTCTTCCAACATCTATGGTGATTTAAGGATGTTGTTTACCTCAAGCTTCAGGCTAGATGCCATTTGACGGTAAGCAGCCAAATAAGATGACGGACAACTGCCGCAATATGAATCTGAGCAGAACCAAACCTGGTATACCTGGAGAGAGAGACTGGCGGCTGTTACAGTATACAATATATGCTGAAGCTGACAACAGATTCATGTTTTTTTTTCCACCCTTGTTTTATATAGAGGGTAGCACACTGATGCAGTGTTTAGCCTCACAGAAATAAGGTCCTGACTGCAGGTGCTCTGATTTCCTCCCACAGTTCAAAGACATTCAGGATAGGTTAATTGGTGAATCTAAAATAGGTGTGTGTTAGTGTTATGCTATATATGTATTGGGTATATGTATGTGTTAGCTCAGTAATAGACTGGTGACATGTCCAAGGTGTAGACTACTCTCTCACCTCTCGTCTGTTGTGTGCTAAAACAGGCTCAAGACCCCTGTGATGCTGCTTAGTATAACCGGGCATACTGTAGTTATTGGATGGATGAGTGTCTAAATACATGAAGGACAAAATGTTAGAAAGACCTGGTAATATGACAGAAACGTCCTTCAGTATCACAGACAACCAAATGCATATTTCCCAATAAGTCCACAAGGGTTCAGGGCGGTCCCACTGAGAAATCGGCCTGAGCGCACCACAGACCCCAGGTCCTGAGAGCTCTCATGCTGACTCACTGAATTCTTTAAAAAAATACTGTACAGTAGGTGAGTAGGTCTGCAGTGCTGCAGTCTGGGCTCGAGGGTATTACCCAAAATACATAACTGTTCTAATATTTAAAAAACAGGATGACAAAGGAAGTTGGAAAACACACAGAAATGGAAAAGTTGGCAAGTTTGTTGATGGTGATTTGATGTGTTGTGCTGGTCTAACAAACATACTTCCTATATGAACTAAATGAAATGACTGAAAATACAACACTGGAACATCATGATTGGTGAATAAATGTATCTTTACTGCAAAGACAGAGTTTCTATAAAGGTTTTCTAATCATGACCAAAACCTGATTCAAACAGGCGAAAATGCCTCAGTGACCTAAACTTTTATTGGTTCGGCCCAAACAATAATCTGTAATAAAAGATATACAGTGTTAAAAAAAATTTACTAATCTGTGGTGTAACACCAGCACTGTTTGTTGTTTTACTGAACTAAAGTTTCGGAACAAGGTTAAGGCCAATTTTCCTAAATGGTGTTTTTGTTCCCTTGTCAAGAATATTTATTATGAGTTTGTTTTAATGTAAAAACTAATCCAGCGCTTCTCTCTCAGGATGTCTTTCTCTCCATTTTTTCCCTCTCTCTCTCCTTTACAATGAGTCTACAACTGGTCTGAAACAATAGTGAGTGGATTTCGCCTGTGGCCTATGGTCCTGGTGGCATAATCCCCTCATTTTCCATTCCTCACATAGCCCCGGGGCTAGATGGAGATTGTTTTAGAGGTGGCTTTTGTCTGTGTAATAACATGCAACATTCTCTTTTTTTGTATTAAAAAATCTATTCTAACATCAGCACACAGCTACCACTTAGTATAACCTATTTTTATGTGGGTTCCCTTCCCTTCTTCTTCTTAAAAAAAAAAAAATCACTCTAAGGTTTGAATTGCTCTGCTTACTCGCTTGTTTCTTACTCTTCAATGGTGGAGCACTGAATCAAACAAATCTCCTCAGGGGATGTGCTTCACTAACAGGAAGTGGAACAAGCAAACAGGCACATGTGTTTATGCATGTGGGTGTGTATGTTTGTGTGTGTGTGTGTGTGTGTGTAACTGAAGGACACACACACACTGGGCTGGGTGAAGGATAAGAGAAAGAAAAAGAGAGATTGATTGCAGAGGTTAAAGTTTACTGGTGCTGCACTGGGTTTCCATCATATGGCCATTTTAGATTCACAAAGACCACTGTAACAAAAAAACAAAACAAAAAAAAAAACAACTCAGTGCAGGTTTTTGTTTGGGAATAAAGTTTATCCTGTAATGTTCAGCCTTGCAACCTAACATTTCACAGTAAATAATGGTGTGAGAGTAAAAGCATTCATTACCCAGTCAAGCAGCACACTCCCTTCTCCGAGGTGCAGCACGTGTAACCTCTCGCACACTTGAGCGGTATTTAGGAATGAAAGGTAAGTTAATGAGTTCTACTGGAGATGAAATTGCAGTTGAAAAAGGTATAAGAAACAAATAGAGATGGGCCTCTTAATGGTGTTTGTCTCTGTACTGGAGAAGTAGTTACTGTATAGAATCAGCTGGAAGAAAGCAATCTTTTAGTACAAGACCTTCTCACTGGATTGTTGTGTGAGTACTTAAACACACAACGAATCTCCAGGAATACAGCTGCTGTTTTAGTGACTGTCTGTGTATTCAACCAGATATTATTTGTATTTGTGGTATTTTTGAGAAATTTATTTCTGATCCCTGTGTGCACACCTCGCTAAGTTTAATTTCCATTATTTAGTTGCTCAAATGTTTCAAAGGTTTGTCACACCTTTTTTTTCATTGAGAGTGACAAAAGAGGAGAAAATATCGTTGAAGAGGAAAATATGATTTCAGCAAAGGATAAATGTTGTCAACCGACTCTATGAAAAGGGCAGGATGTGAATATCATAATCCTTCCCCTACTGAAGAGAAGAGACAATTACAGTGTACATTTTTCGGCAAAGAGAGATAGCTTACATGATCTTGTGTAACCTTTACTTACATTTTTGAAGTCGTGCACCTCAAGTACCTCCTCGCTCCCGTTCCCCATTATGAAGATCTCAATGTGCTGACCTGGGTCAATCTCCATCACACTGTCTGTCTCCACGCCATCCAATACAGCTTTGTACTGATGGTCATACACCTGAAATGACAAGAATAAACACACACTACTGTGACTAACAGATCAACACAAAAAAAATAAACTTATCATTGGCTATATCATCGTTTTGTAATAAAGAAAATAAAAACATTTGTAAAAACATAAAAATTAAACCAATTTCTGACTTTCTGAATCCACCAAAAATGACTTTGCAGTGAACATAAGATTAAGCTGTCCAGACCTCTGAATCGCTGCCCACATTTCAGTGATTTTCAGCGATTCAAATAAGTCTGATGTTATTATACTCATTGACAGCTGTTTCCTTGGATGGAAAATCAATCAGGCCAACCAGCACTTTTGTAGGGTAGGACTAAAAATGGGGACGTCATCTTCCTGTGCCAGAGCCAGAAAAACAGCAATAACCATGAAAAATACTGACAGGAAAATTGCCACAAAAAGGGGGACAAACATGGATGCAATTGTGCAGTTGAGTTACAGAAATAATGACTCTTAAATCAGCAATTATTTTGTAATAAAGTGCTACTGGTAACTACTATTACAGCTTCCATGTTGACTGAAAATGGAAGGGCAAATACGCCACTTGCTACTGCTTAGTTAGAGCAAAAATAACCAATCAAACAGAAAACAGGTAACAAGGAAACAATGTCCGACTGGATAATGAAATTAAACTAATTTGCAGTTGAGTCAGATTATGAAGGTAACATAAAATAGAATAAGAAAATTGGTTTTAGGAGTTTCAATTTTTTAATATGTTAAACATGAATGGATTGATTTTTCGTAGCTGGAATCAAGGTTGATGAAAGTGGTGAAAGTTCATTTTAAACATTAAAGTTGCAGGCTATAAAACCAAAACAATGAACAATATCCAGAAAGACGCCAAAATGCTCTGTATAGCTGAGGGGGACATTAGAGTTGGGTGATAAATCTGTGAGTAACGCCTTTCATAGTACACACAGTCAGTTGATCCATTGCTGTTGTAAAAATATTGATTAGTGCAGCTTTAAAGTATCAAAGACTGAATATATTAAACTCCTCATATAACTATATATGATTATATATATGCTATAACTATATATAACCAAATATATCTGTGGTGCAGCTGTAGAAAGTTCTGGTGACTTTCTACTGCTGCACCACAGAGAGCATCCTAACATACGGCATTTCTGTATGGTATCTCAGCTGCACAGCAGCTGATAGGAAAGCTCTTCAGCGGGTCGTCTCCTGCGCATAGAAGATCATTGGGATACAGCTCCCAGCCCTGGAGGACATCTACAGCTCACGCCGCCTCAGGAAAGCTACCAGCATCTGTAAGGACTCCACACACACATGCCATCGTCTGTTTGAACTCCTTCCATCTGGCAGAAGTTATAAGGCCTTCTACGCCCGCACCTCCAGACTAAGAAATAGCTTTTTCCCCAGAGCTATAACTGCTCTGAATCAGTCCACTAAATACTCCCCATAATCTGTCTGACTGCCCCCATAATTGTCTGGCACAACTTGACTTCACGTACACACACATACTGCACTATGCCACCAAATAAGCTATATGGTACACAGGGGTCCACTCTCATCCATTCTGTGTTACTGTCTGGATATCGTGTCCAATATCTGTATCTACAACACAGTGACAGCTGCTGTAATTAATAACCTCAGTGTACAGGGACTCATACATTCACCCACATTGTGTTTTTATGAAGACTCTATATCTACATTTCTACTCTGTTTTGGTTTTGGTGTCTGTGTACTGTCAGACACTATTTATACTGTTTATACTGCACATACTGTGCATAATGTTTACATTGTTTGTCACATAATTGCTACTTTTTAGTGTATAGTTTCTGTTGTTGCATTGCAGCTGAGTTGTTGTACTAGTTACTACTTACTCACTGTTCATACTGTTTGTCACTTTATTGCTATTTTATCTTATTTGTTGTTCTATTTTTACCTTATTTATTTGTATTTATAGCATTGATACGGAAGTCACAAACATAATCTTGTTGTACTTGTACAATGACAGTAAAGCTATTCTATTCTATTCTGTTCTAACTACATCCAATATCAAAAACAAAACAGCAGCTACAGTACTGAGAGGAGATCTTGCAAATGATGTGTGTCAATACAGAGGTAAAAATGACAGCTCCATAAACTGCAACATTCAGTGATGACAAGCTGTAAGGTGTTACAAGAAAAATATTAATAGAAGTTTGCCTGAAGTAAGTAAAATAAAGACTTTTTGAATCTCACGTACAGTTATAGCTCACTCTTTACTGTTGCCTTTAAGCAGTGTTGTTTATCACAACTACTTGCTTATATACTGTTCTCGGACACGCATGGATAGCTCTTGAAATTCCCTGTCTGAAAAATGATTCATGCCCACCAGCTGAAAATATGCTATTAATATTTATGTGAGGGTTGTGTTATGATGAGAAATATATTGCTGAGTTCATCTTCATCTGTCTCAGTGGCAAATCAGAGCCTCGCCAATGAGATGCATGATTAATGAATACACTCGGATGGGAGTCCATCAGGATTTATATCCCTCATCAGAAACATCTGAATGTCCTCTAACACTAAATTAGCTTTCACTTTACTCTTTTTCACATGTTCAGTATTTAACGCATTTTGTTTCTGCTTGCTTATATGCAATATTCAGGACATTTACAGCACATCACATATAGTATAGCGGTGACTTTTTCTTTTTTCTTTTGGTGGGAGAACAGAGTAATAATGATAAAATGGAATATAATTCTTAATAGAAGATCACTGTTAGAATGGCAGTAGCCTATAAATCTCCATTAACATGGGTCACAGTAGCCTTGGCTCCAAAGAGAAGTACAACTTAAACTCGTCAGGAGAAGCCAAATTAAGATGGGCTTGAAATTTAAGTGTCAATTGAGCAGTTATGGATAAAATTGGGGCTATTAAACAGTCTGAAAGTCTGTGTGGTGAATTAAAGTTCTCTTTGAGCATTTCTTTTATATTAACATAAAGGTGGAATGAGGGAATAGATTCTGGAGGCTTATTGATTTATACTAAAACAGTGAATTACATTTTCAGCAGGCTATCACTTTTGATGAAAATCCAGCAGTGAGAATCTCCCCACCGCACCATGTTGAAATAGATAATAATGTATTACAACAGTTTGACTTCAACTGGTTCAATATCCAAAGCCGCTGCTGTGCACCATAATTGGTATTCTCAAAATAGAAATGAATAGCCTCTGTATGGCCTCTTTTGATACTTATAGATGCTTCAGTACATTGGTAAACTTGCAGTGTGATTCATGCTGCAATAAGTGGAAGGCTTTAGAACACAGCACACTATTTTGCCTCACTGTAATGATGACGGTAGTTAAAATTATTTTTTGTGCTGATTCTCATTATTTTCACCGCTGTTACAATACATATATGTTTGAAATTAGGCAACGGTAGATTTAAATAGGACTTGTTTCTCATAATTTACTTATCTTGTTCCATTTCTAAATAGCAATTCATGGAAACTGTCACTTGGCTGCAAAACCTTTCAAAAAAAAAAAAAAAAAACTCTGTGAAAGTTAATTAGCTTCCCATATGACACTGAACAGGCAGATAAAAGGCCAGCACATGGGAAAGGCTCCAATTTATCTCTGTACAAGGACTCTGAAAGGCTACTATGTGACTCATTTGGTCACAAAGACTTTAAATACATTTGAAACTCTCAAACAATTATTCCACTGTGACATTAAAGCTAGTAGGCAAGATTTTTACATAACATACACAAGTCATATAGTTTGACAAAAAAAAAATCTTAACTCGAGGTCCACTTTTAGTCACAGACACTTACGTCAAGGAAATTACCATTTATATATTATATAAATATAACTACACAGTTAAATTTGGTGGAAAAAAAATGTTAAATCAACATTACAAAAAATACAGCACATAAGGAGGAGCTGCGTATCAGCAGAGTAATAGTGAGAAGTGTCAGGTTACAATGGTTATACATCACCCACATAATAATGATTGGATGTTAGCAGTCAGCTGATTACCACACAGCTATGAATGAGTCAGTGATTGCAATGCATGAATAAAACAGCTAACCAATCAGCTATTGAAAATGCGACTTCAGTTCTCTCTGCCTGAACTTACGCCATTCAACCCTTCAACCATGTCTCACAGTCTTCCTCATCTACATAACAACTGCGCAAACTCCATCTGCCGAGGAAGACTGTGATATGTTGTTGTTATGGCAAAAAGCTTGTAAGCGGATGTTTAAAGGAAGCAATTTATTTTTTGGGGAAAAACCATATCAGACATAAATTATTAGTGAAAGCAGAGCATGTTTAAACGATGTAAAACATGACTGGAAAGGAACTTTAAGATTTTTTTGTGAACTACTGATCTTTCAAGCTCAACCAGTCCAAACATAGAATAGTACTGTATCTGCTAAAGATCTGTTCAAACTATCTTTTGAATAAGATTGATCAGATTTCTCCAATGACTGCACTTTTACCCTGATTTTAGTGTGACTGAAAGAAAAAGCTACATAAACAAATACAACAAAAATTATCATCCAGTATCTGGTACTGTACATAAAACCTTAAAGCTGCATTAATAGATTTTTTGGACGCTTGGGGGCAGTGCAATGCGCTATAAACATAACATTGTCACACTATCACCTTATAAAGTTTACAGGGCAAACTTATCAGCAAATAGTTGCTTATTTACACATCTGGTAGATACTGAGCAACATTAGCATTCATTATTTTGCCACCTGGTGAATGTAAGTCCTATATTCATTCTACTTTTAGTTCTGTTTTGGTCTCCTCACCAACTCCTGAATATCTGTCTCTTTAGCCATTAAATGCTCCACTATTTTCACCAGCTAGACACTAACTTTGTCTGCTGTTTGGTGCTGGGCAGGTAGTGTACAGCAGGCTAATCATAATAATTACAGTCTGCATAAACAGGACTGAATCATTGACAGAAGAAACCTGCACTGGACTGATTCTCTTGAAGTTCTGTTACTGTGTGGGCATATCAGCAAAACACCAAGGACAGAGGGGGCCCACCTGAAGACCCCAGTGAAGCGTTTACCCCTTACCTCCCACTGAAGGAATGATTGCCGATCATATTACGAGATTGTAAAACCAAGTCTTATGTCTCAAGTCTCAAGTAAAAAACAACAACAACAGCAAAACAGCTGTTGCGTCTGGAAATACCATTGATGAGAGCGGTGGGACTGAATCAAAACAGTAAAGATGGAGGCCGTTAAACCAAAACAATGAGCAGAAAGACGCTATAAAGCTGCAAGTTGGAGGGTAAATATCTGTGGATTTGTCACTATGTGAGCCCCCTTTTTACATGACATGTAGCTATTTGATCCATTGTTAATATAAAAATATTGATTAGTGCAGCTTTAACTATAGACAGGCACTATAAACTGTACATGATTGTATTCATTTTACACCTTTGTTCAAAAAAACATCCCTAGCAAGTTTAACATCTCTACTCGTAGCCTGTCTTTTAATAACCATTATTTCAGAAGGAACTGTCTTTGATAATGAATCTGGCCATTTCACGAACGACTGCACAGCTCTCTGAAATCACATTTCATGATTTTAGGGATTTGACATTCTCAAAATTCAAAAGAGTTTCCTGTCAACATGTGAAGCTTCCAACTGTGGCTTTAACCAACAGACTCTAATCTGAAGTTCAGCACTGACTCCCTGTTGTCTCACCTGCACTACAGCTGCTGAGAGCACGTTGAAGTGCAAAAACAACTCACAGGAATAAGAGCATTGAGGTTTTTAAGAAAGCAAAGCAGCCACAACAATACAATCACATCTTTGGATGTTGTTATTTCTGAAAACTGAACAGTGTATTTGCATACTTAAAGGTTACATTGCAAACAACCTGGCGTTGTTGCCAAAGAAACATTGCAGTGAACCAAAAGTTGTTTATTTATTTATTTGTCCAATATCCAGCCCGTCCTCACAAGAAAAATGACAGTATAGGTAGAAAGTTCAGTCAGCAAAAACAACCTATAATTATGTTTGAATGACAGACGCCATCTAGTGGCCATAGTAATTGAAGTCACTCAGTTCAGATTACGTCTACATTAGGTTCATAATCAGAGGTAGTGGGTCGATAGATAGATGGCGAAAAGTGGATTCAGCTGCAGAAGACTGCTGTTTGCTTCCCGTTTCCAACTGCAAATGTCATGTTTCCAACCGCAAGTGGGGACAGTTTTTTAAAAACCGTAACAATGATTGTCATGGTGTTTACTGTTGCTATGAGGACGAACGTTGCCTAACTTTAAGGAAGTAGTAATTTTAACCCACACCACGGTTTAAGTGATCATTTTAACCCAAACCATGATCTTTCCCTGACCCTAACCAAGTGGTTATTGTGCCTTAACCTAATCAGACCTTAACTACAGCGTTTTCACACCATAAAACATAATTATTTTTTAACTGTGATTAGTAACAGTTTTGGAAAACACAGATAGAGGCGGAATATTAGAAAATGCTATGGGTCGTTCGGGAGTGCATGTTACAATCGACCTATGTGGTCGTTTAATTATGAGGATGTGTTGCCAATATCCCTGCGGACTGGTCTATTCTCACATCACAAGATGCCTGTTGTACAGTATGAGATAAAGAATTCAGATATCCACAGCGAGAAAAACATTCAAGCTAAGGAATGTGAGGCGATCTGTGCAGAAGCCTTCACAAACAATGCCTTGTTTATTTCCTCTGTTCAAGGTTTCTGTCTGAAGTGGTTCTTAACAACCTCCAACTAGATGGTTTCAAACACAGACTCAGTGAAAGGAGTGAATGAGAAGCGGCAGGCACAGCCAGACCTGCGGGTTGTTTGTGCGAATGGGTTGTGGTGTGGCACCTGAGGACATTAAGCAAAGGTCACATAGATGTTGTTACAGGTGAGTGGGTCGCAGTTGGTACTGTGTGTTGGTGTGTGTGTTTGTGTGTGGAGAAATAGAGTGTGCATATGTGCATCTATGGAGGAGGCGGCCGTGAGAATGAGAGAGATGAGTTGATGACAATATGGCCTCTTAGTTGTCCTTGAGGGTTAGGAGATAGAGGCTCCAGTCAGGCGGAACTGGATGCCTGTCACTCATGGCGGGGTGGTGATGGTGGGGGGGGGGGGGGCCTTGCAGACGTGGGCGGGAAAGGTGGCGCGGGGGCTGCACAGTGCACAGGCCCTCCTGGGAGCCATAGGCAGCCTTGAGATAGATCGAGGTGGGCAGCAGCTTAGACAGTCACACCGGCGAACACTCTGTCCTTTTGGTTTTAGTCCTCTAGTTTTAACCCGACTGGAGAGTTGTGGACTCAGATTTTGTTTGACAAAACTTGCTAAAAACAAGCCTGTATTATGTTTAATTCATATGATGCAGTTAATTTCAAATACATCACCAAGCATATATTATAGACAACAAAATAGGTTGTTTGTTAGTGTAACCATTAAAACCAAATAATCTGCAAGGCATGAAATGTAATATGAACGTAAAACTAAGATCACTAAGATCATTATGAAAAAAGTGTTTTTGACTTTTAGGTAAGATGTGAACTGCGTCCAGTTACTTCTAAATCAAGGACACAGTCCTTCCAAGGAAAACAACACAATAGGTTGTAATGTCTGTCACCCAAAAATGACATAGTATAGTTATGTTTGAGTGACAGATGCCATCTAGCGACTGTAGTAATAATGACCCGGAGCAGTGGCGCAGTTGAGATGACATCACATTTCCAACGGCGAGTTGTGAGTCGGGACAGTTTTTAAAAAACATGTAACTACGATCACCCACTAACCTTAACCTTTATGGTTATTACTGTAGCTGTAGATGAAGGTTGCCTAAGTTTAAGGAAGCAGAAACTTTAACCCACATACCAAATACTCCAGTGTTTTGAGGAATGTAAACATATATATACTCTTTATATTAATGACTGTTGATGCTGCTGGTTGTCCGGAGAGTCTTTAATTGCATGGCTGTTAAAATGAGAACTGACAAATGCTTATCTGGTGAGAACTATATCTATATAGAATACAGTTACTGATGATATGATATTGTTTTACATATTTTTGTTCATTTTTTTATTTCCCTTTTTGCATTCACAGACAAAAATTGTACACCTAAACCTACATACAGTATGTAGATGTCTATTACGCTGATCATAATTTAAATTATTGAGCTATGGCCAACACACTACTCATGTAAACAAACCATTCAAACTCTAATGTAAATATCGGAGTTAGTCTGTTTTTTCTGCTTGAATGCAGCTTTAAATAGACTCAGAGAGAATTGAACACTGACATTTCTTACTGCCTTTTTTAAAGGGATTCTTGAATTGTACTGACAATGAAACTGCAGATAATCATGCTTTCCTGAGAACTGAATCATACAGAATTTGATATCTTTGGATCTCTATCTATTGTAGTGTGCCAGTAGTTGCGATGATTATTTGTATAAAGTCAAACTAGTGAAGACTCCAACCATTTAAGATTTGTTCTGTTGCCATTCATACAGCTTTTGTCTGTGCTTTATTTTCAAGGATGTGCGTGGTGTTATTATTGGCCGATATACTGCAGTGAAATCTAGCCCTGGTAAGTGTCGGGTGTCTTATAAATGAATTACAGAACTAAACTTTTGAGAAAAAACACCTCTGTAACGTCTCTCAGGTATAAAAGAAATCATCAGTCTTTTCTTTTTCGACAGTGTTTAAACTCAAAACAGCTGGGCATGGAAAACCAGACTCAGATCACCTCAGCTTTCTTGCCTGTGATGCACATGGAGCTTTTTCTCTGTTTCCCTTGTCTCTACTGCTGGCTCTGCTGTCCTCAAACAGCCTGCACCACACTCATTTTTTCAGAGCTCATGTCTCTTCACATGGGCAGTCACATGAGAACTTCTGATGTCTCCCAAGTACTCCGGTCGCACTCTGGTTGGAAATGTTGTTTTTATTATAGTTTCTCATTTTCTCAGTAGTAGAAATAGAACATCTCTGTTAGACCCATTGGGTTTATATTTTCCATTGGAAGTTGCCACTGCAGAGGTGTAACCTTTGCAAATAAAAGCAAACACAGCTACTGCCAGAATAACTAAAGGCACAGTTCACCTCAAAATCAAAAATACATATTTTCCCTCTTACCTGTAGTGCTGTTTATCCATCTAGATTGTTTTGGTGTGAGTTGCTGAGTTTTGGAGATATCAGCCACAGAGATGTCTGCCTTCTCTTGAATACAATGGAACTGGATGAAACTCAACAGCAATGTCTCTTTCCAGAAACAATCAGTAGATGCACGCTTCCTTCTGCACAGTGACATGGTTGGCAGGTGTGGTTCAGTAGGAAGAAAATAGTTCCTTCATGAAACTGCTCACAACAAGGTCTTTGGATTATCTTGAATAACTGGGTCATGATTTCTGGAAAGAGACACTGCTGTTGAGTTTTACAAATGTATTTTTTTTTAGCTTTCAGCACCACAAGCCGACAGTCATCCAGTTCCATTGTATTTGAGAGATGGCAGACATCTCTACGAATGATATCTCTAAACCTTGGCAACTCACACCAAAACGATCTAGATGGATAAATAGCACTTCACGTAATCCACCCCTCTAACAATGAGATTTAAAAAGAGACACACACAGGCACACACACACACGAACTGAGTTTCACCAGAAACACGACAAAATTACAGGTAATGAAAACAAACCTGGGAGGAGAATACTTAGAAATGTAACACATTAAGCCTAGAGAAAAGCAGGAGCAGGTTCCTATGGAGATATTGCTTGAAAATGAGGATCCGCAAGGGAAATAATTACAGGCGGTATAGATTTCCCACCTAGAAACACTGGCCTTCACACATGTTAACACATGTTCACTATAGTCACTGCGTGGTCTGCATTTTTGTAGATCTGTTTTCTCTGGCAAGGTGATTTTTAGATTTTATTTATAAAATCCGAAATAGAGAGCGGAGAGAGATAGTAGGAGATCTGATTGTGTGGTGTCTCGAGACTATGGGGATTATGCTTGTGGACACTGATTACCGAGCCTGTCAACTCCCAAGGCCTGCAGAATTTGGATATGAAGTAGAAATGCTCTCCGGCTGCCAAACACATGCAGGATCCTGTTTGGTGATGCCTGCTGAATACAGGCAGCTGGTTCTGGATGGGCGCCAGCTCGGAAAATTCAATTTAGAAAATACTGGTCAGTCACTAATGCGTCATCAACTTAGTCGGTACAGGGTAAAATGAGCCCATTGGCAGCGCGTGACATCAATCTCACTGAAAACAACCTGACAGCAAGGACAATACAACACAGTGCAACATGTGTAAATACAGTATGTGGCTGTACATCACCGTTTTTATGATGACACTGCATCTATCTTTCTGTTGGTTTCTTTCAGAGTACTTGTCAAAGAGTATATTTACATACACATACATTTAAATTAAGATATATTCCGGTCTGTAAAGGTTAATTGCACTAAAACCATTTTACAATACACATTATGAAAAGGTAAAAACAAATATTAGAGAAATTTTACAATATCCCCATACTATACTAATGCCAGCATGTAATTCTGTAATTATAACACACTCCTTAAACATTTACATTGATATTAGTAATTGGATCAAAAGCCCTATAAAGCTACACCCTAACTGTTGATATTATCATATAAAAATCTGTATGTCATCATCATCTTCAATTGGAGGAAGGATTTAATTATAGTATATTGACAAACATAAAAAAGCACAGAGTAAGAATGAACTGATTTCCTCTCCAAGTTGTTTATTCCACATTTTCTATATTTTCTATCTGGATTTATGGTGGCATATAAATACCTCAGTTGGGTTTCTATTTTTCTGTTTTAACCAAACTGAATGAGTCAAAGATCAGCAGTAAACTTGCATGTTTTATCTCAAAAGTAAAGTCCATGGTAATATACCAAGTGAAAGAGTGGATAAGACCTTAATTTCCTTAAGTCCCACACATCCTGATTATAGAATAAATCCACATAATCTGAGTTTACATGTTGATATGCACTAGAACATAGTTATTTTCAGTGAAATTTGAGCAAAATAAATTTGACAGAGATCAGAAGTGACTCCTCTGCCTTCACTATGTAGGTTCAAAGCTATGCAGAAAACTACTGTAACCACACCCCCAATAAAAACAGGAGTCAGCCTTTGATGTTTTTACTGGAAGCCATTGTAAAACTGAAGTATCGGATAAAAGACATGAAATGATGATTACAAATCAGAAAGAGATGAGCTACTATATAAAGAAGAGCTAGACCAAAGGTGTTGTGAAATGAATATAGTACAAGAAAACTGGATTTAAAAAAGTATAGATTAGCTGTCCAATTAGTTACATTATCCCTCATGCAGGAAAAAACAAGTAGTCCCCATAGTAAGCATAACACATTATTCAATCTGGTAAAAGTAGGCCTGTACATAAACAATGTTTCCATTCAAATGTAACACAAATTTTAGCTGAATTTCCAGAAAATCTGCAAAAGCAAAAGGTGAATTAATACTCATTTCCCTCCACTGGTATTATGTGAATATTAGGAGTTGGGCTCATTGAAAAAAAAAACAAAAAAGGTTGTTGTAGTTGTAAATTCTCCAGCACAGTGCTATTAAATCATTGCCATTAAATCATTGCAGAAGAAGAGGGCGTGACGAAATGATGTAGACACAAGATCTCCAGTGAAAATTTCTGGCATTTCCATTCAGGGTTTTTATGTGCAAATTGAAAATGAGCATAAAAACAGACGGATGGAAACCCACTTATAGAGTCCAGAAGAGTAAAAGCAAGGACAGTAAAATACCAACCCTGTCTTGTAAAAGTAACATTAATATTTGTAACAGCAAATACATTTTGAGAGAAACATAATACTTTCTGGACTACGTTTTTATCAACATAATGAGGAAACATTGTTGATTAATGTATCTACAAAATGTATTTTTAATTTGTTCTCCCTCAAATATCCGCTTATAGCAACAAAAGCCTGATTAAACTTGTACAAGGGTTATGTTTAGGCACATGCAGCACTTGGTTATTGTTATGGAAAGATCACAGCCTTATATATTGTCTAAAATTGTTCATCTTTTAGGACTAGAACAAATGCTTATTTATTGTAATTACCCATCCAGTCTTATTTTAGCCACCAAAATATGTTTAACATTCAAATTAACCACCACACAGAGCTTTTTTGGAAGCATATTCAGAGCAATCCTCAAAACATAAAACCAAGGCATACAGTCTGAACTTCTGTCTGGAGGCTGCATGTATGTGCCCAGCAGTCAGTGTGTAATGAAAGGACACAGAATCAGAGTCTGGCTTTAAATATAAACATTTGGTACTGAGACATTTCTGCATTGTAATTAGCACCACTCTTTTCTGCGGTTTTGTTATATGTGGAGGTAAATAGCTGGATGCAAGCAATTAAGAAACGGTGCTCAATTTAGCCCTCCCTTTTATCTTCAGGAAGTTCTGTCAATAGAGCCAACACATGCCACTGGATGTTTTAACTCAAAAATATACTGAACTTCGATTGTTCACCAGCGACTACACTGAAATCAAATAATTCAAACTTGATCTTACTGAAAATGATGATGTTATTGCATACTTGTGCTTGAACTCTTGCATTTTTTGTGGTGTCTTAATGTCTTTTTGGAAGCCATACAAAAATCACAATCTGAGTATGTGGTGTATGTAGCATTAAATGGCAAGCTAAAACTAGGCTGGCGTGGGGTTAAAGTGCTTTTGGGAATTCACCCAAGCAATTACTTAAAGCATCAATTTGATGTTAAAATGTTTAACAGCTGCCAGTGCCAAAGGCCAGTTAAGGAAAATCCTAAGGTCATTAGCCTCTCAAAGAATAAACTAGGACGTGTCAAGATGCAAGGCTTAATGGAACCGTCCTCCTAACGCACATTAACACTTTTAAAACAAACAGCTACAGGCGATTCACCTCACATGTACCTCCCTTGTGAGCCAATTTTGTTGTTTGATAGAGTATTTTTCTTATTCCAGCAGATAACTCGCTAACACACAGAAAGTGGGATGCCACTCTAAGATATTTCCAGCAGAAGTACAGTGGAGTATAATCACAGAAACACGTATAACCATCTAAAACATCAACCATAAAGGTCAGATTTTGGAGTCAGTCTCACATGAGCAAAGAGCAAGAGCTTTTTTTTCTAGTCTCGGCATTTTGCACTGATGTTCAATAATCACACAAATCCACTGTAGAAGAAGAAAGGTTATAAAATCCCCTGCTGGCAGAAATCTCAATAGACCTGAAAGTAATGCAGCCACAGGTTAAAAGAAAGTGATTTTAACAAAAAGTGAATTGTGACATTTCATCACAAAAACACACTTGAGGTGCATTAAACATCACAAACTGATATAACAGTGTAAGAGTATCTGAGGTTGGATTTTTCCTTTAATGGTCAGCAGAGTGGAAAACCATATTGATGGTAAGTTCAAAACCAATCCCCTTGAAAAGAAGTTGTTTCTATAGGCATTTGTGGTACAGAAAATGCTTTAGCTTCACAATGTAATTGGTTTGAGTCGGATGCCCTTAATCAAATTGGTATCAGATAGGTGTCGGATAGCGCAGATGGCTATCGGTGAACAATCAATGTGAGATATGTGATCTCTTCCATTTGAGCTCTTCACAGAAGTACAGCAGGTTATGTAGATATTAATTTCTCCATTATGTAGATATCCATTTCCCAAAATGCCAAACTATTCTTTACAAGAAGAATAGTTTTGGGAAATTGTCTTATTTGCTGTTCTGAAGATCAATACCACTCTCATATCTGTACAGTAAATATGAAGCTAGAGCCAGGAGATGATTAGCTTAGCTTAAAGACTAGAAATAGGAAGAGACAGCTAGCCCCAAAAATCAGCCTGCCAGCTCCTTTAAAGCTCAACAACGAACACGCTGTATATTATTTGTTTACATCATATAGAAACAAGACTAAAAAAGACTAAAAATGACAATTTGTATTTACAGGGAATTTTATTTGACTATTTCATGGTTAACTTGGAGGATAAACTGTTATTCGTCAAGAAATAGTATGTAACTCTCCCTAAAATCACAAATGTTTGCTGTCACATTTCTATTTGTCTGATTAAACAAAGATAACATCTTAATCAGTGAGCTTTAAAAGTGCTGGTAGGTATATTTTTGAACTTTCTGCCTCCAAATTAGCAACACACAGATATCAGAGTGGCATCAATTGTTTTAACTGTTCATTTTAACTCTTGGAAAGGAAGTTAACAAGCATATTTTCCCAAATGTAAATATTTGAAGAGAACAGCATTAACATCAGTTGTTTCAGCAGAAGCCAATAACAATACATTCAAGTGACAGAAATCTCTAGTGACCGTAGGAGTTATGATTCTCGTCTGTTGGGAGGAGTGATGTTGTTACAGAGCAGCTAGTCTGCAGAGGGAGGAAGTCGGAGTTGTTTGATGGGTAAACAAAATGTCAGACTTTAACACTGGAGACTTGTGTTCACTTGCCATTTCTAACTTTCAATGTTTCTTTTAACCATCATCATCCCCTAACCTTAACCAAGTTGTTTTTGTTTAATTTTATTTGGAGCACTTGTAGAGACTTACTGTGTTGTGCTTCTTGTTGATTCAGTGTGAAACCAGAGGTTCGGTAAAGAGTTTTTCTGCACAGCCTTTCAAAAGCTAAAAATAGCAAAGAGGAAATAATAGCCTACTTAAAAAAAAACAAAAAAACAAAAACCAGTTACCAAATAAAAAGGCTCTTCCAGGAGAACCTTTTTTTGTCAGGAATAATGGAGCATGGACTTATCTGAGGGTTTGTGGAATATATGGAGCACATTTGTGCAGTAACTCAAGTGGAATTTTGGCAGAACTCACAA
The DNA here is from genome assembly GCF_914725855.1 of Thunnus albacares. Taxonomy (NCBI): domain Eukaryota; kingdom Metazoa; phylum Chordata; class Actinopteri; order Scombriformes; family Scombridae; genus Thunnus; species Thunnus albacares. The sequence goes on from NC_058115.1 coordinate 21,821,843, forward strand.
ACTATCATACTTCTGCTGTTTTATTTTCATTGCGGAAATCCATTGATCGCGGAGCCTCTGAATCTTGAACGCAGCCTACCTCTCTCTTCTGTCAACCTACTCATAGCTGAAAGGGGTGTAATGACCCACTTTTTCTTTGTCCCCCAGCGACTCTGCTGCTTACCACGTTTGACCACCTTGCTGTGGTCGACTACAGTCTGCAGCTGCTGTTAATTTACAGGAGCACTGTGCACCCCCTTTTTCAGGTCTGAAGCATATATATGACTAATCACACCAGTCATTTTAAACAACTTGAGCTCTCTCTGGCAATAAATCACCTTGATACGTGCTACTGTGCCGATAATAGAGCTGCTTTCAGGAGGGAGAAGGGTAGGGGGAACTTTGGGAGCTATTCAATACTTTTTGGTCAACACACTATTGTGAAACAAACTCGGACTGGGACATATTGTTGTTAGATGAGTAGTTTGTTTCTGTGATCTCAACAAAAATCAAAGTGGAAACAACAAAGGGTTGTATTTTCTTTATACAACAGCCTGGGGAATATGATGTTTCCCTGGACTTTTTGCTTAAAAAGTACATATTTTCCTTCCTTTTTATCTTTTTTTTTCAGTTATAACGTTCACAAAATTTACACAATGTGTGCTCTATAAATATGCCATAGAGGTTTTCCAAGTCACAATTACCGTATGTCTTCAAGCTAATGTGACACCGACCCTATCCAGGCTTAAAATGAAATATTGTTCACGTACATTTTCCCAGTGTTTGATCCATGTTCAGTGTTTCTCAAAAGTTTTAGCCAACCCTAGATAAACTAGAAAGAGGAAATAGTGGCTTTCTTCTTCACCTCAATAACGGTGAGAAAAAAGGGCTTCCAAAATGGCCAGGAGTATACTTTTTTATCTTCACCTGCCAACTGTGAGACGGAACAGAGGAACTTCACAAGGCCTTTAAAGATGGTGTTAAACCACCTTTTCAGGACATGACAAATGATGTAACATCCCCCAAATTCCACAAGCCAACATGATATAGATATGTCTTCCAAGGTATCAACAACCAGCAAAAAATAGTAAAAAAGAAAATGAAGTTAAACAATAGAAAGACCTTGACTATGACTGCGTCGTGCCATTTCTCTTTCCTCCCTGTCATTGCACTGTTTCATGTTGCATCTTCCCTTTGTGCTTTTCCCTGTCAAGTAACCACTGTGCCGAGCTGAAGAACAATCTGCTCCTTGTCAGGAGTGCTGAATGAATCCTGTTGCTTATTGTTGAGGTGAACATGTTATTTGAATACGACCAATCTCCTGTAATAAAAGGGCCGTTGTGGTTTATGAAATATTCATCAAAGGTATCCCCTAGAGACTCGGATGCATTCAGAGGCATATCTCAGTATCTGAAACAGACTTCAACAGACAAAAGATTGCAAGCAGTGACTGCAAGCTTCGGAACTATGAGGCAGACAGTCACAAGGGGAATGACCTCTATAGTGGATATGTCTCCTTGTCGCTCTGCTGGTTTTCAGCCATTCCACCTCCTAATAAATCAACACGAGCACACTCTGGGATCCAGCAGCTAAGTGGCATTTAAGAAACAGCTTGTGAGAGCTGTAAGGCTGCAATTTGGATCATTTAGACACAAGGCAATAATTTGGCCAGATGAACGGCATTAACAGCAACTGGAAAGTTTCTAAGCTGCTAAAGCCACTAAAAAAAGAATCCAAGTAGCATTTTGTTAAAAGTCAATGAGGACTGAACTTCTTGTAGTTCCGAAGGGCAAAAATGCTTTCCATTTGTGCAGGTTCACTCAATATTTGGGATGTGACATGCTTAAACTCACTGGCAATTAACCAACAGATGACAATACATAGTCGCGGTGCTATTTATCAGTAGTGTTTGTAGTACATTTCTCTGCGTGCCAACTTATGCATAAAAAATATGCGTTGAAAGCAATAAAACCCTGTGTACATTCAGCTTACTGCAAAAAATGCCAAGATACTGTGTCTTCTACAAATACCTATAACAGCAGCCTCTGTAGACATCCATGGTTTAGTCAGGATGATCAAGGTTGGAACTGCTACAAGAGTGCGACCACCTCTCTTCTTTTATGATCACAACACAGTTTATACTCCCAGAACAGCAAATCCCCCTACCATTACTTCATCTGCGCCTTGTAACATATAGAACAAGCCAACTATGCCCATAACAAGGTAGACTGTTAGAACAATTCCTAACAGAGCTGCGGGGAGATATACAGGCTCATAATTGCTCAAACATTGTTTACACCATGCGTCTGCCTTGAAGACACAATAAAAGGGGGGGAGTGATAGTCCTATGCAGAGACACTGGGCTATCACACTGGGACTATGGGTACTGACAAGAAGCTCTTCGTCTGTTGCCATGGCCCCTGTGTGGGTTGCATGTCAACGCTGCTCTGCCCTTCTTTTTAATAACACTGAAAAATACTTTGAAGACCCACTGGGGGAACACAACACATTATACCCCCAGTGGTCTGGGTCTGTGATTTTATAGCTTAACATTGTCTCTTGCTATAAAAAATAAAAATAAAATAAATAAAAAAAACCCTCATCATTTGATTCAGTTTTTCAGCATAATTTACCATCAAGCCTACATGGTCCATCATGGTCATCCACTGATGAAAGGCATGCAAATTAAACCTTTTGAGAGAGCAAATTAATGCTTTTCAGAGTTTTTGCCACTGGTTACGAGTAGAAATTTAAGAGAGCCGGTTCAGCTAACAGGGAACGACCAATGTGATATATATTTTTTTCTCAGGACGAAGCAAACAATCAGTTTTTCTCCCAGTGTTATGTGCAGTAAAAAGGTAGCTTAAGTATAAAAATTAAATGCTCCTCCTTCCTCCCATACACTTCCATGAAAAACTACTGTTAATGCTTTATTTCACAGGTACATTTTACATCCCAGAATGTCTTTTACAGTAATTCAGAGCTGAGGTTGATTCCAGGAACTCTACTCAGTGTGTGAGAGCCATGCTGTGAAACATACCGTATTGTATTTTTAAACGGGAAGCTTCTACAGATGATTTACTGACCTGATTGCTTTCGCCACAACAAAGCTTGGATTTGATTTCACCACAGGAAAAAAAAACAAACATTTTGAAGTCTGAATAATACAATATGAGATGTTTAATTAATTTGCGCTCCAAAGCAATTGAAAACAAATTAAGCAAAGTGCTGAATAACTGTAAAGATTATATGATTATTATTTTGCTATTAAAATATAATGCCGTCACATGAATTCAAAGTGCACTGAAGTGTTGTTTTGCTGCACAAAAACTGTAAAAATGGTTAAAGACACTGCATACTGCACTGTGCGCTGACAGTTTTAATGATTGGACTGTAAAACTCTTGAAGCTCACAGGAGATCACATGGGTAATTTAGGGCAAAGATCAGGTGAGACTAGATGAAAACAGGTGAATATACACTGGGGAGGAGGAAGTGAATTACCATCAAGAGCAGGTCTACACGACAGACAGGACATTCTTTCCACGTTTATTACCACCTTCAGCTCTGCACCTTGAGTTATAAATTTGTGGAACTTGCTTTATATAATTAATGCAGCAATAAATATAAGACATAAAATGTGTTTTTTTTTGTAACCTTATTAAAAGGTGTTTTAATGATTGCCAGTGATTAATGTGATGCCATTTTAGAGGTGTAAACTCGTAAAGTCATATAGCATAACTTAAGTGTTAGGATGTTCAAACTCCAGTCCCGATAGACAGTCTGTTCCTCAGCAGGAATGAATTTTGATATTAATGTGTACTGTATGACAGCATTGTTGTTAATTAAACCCTGCAACATTTCACCCAGGCTATTATTTGTTCCTGCCAGACAGCTAATGAGCCCCACATTATCTCAGCGAGAGACAAAAGCCCAGAGGACCTGCTGTACTTTAAGGAGTCTGAGACCCCTTGTGCAACTGGTTAGAAGAAAACTGTGTTTCCAGAATTACGCGCCTCTGCTCACACCGTGGGACCAACCATCATCATCCTCCTGTATTAAACATGAATAAGGCCTTCTGTTTCATCCGTCCATGTTCTAGCTGCTCATGCAGGTCAGTGGGTCAGTCCTCTTGCCACCATGAATACCAGAAAAAGGATCTTGACAAGCTTTATCACAATGAGCTGACAAAGTGAGGTACATTTTCTGGGCAAATGAGACACAGCAGCCGAGCAGCAGCTGTCATCCATCATACTCCTGGTGATAAGTGCTGGATAACTACACATCCAGTGTGGGGGGAAAAAAAATAGTGAATAGTTCAGAGCATTAAGATGCTTCAAAATGTAACGCAATTCAAACCTGCAATAACTTATTTTTTGGCCACTTGGGGGCAGCAGAAAGATCTTATAAACAAAACACTGACATTATCACCTTTTAATTTGATATGGTGAACATTTACACATCCAGCAGTTACACAGCAACATTATATATAATATTATTGGAACTGTGTTTCTGTCCATTTGGAGAATTACTGTAAGTCCAAAATGTTATCTCTTGTTTTGGTCTGTTTTTGGGAAATATCTGGCTCTGTAGCTGCTAAATGCCCCACTGTATTTACCAGGTATTAGCTAACTGTGTCTGTTTGCTGGTTGGTGCTGAGCAGGTAGTGTACGGTGGATTTTCAGAGCTTTTTCTCTAAAAAAAAAAAAAAAGCTACCTACAACACTATGAGAGCAGTGAGAGTTAACCAAAGAAGTAAAGCTGCAGCCGTACAGCTTAACAATGAGCTGAAACTCATGCTGAAAATCCTTAAACAGCACCAGGAGATACACACTCTTTAACATCCTCTAGGGGGCATGATTGAACGTTTTCACCCAATCAAGTTATCATTTATCAAAAGTTTTATCTAGTATTAGTATCTAGGTCACATGAGTTGGTTCATGTTATCTGTCATTGTCCAGTCAGCCTGATCAGAAATGTTCATGACCGCCAGTGGTGCAGGACATGCTTACCGGGATGGTAAGTAATTATATATTAATCATAGTTATTTTCAATAAAACAACAATATAAATTCATAACACTAATTATGACTAATGTCTTAATATGCTGATGAAGAAAAATGGTCTAAAGGTGTTCATGGTGCTATCAGCAACTTTTGAATTGTATGTATCCCATGAGATAAGTTGCCAGATTAGGGGTAGAAAGTTGGTCAATGTGTAGTATTCAAAATTTAGTTTCACACTGGAAAACATGTTAATATTACATGCAAAAACAGCAGAAACAGGCATGTACATTATGACAGTACACCCATTTATATATATAGTTGGAGTGTGATTAGAATGCCAGTGATTTCAGCTTATTGGGATGACTGGGAGCCTAGCTGGAACCACCTGCGGGCAATATTCGTTTGCAGCAGTGGAAGTAGTCAAAGCATGCAAGAAGTAAGGTGTCTCATTGGGCCAAAAGTTCATCTTGGTGCCATGAGGATGTTGGCAGGGTGTTGGTAGTTGTGTCTGGTATTTTGCTAACCTCAGTTGTTTTTGGTTGTTCAGTTGGGACACTGGGACACCAATGTTTTGGTCTCAAGAACATAGCATTGAGCTTCAGTATTTTGGGGAAAAGAGACAGGCAGAGGCTGGTGTACCTGTGCCCAGATGTTCAAGCACTTGAAGTCAATCAATGGCTTGAATCGGTTAAGGTGGTTGTTCAATTGTATGTGTCTTGTCTTTTTTAGAATCAGTTGATAACGGATTTGGTAGAACTGAAGATTGTGGTCGGCCTATACTATGATAGAAATGATAAAATCAGTTTAAAAACTAGTATGTGTGATGTTGATGACCAGGGAAAACAAGAATGTATCACTTCTTTTCATCAAATAAAACGTTAAATGTTTACCATTATGACCATTTTTATACCTTAATAGGGCAACACATCCTGGGAGATACAACTCATAAAATCCAGGATATTTAAAAAATATGTGTGGAAATGTTTCACTTAGGTGAAAATTAGATTTTTAGTAACATTAAATTATTTTTTACAACTCATTTTCTACTCCTGCCTGTTTAAGGATTAAAGATAACAGCAGCTGCAGAGTTGAGTGATAATTCTCTGTAAGTTCATCACTATGTGTGAAACCTCTCATGTTACACACTGTCATTTGATAAATTGTTATTATAAAAATGTCAATAGCTGCTTCAAATTTTTTTGGCTCTTATAGGCAACTGAATCATCAACAATCAAGACAACACACTGTGTGTCAAACACAGAGACAGAGGGAAGAGGAACAAGTTGAACTGACCACATGGACATACAGTATATAAGGAGGTTGTTCAATACTGCTAACTGCCATGTAACATTAGTATTACTGATATTGTAGTGCACTGGTTCCCTAACATTGTCTGTCATGCCTCCCTTTGCAAAGATTTAACACCCCCTTCACATGTAAATTGATTTTTTTTAACAGCCAGTAAAATTGCATAAATTAACATGATCAAGAACATGAACTGTTTCTCATTAGTTTGAGTTGTGCAAATGAAAAATGCAAGTTAAATTTAGCCAAAGTTTTTATACACAAAGCACACATGGTCTTCCTGCTGCACTGGCAGTGGGCGAAATACACTTCTTCATCCTTTGGATTTGACTGATGTGTTTGCTTAATGAGCTTCATCAGCTCTTCACTGTCACAAAATATGTCAATCTTGTTCTTTAAATGCTGTTTTTACTCTCTGACATGCTAACCTGACTCTTATTAGCATTCTTTTCATCAGAGCACACTAGTTTTTTTCATTGTTTACATATGAATCAGATTCATAGAGCTCTTTCACAGAAAACATTTTGACTTGTTGTTGTAGGAAAAGCACAGGTGGAACCAGTAACATTAACGATGGCTTTGTTTCAGCAATTATTGCAATGCAATTGTTATTATTTACACCTATGTTTTATAGGTCAAAATGTCTGTTGTTAGAAAGCTTTATTCAACTGTAGTTTCACTTCACATTTTCCGTCTGATCATGTACCTCCTAATCTGTACCCTGTGGATTGTTTGACCACTAGTAGTGCTATTGAGCAATGTTTTGAAGAGCGGGTCACTTTTGTTTGTACCTTGTACTAATGTAGTGAGTGAGTGATGCGATCCACAGGGTACTTTTAATATAAAGGTTATATAACTATTAAAATGCTGTGATTCTCTCTTTTTTAACAGTTATATAAAAACAATTTAGAGCTTGAGGGGTCAAATCATCACATTTAAAATTGAAATGATACCAGTATTGAGTCAGCCCTCAATATTCATTGGTATGTTAGATTGTCATTTTTGATTCTGTGGATTCATAACATCTGGAATAAATATCTCATTATTAATGAGGTTCATTACAGCTCTACAACCTCAGCTTACTTGGTTCATTTTCTGTGTAAACACTTGGACCTATCACTAGATGAAAGAGCTTCCTTAAAAAGTGTGTGTGTTTTTGCTGATTCCTCATCTTTACCTCACCAATCTAAAAAAAAAGCCTAAACAAGCCCGGCAGGTTTAGATGCAATAGATGCATGTCATTAAAATGTCAACTTTTAGAGCTGCTACATGCTCACATTTTATCGCATTTTCAAAAAGTCTGATAAACTACTGTTATTTAACATGAAATGTTAGCACTGAGCACCAGACAGAGACATGCAGGGATGATTTAGATGGTGCTTCTCTCCACACATATTGAGTAAGGTGACTAAAGGGCAAAACTCCCAAAAAGTCAAGGCAACCTTTTAATTGCCGACAGATACATGGCAGAGCACACAGACACAATCGTTACTCCAAATTAAGATTTACTCATCTCTACAATCATGATCTATTAGAGTACATAGCAAGATAACATCAAAATTCCTGAAATGCAGCCACAAATTTGTTGAGAAAGGAAAGATAAACCCAGTATTTCCAGTTTGCTGTTCAGTTCTCTGCAGCCTGCTTCAGCACTGTGGCTGTGAATGCACATCGAGGCTATAAGCGGTGCAGCCTTACTGGGAGAGTGAAAGTGGATGTGAAAGCTCAATCACATTCTAAATTGTACAACAGAGCAGAGGAGTCTACTTGGCAGTCACACTGGAGAGACAGAGAGGAGAGAGAAACAGAGTCTGGAGAAAAAAAAAAAAAAAGGCAAGCATTTGTGTCTGTTTACCCACCGCACTGTACATACAACATGCTGCACACGAGCTGCTGGTGGATTGGCAAAATGAAGTATTGGCAATTAAGGTGCCGATCTTTCTTACACCCCGTATTATTCTAGCTTCTAAAAAGAAAATCACATACACACTAAAATGCTGTATGGCACAATAAATAACTCCCGGTGGGCTTGGCAGTGCTGTCACGCTCTCTGTAGCAGTCACCGTCCCAGAAGAAGGCAATGTGCCACAACCGCTATGAAGCCTTCCTACCTCAGGCACTCCACTGGCAACAATTTAAAACAACTCTCTTTTGTTTTTCCTGGTCTGCATCCCCTCCCTTCCCAGACTGTTCCCCTAGTAGAAGGCATAATGCATCATCTTAGGAGGGAGCCCGTAGCGGCCTAATTTAACAGCCAGGGAGAAACACCAGTGGACACTAGCTTGCTAATAAATGAATGAGCCTGACGTGTAAAATCAGAAAAGATTACAGACTGAGGGGCAAGCCTCCCAAAAGGTCCTGACAAACCAGCTGTTTAGATAAGCCCTGTTGTCTCTCTAGAATATTAATTCCTTCACACGAGACTGAATAAACAAACAGGGTGTAAGGAGAAGTTAGCACTGTCTTGTTTTATTCTGAGAGATAAACTAAGAAAAAAAAGATCATATCATGATTCTATCTTTTGTCTCCCACCCCTGTTGCATGTTGACATCTGGACACTAAGGGGACTGTTGGGTATATACAGCCTACGAGCAATAAATAAACAAAGGGGTGCCCAGCCTTGAGAAGCCATACACCTGTGACTAGTTGAAAAGCAGCAGGCACAGCAGTGTTCATTAGAGAAGCCGGTCCTGACAGTGAGGCCTTTAAGAGGCCATCAGGAGCGACAACTCAGCAGCTACCTTGGGACCAGAGAAGGAAAGGCATCAAGGTGAGCAATGCAATTTCGGCTTGAATAATGGAGCACTTTCCTCGGGTCTGACATTCATGTATTTCTCAGGCAGTTTTAGCCCATACGGCCCAACAGCACCTGTGAGCTATTCAAGGTTCCCGAGGAAAAACTGGTTTACAATGTCTACAGGTCCACAATTACTCTGTGCCTGGCTGCTGGTCTGCAGATAATCTAGCTCAAAGTAGTTCATGAATTAAAAATAGCACCAAATAAATCAAATCTAATGATATGACAATTTAGATTTTTTCTTTTTTTATGCACAACACTGCACACATATACACACGACACACAGCAACATTTAGAAAGAAAGAAAAAAAAGATTTTTAAAAATAATTTTGTTTAGGCAAATTATTCTCACTTTTCTCTTGGATTCACCAGCCAGATTCCATTTTCACGGAGTTGCTGATGTAAACTGGTAATAACAGAGGATTAATTTACAAGGAGGCAAAATCCCCTAGTGAGACTTGTGGCCCAGAACAATAATGAGCACATAGTAAACAGAAATTTGCCGTAAGCCAAAAGAGAATGCAAGCACCTAATCTACACACTGAAACACACAATGCACACTGATGCGTATACAATCACATGTGCACAAGCACAACCACGCCCTCAGACACACACACACACACACACACACGCACACACACACACACACACACACACACACACACACACACACAAACCCAAACTGGCAAAGTAATGATGGCAAAGTATCTTCCCCAGGCCTCTGTAACAACATATGTTTGCAGGTAATTAAAAGAGGATCCCGAGCGGTTATCATGTCATACTGAAATACAATGCACAGAGCAAATTACCTTTCTGTGGTTATTTATACAAAGCTGGGTGCATGAGGTCGCATTGCTTTGGTGAACTGCAAGAACAGAGGGGAAAAGTTAGTGGCTTTAGTCGTGCTGTGGTTTTGACTTTTAATTAGAGTGCGGAGGAGAAAATGGTATGTAATATGTATAGTATGAAATGTGTGTGTGATTGTTTTACTTGAGCAATAGTTTCAAGTACTTGTCTTTAATGCAAGTACAGAAGTAAAACTATTGAGCACGAAACAAATGTAGCCAAGCAGCAGAGAATCAGTAAATCAAGTGTGCAAGAATCAATTTTTCATAGCAGAACAAATTTTATACAAATTTTGCTCATTATCTTTAAAGCTGTGGATTCTTGGTTTTGTCAGTTTTTGTTTGAATCCTTTGCACTGAAAAGCTCCATCTGAGAGCAGAGTTTACCCCATTGGATTAGACCTGGAAGTGAAGAGTCATTCTGTTCAGTACCACCTTCCAAGTAAAGTTAGACTCCCTCCCAGTGTGCTACACCACTTTGTTTGTTTGACTTAGACTTAAACTGTGAAAAAAAGTGAGTCTAACAGCTAGATTGCACCTCTCACATTCTCAGGTGCTCAGAATCTGTAAAAACAGCTGGAGTGAACAGTAAGATCTCAGATTTCATACAGAGAAGGCACCAGATCAGGAATTTTCTATAAAAACTTGTTTTTCAGTCATGAAATTGAGTGTTCATGCACACTTTCAAATCTTTACTTTTACAATCATTAAAACTGTAATATGTTTTGGGCTCACTCTGTGGTTTGGTTATTAATACACTGTTGGTTATTGATTATTAATAAAGCTGTCAAATGTTTACTTGCAAAAACACTCAGCTTTCTGAACCGACTATCATCAAATCATATTTGTCCTATACTGAGGCAGACATTGATGATATGCTAACATACAGTATTTGTCTTAAACTTGCAATAAATGATCTTTTGGCGCGATAAGCTATTGATCCAACATAGACATACTATCACCTAGACCTGTAGCAGAGCTCACAGTTCTCTCCGGTTACAAAGGTGCTCGGTCTGCCTGACTGAACATATATTTTTGTTGTTTAGTTGAATATTTTGAATAAAGTTTGCTGTGTGTCTTGATTGTAGCAAAAATTAAAAGTCAGACTCAGAGTCTGTTTCTGCGTTTTACTTTTAGTATGTACTGCAGCTGCCCTTACAAAGTATGTGCTGTTGCATACAGTATGCATACAACTGAGACATACTACTTCATCATAACATTGTACCTTGGCCCTCTTGCTCATACGTCTGTCGCAGTCTGTAGCGCAAAATTTGAATATTGTTGACAAAATGGGTTGGTGCTTGAATGTGCTGTTATCTGTTATTGCAGCTTCCGTCACTGCACTGTCAATGTGCTATCATCTGTCTGTCTGTGCTCTCTGGTTGGTACTAGATTGGATGGGCCAGAGGGGCTATTTGCGAATCTCTTGTGTGATTTGTATGCTAACCTTAACCTTAACCTTTACTAACCATAACCCTAATCTTAAAGCTAACTCTAACCTTAACCAATTTTTGACCTTTGACAGAGTGTCACAGCCTGCCTGACAGCCTGTTGTGATGTTTAAGTGACCACTGTTGTGAAGCATTGCACTTGACTTGTTTTTTTTAGAAAAAAAAAAAGAAAAAAAGAAAAGCAGCACAGGAGCAGGAGCGAGAGCAGGTAAGTTACTGCTACTTCATTTCTGTGAAAGACTAGAGCATGGACTTCAAAAACGTGAGTCAAATACACCCTCTCTTTGTGTCTGTCTGTATCTTTGTCTCTTCTCTTTGATTTCTTTCCTAAATGAATGTCCTGCTGTGGCTCTCTGTGTGCAACATTATTTAACTCTTTGCGGTGTTGTTGTTGATGGTTTGTAGCTTTTATTTTGTGCTGTTTGCTGTTTGTCTGGACGTTGAAGCTGTTGTGGTAGTGCTGCTGTCTTTGGAGCCCGCCAAGGCTTTGAATAAGTTGTTTGCTGCTTGTTAAATCACCTGTTGCTGCTGCTTGTCTGTGATTCGTGTTTGTTTGGGGCCTGTGCAGAAGGTCTGCTGGTTGGCCCTGAAAATGTCTTCATTCACCACTTGTTTTCAAGCTGCATTGTATAACTTTTAGTAACTAACTATAGTATTGTGCACATTGAGGGATGTTTTTTGAATGTCAAGCATATAAATGCGGGTGTGTAAGTTATGTATTTGATACATGCTTTGATATTTGTGGATGTGAAAATAAGGTTTTAGATCTGTTAATGTAGAGTTCAATCATGTATCAGAGATTAAGCTTTTTTGATCTGTAGCTAATATATTTTTGTTTGCTAAGTAAAAAAGAGAATTGTGTAATTATAGCTTACTTATGATATGTACATTGCACACCCGGTTGGAGTGATTTTCTGGATGAGTTAGTTACTGTTTCCCTCCTAACGACCAACTCTGCCAAATTATGTATGTGTGTCTGCAAGCACATCGGATCTTTCAGACATATTTCTAACAAGCGAGTGTTGTTCCATCATGTCTTCCTATGGGATGAAACTTCAGCTCTGCATAAACAGAAAAATAACATTCATTTACATTTTAAGCTCAGTTAAATATAGTATCCATACAATCTGGGGACATTTCTATTACTTTTGTGACAAATATGCATGTCTTTGGAGTTAAAGCTATGTTGAACATACAGTAAGCAGTTTGTCCTGTGCGTACTGTAACATGCATCTATTGGTAAATACTGTATTACGATGTGCAAAATATAGTTTATTTCACTAAAATCCTGCAGCTATATTTCTGCGACTTCTCTCTTATTTTCATTCAATTCTGCTGAAGTCTGGAAGCATTGGAAATGACACATCTCAGCTCAGTGGATGTTTCTTATTGTTTTAAGCCTTGAAGATGTACTGATACATGTATGTCATACTAATGTGCTTTTTGTATAAATTGTGCTTTTTGATGGTAGAAGTACTTTTTGAAATGGGACCTGCTGGTGCAGCCTATTATGTTCTTGAGAGAGAGAGGGATTGTGAATGTAATTATAGCTTATAAATTAAGCTAAACTTTGTTAATCTCACACTTTGCTATATTGTTGGATGCATGATGCTTACATAATTTGTGTAAGTGGCATGCTATCAATTTGTTTTTGTTATGTAGTGGCATTGTACAAATAGCTTATAGGCTTATCCTAAAAAAATGGTTGTGTGGATACCAGCAAACAGCACCAGCGGGGGCACTGTGGCCTGTAGTATTGTCATTGATTCCACCTCCTTAGTACTGCCTTAATTGGGCCCCTGCAAGTCGATTTGGCTGCCAGGAATTTTAAAGCTAGCAGCCTGTGTATCTGCGAATGCGTCATGTTGTCGCCCATTGTCAAGTTAACGATCAAAGTGATGTGTTTTTTTAATCTAGCTAGGAGGTAAAATGGAGAGAAAGTACAAATCGAGTGCATTAAGATGCAAGAAGCGAGAGACTACGGAAAGTTTAATTGCATCCTGTTCTCCTCTTACATCTTACTTCTCGTCTTGCTTGTCCTTTCAACACAACCGCTACGTTGATGGAACAGATAATCAAGCTAACGTTACTGCTAGCACTACTAGCTTGACAGTGGCTAATGGAAAGAGACATCAGTTAAACAAATGAGACAAAAATCTTACACTTGTTCGTTTATTTATTGAGGAAAATGATCCAATGTTACATATTTGTGTGTGCAAAAATGTGTGTAAAATATGAACCTCTAGTCTACCTCTAGATTATCAGTTCATTTGAAGAGGAAATTAGAGTCAAGTGGCTCAATCAATAGGATGACAATCAAGTGTGAGTCTGGGAGGCCCTGCCTTATTTGAAGAAGAGAAATCTAGGTCTTCTCTATCAAAGTCTGAGCTTCACAACACAGGTTTGTGGAAGTGTGTCATGGCTCAAACAAAGGAGATTTCTGATGACCTTAGAAGAAGAGTTGCTGATACTCACCAGGCTGGAAAGGGTTACAAAACCATTTCTAAAGAGTTTGGACTCCACTGGTCGACTGTCAGGCAGATTGTGTACAAATGGAGGACATTAAAACACCATTGATATCCTCCCCAGGAGTGGTCGAACAACAAAGATCACACCAAGAGCAGATGTATAATAGTCCAGGAGGTCTCAAGGGACCCCAGGGTAACTAAACTAAAGGCCTCTCTTGCAGTGCCTACAGTCAATGTTCATGAGTTCACCATCAGGAGAACATTGAACATCAATGGTATGCATGGCAGAGTTGCAAGGAAAAACCCACTTCTCTCCAAAAAGAACATTGCTGCTGTTTATGATTTGCTCAAGACCAAGTGGATAAGCCAAAAGGCTGTTGGAAAAATGCTCTGTGGATGGATTAGACCAAAATCGAACTTTTTGGCTTGAATGAGAAGTGTTATGTTTGGCAATGAGCAAACACTGCATTCCAGCACAAGAACTAGGGATGTGCAGAGAGCCCAGTATTTGTATTTGTATCTGTATTTGTTGAGGCAGCAAAATTATTCGTATTTGTATTTGCATTCGAATAAAAGTGGAAAGAGGCTTAAAAATCCTGTTTTTTGTTTTTATTACAAATGACATTATTATTATTATTACATTGTTTTTTTCTTTTGGAAAACAAATAATTTTTTAAAATATTTGTATGAAAGACATATTCGTAAAAAAAACACTATTTGTGCTTTGCTGCCTCTGGACCAGGATGGCTTGCAATCATTGATGGAGCTATGAATTCTGTGTTGTACCAGCAAATTCTACAGGAAACTGTCAAGGTCTGTCTCTGAACTGAAGCTCAACAGAAAGTGGGTCATGCAGTAAGACAACGACCCTAAACATACAAGTCGCTTTACCAAAGAATGGTTAGAGCAGAAGGATGTTAATGTTTTGGAATAGCCGAGTCAAAGTCCTGACCTTAATCCTATAGACATGCTGTGAAGGACCTGAAGCAGGCAGTTCATGCAAAGAAGCCCACCAACTTCCCTGAAAAATTCTAAAGGGTTCACAAACTTTCAAGCAGCACTGTATGTGTAAGTCATGTATCTACAGTATGATATGTGTATTGTTTCTTTTTGATGAGAACATAAATATGCTGTCTAGTTTTCTTATTGAATGTAATGTGGTTTGTTGTATTATATATGTTAGTTTGTATGAAACACTCTAAATTTGTAAACTATTTTGATAAAATGATCGTCCTACTGTGTACCTTATTTCCTTATGATGTCCTGTCTGACTACACCACTGATATTATTATTATTAAGTGCTTCGTTTCAGACTTAATTTAGCTAACCTTGATAAATGTGTGGGGTCACAAGATGATAAAGAGTATAAAACTGAAAAAAGAGCAATTTCTGTGAATTTTTCTCTTATTGCACTGCTCTTTTCTTAGGAGATAATGGACATTTTCACCTTTTCAGGGCTCAACAAAGTTACAAACATTCATAATTAGTCTTTATTAGCTTAAATTTTGATTATGAAGAAATCAGGCAGAATGTTAGATTAATCTGTTTAAGTCCATACTTTCTGCACCTCAGCACCTGGCTGTGTTACTGCTTGTGTCTGTCTGCTTTGTATTTCAATAGGCCTTGTATAGTCTTGTAGATTGCCCTGTCTATTTTATGTTTATGTTATTCCTGTGTAAGAAAGACGTGGCACTGAGACAGTGCACCTGGCCTGTCGTTGTCTATTGGCGGTGGTGCCGAATTGTTCCTCAATCGATGCATGTAGAGTGCTTTGTGCTGTCCTTGGTGCAGAAACATTCGAACACGACTGGCAACCTGTTTTCTTTTTTGTTCTTCAGAAAAAGCTTGTCTGACAAAGTGGCTTCACTGTATGTTTTCTTAGATATACATTAGGCTTGCTAGGCTCAATTTGTGACAATTTGTGATTATGGATAGGAAAGGAAAGGATACGATATATCAGCTATTTTACAGCTGTGAATTTTCAAATGACTTTACCAGAAGAGCCCCTCGAGAATACTCCGCCCCCTCTGTGCTGAGAGTCTAGCTCTGCCCCTGACCTAGACATAAAGCCATGCTATAAAGTTTTAATGGAAAACATGTTAGCAAACTTTAGCATTAATGTGAAGTCTTGTTTCTGTCCACCTGTGAATATAAGTCAAATATTTATCCTCCTTTAGGCTCTGTTTTGGTCTCCACTAACTCCCGAGGGAAGTATCCAACTCTTCTTTTCACCACCTAGTCACCAACTTTGTTTGTCAGCCTCTTGATGCTGAGTAAGTAGTGTACAGTGAGTTTATTATAGTTTTTTCACTGAAAACAGTTGCCGGCTGCGTCTGGACATGACTATGGTGAAGAAACAGTGAAATTGTTGGCTACGAAACCAAAACAATGAGCTGAAAGATGCCATGAAGCTTCCTACAGCTGAGAGGAACTGTGATAATTATCCACGGGTTCATCATTACATGTCATTTGATCCATTGTTAATATGAAAATATTGATTAGTGAAGCTTTAAAGAGCATTCAAGTGAACTGTGGCAGTTGATGTGACTCCTCTGTCAGACACAGGAACCAACCATGCATGCTTGGACTCTCTGGTTCATCTTGCTTTGAACAGGTTTCCGAGTTAGCCTGGAGCTGGGGAGATAATATTTTCACTCAGAGAACCATGATTACATATGCCTCTCTATTATTTTATAAGACAATATATATTACATATCTTTGAGAATTCTGACAGGAGAGAGTTGTTACCATCACCAGAATGCTCATCTTTGTACTTAAAATAAAAACAACCCCCCATACAACAGTTCCTTACGTAAAATACATCCCTTTGGCTTCAGATGTTGTGCTCTGTTACCCAGAATCTATACATGTAGGTGCAAGATGTCACCCAGGATTAGCTTGTAAGTCAAGAAGTGTCCTGCTGCGTTGCACCTTATACCCTTGTTCACCAAACAAGGTGCTGGCTGCCACATTCATGCAGGAGAACTAATCCATCCAGTCGAATTTTTCTGTCCATCTGTCCACCAATCTACTGCATAAATCCATCTCTTCGCCTTCAGAATAGTCCCCACAGTGGTTTGCTGAGGATACATACCTGAGTTTTACTGTCGTGCTGTGTCTGAGGGAGCTTCCTTTCCATCTGACAGACAGGCGAGTCTCCTTTGAAGTGGCTCCATCTCGCACACGCATGTGGAGGCCAGAGAACAAGCCTTCCCCTCAAGACCCCATTAAAGCAAAACCCAGAGTCCGCAGGTTTGATATTCATCGCCTGGGCAACCTCTGCCATCAACACATTTTGTGCCACGTGAGAATGATCACAGCTTATTAAAGTGGAAATAATGACTGCTCTACCTCCGGCATGAAATATTTAACAAGGACAAAGGAGATGGCTCAAAGGTGATTCATATCTATGTTGAAGGGAGGGAACGTGGACAGTACCGTCTACACAGGAAGTGAAGATGAACCTTTGGTTAACCTGAGCTTAGAAGAGACTGTTGGCAATTGAAATATGTACCTTAATGGAAGCAGAAACTAGAGAAAAATGGCAGAGGAGGCTCTCTGAATTGATGTTTATTAGCCATAACAAAGATGTTGACATAACAGGGGTCATCCCACGCTGTACATGTCCCCTTGTTCACTTCATGGCATATTACAATTATTAAGAATTATATGTTGCAGGTTTGAAATATATGTGCTTATTTTTAACCATCATTTCATTTTAATCATTTCTCTCATTTTCAACAGCACTCACAACGTATAGAGCATCCAATTTCTGGATGTGAAATTATTGATGTACTTTTCCTTCTGACTTGGGTAAATTAGCTTTTTTGGCCCTTTGGGAAAATCAGGGGAAAGCAGCAGAGTGAAAATGTTCTCCATCAAGTGTGATTGAATTGGATTTTACAAGATGAATTGCCAGGACAAGAGTTTATCCCAATTACATTGCCAAGAGGTTTCAGTCCTACTGCAGCCACTCTGGTCAACAGCAATTAGGGTCAGCTTTGAGCTATCAGGATCTTCCATTGTGAGAAGATGTTTACAATGCGAAGAGAAAGTAGATAAATGCATGAGGATGACATTTGCAACCATATAAAAGCGGTTTGTGGCTTTGTCCAAGATTTCATGAAATTACAGATCTGACAGCCAAAACACGAGAAGAGGAAAACACAGCTGTCTTTTCCATAGCCCACACATCTTTTAATCTAGTGGAATACAATACAGACTGCACAGACTGCCTCTGGCTCTTTGTGTGGCCGTCCATTTTCCTTACTTGCGTATTTTCTCTTTGATGTAACCTGTATGATTTGCTGATAGGGAAACTCAGTCTGTCTTTCATCTGTTTTTCATCAAAACTACACTTACCACACAGGATGACAATAGGGCTGATGACTAGCAAACAATGAGGTGATATTTAGTCTTACCTTCCCCAGACTGGGGCTCCACAGATATCTTAGGCTGAAAACACAGAGAGCCAAAACGAGGAAGACCAGAGCCAGAACCAAAGCCACTCGCTGGTAGGTGTGGTACTTGGCTTTCTTTTCTTTTCCCACCTCAACCTGCAAACAATATAGGATCAAAATGGTATATAGTATATAAACAAATGGCCCAAATATCACAACAATGTGCCTCACAATTTAACTGATAAATATTTTATATTTTAGGGATTATTTTGCTTTCTTTCTTTCTTTTATTTTATATGAGAAGATCGATACCATTCTAATATCCATTCATTAAACAGAAGGCTACAGCCAGCAGAAACTGTAGGAAACAGGTAGCCTGTCTCTGTTGAAAGATAACAAAATCCAAAGATAAAAAACTTAAAGTTGATTAACATGTAATTTCTCCCTTTTTTAATTCTTAAAGACACCAAGGTGTTAAAAAGACAATATGTGGTGTTAATTAGTAAGCTTTAAAAAATGCTGGTAGGTGGATCTCGTTACCTTTGGACAGAGCCAAGCTAGCTGTTTCACCGTGTTTCCACTCTAAGGTTAGCTAACTAGGTGATAGCTGTATGTGCTTCATATTTAGCATGCAGACATGTAAGTGGTATCGAAATTCTCATCTAAATCATCAAGAAAGCAAATACATGTATTTCCCCAAATATTAAGCTATTCTTTTAATTGATCCTTTCCATGTTTAAATTTTCTCTTCTATTTTTTCAGTACTGCATTCAACCCAAAGAGACGCTATTGGACTTGGCCATTCTGCAGAATTTGTCCACTGTTGAGGCTACAGATGACTAAATTATAACCATTTCCACGCCAAGCACAGGGAGTACTGCCACAAAGTGCCACAGAAAGGTTACGTTTATTAAACTTTTCTTCAAATTAAAACTCTTCCCACTGTAGTCAATTCCCCAAGCTTAAGGCCACAAATTAATAAAGACGAGCTTTTGTTTCAGCAGAGCTCCGGCAGGGACAAAAATGAAAGCTTCTCATTCACACTGGACCACTTTTGAAGGTCTCAGAGGCCAACAGAAAAGCAGATATGCAAAAAAAATGGAACCAACTTCAATTAGCAAAATTGGCAATGCTATCTTAGTGTCTTTTAAAAGGATGATAAAGCAGCTTTGGTTTTCAATTGTGGCTGAGGTTGTTACAGTAGTTAACCTGCAGTAGATTGGACAGAGCTTTAACAAGCTTACTTCTTTATGTAATATGTAGGAATGTTTTAGTTTATTTTTAAATAAACATTGTGGGATTTTTGTGAACTTTTGACTTATATACTGTTATAATAATGACTCAAAATAGTTCTAAAACACACATTTTGTATTTCCTTTTTACTTATTTTAGAAATACAGTATGTAGGTGGCATGACTAACAGGAAAAAAATATGATTCAGCAATAACGGCATACAGTTACACTGTGTGCTTGTTGAATATGAATTGAATGTGTGATTGGTACATTAGCCATACGACTTTGGGGAAGGACACAAGACACATTATTCAAGATAAATTCCTAAAAAGTTAAACCATGCATTCGCCATTAATGCATTCTGCATTGTCACCATTCTTCATTTGACATATTGGAGACAGTGACCATAAAAATGTGAGGCACATCAAAGAGTTGTGCATCCCTCAGGGCATGATGAAAAACAGAGGGCTACAATCAGAGCACCAGAAATTCCTTACATTGTAAATTTTTCAGAGTGAAGGAAAAAAAAAAAAAAACGGTGGCTGAAATCCAGTGCTCTCCTGTGGCAGGTTGCATAAGCAGTGGAAACTTAACTGGAGGACAAACCTCTCTCTGCCTGTGCTTTGAATAGTGAATACTCAGAGGAAGAAGGTGGGATTGAGAGACAGACAGACAGACAGAAATAAAGGCAGGGATGGAGACAGAGTGAGCAGTCTGAGTGCTCAGCGCCAGCCAACTAGTGTTTAAAGGTTTAGGAGTTCAGAATCAGCCTGGCAATTCCTCTTGAGCTTTGTGAGGAAGAGCGCCTGGAGCCCCCTGCTGTTATCATGCAAAGAGGGAGCACTTCCTCAAGAAAACAACAGAAAAAAAACAGAAATAGCCTACATAACCAGCAAGCAGAGGCAGTGATTTATCACACTTGGACACACTCATATGCTGTACAAATGCTTTTGAATTCCTATCAAAACTATCCTAAAAGTAAGAAGCCACAGGTGATTTCTTCATAACAACCCTCCATCCATCAGTTACAGTGTATTATGATAAGTATCTGCTGGAACACTTGCCATTTATTTGCCAGTGGAAGGTGATGGACAATCAAGTAGCTTTCTTTTGATAATAATTATATGCTGTCAAGGTACTTGCCCTTCTTGCTCTATTGTTCAGAAGTTCTGCAACAAGTGAAATATGAAAGGTGGAAGAAAAAGGATTTCAGAGCCAAAAATCCCCCCCTCCTTCTCTCCTCAATAATAAAGTCTCAAATAAAGACAATGCTTGGTGTATATTTGAATGCGTCTTGCATGCGAGGAGCAAGGATATTCTAGATATAAAGCAAATACAGTGGTTCAGGTGAGACTGAGTATGAGATTGGAAATAAAGAAAGAAAGCCAAGTTGAAAAGCCAAAAGGAATTAGATGGAAATATTACTATTCTGAGAAAACTCAGCATGAGATCAAACTGTACTCTTTTTGACTTCAATAAAGACAGACTCCTGACATATTTTAGTTAAAGCTTACACTCATATATCACAGGATTTCTTTTCTTTTAAACCACTACCGCTGCCACCTGCACTTAATTTATTGAGCTGTAAATTTTAAGGGGTCACATTTTCTTGACACTGAGGCCTAAAATTCTATTTTGTATTTGTAAAAGAAATAAATTATAGAATTAATGTAAATTGTTTTGTGCAATTGGTATAAGAGCAATAAATCAAACCTCAAAAGAAAAAAAAAGCACTCACATCTTTCCACAGAATCTGTTGACTGCTGGATTGACTGCTAGCTTCCATGATGCAAGCCCACAGGAGGAATTGTTCCGACCTTCTTAGCTGGGGAAAAAACTGACGCTCTGCAAGGCAAAGAGTCCCAAGTCCCAGCTTCATTCCATTGGTGTAATTTGGGAGTGTGCTTGAAGGGGAGGGAAGTTTCAGATGGAGTGGAATTACTGAAACATTTGTGATACCCATTAAAAGCAAGGCAGATGTCTCCTGCCTGCATGCCTGCTCTCATTTCAAAGGTGGAAATCCACAAATGGATTCAGACTGAAAGACAAACCCTCTGTTGAATAAATCACATACTATACTTGGATAAAAATACTGGTTCACCACTTTTAAAAGATTCCTGCTTGGAGGACACAAAGTTTGCAAAAAAAAGTAAAAAAAAAAAAAAAAATTATCTACATACTGCAAATACTGATCTTTTCAGTCATATTTTTTTAACTTCAAAAAGAGTTCAACTACCTTCTCTCTGCTTTTGTTCCCCAGTCATTCAGCCTGCACACTCAATAACAAACAGGTACAGTAAACAAGAGATGAGAAGACTGAATAGCAGCATAACGAAAGAACCAGCCTCATAAAATGAAAATAATTTGCACTTGTGCACAAACCGAACCAAAAAAGGAATGAAGCAAATACTGTGAAGCAATGAAGCAAATAATGAATGAAGGAATGAAGCAAATAGTGTAATATGAGGACAGAAGAGGTGTCTGTAGGTCATCTGGAGAGCTGCTGCCCATCACAAACTGCAATGAAATTGCATGATAATGCTGTTGTGTCTGTAATAAAAGCTATCCTCAAGGGGAAAGTAAAAGATATACCTGAAGTTGATCATTAAAACTCAAATGTTCAAACTCAGTGATATGTGTTTTTCATTTTTTATGTTTTGTGTCGTGCAAGTTGAGACTTAATTGTGGGAAACCTCTCAGTTTTTTTTCTGAATGCAATTAGAATTGAACCAGTTTTAGGGGCCCACGAGGGAGGGGTTAAATAACGAATGCAGTAACTGAAGCTCCTCAAATATTGGCACTCTAAGGTAGAACTCTATAAAACTCCTGGCAAGCTTAATAACACCAATTGATACCCAGTTATTTCTCTCATCTCATACAGTGCACAATACCAGTAATAGTTTGTGAAAATGTCAGTGTGACTCAAGGAAGATGTAATTGCACCTGCAGTTTATTTTTCTTTTGGTCAGAACATAAATGGAACATAAATGGTTACATTTTAGTTTTCTTAGTTTGATAAACCATGATTTGTAAACAGCAAAGTCCAAAATAGCTTTTTTTTAAATGTTTTTAGTGACTTGTCATCCCATGTGTGAAGGCTTGTCTTAAGCAAACGGCAGCTGCCACGGTTTGAGGCTAAAGCCAATGTGGAAGTACCTTAAAGTGCAAAGCCACCTACGGCTGCTATTGGTGGGAAACTCTGAGAATCTCACAATTCAATTCGATCCTGATTCTTGGGTATCCGATTTGATTCAGAACTGATTATCAGTTGAATGGATAAAAAAGGAGGCACAATTTTCAGTCTCTTGCTCCAGTATACTGTGCGCCAAACCATTCACTGGTGTCCTTAGTCAACTGAAATACAATATGAAACATAACTGGCAATTAAGATAAATGGTCTGCATCCTTTTTATTTTTAAAAAAGTTAACTAGCATTAATTCATTTATTAATTTGACAGCATCATACAGTCTCCCGCCTTTATGAGAATAACAAACTGAGCAGGAGGCAGAGTGCTCTGCTGTGTTGTTATTAACGTCATGTCTCCAGCACTGGAGAGCAGCCTCTCTGCACCATTAGCTTGAGGGAAAGCCCATTTAGATAAAAATAGGTAACATTACCCCAAGTATGCACCGCTTGGGGTTCCTAGTAAGCCAGCATTCACTTTGGTCTGAGGTAGCAGGGCGTGTTTCCGGACCATGAAAAGCAACACCCCACATTCCTTATTTGGAAGGTCCTGACTCCAAACGGAAACAATGGTGCCAACCGTCAGCAGCAACTCTGGGCTGCACCATTAGCTTAGGGGAAAGCCATTGCTCTCTAGAAACACTAAGTCACTTTTTTTCAATAAGTCATTATGGTCTCAATCTTTTAATTCAGACCCTCTAATAAGTTGGCTGGGGGTCGTTTAGGAAATTATTGCTCTGTTAATAAGATTTGAAGACTTATAGTAGCTTTGATGTCTGCCGTGCGAGTGCTGATTAACAACTGTGATTGACAGTTTGCTCACCTGCTGCTCTCCCCAACTCTAGGACTCGCACTGAGTCGGGCTATTGTTGCAATATTTCATCAAGTTTAATATGACTTGATTATGATGCCTGTCCTGTTAGCACAGTTTAGATAAAAATAGGTAACATTACCCCAAATGTGCACCGCTCGATGTTCCCAGTAAGCCAGCGTTCACTTTGGTCTGAGGTAGCGGGGCATGTTTCTGGACCATGAAAGGCAACATCCCACATTCCTTATCTGGAAGGTCCTGACTCCAAACGGAAACAATGGTGCCAACCGTCAGCAGCAACTCTGGGATTCAAACCGGCTCCAATGCAAACCGATGGGTGATGTCACACCTCACTACGTCCATCTTTATATACAGCATGTGGTTTCAAGGCTCTGGTCATTTAGATTTAGACTATTCTGCACTCTGGTCTGTGATTCTTCTTCATCTGAACTAGATATAAGTAGAGTCAGACAGCAAAGACTGGGAAAGAGAGATTAATGATGACGACATAAGATGAAGGTCATGGCCAAGATTCAGAACCAGGATGTTATGCTGACACAGTACACCATGATGGCCTGCTGTTTTCTGTAAATTACCTTCACAGGTGTTAACGAAAGAACTAAAGGTGCACCAGCCAGGGCTGCATTTTTTCCTTGTTTCCTTTTCCTAGCTTTCCAAGAATGAGAGACTGCTGATTATCTAATGTGAACAACCAAATTCTTGTAAAACATAAAAACTTTGAGCTTTGTGTTGTTTCACATTGCAATCTCATTTCCAGCACTACAACACACATTTTCTGATGGTCTGTTACGCTGTGAGTATATGTATCGTTATTTGGTGCCAACTTCCCACATAAATCTGCAGTAAAAGAGGAGACATTACTGTACATTACCAAGTTCAAGGAAAATACTCCATTCGTGCCTGTTGTGGGAACACTAATTAAAACAATTCAAAACAGGAATCCAGATCATGCAACATGAATCATTCATTACTTCAGGATTACCTTACGATTACTCACCTTTTGTGTGCCCCTCAAGCGAAGTAAAGAATTATCAAACCAAATTATTAAGTAGCTTCTGAGTGTTTACTGGGAATCCCTAATTAGTTTATAAATGATAAATCAGAAACAGTAAGATTCTCAAAAAACATTTTTAATCATCATATTGTAAAAAAATGGAACATCAAAAAATGAAGGCAAACTTGATACACCACTTTATTTGAGGGGGCACAAACTTAGTTAGTAATATTTAAAGGACCATTATGTAGAATTTAGTGCCATCTAGCAGAACAGACTTGTCAGAAATGGAATATAATATCCATAAGTATGTTTTTGTGTATAATCACCTTAAAATAAGAATTGTTGTGTTTTCGTTACCTTAGAATGAGCCCTTTATATCTACATAGGATGCAGGTCCTCTTCCACGGAGCCTGCCATGTTTCTACAGTAGCCCAGAAGAGACAAACCAAACACTGGCTCTAAAGAGGGTCTTTCATGTATTTCAGGAGTTTGGCGGTTCTCCTACATTGCTTGGAAGGGGAGGAGTACTCAGTTGCTTGCAATCTGAAATCTCACTGCTAGATGCCACTAAATCATACACACTGCACAATTACGTAATTGGTATTTAATGAGTAGTCACTAGTTTGCTGCTCAGCAGGTGATTCTGAATTAATCAGGAACAACTCATGAAGAAAGTGATTAGTATGATTGATTCACACATATTTCTTAAGTTAACATTACATAATGATATATTATTATTAATATAGTATCTCCAGGTGTGTTCTCCAATAATTCATCATGATCTGTTATATAGTCCTTGATTTAATTTTATTCAGGAACCATCTATTAGCAATTTATCAATTATTTGGTTGTTTCTGATTTGCTTCTTACCCGTTCCTACTCAGTATTCTGTTTACTTTAACTTTTTTTTTGTTGAAAATCTGTTTATTGGCATTTCCAGTTTTAACATGTGTAAAAATCCTATACTGAATAATTTTACACAATAAGTCCCCCTAGTCCCTCTCTCCCCACCCCTCACTTCCAGATCCTCTAGATGAAATATAATTTAGAAAAATGATAAATTACACACAGCTATATCGAAAAAACAAACAGAGAAAGAAAGAAAAAAACAAAACAGCAAAGGACCGTAAGTAACACACTGTTGAATCAATCGTGAAAACAAATGAACAAACAAACAGCATCGACATTATTCACCAAACATACACAAGAAGTACTCTCATCCTACAATAATACAAGTTGGGCTGTTCCAGGCTCAAGTTTGTTACATTAGTTAGATTATCAAAGTAAATCAGAAAAGGCATCCAGACTTTCTTGAACTTATCCTTTTTACCCCTTAAAGTGGTCTTTACTTTCTCCAACTCAAGATGAAACATGCTAACCCTGATTGATCTGACATGCCACAGAGGTTTTGCGCTCGTCCAATTTAAGAGTATTAGATGTCAGGCCAATAAGGTTGTCAAGGCCACCATATTATACATGTTTGATGGCCAGTCACATTCTTCAGGTCTCACACCAAATATAGCAATTAAGGGATGTGGGTAAAAATGCACGTAGAATGGGGCATCTCCAAAACATGTGTATTAAGGTAGGTGGTGCCTGTTTGCACCGGAGACAAGTGGGGTCAATGCTGGGGTAAATCTTGGCCAGTTTAGCTTTGTTAAGGTGGACACGGTGAACAATCTTAAACTGTGTAAGCCCATATCTACTGCGTGAAGAAGAGGAGTGTACTTGTTCTAAAATTGCCTTCCACACATCGTTAGGGAGAGGTGTGCCGAGATCTTGTTCCCAGAGGCTTCTAAGGTTAGCCACAGGCTGAGGATTTATATTGGCTAGTATATCATGGATCCTTGTGATGGCGCCCTTGAGACTACAGTAGCATCTGTGGCTAAGAGATTGTCTATTGATGTCACTGGTACAAAATGCCTAATCTGTGAATAATGGTAGAAATGAGAATGGGGTAGATTAAATTTTTCTGCAAATTGAATGAATGATTTCTTTATGTCAACTTTATCTTCATATGATCCTCATTATCAACCACTGTCCTTTGTTGATATACTGCACTGTAGAGTTGACAGCCTCTTTACAGCAGACCACCTGTTACCAATTAGGTACAATGAATTTAATTTTCACATATCTTGCGATAGAGAGTTAAGAATACAATATTAAAGCAAACCTTGTTCATCGTATTTATACAAACAACCTGTCTCTTTTTTTTTTCTTTCAAATATCATCTTAGATGGCACACAAAACAAAAGCTAGAGACTGTGATAAAATGCTTTGAAGTAATTCCAGTTTATTAAAAACACAATTTCACAACCTAAAAGTTCCACTTCACACTCGATTTACAGAAGTGAAAAACGACAGCTCGGTCAATACCGTCTGAGGTGGAACATTCCGGGTTGAAATTGGTCAACCTGCAAGCCTTTACTTTGGCAGGCAACATTTGAGCTCATATTAAGTCTGTCAGATCTGATAGCTGTGGGACCTCGTCAGCTCTTTCCCATTGATATAAATCTTCACAATTACTGTGACATTTTTCTTGGGTAAATCAAGCAGTGGGTCTTTCAGGAAATGTGTTGTGTCAGCAGCAGTGTTGAGCATCCTGGGACCCTCATTCCCCTGATAGCATTCAGCACCAGGCCGGGGCTTTGACACCCACAGAATAGAATAAACAGCAATTTAGTTTGGAGTGCATAGCAGATACTCACAGATTAGAGCAGAGGTTGATGGGAGCAGCCTTAGCAAACCAGGAAGAATTGCAAAATAAACATTTACTCTGTACTCTTCATGCTTCAGTCCTGATAGCTTTGATCCAACAGACCAAGTTGGATTCTGAAAGTTTTGTTTTTTTTATACAAATAGACTTTTTTTTCCCTATCAGACAACAGTGGTTCTGCTCAAAATGACTTGTAGTACTTCAGGAAGGCACTGCCTCCACAAACTATATTTTGCTCTATTTTGCAGTGGCCATCTGGAAAAAAGCTGTTCCATGTTTGCATTTTTTTTTCTTTTTAACTCTTAAGCCAGCCTCTAAAGCCTTGTCAAGCTTCTGTCACTCAGAAAGAAAGCTGTGGTGGAAGCCCACACATTTCCCACGTGCACAGCCACATTCATTAACAGTCCCTTCCCACATGAAGGGAGACTGTCACAGCTAAATAAAGAGAAGAAGATGCAGAAAGAATATGTGTAAGCAAGATAGAAATGTAGAAAACAGACAAAAATTGAAGCAGGACTAAGAATTTATGTGTCTCTGTCTTGCTCCCTAACTCCTCGGTGGATTGAATCCTACTTTTGAGTACAGAAACTGGGTCCATACAGGTCAAATATGACACATAATCCTGTGTGATTTGATTATCTGCCTCCTGCCTCAGTGCAGCTACAGCACCTCAGCCTTTCATTAAAGGGGAAGGAGAGGTGGGGCGGAATGGGCACATCATGAAGAGACAGTCACGGATACTGGCTTGGTCTAGACGAAAGATCTGAGAGCCTCTATCCGTCATCTTTCAGGATTCTCCTCATGCTTCAGTGATGGTGGAAAGGAAGTGTACTTCTGCACAGGAAGTTTACACAGCGCTCTGTCTCCCAGGAGTCGCTTGGCTCTTCACCAGACTGTAGTGAAGGCCTGACACATCACATCACGTTGATGGGCTACCTCACATTCCTAAGTGCAAAATATGCAGTGAGGCCCAGTGCAGCAGCAAGATTCACAGGGGAAACGTCAAAACATATGTCAGTGTGTGAGGCAGCTCAGGTTCATTTGAAGCATTTATTGTTAATTAGCAAACATGTTGTACAACTTCTCTTCTACACCTTGGTTTATTCACCAACGTTTGACGTGTGGCTATCTTGCCTTCATTAAGGTGGTGTCAGAGTTCGTTTCAGATATGATCAGTCATGTGACTCATAGATCACTACACATACAACATATAAAAAGCAAAATCACTATCTTTTAAAAATACTTTTTACACATAATACCATATTTATTTATTGTGGAGAGAATTTACAAGAGACTATTTACAAATGACCACAATTACAAAATACAATATTACAACCAACCTTTCAGAATATATATATTTTTAGCAAAGTTGATCTGTTTTATCTCCTTTACCCATCAATGAGTAATTTTATTTCAAGTAATTTTACAAAACACAAAATATCACCTTCTCTCAATATTTATGGGTAACAGCAACTAATTCAAAAGTCAGCATTACATGGACATTAATTATCCATCTTTTCAGTGCATTTCTTATTATTTTCAAAAAATTGTGGACTCAAAAAAGGATTAAAATCTAGCCATCTTGGACTTAAAGTGCCCAATTTAAAAACGTCTTTGTATTTCCCTCTCTTTGGTAAAGATACCCTCTTTATTCCTATACATTTACAAGAATATATACAGTATATTCCTTTACATTTAAGCAAAGTTGTGTGGCTTTCATTAAAGCTCACACTGGCTTGCACCTCACTGTGTGTGTGTTCTTCAAGTTAGAAATGAGCAAATTTAATGCATATTTCACATTTTTTCTCAGTAAGGCTAAACCCAGATGTTCATCTCTGAGAATAATCAGAGTCATAATCAGAATCATCTTTAATGGCCAAGTATGTGTACACATACAAGGAATTTTACTCTGGTTAAGTGGTTGGCAATGGACCACCCAGAATAACAACACAGCATAACAACATAACAATCTTCAGGAACATGCACAAGCAATTACTATATACAGGTGAAACTGTTTCTGTGAACTGTAAACAGGTTACAAATAGTGCACAGAAGTGAAAAGTGCAAGGAGTGCTGGGATAAATATTAGATGGTAAAAGACAATGACATTACTTTATATAAATGTAGTAGTGGTTATGTACAGTATATACAGCCTGTTCAATTATACAGTAGTGAGTGGAATGTATTGCACATTTTTATTTTAGACTGAAACAGATATATTTCATCTATAGGTGCAGTGGGTATTATAGTGTTCCAGGGTTATTGCACAGTGCCACAGTGAGTTAACTGTTCATAAGTGTGACAGAGAGGGGGAAGAAACTGTTCCTCTGTCTGGTGGTTTTCTTGTACAGTGTTCTGTGGCGCCTACCAGAGGGGAGAAGTTGGAACAGGTTATGTCCAGGGTGTGAGGGATCTCCAGACTCTGGAGGTGTACAGGTCCTGGATGGTGGGCAGGTCGCTACCAATAATCTTTTCTGCAGACTTGACTGTCTGTTGTAGTCTGCTCCTGTCCTGTCTGGTAGCTGATCCAAACAAGACAGTGACAGTGCAGAGAACAGACTCAATGACTGCAGTGTAAAATTGGATCAGCAGCTCCTGAGGCAGGTTGTACTTCCTGAGCTGGTGCAAGAGTTGAACAGACGGGTTTCCTGAGGTGCAGTTATTTGTGTAGTGGAGCAGTGGGGAGAGTACACATCCCTGAGGGGCACCAGTGCTGATCGTCCGAGTGCTGGATGTGTTTATCCCCAGCCTCACCTGCTGCTTCCTGTCTGTCAGAAAGTTTGTGATCCACTGACAGGTGGAGGCGGGCACAGTGAGCTGGGTGAGTTTGGTGAGAAAGACTTTTGGGATGATGATGTTGAGTACCAAGCTGAAGTCCACGAACAGGATCCTTGCATACGTCCCTGGGGAGTCGAGATGTTGCAAGATGTAGTGCAGTCCCATGCTGACTGCATCATCCACTGAAGTTTGCCAGGTAGGCAAACTGCAGGGGGTCCAGAAGGGGCCGGTGATGTCCTTCAGGTGGGTCAACACCAGTTATTTAAAGGATGTCATGACCACAGATGTCAAGGCGACGGGCCTGTAGTAGTTTCAGTCCAGTGATGGAGGGTTTCTTGGGATGATAACGTTTGAAGCAGGAGGGGATTTAACACAGTTCCAGTGATCTGTTGAAGATCCATGTGAAGATGGGGGCTGGTGCCTTCCTGATCTTCTGTCTTTGAAAGAGCTGACAAACATCTTTGTCACAGTTGGGGGGTGACATCAAGGGGTCCAGTTGGTTGTGTGATGTCTGAGGCTACGTCCACACTAATACATTTTAGTTTTAAAATGTATAACTTTTGATAAGTTTAACCCTAGCATCCACACTACTCCGGCATTTTCGGATTCTTAAAACAGAAACTTTTGAAAATGCTGCTGACCCCGTTTTGTTTGAAAACTCAGGGATTGCATTTTACTCAGGACAGGTGGAAATGGAGACTTGACAATGACGCAGACACCCACGTTCGCTTCCTGATTGGGTCTCGGTCACGACATGTCCTTCCCTGATTTGTCATGCCCCTATCATGTGGTGATGTTTTCCACTGCCTTGATCGCCTTATACTCATGTGTTACTTTCAGTACTTTCAGAGTTCCACCTCATCATCGGTCCAAGCAAAGAAATCTCAGGTCTTACTTTTCACCACTGCTGTTCTTCCTCTGTAGTATTTTCTGCAACTAAGCAACCAACCGCAGAGTAGACAATCTGCTTCCTGTTTACACCGGCACGCGCATGCCCAGTGTACAAGAATGGTCATGTGATATGCGTTTTCAGGCGTGTTAGCATGGATGGACATTATTTCTGAAACAGTGCTAAAACACTCAATTGGACGGAGATCATCTTCATTTTAAAATGCTGTTTTAAAATGAAAACCTATTAGTGTGGACGTAGTCGGAGTTGGATTGGGTCAAGTGTGTGAAAGTGGGCTGATCAAACATGCAGTAAAACACATTCAATTCCTCGGCCAACTGATGGTTTTCTACAGCGTGGGGGTAGGGTTTCCTGTAGCTGGTGATGCCCTGCAGGCAAACATTGGTTCCTACTGTCCATAACAGATGTTAAATGAGAGAGCTATAAACATGAGTCAGAGGGATCACCATGCACCATCTCTGAGGATTTCCTTTGACATACTGAAGAACTAGATGGATAGGAATGTGGATTACAATGCTGAAAATCTTCCCCAAGTTTAAACATTCATTTCCCAAATTACACCTTGAGAGTAAAGCTACTTGCTGGGGGATTTTCTCAATTTCTTGCTTGATAGGACAGGTGTATTTACTTACATAATTGTATTCTTCATCCAATTTATAATACGATTAAATATTAATACAATTCTGAGTTTGAAGAGAGGCAGATCTGTGAAAATTATCTAGACAGCAATATTGTGAAATTGTTCTTCTTGGTTTGCAACTTTTTCAATCACCCATAAATGGAACAGGAGCAGTGAAAGAGAAAATATTCTGCTTCTTAGGATGCATTGAAATGGTATTTCAACAAATAAAGCACTAGGAGTAAAAGATAAAAATAGGTGCAGGTATTTTTCATTGTGATGATCTTGACTCATCTTGGCTGAGCTTTGTTTAGTTAGTAGCAGAGCTCTCTGGGGGAACATTGAGTGGCTTAGTCAAAGTGGAACTCTCCTGAATGAGCTTTGAGCTTCAAGTCCCCAGTATCCCAGCATGTGTGCCACAGAGTCAGACAATAGAGCCAAACGTAAGTCATAGCCAAATCGTAATTACCTCTGCACCCTGCAGAAGCAGACCAATTGACTCCTCTAGATGAATGACAACAGGTAAAGGGCAGTGATTAGCCGCAGGCCTCAGAAGCTTTGTTTGGTGCAGAGGGAGAGGAAATTCTCTATATAGGGCAGAAGATATGCTTCACTTATTACGCTCTTATTATTCTGTGGACTTATTATGGGCACAATTCTGCTCAGTACTGGAAACTTTGCTTGTCACGGATGGCTGATAGCGCACATACAGTCTAGTACATCCAGATATCTGCTTTGTTTGTGTTGTCTGTGAACATTTGTTGCATTGTGACCAGTGACCTAACGATTGACAACACCTATAACTGATTGATATTGTATTAGTTACCTTAATATTTTATCTTCTGAGCTCATAGTTTGTCATTAGTAATTTAAGTAGTCTCTTCTCACAATTAATGATGAGAGAGCTGGGATATTTCTTGAAATAAAAAAGAAGATTAAGGATATTTTGTGTGCGCACGCTGACATGTCAAACAAACCTTAGAATGATATTATTTTGCTGTCTTGTTTTCAGTAAACAGAAGCATCACAGCAATCAGGGATTAAGGTGAGAATTCAAAAATGAAATGTAAAAGCTGCAAATTCCTTAATGATGCTCACACACAATATTTAAAAAGTGGACTTTAATTTTTATAAGTCATTTCATTAGCCATTTAGTCAAACTGACATTTCAAATGTAGTGTTGTAAAAACAAACATAGAAATTTACTACAGCTTGATAAACTAGTGAGAGACAGCAGCCTAATTACAAACAAACACCTTGGTGATAAAAATTTTTAAAATTATTAAATCGTGCACAAATGTTATGCGCATGTAATGAAATACTACCTAAGCTCATTAAATTTGGAAATATTGATTATACATTCATTAATAAATCATTAGTCAATCGTTTGTACCTGATATGTTATTGGAAACAAAGGCGTAATCAGTCTGAATGGTTATAAATTTGACCCTGTTTATTTAATAGAGATCTGCTTAAGGTGAACCCTTGGAAATAAAACTTGTTTTTAAATTTCCATTCTTTCCCTGCTTAAAGCCTTGCAAGACCATTTTCTTGTCAGTCATTAAATATTAATAAAATTAACTACTATAAATAGGGGTGTAATGATTCATTCATTGCATTGATTAATTATAAATTATGCTGATTCAACTTCAACATTCATCTGGTAAAATAAAGAAATAGAATGAATCCCTTCAGGAACAACCAACATGAAATTATTTGAACTGAACTATTTATGACTCTTTTAAAAAGTTAGATATTTTTGTGAAATGCAGCACAGTGAATGTGTCATCTCATCCATTCCTAATGCTATGTATTGTGGCTTCCCAAAAGACCAAGATTCAAGATTTATTTCTCTCATACTCATTAGAATAAGAATAGTATAAGAGTATAAGAGATTAAGAGAGAAAAAGAGATGTAATATAAGTATTAAAATGTTAAAGTGCATATTTTCAGTCTAGGAGAAATGTAAATTGTACATATGTACAATTATAGTCAGACAGACACTCTAGACTGAGTTCATTATCCAGATGGTCTGAGGGAAGAGGCTTTTTCTGAGTCTCTCTGTGTTGGACCGAGTGTAGAAGCTGGAATAGTCCATATTCTTGGGTGATGGGGATATTTCATAATCCCTCCTACAGTAGCTCTGGTTCTGCACTTTCTGATGTATAAGTCCTACAGTGTGAGGAGTGAGGATCCAACGGCGTACCACACTTTGTAGGGCACCACAGTCCTGAGCAGAACTACTCTCAGGCCAGTTGGTGATGCCCCCTGATGTCTTGCCTCTCTCACCAAAACGTCTCTGTGTGTGGACCATGTTTCATGGACAATCTGACCTCATCACGAGGAGGAAGAGGAGGTTCAGAGTATTCAGAACAGGCTGAGGCTTTTGACTTTCAGGGCGCATTTTCACATACGTTCACCTCAAGTGTTGGAACTTTGACCTTGTTTAACATAGACATTTGCCATCATAGCAGTATAAATGCAAAAGAAAATCACAAAAAGCATGATATGTCCCCTAATCATGATATGTAATTCCTCCACAACCAACTTTAATGTTCAGTAAGAGGTTTTTGGCCTAGCACCACAGTGACAGGACCCCCACCTCTTCCAGGTAGGTCTTTTCATCATTGTTGATGATGCGACCTATAATAACTGTGTCATCAGCAAACTTGGAGACAATGGAGAGTGAGTGGGAGTTCTTCGCCATGCAGTTAGAGGAGAGAGAGCTGCACCTGCAGGCAAGATACCGCTAATACCAGCGGTGTTAACATCTACAATAAGTGTGCACAGATTGAGTTACTGTTGCGTTTTGACCTTACACTTAAACTGACAACAGCCATGATAATGTCTTACAAGATTTACATATCTGAACAGTCTCCAGATTCATTTCACATACTTAAATAAGTCAGAAGAAATATGTCTTTTTACTGTGATTGTCAGTATCATTACTTCTGAAGACAAAATTCAAAATCCTCAGACACTTTTCAAAATAATTATTATATATGGTTTATTTTATTGGATCTCCACAAGCTTCTGCTATAGTAGTTATAAAACATTAATACAATAATGAAAGCCAAATCCAAATCAGAGCAAAAATGAAATTAATAAATAAAAGAAAACAGATGATCCTGATACAACACAAGACCGATAACAAAACACAACCATCAACAATATCACGATGCATATATACAGTCATATACAGTAATCTGCCTTATGTACATCTGCATTTGTTTCTGAAAAGTGTAAGCACTTGTTGATTTTCTAATACGCAGCACTCTGTTTTCCAAGATCAATTGACTCCTCAACAGACTGTAGCAAAGTCCTGACACAAAATAAAATTAATTCATGCTTAATTTAATTGCAAACCATGTTCAGTCTTTAGATCTCTGTTAAAAGTACCCTTTCAGTTTGACAGCAGCATTTAATGGAAACTGAGTTTTTAGAGTTACAGTATGAGTCAATGGTGCACAATATTTACATAACCTTTTAAAACATATTTTATTCTTTTTGAGACTAACGTTGCATGCATAATTCTTCTGTCTAAATTTCCCCTAGAAAACACAAATGATAGCAACACATTTGCACGTCTATGTAGTGCATGCACTGCTCGAGCTTATAAACTAAGTGAATTGAATTATAATGAATAAAATCAAATCAAAAAAAGAAAATTTCTCTTGAATCAAATCGCCAAATGAGGAATTAAATGTAGCAAAGCAAACAATTCAGACTCATAAGTCATCAACCTTAAAAGCCACATCCAGTTAAAGGAGGTGCAACATTTTTTTTTTTTTTATCC
The DNA here is from genome assembly GCF_914725855.1 of Thunnus albacares. Classification (NCBI taxonomy): domain Eukaryota; kingdom Metazoa; phylum Chordata; class Actinopteri; order Scombriformes; family Scombridae; genus Thunnus; species Thunnus albacares. Next base: position 21,857,156 of record NC_058115.1, read on the forward strand.
ATTTAAATTCTCACACGTTAGAACGTGTGAGATTTGGTCAAGAGTGATCTTTTTGAAGCATAAACCAATGTGACACAGCTGAAAAGATGTGTGAAAGTGAACACGGAGCTACTGAAGTGAACAAGGATTAAATGATCTGTGAAAACGTCTTCTGCTGATAGATCACCATTACACCTGTTGGGTTGTGACAACAGGCACGCACAGCATCTCAGTCTTCTCAGATCTTACATCTAGTATTCAGGCAATGCAATAATAACTGGATAATGTGATTTACTTGAGGTCTAAGAAGATAAAACAGATAATGTAGCAATCTGTTATCATTCATTTTACACAAAAGGCGCCATGAGATAATAGAGGCAGACATTGTACACACATGATCTTACAAAATGCATTAAACTGGATTATAACATGCAGATATCACTACCTTAATCCCCTTCAGAGGACCCATCTGGATCTCCAGTGATGAATGTAAACAACCATTAGCTACATGGTGCTAGTAATCTCCTGAAAACAGTTGGAAAAAAGTTAAAATAGTACAACGTGAACAGCACACATAACATTAAAAGCTTCAGGGTTTAGGAAAGCAGAACATATAGAGGCTGAACACAGAGCTCCCGCAAAGAGGCTCCATGGGAAGAGGGAAGTGGTTCCTAAGCAACTATTGCTGATTTGCTGCGGGGAGCTGCAGAGGTCCTATTCAAAACCGGACTATTACAAGAATTAACCCTCACAATCACCAAAAAGGCTTTCTGCCTTGTGTAGTAAGTACAAATTAACTAGCACATTGACTGAATTACAGAATATTAGAATGAAGCAGATGTTGACTCAAGGCTATTATTCATTTAATTCTTCACTATCTTAAATTTCTCTTAAAACTGACTGTAGCCACTTCAGAATGTAGAAAGAGAGAAAATACTACAGTAAAACTACTGCTTTCAAATGACGAATCATTAAAGTAAAAAATAGGATGTCTATCGTTGATGTGACAAGTCCTTTACATGGGTCTGTATTTAACAGGCAAAGTTAAAGTTGAATGTTGAATCAAGTCTCACAAGGGAGAGTGACATAAGCGAGACCAGTAAACAACAGCGACAAAGATGGATAACAATGTTGGCTCTGTTGATGAAGCTGTGTCTTCTGCTACTGCAGAATTGAAGGGTAAACACATGAAGAGAACAAACAACTGGAGCATACCTTATTTGACCTTTCATCTGATCTATCAACTGCTTCTACTGGTGGTGAGGAAAATGGCACAAAGGAAGAACCCAATAATCAATGTTGTGGGACAGAGTTTTGCAGAAATAAGTATAACGGACAGCGGGGGAAGAAGTATTCTCTTAAAGGTACCCTGTTGAGTTCTGCACCAATTTTTTTTTACAGTAGGTCCCTTTTTTGTTTGTATCTCATGCATGTGAGGATACACGTACATGTGCATGCAGGCAATGTGATAAACAGTCCTGCTGATGTTTTTACGCCATTTCCCTGATCAGCAGTTGGTGGCCATTGTTGTGCCAAGAAATGTGGCAATGACCCAACAAAAGCACAGAGGTGGAAGACAACTAGCTGAGATCATCTGCAAATGTTTTGTGAGGAACAAAATACATTTAACATATTATTATTAGGCCTCAAGGACACATAAATACTTATAAATCACAAAAATGGCCCCTGTGAGTTTTATACCAGTGGTTCCCAAACTTTTGTAGATCATGTCACCCCTTCATAAGCACTTTTTTGTCAGGGAACCCCATCTGACAGCTGAGCACCTGAAAAAATTGAAAGCCACAAAGCGTGTTGGGTTACTGTGACAACTAGTGTGTCATTAGCTGAGTTGCAACATTGCATACAGTGATTTTGATATTTTTGTCTTTTTCTCCTGTTCTCCTGAAAATACAAAAATACTTAATGTTAATGTCACTGCAATTTGAGGTGGAGAAATTATATTAAAAATGCACAATAAATGTAGAATGATAAGAAACATTTTGCAGCACCAAGGGCCCATCCTTAAGGCACTGCAGACCACTGTTTTATATCATTGGATTATTATTATTATGAATTGATATGAAAAAATAATTTTACTGTTGCATGAAGTAGTTGTCAAGGTAGAACTAATTATAACTATTTTTCATACTATTGGATAATTATAACATTTTAAGCTCATCATATGTTTTTTTTATGTAAAAACTTAATCTGTAAAGTAATTGGCATCTGTAGCTTCATTAAATATAGAGGAGCAAATTTCCATTTCAAATTCAGTGTAGTAGACGTATAAAGTAACATGAAATAGAAATTCAAAGGCAATTACTGTAAGTGCTTTGGCAACGTTTTGATTTTCTAACAAGCCACCATTTTGTGCAACTTGAAAGCCAAAATTATCAACCTAGCAACCTCATACCAAGCTGGTATTAGATACTGTAAAGAAAGGGCAGCAAAATGTTTGGGTTATTTTAATATTACTTTACTGTACTAAGACCTGGCCTCAGTGATGACAGTACTGCATTTTTGGACTTTGGAATTTTTGGCATTGCTTTTGGCAGCAAACTACAGTTTTCCTGTGATGGTTTACGAGAGCATCTGTTGAAAGATTCCCTGGAACTGCGATTGAAAGCATCCACAGGAACTCTGATCTGTGCAGCAGAGTTTACACACCAAACACAGCTTCATACATAGATGCCAGTACCTAGATCTCCATCTAGATCAATACTGTACTGTAGATGGTGGCTCATTGGCACACCCTCCCTATAACACTGCCTGTCTGACAATATAAATCTATTTTTTATTCTCAGTTGGATTTAAAACAGTTGCCATATTTTATTTGAAATATTAGGTAATGTGAATGTAAATGCTTGAAAATGGCCAGACCTATTTACAGTAATTGCCACTGTAATGCTGTCAATATAACGACACATTAAAAACAAACACTCATAAAGTTGTTATGTGAATTACTTAAACCTGGGCCATGCCTCTTTTAAAACCTGTGGAAATAAATTGGAAGCAACACAGGACAAATCGATGACAAACCTTCATTATGTTTGTGCTTATGAGCAGAGGGACAAAACAGACCTATTCATCACATATTCATTATCATGATTTGCATCTACAGACAAGGTATTTTGGAGGCCATGGACTATTCACACGTACCTTCACTTTCTGAGAACCCTAAATCAAAGTATGGCTCTAAAGTATTTTATTGCAGTCATTCTTTTCTCTTCATTTCATCAGACGAAGCCATAGACAGCAGACAACTATATTTTAATTTGCCGGAGAGGGATAATTCACCTCATCACATTAAATTACTCATGTAATTTCAAATTAAACAATGGCTCTTGTATTTATGTTCAGCTATTCAAGGTTAAGTGCATTCAAGGAATGCACTTAATGGCACCACTAGAAGAGGAAGCAAAGGAGGAAACATCGTCTAATGATTTCTATTGTCATTTATCATGTTTTTTTTGTTGTAGCGTTGGCTTAAAATCCAAACAAAACAAGTAATAATTAGTTTTCAACAGAGAGTGTTGTAGTCTGTACAATTGCATCTATCTGTTATATGTTACAATGCTTTTTTGTCACCTGATCAGTACCGGATAATCCAAGTGTCACCTGAACTTTCAGTGGTTATGAATAATTGATCAAAATGCCCTTCATAGAGCTATTACAAGAGGGCAATTATGTTCAGAGGCAGCTGTAATAGCATCACTGCAGTAATAGCAGACTTACATGATGAAACAGCAACCACAAAATTCAGTGTTTCTACAACACCTCAGCTGATGCAATAATCAGAAGAAAGCACAGAAAATAAAATGCTGCTCACATTGACATAAAAAGGTGAAAAGGATCATTGTCTGCTGCACGTCAGTCATATCATACATTATCACTTAATAGCTCACCTCACTGCATCACAATTCTAGCATCAAACGACCAAATGTTTCCCGTTTGGTAACACTTTAACACACTTATTCAGCATTTATTGTTTGTAAGCAGATTTAAGAACATTAAAATATCTATTTGTATTTATATTTGTCAACAATCAACTTCTCCTATAAGCATCCATAACTAGTGTTTAAACAGTAAATTAATGATTGGCCACAGTACAGTATGACATAGCTGTAATTACATTTAATGATATATGATTACACATATGAACAAAACATTTATATCAAACAGTTTGTAAACATGTACAAACCATTCACAAAGTTCATTTTTCATCCTCACAAATAGTAGTTTGACCAAGAAGGTCCACTTACTAGATTTTCTTCTAGAGCTTTCAGCCAAATCTCATGGCCTTCTTCAGTAGCAGGAGAAGATGTGTTTGTTAATAAATACATACTTAATTAATAAATACAAGAAATATAATAATAAGCGGTTTAATAAATATATAAATATATACAGTATATTATTAATTATAAACATATTTTATATGGTCACAGCTGTGTTTACAGTTTCATAAGCATCAGGAAGAGTTGTAGTTGTTGGCAAATACTTTAACAAATTAATCAACACTTAAAAATGTCTGCATATGTACCGATAATTACATTTGAGTGTTATAAACTATTTTAGAGCTGAAACTATTAGTCCATTGCTTGATTAGTTGAGCGATAGAAAATTAATTAGTAACTATTTTGATAACTGATAATTCTTCAAGCTCAAAATGTCAAATATTCGCAGGTTCCAGCTTCTCTAAAGTAATGATTTGCTGATTTTTTCCTATTTTATAATAGTAATCTGAATATCTTTGGGTTTTGGACTGTTCATTGGACAAACCCAGCAACCTTGGGCTTTTTGAAATTGGGAAATAACAGGCAGATCAATCAATAATGAAAGTAATGATTACCTGCAGCCCAAAATAATTTATTCATTGTTTATACACTGCTTATAAATGTTAAATAAGATGATTCAAAAAGTTTATTTAACTATTAACCACAAAATAAAGGTTGTGATGATAAGGGAATCAAAAATTCTGCTTGTTGCATGTCTTAAAGCTGCAATACGCAGCTTTTTGCCTTCAGGCAGGGAGTATATTGTTAGTCTTGCCCTCCTCCTTCTCAGTTGGTCACGTTCCCAACTGACACTTGTCACTCGTTTTGATGAAGGATCTGGCCCGAGGCTGTGGCACCCTGCAACCATGAAGCAGACTCTGAAAAAAAAAAACAAACAAAAAAACAGTAATGCTGATGGTTCACTCTGTTTTTGGAAAAGGTCTCTTATGCTGCATGTGGCGCTCTGGTGTTAATTTGTTTCTCCCTGCTTTCCTTCGTTGTACTGTAGTTGTTGCTATGACTTCCCTGATAGCCAGCTGACTGCTCACTATGCCTGCAGCAGATTGTATGGACCCATAAACATTACAGAACTCACAGAAAAGCCAATTTCAGGCAAAGGCGTTTATGCTTGTATGCACAGAATGATAATGTATAGTATGGCATCTGAAAAACCTTGAAGGCAGTGCTCATGCTGCTATAGCAGGAAGTACATTGCTGGTAAAGCAGTTAATTTCTCGGTGGTGCAGAAGTGGTACAGAGACAAAGTGAGAACATGGGAGAGAGAACACACTACAAATTTATCAGTGAATTTAATCAAATGGAACTAAACTGATTAAACTATATTTCATGCAAAAGGACAAAGAGATTTACTTTCTAACATTTCCTCATTGAATCAACTAATGTATAATTTTAATCAACTCATATGTATTCTCTCTTTTAAATGTGCTCATTCAGATATAATAGGAGCTATAATTGCTGTGTAATTACTTTGTGATATAATTAGACCATGATTAGCGCGACATTGGCGATATTTATTGGAGCTCTTATATTTTTCCACAGTTTTCTCAGAAATGTTTTACTCTGTGGGACAAACATCGTGGTATGTCCAAAGAGTCTAACCACTATAACTGAGGCCAATTAAAGCTCAACTTGTTTTCTTTTTCCTCACAATCATCTTGTCAATACCCAACAGCTGTTAGTTGTGTTATTTGTTTGTTTATTACAGACCATTATAGGGACAAAAACACTATCAGAATGATTAAAGTGAAGGTGTAATACATCCTTACGTCATGTGAGGACAACTATAGATATAAAAAAAAGCTTTAGCCATGAGGTTTCTTCAAAGGACAACATCTTAGTGAAGCTGTTTAAGTGGCTAGCGATGTCTTCATGGGCTTTACCAACTGCCAACAACTTCACTTCCATCCATTACCTTGTCAGAAACTTTGTATTGAAATTGACTTATCTAGTGTCTCCCACTCCTTCCACAATACATCTAAAACAGTCTCTTGAGACCCAATTTTCTACCTGCATCCCTGCACCTCCTTGTTTGAGTTATTTCCTCTGTGAGCACAAGTAAGCCATCATGCTGGACAATACTGAAGACAAAAGTTCTTAAAATGATGAAACACCCACACAAACACAAACAAAAGAGTATTGAGGGTGTTTTTTTGATATATTTTCTTTTATTTATTGGCACTTGAGAGCAAAAAGGCATACACTTCGCTATTTAACAACGTGCTCATTGATCGAGATTGCAGAAAATTCAAGCTAGTTGTAGGAAAAAGAAATACATGACAATAATATACAGCAAATGCAGACAAGCTTCATTAAGCATTTGACATTTCAACAGGGTGGAGATCTACTTTGCAAGATTAAATTCACGGTGCAGCTGATAAATTCACACAAGCCTACATGTTTTTCTCTGAAGAAACTTATAAATTTTGCTTGGGTCATGTGTTAATGCCCAGGCCAACAAAATAATGATGAAAATTTAGACCAGTATTAAGTAGCAGAAAAATATTCATATCCCTAGAGGTACCATTATTAGCTGCTATACTACTCGTTCAATGTTTACTCTCCCAGATACAGCTGGAACGAATTACAGTAATTGATTGGATGCACAGAGGTGGATCGAGCATAGGGCTGTCCACATTTTCTGACTGATCTCCTTGTTATAGTAGTTCCCCCTCCTCCCTATTTCTCTGTGCATTTCTGTCTCTCAGCCTCACCGAGTCTTTCCTAACGTATGACCATTGTCTAGAGGTCATTGAGGATGTCCGACTCATGTGGAGGTAGCTCGTCATGCAGAGCTCTGCATGCTTCAGGGAGTAATCACAAGCCTCCAGCTTTCCCCATCAACATTCTTTGCTGCCCTTAGGCCAACAAACCAGATTTTTCATGTCAGCTGGCATGCACCTTCAACTCATAAGTAGCTGTTTGACTTTCACAAGTCTCGCATCATCCAAGCATACACACTCCCAGGCAAGGTTGTCATATCCTTGGTCCATAATTATATGCCAGTTATAAGTGTCCACTTGCACATGCAGATGGGCTGGGCTCCTTAAAAATCCACGTAGGAGGTCGAACCTATCTACACAGACTATTTATCATTCCCTAAGGGGGAGCCCTCACATCATAATAATAATTTTAAATATTCCTCATTACTTTTGTTCTCACTTCCCCACCCTACCAACCACTCCACAGAGAAGAAAGAAAAATGTAAATAGTGACAGCTATTTAAAATATTTTCCATGAATTACTGTGTTACTGATTCTGTATTAATTAATCATATAAATTGGTTTTAAGAGATGATTTTATGCTGACAATCATGCATTTAGTCAAATTTAACACACAGGAAAGAGGATATTTTTACTTACTCATTTAGGACATATTTTACTCTTTGATATTGAGTTTATCAAATGACACACAAACAGGCAAACTTACTTCATGTTTGACTCACTTTTGTCACAAAATGATTGTAAAATTGTCTGATAAACAAGCAAGGAGGAATGTTGCTGGATTTCAGAAGATGTAATATATAGCAAAATTTAGAGTATATACATTTTTCTACATCGTTCACCATCTTATGCAATAGGGTCAAATAGCCAATCAAATATTTAAGTAAATGATCCTTTAAAGTACTGACTGATTGCATCAAATCCCGATTGTAGCTCATTACTGCCTAAGTACTTCATCTGAAGTGACAACAATTCTCATCTCTAATGTATGACACATGATTAACTTCATACTGACATGTATTTATGGCCAGTAGTTGCTGCTGTAATGTTAGGGGAAGGTTCTCAAAGGCAGGTGCTAATATCCTGTGGTTATATATACATACATATATATATACATATATGTATATAATTAAATAGACTACAGTGAAAAGAAGGTCAGCACTTCTTGTATTCTGTGTCCACTGAGTGGTTTGAAACATGGTATCTAAAATGTGTCTGTCACACCTCTGCATTAGCTCCCCTTTATATACACTATAAACTGCAAATTGTAGAGTCTGAGAGGGCATCTGGCAAGTGTCAGCCTTGAATGCTGACACCGGAGCAGGAAAGCACATCACCTGATAAATCTAAAAAAATTATATAGCTTTCACTGTTATTTATTACATTTATAAAAAAAAATCACATTCCTTGAATATTCATGCTATGCTTGCAGCCATACATTCATGCCTCCCTTTTCATTCACATGTTAGGTAGTTATTCTATATCCTGTAAATGTATTTAGAAAGTCTAAGTAGCTATGACGGTTTATGATTGACCTTTTGTATGATGTGATCATTGAAGGATGCAGAGAGACACGCAATAAGTGTTTTCTTCCCTCATTACAACCACCAAGGCCCAGCTGCAGAGACAATTGCAGCAGATGTCAACACTTGTCAGAGGAGGGACAGGTTATATCACTCCATCGTTAGGCTCGGTTTCCGCTTTATCTCACATTCAAACCAAACTTTATGTTGATAAATTATGAGTCACAGTAAGTAAACATGTAAGCACCTGCAAATGTCAACAGTTCAAGCTAGTGTCGAATCTGTTAATTAAAAGATGCCGATTGTTGATTTTCTCACATTCTGGAGGAATTGACAACTAAACAAAGAGATTGTTTCAACACCATGAGGAACAACTGCTACACCATCATGAAAATCTTAATTGAAAATGTTCTCTGATAGCGAGATTGGCAGCTCTGTGTATGTGCCGTGACACCAGTATTAAGGCAGAGCAGACTGCGGGTCCACGAGGTAATTTCTGTGCACAGTTGAGATCCAATCAGAGACTTCTTCCAATGGGACAACCCAGCATACACCCCTCACACTCGGAAGCCCTACAAAATAGTCATTACAAAGTTCAGCACAGTCAGCAGATTGCAAGAGAACTTTGTAGCATGGTGTTGGCAGCCACCTTGATACTCATACTCAGACTCAGAGGAGGTTTACCATTAGCTTCTCCCCACTAACGTAAAAATCTATACTATATGTGACTTCTGCTGTTGTGGATATAACTAACATGTCCTTCCTGACAATATCAAATATGTTTCAAGTTGGATTTTTATTTAAAACAAGCAAACAACATTATTTTGACATTCTTTTATTTTAATCATTCAAATAAATAGTTTTACATTTGTTTGTTTTTTTACATGTTTTTTATTGCTAGGTACTATATGACACTATTTTGAGAAGTTCTTTTTTGGGGTATTTTGCCTTTAGTGGTTAGTGACAGTAAATATATAGGCTACACACAGGAAATATGGGAGACATACAACCAAAATCAAATATGGGATATTGCTGTTGCAGTGTGTATCTTCAAGGATCAGGTTGGTGCTATTTTAATTTTATATTTTTGTTATTTTCAGCAAATCCCATGAAAAGACCAAAAATCAAAAATGCCTTAGTCTATCTTGGAATACTTTCTGACTTCACCAGTCTGTCTGCAGCTGAGCCTTGAGCCCTCCGGTTCCTACAGAAGACATAAAACTTAAGAGACAGGTCATGAATATAGACTTAAAGTTTTGAAAAGTGCTAAATTATTTCCCAACAAAAGCACCGTAAGTTTTAGCAAACACTACTTAACAGAATAATAGCACATTTATTGAGGACTGTTCTCAGCCAGGGATGGGTGTGGCAATGAGTATTTACAGCAGCAGGACACTGTAAATGGGATTGATTCAAAATAAACTACTGTGCCCCTCGTTAGGGATTAACATCTCACCCGGTGCCACGGTGTGGCTCACTTATGTGTTTTTAATTTGAGAAACAATGTATGTCTATGGCATAGAGGTATAAGTTAAATCAGGCTTTGGTTACACACATATTGGTTGGAAACATGAAAAACATCACCAGACTAATCCTTTAGCCACTAGGTAATTAGGACACCCAGAGAAGTTAATATATTATTATTTCTGTGATAAATGCAAACGTAATGCAATATCCCGCTGATCAGTTCTATCTCTGTTAAGTGTCAAAATAATGTGGTTTGTAAGCAATTATGTTTGTCTGCAAAAAGCACTTTGAATATGGAACAGGTGCGGGTGAAATCAATCGTGGCCATCCATCTGGTTTTCTGGGTCATGCTGGGTGTGAGTGGGATAAGGAAATATTTTCCACCAAGTGCAGCGGAGTTTTATTGGAAGGAGAAGCTCTATAAACTGAAGTGGAGCAGACTTTGGCCTCATCTTCATAAGGCTGTCGCACAGGACGCACTTCATCAGTGCTGCATCATTGCTATGATCCTTCGTGTAATATTGACTATCCGAAGGGTAGTTTAGAGCTCAACACTTGTTATCCTGAGAAGTTTCTTTCTGGTTGCATCATTCCTGATCTCACTTTTGAGCACAACCACAGGGCATACTGTAATTTGTGATACTTACAGCCCACCTTTGACAGTTCTCACCTTTTTCATCCCCTGTAATGATTAGAAATAAAGCTGGATATATTTGAAATGAGGATTTGTTCTCTGAAAGTAATTAGGAGGTGATGTCCACAGAACTCATAAAAGGTATTGGTACAATGGTGGTAACCATAGAAACCTTGTGGCTGGAGTGGTCTTCTGGGAGACGTGCTTTAATAATATATTGGCCAAGCGGAGAAAGCAAATATAATATCACTCTATAGAAATGCCAGTCAATGATTAGATATGACTGTGTTCCTTTTGAGGGGCTGGATGTATAAGGGCACATGCTGGTAAAAATGAATTGCCCTCTGGGATTTTGAAGGAAAATGCCCAGAGGTGAAAGGCAAACTCATGTTACCTTACTACATTAACTTTAAGAAGATGCAAATATGCTGTATAACCAATCTGTTCTGGAAATTAGAATTAAAATTAGAAATTAGACGAGCATGAAAATCCTATATTGTAGCTAGAAACATAAAACACTTGTTCTCTGTGTTTAGTAATAGCTGCAGCACATGGAATTGGTATTGCTTGGCAACCAGCAGTATGTTGTGTTTTTGTATTTTTTTGTGTGCATATATAACCACGTACAACCTCTTCTTTAAAATCTGAATTATTTATCAAATACACATTTAACCCTTTCACAGCCCCCCTGTAGTCAGCTGAGAGAAAAAAAAAAGATCCATGTGTAAATCTGTACTTTCGGTTTAGAAATCTGTGTTCATGATTTATAAACCTTGCCCTTGGATTCATAATCCATGCCCATGGATTTATAAACTGTGCCCTCAAATTACGAATTAAGCTCCAATTTTGAATAGTTCCATGTATGACTTTGGCATATATGTGACATATAAGAGTGACATGTATTTAACACATATATGCAACAGAGGTATGTTACATAATTATAAAATACATATATGAAAGCATATTTGGTTAAAATATATGAAATACGAATAAATTACACATATGATTTTGTACTTTTTTACATATGTGATACATATATTGTTAACAATATATGTCCATATATGAAGTTGGTCCAATTTTGAATATGGACATATCTGGCATTGCAATATATGTCATATATGTGATTCCAGCATATGTACATAAATGACATATATGACATTTTCATAAATGCACATATATTAGATTACCTTATGAGCTAATTTGATTAAATTTGTATTTAATTATCATTGTTTCAAATTATAAAAATTTGAAACAATAATGTAAATTGAGGGCATGGGTTATGAATCCGAGAGCACGGTGTATAAACTGTGTGCACAGATTTCTAAAACAAGTACAGATTTACACATGTATCTTTTTTTTCTCAGCGGACCCCAGGGGGTTCCGTACAATACACTGCAGGGCAATTGAGATATAAATGAAGAGGGGAGGGCCAAATTGAAGAAATGAACCACATCTACATGCCTTTATCCTCATATATATTTCAATGCAAATAGCCTTTCAACCAGCAGCCTCTGGTCGACAGCCATTATTGTTCATAGCGGGAGTTGAAGCTCTTTGTAAATGTGCATGTGTACCTTTGTTCTGCTCTACATATACCACTGATTTGTTTCAGTGCATGGCAGCACAAAGGACCGAGAACAGTGGCAATGTTTTTTTTCCCCACACAAAGTTGCAACTGGTGTTTTATTCAACCATTTTTCTGCAAATTAGTTGCTCCTGAAAAATATGTATAGAAGGGTTCAGAAAAAATACTTTTCACAGGGTAATAAGGCAGACCATAAACTGTCTTGTTAAATTGTCTGTAGTTACAGTTTATGATATCATACTTGATACCTGTAAGCACATGTAGAGTATGTAACACAGTTCAATAGAAAAAGAGGGAATGTTTCAAATCTTTACAAATGCACTTAAATATCTCATATGGATTCTGATTACTTGTTATTCATATGACTCATATAACTGACATCGACATCAAGCAGTACATTACCATTTATTGTTGTTTCTCTTGGATACTATTTCTCAGGTCACTGTATTCCAATCTGGCAGTGATACACCTTTAAAGTTGTATTTTCCTTCCACATTCCAGTTACGGCACTTTCTTTTATTTTGTTTCTCAAGTAACAAATTATTTATATTTTTATACCTGGAAGATAAGTTTTCCCTTAATCACAAACCATCAACTATTAAGTCACCTTAGGCACCTAAAATACTGAAAAGTTATTAAAGGTTCGAACTGATGCTGTTCTGTGCCTTTTTCTCTGTTCCTAAAGAATAAAATGACAATGTGGAGTTAATTTGAAAATGTAATTTGTCAAACAATAGATCTTGATGAAGGATTTTCATTTGCTAATGCAATTTTGTAATAGAACATAGCAAAAAGGGCTCATATGGATGTCCTCAGATATGGTCTCCTCAAGAGCTCACTTTGATTTGAATTTGAAAGCAGCTCCATGTTACTTCTTCACTCTGGAATTGATTGTCATTATGTTTCTTTGTCCATAGTAACATTCAATTCTCAGCATAACTCTTGGGTTGCAGGCACTCTGAGTTGTTACACAATTAGTCTTGGAGTAGTTCAATTTTAGCCCGACACTATAAGAAGCACTGAGCTGGGTGAAAAGACACTCCAATTTGTCCTATTCCACACTTCTGTGGATTTGAGTAATCATCCGGCTATACTAGCTGATTGGCTCTGAACAGTGGATGGTATTGAACAGCAACACCATGCAGAAGATATGTTATTTTTTAATGTCTTTTTATCTGTACTTCAGACAGATCTACAGAATTGCATTAAAAGCTAAGTCTCCTTAAGAACGAAGACCTGTATATGAAGAAAGGGAATCCAGAATAATACAAAAGATGTACATCATTAGTGTTACAGCCTCATTAAACAGTAAAAAGAGAGCAATCCTCAGTTCAGCTACTCACTACAATGATCATCATGGATTAGCAGTCGTCTATTAGATCCCAGTGAATCTCGACTGCTGATCTGCTAAAGTAATCAAATATGGAACGTTTCTTAGTTCTCAGGTAGACAAGTAAACTGTCACGCAGTTAGATTTAAATTTTATTATTGTTTCCTTTTCCTTCTGTAGAGCTATTGATCCATCTGAAGCCATAAATGCTCTTCTATTAGCTTAGCTAGAGTTATGGTCTTCATGCACCATTGACAGCCTCAGTCACAGGCTTCTCTCCTCAGGGTACAGAGAAACTGCCTTGATAATCAGACATCATAAATACTGATTAACCACAATAAAATATTACTGTAAATGAAAGTTATTGGCTCTGATAAAATATGGCTATGGTTCTGTTTTTTTCCATTGTAAACCCTAATTAGTAAGTGTTAGAGCTAGACAGAGTGGAAGTGATTATGCCAAATGTGCAAAACCCATTTTTAATATGATGCTTTAATAAATGTAATCTAGGTATTATGAAGACATTTATTCTAGATAGATAGATAGATAGATAGATAGATAGATAGATATAATAAGATATATGTATATATACAGTATAAGGCATCAATATACCGTAGGTGGAAATAACATTTGAAAGAAACAATTCAAATTAACATTAGACATTGATGCTATCAATTAAATAAATGCATAGGGATAGAGCTCTATAAATAGCAGCCAATTGAAGATACCCCTCGGGAGCCGTAGATGGGGCCTTGACACTGGTTAGCAGTGGGGAGGTGGAGGGTTGGAGGGGTGAAGCTGCAAAGCTGCATAGACTGCAATGACAGCAGAGAGAGACAAAATAGATACTGTGGTTTAAATATAATCCACACACAGAACCCAGTAAAATCATTAGATAATAGTTGAAAGATGCAGTTATTTTCCTGTTTGAACTTGCGCTGAAAGCTTCATTAGTCACTGACTGTGTAGTTCGCTTTACTCACCTCACTTTAATCTAAGCAAGGTGATCGCATCACTGTTGAAATGCACTTCAGTACGTACACAGTACGTGAAAGCATCATCGTTCACACTGACGTTCAGTTTAGTAGTTTGTTCAGTCTGTTGCTGGTTCCAGCTGTAAAAAATCTAGGCCTAAACAAGCAGTGTTCATAAAGTTAACTGCAGCGAATTGTAATTGTATCAGAGTTATCATATTGTGATTGTTTCTTGGTCTTTCGTGGTCATCACTGCTGAGCCAGAAATGGTGCTCTTACCTCAAGTGGAGCTCCACTGTGAAAAGCTACTGATTCATTTTGTGACAATAGTGAGTCAGTATAGTCAGTTCACAGTGGGCAGGTATGTGCATAAAGGAGAGCTAAAATGGATTTGTAGCTGATGGTATAAGTAGCTAAATTAAATGGTTAGTCAATTTTTCTGAGAGCTGTAGAAGAAAAGGAAATCATCGATACTCTTAGCAAGTGTAAGAATAAAACGTATACTGATTGGAATGAAATTGATAAGACAAAAGTCAAACGTCACTGATAGTATTACAAAACCACTAACTCACATTTGTAACTTGTCCTTCCAAACTGTTAAATTTCCAAGCAAAATGAAAATTGCAAAAGTTATCCCTTTATATAAAGCTAGGGATAGACACCACTTTACAAATTACTGGCCTGTTTTCTTTATTTTCCCAATTCTCAAAGATACTGGAAAACTCCTTCTTTAAAGGTTAGACAATTTCATTGAGGAGCACAATTTGCTGACAGTCAGTACGGATTCAGAACAAACAGATAAATATCTTTGGTGCTAATTGAATTAATAGCAGAAATTACTAATTGTATAGACAAAAAAATATGCAGTGGGAGTATTTAAAGATATAACGATATGTCACTCAATAAATTCGAAATGGTATCAGACGGATTGTGCTAAATTGGTTGAGAAGCTATTTAAGAAATAGGCAACAATTTGTAAAGATAAAGGTGAGCATAAATCAACATGCATGGATTTTACTTGTGGAGTCCCACAGGGGTCAGTATTAGGCCTGAAGTTGTTCATTTTGTACATAAATGATGTAACTAATATTTTTTGTTCTGGGGATAATTTCCAGCAGCTTTTGGAGGTGATCACAACAGAAATGAGCAATTTAAAACAGTCGTTTGACATGAACAAATTATCATTAAATTTGAACAAAAACAAAGATTATGCTGTTTTGAAATTGTAAAATAAACACTCACATGCAAGTGAATATAGACAGTGTTAACATAGAGAGAGCATATGGAAATACATTTCTAGATGGAAATCTCATATAAGATATGTGTGAGCACAGTTGGAAGGGAGAGATGCAGTTCTGGGAAAAACAAGGTACATTCTGGATCATAAAGCATTGTACACTCTGTATTGTTCACTTGTATTACCATATCTGAATTACTGTGTGGAGGTGTGGGGTAACACGTACAAAAGCATCTTACACTCATTATGCATAATACAAAAAAAGAGCCATAAGGGTAGTAAACAATATAGGACATTGTGAACACACTGTTTTTAAAGTCGTATGCTTTGAAATTCATGGATCTGGTAGAATTTGAGACTGACACAAATGATTATACAGCAAGAAACAATTTACTTCCAGGTAACATACAAAAAATGTTCTTAGACAGGGAGCGGGGTTATAATTTAAGAGTAAAGTTTCATTTAAAAAACATTGTGTTTGTACCAATTTGTGGGGTAAATATGTGGAATGATTGTGGCTACAGAATTCAGGCAAAGTCCAAATATAAATCAACTCAAGAAGATGTACCAAAGAAATAGAGGTATAGTGATGAGGAAAGGTCGGTAGGATGAACGTTGAGGTAACTGTCTAAGATTCATCTGATTGACACTGGGTGGATATTTGGGTTGTACATTGCATTGGGGTAGTTGGTTGTGAGTTGTATATATGATAAATATTGAGTTAATTGTTTGAGTTATGGAGAAAGGGTACGACCATATAAGTGTACGCTTCTTCCTGATCCTTTTCAGACATATAATATGTATTTATATTGTTTATTTATGTTTATCTTGTTTATTGAGAGGTTGCTGTATGTTTACTGTTTTATTTTATTTGTTATTCTTGTTTTATTTTTGTTTTTTTTAATTTGTTACATGTTTGAAATAATCAATCAATCAATCAAAAAAGCTTCCTGAGCATGTTTCAGTGGCCTCTAATGAAGTACTTAAGGCCAGCTGCTCTCAAGTCGAGGGCCTTTCAGCCCTCTATTATTGAAAAGCAAGATGGTTCCAGTTCATCAGTATCACTCGTTTGGCTGAGAGGCAGCTCAAGGTGAAAGACACTTAACAGTAAATTAACACATTACTTCAGGTTTCCGACTCAGCAAGCACGCAACAGGAGAAACAGGAAAATTGACATGATAAATTTCACCCATTATTGAAATGATCTTAGACCAAAAAGCTCCCACCTATGGGCACTACAACAATAGATTTTTAAGGAGTCACTGCTGCCACAGCCATGCCAGTGTAGGTCAGAGTGACTGTCACCTGTTTTAAAGAGGTTGACAGCTGTAATACAGGCCCCTCACGTAATCTTGTGTAACCCTATATCTAATGCATTTAGAGGACGTTATTGCTGAATTCTGATTGCTCTACTCACAGTTTGTGAGGGTAATATTTAAATCCTGTTTCCATGCAACCCAGGTGGTGCAAGTCATTAGGTGCTACGCAAGTAAGTAGCCAATATATAGAGGAGTGTGGCTTTACAGGCAGAATTTATGAAGGAACATTAGTCATGTTCTGACAAAGAGGCATGAGTGGTGCCATTAGTATGTTTGTTATTACAGTAACCACTGATGTCAGTGTGAAAAAACACATATATTCCCATACATGATTGATTTGCACATATGCTAAAATATCTGAAACTCTAAGACCCTTTAGCTTCTTCTTGTGAATTCACATGGTCTGGTTGTTAATAAAGAGGGTACATAATAGGGATTAGTGATACCAAACTTTTTAAATTTGATACTGATACTTTTTGTTACAATTTTAACAGTACCAATACCAATCATTTTTTAAATGGGTATGTGATTTTTCAAAATAATGGTCATTAAAAAAAAACCAAAAAAAAACGCATGACACATATCGGCCATTCATAACAAATTTATTACAAAAGCAAATATGAGCACAATTAAAGAAAAATGTTTGTGATAATAGGTGTAAAAATAGTCCAGTATTTTACAGAAATACTATGATTAAATAATAATAAAATAAATAAATAATTATAACATAAATATGAATAAAATAAATGAAAATGCCAACAGCATAAAACGTGCACATTTGCACTTTTTTTTTTTCAAAGATTTCTTAATCTTCTTAAACAGGCCAGGATTTTTCGAGAGCAACTTCCACTTTCCACATATTCAACTATTTAGGCTTCCTGACAGCAATGTTCAGAAAAAAAAATCCCTCATTAATTTCCTTGCATTCTGACATTTCTTCAGAAATCCAAACAGAAGGATCTTGGCATTTTATTTACTTCATTTTGATTGTTCATAAAGATTTCCTAATCTTCTTAAGCCTACATGAAAAAAACAAGTTATCTTCTTCCATAATGAGTTACACTTTTTAAAGAACATTTAACGCTTGCTAATAGCAGTGTTTAGGGAAAAAGTCACATTTTCCTACATTCTCACATTTCTTTCGTGCTCTCAAGAGCTATATCTTGATATTTTTACTCAAGTTTTATATAAGTGTTCAGTAATATGTCAACATTTTTAGCTTTAAACCAATTTCACCTCTGACTAATTGTCTCTCTCTGCCTTAGAAAACAGCCTCTCTGCTGGAACAGAAGTTGCAACAGTTCCAAGGTATCTTTTTGCCACTCTGTTGAGCACTGGTAATGTGCTCTCATATTTTCCACCAAAGCAAAGGGTCCTCACTCCTTGGGATCACTTTTTCTTCCATGTATCTGCATATTTCAATGTATGCATCTGTGTTTGTTGTCCCCTGAAAAGCCATTACACATGTGTCAAACTCCTGCCATAATCCTCCCTTGGATGTTGAACAGTCTGCATCATCCTTTTCAGTGTTTGCAGCAGGTGGCCGTTGCAGCACTGACAAGGCCGTTCCTATAAGCAGAGGTTGATGCAGTAACAGAGGGTTCACTGGCTGTTGCCTATCCATCACAACTGCCCAGGGTTTGCATCTCGCTGATGAGCCATGATTTAATGGTTTCCACATTTCTAGTATCACAAAAGATAATGTTTTTGGACCTAATGTCCAATAAGGTGCTGGCTGCAAGACTATAGTTGTGCTCAATGTTTTGAAAGCACAGTCTGCCTTGCATTTGAAGCTGTGAAACCAGAGTGTTACCCTTCTGCCCAGCAGACATGGTTGCTCGTTGGAGAAGAGAGAACAGAGGTATGACATTAGAAATCGTTACATACTGCTCTGCTGAAATGTCCTCAGTGGCCTCTTCAAAGGGCCCGAGGGCCGCAATGGCTTGGCTGAAATAGGACCATGGGACCATTCTCTCTCATTCAAGCAAGAAGATCTTGGATCTCCCAATAACCTCTTGTTGTTGTTTATACAGTCTCTCCAGTGTGTACAAAACCGAATGCCATCGTGTCTCTACTGCCTGGATTAGTCTGTGCTCTGACAAATGCAATTGAATTTGTACTTTTCTTTAGCTTGTCAGATGCTTTGGTGCTATGGTGCGAGAACTGAACGATAGCACCAAGAGTTCTTCACAACTAAGTTGATGGTGTGAGAAAAACGCAGAATGTGTTTCCAGTGGGTTTTCTGCACAGCTGAGACCATATTAGCTCCATTGTCTGTAATAACAGCATGGACCTTACTGGTAATGCTCCGGTCATCAGATATTTTTGTGATGACTTCAAATATTTTGTCTGCTGCGTGCTGTACAACTACATGGACTTTCTCAAGAGTGCAAGCCTACATCTGCCAATTCTGGTCAATAAAATGTCCTGATACAATCAAATAAGCTTCAGTTGTTCTTGCTGTCCACATATCACTTGTTCAAACTACACTGCTTGCAGATTCTATAGAGTCTTTCAGTGTTGTTTTGACTTGCTCATATAGCTTAGCATAGCGGGACATCAAGGATTTCCTACCAAGGATTTTGTATCGGGGATCAACCTCCTTCATAAAATGACGGAAACCTGCATCCTCAACCACTGAAACAGGTTGCAAGTCAGTAACATCATCTTGGCTAGGTTCCTTGTGATGACTCTGGCTCTTTAGGAATCATCTGAAAAGGGTTAAGGTTTCCCATGACAAAAAGGAAGCTGAATTCTAAATGTCATATTGTTATATTTTCATTCTGATTATCCTCCTGTATCACCAACATTTAAAATGAGCTTGTGATGATGATGTTTAGGAATTTAGGGTAGCTACAGCATAGATATGGGATAAACACATTAATTTAATTTAATTTTATTATTTTTTTAATCCTACATAGTATGTAAGCTAGGGCTTGTCAGATTTTAATGCTTAAATTCTATTAAAATATTAATAACAATTATAATAATAATATATAATGATAATAATGGTGGTACCTTGTTATGCTTTGCCTCTCTGAAAACTCTCCTGCAACATCTTTTGTCAGAGGGTGGTGCGGGACACTTGGATGTATGGGCATCGTCTTGTTTTTGTTCAGCCTCCTTGTAACATTCAGGGTGTTTTGTTTTTAAATGCTTGAAGAGCTTATTCGTGTTGCTGCTGTGTGGCACAAATAGTGCATCTTGCTGTATTTTTATCTACAGGTGAAAAGTAGCACCACACCACGCTACTTTACGTAGTTTCTGCCACCATGCCATTTTCTCACAGGTTTGATGTGAATGTGTGCAACTGTGTGCGCGGTTCTGTCATGTAGGTTTCCACAGTCATGTGACACAGGCCAGCTAAACATATCAGGGCTGTTTATTGGCAGCACAAACATTGTACAAAAGTAATGAAAACGATTGGAAGTGATGCAGCCACCCATGATTTGTATTTATATAATTTTATAATTGATATATTTTTTAAAGGAATCAATGCCAAATGAGTAGCTTGTGAGTATCGAAGTATCAGTATCGATCCGCCCATCCCTAGTACATAACTGTTTGAACCAGGATGTTGGGTGAGCCTGGGCTACACATCCATTGAAAATTTTTTAGTCGCCCCCATTAGAAACACGGGGAAGGTTGCCCATTTAATGCTGTCTCCTTTGATGGTTGTATTAATTTCTGGGCCAATTAAATCATGTGATTTCATGTTCAAATTCAAGTTTAAGTTTATTTGTCACTCAACAACACATGAATTCACACATATAAATCTCATCTCTACAGGATGCAGTGCAAGTCAACATATATCAGAAATACAGGCAAAAAGAGCAAGACACAATAAATATGTGTATAAAAACTGAACTCTATGTCCCTGTTTTACGAATTTGGGTTCCCAAAAATCACGCTTGAAAAAATAAGAGGGAATGCTTCATTCATGCTCTAATTTAGGGCACAAGACATTTGCCCCCAAAACATCCTAGTTAGCCACATTTGCTGCAAGACAATACCAACTTGTCTCTTAGTTGGCCAAGTAGACAAAAAACAGAGATAAAGAAGTGAGTCAGATAAGAAAGTGAGACTATATTCATCACATCACTAGTGAACCCAAAGTTACACACTTTTCCATGTGTATGAAGGTTTTTTTCTGAACCCAACACTCTCACTGCACACCTTCTGTCAGAAAGGGTTTGCTAATTAGTGAAGTCATGTGGAGTAGCATATAGTTTGAATGAAAGCCTGCAGTCTCATGGGTCTTGATGGCTCATGGACAAATTCACTGAGCTAAAGAATCTGCGTTTAGAAATAATTTTTTCATGTGTGAGAACCTGACAGACAGATATGCTTTGGTGACAGCCAGATGGAGATGGGAAAAAAATGCAAGATCAAGCTCTGTGATAACACCATCATAAAGACAAGATATCCACTGCGCTTTAAGATGGAGCAGTGATGTGATGTCAACTCTTCTCAGACAAAAGATTTCTTATGTGATCGTACTGGCGTTATTGAGTTTTTTAATCTTCTCAGTGTCTACAGGGATCACTTTGCATTGGCCCTGAGAACGTAAGTTCAATCCACTTCCTTCTCAGAATCTCCGAATTGAAATTTACCTGACTCCTACCTCCCAATGGGCATCTGAAGCACTCGAAAGATTTTTTTATCGTCTAAATTATTTATTGATCGAACAGTCAAGCCGTCAATTTTGTGACATATTTGAAAATGGTTTTTTGAATTAAGATTCACTTGACAACTTCTGTTCAGACAGAAGTCGACCCAGTATGCTCCGATCTCCAGCTTGTTCAGCTCGAACTGAAGGTGTAAATCTTTAAAAGCAGCTCACAAATATATACTTTTTTTTTTTTTTTTTTTTTTTTAAAAAGGCTCAGTAATTTCCCAAAACAGCTGGGCACTGTAGTTTTTAGTAAATGTTACTGAAACAGGAGTAAATAGTGCATTTGGCAGGGACTATTTTCATCAGTGGATTAATACACATTTGGAGCACTGGTGAGAATTTACAGCAGTGGGCTGGTGTATGTGTGACGGACCCAATATAAACCACAGTGGCCATGTTCATTGTAATGAAGGAACATGTCTCCCTGTGCAATGTAACTTTACCTTTTCCTTTAACCTCTCCTGACACTGTAAGAATGTTTGTATAAGAGCCTTGATGTAAACAAAAACAGCAAATATTCTGCTGCATTAAATTTGTGCATGTTGTATCTTACTTTAATTTAAAGTCACAGTGGAACGGAAGTTAGGGCGTCTTTAGCTTCTGTACTGTGACATATTTCCCAGTGAAACGGAATACGTGAGCGGTGTACAATAAGAAGCGGGATTTAAATAAACTCTTTCAGATTTGATTGAACTGCTAAAAAGTGGGCAAGCGAAACGGAGCTGTAGAGGACTATTGGCCTCCCTGCACACCTCCCTCACCCATGTTGTTACATCAGGAGGAAGACAGTGAGGGAGAAATGAATGAATTAAACCTCAGCCACACTGTTTTGGAGAAGAAAACAAAGTTTTTCCTCACTGATATAACACTCTCCCTATAATGCTTCTCTGATAGCTACTATGACCCACACAAGCAGCCAAGTGTGGTTTTATATGATGGGTGTGATTAGCTAGTTGCCCAAAATCACATTTGATTGGATCAATGCTTCTACACACCCATCAGTTCAAGATGAGTCATAAAACATTTTGAAAAAGTTTAAAAGGAAGAGAAATGACAGGGATTTTGATGTAAAAATACTCAAAAATTATTTTTGACATGAAGAGATAACGGAATAATTAAAGCAGGGACACAGGATTAGAAGTGGGAATTTCTTTTTTTTTATATTCCAAGTGCCATTAATGCTACTGGTTTGTTGACTGAGGTACACTGAGTACCTCAGTGGTGACACTGTCATGTACACGTCTCACCACTTTACAGGTGAAAAACTGTCATGATGCAAAATGGAAGTTGAAGACACTTGTGTAAGGAGGCAAGTTAGTTTCCCTACAGCACAAGATGTGCTCATCAGGAGACAATTTCAGCTCAGTCCTGTCTCTTAGTCACAAAGAGTGCTCTTACCTGATGATGAGACAGCTGCTACCATCATACTGAGCATTGTAGCTGCAGAGACTAATCTATATGTGAATAATACAATGCAGTGGCCTTTTAACAGCCAAAATATATGTATGATCATTTGTATTTATGTAAGGCTGTGGTCATTGTATTAATTTAGAATACTGATGAAGGGTTTGCGTCAGAGCCGTGCAATTATCTGAAAAATACATCAACACACTTCCTTGAACTGGTCTGAAATGAATACTTGAAATATTAAAATTCTGTTGCAGTCTATGGAGTGATAGATGAAATTACAATATTGGTATTAATGGAGTATAATCTAAAGCTAAAACACAATGGTGACATGTATAAATGCAACATTAAAGAGAAAATGGAAAAGGAAAAATGGAAAAACTATAGGCTGATAAATTGCTTTAGTATGTTGCTGTAAGTGTCAATCCAGAGTAAATGTTACTGTGGCTTATTGCAAGTGTAACTGTAGCTTGTTGTTAGCAAAATTGTTGCTTAAGCTCACACTATCATCGAAGTCAATTAACCTAGTGCCACTGGAGAGATGAAACTATCTAAGTGTAGGAAAGCCTGTGTTAAAGGCAGACAGGGGGATATTTATGTGAAAACCCCATTCATTTCCTTATAGAGATGTCTCATTAGACCCCACTTGGAAGTTTTTTAATGAGCTTTAGCCTTAACACTGTTATTGCATATTTTGCCTACATCCACTGTCAAGCATGGTTTATGTGAATGCTTGTTTGGTTTTTGAATAGTTAATACAGTATATCTGGCAACCACAGGCTATTGTTTTTATATCTTATAGACCTGTAGTTCTGATTTGACAGTTAAAACACTGTGGACACAGGTTTGGTTAACTGGGAGCTGCAGAGTGCTAGTATGATTTTGAAGAGCCACACCATTTATCTGAAGGGCCGTTAAAAGTTCCATGAAACATCTAGCTGTTCTTGTGCTTTATAAGAGGCGGCCTATTTGTGGAATCACAAATGGGTTGAATGGGTGAAAAATGTGAAACAGAGTTTTAGCAATTTCTGAAATGCAGTAGGCAGTTGTATGGAGCATTTTAGCCTTTCACTGGAGTGCAACCAGATGGGAGTATGTATGGTAGCTCACCCCTGGCAGGCATGTACACATACACACACACACTCACACACACACACACACAAAAACACTATTTAGACTGCAAAAAAACATACAAAATATATTTGATTCAGCTATCTTGTATCATGCTAAATTAGCTTGAAATCAATTGTATGAACCAGGTTTTCTTAATTTACAGAAATGAGTGTTTACGAAACATGCCCTAACCAATGTCTGTGCCCAGTCTTGCCAAGGTGATGGGGCAGTTGTTGGATAGGCCTGACATATTTAGCTTAACTGCTTAGGGGCTGTAAATATGGAGCCTGTTCCAAAACTGATAAACTCTGTCCAGTGGTAGTGTTTACACCAGGCTTAAGCCTTGACATATGTTTTGGAAATGAACATCTGCTGAGGCTAGTGATAATCCTATAGGCAGCCCATTAAACACCCGAGGTTCACAGATAAGATATACAGTATCCCTATTTTCCCTCTCAGCCCCTATCATCTTGAAACTGATTTCCAATAATATGCATGGGTCTGAACTCTTAAGCTGTCTCAGGCTAATGCTACTTATCTGGTCTAAAACATTAAGCAAGGTCTTTTCAGAGGTTAAATGCACACTGACAACCTCAATGAAAGCTTTAATCATTTAACTTAGTGTCAGAGACGGTTTCCACATTTATCTGCAAAATCCAGTGGATGATTTTTGGGGATGGGGACACAAGCACACATCACTTATCTCATCTCTGGATCTCACTGAGTGTTAATACTAGCTACTGTTTTTTCATTCAGTTATGATATTTTATGCTTTTAAAGCTGCCACTAACTCAGTGATTATAATTTACTGGGCGTCCCATCGCACTAATTCGTTCTTGTGACTGACCTCACATCATTTATATGTTGACATAAAGATACCAGCTGCTGCGAAATGTGGATGTGATTTACATTTTTATAATTGCAAATGAAGTACCTGGCTTGCCTTTCAAGATGAAGCACCAATGAGGCCACTATATAGTATACTACTCAGAATTTCTTTGTTGTTAAGACTTGAGCATAAAATCACAATCCAAGCATTAAACAGTCTGAGGTGAAGAGGTCATTAAAATAACCAGTCCAAGCTGATGTTTTGAAAACTTTTGATGTCTCTCAAGGTACTAGTGGAGCCTTATAAAACACAAAACTCTTTCAGTTTCAAGACACACTTTTCTTTAAACACTTACTCCAAAGTATTAGTGTTATATTCAGAGATATTTTAAGTAATAATATTGTGACTGCAGTGTCTTCCTCCAGTGACAAGTGTACTGTGGGTGTGCTTCATGTCTCTGACATTTATATGTGGACTTTGTAAATGTTAGAGCACCAAAGTATAATATATGAACAAAATTATTAACCATGGGTGGTAAAAAAGAATGATGACAGGAGGGGTTGCAGTTGGTGACAAGAAGGCTTTTTATTTGCAGAAGACAAAATGTTGT
This sequence comes from Thunnus albacares, assembly GCF_914725855.1. Classification (NCBI taxonomy): domain Eukaryota; kingdom Metazoa; phylum Chordata; class Actinopteri; order Scombriformes; family Scombridae; genus Thunnus; species Thunnus albacares. The sequence goes on from NC_058115.1 coordinate 21,882,853, forward strand.
CACCAGTGTCATGACTACGCCATGCCGATGCCCCTTAAATAACACAGAAACACAAGTGCATCCATTTAAGATAATAGGCACTGCACCTCTCAAATAAGAAAACATTTGCATGTAGCAACCAATCATTATCTAGTGTAGCATTCAGAACATGGAATAATGTGTGTGGGGTTTATAATAAATCTCAAACAAAAACATAAAACCCTGTGGCGGTTCTTTGGGGTCCAGTGATTCTTTTTACATATCTCGTCGCAACAAGCATGGACCCCATTGTGGCCCCCCTAAAATCCATTTTTTTCCAGGAGCCAAGACAAGCTAAGACTTCCTCACTGTCCAAAAAAACAAGTATTGTCATTTTAATAAAAGTAATTGAATAATAAGTCTCTTTGTCACATTACAGACATGTAATGTAGCTGTCATGGCCATGTCTTCCTCAGTTTTCATCGCATTTTCTCAGTGAAACAGTGCCTCTCTCTGGATTGTAATCTCTTGTAAACCAGGCTGTGTGGTCAAAAAACAATATTGCACTCTTAGAGTCGAGGATATCATATCTACTGATGTCTACAGAGTCTACTGCAGTGAAGACAGATGAAGTTATAGACCTGTATTAGACCTGTCTGGTCTGACTTCTGAACTGTTTCACTGCTAAAATGTACCTTATGGTTCCAAAATACTTCATCATTTTTCAAAAAAGGACTCTACATGTAAAACTGAGAAAATCCAAATATATAAGAATATACTGTATAGGCATCAGGTGTGGAAATGTTCATTAACCAGCATGAATAGTTGTATCTGAAAGGAGAGAGGAGAAACCAGAGAGGCAGAAATGACTTTTTTTTTTTCCAAGCCATCAGGACGCAGAGTTATGTTTTAAGGGTAAACGTCTTGAAGCATTCCCTTGAGCTTTTTCAATGTCATTGCCTTTACAACTCATGTCTGTTCTTTCAGTGCAAATGCATTTTAAGTATTTAAAACTATGTTCATGTTTTATGAAATATGCTGCCACTGGTAGGGCTATATCTTTTCTGCTCATACAACAGTTTGAAAACAAGGAATGAGGCCTGTAAACTATTTAAACTATTTAACATTGTGCTGTAATATTTGCACTGACAGAATAGGAGATACAGTTTATTCTGTTGATGGTTTTGGTTTTTTGATATTATTACAAAATGAAATGTCAGTAACATACAAACCTAGCAGGCCCAGAACTATATAAGAAATGTTAGACATGTAAAAATGTGAGCCATTATCACAGATTTGATCTATTTTTATTCAGTACATCTAAGACCTGTAACTAGCATAATAGCCTATATTTTCTGGAACTTCATTATTCACAGCCCACTTCTCTCTGATTTACCATCTTGAAAATATATTCATACATCACTCCTTTCTGTACTTTTTATGATTTGAACAGAGCTGAGAGTCAAGTTGAAATTTTCTATATTCATGAGACCAAAATAACTGCCTATTGCACAGCGAGCCTGTGGGGGAAAATGGGAAAGAATAACATAACAAATCCAGACAGAGAAAGCCACATAGCTGTGCCACCACCACTTCCAATCTGTAGCCGGAGATGAGTATCAGCCTGGTCAAAGAGCCTTCCTGTGTGCCGGAGCCGTCCTTGGAACTATTTAATCACAACATGGAACACTGTGGCAAATTGTGGCTTTCTGATTGGCCAATGCTTGACAGCCATGACCATATGGTGGGAAGTGATATACCTACCTGCTATCTTCCCGTGAGTGATGTCTCCAGTAAAAATGATTACTTCATTTAACCATGCATTATTCGGTTGGCTAGGGGTTGGAGCAAAATAAAAATTTATTAGGCCATTGGGTGGTAAAGCACAGCACATCAGCTGTGCCTTTGGAGTGTTCATGTGATTGCTTCAATTGTGACTATTTTGTTAAAATAAATCAGGTAATGAAATATTGAACAAAATATTAATGTAAGGTGATCCATCCTTAAAACAATGTACAACAACCTGCTGTTTGTAATGTTTTTAAATATCCCCTCCAGACATGTTTTAAGATGTAAATAGAACACTGTACACTGAATAATAATAATAATAATAATAAAATGGTTTTTCACAAAAAAAGTTCAATTATCTTGTTAAAATCCCTAAAATGTCATGCCATGATTAAAAAAAAATCTGGAATATTTGAATATATAAATATTTTTCATTTTTAAGTTCACATGTTGGACACAAGATGTCTCCTACTTCACTGAAAAGTCCATTCTCAGTGTTTGTGCACTGGGGGCTTCTAGTTTCCACATCACATGTGTCTAAGTTGCATACTGGACCACAATTGGCTCCAGGCTAGTTGTGATGTCACAAATTATGCTCGTCGGTACACATCTTTAACTCAGATTTTTGGTGAGCTCACCACATTAAGCAGATGAATATGAAAACAGTCTTCTAGTGTCAAAATCTGAACATACATCATTCTGCACAGTGAAGATCAAACATTCAAGTGATAAACAATAAGCGAAACACATTTTTGAGTGGAGGGGGACTTTAAACTATACATCCTCTTGATGATTTTAATATGTTTGATTAAGAAAATGGGATTAAGTCGATTGGAACAGGTCTGACATACTAAAATACAGTAAATGTCTTCAAAAATGACCACTATAAACTCAATGCCTGCTTATGGTCAATTTCACAATGGAAAATGGAGAAGCTCATAAGAGAGAAAATATCCTGATTAGTGGCATTTGCCAGACAATTGTACAGTGATACTGAAATTACATTAATACACCAGATGTCTCATAGAAGAAGCAGCACAGATATGTGGCATTTAGGTAAATGTCACCCAAAAGAATAAACAATCTCTGAGTTTCATTTCACATTCACAGACTATTATTCATTAGTGCTGACTGACATGTGCTGCAATTAGAACGATTAATATATTTTAATTTAACAAAGCCGCAAATAAATGCCAATAAGAGATCTTTGGCAATGGAAATCTTGTGTTAAATGATGGCAATACATGATATAATTTAACAATTACCATTATGTGTGCCCTGTGTGAATTTGAAAATACTACATGTCATCGCCTAGTTCAGCCATTAAACCAACAAATTTAATAACATCCTCATTATGCATGTGCTCGTGGAAACTGTGTGCTTTTAATGTCGAAAAAGTAGGGATTTTTATGAGACCCCATTGTGCATGAGCACAGAGACAATATTAAGTTACAAAATTGAATTATCGTCTCAGCTAAGTGAATCCCAAGGACTCTTATTACATTACCCGATGACATGCAGATGTATACAGCAGTAAACTGAATATTAAGAAGAGCATGTGATTATATCAATCTGCTATGGTAATGAGAGAGAAATAATCCAGGGCTTGCAAAGGCTCAATGGGAAGATCACGTTTGTATCCAGTGTTTGGAAGGATCTTGTGGTATAATTATACGAGAGACAAAGATTATTAAAATTAAAAATTCAGTACTGAATATTGAGGCTTTAGCTGTAACAGTGAGACACGCTGCTACTAACATGCCAGCCCACATTTTTTTTATTGTCTCCTTACTCAATATTGAGCGTTATCATAATTGTTGACCTTGTTGGGAGAAGTGACAGTTTGCTGTAGAAATTGTAAAATGTCATGGAAATATTTTCCTCTCTATTGAAAGGTAAATTCCACAAACAAGCTAATTCACTGTCAAGGTACTCTGATAAGTGCTGAGGAAAACTGACATGTTTGCTGATAGAGTGGAAAAACACAAAAAGCATGCTGTATGTGGGATTCTGCACTGCTGCTCTTGATTCCCTTATCATACAGCTATAAATCAATCATAACCAACTGCTGGGCTGTGACAGACATTTTTGCTCTGGACAACTTCATATATTTACCATTCTTTGTTTACACTTGACATTTACACTTACTGTTTCATTACCACTTAAGCACCTCTCACAGACACATTTTCATGACTAAATAAATGAAGTTCTGTCGGCCTACAGAACAAACTGCATATTCCTATTTTCAACTGAGTGAAATCATGACTTTTTCTTTTTCTTGACATGATGTTTACAAGATTGGACAATTTACCTTGAACTATATGCTCTGTGGCATTCTTAAATATGTTTGTGCACCCTGCATAAGAAAAACATCAATATTGTGTTCGTGCAAGATTCCCAAGTTTAGATTAGTTTTTTGTTATAGAAAACATCTTTTTCTCTCAATCCATAGGCAAATACTTTATCTCACAATGTCTAATAGTTTTATGTTTGACCTTAATATTCCCTCAGAGGCAATTCAGTCTGCAAACAGGTAGAATCTTCAGATCTTCAACCTGTTGGCAAATAAAACTGCCCTTTTACCACCTCCTGTTTGTTATGATCCATTAAGACTGATGATGACCCTTTTCGGCAGCTACAGATAAGACATTCCTCTTGTCAAAAGCTATCAGCAAAACTGTTCTCTGTGACAAGCCGATTAAATTCACCGCCTGATAGCCTCCTTGAATGATCTGACAAAATAGAGAAATTAAGCATAATTTTGTTCCTGTTCAAAATTCTGTGAGACACGTCTTCATGACCCAATAATTGCGCTGAGATTTCTGTTGCCAGTAGTAGCCTAAAGCATATAGAAATAGGTCCATGATTGGAAGGTTATTGGTTTAAACCCCTGACACCGCCAACACCTTGAAGGGGAAAATAAGCAAGTAGTGCTCTCTCTTTCTCACCAGCTAATGTTGAGGTGCCCTTGAGCAAGGCAATTAACTACTACGCACTCAAGTGAAATGACTCAGTGCCTGATATCAGAAGGCTGTCATTGTGCATGGCAGCTACCAGATGTGAATGCACGTCATTATATGTGTGAAGCAGTCGGGGTCTGAAAAAGGTTGTGCAAGTTCTGGGGTTTTGGTTTATAGTTAAGGCTGTTGATCATGTTATGTTGAGGGCTGCAAATAATGATTATTTTACTTATCAGTATTACATATTGGTTATTTTCGGTTGCTATTTTCTCGATTACAAAATTAACTGCTTTGTCTATTAAATGTGAAAAATGTTGAAAAACACCCATCGTTATTTCCAAGAGTCAAAAGTGACATCTTCAAATGCCTTATTTTGTCTGACCAACAGTACAAAACCCAAAGATATGTTGTTTTGAACCTGTCCTCCCAAGAAAAACAAGCCTATAGGTTGTAAATTCAGTTGTTGAAAACAACCTATAATTACGTTTGAGTGATAGATGCCATCTAGTGGCCGTAGTAATTATGACCTAGTGAAGTGATGCAGTTCAGATGACGTCTATATAAGGTGACTTCCTTATTAGGAAGAGGTGGGTTGGTTGAATGGCTGGATAGTTAGTTAGATGGAAAAAAGTGTTTGCTTCCTGTTTCCAACCGTGAATCACAGCATTTTTTTAAAAACCGTGACGTGGTGTTTACTGTTGCCATGATGACGAAGGTTGCCTAACTTTAAAGAAGTAGTAAATAGTGGACATTTTAACGCAAACCATGATCTTTCCCTAACCATAACCAAATGGAATTTGTGCCTAAGCCTAACTAGACCTTAACCACAGTGTTGTCACATCATATAAGCATTTTTTTTTACCAGTGATTTCTAATGGTTTTGGAAAGTGGCATATTATGTTCCTATGTTGGAAAGCGGCATATTATGCTCTAGTGGGTTGTTCTTAAAACGTTCCAATGGGTCATTCTGGAGTGCAGGTACAAGCGAACTATGTGGTCATTTAATTTGGAGGACGTGGTGGTTGTTTCAATGATATAATTCAATTCAATTTAACTTTATCTCAGAAATCATAGGTATATATATATATATATATATATATATATATATATATATATATATATATATATATATATATAATCATTGCAGTTCACAAGTGCACAGTGATAAAAACACATACAGACATTTGGTCCAATGTTCTAAAACAAGAGGAGTATCTTGTGTCACTTTGTGTAGGCTCAATTAAGGACAGTATAATTACATTTTTTGAATCACTAAATCAACACATAAATTTGAACATAAAATTCCTCAACACAGCATGAAAGGTGGGAACATTACTAGTCACAAACATATGACTTGCACTTGTGCATCTTGGGAGCTTGAGCAAAATGCTGAGTGCATCATTAAAGGCCACCTGAAGCTTTTTCATTTTTGCTTTGCTATAGGTGCACCACAAGTGGGCTGTATAGAGTGGAGTACAGTAGGCTGTTTTAACATAATCTGTATACATATGGAGTTTGCAGACCAGCATATTGGCTTGTGTTTACACACTGGTGCTGCACATCGTCATCATCACATAGATCATTCCTAATGATGTTACCCAAATATCTTACTTTGTATTTTAACACTTGGTCTGCCACAAAAAATGAAGGAAAAAATTGCTTTTGATCCCCCATAGTTTTAGCAATCATGACAACATTCTTTTTAGAGTTAAATTTAATGTCATACTGCACACCATAACTTGAGCAGACTCTGAGCATTTGCTGTAAGCCAGCACTATAAGGAGACAGGACGACTAAGTAACTCAGTGTACATCAGATGGTTAATAAGACTATCCCCCACCATACATTCACTCTTACACTCTTTTAACTTTTTAGAAAGATCATCTGTATACAGATTCTAATCTGTATACTTCTTAATCTTCTTAATCTGTTATTCTGATTTGGTGTGTTATGTATTGTAAGAATGATGAACTCTCTGTAAGGACAAAGTATATTTGAATGAACTGTACAAGTAAATAGCACTGAACTCAAATGACTGGTCTTAAACAAAGTGACGCCCCTGCGTCTAGACAGTGGACGGAGTTGAACTATGCAGGGGTGAAATCAGGACAGACATCAAAGTATGTGACCATTTGCAAGTTCTGTTCGCATATAAGGACAGTCATTTCAGTTTACCTGTGTTCAGTCTCTTGATGCCACCTCGGTAAAGAGACTGCACCCTATTTAGCCTAATAGCGACTCTGTTTCTGTTTGCTGATTGCTGTTGGTTGTTTATATTAATTTGACTTGATACTCTGTAATAAATTCCTTAAATCTGAGATCAAGCTCAGTGTTATTAATGAGTCTGTAATTTCTTGTTCCTCACCACAGAGCAAGGTATTTTTGCCTCAACAACAGTATTCCACCTTGTCAGACCGCATTGGTCACCAGGAAGGGTACAGACTTTTATCTCATCTAGCTTGCATGGTTTGATGCAAATACCATTAAATGCAAGATCCTTATCAAATATGGGAGACCCCTCGCTCTTGTTGTTTAACAAACAATTTACCATGATTAATTAAGTCAAAAGCTTTGGATGCATCCAGAAAAGACATAAATATTGTAGTGTTATGTCTGCTATACCTACTAACAACTTCCTTCCATGCATATATACACAAATATGTGCCGTGTTCATTTTTAAAACCAAATTGACTCTTAGTGGTTATTTTGTATTCTTGAAGCCTATCCAAGAGAATTCGTTATAATACTTTGGAAAGTATGCCTGCCAGGGAAATTGGTCTATAATTTTCTATGCTGGATATTCTGGATGGATATGCCGGATGTTTTTTTCTTTGACTACTGGCACTGGCAGAACAAGGCAGACATGGCAGACAACATAGAGTTGGGTAGTATACCATGCATTAACAATCCAGAAAAACACATAGCAAGCAACACTGAGGTTCTATGACTTGCATACTTCAGATGTTCTGCTGTTATTTGGTCAAAGCCACATGCTTTGTTCACTGCCAATTTCTCAATGGCACAGCACACTTCATCAGGTCTAATAACCACATCATCATTGTTAGAAACATCACCAACATTAAATTCATCACTCTTAACACAGTTAAAAAATATCCCTATAATGTGTTCTCCGCAGTTCAGCAATATTTTCAGACCCGGTAACCCCATCAATACTGGATGGCAAGGGCATCTTACTGTTATTGATAACCTTGACTTCTTTCTAGAATTCATAAACATTATGCCGTTGAAGCTTTTTGGCCATGGAGTTTGCCCTCATGGCCTGCTCATTTATTTTAATAAAGCATACAGCATATTTTAATCTAGCATTCGCGTGTTTCTTGTGTTCACAGGCCATGTCTAGCCTAGCTTTTCTTGATATGACCCGGTATTGAAAAGCTCATTTGGCCTCTACATGGAGTTCAGATACATATTCATTCCATCCTTGCCTGAAATTATGTTGTTTACTCCTTTTTCAGCAGAATGATTCACTGTCATTATTTAGACAGGTCACAATTTCATCAAACATTACACATAGATCACTATTGTGGTTTTGGTTCTTACAGTTAATGATGCCACACAGAATAGGATCAAGTGTATATCAATATTACTTAGGCTCTAATCAGTCAGTAATGTAATGCCAGAAGTCGTCTTCTGTAAGCCTCGAACAGTCTAATTTCCTACTTTGTTAATGGTTATCATAACTGATCAACTCAGGCAGACCCTCAACATTTAATAGACAACATTTCGCTAGACAATCCTGACCATCGGCTGTACATATACAGTGATCCAGCCAAGATGTTGTATGCCATGCTTCACTGGTATACAGACGAGTGAAAAATTAAAGGAAAAAGTGGTACAGGTCTGAATGCTTGACCCCTACGGTGAGGGGATCTGGTGGCTCTGTTATGCTGTGGGGGGGCATTTTGCTGGCATGATTTGGGTCCACTCGTCCCCTTAGAGGGAAGGGTCACTGGAAATCAATACAAAGTTGTTCTGAGTGATCACCTTTATGCTATGATGAAACATGTCATGTCCTGGTGGGAGTGGTCTCTTCCAGGATGACAATGCCCCAATTCACAGGCCACGAGGGGTCACTGAATGGTTTGATGAGTATGGAAATGATGTGAATATGCTATGGCCTTCGCAATCACCAGATCTCAACCCAATTGAACACCTATGGAAGATTTTGGACCAACATGTTAGACAGCGCTCTCCACCACCATCATCAAAACGCCAAATTAAGGAATATTTTTTGGAAGTATGATGTTCCTCAGCCTTGGCACTGATTACAAGTCTCTGGAACTCTTCTGGGGTGATGAACACAAGGGGACAAGTGGATCCAAACCATGCCAGCAAAATGCCCCCCAAAGCATAACAGAGCCACCGGATCCCTCCACTGTAGGGGTCAAGTTATCAGGCCGGTTTTTCCTTTTAATTTGTCACCCGTCTGTATTAGGAATGTGCAGAGAGCCCAGTATTTGTATTTGTATCTGTACTTGTTGAGGCAGCAAAATTATTTGTATTTGTATTCGAATAAAAGTGGAAAGAGGATTGAAAATCCCATTTTTGTTTTAATCATGCTTTTAATTTTAGAAAATGAAAGTGTTACAATAAGTGTTCATGAATAAACTACCTTACAAAGAAGGTCTCCACACTGGGTCTCGAACTGGAGTCTCCCAGATCATCGATGACTGCACTGATTACTGAGCTAAAACTTTACTTTTCTTCCCAAAAACAAATAATTTAAAAAATGTTTGTAGGAAACAAACATTTGTATAAAAGTCATTATTTGTGCTTTGCTGAATAATGTATTTGTATTCGGGCACACCCCTAGTCTGTATGTGTAGCTATCTAGTGGCAACAGCACTTTGCTGGAAAGAACCAGCTAAGGCCCAAAACTAACTTTTTTAGCACATTTTATCTGTAGAATGTTCTGTTCTAGAAGTTTTTATGTCTTTATCAACACAACCAACTACTGTTATTTCTATCAATAAATAATATTATATTTGTGAGAGAGTTTTCATTTTGAATAATGTAGACTTTTGGAAGAAATGTTTGCTCATTCACATAACTGATTTTACAACCTGCCATGTCCACTTTAGTTCAGCTGTTTAGAGGAAACTATATCTGATGGTTCTCTGTTCCAACAAGTACACTTTCAGAGCAATTTACTGAGAAAAGGTCAAAAGAAATTGTAGATAAAAAAAAAAAGTCATCACACAAGTTTTTAGGTTTTATCTTTGTCTTAAAACCACCTCCATTATATCAGGGGGAACACATCCTGACAGCCTTGAATGTTACTGTCACATACCGTTCCTCCTGTGTTCAATGTGAAAGGAAGCTCCCACAAGTATTACATGGAAGACTTTGATTACATTAAACAAAAAATAAATTGTGCATTTTTTACTGTTTAGTCCACATTTTTCTCTTAGAATATACAATACGGTTCGCTTTGGTTGAAACCAGCACGGTAGCAGTTTGCCTTGCTGTCTATATGTTTTTCACACAACTTATAGATGGTGGAAAAGTAATTTGTTTTAAGTCACTACAAATTTCAGTAAATACAAAACTAAATGGCAAAATGTGCAATGTTTAACACATTAACAAAAACATTAGGAAAACGATATACCGATAACAATATGTGAATTAAAGGAATATTACAGATAAAATATATTTGGAAAAATAAAAATAATTCAAAGCATAAAACATTCAGAATCAAGGAAAAATATAAACAATACTATCAATAGCAAAATTACAAGTGTGTAAAAAAACATTTAAATTCCTTTCATATTGAACACAGGAGGAATGGTAACATTCCCAGCTATCAGGATGTGTTCTCCCTGCTATAATTGTTTTTTAAGACAAAGATGAAACCTAAAAACTTGTGTGATGATTTTTTTTTTAAATCTACAATTGCTTTTGACTTTTTCTTAGTAAATTGCTCTGAAATTGTACGACTTGGGACAGAAAATCATCAGATATAGTTCACTCTAAACAACTGAACTAAAGTGGACAGCAGAACATGTAAAATCACAGTTATGTGAATGCGCACACATTTCTCCAAAAATCTACAGTATTCAAAATGAAAATTGTCTCACAAATAAAGGCTAATATTATTTATTGCTAGAAATAACAGTCGTTGCTTGTGTTAATAAAGACAGTCATGAAATTTTTTCACTTCTAGAACATAACATTCTACACATAAAACACGCTAAAAAAGTTGGTTTTGAGCCTTAGCACTCTCCGTAGTACCTCAGTGGTACGAGCACAGCCTCTCGGGGACGAGTCTTTCATGAGGACACAGATCTCAACAGGGAAACAGAGTTCGATACAACACCGGTCTGCATTCGCGGCTCCGTTCGCTGTGCTAAATCTGATGATCCTATAAAAGACTATGATTATTGCCATAGATTAAACTACCCAACTACACTAAACCACCCAAATTAGCTCCACTTTGATCACAACACCTTGTTCAGCTACAATATTAACACACTGCTTATGCTGTAATGCACCAGTAATAATAATGAAATATTGTAAAAATGTAACACTGACAGTGGCCATTTTACTTTTGATGTGCATTAAGTACATTTTGCTGATAATCTCTTACTGGCAGGCCTCCTGGCATGTACACTTAAACCTCTGCAGATGATCCAGAACGCGGCAGCGCGTCTGGTCTTCAATCAGCCCAAAACAGCACATGTCATCCAGCTGTTGATATCCCTCCACTGGCTCCCAGTTGCTGCCTGCATGAAATTCAAAACCCTGACACTTGCTTATAAAATAGCAACTAAAACAGCTCCTGCCTACCTGAACTACCTACCTACCTGAACGTTCAGGTCTACACTCCCTCCCACCCACTACACTCTGCCAACGAAAGGCGCCTGGTACCACCACCACAACAGGGCCCTAAGTCACTAGCTAGACTCTTCTCCTCTGTAGTTCCCCGGTGGTGGAACAAGTTACCAAACTCTGTTCAATCTGCAGAGTCCCTCTCAATCTTTAGGAAAAGACTAAAGACCAAGCTCTTTCGCGAACACCTCTGCACTTGATGAACTGTAGGGAGAGAAAAAAAACAAAAAACAAAAAACAAAAAAACAAAAAAAACAAAAAAAAACCCATACTTCTATGCACTCTAATCATTGCCTTGTTGCACTGCCTGTTGGCATCTACATCCTATCAGGCCCAAACTTAAGCTTTATGGCACTTACTCGTGTTGTTGTCTCCTGACTAGATCCTTGCTTGTGTTGTATCAGTCTCATATGTATGTCGCTTTGGATAAAAGCGTCTGCTAAATGAAAGATGTAAATGTAAATGTAAATGTAAATGCAATATCTCTGTACTTTTACTTCAGTAATACAGTTTGAATACAGGATTTTCACTTGTAATGGAATATTTTTACATTGTGGTACTGTTACTTTAACTTACATAAACTAGACTTGCAACTAATGATCATTTCATTATAGATGAATCTGTTGATTATTTTTATGATTAATTGATGAATTGCTTAGTCTATAAAATGTCAAATAACAATGACAAATGCCAATCACAAATACTCAGCGCCCCAGTTGACCTCTTCAAATAACCTGACTCAAATAATAACCAAATTGCCTGACTGAGCTTTGAAAATTTGTCCGACCAACAGTCTAAAACCCAAAACATGATAAAGTTACAATTATACAAAACAGAGAAAAGCAGCAATATATCATGCAGCATTCAGGAGATGAGAATCAGTAAAAGTTTGGCATTTTTACCCAAGAAATGGCTGAAAGTACCAACCAATGTTTGATCATCTAATTGATTAATAGACTATTGTTTTCAGTCTTACATCACTGCTATCGGGAATGGTTTTGCCTGACTGAGCTTTGAAAATATTTTTTCTCTTCCTCCCGTCCCCTCCCAGGTGTTGTTGTATTTATGGATGATTGGTTACTTGGGCAATAGTATTGGCTGTTGTACTTTATGAGTATGTATATACTGCGTATATGCAGGTTTGTTGTCATTTGTTATATGACATGCCTGACAAAAGTTGCTTGATCAAAATGTAGCTATTCAGCAAATTGACCATAAGTGTCCCATTGTGCAGGAGCTGAATTTTATTACTTGAGGATCACAGCAGAAAAGAAGAAACACAATGATCTACAATAACTAAACTGCACATACAGTAACATTATTCTCACTCTTTAATATTAAGCTTCTACTGAAACTAGCAGAGCCCGGAAAGTGAGGTAATGACAGAACTAAATTGTAAACAGCTGCTATTTCCCCCTAAATAATTTGCACTCCACCAAACAGTTAAAATGCACTTCTATCTCAAAAATGATTTGTATTCTGGACCGTGCAAAGTTATTTTGTTTGTTTTCATTCCTCTAGTTCAAATGCTAATATCAATTACACTAAAGATTGCCTTGTGTCTGTGCTTCTGCTTCTGGGGTTGTGCACTCAGGAGAAATCGGAGGCAGGAGAGATCTAACCTCTAAACACAGGATTTCTAATTGCTCTGACATTGCTCACACCATTGGGCCTCATTTGTATGTTCAGGTGAAGGAGCAATTTGGTCTAATGCATTGACACAGATCATTTCCTTCCACCTCTTCTCTCGCTCCTCACCTCACTTCATCAGCTGAAGGTGGACGGGCAGAGAGAGTAATATACCGAACCCATCTGTTCATCTGTCAGACCTTTTCTCCTCACAATTTATGACACGTCTATTTGTTGAAGTGCCTTCCCTCCCACAGAGGCCCCGAGAGAAGCTGCAGAAGTGAACAGTTCTCACACCGGTTTCACAACCTGTGAAGCTGATTTGATGAGTCGAGCAGGATCATTTGTGATGGAGACTTCTGATGCATTCTAGACTAATGGTAGTCAAGGCTACAAATTGCACCCACTTACACCCATATCTCGGTAAGCCTATCTGAGCCTAAGAAGAGTCTGCCTGGCTCCACTGAGACAGGTGTGCTTCTGGCAGCTCTCTCTGAAGTATTGTCAGGCATCTTTTAGCAGTTCCGCCCCTATCAAGGTGCGAGAAAGGCAGGGAGTGGGTGATCCTGCATCCCCTAAACCAGCTGCTTCTTTTGATTTACTTGCTAGGCTCACTTGCTTTGGATTATGGAGCCATCTTTATATGCACACTCACATATTTTATTCAAGCAGGAAGCCAGAATCTGTGCCATCTGACACAACCTCTAAAACAACTGCTGATTAACAACAGAAGGCCAGTCAATTCCCTCTGTGAGCAAGCTCAGGATTCACCATTGCTCTTATGGCAGACATATGGTAATTTTTTTCACTTAGAATAAATTATAGTCTAGTACACTTCTGTGCCTGTGCTGGAGGTCTCTGACTAGTGTTGTCACACTGCATTATTGCACAGCATCAAGTTTCAGATACTGAGCAACTCAGAGAAAGACCAAAGGTGCAATTTCAGTTTTCAGTCTTGATCAACATCAGTAGTCATCCTTGACCTGTATCACCACTCAGATAAAATGAATAATATAAAAAAATAGAAGAAAGTTACTCATTTAATGCATTTGTATGAATCATAACACACTTGAGCATTTAGTTGAAGTGGACTTGTAAGTAGAAGGTTGAGAATCTCTATTTTCACACAGGCAGGAAAAGTTCTATATGAGTGGGTAAAGTCAACAGCAATACTCAACCCTCCTACAGCATCCACTGACAAGGCGTACTGATGACTCTAGTGGACCTGCCCACTGGCTAATTGTGGAGAATATACAGTAGCTGTATGAGGATACTCTCAGGTGTGAATAGTAATCAGCAGCACATAAACACCTCCCCGTCTCCCAAATTAAAGCACTGATTGTCTGAACATTTGAGTCATCACTGTGAAATTGTCAACTCTCTCCCTCGCTCTCTCTTTGTGTCCTTCTCTCTTTCTGTCTTTGGCCCTTTTCCAAACCAGTTCCTCCCTATTTGAATTTCACTACGGAGTGTCACTCCACATGAAGTCACACTCACAGGGCGAGGGTATAAATAAACAGACATGGTTTGGATTGCGTGGTGGCTGACTGTCACTTCATAGCAAGAAGATCCTGAGTTTAAACGTTGTGTGTCGAGTTTCTGTGCTCCCTTCAAACTTTGTCCTGCCATCCCAAAACCCATGCATGTTGAGTATTAGGAATACTCCTGCCAAAATACTGGACTCTACCTACTGCTCCTAAATAATTACTATGCAAAAATGTTTGATAATTTCCACTTTTTTTGTGCACTTCTTTGAGGTGCATGCACTCATACTTCGATTTTTGAGGTGCATTTAATCATTCAATCAATCATTCTTTTCCTTTTTTGTTTTTGAATTTTATACCTGTTTTTTCAGTAAACCAAATGGATTGAATAGAAAGTATGCATTAGACAGGTGTGATAGCTTACAAGTTTCTAAAGTATGCATCACATTCAATATTGACACTTTTGTTCAGCTCAGGACATTTGATACCTCAAATGTATGAAGGGTGTTACTCAAAAATTAGATACATTTTCTTTTAAATTTAAAACCAAAAGTGATTTAACTATATTATGAATACATTTTATATACTTACTCATACTTATCACACTCTAAAATATTTGATCATTCCCTATTTTTGACTGCTGCCAGCCAACATGCTCTCTGAAAATATTTTATGGGTCCTTTACAGTGATTCCTAACTTTTTTTGTCTGACGTGCCCCAAAGAGCTGTCAGTTAGTCCTTTATCTTTCCAAATGTGCACATTTGAAATGATTTTTCACCATAATTCCTTATATAAATGTGGATATTATTACTATAGTTTTTCATACAAGACATAGTGGAATCCTGGAATTGTCTATGTTTAAACCTCACATACTGTTTAGATAAAATTTGACCCATAATAAATAAAAAATAAATTTGTGGTTCAGACATTTGGTATAGAGACTACTGAGGGGGTAGATAGGGGATGGGATCAGAATATGAACAGCATGTAAGGGTTAAGCTTAGTTTCTTTTAATTCTTTTTTTTTTAATAGTTCTGGTCAAGTTTGTATTTGTACCATTATTGTGTAAACTGGATGTAACAACCTTTTATCCTATAACCTTTAGTAATATTTCAAGTGCTCTGCTCATATGATAACTAATTTACTAATTTACTGGTTATTATCACAATAAATATTCTAAAAATAAGCATCTCTCCAATTTGTATATTTTCCTCCTAAACACAAATATGTAAATAAATGCTGTATAGGCTTTTTTTTTGCCAAATTATAATTAGAATATTGGACATCACTGGTTACTGATGTTCAGCATGAAGTGAAGAAGCAACAAAGTTTCTGAAAAAGTTTTTATGGGAAATTATGGGAAAAAATTACTTCTTTCTCATTACCATTTGCTAGAAACTTAATAACTAGCCAACAAGTGGGTACACTAACAACATTAGCAAGTTTACATATTATGTGAAATCAAAAAAATATAATGTGTGTCAGTGAGTGGCTTATGATTGACACACGGGTAACTGCACATGTAAAAACGACAAATACTGTCAGTGCAAACTTGAGTGATTAATGCAGAGTCTTGAGATGAATGATAAAGAGGTTTATCAAATCAAGCTTGTTTCAGTTATACAGTGATTCTGTTTAACATCAAATAACATCAGGTCTGTTTCAATCAGGCCATTTGTCTTTATTAAAACAAGTCCAAATTAAACACTACATTTATAAATTCAGTAATATTTTCTAAAGCCTTGTTTTCATTATTTGATTCATGAACAAAGTGATCAACTTACCTATAATTTAATTAACTATGTATATTATCATCAGTCCCATCTCTAATTTTGTACAAATGTGTTTGATCATTCTATCCTACACTAACGACCTCTGCTGAAACGCTTCCCTGCCCTCAGTAACTGAATGGTAGCACGTCTTTACAGATGTAGGGCTGCGCTTCAGCCCTCCATGGCACATCCGTTTGGAGTGACAGGCTGCCATTCCGATTTAAGCTAATAAAAAATAACCTCCACTTTGCCTCCAGAGCTGACATATTGCATATGCGGATGCAGGAGGAGCAGCAATTTATTTCCTCACAAGGGGTCACTTGTATTTTTAATAATTCATCCAGCATATGTTGAGATGTCAGTTGCTGTGCTTTGATCAAAAGCTAGCCTGTCTCTCGCTGACCCATCAATTTCTAATGAAAGTATTTGGACTTCAACACACACCTGCCATGAATGTGGCATAGAGATCCTCCTCATATTCCCTCGCACAACACTCTGAGATGGTATACTTTTAGAAAGATAGTAGTAGTCTGTAGAAATAAATGTTATCATTGCATTTACATCGTTGTACAGTGGTAACCATGTTGTTAAACAGTGCAGAGAGCAGTGTTGTCTGAAATGCCTGAGAGAGAACATGGCTGCAGAAGTTTTCAGAAGTGTTGCCTTCTGCTGCCCTCTTGGGACGTCGATGTACCTCTGGCTCTTCTCTCTTGGTCTCGGTCTTGATTCTTCTCGCTGCCTGCCAAAAAGCCGTGATGGAAAAGCTTCTTTACTGTTGCTGGGTCAATACGGGTCCATAACTCAACGCCTCCATGCTTCTGGTTTTGCTGCACATTTCTGTTCTTTGGGTTTGTGTTACTGTTTGTGCTTTCAATATTGTATGTGTTTTGTACTTAGGGGCCACCATGCTCAAGAGATAGATCCCTGTGTATAATCTGATCTGGACAGTTTGATTATGAAGATGAGGAAATGACAAATTTCTCCAGTGCATTTCCTGATGTTTTCTTAATGTTGTTAATCCACACTTGCCCGTTTGTTGCTACAGGTGAGAAACAGTTGCGGTGTTGAAAACAGGCAAATGAAACACAAAGCCACTACCCCCACCATGAAACCCGTTAATAAACTCCTCAGGGAAAAGGAGACGAAGACGTAAACATCTTCCCATATACTAAACACATGCACACACACACACACACACACACACACACACACACACACACACACAGTATTTTTATTTGTAGTTTTATGAGAAGTTGTGATATTGCTGTCTGACACCTTGCAGATATTCAAGAGCCAGCTTAGTATTCATACAAACATAATTAGAATGTAAGTGGACAAAGATATTTCCCACAAGGTAGTAAAGGGTAGTTGGATAATAAAGTTATGTTTCTATGGCAACTGCCTGCACAGATACAATATCAATGAAGAGTGAAGAGCAGAGGAAGGGATAGACAAATTCATGAGACTTTGAGTGTGTCTCTCTTCCCTCTCTCAAACTGGTCGTCTTGTACAACTGCATACTGAGAAATCTCAGACGTATTGCTCCTCTGAGCACATATTTAAATCTATCTATCTATCTATCTATCTATCTATCTATCTATCTATCTATCTATCTATCTATCTATGAATAATTAAATGAAAAATATTGCTTAATGGAGCTTGAAGTCGGCTATAGTCTATTAGCTATTATACTGAATATTATTGTAGCTCTTTCAGTAATAATGAGCCTCACTGGGTGAATCTATTCATAGTTTTGCTTTTTACAGCCACACTTTGCACCTAACAGCACAGGCTGTTGTTTCACGACTTGCCCAAAGAGCCTATACATACAGTACATGTATGCCATGTTCTTGTCATATCGGATGAATGGGAAACTGGGATTTTTCTGAAAGCTCTGACATATCCCACTGGGCACTGCATGGTACTTAATAATAAGAAAGTGCCTGAAAACCAAGCAAACGTAGATGCTTCACATCAGCCAAAGTCCATAATTCAATGTAATTAAACACAAATTTAATGGATATAATAATCACGTGAACACTTGAAAGTGGCAATCTTTCTGATCCTTCTCATCCATCTGACATAGCATGAATGCAGTATTAGTGTCATGCAGCATCATGGTCACAGGTCATCATTTATAATTTTGATTGGTTGTCAAACTTCAAGAGGGTGGTCAAGAAGGGTTGAGTCAAGAGCAACTGGACTTGTAGATTCTTGAAGATATTTCACCTCTAATCCAAAAGGCTTTAGTTCTGACTGACTAGTGAGAAGTCTAGAGAGTTGTTCTTCATACTACAAGTGTTGCTGGAGTTCTCATCTCTCTAGACTTCTTTCCCTTCTCGGTGAAGTTGGGCCAGAGACCCTTACTCTGACTAGTGAGAAGTCCCAGGCATTTAAAGGACCAGTGTGTAAGATTTAGTGGCATCTAGTGGTGAGGTTGCAGATTGCAACCAACTGAATACACCTTCCCTCCCCTTCCAAGCAGTGGCCACGAAACTCATGAATAATGTGAAAGGCCCTCTCTAGAGCCAGTATTTGGTTTGTCCATTCTGGGCTACTGTAGAAACATGGCGGTGCAACATGGTGGGCTCCATGGAAGGAGACCCCCTCCCTATGTAGATATAAAGGGTTCATTCTAAGGTTACAAAAACACAACAGTTCTTATTTTCATGGGATTATAGACTAATTAAAACATACCTATGAATATTATAGAGATGCCACTATATCTTACACACCAGTCCTTTAACCTCTGTGGGATCATTTGCACCTTCAGGTCACAAAGTCACATGGTTCATTAGTCCTCCTGGCTGTCATGTGACGGTAAGGCCTGCATCCCTTCTTGTTGTTGGCAATCAAGACATTCAATATATGTTATGGCCTGTTGGTATCTGATACAGCCGTACAGCTTAGTGATAATTAAATTGCCTAGACCTCACAACAAATAATTTTCCCAATAGTACTTGTAGTAATAGTACTTATACATCAAATAGATTCACGGAGTAAATGTATGTAACTACATTTGCCTTTGATTAAATGTGTATTTACATAGTAATAGGGACATATGAAAGGTACATAGGTGTTTTGAAAAATGTGAGCTGTAATATTTAGCCATATTTTGACATATTCTGGCAAAAATATTTCATATTATTTCACCCTGACTCTGGCTTGCTCTTGGAATCCATTGTAACTGCTCTGAATTCAGAGCAGAATCACAAATGAACAAGCTACAAACTTTTCATAGCCCCCTTTAAAAAGCAACAGACAATGATACTTACAGTATAACACAGGTTTTTGATGGAGTGTTCCACAAGGCTGGATATTGTTACTATACATAAAAAGTATTTGTTTTCTTTAAGAAAATGAAGCCAATATCTTTTTTATTTGGAGAGCCACATCTTTGCTCAGGGAGTCCATCAGTTGACCAGGCTTGTTATTGTGTTTGCTTATCAGCGTCAGATACTTGCCACTTTATGAAGAAACCCCTCTTTGGCATTTTAATCTATCATATTTATGTGCACTTAGTCAGTGTTCCTCTTCCACTATGAGTACAGTCGGAAGCATCCATAAAAGCAGCTGCACAGGGTTTCTCTTTTTCTCTAATGCAGTTCAAAAACTGGTCATCAAAGGTAACCACTTTACTTTGGTCTCTATTTTTGAAGGGTAATTGGTACTGCGGTACACACATAGTTGGCAACACACAATTTAATGCTTTTATTTATGTTCACATTGGAAATAGAACATAAATAATTAACACAAATTTCTATTTGACCCCAGCTCTGTTATAATCCATAACCATACATAAGGCTGCAAATTGTAGCGTCTTTTCTAAATGTGGTGACTGCAGATGACAGCAGAGACAGAGTAGCATCTAATGAGTACTTCAGCACTTTACTGACCATCCCTGTCATCTTCCAATTACCACCAACTAATGGACATTTCCTGGACTGACAAGTTTACAGTAACACAAGCATTCTGCAGACATATCCAAGCTGTGAGGCATCAACTAAATTTTATAACCTTGGTGAGGAACACCTTCTCCAAACTGTCATCAAAAGTACAGCTCACTTCCTAAAATAACACCTGTGTGCTGCCCACATTAACAATAACAACATCTGGTGTTTTTTAATTTGAAATTTGAAAACACATTAAATTACCTTGTGCACAGTTTGAACATGGGAGACACAACCAATGATCATTTACACATTCTCACAGATGAGGTCTATGACCTTATGCCCTGTGTCTAACTGTACATGTACATTTAATTTGGTCACACGGTATAACGAGAAAGGTTGCATCTGGTGGACATGTAGTTCTGCTTTATATAACTGTGAAAATAGTCATGTCTTAATCAAATCAGACCTCTTAATTACAGTAAATATATAATTAGAAACACAGTGATTAACAGTTTTCCAGCATAAATTTAAACCAGTCGAGCGCTGTTAATGCTTTGTTAATCCACACGGAGCCTCTGTGCATTATCAGATGTTAATTGATGTTTAGTGCTGTTTGCAGCAACACATTGACCCTCACACTTCATCACTACAAGAAAACTAAAGACTACAGAAACTACAAGAAACTTCAGTTTCATGCTGCTCCATGATTGGTTGCACATTAAATAGGATCACATCATATATTTTAGTTGTACCTCTGATTGTTTCGTGTCCAGTGAATTGGTGCATTATCACAAATAACATCTTGGTTGAAATTTTGTCAAATGAAATTCATTTAGATTGTGTAGTTGGTGCATTTTGTGTGTATTTTGACCCAACCTCTCCTCATTCCTTCTCAATCAGCAGCTTTCGTAGTTGTAGAAATTAACATGTTTAGGAATTGCATGGATGGTAACTACTGTACAGAGGAAGGGGAATTTTTTTCATTTATATATGTCCATGTGTTTTTTAAATCTCAAACAAAAAAATATAGTTTTCCTCTGTCTTTCTTTTACTGTATTATTGTGTTGCCATCATATTGAATCAACATTTTATTACATTTGATTATTGTGATAATAAAAAATAGCTGCAAACTAATATTAGTTTGACATGACGGAACTACATTTGACAAAATTTTCCTCTGAAGAGAAAACAAATGTTTACTACTTGTTTGTAAATATCTAAATATTACAAAAAGTCTAGAGAGGGAGAGCCAATTTAAGTTTTAGCATGGTTTGGGGGACTGTGTTGAGTCAAGGCTATAGCATGCCACACACATCATGTATTCATCCGAGAATATTTTACTGTACAGAGCAAGTGAAGGCTGAAGACAAATCAAGAGTTTAAGGTAATAAGGAAAAATGAAAAACACTGGAGAACTGCAGTCCTTGATTAGAACACAATTAGAACAGCCGCAAAAAGCATTTTTCAGCCGCTGCTGAGCCGAAGAAGGCTGAAATATGTTTGTTGTAACTGCTGAATATGCACATCGTCCATTTGACCAGAGTGATGCATGGCTAAGTTTCCAGTTCTGGTGTTTATCTTATGCAGGTCTGATTTTATCCACATAAATAACAGTAACCACCCTCAGTCTGACTGCATAAAATGATTTTCTTCTGCTGCTCCTACTTTCATAGAAGGAATGATGACAACATAGATTTGAAAATGATTTCCATGAGTCTGTCTGTGCGTGAAAGTAGCCATTTCTGTTTGATCCTGCATGTGCTCTGGCCCCTTCGGTGAATTATCCATCAGAGATGACTTGTATTTGTCTGTTTTGGGGTGCAAGATGTGCAATAAACATTTTCCTGATTAGACTGTCTAACATATGCCGCGACTCAAAAACCATTCTTATTTTAAACCATTGAAATTAAATACTGATCAGTCTGTGGCTAATTTGGGATAATTTTTAATGATCTGAAATGTGTTACAATTATCTGGGTAATTATGTAACTCATAAAAATGTCTTTGCAGGTTTTACAAAATTAACTTTTCAAGGAATCCTCTTTCAATTGCTGTGTGTAGCTTGCAGTATATTTCCCAGGTAAATGTCATCACAGGTAACCAGAAAAAATATTACACATTAATAGCCAATTCATCAATTAATATCAACTTCTACCACCTATTATTTTCATGGGCCACGAATACCCCTTTGTTAGTTCTGTTTAATTAGCAGGTTACCCCAGTAGAGCTTAATTAAACTCCCCATTTGCATTAGCACTCAGTGGACCTTTCATTAATACAAGCTTTTGTGGGTAATGTAGATGATATGAACCACGAAAAGTAACAATTACATTTGTACTTCTCTGAATTTTGAAATTCTGAATGATCTCTGAGCTGAGTTTGCGGGATTTTCAGCAAAGTCTGATCATCAGGAGTGTAATGGGTGACTTTCGTAGCTCTGGTGAGTGAGGGCTTGATCTAAATCAACTGGTTCAAATGACAAAAATGTCCCAAAGCTACAGCGTTGAAGTCAATAAAGCATGAACTGTGAGAGAAAACCCTCACAACACTGGCATCTGAGCTACTCTCACAGTAAAGTTTGACACTGTATACAAAGTGCTAAATTACCTGCCAAACACCCTGATATCCCACCTTCTATTTTCTACCGTACATGTGGTACCATTCACCCCTGTGAAGTGTATTTATTTTCCCACTGTGTCTTTCTGAGTTATGAGCCCCATTCAGACTGAGAACAGTGGAGAAATGCAGCATAACCTCGAGCAGAGAGACAACAAGAGGTCTGAGTTTTTTTCGCACTGCATCCAGCATTTTTTCAGAATAAACTTTTTCTTTGCTTGTTGATCTTCTGCATGCCATAACCATTTATTTACATATAGTATAATAAGCCATGATTTCCTCAAGTTAGGAGCAAACTAAGAGCACTTAATGTGTGTAGCAAACTGCTATATTATATGAACAATTTAACATCTTGTTCTTAAACATTTCTTAAAGTAGCTCACATTAAAGCTAGCTAAAAATATGTACATACAAACAAATGAGTAGCAAAATGTGCTCTAGCAGTAACTTATTTTAATACAGAACAGACTTGAAATTCTAATATTTTACTGATAAATATATAAATGCTACAATATAGTATTATAATAGTAAATAATTATGTATTTATCATTAATTAATAATTGATATTATATATGTGTGTATAGCTGAAACAATTATCTATTAGTCATTTGACAGAAAATTATTCAGAAACAATTTTGATTATTGATTGTTTAGGTAATTTACTAAGCAAAAATGACAAACATTTGGTAATTGTATCTTATACAGTGTGCTGCTTTTCTTTATATTATATAATTATGAACTGAATATTTTTGGATTTTGGTCTGTTGGACAAGATATCACCTGAATCTAAAATGAAGTGATCAACATTTTTAACTCTTTTCTTTTATAGACTAACAAATAATTGATCAATTGAAAAAATGATGAGAATAATCATTAGTTGCAGCCCTATATGTGTTAACAAGTATTGATCGTTGCTGATTTGACTTTAACTAAAGGAGGAAAAAAGATTAATTCTTCAAAATATAGCTTTTTCTGTTTAACCCTTAGTTTTACATTTGAGAGCAGTAAAAACACCGTAAACACCTCTCTTTTAGCCTGAAATTTTAAAACTTAAAGTGACCCAAAATATGTAAAAAAATAAATATTTCAACTTTTTTTTGTGCAGCTGATATTTTTGTACATAGAGGGTGCTCCTGTTAAATTTAGCTGTTTTTTTTTAAAAAAAAAATTAAAAATCACTATTCAAAAGTGTTGAATCCATTCTTGCATTCTTCATATTCAATAATAATTCAATAACATTCCTTTAAATCATGATGGCTGTTATGTTATCCTGTTTTAGGTAACATAGGACCATAATATAGTGTGATTGAGAATGTTTTTTCTCCATAAACAAAGTCAAAGGGGTCGACCGATTATCGGCCTAGCTGACTATCGAAACCGATATTCAGCATTTTTTTGATTATCGGGATCGTTATTTTTGTTTATCCGATTTCCAATAAAATAAATTAATTTAAAAATGTGGTACTTTGGCTCTGATGCAGCCACCTCTGTCTGTCTGTAGTCATCACTCTGGTCTGAAGCAATGTCCCACCCACAGCATTGTCTGATTAGTCACATGACACAAGTAATAGCCCAACAACACTGAAGGCTACTGTGCCACAGACAGCACAGAGGAACATATTTGCAGACTGGAGCAGCTCTGGTGAGTGAGCAGAGTTATGTTTAAAAGGTAGGGCAGCAGATATTGACAAAGTTGTGATAAACATTACAATATTCCACGCCGAGGTTGCAAAAACACTGCGATCTTAGGATCTTATCTCCGATCTATTTCTATGATGACAAGCATGCATAGTTACACCACTGACAATGTCAGAATAATGCTAATAACTCTAACCAGATGAAAGAGTTTCTTCATGTAGAGAAAGCTATATCTTTGAGTAATGTTGGTGCCAGTGCAACTGGAGCTTATTTTAGCTACTGTATTGTAAACGTAACATTACTGACTTGGTGTTTTTACATATTATAGTTAGCTAATAGTCATTAATGTAAGCTAATGTTGAGTCACGTAGAGCTAACTTGAATGTGATAGCAAATGTCAACAAGTTCAATTGTTGATCCATAATTTAGTCAGCTGATTAGCAAAAAAACTAATAGGTTATTACATTATTTCTTGCATGTCATTTACCAGGGCCGGTCATACTCTCAGTCTCAACCCACGACTACTAGTAACGTTACCAAAGTGTGTCCTGAAGCTGTCTCTGACTCTGTCTCTTGTAGAGAGGTGCAAGATATTGTTGTTAGAGACTTTAGACATAATGGAACTGCATCTAAGCCTGTGTTAGTCCGTACATGGACTGCATAGATAGTGTACAGTTGAATAGTCACTTCTGTTGCTATTGTACATATTCAGCGATAGTAATCATAGGAACAGAAGCCGTCTCAATGGAGAGCACGCTAAGCAATTCTGCTTCTGCACCACAATCTGGTGCTGCTAACTGAGACTCATATTTCAGTACAAATTTAAGTTGTACTAGTTTCATTTATTTTTTACTTTATTTACTTTAAAAAACTTCTGAGAGCTATTTTATTTATTTATTTATTAGAAATTTTCAGTTAACTTTATAAGAAATGCAGCTAGGAGCTGCCTGCACTTTTTCTTTTAAGATAATGTTGAAAAGTTCTCTTTTAATTAAACATATGTTTAAATGCATTTCAACAAAGTTCTGAGTTGATGTTTGTGTTATTCTAAATTTTGACACCGAGGTTTTCATTTTTACCTCAAATGTATATCGGTTCCAAATATCAGTTATCGATCTCCTTGATTACTAATAATTGGTATTGGTACTGGCCATGAAAAAACAATATTGGTCGATCCCTTGTGTGAAGGGTCAGAATATGAACCGTATGGGTTAAATTAAGTGTTTATAATGTATGTAACAGTGTTAATGTACGTATGTACAAAAGATGTTGATGTTAAAACAGAGTAATAAAACCATCACTGCCTTCATTTGAGTGGTAAGATGAATTAATTGTTCTAATATGAGCTGATAATGCAACCAATAAATATGCTTATCTCATAAAGGTTTCACAATTATATCTAATTACTAGATGGACAGGAAATAATTAGTCAAAGCAATGATGCTTAATCTTGAGAAAAGGATGAGTGCACTCTGTGAAGTGTCCATGTGTTATCATCACCCCTCTGTTAAGGATTAAGGGAATGTTAATATATGCCTTTTCCAAGGGAGGTGATGCTAAGCCAGCGCTTGGCTAAAAGCAGGGAATTATGAAAACAGGAAAAGGACTCAGGGTCCTTTGATTGGATTACTGTAGGCCTATTTACCCAGCAAGTGTTTGTAACTCAGGTGCCTCAGCCACTCATAGCGTCTGAGGCCTAGGCTATTATTTCCTCTGATTAGAACATTGTTAATTCACTCTTTCAGCCAATCAAGAAACACTCTGGTGACAAAGTGAAGCAAAACTTTTTGACTCTCAACTTCATAATGTAGCCAGATTAACGTTGCAAATTCTGCAAGACTGCAGATGACACAAGCATTGTTCCAGGCAGCGCTCTCTGCAATCCACCCCTTCTTCAGAATCTCCCCCCATTTCAGAAATTTATTAGGGGATTTGTATTTCTAATGACACCTGCGCCCTGCCACCAGAGCAATGTAAATAATCCCATCACAGAGCCCCAACTCATCAGCGACAGGCTAATCCCTTGTTTAAGGCAGTTACACCGACCCCACCCATTAATACCGCCTTCATAAAGACACAGCTTAGCATACATTACAGAGTTATAATGTGGTGAATGCTTGCAGCCAACTTGAGAAATCTCCCTCTCTGCTCCAGGAAGAACATGTCACCTCTGCTGGTTTCATAAAGGGCGCTGCCATGCCGCATCACAGCTCTCTTTTTCAAACAGTGATGTATTAGGACAGAGTTAGAGCGGTAATAAATTAGACCAAGCCAAAAGGATTTAGTCCTCGGAGAGAAATGTTAAGAGAAGTGGAAGAGTCAGCCACAAGAACTAAGATCTTGTGACGACCCCTCTCCCCAAGTAGTTGCAGTAGTTTTTAAACTCATGCAGCTTACATGACTCAGTAAAGCAGCAAAGGAAAAAATCTCCCACCGTGTTCTCTTTTGTTAGTCATACATATTTGAAAAAGTGAACTATAAATGAGCTTTTCTCTAATTATGTTTAAAAATAAGGTATATATATCTGCATGTAAGAAAAAAGCGTGTATAATATAATGTTTGAAATACTGTATATGGATCATGATAAAACTGTAGGTGTATCTCTAAATGTCAGAGATAATTGCATTCAAGTGTTGTGACAAGCCCAGAGACTAATTTCCTTAGATGCCACATAGAGTTCTAAACAATTAATCTGTGTTTTTCTTTTATTGGTTAGTCAATATATACAAAAAATAATGTTATGGATTCAGTTGACTGTTGAATGACACAATTAATAAAACCTCTATATGAAACAATGCTGTTCATTAAATGCATGAAAAACAATCTGCCTTCATCATTCTCTGTTTCTGTTATGAATATATTCTTTTTAACATATTGAATGGATTTGCAAAATGTGCACTTTTAATGCACTATTCAAAAATAATGCATTGAAAAGAGGTTTAGAGCATAGTAATGTTGATGATTCAAGACCAAAAAATTCTTTGGCCCTTTAATGTCATTTGGGCCAAAATTAAGTCACACAGCAATGCAGATGATTAAAGGTTATGACAGGAGCATCATCATCCAAGTCGTGATTACTTTTCAATTTTGTTGTGTGACAGCGATAGCCTAATAGCCGCAAGGATATCTCTTGAGTGTTTTCTCTGCTGGTAGGAAATGAAAGCTGTCTCACTTTACTGTAATGGCAACGTAAGTTCATAAAATGAATACAAACTCTCAATTTCAGATTGCATATTACGCAAACAAATTATGTGAACATTACGTTCTTCTGTTGTAAATGAGATAATGTAACAATAAATCCTCCATCAGCCGGCTGTAAACAGAAAGATGTCAACACTCACAATTAGCTTTACTATATGAATAAGTAGGTAATAATGCGTCATCAAGAGAGGGTCGTGGTCGTGATTAACAGAGAGATGGCTTATTAACATCATCAATGCATACATACATACATACAGTTTATACATATGTGTGTGTGTATATATATATATATATATATATATATACACACACACACACACATATATATATATAGGCTGGGGTGAAGGAAGTACATTTTACAATCTCTGTGCCAAACTGTTGGAGACGCTCTAGCAATTTCATTCATTGTTGTGCCACTGTTGTACTCACACTGCAGTTAAATCAACCTTGAATCTTATAGTGTTGAAAGGGTTTGTTTTAATAGCTTTTTGGGTTTATCTGTTTGGAGTTTGCATTGACCCTGTGGGTGTGTATTGGAGAGCAGCACTCCCTGCAGCTGAGTGTTGCTGTACAGTGAAATGAACACAATCATGACAGCAAAACTATGAAAATAAGGCAGGGTTTGAAAAGAACAAGAACCAGCTTTTAAAAAGAGAAAATAAAGTATTAAAAAATGCCCTTCTTTTTTTGTTTACTTTGTCAGCTTGATTTGTTCTTTCTTTGGGTTGTTACACATTCTTACAACACTTCAGTGTTTGCTATGGCACTTTAGCCTGCAAGCATTTCCATTACAGTACTCAGCATTACTATTTAATGGCATATTATTCCATTGCATTACAGCACTCTCACCTGTGACTATGATCTATGCATGCCGATATGCCTGAATGAACATTCAATGCCTTTTATATGTGTTAGTTGATACTACATGTACAGTATAATATATATTGTATAGACTGGTCTGACCCAAAGCAGGGAATCTGGGGTCCTATTGCTTCAACCAGTGAGGGCAACTAGCAATTACACGTGTTTTATTACTTAGAGTAATAGCTTTTCCATGTAGGCTACTAATATGTACATTTTAATATTTTAATTTTAATAATAACTAATTCAATTTTTACATCATGCATCTTACAGAACCACTGCATTAAAGTTAGATCTTAAGAAAAATATTACAGCCTACTACTGTGACTTCCCAAAACAAGAACCAAATGACAGTAGAGCATATTTTTATGATTATCAACACAACATCCTGAGCTGATGGGATGTTGCAAATTGTACTGTAATTCATTTAACATTTTATATGATCAGGAAACATTTATCTCTGCAAACCCGACACAAATTACTAGCAATGACAAACCTTTAAATAAATTTATATTTATAATACCAAGAGTACAATGAAATAGTCAAATAAACCTAGCAGTTCTATATATTAATATCATGCATAAAAAATTCCTGAGAATGTACTAAAATGTATAACTACATTCATTTTTTCCTGTGAACTTTTGAGTAGTCTGAATAAAGCAACATTTAGTTAGAACAGAGCAACTTATCCAAGTGCCTGACAGTGTATACAAAGACACTCCAACAGTATTGCATCAAAGTCTCTGCAAGTGTGAACATAACTTAGCATAAAAGGTCCTCAATGCTGACAAGCTCATAAATTGGAGGAATCTGTTTTTCATTGATTTGATTGGTTGTACCAAAGAAAGTGCCAATCTTGCAATCCAACATATTCCTATGTATGTATCCTATAACCTACTAATTATTACATTTAGACTTATTCTTTCTAACTGCCAAAGTCAGTTCTAAACACTGGAGATTCTCCATCTTCTGCCCTCATGCTGGTCAAAAGTTTATAAGGATCTTGTGTGACCAAGGATGGCATCATGCAGCAACACCCTCCAGGGTATGTAAGCTCCCAAGCTCCCTTCATGCTATCTTCTTTGCAAAACCACTGTTGCCACAGTCCCTTTGAACATTATCTGATGACATCAAATCTAGTAGAGTTTGTCGAATTTTGTGTATGTAAACACTATACAGATTGCCCTTCGTTTGCTGCTGAAGTACAGTAAATAGACTCAAGGACATAACTCATTCCTTGGTGTGATATCTTTGTGTATTCCATGAATTTGTGAGTTGTCTGAACTGACTTATTCATTAGTCAGAGCTGCCTAATCTTTAACACTTGAATCAAAAGGTGAGGTACATAATTTCTTCAAGTCTTGGGAGAATAGGAGCAGTGGTGCCTGAGATTTCATTTGTTACTATAACATCTATACATCAGCATAAATCAACAACGATTCAGCTACTCAGTACAATTTTAAAAATCTGACTAAGACGTTGAGTTGCAGTTATCTTGCTAGCTAACCAGCTAAAAAGCTAAATGGTTTTATACTAGTAATGGGCTATAGGAGGCCTTTGTGATTACATTAGAGATTGAGTATTTCTGGTCAGAGATGATCTCCTATATTACACACGCTTGTTGCCACTTGAATCTCCCCATGAGGCAGAACCTGCTCTCACGAACAGGCATCTTTCATCCAGACCCGGACTTGCAATGGCTGTGCCTTTGGCCTCTAAATAGCTGGGCCTGCTTCTGAGAGTTTGATAATCATATTGCAGTTTCTGCACTCTCTGCTGGATGGCAATAGATCAGCCTCTACCTTGAAGGTACATGTGGCCACCATCGTGGCCCACATGGTAGAGTGTGAAACCAAACTGTAGGGTCTCACAGACTTCTTATCTGTTTTCTAAAGGGGACTCAGTGGTAGACGTCTTATGAGTTCCTCTGTGGGATTTGTAATGAAGCCAAGTTTCGAGTGCTAGAAGCGCTTTGTCTGCTCCCTTTTGAACCCTAGGGGAAGCCTTAGTCAAAGGGGCCGTCTGCCAAAACGGCCTTTCTTCTTGCTAAAGCCTCAGCAAAGAATGTGGGTAAGCTCCACACCTTGTTCATGAGCCAAGTGTGCATGTGCAGGAACTCCTTATTCCTCCCCAAAAGACTGTCTGCCTTCCATGCCAATCAGGCCAGTGAGTTGGCAGCATATGACCTTGCTCACCAACAATGTGAGGAGGATGAGAAATCAAAACAGCTTCACCCAGTGTGGCCTGGCTCCATATACTGTATGGAGGCAAAGACTGCGTATTGCCATTCAGAGAGTCTGTTTGTTTGGATTGTGGACCGTGCTCTGTCCAAACAGAGGCCATGCAAATTGACTGTATAGATGAGGGATAGACTACTGAGGCATACAGTTCGGAAACAGTACCCATGCTTTGTTGTGAGCCATTCTGTGTCCAGGTCTCCATGTCTTGGATTGTGTTGAATGGTGTGCTGTTCCCACCAAAGGACCTACAGGTTGTGACTTGTGATTACCTGGAGGCAGCTCTGCCAGCAATGAGCACAGAGGCTTGTGGAGGAGAGTGCAGTATGACGACATCCAAGATGACATACAGTACTGTGGGCTTGAAATATCAATGATTGGCTCTACCAACACTGGATATATTTCCAGGTAAACTTATGGTTTTACAGCCTGGAGGGCTTCATAGCCATCAAAGAATAGATCACAAATCAAAAGTAGAAGTGATAGTCAGCTTCAATGGGCAGCAGGTGAGGAGCTGCATATGTGTATAGTGTGGCTGCCAATGTTTCACTGTCCACTTACAATATGACAGGTTGTACAGTATCAGTGCTGGTGCTCCCTCTTCCATGGCAACATCTGATGTGCCAACAACATTAACCTGTGTTCAATCCCGGGGTTGTGTGATGTCTGCTAACCTAATAATCACTGCTCCTGGTGGTAAGGGAGGATGAAATAGATTTACAGATGTGGCTAAGGGGTTATAAAATGTTCTGTGTCACTGTTCATGAAATAATAATGGATGTTGCACAGTAAAGGAGGATGGAATGGATGTGTACGTAACACATATCGTGATTTCTTCTTCTTGGATTTAGGTATATGACACATTTGAAAGAACATCAGGTTTTAATGAGGGTCCAGCTACATGGGAGCGTCCTCTACCAGAACGTTTTGTTCTTTGTGTAAACTGGAACTGATGAATGCTAGTAATATTTGCAAATAAATGAGTTATTAGAAAGGCATATTGTTGGTTTTTTTTGCAATTACAAATAAATAAGGTCCGTAACAGAAACTGTTCAGAAACAATAGATTTTTAAGCAAATGTTTCCATGGAGTAGAATAATTGCTTTTGAATAAATGAGAAACTAAATTATTTAAATATAACTGATACATGATGAAAATGCTCAACCTCTTGTTTCTATGCAAACTTACTTCATTACTGATTTGGTAATTTGTGAGATTTCTTTTTAGTTTTATGTTGCACTTTCCTAAATAAACAGTGTCAGTACAGTGATGATCATTTCTTCAGTTTCTGTTGATTAAGTTTACATTTCTGTAATGATCATTTTTAGTCTCAATCGTGTTTCACTTTAATTACAAAAATTTCCAGTTCCACATACTGCTGTTGCTACTTAAGGTGACAAATACACCACAGGTTGTCTCTGTACATCACAGGATTTTTTTGTCTGTGTTTTTTCATAATGGACAGGAAACAAATTTTGATGTCAGTTTTGAAAAATAGGTATAGTGATGTGAAAGCTTTCTTACAGGCTGGACTGCAACTGCATTATAGCAATCAACAAGAGTAGCACACAGGAAATGCATTCATATGAAATTGTTAAAGATTTTTACTTCAAATTTTTGCTTTAATTTGGCATATAGTTTGACATCTCTTTGACTACAGTACGAACCCATAGAACAGCATGCAGAAATAATAGAGAGCAGACAAAAAGGGGCTGGCTTTTAATTTGACTGTGTTTCTGACAGAACATCAGTGCTGTTATTGATATATTGGGGTTCTCTTAAATATTAAAACCTGACACTTCATTCTTTGCCAGTATTAACGAATGAAAAAATAGGGGAAAAGTAGCATTGTTGCCTGATTAGACCTACACAAAAAGTTGAAATATGTAACCATGACATATAACAGAAAAATCCCTTTTTTATGATTTTGAAAAAAAAAAAAAGTGAACGTAATGATTCCTAATTTGTGTCACTGGTCTTCACTTGCAATAATTTCAGCAACTTTTGGTAACACTTAATTTTATGGCTCCCATTATTTCCTTAATAATTTCCTTGGGAGGAACTGATATGTAACTCATTTCTTAAGAAGGCTCCTGGAAAACTATGTAATTAACTAATTATACTAAAAATGAACACAGTGTTCAATCACTACACCATAAATGAATAATTCTAATTATTGTAATTGCAGCATGAAATAGAGACTCAGTCAGCAGGTCAGCTGAACATGCAATAATGTCATTTTTTGTGTACTTTTAAATTACTGTTAAGCATACAGTTAAATAAATATTGACAATTACATTTCCAGTAATTTAATATTATTTGCTTTAATTGTTTCAAGGATATTCATCTGGAAGTCGGCAACTCTCATGCAGCAAACTACAACAATTACTGATTCTTTTAACACACATAAGAAAGGTGGTGTTAACAAAAGTATGTGTACAATCTCAGAGTGTTGTCTCACTGCCTACATCATCACCAAAAATCTAAACATGATGGCTATGGCAACTGACAACTTGATCAAAGAGACAGTGACTGAGATCTGAAAAGAAATCCTTTTGATCTGTTTGAAAAGTTAACGTCTTTTCACCCATAAAAACAGATTAATAAAGTGTCGCTCTGGGCATATGTATAAACTATTAAATGAGAAAAAACTTCAGGTAGTGTATATTATGATCCATTTAAATACACATCTTACAGATTTCTCTTTTGATAGAAATATTTTGTAATTGTCATTTTAGAACTAAAGAATATTATGGTGACATGTCAGTACAAAGAAGCGCCGATTTAAAAGCTTTGAATGTTTCACACAAAATGACACATACATTTAGTGAGAAGAGGGAAGTGAGACAGGCTTTGAACATAAATGGATAACATTTGAAAAAAAAAAAAAAAAACACCATAAAGATTCACATTCAAAACATTTTGTGAAGTGGGTGAAAATTTGACTACCAGAATGTACCAGAGGATTTATTTTCATCATACTGAACTGGATTTGTGCATGTGTGGGTCAGTTTCATGGTTTCAGTATCTCATGTTTTTGCTTGTGGCTATGATCAGTAATAGATAATGTCACTGAGAACATCATTTCATAAAACATGTTTGATATATTATTATGATTGTAGATATTATCATCTCTGTCGACATAGTGTCTCTCTACCACTGCTTTAAATTCTGCTGTTCCATTATTTTTTGGTAGCTTCACTGGTCTGAGGCAAGATGCAGATGCTGGTTTATTTGGGAGTGTGGCGAGTCACATCAAAGTACTGGCAATACTGTTGTGAAGCGACCGCTTTGAAGTGCAACACAAAACACTGCAGCAATGACTGCTTATCAGCGATGACTGCTTGTCATGGAAGATATGATGAAAAAAAAAATAGATAGTGATTGATGAAATGAACTGATGAATTGACAAATAGAATCGAAATGTGCATTTGTATATAATATATATTTGACCATTAATGATCCAGCTGGATCCCCCAGCATGTGAGCATATCAAAGAAAAATTTGTGGGCATTTTGGAACACTAAGCCCATTTTTGGTCATAGCTAATTTTTCACATCATTAAATATGACAAAAATTCCCCCACTAGAGGCAAGTATTGACCCAGAATCATCAGATGACTCTGAATCCTAAAAGAAAAAAACACTTCAGGAACTTGAATTAAACATTTACTGACTGAAGGATGGTTGCACATTTGAGCATTTATGAGTCCCTCATTTAAATTGCCTTTTTAATACGTCACTGCGGTCCCAGTGGCATCATAATAGGGTTAATGCAATCATCCTTTTGTACCTCTCTTTTCTGTAATTAACATGCATTCATTCTCATTTCATTGTTTATCCTCTCTGAAGATTCATACTTGAGTTTGAGTATCTTTCATAATCATATGGTGAAAAGAACATGACAGTTAATTTCTCAGTTATCAAAAGCATGTGTTTGGATGGCTGTGGTGCCTTCACAGGATTGTATAGATGTCATAAAAGCCGTCAGAAAACAAAAAAAAATTTAGGAAAACCGTGGGCCAGAACAAGAGGAGCAGAAAAGCAGGCTACAGAATGTGTCACCACGCATGGTTTTATTGTTCCGCTGTGTTTTTGACAAATGTTTGGCTACACAAGAGATTAATAGCAAGCTATAGTTGAGTGTTACAAGACCATGACGTGGTTAATATATCTACTATAAAACCTCAGCCACATACAGAATAATAATAATGATGAAGTTAACTTTTCACCTTAAAGTGTGGCTATTTTATGATGTGTAAGTCCAAGTTTTCAAAATTAAAAAGGCATAATTCTGTAGCTTTGATGTAAAATTTGGTGTGGAAAAAAGATATCATCCACTGTGTTTCTTCAAACATTCTTCACTTGAACCACATTATCAGACAGAAATCAGGAAATTATGATGCATTTTCTGAGCTAGCTTTCATGAAAGTCGTAAAAAAAAAATGCTACAAATATCCACATGGCTGTAAATATAACCTTTGAATTACTAGTTTTGAATGAAAGAGAACTGTACCATGATGGAGACCAACCCACCTGGAAGGATGAATGACACATAGCTAAGTAAGGCAATGATTCATCCTTCAGGGGCAATTGTAAGAAGAAAATGTTTAAGAGTGGTTGGATGGCTGCTGAATACGAGTTCAGCACTTGTCAGCACTCGAGTAAAGGTAAAATTCATACAAATGACAAGGTCAAAAGAGCAGAGGGACTTTCTAAATTGTATTCAAATTCCAGATATACAATACAACATAATCCTTGCACAAATGACCTTTAAAATTCAAGGATACATCTGATGATATTCTATATTTTTCTTGACAACAAATCCCATAACAAGACCAAATCGGACAATAAATGCATTTAAATACTTGTATTCCTCTCAACTAATACATAGCTGTCCAAAAGCTAAAAAATCATGATTATTCATTGATTATGATGAACAGGGGCACTGTAGTTAATTTCTAGTTGATCCCACACACATGATCCAGCTGTCATGAATATAGTCTGTGGCAGAAAATAGTCATCAACTATTAACTATTAACTCCTGTTTGCGAATTTTTTCACTTTTTAAAAGATGAAAGTACATATTTGTGACCAAGCAACAACTACCACGGCTTGATGCTGAAGCCAATGCTCAAGTACCCCAAAGTGAAATGCCACTGACAGCTGCTAGATGCTGGCTACAATAGACACCCATTCAAAAAGCTTCAGCTTCTCTCTAGAAATACTCAGTCAATATTTTTTTTTCAACGAGTCATTAAGTTCTCTAATAAATGTTCTGGTGGTCATTTTGGAAATGATTGCTCCGTTAATAAGATTTGAAGACTTATAATAGGCTTTGATGGCTGCCGTGTGGGCGATGATTCACAGCTCTGATTCGGGACTTGCTCTATTGTCGCAGTATTTTGGTAAGTTTGATGTTGGTTCTTAGAGTCCTTATATCTGATATAAAGGCCTTGTTAGAAGTAATGATAGCTTCACAATTACATCACATTCTCTCTATTACATGATGACCTTACATGAAGTTTCTGATCCCTTGATTCTTGCTTGATACTTTGATAACCGCCTCAAAGGCACACACAGAGCAACACAGCTCTGTCACATTGTTCTTGGTATCAGAGCATTAGTTCAGTCCAGTTGAATCTGAACTGAATAAGGATCAGTGTAATGACCTCTTTAAACTTTGACAGAACTCTTTCTCCATATCCAAAGGCAAACATGCACATGCAAACATGACCTTAGATGTGTCCAGCTGCTATCAAATTGAAGATCAAACACGCAACCCTTACTCTTTGTAGGTTACAGTAAGGGAGGAATTAATCTGCACACTGTTGCTAAGGGTTATGAACCTTTAAAAAAGAGAGAATTACTTTTGTTATATACTACATAATTTTCTACCAGCATGCATTTAATACCACACTAAATATCTGATAACAAACCTCATGCATGTTTGTAAGAATCACTTGGAAACCTGCATTTGGAGATTGCTTTCATCAGGAGCAGCAGCGCAAATAAGTGATAATTAATTACTTTTCACTGACTTGTCTGTGAGACAACTGACAAATCTTCTACGCTGCTTCATTCTTTGAGTACTAATGGGAAGCCTCAGTAATTAAGTACCTCTGTGATAAAATTCTACAGTGGAGCTATGAATCACATAGCCCATCCTCACAAGAAAAACAACAGTATAGGTTTAAAATTCAGGCTGGCAAAAAGAACCTATATTTACATTTACGCCATCTAGTGGCCATAGTAATTATGACCCAGGGAAATAACGCAATTCATATTGCAGGAAAATTTCCTGTATGGGGTCATGTGTGAATGGGATATTCAGGGAAATCTGTACCGCCGCATCAAGAACTAGTAACATTTCAGGGAAAATGGTGGTACGGCTGTGTTGTGAATGAAAGCAGTAACATTGTAGGGACAACCACATAAAACGTTAGGTCCATCTGATTAAAGACGCTTTCACGTGGAGCGAGCAATTCAATCACAAGACTTGATGTACTGCAAGTTGAATAGTCCTTGGTTTTAGTTTGTTTATTGACAACATGGCAGCTGCATCACAAACTTTCTCATATTACAGCTAAACAGCACACTAAAATATGTTTCTGGAAACATGTGAGGTGAGAAATAGGTAATGCAGTATCATAATCTTGACTCATATTTTATCAGGACTGCCTAGTTTGAAAGTTTGATCTGAGTTTTGAGCCCTCTTCTTCTGGTTTCTTTTATGGCGGTCAGCATCCATAAGTGTTGAATTACTGCCATCTGCTGGACTGTCTCTTGCCCCATCGATTCCGGCATTGCTATGGCATGTGTGAAAAGGCACAAGACGGAAATGTTCCTGAATGTAGCTCCATGTGTGAATACTGAAAATTGCTAGTGGTGCCTGAAAGGTTATCCCAGTGATTTACCAGGAACTATGTGTTAAAGAGGCTTAAGATGACTTGATAAAGTGACTGAATAAGATAATTTTGCCTTGTTAGGAGGAAGCGGGTTGGGTGGATGTCTAGATAGATAATTTGGTTCAATACTCTGCTGCAGTATACACCACCTTTCAAGGGATTATTTTAACCCAAACCATGATCTTTCCCTAAACCTAACCAAGTTTTTTGGTGCCCAAACTTAACCAGACCTTAACCACAGTGATGTCACACCATAAAACATAATTATTTTTTAACAGTGATTTGTTTTGTAAAGCAGTTTTGTAAAGCCGGAGTGCATTACTACGGCCGCTAGATGGCATAAATGTAACTATAGGTCGTTTTTGACAGCCTGAATTTTAGACCCATTATGTCGTTTTTTTTATGAAAAAGTGTTGGAATCACATGATGTTAACTGCCATTGATTTGGCTCAGTGTGAAGGGTGGTGGAGCATCAAGAACTCCATTTACAAAAATCAAAGTAAATAGACAGATAAAGGCCATGTTGATTGTGTGAGTTGACTGTTGCATGCATAATGAAATCATGGGTGATAGTACGTCGTTATTGACTAGGAGCTATCCCTTCAAATAGTGAGTCATTATGTGGGATTTAGAAAACCCTTACAATTTTCTAAATTAATTTGTGCCACTTTGGCATAGTAGAGGGTGCAGAAGGAGATCATGGAAAACACAACCTTTTTTACTCATGGATAACCAAGGCCAGTGTTTGATTATTTTGGTAGCAATATCTATCATGAAATATTTACACTTTGTCAGGGCGCATCTACATGTGAGCGACTGCTTTGAATTATGAATCAGAAGAGTGTAGATGCTTGGAGTGAGATAGATGAAGCAGTTGGTAATCAATATGCACATCTCCCTGGCACCTAAAGCTAATAAAGATCTGTCATGGGGTGCCAGACAGTTCGGCGCAGGGCATATTTACAGGGGAGATTCTCCATTAATTGTGAGAGTGTGGTATCACTGTTAGACATACTGTTCGTGGTTAGTCTCAAAACCACATCAATACCATTCACTGATGCTTTTACAATATAACTGGATTTATTGTTGGACAATGTACTGTTCATCTGACAAATGAAAATATTTATTCTACAATGAATCAAAAGACCTGCATATATTCTAAAAACAGCTGTTTCAGGCTCTCTCCCACTTTATATTCCATCCCCTTTCTGCTTCCCGGGTGTTGTGCAGCTACAGTAATTGTGAGCAAAAATCTTAAAGCATACACTGAGAAAAAAACTGAATTGTGAAGAAACACTCAATGTAGCTGGCCAATGAACCATGTATTGTATGGTTATAAAATCTCTCCACAGAATGCTAACAGTACTTGACTAAGTTTAAACATGTTAAACAGTTTCCTGCAGCATTAGATGCTGGCTCAAACACCCCAATTACAACTTGGCCTCACAGTCTGCCCTGACTGTCAGTAGGATCACACTAAAACTGCAAAGGCAGACATTTCTCTTTGAAAGGATTATTAATGAAATCTTGCTCTTTATACAGTGTTTCACCCTGACATTGGAAGAAGTTCTCTCTTCTTTGAGAAAGTATCAGTTAAAGTGGCTGAGTGGACTTGCGGAAGGAATTGGCTGTAATTGTCACAAGAGCTTGTGACTTCAGTAGAATTGCTTTGGAAGGCTTTGGTCACACTTTAAATCCCCTAACTGTGCTGTATGTTAGCTTTGCACTTTGTTTCTTTTGGCATGCTCATCTTGAGATCAGACTGTAGATGGTAGATATCGCTGTTCAAATTGTGGCTGAAGTGAGTCACTGCACACCAGTAAGTAGCACACTGCCACAAGAATTAGAGGGTCAGATATGTGTTTTAAAACATGACCGAGATCTGTAAAACTACTAATGTTTCATGCAAAATTAAGAGATACATTCATGAAAGATGAGAGAAAACTGCATTGCACCAAAACACAGCATTAAGATGATCACATATTCACAGTCCAGCCTTTGTTCGCACATGCATGCGTAAACAATCATTCAAATCTGCTTTCATAAGCATGTTTCATACATGTATCTCCCTGCCTTTGCATGCCCAGAAGCAGATTGTGTTTTAGTCCTAATTATATTACCAGCACAACTTCTTTTTTTCTTTCCCCACAGAGGCCTTGCAGTACAAATGCTGTGAACATAAGCTGTGGTTACAGAGGGAATTTCCCAAGCCCTTAGCAGACAGAAAGCATCAAAGTTAAATGATGCCCACCTTTCCATAGCATGTGCATAGAAGTGGTTCTCCATCCTTGAGCAAAGACGGATACACACACTCACATAACCACACGGGCCAAACCACATGCTCTTGCCTCCTAATGTGGTGACACTGCAGAAGAGGGGCGAGAGGGATGACCCATAATTCATCACCCTGCACCTTGGACATCTGGTGCTGCGAACAACCTGAGCAAGGGGACGGCTTGGTATAACCATCACAGCGCACGGGTGTCTGTCTCTCCAGCCTCTCTAAGCAATTGACTCATTAGCTCACTGCCGACTGTCTGATTGTGCATTATTCATGTGGTGGAAGGGTGGGGCAGGAAGACTGTGTGGTGTCTGTTTGTGTGCATGTGTGTGTGAAGGGGGTTGTCACAGGTGGTCAAGGGTCTCCTGAGAGGTTGATGTAGGATGGACAAGAAAGAAGATGGTCTGTTCACCAAGACATCAGACAGATGTTGGGTGGATTTAGCACATCCACCGCCAGACACGATTGTGTGTAAAAGCTTAACGGTGGTTGAGCATACTAAAGCCATAGCTGTGCTTAGAGTCCCAGACAGCTATATTCTTGGCCAGTGTAAGTAAATATGATGTAAATTTTCAAAATAAGCTTTAAGCAATTTTTCAAACCCCATGATAAGTCAAAGTTATCCAGTCTTGTGCTCTCCAAAGTAGATTATTTGATTTTAGTGAGATTTTTTTAATTTGATCCACAATCAAAATTAATAATTCCACATTTTAAGGGGAACTGGGATCACATAGAGTTTGGATCAGTTTGTGGGGCAAAGTATGGCAGGATGATAGGCTAATCAGCCAGTCTGGAGGAAGCAGTGACAGATGATGATGCGGCACTCTAGTGATTGAACTAGGTATCAGAAACTGAACACAGCTCTAAAATCTGAACAATATGCACTTTGAAAGCATTTGTTGTGCGAGAACATGTGCTTGGTGTCTCGCCAATGGGCTTTGGTAAGAGTTGAATTTATCACCTAGAGCCCCTCCAGTACAGGAAGAGATGGATGGCAATAGGTCGATTGTTTCTCTCCTCTGCACAGAAAGTCTGGTATAGGCAAGAGGACAATATGTTGAATTGGTTTTGTTGTCTTGCTTTCAGAATCCTGGATCATGGTTGAACGGCACTTGGAGGTAGATTTTACATTCAAAGACATGAAGAAACGTGAAGTCCATGTTATGTGTAATGAGTAAATATTGATGTTTTTGCCCACTAATGTTAATGACATATGTATTGTAGCTTTTTAAGAAAATGTGGTAAAGGTTTCACTTAATGGAGTCTAAAAATGAAAACAAAAACAAAACAAATCAGAAGAATCAAGAAATTATGTTTCAGAAGCACTAGGGTTAACTGAGCAGTTCAAACAAAAAAATGTCTACCCGTAAAGATAGAGTATTGTGCAAAAATTTTAAGCACTAAAAGCAAAGTGAGAATGCTTTCAAATATATTGCCATTTTATCTATCAGTTAACTTCATACAGAGTTCAGTAAACAGTAGACACCTAAATCAAATCAATATTTGGTGTAAGTACAGCACCAATTCTCAGCACACTTGCGCACAGTTTTTCAAGGTACTTGGCAGGAACGTTGTTCCAAGCATCTTGGAGAACTTACCACAGTTCTTCTGTGGATTTAGTGACTCAGCTGCTTCCGTCTCTTCATGTAATCCCAGACTGACTTGATGATGTTGAGATCAGGGCTCTGTGGGAGCCATACCATCTGTTGCAGGACTCCTTGTTATTCTTGTTGATGAAGACAGTTCTTTATGACTTGGGCTGTATGTTGGGCATTGTTGTCATGCCACAGAATACCTTTGAATGTATTGCGTAATGGACAACAATCTAAACACCTTAAGTGCCTAAAACCTTTGCACAGTACGGTATATCTAAAATGTACATTTAATTATAGTATAATATATGTCAAATATTCATTCATTCATTCATGACATCAGGACAAATTAAATAGAAAGGCAAGATTGGGATGTTTTAGTGAGAATGGAAAAGATTTTTTCTTGTTTCCCAAAATTTTCCTCAGTTTAGAACTTTAAAAGTTTACTTGAAGCTAATATGAGGCCTCAGCTGATTAGCCAAATAAAGTGGTCAATATCTTTCAAAGTTACTGTCTCTTTAGTGCCAAATTTCCTCTTTCCTTCCACTACAGCTGAATAGGAAAACATTTTCTGACACAAAAAGGGATTTTTTTTTTTTTTTTTACTAAAAAGACTGTAACTGTGGAAGATACCCACTTTTTTGACTAACTCAGACAGCTGAAGCATCATATTATTTTCAGATAAACTTTTAAATACAATTTTGGACTAAATGAGGACTGTGGATTTTGTCCCCCATCACTTACAAGTGTAACATTATGAAGGGATCTTCTAATGGTCAGTATGAACAGGAGGAATGATTACAGCAAGCAGAACCTGTTTCAGTGTTCATTTGGGCACCTGACTATTGTTCATGGTCATTCAGTTTTGTCCGAAGTCTTTAGCACACTGAACATTTTATGTTCAGGTCTGCCGCCATTGTATAATTGCTAATCAATGTATTGATTGATTAAATTTATATAGTGCCATTATAATTTCTGGACTACTAAATTGTATTTGCTTTGGGAAAGACAGTGTACTGTGACCAGTCTACTTTTATTGCAGTGATAAAAATCTGCTTTGATATATTGAAAACTACGTCACAACGGTGAAGGCCTGGGAGTTCAGTTTTGGTCTTCAATAGACAATGCATTTTAGAATTACAACTCTCACAAGGCCAATTAAGGTGGCCTAGAGAGAGAGAGAGAGAGTGTGTGTGTGTGTGTGTGTGTGTGTGTGTGTGTGTGTGTTGGTGAGTATTTTACTGTGCATCTGAACAATTATGGTGCCCTTGAGGAGGCTGTCTTAATCATTGTTTCTCAACCAGGGGGTCTGTGGACCCTTGGTAGGGTGTGGTGTAATTTCAAGTGGTCCATGAAATAATAAAATGTATATTTTAAAAAGATCCTATGGCTTTTATAGACATACTGTATTTCCTCAAGTAGTGACTAGGTGCAGAAGGTAGCAGGCCTTTATCTGAAGCAGGCTTGTATTAGAGGTAGGCCTTTTTTTCTAATTCCCTCTGTTTGATAAGTATAACTGGTCACATTTTAGTACAAAGCCTTGTTTTGATCTGCTCCCATATACCCTGTTAAAGTTACTACATTACACTGTTAATAAAAACTTGACATGTCCTGCATCTATTTCAAATTAAAGGCCCCCTAGCATTTCAGTGGACAGAAACTCTTCATTTCTTAATAAGGCTTTTATTGTGAAACATTTGCAGGAACGTGTTGTGGAAAACTCACTGACTTGCAAAGTTAGGGATACGACTCTTGAAATGTAGCTACAAACAAACAAACAAACAAATGTTTGTTGTATTACAATAAAGCAAAGTAGGTTTTCCCTACAGGGGGAAGGTCCAGTACCCAAAAAAGGTTTAGAGCCACTGGTCTTAATGACACAACAATGCAATCCCCTCTGTAGATGCTACCTGAATTACAATGACTGTGTATGTGTATGCATGCATTCCAGCACATGTAAACAAATCAATATGATGAAGGTTTCAAAGAGCAAACGTAATTACCACTGAAATGAAAGCAATTGTGTCTAATTACAAACCCTAAAACTGTAAATCTGATACTTGACA
Source organism: Thunnus albacares (assembly GCF_914725855.1). NCBI lineage: Eukaryota > Metazoa > Chordata > Actinopteri > Scombriformes > Scombridae > Thunnus > Thunnus albacares. Next base: position 21,926,586 of record NC_058115.1, read on the forward strand.
TACCAACATACCTATCACTTAGGGCTGGGTATGGTCTAAAAAATGATACTAGTACCAATACCAGTACCGATACTAATGGAGTACTTCATTCGATACATATTTTTTTCAAAACGTCATTCAACAGGTGTGTAGTATAGTCATACTTTCAATGTTTTGGTGGCATCTCGGCATGCTGAACTGCCAACTCCATGAAATACACTGCGCTTGACTTCACCACCACAGACTGTATGGGTTGTGGCTACTGCGGTAATGGGCCAATCACATGTCACATTAAATCGAAAAATGCTTGCAGTGATTGTTTGCGAGCAAAACCATACAAATAGTAATTTTTTTCTAGATCTGCGTACAAAAAGGATCGAATGCAAGTATCATTTGACTGGAGCAGTTTCGATACTACTTGGTACTGGCTTAATTTGGTCGATACCTTAAAGGTTTCGAGTACTGATACCCAGCCCAAACGCCACTTGTTGACAAACCCTTCCCTCTTTTCATACTTGCATCTCACAGAGAGGTAGCTAGCACAGAGAGATTTTCCTGATTAACAACACCTCTTAGATTAGGGGGATCATTGGCATTGACTGAATGGGAAGACTATACGAGATAAAGCCTCTGTAGATGTTGGCTCTTACCTCAGGACTGGGCATCAGCTGTCAAAGTCTCTGGCAGATAACAACACCACACTGAGAGTCATCTTTTGGCCTCATGCAACCATAGCTGGTCTTTGACATTTGCAGCATTGATTAGACTGTCAGGGAACTGCATTTTCTTACTTGACAGGGGCCGAGCAGGCAAACAAAAGCTTACACAAAAGCAAAGAAATATCCTTCTCTCTTTCATCCCAACATCTCACCCTTCTGCTGAATCGCAGCCTTGATTTGTGCCGGCTGGCTCAACTTAGCTCAGGGGTTTTATTAGCTTCTAATAGGTATGTCATTTGAAAGTGACAAATCTGACAGCTATTTTACCCAGGGTGTATGGCGCCGCTGCTTTAATAGAGCCATCGGTCTGTTTCCTGCAGAAAAGACAGAAGGCACTGGAGGAGCCATATCTTTTTGTTGGTTTTTCCTGCTGACTTAATGTGAGCTGCAGTGCAAAATCTTTGTTCCACCATGAAAGGGATTGAGAGGGATTCTGCAACAGTGTGTTGTAAGAAAGCAATGGTTGATACTTCTGTTGCAAATCCCAAAGACAGACCCCTCTCCTCCTGCATTCTCCCCGAGTCACCCGTGATGGCTTGCATAATGCTGGAGCTGTGCAGACGATAAAAATTTCCTGAGATGTGCTTTACATAACAAGATGCGCTGATAAGGCGAGAAAAAAATCTGATGGCTGAATGCATGTGGAACAAACCTTATAGATGGTAAAAATAAGATGTCTTATCAGTCTTGCAGTCTTGCAAATCTATCTCAAATGTGATGACAGTGGCTAGGAGTATATTTGCATATGCATATTTCTTGGACATACTGTCCATCTGTGCATTTGTTCTTTCACAGTGAGAACAAATAGCAATTTGTGCTTGAATATCCACTTCAACCTTTAAACCTGTCACTGCTGACAATCTATGATTTTTATTAATTTATTGCATTATTTTAAGTATGTTCAGCTGGTGGAAATGTTTTTAAATTATTCCCAGTACTCTCTGTTGTATTATTATTATTATTAGCTTTATTCTCCTCCGCCGCAACAACCCAGTTTCCCCACAGGGATCATTAAAGTTTAATCTAAACTGAACTAAAAATCTACAACTTGAAATTATTCTGCCCCTATACAAGGCTGGAAATAACTGTAACTCACTGTTACAGCAACCTATATTATGACAGAAATAAAATAATCATAATTTTGTCGCCATAACCTCTTTGGCAGCAGCACAGAAAATTAACATTCTGCATGGGATGAGGTTTTATAGCTACTAGTGGCACCATTTAAGTCCTGTGTAATTCCACTCACATGAGATTACATGTCAGTGGCAAGCCTGAAGATTGAAATTACCAAGATTTTATAAAGGGTCACAGAAATTCTCCTATACCAAATACTCTCAGTGTCTTTTCACATTGCCTTGTTCAGTGTTGTCTGTCCACTATGGTGCAGTGGAGTACATCTGCAATGCAGGGGGCTCGACAGTCTGCCCTCTATTTCACATGTCATTGCCTAACACCTTTCCTTTTACTCTTACTCTAAGCATCTGTCAGTGAGGTTTACCACATGGAGTCAACCATGTGTCTGGATGGTAGAGCAGATTATTCTGCAAGTGCTCTCCCTCCTCTCTCCTCCAGCCAGCCATGATCCTTACACACAAATGGAGCTTTGGTGATGAGTGAAAAACAGCCAGGTGTTGCACAGGAAAGAAAAATGACCTCCAACTATAGTGTGTCTTCTGTAGACTGCACCTGATATTAAAAAATAAGTTAGATACAATTCAACTGAGTCAGAAAAAAAAACAGAAACTTGAGTAAATGTGACAATAATACCTGTCTGAGTGGTTCTTTTGCATGCAGTACATTACATTTCCAGTGGAAGGGTGTGATTTTATGTGTGTTTTTGTGTTTGCATACGAGATTGTGCTTGTGTGTGTGCTCATGACATACTTTATTCCCCAATGAGTCCTTCATCTCTCATTCCTGCCACCTCCCTCCTATCCCTATTGGTGATGGATCCACATTAGAATTCATCCCTCATCATCCTGCCGAGTTATGACCCAGTAATAGTCAGCCCCTGTGGCCTCAGCAAATGAACAATAAAACCAGAGCCTTGCAACAGATCACTGAAAAAAAGGGAGAGAGCCAGGTGCCAAATCCTGACTTTCAGCCGCTCTCACAATAGCGTGCATTCCTGCAGAGTGAGGTGAAGACAAAACAAATATGGCTTCACAGTGGCTACTTAACCTTGGCGATATTTTAGGCAAACCTTGCATCCAAACAATATGAAGATGGAAGGGTACTCAAGCACCCTAATGCATTAAGCTTGTAAGACTAATAGGCATGCTGTCTTTAGATACACAAACTCATGCATGAATGCGCCAACACAAAGCACAGACACAAAGATGCACAGACACATGAATTCCATGCAAATATCTGTCTCACATATTATCATGACATGGGCATGCAGTAGGAGATAGTATGTGAGTGACACACACAGTAAATGGCAGGGGCAATGACCCTGTCCGATCTTGTTTTCTGTGGTTGCTGTTTTTCACGGCAGAGCTGGATTATGATTAACTTGGCCAAGATGCCACCACATGGGGAGTTGTTTGAAAGGCGAGAGGAAAGTTGTTGTGGTGTAGAAACCGGTCCGATTGCAGGCTGCCTGGGGACTTCACAGGGATCAATATAGGCGGAGTGACAGCCGTGCACTTGATTAAAAGTGACTGCTACATCTGGCAGGCTTGGCCATTACTTTCCCACTCAGAGTCCCCGGGGTGAAAGAGCATGAAGTGACAGGCCTCAGTCAGTCCTCCATTACCACCTTTCTGCCGCCCCTCAGGTAGCAGCAGGCAGGGGCAAAAATAGGTTGACGGACGACCCGGGGGGAGATGAAACACACAGAGAAAATAAAGGTGCTGCATGTCTGTTTGCCTATGTGACCATGTATGTAAGATTGTGTCCGTATGTGGCAGACTGTGTACCTATGTGTGTGTTTTTGAATCTACAAGTGAATGTAGGCAGATGAGTTTTTGAGTATAACACAAAGGTCAGGGTTGGGTGGAAGAGAAAAAAAAAGCTAAAAGTAAATGTTTAAAAAGAATGTGTGGGAAGTTGTACACATACAGACAAGAGTAGAAAGAATAAGTGCAAACAAAACTTCTTGATAAATAATTATTACACAGTCAAAAGAAGCACTTTCAAATGTCAGGGGCATCACCCTCTTTTATACGGCACCATCTTACACTTACTCTGTGTAGATCTAATCTCAATCATGCCCAAATGCAAGTGCCAAGTATCAAAGGGAGACTGACATTAAAAGAAGTCACTGTCCTTGATGTTGTTAATCTCTCAGCCAGAATACAAGATGCATATTTGCTATGGAACAGCGTGAGACCCATTGACATGCACACAGCTTTTAATAGAGCAATAATGGACAGGCCACATGTCACCAATGAAAGCTTTGAGTACAGATGGAGCTCATGTGGCGCTAAGCAGCTAAAAACAAGGGTGGTGCTGGTGGTTGGTGTGCATGTGTATATCTGGTGGGCTGGTAGATTCTGATGGTGTTGGCTTGCATTGGCTGTTAATATGAAATAATTTCAAACCCATAAACTGGGGGATTTTTTGATGGATGTCTATACTTTCAAAAACCAATGATAAGAATGATGATTTATGATTGTGATGGATCAAATGGACGATAGAGTGACTCACATTTTACCCTAAACACTTGGTCTCAAGGGTCATTGATTAAAAATGAGAAAGCTATTGACAAAAAACACTCCATAATAACTCATTAGGCTATATTGGATCATTTAAAAAATGTGTTGAAAAAAAAAATTGAAAAATCTGAAAAGCTCTTTTCATGAAATTCTGATCCCTGTCCCTGTCCTCAGCTCGTCAGTTCCCATCTTCTGTCAATTTGCACAAGGTACGTGCTTTAATATCGGATCATCAATAATACCTCTGCAACATCAGTCAGGCTTTATCCTGTACTAACACAATGAAAAACTAATAAATGTCTGTTTATTGAAATTAAAACAATCTACACCTCCATGTTTTTGGCCCCTAGTCCACATATTTGTTTACTTTCTGGCAAATTAAAATACTGAGGCAAGACCTTAAATCATACAGTGAGGAGTGCCCTTTGTCAATGATTTCCGGATTTATGGTATTTATCCTACATATACATGTGAGATCCTGTCACCACTGCAAAGAGTGATTTCTGCTGATTATGCATGTGTTTGATGCCTGTGTGTTTCAGTTTAACTGAGTCATGACTCTGACGGGGAACGATGTGACATTTGTGTCAAATTGTGCAAGGGGTGACAAAATAGTGGAGGAAGAAAATACATATTATTGCAAAAATTATTGCAAATGCTATTCAAATAGTGTACATGCATTTACATCCCTACATGCCAGATAGATAGATAGATAGATAGATAGATAGATAGATAGATAGATAGATAGACAGATAGATAGATAGATAGATAGATAGATAGATAGATAGATAGATAGATAGATAGATAGATAGATAGATAGATAGATAGATGTTTGACAGGGAGGGAGTAAGAATGCACTGCAGAAGGTCTGTAAATGTAATACATTAAAGCAATTTTGTCAGTAACTCTAATCTACTTCTTCATATTTTTTAAATAACAATGTCACACTTGTTTCCCAGTAACCTCCACCTCTGAGGAACTTCATTTGGTTTTTTTGTCCTCCAGGGAGTTGCCTAAACTGTCACCAACCATCCAGCCAGCATTTGAGATACAATGTGTGTGTGCATGTGTGTGTGTGCGTGTGATAAGCCCCGAGTTCTGCTCAATCTCAGGCACATAATACGCTTTAAAGCAAGCAGGACAACCTGCAGACTCAGCTGCAGTGGGTCATCAAAATGATTCAAAGGGAGCAATCCCATTTAACCCTAACCTAAAAGCCGGTGTTCCACAGACCCAGTTTCAAATAGCCGCCTTCCTTGCCAATCTGTAACAATCAAAGAGCCCCAAGTCAGGGACAACATACCCACATGTTTGTCTATCTCCAATCCCCTGTGGGGGAGTTTGTGTCTTGGAGTTGTCTAAATGACGTAGATGTGATGCCTTTCCGCTTCAGCCACAATACAAGCTTCTAATTACTTTCAAAATGACTGATATCTTTGAGTGGAGCCAGCCTTGTACCTGTAGGTGTGCATTATCTCTCCCGTGTGTCCCTTCTTGCATTCAATCATGCAGGCATTAATTAACGCCAGGCTGATGAATATAGCTCTGAACTCGACGCTGATAGTCAGAAATTGCTGAATGAACTGTCTATGTTACCTGTGACATAGTGTCTGCTCCTTTGTGAACATGCCATGGAGTACTGAGCTGATCAGGGCACCCATGATGAGACTGACAACACGGTAGCCTATTCTTCTTTCTCATTAGTGATAATGTTGCGTATTTACACGTGTCACAGTAATGACACTGTTAAAGCAGGTGACAGTCGTGGGTTTGCAGTGCCACAGATGAGTGCTGAGCATCTCTATGGCTTGTGTGTGTGTTGCATGGGTATGCTTTTTGTTCTGTGTCTCAATAGTATTGAACTAACCTGAAGAGGACCTAGCTATTTGTACAGATGATATTCTTCCCATTGACAGTTGATAAACTAATTAGAATTCCTTTGATTTATGCCATTATAACATTCATATTTGGAAACATCTCATTCACACCAGCAATTTAATTAAATCATGATAAAAGATGCTGTTTAGAGGTGAAAGGTTGTAAAAAAACAAAACTGTGAACATCCATAATTGCCACCATTGTACTCTATAGGTGCTGTCTGTCAGCAGCTCAAAAACAAAATCCTACCAGCTCAAAAAACTAAAAGCAGTATTCCTCCCCAAAAATAATATACAAGTCAAGGAAATAGTCTGATTTAGTGTGTTGGCAACTGGTTTAGCCAGTTTTCTTGCCCGCAGGTAAGCTGTTTCAGAGCCTACGGGGACAAGATCATGTCAAGTATCTTGTCACCCAGTCCTTAAATTTAGATGATATGACTTTGCTTGTGGCTATGCCTCATGTTCATCAACATAATATTTAATTCTGAATCCTACTAAAATCTTGTGCAAAGACATTAGAATGTACTGATAATCATATCAGAGGCACACTTTACAGGCAGTAAGATTAACTTAAGATAACAATTTAATTTCCCTTTAAATAAAAAAGTATTTTTTTAAAAACCCTTGCAAATTGTAGGCAGCAGATTTAGACAATGACCAAAACAGAAGAGCATCTGACATTTCAGTTTGATCATAGTTTAATTAGTTAATTAGTTAGTTCAATAGTCAAGTTATTCCAAGTCAGTGTATTAATATATTACATTTAAAAACACCAAGTGTTGTTGAGGTGCTTTACAGAGAAATACAATTCAACACAATTAAAAAACAATAATAGAAATAGTTAAATAACTGTCACAAACACAATTAAAGTAATTGTATAGTCATATTAATAAATTTCAACAGGTAGCTGTTGAGTTAAAGAGTGACGCTTTAAATCCCTTCACAGTTAAAATGTTGCTACTTCACATCTTAAATGGTGACCGGTCATTGGCTTTGATTCCACCATTTAACCCCAGTTAGATTCAAAGCACAAATCCTTTTCTCTCTGTCATGAATGCTGAAAGCACTATGTTGACTGCAATCAACTGCATGAAAGGGAACCAATTCATCCAGCAAAGCATGCACAAGATTTACTAAAGATTACAGAGAACCAATACTGTCACATGCATGTAAGAAACTCAAAAAGAGATTATAAATCGCTAACCTTAAAACATTTATCAGCATCTGTTGTAAAAAGGTTATTTACAACTAACATAATGTTGCTTAAAGCAGACTGGAAAATTTAAATATAGACATTTTTGCTGCTTGACAGGCATTTAAAGAGGAACAGAACATGTAGAAAATAGGGTTGTTATAAAATTAAAGTTGAGATTTCTTCCAGAGTTCTTTATGTTCAAATATATTGATTACAATGTGATAGATTACCTCCTCTCCAGACAATTCTGTTGAATGTCTGCTGTTGAATGAGCCAGCCTCTGTAATGAAAAAAAGACATTTTTCTAGTACAAGCTATCGTAAGCTTTGGAAGAAATCCGTGGCTGTTGATGCAATTCCTCGGTTGCCAATAGAGGTCGATAAAACTCATAAATTACTTAAGTCCCCTTTAACTTGGCCTTCCATTTGACATGGCTAAATCAGTGTTGGTCCATGGGTTCAGCTGGCTGAGATATCATTAACTGAGTTTTTGTGCTTGCAGTCGACATGAATTAAACAATAAAATTTTGAAATAACCAATAAAACATTACATACTGGACTTTGGAGAAAAACCGAGAGAAAGAGCAGAGAGATTCTGTGTTTGTGGACTGCAAGTGTGCATCCACTTGTGTCAAAGTGAATATTCGATTTGCTCTCCCTTTAATTTAGGATGCTTAATCGATATTTCCCAGCGCTCTGGATACTAAGACATCTAAAGTAAATCCCTTATGGCCTCAGGGACCTCAGTGAAGTATGTTGCCCACTAACACCTCCTGCTGTGTGGGCGTGAAAAACCGGTACACACTTCCAGACCATCCCACAAGTGGAAACAGTTGGGTACTGCCAAATCCTTGTCACAAGGGCCAAGTCTTGATGTGGGTGTTATGTTGATGGAATTAACATTTTTTTAATAAACACCTTGAGGAGCTTGTGACAGCAGAAGGCATCTTACTTGACACGCTCTCTCCCCAGGCTCATAGAAACAGCTGTTGGAATCACCCAGATGTGGGCTGTGAAGCCCTGCTGGCATGTCTAGCCTCCGCAAATGCACCCGGCTGAGAATACACACTTTATTACATGCAAAGTCTCCTGTGGGTGCATAATACCTTTAAACATGTGTGATGGAGGAACAGGAGAATTATAGATTCATTTTTTAATCTCCAGCTTTTACACAGTGTCACATACTGTATGTGAATGGCATGTTTTGTATGTAAGAACTACTCAAGCATAAGGTGCTATCATCAGAAGGTTCTACAAATATTCACAATTTTGAAAGATGTTTATTAATTAGATAATTTATTGTTGAGAGAAAAAAACCTTAATCATTTCAACCCCCTATGTAACAACAGCCGTAGCAGCCGTTTAATTGTTGTAGTTGAAACAAACCTTGAGGGGCTTCTCTGCTTGTCAAGTAAATTGAGGATGCTATATGCTAGCGGTGGTCTGACTGCAATGAATGGATGAATAGGTTGACACGGAGTGCAAGGAAAAAGCTCAGCACATGAATATGAATTGGGCCTCTCCGTTTGTGTTCACTAGCCTGGAATTAGTGCTTTTCATTACTGATGGCTTATAGGCTGACGGTTTGGCTGCCGGCTGGGGTCACAATAAAATGATGTGTTTGCCAAAGGCAGAGAGGCTGGGTCACAAGGGACTAAATGGCCCAGTTATGAAGAGCAGAGCTTATCTCCCTCTCTGAATCAACCCCTACCTCCAGCTAAACTAAACATACACCATGTCCTGTGGGGTGCATATCTCAAAGAAAACTGGGGACAATAAAAGATCACTATCTGTCCCCCCTTTATCATATTACTTAAAATGCATTTTATGCTATATATTTCATACGAGGCAGTTCTTTATTCAAAGAGATCTGAGCACAAAATAGTCCATGAATTGTTTCATCGTTGTATAACAAAATGATTAAAAGCTACTGTACGACAGTTGCTTAGTTTGCTCTGTTCCCAGGATTTCAAAGCAGGGGCTGCAGTCTGCTCTTCTTCAAGCAAATGCTTCTTTTTTGGATTTCATGAAAAAAAAAAACCACAGACTTCATCTAAAGAGTATGTCCTTTATTGATTAGACCCCCCCACTGGGATCACTAAGCATGATATAAAGCCATCACCATATGCTTGTGTTTAAAGTCCCCCCTTACAACATAAGCTTGAAATGAGCTTGGATTATGCTTACTGTGGGGAATCGTTACCACTGCTCTGGACTGTATGATTATGCTTTTAATCATACAATGAATAACACTGTGTATTATATCAGTGTTTTAGGGTGAAGAGTTGAAATAAATCGTGGTGGTATTAAAAGATTTTCCTTGATGTGATGGGTTTTAAGCTGGAACTGATCTCCCTATTATGTGCATCTTTTAACTCGACTAACATGTTTTGTTCTGGGATTAACGACACTATTTGGTAACATGACTCATTTCATTTTTGCTTTGTTTTATGATTATCAGTCCACAGAACAAAAGTAGTTGTTGCCGTACTCCTTCGTTGCAGGGCTGCTCTTTTATGGTCTTGGCATTACTCCTTCTTTGAACCACATTTCCATATCTGCTGACAAATACCATAAAACTGTTACTGTACAAGTCTGTTACAATTAAGTTCTTGGTAGACCTCATACAAAATGCTGCCAATGCAAAAAAAACCCAAAAAAACAAAACAACAAAAAAAAAACAACCTATGGACCATCATCAATCCACATAAAGAGGGTAAACAGAATAACAGAAAACCTTGCCATGTAATACAGTACAGTACTCAATATTATAACTACAGATAAACAGAAATTGAATAGTTACATCATCACTTCTCTGATGTGTTGCTGTTTGTTTGTTCACACCCTATAACTGTACAAGACATAGAATATTGATTTGAGTAATAAATAACCAACCGTCTGTCTGAGTGTTCATTGGAAGAATTGTAGTGATTTATCTGCTTTGTCTGGGTGTTTTTGTTGCAAATGTCACAGCATTATAATACTTTTGCTGTCGAGACATACACACACACAACTTAAAACACAGTTTGGGATGTCTCTGCTCATTACTGCATTGACACCTCACTTGATTGGTTAATTTGTATTTGCAAACCTGAATGTTGGTTTTATTTGTGTTTCTTGTTGTCTAGCCATAAACTTTGGTCTTCTCCTCTATCCAATTTTACAGAAAAATACTTTGCCATTAATCTCCAGAATGACACATATTAGCATTTTTTGCCAACGTAGTGAAATAAAAGCATTTTCTGATCCAACACAGCTATGGTTAATGTTGAGGTTTAGGCATAAAAACAACTTGGATAGGGTTAGAGAAAAGATCATTGGTTTGGGTTAAAAAAAACTACTTGACCTTTGTCATTACAATAATAACCATTAGGTTTGGGTAACAGTTGTTATCATGGGTTAAAAGAAACCAACATTAATTATTGGTAGGAAACAGGAAGCTAACAGCAACCACAAGTGTGAAAGTTTTGCTGACCCATTCATCGACCCCAAACTCCTTCTTCTATGCACTTTGTGGCTTTACGGCACCATCACACTGCTTCCTCCTTCGCTCCCGATGGACAAGAGTCACAATTTCTACGGCTGCTAGAGAGAGCTTCGTGACTTGGATGTAAACATGTATTGTTACTGGCATTTAGTAAAACAACTTATGCTGTTGTTTATCTTGTCTCCTACTTTACTTTGTCTTATATAGTTTAGCACCAATGGATCAGTTCATTTAACTCCTCCGCGGTTTGTTCGTGCATAAAAATAGCCATCCCTAGCCAGTGCTTTTACTTGCACTTGATTATCAAAACATAATTTCCTTGCATATAGTTAGAGACAACATGCTATCAAATGCATACTGAAAGAGAAATGCCCGAAGCTTTCTAGGAGATTCCCATATTTTTTGTCTTTTCCCCAAAGATTTATTAGACATGGTTTAACTAACAGGAGGCTCAGGAAACTCCTCCTTGCTGAATTACAGAAATCATTTCCCATTAACCATTTTAATGGAGAGAAGAAATTCAAGGACACCCTCAATGTTAAGATTATCACTTCAAAGACAAGCTGTTGACACTCTGGAAACTGTTAACGATGTAATGAATGAATCATGAGCACCGTTTTTGGTCAGAGGGCTGTTCCACCTCCCAGCAGTGTGGTCTGGCCCTCATCTGCGTTGTATTTGCGACACCCTGCAGTAAGAGTCCTTACCTGACTTTCACTCTGTGTCGCACTGACAGGTGGCGAAAGGAGTGAGGGGAGAGAAGTTGTTTTTGAGGTATAAAGGGACTTTTGTCGGTCACCTCTATGCCTAGATCATCTGCTGTCATGTCAGAATAACAAGACAATTAAACAAGGACAAATTGTTAATCTGTGTCTTCAGAGATAAAGATCAGTGAGGATCATTAAATCACATCGTTATCTTTAAGTAATCCTGAGGAACACATCTTGGTCAGGAAACTGCACGCATCACGGTAACTGAGGCACAGATACCTGTTACTATAAAATATCAACAGTGTCATCCAACTAATTGATAATTAATACCACTGAACTCACAAACATGAAGATGCTTAGATCTCTGTGAAAATGCGAGTTTGACAAGTACTGTTTGTCCAATGATATGATATTTCACTATTATATTTCACTTAATTAGTTAGTTAATTATTTATAGTTAATCATTTGAATTATCAGAATAGTTCTGCCCAACCAAAATCTGATGGGGTTTTTTTTGTTTTTGTTTTTGTTTTTTTTAAATTAAACAAGTCCTCAAATTAAACGACAAAATGAAGTGTTGGTTCAGGGCTAGAAATTAACTTTTTTCCTCAGTGTCCCACAACTGTCCCGAATTCTACTTTCAATTGTTCCAGACTTAACAACCATTGTCCCTTTTTTTCATTCTACACAATAAATATAGATTAATAATTTTCTTTCAGTAACTCACATCATTCATTCATTCATTCATTCATCATTCTCTGACTCACTCTGGTCCACCGTGGAAGTTCTGAACAATTAATTTTGTTTTACACCATGCAGCTTCATAGCTTAACATAACATACAGTTTGTTTTGAGTTCATATGTACATCAATTTCATTGTTATCTCTTTATTGCTGCCCCCCCACCCCCCCCCCCCCCCACCCTGAAAGGAGAAATGTTTTTAACAAGATCAAATGCACAAAATAACTGCAACGTTTTAAAATAAAATGCTGTTATCACATCTGTTTTTAAAAGGTCAATTTTTTTGTTCACATCTTCCAGTGTCAAAGTTTTTTTGTGTTATTAATCTTGCAGCCTGTACTGCATGCTGGTAAAATGTCAAACAAAGGTGCACTTAAAAACTTATAAATTATTTATGAGTGATGAATTTTATCCCTCTTTATTTACGCCCAAGTTATTATTCCCACGTATCAATAATCTTTCCATTTTATTCTAAATTGTGAAGCTGTTTCTTAAGTGTGTTTCAATATGTGCACTATAAAATTAATCATTGATAATCCTTCTGACATTTAATAATGATGACTGAGATATCACTGCAATGATGGTTTACTCAATCTTTCAGCTGAGTTATTGTTCTGTTTTAAATGTGCAGCAGTGCATAATGGTCGTGCATATGTTAATGACAGCTGTTGGAGAAAATCAGTGAAATAAATTGCATTTATTTGACATTCTCCTGTTCCCTATATCTCATGTAATTATTACACATACTACTACTACTACTACTACTACTACTAATAATAATAATAATAATAATAATAATAATAATAATAACAATAATAATATTATGACACCTTGTGAGCCGCATTTTATATAGTTAAGCAAGGCATCACAACCACATTTCAATAGCTAGCACTTGATGGTAAGCTGGCTAACTTACTGGAGTGTTGGATGGACAATGTGGATGCTACTGGGAGCAGTGGAGGGAAGATACACACATCTTCATGGTTTTGGCTGTCACTGTAGCTTTTTTGGGGGGGCTTACTTGCTTTACCACTGGTGTTTTTTAGCCACTTCAGCATTTTTTGACTGTGGGCTTTTCGCCCTTTTCGCTTTTTCGCTACATCAGGAGCTAACTGGGTATCCCAAAATGCATTTGCACCAACAGGTGATACACCATATTTGGTAACCCATTACATTCTGTGACCTGCAATGTTGGTTAGGTTGGTTTAGGCATGAGGAGTGAGATGACATCCTTAAGTCGAGTGCTGCATTGGTTGATGCACTCCAGAACGCCACACAGATTGCGGTTATGGTTTAAAAAAAAAAAAGATTTTAACTTGTAGTTGGAAATGGGAAATTAACAGAAAACTCCTGTGTCAAAGTTAGATGTTTTGTTGACCCATCCATCCACTTCGACTTCTGTCTTGTGTAGTCACTAACATCACCTGATTTTCTCCTTTGCTCCGGACATAATTACCGCCGCAAGAGGGCTTTGTCACGTGAACATACAGTAAATAAATGTTGTGTTGGGGACTCATCCTGTCGTTTCTCTTGGTAGGACAGTCTGAAACTAAATGAAGAAAGCTCTTGCCTAATCACTGCTTTAACTTCATTGGTATACAGGACAACAAGAGCTGTTGCACATACATATCTGGCTGCATCCATTTTGTCAGATTTTTTTTTTCTTCCATCTTGTTTATCCTGCCTTCCATTGAAGGTGAAGACTGGGAGGATTCAGCTTTTGTTGTCAAGTTCTTTCTGCAGAGCAGTAGGTGGTACTTTATGGATTTACTGTTGCTCTCCTATTGAAAACAATGAATGTCAGATTTTTCTGTCTAACACATGCCAACACAACATGAATGCGACATAACCCATTTCCATGATGTTTCAGCACATACAGCACATGGAAGAGAGATGTTTTTCATAGGGTTACCACTCCACACAGTTGTAATCATAACCACAAAAAATTGAAATGCAGCAAGAGCATCTTTTTCACTGTAGATTATGTATATTACTTGATCTCCTAATTCAACCTAGAGTTTGTCGCTCCTCCAAGGGGTCACACAATAAATTGCAGAGGTTGCGAGATGATTAATGGGAGAGGAAAGAAGAAAAGAAAAATCTGCTCTAACAAATATTTAAATTAAACAACCTAAGAAATTTAGAGTGGGAAGTCACTCTTTACCAGACCTTCTCACAACTCATTGTCTGTGATGAGTTGCACGTAGACCGTGCTTCATTTGAAGAGGTCACAAGCTGAAAGTTTGTGGACCATTAGCCTGATTCATCATTTCTTCTTGATTTAATGAGTTTTTTGACAAAGACAACAGACTGGAGAGAAAAACAAATTAAAAAGTATTGTAATAAATTCACACGCTGCTGTGTGTCCAAGCCCAGGACAAAGGCAAATCTAAGTATATTCAAGTTTGAGACAAACCTGGTTTCAAACTCTACACCACTATTTATTTCTTTTAAATGACAAAAACAAATCAAAACCCCATTTGTGGAGCCCTGCACAGCTTGCAAATATTTTTATAAACCACTTTCTAGTGTTTGCTCATATGCCTGTGATTTCTGCAAATCGCAAACAGGGAAGGAAGAAATAAATACTAAATTGATAAAAATAAGAAAAAAACACCTTGTTACTTGTGTCTCACAGCTTACAAAATGTGTTGTGAATAGCTCAACGGCCTGTTGAAATGGAATTACTCTGAAGAGAGGGGCTCTGTGTGAACTTGACCTGAGAGGCAGCATTTAATGAGAACAAAACTCTCTAGGTGATCAATATGGTCTATCAATTCAAACTTTAAATGGAGTCTGCTCACCAGGCTCCCATTCCATAAATCCACACATGGATTCAAAGGACTGGTTCCAAACAAGAAACAATGCAGTCGGAAACTTGTGATACGGGTGGATTCCCTCTGTTAGCCTCTCTAACAGGTCTTCACTAAAAGGAAAAGTGTAAATAGTTTTATTGCAAAATATGTGAGGAAAAAAACATCATTTAAATAGAAAAATAGAGCTTTAAATAATGAGTTTTGGTTTAACTGTGAATGACCCTCACTCTAAATCAGCCTGTTGGCACTGAAAACTCATCAAAAAAAATGTTAGAGAGTGAGAGTGCAGCAAACATGCAACTCTGAGAGCCGTCAGTCAAGGCTGTCAGAGATGGCGAGGACGTGGTTGGAGGGAGAGGACTGCTGTGTTTTGACTGCAGCTCAGAGTCTAAGGTCAACACTGAACTCTGAGCTCCCCCCTCCCATTTTCCATGAGAGCTCCCCACGCAAGCCGGCGGGCCAACGATGTCCCCACTGACCGCTGTGATCTACGGCCAAGTGGCGTCTCCCTCTGCCCGATCAGACCCAGCACCTCTTGTTCGCTGGCCAACTGGCCTTCTTCCCTGCAAGCCGGGGCCAGGGCTCCTCCTGGTTCCGTATGTTCTGTGCTTTTTTTAGGCCTATGATAGATGCCAGCCGTCCCTGGGCGCCCTCCGAAGCTTCACCAGAGAGGGGGATTAAACAGATTTCTCTTTTTTTTCAGAAAAGGGGATGGATGAGTGTAATCACCTATAATCTCAAATTCTAGGCCTCTTGATAATGAACCAGGGGCTGTTTCGGCCATTTGGATCAGCTCCCTCTAGTCACCTACTTAAACCATGAAAAGGACCTGTCATAACAGCCTGAAACTAGTGAAGAGGAAATAGAGTTGAGGTAGACGAGCACAGTACTTCTAAGCTCTATTTTCTGCTCATGTGGGCCGCACTGTCAAAATATGGCTCACTCAGAAGACTGAGCACTGAGAACCAAAGTCACTTCGGCCAATGAGCACTTGGCTATTGATCCTGACTAAAATGGAAACCCTTAGGAAGTTAAGCTCTCATCCAACATGTAATGGGGAGGATAAAACAGCAGACTAGGACATGCACTCTCTCTAATCTTATGAAAACTAAGAAGTGGAGCAGCATTTTAATTTACTGGGCTAAGAAAGAAAAGGGAAACCGTACATCGCATGATCCCTCAAACACAGTAAACAGTCACGAACGCACGCCTATAAACATGAGTATACTGACCTATCATCTATCTATCTATCTATCTATCTATCTATCTATCTATCTATCTATCTATCTATCTATCTATCTATCTATCTATCTATTTTTTTGAGTAATATGTTGCTTTAATGGACAAAGAAAAAGCAACAATACGTGATCTTTTCAAGCAAATAGGTGTATAAAGGAAGACTTTTATATGCTTCAAAGCCAGTAAAACAAAGGGATTTATGATCGGCTCACTCAATTTAAAAACACTGAAGGATAAAACAGAGAGAAAGAGAGACAGATGCAGCTATAGCTATACAGATAGATGGATATACAGGATGTCAGTATTGTAGCCATGCAGTGTAGAGGTGACATTGTATCTTAAAGATGACTTACCTGTTGTCATAGTACATTGCAAGTGGAAGAAAGACAAAGACAGTGGGAGGGATCATTTGAGTTAAAGATGTCCATACTGTCAGAGATATCGATACTGCCAGACAGCCAATGCACTTGGGGTGTGCTCAAAAATAAAATTCATGAGAGAAAGAATAGCAGAGAGGATAGGTGTGAAAATTAAAGGTCATTCCTTGACAGGATGTCTTAGAATTAAGCTGGCAGTGAAGTGTGACAAAGTTCTTTGGTGACAAGGCAGGAGAAGACAATTGTCAACACTTCTTTCCTCCTTCCAACAAGTGCTGGCACCCAAGAAGCGGCTGCAAAGCTTAGAGTTGTAGCAGATCAGGAGAGAGAGAGAAAGAGAGAGAGAGGGGGGGGAGGGGATAGGGAGAGAGGGATAGGGAGAGAGGTGAATAAATGTTCATCTGTGTGTGTCTGTGTGGGCATGATTACACATGTGAGTGCTGCTGTCTTTGTAAAGTAAATATATGAGGGATGTATGACATTTATCGAGTGATCTGTGTAGATTTTGCATTGTTTGCATGTGTCTCTCCCACAGTTTAAAGTCATATGAGTCAGGTATACCGAAGAAACTAAATTACCTCTAAGTTAAAATGTGTGTATGTGTGACTATACTGCATATACGGCATATCTGTCTACACACACAACCATTTGCAACCTTCATTTATTTCAGAATTTGTCACAATTTTCAAAATGAAATACTCATTTGAATATCATTTGACAACTCCTCCAGCAAAATGATGGCTGGCATAAGTGTAATGCTTAGCTTGACGTGGATATGACATTTGCAAACAAAACAGAATTATTTTTGATTTTGAAAAATGACTTTTTTCATAATGTGAGAACCTGAAAAAAAAAACAAGCAAACAAATAAACAATTCAAAACAGCATTGGTTATTTGTTCAAATTCATAAAGTAGTAACTCATTTAACACCCTTATTCACTTTCTTACACTTTCTCTGTACAAAAACTGCAAATTGTCACTTTAATACTTCAGTGCAGATTTAACAAAAGAGATATAACTAATTAATTAGTGAGCTTTGGAGGGGCTGGTAGTCAGAGTTTTATTTTAACCTTCAGACAGAGTCAGACTAGCTTTTTCAACCTGCCTCTGTCTTTTTTTTTCTTTTTCTTTGTTTTTGTTAAGCTAGGCTAAGCTAACTGCCTGCTGGTTGTAGCAAGAAAGAAAATAAGCGTGTTTCCTAAAAAGTCACGAAAGTCAAACGATTATCACCCTTGTTCACATTTTGCTGATGAGCAATCCATTGAGGTTATGACATAATGCATGTCCTCCCCATGAAAAAATTACAACATTGGTTGTTTGTTAAAATGATGTTTATGTTCTGATACAAAAGTCAGAATTAGCATTGCATTGCAATATCACCACAAACACATCTCATAATGTTTGACTTGGTTTGCACCCCAGTCAGTGGTGTTTTTTTTAATTGAAGAGAGAAAGACCACAAACTAACTCAACTTTTTTTTTTCTTTTTTTGAATTCTTGTTTTAAAACCATGACAGCCATCTATTCTTAACCACAGAGTTGAGAGTTCAGAAGAAGCAAATATGAGTCATTTTTGGAACTGATATGGGTTATGCATTCGAAAACCATCTTTTAGGAGAATATGTCTGCAACAAATGACAATGACCAAGAGGATTTCCAGGGCAGTATGATACTGGGTCCTATCCTTCTCCTCTTGGCTCTCTTTTATAATATTCAGTATTGTGATCAGGGTCTTCTCACATCTTTTTTGCTTTTTGCTTTTGAAAAGCCATTGGCAAGTTGAAGAGACTGCTTTTGGAAAGACCTCATCAGTTTTATAACCTTGGGTCCTGGGAGTAACTGTGTACCAGCATGCTCCCTCTCTTTCAAAGACATGCTAATGTGGACCTCAGTCCAAAGCTTGATGTTAGTCTGTGCCATCTCTCCACATCTGATGCATCTCATGATCATATACCGAGTCCCTCTTTGATCAAAGTCCTCAGTAAGCAGCTAGTTTCGCCATAATGGCCTCATTCGATTACAACGTGTAAAGTACTCCATTAGTTTCTCTGTTCATGAATCATTAAGTGCTGGTTATGATCAGCCAGCTTCATGATGAACTGCAGATTGAGGAAATGGAAACTGCACGAGCTGCCTGAGGTCGCAGGTGGATACAATATTCGTAAATGCTAAATGAACAATCGCATATTAAGGTGGCCTTTGAGGTTAGGTAGTGTGTGTGGTATGAAGAATCAAGAACCATTCAACCATACAAAGAAATTTCACATTAAAACTAAACTGTTTAAGGTGGCTTATTTCATTTTAGATCCAGGAAATCCCTAGAGGTAAAAATCAACACAGAAAAATAAATTAAGTTTGCCAAACCAGTCTCTTTCCTCTAGTGTCATCCCTTCAGTCCTATGTCTAAGCAGTGGATAAATAAGCACAATGGTAATTGTAGTTGTTTAAACCTTTATTTCTTCAGCAAAAATTGCTTCAACCAAATGCCAAAGACAATAAAAAAACTATGTATTGATATATACATTTCCCTACTTGTTTTATTTCTTTTTATGACATTTTTTTATGAAACATAATGAATGTACTCTGTAAAAGAACATCTATACAAATAAAGTCCGACAAGACGTGCGTGTTGGGAGGATAAGCTTTGGTGCCACATTGGCTGGAGATGTATAATTTTATTTGCTCTATGAGGGAGGGGTAAAAAGAAGTGAGAAACAGAAAGGACCATAGAAACAAAGTGGTTTGAATGTTAAAGTTGGACCGCAAAAGAGGACAAATAGAAGTGACAGAAAAGAGGATTGAGGGGAGGCAGAAAAGTCCTGTGGAGAGGTGAAGATGGCACAAAGAGGGTGAGAGACGGTGGCAAGTAGAGTGAGTCACAGAGGAAGAGACAGTGACTGTTATCCATAAGCCATGTGCGGTGCTTGGTAGAGTGAAATTGATTACTTCATCTTCGTCTCATTATTGTCATGATGGATCAGATTGCTGACTTCCCTCAAAGGCGGCTTAATGACTCGATGACACAAATCTGAATGACTGGCTTCACCGGTGGCGTCCATTAGTGTGCCGCACAAAGCTCTCAGATGTGCTTAAACAAAATTGATAATTAAGAGCTTTCATCATTGTAATGAATGGCATCAATAAAGGGACAATTCATATTGCATTTAATGCATTCAGTCCTGCTATTGAGGATGCCCAGGCAGTTATGAAGTCCAGAAATGATTTTTAACTCCCATTTATCATTCCTTTGTTTTGATGCAACAATGAATTATAATAATCCCCATTGACAAATACTGCAGAATAAACACAATAATGCTAGGTAAGCAAAATGAAATGACTGTATCAAAATGAACTGACTGTATCACTGGTTCTGTGTCTGTGATCTATTCTTGCAGCCAGACCTCATGCAATACAGGCTATAATAACAAGGTGGCAATATTACCATAATTACAGCATTTTCTTTCTTGTCCAGCTCATTCCCTCTCTTCTTCTACCCCCCGCCCCCCCTCCTCTGGTTTGTGTTGTTTCTTGCCGTTGTTAATGCTCAGCCTCTAATGGCCATGGCGTCTTCTCCGACAAGGCTTAAAAACGTTCGTCTGCCTCCTCCATCCCCTTACTTATTTAATAATGAGACCACACAAGGCAGTGTCTCTATTCATAATGGAGCAGCAGCAGAGCCATCTTGGTTGGCATACAAATCATGACAGACTGAAGCAATGCAGCAGGAGAGATCTAATTGAGAGATAAATTAGACCTCTGCTACTGATTGACTCAAGAATCAGTTGAACTTCATCCCTGTCAATATGGGAGCCTAGGCTCTATGTGTCTGTTGAAAGTCGCTGCCTCCTGCGCTTACACACATCGCACGTATCTAAATATGGAGATCTGAAGGCATTGTTGTGTTTGTGCCGGTGTTGTTTCGACATCCTGATGGTTGTCAGTGGCGGTGACAAGTACGCTTCGTTGTTTATTTCTCTCTATTTGCGCTGGAGAGTTCAGGATCCCATGCCACCTTGTCTCATCTAAAAGAAAACAACAAATCATTTCTCCCAGTTTGAAACAACAGACCAGCAGAGGGGCGGGGTGGGTAATATTTGCTCCAAGTATGATTTCAGCATGGTTGACTGACATGGTGTCACTCTCACAGGTCCTTGTATTTAAATACACATTAAATTAGGAAGATACAGAAAACTAAATACTATAATCACACAACTATAACATACTAATGACTTAACTTTCTTCACCATTTGTTACTGTATCTTACAAAATGTATAGATTCTAAGGGCCAAATGCAACAATTTTAATTATAAATTCTTCTCATGCACTGTAGCTTTATTTACAGAAATAGAGCTGGTTTACTCACTCTATATTACAGGCAGTCAAATAGGAACCCTTCATATTTCACCCTTAGAGTCCTCAGAGTATCACGATCCGTGTTGACGGTGTGGGGGGGAGGCAGTGATAAACTGGAAAACAGGGACAACACTTAGTACGCAGGTGCTTGTATGAGCTTAACAAAAAGCCAAGGAAGGCCAGCAACTGTCTGTGGGGATTTAACCATGTTACAGCTTTGATGCATTTTAAATTGACCTCAAGCATACTTTGGAGACAAGGAGAGAGGGCAGAAACACACAAAGCAGACGATCAATTACTATTCTATAATTGGACAGGGCTTTAATGAGGCTGGCGGATGCAGCCTTGTGCACCTTTGTCAGCCAGAGTCACTGACGTGGGTGGCCCAATCAAAGCATGTCCTCATTAGCATATCTCCGCACACGCAACACTAGCCCTCAGAGTGAACAGCACTTCAAACAGAAGAGTTTCTTCTTGTCCAATTTCCCAGTGATGACTGACCCCTACACATTTTTGCATTGCATAATAACTCGCGACTGACACGGTAACATATTTTATTCTTAAAGCCACTTAACTAGGGACATAATGACAACACAAACGGACTATGTTAAATAAAAAATCATAGAATCAGCTTTTAAAGGGAAAATCAAAGCAGAGATTCAATGGCATGCTGCAACAAAATACTTATCTATTCAATTTTAGCTTTTAAAACATTAGTTTAACACAGGCAGTGGGAGGTTGAAGGGAAAAGCTAGTGTTTTTCTCTCATACATCTGCTCTGGTGACCCACTCATCCCCTATATCAGGAATTAGAGCTGAGTCAGAGGTACAGAATACTGCAATGCAAAATCAAAACAAGAAGTTTTAAGCAACCCTTTGTGTTTAACAGCTGGCACTGAATCTGCACCGGGTGTGATGTTGGTATTTGGTATTACTGTCTCATATGTTTTATTGTCACACATTTATTTATTCATATAATTATGGTTTTAGTTTGCACTACTGCTTTATCTATTTATGTGTGTGATGTAAGTGGGGGGTAGACTTGCACAGCTGCTTTTCTTTCCTGTGTGCGTTTGTGTGCATGTGTGTTTGGGGAGGGAGTAGAAGCAGATGATGGGGGTGCATCGTCTCTGAATGATGCATTGTGTTGTGTTGTGTTCACCATTTTGTGTACTGTTGACTGTTTATATGTTTGCACCACTGACCAAATGAATATCCTACATCAATAGTGAAGTTAATTCATGCTTGGCTTAATTACATAGAGTACCATCTGTAATAATAATACACATACACAGTTACATAATTGTGATAAATTATAAGGAAATTATGTTGACTATTTGGGTATCTATTTCACATGGTAAAATGGTTTGAAAAAAGGTGGAGGTGGTACAAAGCTAGATGAGGAACATCAGGAAAAAATACCTTATTTCTTTCTCCTTCTGTCTGCCACAAGCACTTTTGGGTGAAGTCTGTAATGACATGAAAATGATGTAAATTGGTGCAAAGGAAGTATCCTCACATTGCTGTACAAACAATTGTAGCCTTATGCTGTGAGCTGGAAGACTAAACCAGCAGGACTTCTGGTCCTGTCTGTTCAAACCATAGACTGTAAAAAACATAATGGACGTAGCCACCATGATGTCGTCCATTGGTTTGTGGACTCCTGTTTTGACCGTTGCCATCTTGGATTTTTGGAGCCAGAAGTGATGAGAAGTGACTACATTTGGACAAGATGTAATTTCGACCTGAAACCAGCTGCTAGCATGGTTAGCATGGTGCATTTACAGTCTATGGTTAACTGTGATAATGCGAATGCTAATGGTAAATTTTGATAGCAAAAAACAGGCTTAAAACCATTAAAACAAAATGTACTTACCGAAAAAACTGAACATCCGTCTTTTAGTACAACCAAATGCTGAACAAGACTTTTTTAGGCGACCAAAATGTTACAATTAGCTTTCATGAAATGAAAGCACACAGAATTAGTGACGGCTATGCCTACATCCATACTCTGTGAATCTGGGGTTATGCCATGGTTATGTTTTCTAACCAACTTTGTCGTCATAACAGCAACTTGTCAATCACAACATAGCCATGCCCTAAAGCATACCTTGCTTTATCATCAAATTTAAATTAAATGGGGCCATAATTTACAAAATGAACATCATGCTGGGTTGAGGAAGATTTGAAACTAGTGATTGAGACCATAAACTCATTAAGAAACTGTTTACTTAGGTAATAAATCAAGTGAGAAGTACGGTCATTTTCATATAGACTTCCATACAATCAGACTTCTTTTTGGAGCCGGTGGAGTTGCCCCCTACTGGCCATTTGAGAGAATGCAGGTTTACTTCTGCATTGGCTTCACAAGTATGTCAAAATAGTATAATAGTATAGTATTATATCTTTTTTTATTTGTACAGTACAACTTCTACATTGCTCCATATAATGACTTTGTTTTACTCCATCATTCCCCAGAATGTGTTTTTGTTTTTGTTAGTTAATTAGTTGTTTCTAATTACTTACTGTGTTTGTTTTTACTGTGAAAATAAAATGAAAAACCTGAGCCAGTGTAAACATGTATTTTCATAACCTCGTTAACAAAGTGTGCCCTACTGTGTCCTAAAAATCTTCCACTTACTTGCCGTCTTTCAAGCACTTGTGTCCTGTTGGCAATTAATGGAAATACAATGGCAAGTAGGCACTTACCTACTTGGAAACACTACAAGTGTGGGTATTACTCTCTGTTCACTGTATGATTCATCATACGCTCACTGTCTGTAGAACACTGTGCATCAATACAAAGCAACTTGAAATTACTGCTCCATGTTTTTACAATCAAAGTCAACATCCTGTGTTTTGTCTGCACATCTGACGCCTCATTATGGTTAGATCACTTAAACCATAATGTTGTCTCCAGGAAGCAGCCAAGTATCCTAGTTAATGTAGACTGAAACATAAAAATTGACATTTCAAACTTTCCTGTCTCAAAAGTTATCAGATAGGATGTGGCAGGAGCATATGGACACACAAGAAAGTGTATATTCAGTTAAATGTAGGAGACAGGAGTATTTGACCCTCTTTGATGCATTTCTTTCAAAGCAAGTTGAGTTTGCTTTGTGTTTACTGAAAAAGCTATATTCATAGAAAGGTTTCACATTAAATCTGTTTGGTGTTCTTTTGATCAACAAATAAACTCATATCCATTGTTTATTAATAGTGAAAAACAAAAGACACATTTGTGTGCACTCCCCGAAATGAGAGAGCACAAGTTCTGGCTTCGTCTATTCAAGCCTCCACTCTGAGAAACACCTCAGCGGTGGTTCCTTTTTGTCGTTTTGTTGTCACAAGTGGTCATGTTGTGAGTGAAACTTTGTTTGGGGTTTGCATCCTGACCGCGTGTGGTTACATTATAGCAACAAAACACTTTGGTTAGAGTTAGGAAAAGATTGTGGTTTCAGTTAAATGTCAATATAGTAAACAGGTTGTGTCTTGTGCTTCAAGTCAGTTTTGACTTTTTAAATATTTAACCAGTACGACAATCTTCCCCTAACCCTTAACCAAGTGCTGTGATTAATCATGCTTTAGTTGCTATGAGTGGATACTGTATTGGGAAGGACACTGTAGGAAAAACAGTATTAAATACATTGTCAGTGAATGTTTTTCTGATACATTTAGTATCAATATTTTGCAACTTGGCAGATATATGTTTCTGTCAAAACATATTTGCTGTTGTAAATTAGTAGTAATTTCCAGGAGACAGGATGCTGAAATATTTTCACTAGTGGTTTGCTTTTGGTGAATATGGAAATCCTGAAATAGATACAGAAGCCACAAATTGTACTTTGGCACACATTTTTTATGACTATGGATACATCAGATCAATCAGTTTGACGTACACCTGGACATACTGCACATTGTAAAATGATTGAGCAAACCAAGCATTTGGTATCAGCCAGTGTCACTTACAATGGACAATATGTGCGTTATTCACATAAAATTTACGACTTTTGCCTCTGTCAGCCGCTAATGGGGATGGACAAGGATATTTGCAATGTTTGACAGGGGAGTTAAAGTATACAGAATGCAGAATTGAGAAAAGGAACAAATGCAAATCTCCCTCTAGTTAGCCCAACTAGACGAATCCAAGCCCTTTCAAATCTCAACCCAATCTTCCGTTGAACAAAAGTGGTAATCCTTTATTTATTAATAAAATCAAATTGAGCAAATGAGATTTTTGGTTGCTGTCTTGTCTATTATGTTGAAGCTTGAAACCGTGGAATTCCTTTCAGACAAATTGAAGCAACGTCTCCATGCACGCAGGGCATTTTATGGTAGGTTTAGCAGGGAAATCTCAAAGGCTCATTAGATGTCTTCTGGCTCTGCTTGGCAGCTAAAGGGTATCTGCAATTCTTATCTAAAGTGGCAGGCTCCACTCAAATAAGACAAGAGCTATTATGAAACTAGGCCTCACAAAACTTTAAGAGACATGGTACCCAAGGAAGAGGAATGTTTAATGTCCTTGCCACATTGGTGGAAAAAAGTACTTGCGACATTGCCTCCAGCCCCGGAGCGTTGTAGCCCCGTCTCCAGTTAAACTGATAGGTCACATCATTACCGGGCTTCCACACCACAGTGGAGAGAGGGACAGGCAGGTACCGACAGGGAAGAAAGGAATGAGCAGTGCCTGGGATCAGCTCAGTGTAGCTGGTGGGGCTCAGCTGTCCACATATGCAATTCAAATGCAGAGCCTGGTGTGCTGCAACAGGTCTGTGCCGGACCAGGTACATCTGTATCTCTTCCGGCTCAATGTGGAGGAGGTGGTGAGTGACAGCAGGTGGGGATGCAGCCCAATTAGAGCAGGGCTGTTGGAGGATGATGAATGGGGCTGGCTTAGAAAGCCTAGGAGAAACATAGGCATAGGCAGGCTCAAGATGCCCACAGCTGTCTCACAGAATGAGTATAAACATGCTGAGGGGCTCCTCCATACAGAATAATGCAGCCAGCATCCGCAGGCTTGTGTATGCTAACCTGTCTTTTTCCACCTCTCTTTCACAGTCTTTGACAGTTATGAGCTCACCTCCTTGACTGGCATGGCCTTGAACTAAATTTAGAGAATCATGCAGCTTGACACTCACCCCCCTGTAGACTCATATACAGGTGAAAGTATACACTGTGCCCTGTACAAAATGCAGCTTTGTGTATGTGAGTATAATGGTTATCATCGTGTGGAGAGAAGGCTATTGTGTGAAGTTTGAGCACAGTCCCATCACCTGTTGCTAGGGAATATAATCATGCTGCCACTGCAATGTCGACCTATTATGATGTTCTAAAAAACGTAGGTTTAGGTTTAGTAATGGTAGTTTTACCCACAGGGGGTAAGCATTTATATTTCAAACCATTGTAGAAAATTATGAACTGCAATCTAATGCACAGATTCCACTTTTTCTCTAGAAGTATTTACTTCTTTCTCAAAAATAAGATAACATCATTAGAACAACTGGACGCATCATAAATTGTCAATGGAAAACATTGCAGCTACTGACGGTACTGCTTTCAGGAGTAAGTCTTTGACAAGAAATGCAAATCAGACTTGTGCTGATTGGAGGGCTCTGGCATACCTGCAGGTGAGGGAATATCTTCCAAACCTTTGTGAAAGAGATTAGTAGAGGTTTATAATTCAATTTCATTACTGTGTGAAATAGGAGGAGACTTCTTGCAGGCCACCTGTCAACTCCTGTCTTTCTGTGTCATTACCTTAATCCCCTGGAGTTAGGGGGAAAGGCGCTTAGCTCCCCTTTTCCTCTATAATGTAGGGTTGGTTCAACAATGTCTTTGAAAGTTAATTATACAAATTTCTCGTTTGCGTACTGTGAGAAAGATATTGGTCGGGTTTGTGCAGGGAAGGATGTAATGCAGCACAGCAGTGTTCGGGATAGAGAGCATACATTTCACCTGTTAATTCCCTCATGAGTTACCTCGCCTTGCATCAGTAAGTGGGTGAGGGCAAATGATCAAGGTGATCGAAGAACAGTTACAGTAGATTAAGAAATATAAACAGCATTAGATGACCGTAAGAGAGGAAGGAAGAGGAAGAGCAGGGTGCAATATGGGATGAAGTGAAGAGAGAGCGCACAAATGAAAGAGAAAGAGATGTCATGATGGTAATCCATATTGGTGAATAAATTTGTCTTATTGCAGCATCTGCCACAGAAACAAACCCTTTTCATAATCAATGGTAATCCATAACTTGAATGAAACAAAGAAAACCATTACTTATGTGAGTAGCCAATTCCATAAAGCAAAATTAAGAAACGTGGTAGGGCGTGAAATTTATACTGCCCACATTCACCAAATGGCAAAAATGACATAAACAGAATGTGTAAACCCACTAGTCCCTCAGTTTCACAACAGTAAGTCTTAAAGACAAGTTCAGATCAATGATTTGCAACAAGACTGGATACAACTTGCAAAAGAATCCCAAGACGTCTGATTGCAAACGTTCTAAAACTGGGCCATTCACATCAAAGCGACACACACAGACTCAGATGACCATTTCCATAGCAACGACGCCACCCCACTACTTATGTGTTGATACATAGTATTAAGTGGATTAGCTGGATTTCTGTCTGTTTTTGATGGCCTACAAGCTACGTTACAATGTATGACCAGATTAAATGTTACCACCGTTTGGCTGGTGTTTTGTTTGTTAACATTAGCTAACTTAACTCACAACATTAGCTTAACGTAAATGAAAAAGAGCAAGGCTAACATGCTACTTAGTACACTAAAACAGTATGTGAGATTTTTTAGTATGTCTGAAAAATGTATTATGAAACCAATAGTATGTGAACTGCATAGTATTTCCAGGGAAATATTACAGTATGCAACACTTGACACCATGCCAGCATAAATATCCCACAATGCAATGCAGTAGTGACAATGACAACAACAACATAACAGACAATGGTGGACAGCGACCAAGGCAGCTCTGGCGTAACATCAATAACGCTTAAATTCAAGTCAGGCAACGTCTTCAAACGGTCTGCAAATAACCAGTTCACACCGCTGCAATTTTCTCTGCAACATTCTAAAACCATTTTGTCTCATTTCGAATCATTGATCTGAACTGGCCTTTATGAAAACCTGCTAAGCTTACAAATTTAACACTGATGAGTATGAAATATACAAGCCCTTTTCTCTCCTTTTTTAAATTTTATTTTGTATAGAAAATACAAAAATGAGACAAGAAGGCGAACAGCACAGACAAAAGTGGCACAGACAGACTTACATAAATACATAAGAACTTGAACACAGAAATATCATGACAAATAACACTATTAACAAAGACACAATAATAGCAAATAATACATCCAGCACTTGATAAATATGGCACTTAGCCAGCTAGCCATAAAGTAGCCAGTGCAGTGTTTGTTAACATGTACTTTCAACATTATTTAGAACTTGTACAAAAGCTTTTAAAAGGAAGAAATATTTTGAGATACAAGATTAATGTACCAAACACATTGATTCTGAACCTTATTATATATCACCACTAGGACTGCTACTAAAACTATTTTCATCATGAATGAATCTGTTGATCATTTTTTGGTGAACTGATCCATAGTCATTTAGTTTGTAAAGCCCAAGGTGACATCTTCAAATGTTTTGTTTTGTCTGACCAGCAGCTCAAAACCAGCGATATTTAGTTTACAATAAAACTGAGAAAAGCAGCAAATCCTCACCTTTGAGGAGCTGGAGTTTTTCTGACTTAAACACGTATTTGATCAAAATTGTTACCAGTTAATTTACTATCAAATACATTCACTGACTATTGTTTTCAGCTATAATCACCACTGAACAAAATGTTAATTGGAATAATGTGGCTTCAGACAGAGCAATACATCACTTTCAGTGTTGAGAATATATTGGTTTTAATAAATGTTAACTCTCTAAACATTTTAGTTCTACAGGCTCACTTAGAAATTAGATTGTAATGTTAGGTGATTTCATTTAACAACAGGAAAATCAAAATTATGAGGGCTCTGGTTTTAATTTATTGATCACGAGCTCAGCACATGAACAGAGTTTCAAATCAACCTTTTGCTGAAGTCAAGATTTTCACCTTGCTGAGGTGAAGGTTGGGGTCTTTTCTAGGCTGACAGGGATAATCCTCCCCTCCTAAACGTTTGTGTTCAAACACTAATCACCACCTCCAGCATAATTGACTGATCCAATTTTGGCTTGGGCTAATTTATGTGTGCAACACCAGGAAAGCTTAAAGACAATCCCGGGGTGTCATCTATGTGATAGATCTCTCCCCTCGTGCCCTCCTCGCTGCGTGAAGTCTCATATGTTTACATATCTAGATTTGACAGTATTGGCATTAAAATGCAGGCCTCTAGGCATCCAAATCAAATGGTCCCACCCACACCTCAAAGCATACATACTTTTAAGATTATGCTGCTTTTGATGGCCAACATCTGTGATACTATAAACCTCTTATCACAAACATGCATCAAGCTAACTAATATGCATAGCATTGCCTATTTTTGAGACATATTCACATATTTGTAGCTTAGATCGGGGATGTTCATTAATGGGGGAATTTCTTGGGCATTAACAGGGGATAAATTAATAAAATGTACTGATTCTGTTACTGTACAAGCCTGATGTTAGCATTTACTTCTTTTTTTGTGATACTGTACCAGCACTTCAGGGATATTAATTTCAGATGAAAGGATAATTAATTATTAATTATTATTTAAATTATATATTGAAGGCACTCATGCTTTAACTGCCTCATTCATTCACATTTTCTCCATGAACTGCTGAATTTTCAAAATATGTTGCTTTATTCTACCTTTAAACCTTTATAAGAGGTAAACAGGTCTACAATTAGGAATTAAGTTTATAGTGGTGATGATGATGATGATGATGATGATGATGATGATGATGATGAGTGGTTTTAGATGCTCTGTCATGGATTCAATCATAATCTGTCTCCTCTCTAAACCTTGTTATAAAGGATCTTGAATAAAATGAGAATCTCAATGAGGGCTGTTATACAATATAATAATAATTACATGTCTATTATAATATACTAAAATCCATTCAAATAGTTTCCAATTGGCTCTGGCCATGAATGTCAATATTACTTGACAGTTGGAGCTTGGACAAGAAACAGCTTGTACATAATGTAATATTCTGGCTGTTCTGTTTTTGGCCTCAACTTTATACATGCATTTAAAAGTAAGTCATTTTTTATTTCCATATTTACACCCAAAACAACCTG
The DNA here is from genome assembly GCF_914725855.1 of Thunnus albacares. Taxonomy (NCBI): domain Eukaryota; kingdom Metazoa; phylum Chordata; class Actinopteri; order Scombriformes; family Scombridae; genus Thunnus; species Thunnus albacares. Next base: position 21,957,036 of record NC_058115.1, read on the forward strand.
CACATGAATACATTTCAGATGATATGAGCAAAACCAAATTACCATCTGCAGTGACTACAAACATGATGGAAATAATAATTCAAGCTGGAGGGTCAGCTGGGGTTGGGGCAAGGACTTGCAGATAGGGTCTGGCTTTGGGGGAGTAGCAGGGCTGTGTAGTTCATGACCAGGCACTAAGCATTTTTTCCTTTCTGTTATTTGGAAAACACCAGAGAGGGGAAAAAATACTTTTTCTCCATACAAATCCTTGCAACTTAGAAATTATTTTTAGCTAGCTTAGCCTAAAAAATTGAGAGAGATGCACCTGAATGGCATAGAATAGTAAGGAAATATTTAAATGTTCACACAGAATGTATCTACAAAATGTTGACTGACAAAACGGTGTATTTAATTTGTATTCCCTACAATATCCCCTCTTGCGTGATAAACACATGTTAGATTATTATAAGTCAATCAAAGCACTTGGTTAAGGTTATAGGGAAGGATCATGGTTTTGGTTAAATATTGAAAAATATGTTAATTAAAACGTGACCCACATCACTTTCTTTCCACAACCTTAACCAAAGTGTTTTTGTTGTCTAAACCTAACCACATGCAGAATTCAGGACCTAGAAGCTAACTAGACGAATCTAACACTTATATTTGGAAAAACAAATACATTTCTATATATCTTATATAATATGGGAGGGTTGCCCTACAGCTTTACAACACAGGTAAAAAAAAAAAAAAAGAAAAAAAAAGAAAAAAAACATTAATCTAAACAATAGCAGGCTATTCAGTAACAACAAAGCTGTAAATGACTAATTGCTTTCAATGAATGACAGCAGTTTTGGCAAATGCACATCCCACACTGGGGAAATGCAAATGTATGAAACAAACAAACACTGTTTTATCTTGTTCATATATTATTAATACATATCTGATCTGTGAGTAGACACTGTATGTGTTATGAATGTATCTGATCTACATGTGACAAAAAATCTAAATTGGGTCACTGCCTGCTGGTGTGCAGACGTGGCTGTGGTACTGGGCTCCAATTAGTTGTCTGTATACTGGTTTAGAAGTTTAGAAGTAGATATACTGCAAGGTGGCTGCAAAGGTACCTTAGATATAAAGAAGACTGAGTAAAATTTCCTGCATCACCTATCAGTTGTAGCCACAGGCTCTGTTCCTTAGACAGAAAGTACAAAAAACAATTACATCAGCTACTACTTTGAAAAATTTAAACCCTGAGCACTACACTGACCTGCCAGAAAATTGTTGTTTGGAGAATTAAATGAATTATGAAAGTGCAGAAAAACAATTTAGTCTTGCATATCCAGCTGCCGTTCTAATAAATCACTGCCACCCAAAAAGAACTAATTTGTGTTGTTGTACTGTGAGCATGATTGATGAGCATGCTCTGGGTAGCAGTAAAGGAGACACAGTTGAACAATGCTGCACTGTATCTTTAAAAATCTGAGGAAAAAATCTTGTCTTTAATCTCTTCAACTGGCATCCATTATTGATATTGATGCACCAGTAGTTTAACGTATGAACAGAATTCCTCCCAAGCAAAAGCTAAAAGAATTTTACCTTTATTGTTTTTGTTGTTGTTGTTTTTGTTCAGTGTGACAGAACAAACATTTGACAAATGCTCCACCTTGAAATCATGTGTAGCACCTGTCACTTGTGACTATACAGTCTGAATTTATTCCAGTCAAGTGGTGTCTGTATTGCCACCCTGCTGATTCTTCATTGTTGTTGACTACAATGAAAGCTATAACTTCTCTATTTCCCTTTCACATTTCTCCACACTTGAGTGAGATGCAGCAGCTTTTTTAAATAATACCTGCCAAAAAAGTCCTCCCCCCCAGCTGAGATCATGTACTCATGATGTTGAGTGTGGATTGTATTAGCTTAGCTCGTGATGTCATATCTTATCATTTCCTATGTTGTGATATTTGATGTCTATGCTTTGTAGCCACTTGGCAGATCTTCCCTCATTCTTATTATATTCCAAGAACATAGATGGGACACGGTAGCATTGCTACATACTAACAACATACAACACAAACAAATGTAAATATACATATAGCCTGCAAGCACACACAGATGCATTGGCTCTGTCTTTGCAACAAGGAGAGAAAGAAACACTGGTAGCCCTGAGAGGCACAGCCATGTTGTTGAGTAGGGGCAGGTCTGACACCACAGACATCACATTGATATTAATATCTATGAGAAGCCTTTACCTTTTGAGTTATCGCTCTAGCGGTCAAATGCCTTCAAGGGGCAAGGCACAGCTGAGAACATGAATGTTTAACAAGACTGCTGCATAGTTCACCTCAATGCAAGCCTCGAGATCTGAGTTAAATTATTAACCACTGCAAGGTTGGTCCAAATTACTACTGAGATTACATTTACAGGTCTACACTCAACAAAGTGTTAGGAAACAACAAAGATGATATTCAAGAAATCCCTAATGTAATTACACCCTCCACAAGTGACACTGGTGACAGTTTGATTTGCAAGGAACACAAATGGAACAACAGGGGCGATCCACACACTCCCTGTATATGGTATCAGTGATTCATTATGGGTGATTAAAGTGATAAAAAAGGATAATCAGGCAAATATTTACAGTATGAGTCAAACAGTATTTCATATTTATAGTTCCAGTGTGTCTCACTTTGTGCTTACACCTGGAGCAACAACAGGAGACAAAGATAGTGGTACCCATTCATTTTAAATGAGTGGTGCAGCAGAAAGTGCAGTGACAGACAGTGGGCAAAGACATCTCAGTGACTTGATGAGAAGGAGAAAGTTGAGCTGAGTTCAACTTTATGTAAATGAGCAGCAATGCAGTCCAGCAACGGGCTATTGTATTGAACTGCTTTTGACTTTAGTTCCTATCACACTGTTCCTATCAGTTTCAAAGAAAGAGCTAGTCATAGCCGCAATCCCTGAAGGATACAATGTGTCCCTGTATATTTACAGGGATATCAGTAAAAAGAATAAATCATGGAGGGAGGCATCCAAGGTCATAGGGATCTCTAGAGAGCTTTCTTAGAAAGTATTACAACTTCCTGATTAATATATTAGCAAATAACATAATGTAAATATGTCCTAAATGAAAGCATATTCACATTTATCAACAATTTAATGCTGCTAAAATTATTAATGGTACTTCCTCAAAATCTCCACAGTATGGAGGGCAATGACAGCAACTGACAAGAGGCAACATAACCCAGTTTGGCTGCCTTGTTTGCTCACATTTTCAAACAATATAATCTGTTATTAAAGGTACAAAAGACAAGGCTTTTAGGATGAACACTGTTACATGGGTACTGAGGTCAGTGGTTGGTAGGTTTGAGCAAAAAAACTCTGTGGTGTGTGTTTTTTAACCTAAGGGTGTTTTTATTTTCCCGGGGCAGCTTCGTGTTGCACCCGACACAGATAAGACCCACAGTGAGGTTAAACCCGTGGGAAGACATTCTGGGGTAAGCTGAAAGAGGCTTATTTCAGTTAATCAAGACCAGTGGTGAGTCTGTGTCCATTGGGAAAAGGGAGGTTCTGTTGTGCTCATGGCTTCAGAGATCTAGGCGCTGATTTACAGATTGTATATACATGGCGAGTTTTCACTTATTAATTCTCAAATTACCACCACTGAAGTACGCATTCTATATATTTTATTTCCACTTTATTTTATCTTATGTTTAGTTATCAAGTGGGTTTTATTTTCCATATTGTGTATATTTATAGGTTTTATTATTCATTTTATGTCTTTTTTGATGTGAAGCACTTGGTGCATGTAATTTATTTTGTTGTAAAGCACTTTTAGCTGCATTTTTTTATGAAAGGTGCTATACAAATAAAGCTATTATTATTATTAATATTGGTAGTAGTAGTAGTAGTAGTAGTGGTAGTAGTAGTGTTAATTATCATTATTTATTAACGCTGACTGATGCTGTCTTGGGTAACAAGTTTGGCTGGGTTTACTGGAGTGTAAACTCCCCATATCCAATAAAGAGTGGGACAGGCTGATAATGCTAGCATAAACTGATAGCATCCATGTCACAAAGCTGGTGAAATACTACACAGTCAATGTGCTAATTGTAAATGGAGCTTGTTTTGAGGCCTGTAACCCCACAAACTGATATAGTTAACAGATGATGTGCTCCTTGACCTTGGAAGTAGTGCTAGGTTACTAGCCTATTAAGTTAGTTAGCTGGACATGCTAAGAGCTGCAGCTTAGGTTGCACATTGTTTTGTCTATTCCTTACATTTTTTTATCATGTATTTGATTTTGGAAAAAAGACATCACCCCTGATACACTTTACATACAGTGTTGCTCTTACTAGGGAAAAAAGTCTTGACAGCCTGCTGTGCCTACTTACTGTTGCTAAGCTATGATTGAACAATTGCTGTTTGGGGGAATGGACCAGTGAAGAGTTATTTGGGACAGACAAATTCACTGCTGGTGTGTTAAGAAACTACGACAAAATCTGCTTTCAGCAAGATGGATATTTGTAGTATTTATATGTTGTTACTAAGATAAGGTTTGTCTTTCTGTCCTTGTGTCACTCTGTCTTCCTCTCCTTCCCACACTGACTCACACCACTGTGATTGTTTGCACAGACAAGAGCCTTGCAATCTTGTGGCATTCACATCTTACCTGCAGCATCACCAGAATCACATTACGAGTGGGATGGGGGGAGTCTATGCCACACATAATGAAAAGAACATGCACCATATGTAGCAGTTATGAAGTCCAGATTAGAATGGGCAAACCAGGAGTTGGCCTGATTGGCAGCTGCATTGATAAACAGCTCTCTAATAGGCTGTAGATAGGAACATCCCATCCATGACTGACTCTGACAGCTATCCTGCTCTGCTTCAAAGCAACACATCCACTCTCCTCACTCCAGCACCAAGCCTCATTTTCACGAACTGCTTCAGAAAAAAGACATGGTTGGCAGCCATCTCAACCGCCAAACCAACCGCGACACCCACCCACTTTCTCTGGTACAATACTATAGTAACACTACAGTTTGTTGACACTGGGAGTTACCTTCACATGGTAATTGCTTGATCTGTCTGCGAAGTGATAGTAATGAATGCAGCAGGTAACCTCTGTTGGCTTGGAAAAGCTTGGGTAGTGTGGCTTCTTTTGCGGATGTGGGAGAGGGCAATGAGATGATGTGGAATGAGAGGCCAATGCAGTACAGTAAGAAATCAAATATACAGGCATGTTGTTCATAAACCATACATGCTCTGCTTGGTACACTGCTGGAAGCGCCTTGTAGAGGAGTCTGAAATACAGTCAGCTTCCCCAGGCACTGGTACAAGTGAGATATGTTAGTGGCTGGCCCTCTCCATCAAACAGCAACATATACAGCACTGCACTGTACACCCATGTGCTTTATATTGCCAAAAGGTATTGCATTGCTTTAGAAATATTCACTGTAAAAAAAGATACATGTATTGCAGAATGTATTATTGTCTCTGCTGTCATGGTGATGTACAAGGACTCAAGGGCAGTATAATTAACTATTTATTTATTATACAAAACGATCATACAAAAGACAGCTATTTAACTTGTTTTCACGTCATCACATCATCAAATAAGGCATCATTCCATCTGTCTGTCAAAACAAGAGGTTTGACACCACAAACCTGGTCAAAATTTCTCAGTAACGGAATAAATACAGTGTCTGCAATGACTGTACATCTTGTAGTGTCCACATTTCACTACACTAACAAAAATATTAATTTAAAAATCTGATTTCTGTTTTATAGCTATTTTAGTAATTAAGTGATTGTCTAGTTTGTTTGTCCAATCTGGTCTGGAATTTTATTCAATCTATATACAGTACATTTACAAGATATAATCCATTGCAATATTTTACTTCCATTCTCTAAAAGGAAGGTTGAGGTTGCAGATTGCAACCAACTGAATACCCCTCCTTTCACACTCCCCTTCCAATCGTAGCTATAGGAGAACTTTGCGAAAAAACGCGAAAGGCCCTCTCTAGAGCCAGTGTTTGGTTTGTCTGCTCTGGGCTACTGTAGAAGCATGGTGATGCAACATGGCGGGCTCCGTGGAAGAGGACCCACTCCCTATGCAGATATAAAGAGCTCATTCTAAGGTAACGAAAACACAACAATTCTTATTTTCAGATGATTATACACTAATGAAAACATACTTATGAATATTATATTCCAGTGACAGTGCTCTGTATGAAATGCTTAGAGCAAAAAATGACTGACTTATCACTCACATCTGTTATGTTCATAAAAAACAACAACAAAAAAAAAAAACAGATAAAATGTCAACAGTATGATGTAAACAAAATATAGTACTAACAAGGATAATCTTTCTTTGTTCTAAGACTAAGATAGCATAGCCTAAATGTCAAAAAATCCTAATTTGAACCAATGTGTGCAACAGGGTTGAGTTGTCTCACCTGCAGAGAACCTAACTGTTGTTCTCTCACCTTAAGCCTCACCTGCAGTCAGTTTGCTTGGTTAGGCCAAGCTCACCACCTGTCACATGGCTTATTATTGTGTCGAAGAAGGGGAAAGGCTGCCTCAGTCATGTGTTTTCTGGCAGGAGAGTGGGTAAAATCTATGCCTTGCTCAAAGAAATTTACTTAACTCTGAAAGTAAAATCTGAATAAAAAGTCATGCTTGCATGCAAGTCCCTAACAATGTATGTTCATTTGCATTTTATTTATTTTCTGGGAATTAGATTAAGATTTGTGCTACATTTGGATGGAAAGCTACTGTTAGAATTATGAAGAGTAAGGAGCTATTTTGGGTGTCCCTGGTTTTGAAAGTAAAAATCCTGTAATTTTTTTTCCCATACATTGTACATGACTCACAGTTGGCCCACTTTTTAGGCTTGGATGGGCATGAAACTCCCAGTTGAATCATCACTACAAAAGATGAACTACTATGTTTAAAAATATTTAGTTCTTTGATTTGAAAAAAAAAAGTTGAAAGTACAATTCTGTGTACATAAAAACGTTCAGGGGAGAAGTTAACTACGACTCCCAAGGTGCATGATGGCACCTAGAGATTACGTTGATGAGAAAACTGAGAACACAATCTGCAGCTTGAACCGGTTCACTTTTGAATTCTGGGTCCCTGCAACAATGAAGCATTTTGAATTCATGACTGCTCTTCTCCGTCACAATGGCAGCCAAGGCTAATGGGTATTGTAGCATTTAGAGCTGTCTGCAACGCCAAATAGATGGAAAATACCTGATTTCCAACATAGTTGTGTTTTTATTTTCAGTAACATTGAGAATATAATTTAAAGAATCAATTGAAATGGGAATACCGAAATGGGAAAAAATAAGTTTCACTGTAAAGTTTCACTGTCCTCAAATTGAAACAAATATGTAAGAAACAGAAGAACCGTCTGAAGAAATGTTTGAGCTTTTAGTACCATACCAAGATGTCAGACGTAAAGTTAAACTTAATGTTCATGTTAACTTAATGTTACTGTTACTTAATGTTAGACATATGACGGGAGAAAGGAGCAGCAGTGTAGTATAGAGACAACTTGGAGCTGAACGTGTGCATGTGTATGAGTGAGAGAGGAGAGGAGAGGTTAGAGGGTGAGAGAGAGAAAAATCAGAATTTGATTTTTTTTTTCCCCTTATTCAACCTCACAGATACAGAAGACCTCCAATGACATGGATGGGCCACTGAGTGCAAATAAAGCTAGTGCATCCCAGCCAAATATTTCAACAGCTCCTCTAAGTGCCTCTAAGTACAAAAGTGACTCTAAAGAGCAACATATCAAGGAAGAGGGCATAGCAAAATGGATTGGCTGCACAGGATTACTGGTCTCAACGACTGAAGATGAGGACTTTGTTCTAATGATGGAGACAGTAGCACATATCTTATTATTCAGGGAGAGTATGCCGAATGCTCATTGTTGTTATTTTGTTATTGTCTGAGATGGTCTTTTGAAAAAGCAAGGTCGTATTCTTGTTCCCTTTATATGAGACTTGGTTTTATTCGAATGTGACTAAGATAAATAAAGACATGTTTCATATCACTACAATGTAAAACTGTGTCTGAATTGTATGTTCAAACCTTAATACCATTCCATAATAACAAAAAAAAATAAAAAGATGTTTCCTTCAGGAGTCTATAATGTGTTTGTAGAGCAATTTGTGTATATACAGAAAATGAATTGGAAATTCTTGAGAAATATTTAAATAACGCATTACATTTCAACAAAACCTGTTAGATTTTAGTCGACTAAAACTAGACAAAAACTAGTAAAACAATTCAGATTAAAATGACTAAAACTAAGTGGCATTTTAGTCAAGACTATGACTAAAACAAAATCAAAATTTGCTGTCAAAATTGACACTGATGGAGAGCTTTAAGGTAACTTGTTTAGCACATGTCCGTTGCTTTAAATAATTAGTTGGTACTTTTTTGCAACACTTGCAAAGAGTGGATAACCAAGATTTAGTGAATCATTAAATATCTAATTAAGAAAAGATATAAGGTCATGTACATAGAATATGAATGTTTCCTCATAAACTGTTTAATACATTTTCTCATTAAATCAGGGAGTGCTTGCTCTTCAGATTTTCCTCTGACATGCAGCTTTTTGTTTTTGTTGTTGGCTGGTTTTTTTTTCATTGATAGAGTGTGCAAGTCAGGAGCATAGAGTAAAATGAGTACACACTTTGCCCAGCCGGCAGGTCACTACCCAACTGGGAGCCCTTAAATGAGTGCAACCTTTGAAAGAACTGTTGTTTGCTGAACCAAAAAAGCTGTGGTCACAGTGGAAAAAGAGAGCACAAGTACTTTTTCTTGTAAGCACTGAGATATCACAACCGCAAACCTGCTGCTGATATTGCCTGTCAGTCTGGCAAGGTTATTTGACAAAGGCTTACAGAAAAATCAAGCATCTCTGGATTTGCAGTCGGAGTTGTTCTCAGCTACTTGCCAGTATGAGATTGTGTGAAAGTACGTCTTCCTCTTCCTGTCTTTTGTGCCAAGTGGCCTCTGTTAACTCAAAATGTAGACTAAATGGAAGGGTTGAAGGGGAAGGAGGCATTTTCTATAAACTTCACTTGTTAAAGCTGAACCCTTGACTATTACTAGAGTTTTTATGCTGTGATTTTAATTGGGTTCCAATTAAATTCAGACCCATAAGCGTTTTGCAAAAAGTTAGTTATAGGGTAAATAAGTCCTTGGCTAAGAAAGGAGCAAGAACACACATACAAACATATTCCCACGTTTTTCTAAACCAATAATTTCCATGGTTCGAAAATGATTTTGCTGCACTGATCACAGAGTCACAGAGAATGAAAAACTAGGCCAATTAACTGAGTTTAATGACTATAATACAACTTTTAAGAGACATTTTAATATATGATTGACAGTCAGGTAGAGTCTAATACAGATGCTTATGTTTAACAGCTGGCTCAAATTCCCATGACAGTAAGCAATGTTGACTAAATTGCTGCACAAATACTGCAGAGCTTGCATTAATTTGCATTAGGAAGGACATATGTTCAGTTTCAGTTGAATTTAAACTTTCCTAAATTTCCTAAAAATGAGCAAAAAATGTTTTAGGGGAAATGTAATGTTGTAAGCTTATGTTTAATATGTTTAACCACTTGGTCAAAGTAAGTGATTAGGAAATGGTTATATATTCACCCTACATCCTCACCACCACAACCTTTCACTGACACTGAACATCGCCATTAAACATGAATCACTAATGCAGAATAGCCGCAAATGGATTATTGAATTGTGGATTATGGGCTTCATTTCCTTTTTTTTTAATGGCTGCATTTGGTAAATGGCTGCATTTACATTTTAAAGGATGATATTGATGTAGACTGAAGTATGGCTAAAATAAGCAATGCAAAATATTTAATGGAAATAATTGTAACAAAGACGGTTTGTCCTTCAACATTTGGACAGTTGGATTCAGTTTAATATTCTGTTGCTATAGCAACGCAAACAGTTAAACTGACATTATTACACCACCATTTTGTCAGATCTGTGAAGAAACAAATGTTGGAAAACATCCTCTATCTACTCTCTAAATGCCCTTGTTTGACCATTATCTGTAGATGTTATTGTTTTGGGACTATTTTGCTGAAAGTGCTGATATCTTTAAATGTAAACCTAAAAGGCACCTCTTAAGCATGGCTAAGAATGTTAATGCTTACACTTATCAGTTAGCCATTCTCCCTTTTGTTTTTACCCATTTGCAATGAATGATGGCAGGTTTGGCACATTGTTTGTCCTCTGTTAATACTGCTACTGTTAATATTTCTATTGTCTATACATGTAGCTTTGTTTCCATTCATTGGTAAAAAAAAAAAAAAAGAAAAGAAAAAAAGAAAAAGAAAAAGCTTTGATTATCACACTGTGTGATGACAGATAATATCAGTTGTTCCTTTGCAACTTCACTGAATAATTCATTAGTGTTTTTGTGCACTATTTGTTAGTGGATGGTAGAAGACAGTATGTTCTTGAAAAAAAAGCACCGCATTCAATTCTTTTGACCATTTGACACTTTGACTAAATCTTTTTTTTTTTGTATCACTGCTTTACTAGCTTGGCATACAGTAGCTGCAGGAGCACATTTTCCCCCCATTATAATGAACTTTGATTCAAATCCTGGTAGCAGTAACTCTGCCTTGCTCGTGCATTTCAACAAATAAAATAATGATAAGGAAGCTCGCAAGGGTTCGCATCTCTGTTGCTGCACTTGTGACTTGTACTGGTTGGTTGGGGCAGCTGCACAGAGATGGATGGGATCTGCATGTTAGACCCTCCGGGTGACACTACCTTTGTGTTGTGAACCATTAATAACATGAATCATAGAGACACATGTTGCGTTTCTAAGATTTTATGCTTGATTTATTTAAATTCGGTCTCTTCTCACCTTCCACGGAATAGAAGCAGGATTAAGTTTTGGCATATGCCTTGTAGCCCTATATGTCATCTTGCATGTGAAGAGGAGATTTTTTTCTGCCTTGTCATCAGAGAATTTATAGTGGATCGGAGAGATTGTCATTTCTTAGTTTTCTCCTGTTATAAAAACTTCCATCACAGGTATGCACTCAGATTTAATCTTATTCTGCTCGTCACCATGCTTACATTTAGTCCATCAGCAACTCCCCAAATGTCTAGCATTTACTGTTTATCTGTATCTATTTGACAGGTTTGAGGGAGGAATTAAAAAACTTTTTTGATGATTATCAGGAAAGAGTATAAGACAGAACATTTTTGGATCCTGGACATCCTTAAATTATTCCACTTGTGCATAGTCAAGGCTAAATAACTAAATGAGGGCTGATATAAAAATGGAGATAGAGGAAAGCATGAGTTGCGATGCTGATACCTTAGTGCAGGCCCTGAGGCTGCTGCTCCTCTGCCTTCCAGTGGGAGGCAGATAGAGTCATCATTAGAAAAGGCATGAGAGAGAAAGGCTTGAGAGAGAGAGCAGGTATCAAACAGAGAGAGAGAGAGAGAGAGAGAGAGAGAGAAATAACAGGTTTAAACTCAACTCCCTACTCTCACCGATTCTCTTTGAACTCGCAGCCAATTTTGCATGCTTGCGCAGAACTACGCCTGTAAGCCAGAAGAGCCCAGCGCTTCCGACATCTAACCCCTGTGCTCAACCTGTGGAGCTAACTCCTGCTCGCTGCCTCAACTGCCTGCTTCAGAACAAGGGCCAAAGTTGAAGGAGAGAAGTTGACATTCCCCTTAGCTCCAGTAATCACCTATGGCATATGCTTCCTTTTCTCTGCTGCCTGTGTGAAACAGTTTTAGCCTGAAGATAAGCGGTTTTATAATGGTAAGCGCAGCAAAGCACATTTTGACGATTTGATGATGTGTTGAATGGCAAGTAGAACTGCACTATGGTTTTTGAAACCAAGCCAACAGCTCATAATTTATTTCATACATAGGTATTATGAGTACAGTAATTGATATCATTATTGTGGTGACAAACAAATTCCATTAATCTTATATGTGTGTGCTCTTTCAACAAGTTAGCGTTAAAGGGGAACTCTATTTTACACATCAAAGTCAGTCGGTCTTGGGAAGTACTGCATATGTGAAAAAAAGATGGATAGAGAAAGTGATGTCATGTAAGGCAACATTGGTTGGGGCAGAAGAAAATTTTGAAGAAAAATTCCGTGGGTGTGGAGTTAGAAAAAAAATTACCTCTGTAGCCCACACCTCATCTCTTCTTGAGGCTAGCAGCTCAAGGCTACATTAGCCACTAGTGGCATAAGACAACTGAATCACCATCATCACTCTCAGGTGGGAGCTGAACATAAGCAGCCTCACTTAGAAGGCTCAGCAGAGGATATACCTCCTGCAGCAGCTGAAGAAGTTCAACCTGCCAAACTCATTGATGGTCCACTTCAACACCGCCATCAACAAGCCCATCCTGACCTCCTCCATCACCATCTGGTACGCTGCTGCAACTGCCAAGAACAAGGGCAGACTGCAACGTATCATCTGCTGTACTGAGAAAGTGATCTGCTTCAACCTGCCATCCCTCCAGGACCTGCATGCCTCCTGGACACTGAGGAGAGCAGGAAAGATCATGGCCGACCCTGACCACCCCAGACATGTATTTTTTGAAACACTCCCCTCCGGCAAGAGGCTGGGGTCTACCGAGACCAAAACCTAATGCCACAAGAACAGTTTCTTCCCGTCTGCAGCTGGCCTCATCAACAAGGCTCGGGACCCCTACTGACACGGACTCAATCCCACCCATGGATGATACATGTTATATCAATGTAAAATCTCATAATCTTATACTTGCACATCTATGATTTTAGATCTAACATGGCGTGTTACATGAACACAACTTGTATTATTATTATTAATTGCACATTGCATATATGTAGCAAACCCCAACCAGACAATGTTTCCAAAAGCCTTTATTTATGTTCAGCCATATTTTGAACTCAAATTTATTTTCACTTCTGTTACACCTTTTCCTCATGAAACACCATAAGAGCTACATGACAAATAAATAACATAAAATGAGCTCAGTTTCCACCCTCCGCCCTCTCTACTCCTGCAGTGAGTGATGGATCACACCTGTGATCACTTGCAATATCAAGACCTGGAGCTTAAAAGCCTAAGGAGAGCAGCAGACTGGGCCAGTGGGCCATGTGGCAGCCTTTGTGCTGTGTGACTGTGTACTGGGATCAGTATGTTTCGGTTTACTCCTTTTTGAAGGGAGGTTGAAGATTGTTCATCAACTTTGGCTTAATTTGGGTTAACTGTATTTTGTCGTCTCTATTATAGGTGGACCGGCCTCCCCCTTCTGCAAAAGAGGCTCACTTTAAGTTGCCACTACAGTTTTTTGTTGTTGTTTTTTTTGTTAAATTGTAAATAAATTCTTTATATTGTGTTCAGTTTCCCTTTCTTTCGCTCTCCTGGGCTCATTTTTCTATGTATTGCTCCCGTTTTGGGGATGTAACAACTGCACATTATCATAAAAACAAATCTAATCACATAATACCTTGTTCCCATTCCAGTTACGTGCTTAATTATCAAATCATAAGAGCTCAATATTGCAGAGCGATGTTGTATAACTTTCCTTCCTTCTGCGCTCACATCAATTCACCAACTTTGATGCCAAATGCCTATTTCCGCTGGAAGGGCACCAAAATAAAAGACCCATAATATTAAAAAAGGGCACTAATAAAATAAGGCTTGCAGGAAATGGTTACCTTATTAACAGACCTTCAGACGAGTAATTTACATATACTATACTACTACACTATGTGCATTTGCACATGGTTAATATTTTGTAAATTTCATTTCAATCTCTTCAATTTAAAATTTAAACTTGTAGCAGCTCTTCTCACTTAGAATATATTTTACATATTTTTATTGTAAATTTCTTTCTTTCTCTTTTTATAGTCTCTGTAAATTAAAGAGTACAGTCTAGACCTGCTCTGTGTGAAAAGTGCCCTGAGATGATTTTTTGGTGTGATTTGGCACTGTATAAATAAAACTGAATTGAATTGAATTGAATATTATTTAGGATTATTGTATATTTTGACTGTCCTGCATCATAACATCCAAGGTAAATTCCTTATATGTGCAAACCTACTTTGATTCTGATTCTGATCTCCAACAGAACTGTTGGTGGTCGGGATGCATTGTGGGTAATGTAGGTGCCAGGTTGACAAGGAAGAAGAATGTATGGAATAAAAAAGATGACGGGCCCTATCTGCGGGCGCAGATCCAAGTCTTAATTCCCAGCGCATGGCCCATGTGGGTATGACCAACCATTTTCAGCAATGGCGCTGGATAGGATAGGATAATTAATAAATGTAAACTCTGCATTTCTACTCCTCCTTTGCATATTTGAAAGTACTCATTTATGTTTTTAGTATATACAATATCCTTAAATAAACAAATACAAAATCAGGTTTGGAAATTTGCTGGTTACTGTTAGACAAGCGCACAAGTTCTATCAATGTTTCCTCAAAATGTTTAAATAATATATGAAGGTATCTTCACTGTGCCAGCTGTGCGTGGAGTGAACAGGATTTTGTTTAAACCTGTTTTACAATGTTTTCATGAATGATGTTTCATTTGTTCGCAGCATAAAGGATGTTGATGTATGCCTACTCTGTTTAGGAAGGAGAGAACACGGCACGGGACCTCCAGGTGTTTGAGGCTATTTTACACATTGATTATATGAATACACGTCCATGTGCAGAACTGACTACTGCAAATATTTTGAGAATTGACTGCAAGTGGTAAAACTGAAAACTCACTGTAATAATCCTTGTAACATGAAAAAAAAATTTGATTCTCTAAACTCAGTTTGAACTTTTTTTGTAAAATAAAAATGTCTGGACAGATTTCATGGAGCTCAGGATGCATCCTGAGGACAGCCATGTTACTTTAAATTATTTTATTGGTAAACTTCTAAAGATTCTTATAAAACTTCTTCTAAAAATCTGTGAGAAACAACTTTCCAGTCTGATGTTTAGAAAATACATAACATTAATTACCTTAGATCCTGACCCATCCTGTCGCCACGTTGGAGGATTAAAATAATTAATGAAGTTTCCCCTGAAGTTTCTTTAAGACAGATACATGTCCATCCACTATCCTGACCTCCACACCCTTCCTTTCTGACCAACTTCATAGAGGGTACACCACTTCCTGCACTGGCAATTTGAGCTGGTCCAGAATCTCACTGCAGATAATATACAGACATACAGTATAGCTATATAATGGAGTGGATGTTATACAACAAATAACTTGACCTTTCTTGACAGTCTATACTCTGTACTCCAGCCCAGTTTCTTCCCCAGATTCTTTGAGAACATTTACTGCTCCATGAGAAATCTATTAACTACTACCTCAGAGATTGAGCAGCAGATTGTTCTGCTTGCACCACCAAACAAAGCTCCCCAACAGATTCTGACCATCTAATTCCTCTTGCCCCACTGATGTATCCCACAAGAGAGAAGGAGTGAGACAACAACTCCTGTTGGCAGAGCACAGAGTTGGATCTCAAATTAGAGGACTTGTGAATGAACAAAAGGTGAGAGCATAGATCCCTGACTCATCCCTTGGTAAGTTTAACACTGCTCCAAAACTGAACGAAATGCTGTCCGTTTAAGGTCATTTATTCTACGGTTGAGGCACCTCCTCAGATTATAGGGATACGATCACAATGTATGCCTTTCATACTAACTTGTAATTTACTGCACAGGCCCTGTTTTGGGTGATGTTGTGAGAATGATTGAGATGTTTTTATATTTATGTTTCTTACAGCTTAATTGACATGACAGAACATACAGGTATTACATTTTTGCACAGTATTTGGCACATGGTGCATGAGAGGGAGTAGAGAGAGAACATCTGTGAGTTAAAGGTGCTATACAAATACAGTTTGATAATAATGTTATGATAGCAAGGACTATTTTTTGTTCTTTAACAGGCTGAATCACTGATGGATTTTCAAACATTTGGCCGTTGAAGCCTTAATTATCATAAACATGATGGTGGCGCTCGCCCCCACTTCTCGCAGTGAATTCACTAATACATTTTCGCATCAACTTGATAATTTAATGCTATTAGAGAGCGAATTCTGCTGCCTATTTCATAAAGTCAGACAGTGGACAAACAGAATAACAAGATGCTAAGTTGGGCCTATCTTTCAATTCCTATTTGCTCACATGCTTTATATAAAGCCTTACGCGGGATATTCATTTATTTATCCATGCAGTGGTTATGAAAATAAGGAGAGAGAGCTGGTCAGTTTATTACTGTGGTCTAACAACCACAGTTTCAATGGCTTGAAATTTGCTCTTTTACAGTGTTTTTCTATGTTATTAAACTAATTTTACTTTCTTTGTGCATAAGAGATGATTGGAATAATTCATGTATTACAGTGATATTAGACAGTGGAAGAAGATGCATGTGTTTCACCTTGTTATGCTGTGGTCTTTACTTTAATTATTCAATTCACACTTGTGTGTGGTGAAAGTGTTACAGAAATGATACTAGGTCCAACCTAGTAAGGTCCAGTAATCCTCATTAGTGAAATGGGTCAAGCAGAGACTGAAACTACATTTCAT
The DNA here is from genome assembly GCF_914725855.1 of Thunnus albacares. Taxonomy (NCBI): domain Eukaryota; kingdom Metazoa; phylum Chordata; class Actinopteri; order Scombriformes; family Scombridae; genus Thunnus; species Thunnus albacares. The sequence goes on from NC_058115.1 coordinate 21,973,646, forward strand.
TGTAGTTTTTGTTTTAAATGTTTCACTATTCACTACAGTACCTATGTGTGCACCTTTCCTTGGGAATGGAAGTTAAGCATCTCACGCTACAGTATAAGAGATGGCAACTAAAAATGACTCACCACACCTTCAATGTGTTTAAAGCAAGAGTGGAAATAAAATGGGACCTGTTTCAGTGCAAATGTACAATGATGAAATATGTAATTTCACATCATTTTTTGGCCCAGGCTCTAATTGTGCTATAGGTGCTTCATTGTTCACTTAATATGGTCTCATAGAGAACAGCCTTAGCAAATATTTTAGTTGCTGTGTGCTGTGTGTTGGCAAATATCTACTCATGAATCAGTTTAAGCTTCAATCATTTAACTCTCAAATTAATTTAATTAAAAATGTTTTCACTGTATGGCCACTGCATTGTTGTTAAGTAGAAAACAGAGATTTTATTTAAATGCATGTAACATTTTACATCATAAAAACTATTATAATCACCAGATCAGGGGCCTCATTTACGCACAGAAATATTCTGACTTATAACACAGTGCACATGCACATCCCATGCTGAATTCCCTTTATAAATCACAATCCATTTGAAATTTAGCACACGCTTGAGCAAGCTTCCTCTTTTAATGCCCATAGTTACCTATCAATGAAGCACCTGTAATTAATATTAATCCATACTGATTCCATGAAGACAATGATGGCAAATTCTGACAGAAAGGCTAAAAGGAAAGAAATTTCACCCAATGTGAAACTAAACTTCTTGTTGGGGAGGTTGAAGCAAAAAAGAGGATATTGTTTGGTGGACACAGTGTGGATATTACAAATGCCAAAAAGGCTTTAAAGTGGCAGCATGTAGCGGTCGAAGGTCAGACCCTCTCTGAAATAAAAAAGTGTTCCAACACAAAAGTAGAAGCCAAAAAGAGCATAGCCTTACACAGACAGAGTGTTTTGTGCCACAGGTGTTAGAGAGGTGACACTGGAGCCCAACCCCCTTGATGAGTGACTTGCAAGAATAATAGGAGAATCTCTACTGAGTGGAATAGTGTTGGAGGTGACCTAAAGTGGCTGCAAAACTTGCAAAAAATGCGAAACGCCCTCTCTAGAACCAGTGTTTGGTTTGTCCATCCTGGGCTACTGTAGGAACATGGCAGGCTTGGTGGAAGGAGACCCACTCCCTATGTAGGGATTATACACTAATTAAAACATAGTTATGAATATTACCTTCCATTTCTGCCAAGTCAGTTCTGCTAGATGCCACTAAATTCTCCACACTGGATCTTTAAACATTTATTTACACAAACAAATGGGAAATGTTCTATTGTTTTTAGTTGCTGCGTGTTCCAGCAGGGTTAGTGTTGCAGCACTTGTCTGCACCCAGCCCTGGTGTCTCCAGTGCACCTCGTGCATCTCAACCCTCCAGCGTCCTCACAGATGCAGTCCTACAAACACACATTGACTCAATTAACAAGGTTGCCAAGGATTTCAAATAAATAAGACGTGTTTTATGTGACATAGCTATACACTGAAAGATTTTTTTTCCATAGCTTGTGTTTTTACAAGTGACGCATCACACCCACACGCTGGCATATGGCAGCAGCATTTGGCTCAAATGCTTGGGGATAAGGGTTGGGGTCGGGGCCAACACAACCAACAGCGTCAGGGGGTAAAGCCACATTCTTTAGCTGCGCCACATTATGTAGCACAGCACAGGTCCTCACAATTTCGCAAACCTTTTCAGGCTTGTATAAAAGTTTTCTTCCTGTGGAATCGAGGTAACGACATCTGCCCTTCAGAAGCCAGATGGTGTGCTCCACAACAGCACGTGCCAGTGGTGCAAATTGTAGTTTCTCTCCTCTGCACTCTGTGGGTTGGAGCAAGGGGTGAGCAGCCACCACTTGCGGGGATATATCGCCTGCAATGTTAGTAAATGGGCACTGAAACAGAGAAAAATTACAATTGATTTAGAATTCCTAAATTAATCATTCATACCTAAAAGCCAACTATCACGCACAGCTCCGTCCTGAAGTCTGCGCCCAACACTGCTGTTTCTCCATATGAATGAGTTATGGGTTGACCCAGGCCACCGAGCCACTACATTAGTAATTACCATGTCCGCATCACATATGATTTGGACATTAATCAAATGAAAATGCTTTTGATTAATGAAAGCAAATTCATTCTCACTCTGCCCTTATAGCAACATCAGTGCAGTCAATAGCACTGATTACATTTGGGAAAGTGGACATTGCTGCAAATTGCGCTTTTTTATTTGTCTGTTCACTCGCCATGTAAGGAAACCTTACGTACAAATGCGTCAAAACAATTATACCTGTTAACACGTCTGGCATGACACAGCTAAAGGTTGGCTGAGAGATCCCTTACCAGCCAATTCCCCTTTGAAAAGTGCCAATTGTCAGAAATCAGAGGGTTTTTAGGACTTGAAGTAGGACTGGCATGGCTCGGTTTCTGCAGGTCCTTCTCTGTAAAGCTGGGCCCAATACAGGACAGAGACCCAAGAGAACAGCTCTTGGAAATCGGAACCGGCTCATAAGCCACTCATCATCATTGGCCATTCACCGGTAAATCTTGCTGATCTCCGAAAATTCATTCTTTCCAAAGTCTTCCATTTGCCGAATCTTCCAACAGTACCAAAGCAGCCATCGTGCTTCATTACGCCTTGTAATTGCATGTCTTTTTATATCCATCCATTTGATTGTATCTGAAATGCTACCCAATCGTGTAACACCTTCAGGTGTGGGAATTACTCTGATTGTAATTGACAGCGAAAGGGCCATAATCTCATTGTTTTTCAATAAAGTTATTGTTTAATAATTACAGATCCAATTAAATATGATTCCCAATTAAACTGTATGTGAGAGGTAATATTTCGATTTATTTTACACAATGGTATCAATTTCAAACTGTTTCTCGAGTTTCATCCTTATGCCATTGGAATCGCAGTTTCCCATTTCTCCAGTTTATGTGCGTACACATGGGTCAAGGTTTCTGTGGAGGATTGCACATTCTCCTGGTCAAGTTTGTTTTTATAAATCCCAAATTTTGCTTAGAAAATGACGTATGCCTTCTTTTGTGCCTATGCAACATTTATAAGTGAAGCCCCCGGACTTCAACGGTTAATATTTGCATTATTTATTAGTCTGCCAGTTGTTTTCTCAATTAATTGGGAATATTTTGGTCTATCAGATTTTAGAGAATACTCAAAAAATGTCCAGAACGGAAGCTTGTAATTTTTTTTTAATGCCATTATTACAAGTTAATTATTTCGTTATCTCAAGAAAACGAGCTTTGTTATCTCGAGATAACAAGATAATCAACCCATTATCACGAGAAAACAAAAGGTTGTTTCCTTTTATTGCTTATAATGTTTATAAGAGATCAGGAGTGCCATGCCAGTATGTATAGATGGCGTCTTGACAACTGTGGCAACTGATTTAAGCTCAAATTATCAGATCAAGGAGCCAAATGGCATGAATTTGTGGTCATAATATTATGGGATGTTTCATGTAGGAGAACTACCAAACAATTCAATCATTTTCATTTTATTAGACTTAATGAGAGAAAGGGAAGTGGGGCGGAGAGAGGGAATAAGAACCAACATATGACAGATTTGAGCCCATGCCCTTAAGAGCCACCTGAGGGCTTCTTGTGCTTGATCTAAATAGCTGAGTTATCCATGTGAGGAAGACATGGAGAGGAGAAGACAAGAATAAACAAATGTGCTCATTAGGCTACTCTTCACACACAGCAACTTGTTTTCCTTTCCCTCCACGTCCAACTACTATGACTACATGGAGTCAAATGTAGCTACAGCTTTCTTGACTCCAAGCCAATTTGGCCATGAATATGTATTTGGTCCTGTCAGTTATCTGAAGCCCATTGTCAGCATCTATTTTCTCCATCGCCAAAGGCTGACAAGAAAATTATCTTGTTTAAACATGTGGGCTAAACATTATGTTTACTGTGGCCGGACTTAACTTCATAAAAAAAATGGCAGCAAAAGTTTTGTTTTCTTAAAGAAATAACCCGTTTTCACAAGAAAACAAGCTTTGTTATCTTTGTTATAACAAAATAATTAACTTGTGATCTCGAGATAATGGCATTTAAAAAATCATTGCAAGCATGGCCATTCTCAGCTTCCGTAGTCCAGAATCCAAAGTGACATATTTAAATTGATTGTATTAACTGACCAACGATCTGAAACCAGATAATCAGTTACTATCATAGAAGACTAAGAAACCAGCACTAATTCATATTTTAGAGGCTGGAATCTGTGAATTTTTACATTTTTGGTTTAACATTTTAGATGATTAATCAATTATTAAAATTGTTGCTGAGTACTTTCTATCAGTAGACTAACCAAATAATCAAGTAATCGTTTCAGCTCTACACAGAATATCTGAATCACTATAACTACATTTAGTGTTTGTTCTGCTTATTAACGCATTGAGGGGCATTACACACTTGAGATGTGTCAGCTTCACACAGAATTACACAAAGAATTAACAAAAATTACCTAATAATATAATATAATATATACATGTGTGTGTGTGTGTGTGTGTGTTTGTGTGTGTGTGTGTGTGTGTGTGTGTGTGTGTGTGTGTTTATACACTCACAAATTTATATTATATCTATTGTATAATCTTTTTTCAAAATTACATCACCAGTAAACGTTAAGGTAGCTTCATGTTACTACTCAGAGAGAGGCTTAAATGAGCAAAGTGGCAATTTTGCCTTTCTAACTTACAGGTGCACCTACATACATGGAAAGAAAAAAAAGCATACTGTGTGAAATGCATTTGACTTTCTTTTCTATCAAAGAAGGCAAACATCTGGGGGGCAGAACATCCACTCTGTGCGCTCTATACACATCCACCCACATGTAGAGCGTCTACTTACATTGCTGACATGGTGTGCAGTGAAAGGGAGCCTCTATTACAAATGGTTCTATTAAGTGCCCTCAATGGAAGATTTTTAAGTAGCCTTGTGGTAATGATGGCTCCCACCTTCTCTCTCTGCTCACTCTCTTACTCTCGCGCCTTTCCTCTCTTCTGTCTTTTTCTGAGCTCCAACCGACCCTGAGAGCACTAAAAGTCACTTGTCTCCTCTTCTCTTTTCAACAGCAGAGAAAAGAAGATGACTTCTCTCTCTTATTCTACCTCCTTATGCATATCTTGGGTGTTTTTAAAAGGGGGCCTTCAGAATTTAGCAGGGCCGTTTTGTATTCAGCCAGGCCAGCTTATGGTAGGGATGAATGCAGATCAGTGCTTTTACACGAGAATGTTTGATACATCCAAAAATCCCTCGTAGAAATGATTATGAATTCTGGGGGAATCTTGGGCCCTGTTTGAATAGGGCGAGCTGTAGGCTGATTCCACTGCTAAGAAGAACAGAGGAGATCAGCCTTCATTGTCAGGCCTGACAAGATTAAGCCGACTCAAAAAGCTGATCAAACCAAGCCAGATTCTGCGTGGCGAGGCGAGAAGTGGTGGCATAGGTGGCTGCTCTGAGGTGTAAACAGAGTTCTGACATTGACAGGGACACTTCATCTCACCCTGCAGGGCCAGACAGAGGCCGTACCCTCCCTTGCAGCATCACAACCACACAACCACCTTGTGAGGAGACGCGATGACCATGAAATCCTTATCTCCGTCACTTCAGCACTAGCAGATATTGCTTCACAGTGGCATGCCTGCTACAGTAAAATAAGTGGCAGTCAGGTTTTATCTGTCTGCAAAGGGATGAGTCAACTGGTTCTGTTTCATTTTCTGCAAAAGTGATCATTATCTTTAACCTCATTATTCTGGTGGGCCTATATGTGTGTTTCCTGAGAAATTTCCATCACCTCAGTTGCAGAGCTTTTTTTCTCTTTTTTTTTCGCCGTGTTAATAACTGTCGTCTGGTAATGAATGTGGTTATTAAAGGAACAGCTGTACAGAATGGTACAAACATAAATTGGAATTTCTGCTGGAGCAGACAACCCATTTAATAGCATAACAGATAAATACATCTCATTTGAAATGTCACCTCATGCACCCCTCACCCATCTTCACTTATTCTGTTTTATGTGTGGTCTCTTATGACCAGCCATGCTAGTTGATTATAACATTAGAAGAGTTGCCTGCTCAGCAGTCAGAAGTATTACAGCCACTACTACTGTAACAGCCATGTGTCTTCCTCTCGACATTTTCATCTCCTATGCAAATACAGACCCAATGGAGCCAGTAATCATTCATCAGGAAACTGTCTCCAAATGGTAACTGCTTCTGTCCTGCTCATTCATTATTCATCACCATGGACGGGTCAGGCGGCAAGAGGCTCCACTAGTACCACATACACAGTAAGCCTCATTCCACTGTTTATCTCGCTCACTGAGTATTGAAATAAGGGAAAAGTCCAATGTTCACTTACTCAGCTCTCTCCTGAGTGTCAGAGGTAGCTTGGTTCACTCCTCCACCCTTGATATTGATAAAAAAAAAACTTGGCCTGCTCCTGATACTACTGTTCATTATTGTGTTTAATGAAAAACTTCTGCATACACTGCACAGAACACATAGTGAGTGCACATTTCACAAATAAGAGGGAAATGTATTTAGGAGGAGCTGGAGGCAGAGTTTCATCATAAATGTGACAGGCGATATGACATGTAAGAAACACCCTCATAAACAGACCAATATACAAACACCTTAGTGGAAACTCATTCATATCAGCAATATAGTGTTGCTCTCTCCTGCTATCATGTGCAGTGTTTAATTCAAATTACACAGATGCAGAGAAAAACATCAAACCAACATGTTAACCTAGCAAAGGAAGAAAAATTAGCTTCCTTGGATACAGCAGCACTGCGTTACTGTGTCTTTCTGGTGTCTCGTCTTGATCCCTGCAGGAATTTTCTCTCTGTGTATTAATAACCACTTCAAAGAAGCGAATACACTCCCCTGAATGTGTTGTGCATGCATTTAGAGGTCTATCTTCCTCTGTTATGATCCCCCGCAGCAGACTACATGTAAACATACCAAAGGCAAATGCATGCCAACCCGCTGGCTGTATAGTCTGTCACCGTGTAAGTCAACTGTCTGGGTTTTTAGTTTGATTTGTTTCCAAGCAAGAGCCCATACTTGTGATGGATGATTTCCATGTGCAGTATTCAGCAAGGCTGTTGAGTGCGTTACTTGTCACCATTCAAATGCATAGAAAAGACTATTTTTATAATGTCATGAAGCTATAGACTGGCAAAATTTAAATTTACTTTGCTAATGGAACAAAGTATGCTTTCTGTCTTTACGTTCGCTGATAAGCTAATTTATGGTACTTGACTTTTGCCCTACGGTGACAACTTCAGCAGGGGGATGCCAGGAGTTTTAGTTTTCAGCTGTGAGGGTTTTGTGAAGTTTATAGAAGGGGCCTGGATACATCCCCTCCAGTCTGTCATCATACTTAAGTGGAGCATTGTCTAGGCCCTGCAGCTCCCCCAGATAAAACTGCCAGTGGTGCAATTTCCCCAAGACCCCTCAGGGCCCATAATTCTCTTTGTAGGTTGTCTGACAATTTGCTAAGCAGTTGAGTCAGGGACACAGGAAGACTGAGAAGTGCTGCAGCTTACAGAGTCTGCAGACAATTTCACAAGGTTATGTGAACCATTTAACTTTCAAAATTCATATATAGCAGTGAAAACCGAAATACCCTCAATCATTCATGGCTATGGGAAGCACACAGCACTGTACAGACATGCAAACACACGGGGAGTTTAGACGTGATCATCCAAAGAAAAGAAAATCCAACAGATATACAGAATGAGCCTCAGGAGCCAGAAGGAAAAAGAAGGAAAGGATTTTGAGTCCTACTCCATCTAACACTGGTGCTTTCTGGGCAACCCAGATTTAGTGCATCACATGCGTTAATCACCCTGCCAAGTGTAAAAATTGCACCAAAGGAGGGCGTTGGCTCTAAGCTAGAATGACATACATAGCATACGTATGAGACACTCCAACTGATGTATTACTGTACATGGAGGAAGCCAAGTCCTGTAATGATGCTCAATTTCCCCTCCACTTGTCATGTTGCAGACATGATTATGAGGGAAGGTTTTTTTGTGTGCGTGTAGGGGGGGCGAGGGGGTGTTTTTTATCAAGCCATCTGTAATGCTGCAAGTTACAGGACACAAGTTACACTGAAAAGTTAAATTTATGCAAAAATCTGTTGTGCTGCTGCCTGTAAAGAACTTTATATGTGTGGTGATTTGTGTGTACGTGTGTGTGTACAAGTGAGGGGAAGAGAAGGACAGAAAATCTTTTTTTTTTTTCATATTGTTACACTTACTCATGGAAGTAAAATCATATTTTCAATCTTTTTTCACATTTTTCTCCTCACAGTAAACCATTCACAATCAACCTGTAATTGATTGTAAGAATGAAATTGCCTGTTACAATCTGGGATAGAATTGCCAGAGGGATGGCATGAGGGAACTAAATAACAAATGAGAGGACAGGATGAAAGACACTGCTTTAATTCACCACAACTGATTTGATAATAAAACTCAAGCCCATTTCACAGTATAGCCAATTATGTCTTCAGTGAGTTCTGCTGTCACGGCTGTTGGAGTTCTATCCTTCACAATCAAGTCTGTGGCATATTCAAAACCGGTGTGTTTTCTGCCACTTTTTGATGTATTTTGAAAATATCTTGACACGTACAATTATGCAGATATTACACATAATTAAACATCAAACTATAATTATATTAATACCTTACATTATTAATAACCAATCAACACATTTTAAAGCGCTCTCCACTTTGAAAACTTTATTTTACAGCGAGCTCTCTTGACTAATTTTGCAAGGCAAAACACACAAGAGGGCTTCAAGGTGACATGAAGTATGAATCAATTCTTCATGTGAAGGAAGTAATTAATTAGGATGTCAAATTCGGTGAGCATCCTTGCCTCCATTTTTCTTCTTAATTGGGGAATAATTTAGAATTTGGAGTGGCGGCAGATCACAAGTAATGAAGATTGACACCTGTTATTTCCCCCTGTCTCCACCACCCACCACAGATTTATTAATGTCCATGCCCTTCTGTAAGGTTACATACACGTACTCCTCCTGAGCTCGCTGTGCAGTCACAAGGGTCATGTCCCCAGAGACAGCGACGATTGGCGGGCTGCTGGGCACCACCCTTCAGGGCAGACCTGGATGACAGAACAAGACTGTTCTCTCGAGCTTGGTTGCTCATATCCCATGTAACAGCTGTCTCTCCCAGAGTGATGACTTCATTTTGACTGCAATGATCCCTCCTGGAAAGCTCCTCAGCGCTATTGCCCCCCTGAAACTAATATCAGTGTTAACATATGTCAAAAGGTCAAATACGTGTGTTTTCACCTTTCACACAGCACGCTCCGGCTATGATCAGCCCACCCGAAATTAAAGCTGCTGCCTGGATGTAGAAAGAAGATTAATTGCCCTCTACAGTCTGGTTGCACTTAATCTCGCGTCCTCGAAGTGTGGCTATGTGAGATTAGGTTGCACTAAGCCACTAAGCGCTTGGGGCACACACAGACAGGGCCATGTCTAACTGCATACAGACATATGTATGTAAAACATAAAACACACACAGCTACGTGGGTGATTGCCCAAACATACACAGATTGAACCTGAACAAATGCATATATAAACGAATACTACACACAAGCACATGCGCACATACAGCTGCTAAACCAACCACTAAATGTCAATCTTCAATCCAGAATAATTCACCAGAGACACAGACCCGTGCTGTGTTGTCACAGGACAGAGAATCTTAATCAAACCTGAGCTCTGTCAGTCTACTGCTCACCTCTTTTTTTCCCCCCAGACAAAACCTAATGAAATGAGAGGGGGTGGGAGGTGTGTTTCTGATTTTGTGTGTGTGTATGGTGAGGAACCAAGGTGGGAAACAAGAGCAACGGCTCCATCGAAAGCAAGACTAAATAATCATTGTTTGCGTGTAGCAGATTGGGCAGCTTGAAAGGGTTAAGCATGAGTGGATTAAAACGCCGGCACACATCCGTTTCCATACTCTAATCCTCTTAGTGCCCACTCCTAATACGTTTTTATATCTTTTCTATCTCTCACTGAGGTGAAATATCAGATTAGTTGCTAGGCTTTGACTATATCTTATTACAACCTTATCTAACACTGAGGGGTTGTGAGCTTTCAGTTAGACGGGGGCACTAAGCTGGGCATTGGCTTCACTGCCTTTTGTTTACAAATGCAGAAGAGCTACAAATTAAGGTTTAGCATTGCTGTGGTCACTGAGATTAGTCCCTAAAATAGATGATTTGCCCATCATCCTCTGATGTGCTGATGTATTACTCTTCCAGGCTCTCTTGTTTACAATGTCATGTCAGAAATCTCTTCTTCCAACCAGTGATTTGGCTGTTTCATATGAATTAGTCTGAGTGAGTGTATCAGGGATTGTGATGCAGAGGCTCTGTGTGGCCGCAGCAGGTGAAAGTGAATCCAAGCATTCCTCTTTGCATCTGGAGCTATTCTGTGGATCTATCATGTGCAAACATGATGTGTATTGACTCTGACATGTGTAAACTCTTTTGTGCACACACATACACACATGCACTACCCATGTAATAATCCACACCTAGTGTAAATACTGTAAACAAATAGCCTATCAACCTGAGACCTAACTTTAATTTATACACTGCCCCCAGCTGAACGAGATCTCATAGTGCTAAAATCAATCATTTTCTTGCAAAAGTTAATGAAGCATAGAACACAGGAGTTAAATCAATGAATGTGTTCTCATGGAAGGGTCTCTAACGCCATATAACAGAGATTGTCCATATTTCAAAACTATTTTATGTAGACAGTACTGCAATTCACAGTCTACTGATAGAAAATTAGATGTTCTACGGTGATAAACTACAGGCAGTGTACTTTTAAAAAAAGTTGTCAATTTGTTTTATGCACTATATCGAGCAATGTAGCTTGTGAAGCGGAACTTTTTATTCACACCAAAGGTTATTAGGTGCACTTTAACGTAAAGAGGTCCAGCTGGAACAAAGCCTAATCAGGTCACCTTTACAAAGCACTTCATTCAAAGCTGCAAAAGAAAGCCATTGCTGAGTCACTTTCCTGTTTGTTCCATAGTACTTTCAATGTAGGATAGTTGGCATGAATCTCTGCCTCCCAGTGGCCGCCAGCTTCACCAGGACCTTCTGCTGGAATGGTAAAATATCACACAGTAGCAGATTCAAAGGCTTAGTGGGTCCATTGCTACATTCATGCCATGTTAAAAGAACAGAGAACACAAGAAAATGTCCTGTTGTTACTACTTAGGAACATTCCTATATTATTTAAAAATGTTTTCCCTCTTTACTAGCCCTTTACTCACACCATACAAATGGAAAAGTAGCTTAAATTAGCAATTTCAATTGATTCACATGTATTTAGCTGTTAGTTAACAAGTTAAACTGGGTATAAACAAAGCGTGCTGGCTATTTAGTTCTATTTCAATTAACTGAATCAATTGTAATAGGGTAAGTATTGGATTTTATTTACACCGAAAGGCCAACAATGGTGGTTTGAAAACATGTTGTCACCAGTTTGTTGACACTTAGGCATTTTTTTCCACAAGTCAGAGACATCACAGCTCTCTAAACTACTCTTAATAACAGCTGGGACCATTCTTTCCATCAGAGATGCTAATTTTCATAGTCAGTGTGATATAACGTGAACACAGTATACAGTATGTGCTAGGAGTGTCAAGAAGCGGTAGCTACAAATGGTGCAGTATGTCTTTAATGTTATGTTAATGTTGTTTCTGCCTTCCTGCTATTGTTGTACCTTTTCATTTCACTATTATGGAGATGTTAATTTAACTGTGTTCCATTTCTTTTTGCCATTACTTTGTTCCTTTTTCCATAATTGGTTTAATAACAAACCATTGAATGCATGCCTCTGCTACCATACCAGTCAACAAACAAAACACTTGCTCTGTGAGTCACCTATTCAGCCTGACACAATGCCAAACAATGCACCTTTGACTTATATACTGTGTCTGCAATGCTCATATACTGTGCCTGCAATGCAGTGCACTTTCATATCAGCATAGAGAAGGCAGCAGTTAATCCACAGGGTTATGATAGTGAAAGTCCTGCTTTATCCACCTTAAGATGATCCTGCTTTTGCAGTCCTGTGCAGCCCAGATATCAGTCAAGAGCCGAGGAGAGAAAAAGTACACAAGTCTGTCTTGAATGTACATCCTGAGGTCTGCAAAGGACCATGACGGCTCGCCCACAAACAGTGTATGGTATTTCCACCTTTGCGATCACTGGGGGACACAGCACAGGAGGACCCAGGCTGCAGCACTGACAGCAGTATAAACATATATTGATGGGGAAGTTTAACAGTGTAGCTGCAGGAGAGGCTAGAAGAAGCTGTTTGCCAGCCTCTCTGTTGTTTGAGTAGACTTAATAAGGTGGGCAGTGGCAAGAGTTAGTGTGTGTGTGTGTGTGTGTGTGTGTGTGTGTGTGTGTGTGTGTGTGTGTGTGTGTGTGTGTGTGTGTGTGTGTGTGTGTGTGTGTTTTGTTATCTCTTTGGGACCTATTCCGATATAAACAGTGACCTTGTTGGGACCAGCAGTCCTCATGGGGACTAAAGACTGGTCCTAATGAGGCAAAACGTCATTTCTGAGGTCTTGGTTAAGGTGTTAACTTGAGTGTTTTGAGATCACAGCGCAGTCCCTTGTAAGCAAGAGGATGTTTGAATCTGCATTTACTTACTGTGTGTGTGTGTGTGTGTGTGTGTATGTGTGCGTGTGTGTGATAGTTAGGCAGTGCATAACATGCTGTAAAGGTGTCTTTGCAGGAAATTTCTGAAATTCAAATTTACACAGTCTGTGCTCAGGTCTGAGTAAGTTTTACCTCCAGTGCTGCCATTCAGAGTTCACTTCCACAGTGCATTGATCCCGAACTACTTCTTGGAAAATAGCCAGTGCCCAGGGAGAAAGAATAAAACTGTTGAGTAGAGATTGCAGAGAAGCCCCCCCCCCCCCCCTTAAAGACTGCTGACATCATCTTCATCTCTTGACTTATACACAGTAGCTCTCATAAATTCAAATACATGGTTGGTTAAAACACATGAACAACTCAGGTGGAATACAAATAGCATGGCTTTACAACCAAATCATGAAGTGGTTTCCAGGGGAGCGGAGCATTTGAGTGTGGACATCTCTCTTGCTATCTCGTCCTTTCTCTCTGTCTCTGTCTCTATCTCTGGCTGCAGCATGAGGCTAGCTATGGGGAAATTACCCATGAATGAAACAACTGTTGACACAAAGAGAATTATTTTTTTGCCCTTGCTCCACTGTACGGGCAGTGGATTATGAAATCCTGTGATCCATCCTCAGTCCTCAGGCCTCAGTAAACATTAGCTGACACATGGGGGAAAGGAATCCCCATAGCCTCAGGGCCAGGTTGCCTCCTGACAAAATAAGCAGCACCACCCCACTACATAGTAAGAGAGATAATGAAGCCAGGAGGTGCCAGAAAGAGCAATTATCTTAAATATTCCGGTATTAAGCACCTTACTATGCCTTGAGGATGAATGGCAAAAAAGAAGCACTGAGGGAACATGTGGCTTAAATAGAAATAGAAATAGAGAGAGATAAAGAATGTTACCTTAATATCTTGGGACTACACCGAATGACTTGTATTTCTTCCTTTACCATTATGCCAATGTTTGTCACTGTCCAATGAAGACTAATCAAAAATGGTTGTGGCCTAAAGATGACTTATGAGGCAACTTAAATGATAGACTGCTTGCTAATACGTATAAGTATAATGCAATCACTTGAGAAAAAAAAATCTGTTCTGTTTTTCTGAATTAACAAGATAATAATCTCAGAATTCTGAGAAAGGTTTTCATGGAAAAAACATTCTGCCCTGTTTTCCTGAATTAATAAGATACCTCAAAATCCAAAGAAAAGCTCACATTCCTACTTGAGAGCTCGATTTCATGGAAGCAAACATGTTGAGTTTACTGTTTAGTTTAATACAGTTTTATTTTGGTTTTGGTTTGAAACATTGGGAGATACTGGTGTCTTTAAGTAATATAGATGGTATTGTTATTAGTTTGTCAGCCATGCGCAGGCACCTCAGGACAGGCAAAAATGTTTCATCAAAGCCCAGAAATAGATGAAACAAACATACCAGACCGCCTACAGAGCTGAGAGGTTATTTTAGTTTGCAATTTCCACAAACAGGAACAGTGGGATGACTCGACTTTAATACTGTTAGAGAGGACATCTGGACCAGCAATCTTTAGGATTTATCTGATAACTTACAACAGGTCAAACATGAGAAGAAAGTACAGTACATTATGTTCATAATGTCCTTACCGTAATTACACTACTTTAGGCGCAACACAATTCAGATGGTGGCGTTGCTGCGGTCGGCATTTTGAGGTGTCTCGTTAATTCAGAAAAACAGGGCAAATTTTTTTTTCCTCAAGTGAATGCATTACATTTCCACATGCTAACACACCTGTCCTCACCAGAAAAAAGACAACATTGGTCATTTGTCAAATGCCTAACGCAAGTGGTCGAGTTACTTATGATGTTAGACAGAAGAAGCGTAATGTTGCGGTAGCCCCGAAAAACCTCTTCAAGAGGAGGTTGGATGGATGATTGGGTCAACAAAATGTGTGACTTTGACATGGGAGACAACAATTTACATCTCATTTCCTATCAACATTCAATATTGTTTTCTTTTAACCATGTCTATGATCTTTCCCTAGCCTTAACTGAGACGGTCCTCCCTAGAAAAACGAGAGGATCGGTCACATGCAAGTGCCCCAAAACAACATATATATATGTTCAAGTTACAGGCCGAAGTAATTATAACCAGAGCAAATGAGGAAATCAGGTGACGTTATTATATATCAATAAAGTCTGTACAGTGTGGTGGTCTGGATGGATGGACAGGTCAACAAAACAATGGACTTTAGCACGGGAGATTGCTGTTGGCTTCCTATTCGCAACCATCTTTATATAATCTGTTTTGTCATTTTGTTTGAGGACTTGTTCACCAACAGTAGTAAACTGTGGTTCTTCACCCATGCATTGCATAAATGAGGGCTAACAATGAAACCATCAACCCAGTTAGTAGACAGGCTTGGAGAATAACGGAATACATGGAACATACATACATAATTAGGATACAAAAAAAAGGTAACTATATTAAATTAAAGTTACAGAAAAAATGAGATTACCGATATATTTAGTAAAAATGGAGATTATTAGCAGGACAATTTTAAAATACATTTTAAAATAAAGAACAATATACTATCATGCACTGTAAAAGTCCCACATGTTAGCAGAGCAGGGACAAGAGGACAAAATAACTCACTGATCCACGACGGTGCGAGTACAGGATGATACCACACGGGGCGCAGGTGCGCACAGCAGGCACACATACACACACTTCACACAGTGAACTTATGTTGGGAGAGCAGGCAGGGACCGTCATTATACACTGTGGCAGTCCCAAAGAGTCGTACAAATAAATTAAATGAGAGCTTGAGTATATGACAGCTTGTAGTGCGCATAACGGCTCTCCACTGAGATGACTGTGTGCGTAATGTGCCCAGAGCTGAAAGTGTGTCACTGGTCGCCAAGCTTGTTCAATACTGAATGAGTTAGAGAAAACTCATATGTATCACACAGATAGAACCAAATAAAAGGACACAGTGAAACTCATGATGCCACTGCACATATGTCTGCCACTGCCATTCCTCTGAGAAGAGCTGTGGAGGAGGACAAAGCTCTCGTAGAGTGGGCAGGGATACCCGGCGGGGGGTCTTCCCTCGCTGCGATATACAGTATGCCTGTGTGATAGCATCACACAGCCAGTGGCCGAGCGCTGTTTTCTCAGAAGCTTTCCCTGAGAATGTGCAATGTAATGCACATCATGAGTTGTGCACTTTTCATTATAGGTCTATAGGCTGCTGCCTGAATTTTTCTTTAAAAAATACACTGAGCAGAGGATTCATTTTTAATACTAAAAATCTTGGTTTTTCCATTTTCTTTCCTAAAGTTACAATGTTCTGTTGTCTTTCACTTAGTAAAAATCATCTTATTTATTTTCTCTTGTTTTTATTTGTATATCTGGTATTGAAGTAATCCAAAAGTAAAGGAAAGTAATCAAGTTATGTTTCTTTAATACTGTGATACTTGGATTAGGTTACTAACTACATTTTTTAATAGATAATTAGTAATTGTAACTGAATACATTTTTAAAAGGCGACACCTGAGCTCCTCTCTGGGTTTTTCAAATGGAAACGCCCACTCAGCCCAAGCAGTGACATGGGTTAGAGTCCCCCCTCTTCCCCCTCCCCTCCAGGCCACTATACACACACACACGCACACACACACACACACACACACACAGTGTCTTCCTCACATACTCACTCACTAGAGCACCAGAAACAGCTGCTGGGTGCCGGGAGCTCTGGAAGAGAGAGCCGGGAGCAGAGCCGGAGCCTCAGCTACAAATAACACCCGCTAGTCACACCAGATTCTGCTCTGATCCTGAGCTGTTTACTGGCGGGAGGAGAGCTTGTTTTTTTTTTTTAAACTTTGAGCAGCAGCAACAGTGAGTGCTCTGTCTGTGTGTCTGTTAGCATGTTTAGCAGAGCAGCATCAACAGTGAGTGCTCAGTCCGTCTCTGTGGCTACTGGCCAGGCGGGATAGGGGTTTTGTATCAGTTTATATGTAGCAATGTCATCATGCAGAAACCTACGTCAGGTTACGTGAGAAAAAGTTTTTATAAGATCTTGGGAAAATGGTATTTTGAGGCTAAAACATATGTACTTCTACCAAAATTTGAATTTTTGGATTCGAATACAAGCATATGGAAACATATGGAACACTACTAGAATGATAATAAAAAGAAACCCTCCCAACCCTGTTAGTAGATTAGAGGCTCAGACTGATCAGGTATGTAATACTTAAAACCCCAGTCTGGTGCAGTGGTCAAATTACCACTCGTATCTATTTAAATGCATGAAGAGGGAAATCAGTATTAATACCTATATGACTTGATGCATACAGCTACAAAAAGGTTATGAAAACTATCTACAACTGAGTGTTATCCTATAAAATCACAACATTTAGCACCAATACAGCATATTTTTACATTATATAGGAATCATGGTTCACCCTCATGTCTCACCGGTCTCACATATTTCCACAATGTAGCTCATTTTTCAGTACAGTTGATATCACATGTTAAAAGATCTGTTACCTCAGCTCATAACTGGCAACAGCCAATGCACAACTCACCAACACCAATCCATCTGTTAAAAATAAAATTTACATATTAAGTGTGTTAATTTATTCATTAATAAGTACAATTTCAATGTTTCTCTCAGACCTGTAGGGGGTGCACTTTGTTTGTAATTTTTTACACACCCCAGTAAAATTGCCTATGTCCTCCTTCACCTTAGTTGTAAAAAATTTAATTTATATTTTCATTTTTTGTACTGTGACTACTACTTTCCTAATATAGCCTACACTCAGCATGAACCCAGTTTTTCTTGTGTGCATGTTGCAACTGTCACACTGTAATAGAGGCTGAAGTCATGAAAGCTGTGGTTTTCCTTGACATACACTAACTAAATTACCAACTAATTATTAAATGAAACATGCTGCACTTTTAAAGACTTCATGTTTACTGTGGCGGAGCATTAACATGTTTCAGTTTGTCACCAATCCTATTGCCCAGAGGAAGTGAAGAAAAGATCAGAAGGGAAACCAGATCCATTTCTCAGTCCTGGGCTTGACTCCATTGGGCTTTGGTAAAGATGACAAACTTAGTGTGTTTATTTTAAAATGTTAAGGACCCCCAAATCACACAGATCAAAAATCACTGTGTTGTGTTAAACAGTCTGCTTAGACCCAACCACCTTGTACAGGATGCACAATTAGTTTATACTGAACAGTATGATATTTCTTTCATGTGCCATTTCCTTAATCCCACATTGCACCGAGGGATATGAGTCTCCCAAGGAAATCAATCCTTCTGTATCCCCGCATTTTCACTTACTAAGATATCTGCAAAGGGAACTGCCACCTTCTTGTAGCACCTTACACCACCTTTAACGCCAAAGGCTTTGAAGACAGCTAATTTCCATACTAATGTCTTTCTTTTCTCCCTCCCCTCACTGTAATTCCAGACCAGGCACAAGGCGAGAAGACATGTGTCGCTTGATCTAATGGCAGAGGACTAATTGCATTCTGGGACACATGGCTGGAATTCAGAATGTTCAACAAAAAGCTTGTTGCGCAAGCAGCACACATACAACATCGGGACAATTAATAACCCTCCTTCAGGGGAGAAAATTTGGACTGTCCAGTCTCCCAGAAGACTGCACTGCTGCCTTTATTGATATCTGTGGCCAGATATCTAGCGACAGGCCTGCCATCCCCAGGCAGCGTGACTCCACTGGGACTCCACTGTGACTGGACTGCTATGAGGCCAACTTAGCCAGCCTGCTCCAATCATAGGAGCACAAACAAGCCCCTAACCACACTGAATGCTAAGCCAGATCAGTCTCGGGGGTGGTTTGTCAGGTTTTGCAGGGATAACATAGCATGAGATTATTTTTTCTCTCTGTGTCTCTCTCTAGCTCACGCTCACTGTCTCTCTCCCTCCATTTCTATCTCTGTGTCTGTTATTTTGAATTCACATCTCTCTGAGGAGGAGAATGCCTTTTCGACACATGCTGACACGCACACGCACTCACATCCATACATAGTGACATAGACACAAATATGGCTGTATGCTCGCTTACACCCACACACGCTCTCACCTCCTATCTCCCCTCGACACAATCCGCCAAAGCGTTCGATATCTCCATTTATATGTTTCAGATGTGGTTCAGTGGAGAAATTAAAATGAGGTGTTGACAAATTAATGCTGAAATAACAAGACCCACTAATTTGTGACCAGCCTTACGGAGCCCGACACTGTTGCATCAAATGTTGCTGGAGCACAGTATTAAAGTGATGAAGTGTAACACTTTAAACTGGCACAATCATAGGGCAAAGTCCTCATTACCATGAAGGCCCTGGTGGCACATTACGAAAAGCAATAAACATGACCCCCCCCTCATGCTACTGCATCTATCACGCAGACAACATATGGGTGCCCGCAGGGGTGGCTGTGCTTACCCGCCTGGGGTTTGCTAACAACACTGTCATGGTCAGTGTAAAAGGTAATGTCATTTTCTAAACAAAACCTAATTTTTTACCAGCAGGACGTGAACAATCATTACAGTGAGACTATAACAACTGTATTGCTAGGTGTGTCTGGGAGATAGAAAGAGGCAATGGCAGGCAGGGAGGATGGGTGGTATTTGTGTGTGTTGTGGAGAGGGAAGTTATCCTCTGTGAATATAACCTCATTCTCTCATTTTACAGCACACAGCCTGGTCAGGCTAGTCAGGATTTAGAGTATTACCACGGCTAAATCAGCTGAAGCAGCTCAAAAAAAAAAAAAAAATTAGATATTAGATTAGATAGATGGATTAGAGAGGGAATTAAAAAAAAAAACAACAATATGTTTTCCCTTCTTGGGTCTCCAGGTAATGAATACAAAGATAAACAATTTACATGAAACTGAAATCATGTCACTGACTTTAAAATACCACTAAGCATGACATAGCATGGACTGATCCAAAAGCACAGTGAGGGGCGGTGACCATGATGTCTCTGTTCACTGCTTCACTCTGAGGGGGTGAAAAAGGTACACAGCCGCACTAATTTGTCTTGACGAGAAAACAGCTGTAAACACCCCCAAGGGGGTGACGAGATAAGTACCGTGTTGTGGAGATGGTATCAGATGGCAACAACGTCCCACCCAGGCACCGTACTACATTTTCAGGTGTTCTATCCACCATGTTGTGCCTATTAATCAGAGCTGACATTGAATAAACACAGCAAAACAAAGCTAATTGACCATACGCCAGGTGAACAGAAACTTCTGTGTTCATATATCCTTTCTTTTGTCTATTCAGAGTCTTGGGTTTGTGTGTCTTTTTTTTTTTTTTCAGTTTTTAGTTTTTAGTTTTTGTTTCTGTGTAATGGTCCCGGCCTCCTAACAAAGACCACTGATTTTTCAACACTAGGGTAATCAGATCAAAATGAAATCTCCAGCACAGAATTGTGCCCATGATTACACCTATTGTGCTTCATGCTATGGAAATTGGGAAGGAAGGTTAAATATCATGGTTTAAACAGTCAAGCATTCAAAAACATGAAGCTCAGAAATCTGTAATCAATACAGCATATATGGTCCAAAACGTCCTGACTGAAAGAATATTTTATATTGGCCTGGGTTGCCTAAAGCATTCATAGTTACTGTACAATGTTCAATTTCAGGAATTATTAAAAGAATGTTGTTCAGAGGTCAATCATTTTCATGAGAAAAAGAAATGTGGTAAAAGAAGCACTTTGTTGATTTGGAAGAAATACTGCTGTAAATGGCAAATATCAAGAATAATGTCAGGCTCCAAACAATCTGTAAAGCATGTCCTTTCTCTAAAAGGAAGCCTCTGCAGAAAGAGAAAAGAAAATCAATGAGTGAGCAATAATTCAGTGTGTCCTTTGCTGTAGAATTTTTCTGAATATATTGTTTATTTAATTGTGAAAGTTATTTTGTAACCTCTATGAATTTTTCTCCACAAGGATATTCCATTGTGTCCCATGCCACTCAGCTACTTCTCTGTGTACATTTATATTGTAAGGAAATAAGAAACTGAAAGGCAAAAGAAAACTTAGAAAAATGTCATGGAAACAAACTGCATTTCACTTACATTTGACTTTAGCTCATTTTAATTGTACAATAATTCCAAGATGAGAAATTATACAAGTAGAATTTTAAATAACACACAATAAAGTGAATTTCTAATGTTCTAAAACTGTAATGCCACTTTTAAGACAGCACTTTAACAAATAGCCATTTAGAGTTTAAATTGCTATTTATCACATCAGACATTCAAAGAGAAACAGTGAGAGTGCATTTGGCTCCAAACATGAGAGGACTGTACACAAAGTCTGTTAATTGCCATCTAACAGCATAAATAGCTAAACCAATTATGCACAAATAGAACAAGCTTCTCTTAAACATGTTTCATTTCAGAAGTAAATGGGTCATTGGGTTACTAATTATTAATTGTTTAAACATCAACAAACTGCATATTAAATCAATGCAGCTTTTGATGATCAGGGACCCCACCAACCATGCAACTTCAAACAGCCACATTCAACAATTCTTTCATTCATTTGCATCTGTATGTAACAAGAGCCACATCTATTCTAATACAAGACCATCTGCATCCATTCCCTGCTCATGTCAGGCAAAGCAAGGCAAGAGCACTAATTGCATTAAACCTGAGAAAAAATCTTTGACATTTCACAAAAACAGATGAAATGAAATATGTGAAAATCAAAAGCAACTCTTATGCCAGTAAAAAAGGTACTCAATTTGTACCCAACAACCACGTCAGCCACAAGAAAAGTTAAAGGTTTGTTCTGGTGACACTCCAGTAAATAACAGAACAAAATACAGAGTCCAGAATAGGCACAAACACAAATACTTCCACTCTATTTCCACTCAACGATTCACAGAGAAGTGACGGGGAGAGAAAAATGTTTTAAACTAACACTGATTGAATGACACAAAGCCAAGCTGTGCCCACTGTACTCTTTCCTTCTCAACTCAACCACAATTGGGGTCCCAGGCCGGTGCTTTGGGGACATTAGGATTAAAAACAGGTTTAAATTAAAAGTAGCACAACGACAACCACCAGCACAACAAAAAATAGTTTGTGAAGAGCAGAAAAATAGCCAGTTTTGCTGTTGAGTTGTACTTGCAGCCATGCTTGTGAGCCCAGGGGACTCTGTAAACCCTCAGATGGATGCTGAGAGTTCATACTAATTGATGTATCATGGACAGGCACAGTGTGGAATGGAGTGGAAGGCGTATCATCATTGACGAGAGGCCCATAGATTAAGCCTGTCAGTTCCCCTTCCTTTTTATGCCTCCGGCAAGGGGTGCTCAGGAGGAATCAATTTTTTGAGAAGCTGTATGGATGAGGACCATAATAATAACGTCATCTTCAGCTCCAGCCAAAATAAGCATGGCCATCTTGCCCATTCAGAATCAATGCGCTGCTGTCTGTCTCTGCTGTCTTGTGCTAGCTCCTGTAAGTCCACGTCTGTGCATGGGCCAAGTTCCAGTGCCGGGCAGGACATAGGGGTGATAATGCCAGCATCTGTCAGAGGAGCTTAGATATTCCTTTCCAAGCAAGCAGCAGGGACAGACTACAGACGTGTGCCATTCCTTGGCAGCAGAGAAAAAAAATTATATGATATAAAATCAGAAATTCTCTGTGTACTTTCAACTGCACTGGTTCAAGCTTTCCACCACAAACGCTTCAAATATGCTCAAAACCCGTGTGAGGTTGTGAAATTCCCATGGACTTAAATAGCCTAGCTCTGCCTTCTGTCTTCAAGTTAAAGAATAAACCTCTGCACAACCTTAAAACTCACACAGCACAGTGCTACATATATGTTTAGATATTTATGTCTTCACAGTATGTGTCAATGAAGAAATATATTATCATTGTAAGGCTGGAGGCTGTTCCTCCTGAATATAAGCCTGTGCTTATGGACAATAGACACACAGAACATCTCACTGTGTATGGATTTCAAAAAATTTGCCACTCATCTATTTTTTTGACTCTTTATCATCAACAACAACTGGAGGTAGCCTGAACAGATAAGATCACAGTTTTTCAATATTTTTTCCTATAATTTTAACAGTGTTACTGTTGTGTTGAAAGTGCATTTTCTAATCTAATGTAATGGACATTAATTAGCACTTCCAAACTCCACTTGATATATATTGTATTGATCTTTTTATGTGATTACTTTATAGATTGCCACCATCTTCTTTGATGGTAGCTATAATGGTGAAGAAACGCTGGTGAAAAGCAGAAATCAAGCCAGGACACAAAGTGTGGTCATTCAAATGCTTGCAAGCTTGATTGGCTGACAGTTTAATGAATCAGCAGACAAGTAAACACTTCAGTTTTCCTCTTTCTTTCAGCATCCAAATGATGGCGGTGAAAATAAACACTGATGCTAAACAGTCAATGCGCCACTACTCACAACAGAAAATTTAAGGATTTTAACATAGTGGTAAAATCAATAAAGGACACAAAGGAACACCAACAGCAGGAAGTATATTGAGGTGGATTGTAGCTCATAAATGAAATATGCCACCACTCTCTCAGAGAAAGAAATACATTGTGGCTAAATTACTGCGCTATAGTATATGATCAGCCCGGCTGCTTGAGGCAGCACTGTTGCCTTTTTTTTCACCCTGCGCTGAACTGCAGGGGTAAGAACATCTGCAACATTTTTAACCCTCTTAGCCCTCACCATGCACTGTAGCACTCCAAATTGGACAGAAACTTTCAGTTCACAGTTAGCCAAAGGATATTTAACATTGTTTGGCTGCCATGAACCAACTCAGTGCCATAACCCCTTAAAAAAATATGATAAGACAAGAATATTCAAATATAAATGGTACAATAACAAAAGTCCATATACCTATTTATTTTATACTATTGCTCATACAAGCAGTGTAGTCTACTGCACATTCACAACATAATGTAACAATAATATCACATTTTAAAGTACATTGTTCAGTACTTAATTTAACACTGTTACCAGGGAAAACTTGCACCTGCTCAATTGTAAATTGAGCAGGCAATGCAAGGCTCTGTAAGATTATCTCAGGCTGATAAAGATGCAAAACGTACTGTGCACTGTGTCGTATATACGGCCATTAAAAAGCCCCGAGGAAAAAGATAGTCCCCTGCCATTGCCTACGGTTGTTTAACTCGCTGACATTAAGAATTTATGAGTTTAAAGATTCTTCTGGCGCTCTCTTTATGCGGCTGCAACATGTCTCGAAAAGTGTTATGGAAGAGCAAACAAGTTGCTTTGTTGATACTTGCTTGTTTGTCAAGACGTGATTGCATTATGCCAGAGAAAAGAAAATATTCTCACTTCAAGAATATCACATCAGAGGCATTTAGCAGAGATAGTGTGCCTTCCATAACAGTATTATTTTGAGACAGTATTGAGTAATTCTAAACTTTTAAGAGAAATCACTTCCCTTGCTCTTGCAACCTGTAAGATATAATCACATAAATTGTTCATATACATATATTCTTAATTATATTTACAATTTTCTATCTACTAATTCAATCAGTTACAATTCAGTGAAGCTGCTACACTCACTCTCAAGTATTTATTAAACTAAGTTTTTATAATAAATACATATATAAATAAATAAGGTATAAGGTATAAATAAGATACATGTCCATGTTCCACAACATGACCTTATTCTACTTTGCATATACAATTCAATCATACCTTAATGATTAACAATGATTGGATATGACTCAGTACTAATTCACCTCTTGGACAGCATATTAATTGTGGTCAAACTGCCGACTTCTATTTCAATATAAAGAGGAAATTGATTTGCCTGCGTGTTTCATTGTTATTCTCGTGGCACGCTGTTGTTTTTTCCAGTGGGGTGAAATGGACGAGCTGGAATAACAGAATCGAGCGGCTGCTGCGGACGCTAGGTGTCACCCTTGCGACTTTGAAATCGGCCTGCCCGCCACAGGATGTGATGGCGGCTGTGCGCGCGAATGGTGAGAGGCAGGCAGACTGGCTGCATGAGGAGGTGGAGGTGTGTGTGTGTGCGTGCGTGCGTGTGAGTGAGTGAGAGAGAGGAAGAGAGAGAGAGAGAGTCAGAGACAGAGATTGAATGAGAAGAGTGAGATTTCGGGGGGGTTGATGAGAGTGAGCAATATGTGCAGGAGCCGCCAGTGGAAGTTGATATTTACACTTTTCATTGTTAGAGTAGTTTTATTACTTTAGTTGGCTGACGTATGACAGGACAGGAGTGACTTGTTCGCATCATAAGGAGCCTAAATATGATGTCTGTCTGAGTTATATGGAGAGAACAGGGAAGGGACGCACTGAATAATAGCCAATCATTGATTCGGTGTTCCTTATGATGATTAGCGACAGATAATATTAACCTTTATAAATGTGGACTTTGTAACTGAAAAACACGTTACTTAATAACAGTGAAGAGAATTTAAATATTTTCTTGATGATAAAAATTATTTTCTCTATATGTAAACACAGCCCATCATAGGCTGACGTCTATTGGTGACGTGTTCATCCAAAAATACTTAAAATTCAAATCATTAGATGCCATTTATAGTAACCAGCCACGAAACAATCTTTGACTATTGGCTGTGACCTTAAATAAACTGAAATCAATTACTGACCAACACGTGCTCTTGACATTTTAAAGAATAGGCTATGACATAAAGTATTTAACTCAATGTGTGTGTTTTGTGTAATTGATGGTGGGCTCAAGGGGGTTATTTACTCGGAAAACCTTTTGGATTTGTATTTTCTTGACATCCATGAAAATAAATAAAATAAAAAAAAACGTGAGTTATTAAGTATTGATTTAGCCTATGGCAAGATTTCCTCCCAGCATGTTGCAACATGGAAACCATAATCTAATGTTTGTTCATTATGGGGAATTGCCTCACCATGCTGCCTGAGGCCACATGCATAAAACTCTGTGCAGATTAATGACTAAAACTGTGTGTACGCACAAAGCCAGAAATATGCATACGCGTTCTTTTCATCAAAATTATAAAGCCGTGCTACGCATGGTTCTGTTTTATAAATCTCAGTCATTGTGGAGCTGGGTGCACGTGCACAAGCTTCATTCCCACTCCCACAATTAGCCTTATATGGATGAAGACACGCCCTGAACCAGCTGTTTTCATATCAATTCGCAGCCTGCTCCACCAGTCTGTACACCTGTCAATGAAACAAACGGGAAAGCAGAAGTGCAGTTTCACAGATTGTGTTGCACCGACGAGAACAGCTGTCATTGCGCGCGACCATTACGCACGGCTGTGCGGCTCTTTATATCGTCCCTATCATTAAATCATTACATGGACCCGTAAACCATCGTCGGGAGTGATATCTCAGAAATGTAATCAATGATTAGTTTGTGGCTCTCATATCTAAACGGACTTTACATAGTGTGACAGAACTAATGATGAAGTAAAAAAGAATATTAACAGCAAAATATTTTTTGACTTCCATGTTAATTAAAAGAATGATAAAAATGAATCACACAAAAATGATTAATCATCATTATGGTTGTACATGACTATGTAATCGCTGTGTAAATGCAAACAATCACACAAGCAGTGCAGCTGGTTATCAAAACAAACAAACAAACAATATTTTACTAAAAGATTCCTCACCTTATATTTCATCTCCATCTCATCGCTTCAACCTCAGGTCGCTTTAGAAAAACATGTGTATGCCTGGTCTGAAGATGTGTGAGGTGAGCAGATTCTCACCACTCATTCTGTGTTTATAAATACCAGCTTGTGGTGTATGTATGGTTGTTGTGTGTACGCATCGTTTATGAATCTAGCCCCTGCTGTTGCTCAAGTATACAGTGCACAGTAGACGCAGGAGAGCCACGTTAGACTATCAGTGATGTGACATAATGCGTACAGTTGTAACGGCTCTATAGATCAACAGACTTGTCTTTCATATACAGTAGATTTTAACTGGAAATGCTATTAATTCTACAGGGATGGTATCTGCTCTGGCACAGAGGTTACCAAACTTTGACATGATACTGAGGTTCAAACAGTCCACTGACAAAACCTCAGAGAGATTTTGTCCTCATGATCCCGCTAAAGAGAGGACCTTAACTGTAAAATATGACTTGTTACATATAATTGGCTACTGTAGCTGAAGAGAAAACAAGGACAAATCCGTGAAAAGTTACCCGTAGCATCATTTCTCTTGATCTGCTGGGGGAAATTAGTCTACTACTCTCTTTTTTCTCTGTGGGACCCATGGGACCCCTCTCACAGACCCCCATGGGTCCCCAGACCCCACTTTTGGAACCGCTGCTCTAACGATCATCTAATACACAGCTCCATGTTTCAACTTGTACGCTGTAATTGCCCGTTGAGTCGCCCATCTGCAAGAGGACAGGTAGTTGGCCGTGTTTCATTGCTGTACTTTGCCCCACCCACCAGCAGCTCCCAGCCCTCCTGTGTAACCCCTGATTGGCTGAGGGGATTGCGGGTCCTGAGACTGAGCGCTCGGCTCGGAGCTGCGCGTCCGCCAGTGTGCACCAGTGAAGCGAGAGGAGCGCTTGGAGTCAACTGGCAACGAGTGGTGATTTCTTTTTTCTGCCTCAACCAGGCTGGATATAGGCTACTGTGCTTCTAGTTTGCTGCAGCCCAACATCAAATACGTTTTGTATATACAGTAGGCTCTTGCATCGTTTCCTCCCACTGGCTCTACATTTTCAACGGATTTTTTTGTGTTGCATGGACTAATTGTCGGGATATTTGCTGCCTTTTCCAAGTGAGATAAGGGGAAATTAATTAGTAAGTAAAAGCTTCAAGACTTGCGGAGGGGATGTAAGACTAAATCTGCTGGAAATAAAGAGGTAATCGGGACTTCAGTGATGTGATGAGACATTCCTGCAATTGCACCCCTGTTCTTTAGGCAAAGATATCCGGACTTAAGCTGTTGAATAATTTTATGACTGCAGATCCTTTTAGCTTTTTTCATCAGATGTGCAGTTTGAAAGCGTAAAGCTGCCGACCGAGGAGGAAATTTTATCACTACTTGTAATATATTACACAAAGAAAGATATTTATCCAAAATGCGACTTAAATATTTGCTGGCATCAAGGCGGAGAATTTAAAACGGACTTTTGAACCCCATTACTTCATCTGCACGGAAAATATACATTTTTGTGGACTTGCTCGCGGGAATTGTCATTTTGTGTCTATGCAGTCAGAGCATTTTTTCCTCCTTTGAGCTCACTTCAAAATGGACAGTTTCTCTTATGAGCCATGTGTAAGACCAGTTTGCCGCTTGATGAGAGCTGCACGGATTTACACGGCTAAATCACGGTTGTGAGAAGATTCAGCATGTTTTCACAAATCTGTCGTCCCCAATGTTTCGTGCGCCGCAGTAGACCGGAGGATGTGCTCTGCCTGAGAAGAGTAAAATAGGCTAAGGCACTTGTTAGAATTATAGCTTTCACACCATGATATAATTTGCATACACACGAGCTATTCGTCATCCAAACACTTTACTGGACATTTTAATGAAATGATTCATTTGGAACATTTTTCCTGTTTTCTATGACATGCATTATTGTGCGTAATTATCAAGGTCTTTATTAGGCAGAGAAAAACTCAACAGGTACAATGCAAACCAAGCAGATGGAATTAATACAATTAATTGCTGTGTTCCTCTTATTCTGTGTCGGGGCTGAGGCTGTTATCAACCTTAAATATGGAATAAACGAGGAGATGAAGCCCGGGTCAGTGATTGGAAACGTGACAAAGGACGCACTAAAGCAAGGATTTCAGATCGCACCGCAGCCCCCTTACTTACGGGTTATTTCCAATTCTGAACCACGATGGGTTGAACTCAGTCCAGCCGGAATCCTTACAACCCAAATGAAAATAGATCGGGATGTAGTTTGTCGACAGAACCCAAAGTGCATTATTTCCCTAGAAGTGATGTCAAACTCTATGGAGATCTGTGTCATCAAAGTTGAAATTGAGGATTTGAACGACAACGCACCCAGATTCCCAACGAGCCATATTGACATTGAAATTTCAGAGAATGCCTCCCCTGGTACCAGGTTTCCCCTAGAGGGGGCAAGCGATCCGGACTCGGGGATCTTTGGAGTGCAATCATATTCCATCACCCCAAATGAGCTGTTCGGACTAGAAATAAAGACCAGAGGAGATGGGTCCAAAATTGCTGAGCTTGTTGTGCAAAAATCGTTAGACAGAGAGACCCAGTCCCATTATACATATGAAATCAGCGCAGAAGATGGAGGAGACCCTCCAAAGATAGGCGCGGTCCAGTTAAATATCAAGGTAATTGATTCTAATGACAACAACCCTGTTTTTGACGAGCCCGTGTATACAGTTAATGTGATGGAGAATTCCCCTATCAATACATTAGTCATTGACTTGAATGCAACGGATCCTGACGAGGGCACTAATGGAGAGGTTGTGTACTCGTTCAACAGTTACGTCACCGAGAAAACGAGGGATGCTTTCAAAATTGACCCCAAAACCGGGATCATCACTGTCAACGGTGTTTTGGATTATGAAACAACGCAAATATATGAGATCGACGTCCAGGCCAAAGATCTAGGTCCCAACTCTATCCCAGCTCATTGCAAAGTCACAGTGAATGTGATGGATACGAACGATAACCCACCTGTCATCAGTTTACTCTCACTGAACACAGAGATGGTCGAAGTTAGTGAAAACGCGCAGCGTGGATATGTCATTGCATTAGTGAGGGTGTCTGATAAGGATTCTGGGGCAAACGGCAAAGTGCAGTGTAGGCTCCAGGGCAACGTACCGTTCAGACTTCAAGAATATGAGAGCTTCTCCACTATACTTGTTGATGGCAGGCTGGACAGAGAGCAAAAGGACACATATAACCTGACCATCCAAGCGGAGGACAGTGGCATCCCTCCTTTACGCGCCACAAAATCTTTGGTAGTCAAAGTCACAGATGAAAATGACAACCCTCCCCACTTCCTCAAGCCACACTATCAAGAAATGGTGATGGAAAACAACCTCCCGGGCTCATGTCTGCTCGCAGTCTCAGCAGAAGACCCGGACCTGGGGATGAATGGCACCGTTTCATACTCCATAGTCCCCGGTGAGATTAAGCACATGGATGTAAACACATATGTCAGCATAAACCCATCAGGCCGCATTTACTCCATGAGATCATTTGACCATGAATACACCAGGACTTTTGATTTCAAAGTGTTGGCCAGAGACAATGGCAATCCCTCTTTATCAAGTAACGCGACTGTGCGTATTGTGGTGTTGGATGTCAACGACAACACACCTGTTATGACAAACCCTCCCCTTGTTAATGGCACCGCGGAGGTTTCCATCCCAAGAAATGCTGGGTTGGGTTACATGGTAACCCAGGTAAAAGCAGACGACTATGACGAGGGGGAGAACGGTCGGCTGACTTACACCATCTCAGAGGGGGACAGGCCTTTCTTTGAAATCGACCAGGTGAACGGTGAGGTGCGCTCCACCAGGATGTTTGGAGAAAACGCCAAATCCACTTATGAGATCACAGTGGTGGCGAGAGACCACGGCAAGCCCTCCCTGTCCGCCTCGGCCTACATTGTGGTGTACCTCTCACCAGACCTGAACGCGCAGGAGTCTATTGGACCTGTCAACCTCTCCCTCATCTTCATCATTGCCCTGGGCTCTATCGCAGCTATCCTGTTTGTCACCATGATTTTTGTGGCGGTCAAATGCAAGAGGGACAACAAGGAGATCCGGACGTACAACTGCAGGTACTGACTAAATCTTGTGTGTGTGTGTGTGTGTGTGTGTGTGTGTGTGTGTGTGTGTGTGTGTGTGTGTGTGTGTGTGTGTGTGTGTGTGCGTGTGCGTGCGTGCGTGCGTCCGTGCGTCTGTGTCAGTGCATTGCTTTTGTCGTGCAGCATGTAGTAGAGGCCCGATTGTGAGGACTGCAGATGTTTCCACAGCTGAAACTGAGGTAGACGATAAACCTGACTGCTTTAAATCAGACTCGTTGTGCTGAGGCCCACTGTTCCGTGGTACGGAAACGTGATTGATTGGTTTAATCCTCCCATTGTAACCAATTGACTCATAAATATGACGGTTCAACTGTCATGTTCAATTTGCGGGCGTGTTGCCGGACAATTAACGTCCCACTGGTTCAATAGTAGTACCAGACATTTATTATTTAACGTCCACCATGGCTGATTGGCTGTTATCAACTTTAATCTTGTGTGATTATGGACAGTCATGCAGATGTACCTCTCTTTTATTCTACACCAAGAAATACTAGGAGCAACTACAAAACGATCAGATTAAATAAAAAAATAAAATAAAATAAATACATGTAAAATGTAGTTTAGATGATATAAAAACATGTAAGTAACATCATTAACCAGTTTCTTGGAAAGTAGCAGATTATTAATTTTTAGGGATCTTGCATTTAACATTCTGTTTTGTTCATCAATCTGAACATCAGCTCTGGCTTTGATTTCCCTGTGCCATATTACCACTATAAATTTACATATAGATTGGATTTGAGACTTTAACCTGAAGCTATAATCATATTTTGCTCCAAACATAATTTTGTTGATTTGAAGTTAAGTTGGGCAATTTTTCAAGCATGTAGTCATGAAAAATATTCTAAAACGGACAATATTGGTCTGATTTTTTTTCTCAATATAGATCAGAAATTCAGATTTTGTTTTAATTCTTGTGTAGTGTTTGGTTGAAATGATCACAACTTTTAAGTGTTTTTCAATATTTAGCAAATTGTAGAGCTTGGATATTGAAATTAATTCCTGTTCTCTTTTCTAGTAGCTCTGAGGAGGATTCTTCCACAAATCTACATCAGTTTAAATCGAGGCCTCAACTCTAGATTAACAAGAAGAACTTTCATCTCTTTTCAGCGTATGAACAGTTAAACGGCTATACATTTGTTTTAATTCAATACCATCTTCATCAAAACAGCTACTTCACACAATGTCATATTTTTAATGTAAGTTATACATTTTGTTCAAACATGAAACAATGATAGACAACAACAAATTCAAAATTCAAAACTGCTCTCAGTACTTTACTCTCCTAGTGTGAGCCACTCTCCCTGCTGGGTGCTTTAATCAGCACTGATGTGCTCTGCTTCTCAGTCACCACCTCGAAGATGAGGAGCAGTTATCTCCAATTTATTGCTTGTCTTCTGTCAGTTTGTCTGACTCTAAAGATTTCCCCTCCCAGATTTCAATTTGGGCACAGAGTAGAGAGACATGTTAAAATGATAAATGAAAAAGAGATGGAGTATTTTCTACCCTTGCAGCTGCCCATTTTCTTTCCTCTGAATCAAGGGGGAGCAGAATGGGGGCGGGAGCTGTTTTCAAGATGCAATCTAAAAGAAAAATGAAAAAGACAAACTACAATGGTGCTTCTTAGCCTGTGTGATTTTAGAAGCGACAGAGGATTAGAGCTGAATTTTAGTTAGGAGCAGAGGCCAGTGAGGGCTGGTATAGCAGAGACGTTCCAGACAAGACAAGAGACAGGAACAGACACATTCCAGATATTGCAATTTCATGTGTAACTATAGTTTTGTCGTACGCTTTAACAGGAAATAAACCATATGCTCCATGCTGTGAGGTTAAAAATGGCCTCTTTCAGAATTTGAAGTAATGCAGATGGTAAAAAAACATCACAAATTATATGGAATATGTCTAGCAAAGTTTGTAGTCATCACTATAGAGTACGTAGCATCTGTTCTCCTGTGGAAAACTGCAAGGCTGTGCGAAGGATGGATATTTCCCCCAGTCTGAGGATCCTTTGATAAAACATAGCTGTGTTGCTCATTTGCTCTTATTAAAGTCAAAATCCATGGTTCAAGTTCGCAGCAGCCACTGAGAGCAGCTAAATGAATTTGAATCTGCAGTTCTCCTGCACTCCGTATTGCTAGTGGGCTCTCTTGATAATGAAAGAAAAAATGGAATTAGTGTGGGTTGTGTGCTTTGAATATGTCTGCATATACCGGTAGTGCTGCTGAGTACCAGTGTGTTCTTTTGCTTTGCTTCTGTGGTTTTGGCATGTTTGCATTGTGTCTGCCTGTTTGTGACATGTCGATCGTTGAGCATGCAAATGCAAACAAACAAGGGATGACAGCTCCATTGCAAGCCAGGAGTGGAAAGTCACTTAAGTGTGCTGATCCACCCCTGGACACGGGCAATGAGACTTTGTCTGGCACCCATGGTCGAACAGCGCCCTAGCTGGCATGGCGGGAGAGCTTTTTGACCGTGTGGACAGGGGAGGGGAAGACAGAACACTGCTTTATTGAGTCTGTTCAGTTTCTTCTACTTGCGCAGGGTGGCGGAGTACTCATATGGCAACCAGAAGAAGTCCAGCAAGAAGAAGAAGCTGAGCAAGAACGACATCCGCCTGGTGCCACGTGACGTCGAGGAGACAGACAAGATGAATGTGGTGAGTTGCTCATCTCTCACCTCCTCGCTCAACTACTTCGACTACCACCAGCAGAGCCTGCCGCTGGGCTGCAGGCGCTCCGAGAGCACCTTCCTCAACGTGGAGAACCAGAACTCACGCAATGCAGCTCCCAACCATGGCTATCAGCACCCGTTCACCGGGCAGGGGCACCAGCAGCCAGACCTCATCATCAACGGCATGCCACTGCCAGAGGTGAGATACAATCCACTGTGATCTGTCCTAAATCCTTGGCTGGGCTGCTTTGGGCAAGAGGGGTTGAAGAAAAAAGGTGGGAAAGGTTTCAGTACCAGAGAAGAAACAGTCAGCTTGGTTTGATTTCCTTCATTATTAATGTTATTAATAAGTCTCCTTGATCGTGGTAAATATTAAGAGTGAAATGTTTACATTGTTTACCACATTTTAACACATCTCAAGGTCCAGTGATATTTAGCATTCCATCATAACAAAGATTATGGTGTCAATGAAATGTCTGTCTCTCATTAAGCTATTTGAAATGGCCCGTGTGACGTTATGTCAGTCAATATGAGTGGAATCCTTCAAGGCATTTCAAGAGACACTGAAGCCGACCTGTGACTGAGAGCGCTTTGCCAAGCAGAATTTGGAAGCCTGACAAAGTGGATTATTTGGCCTCTCTTACTCAACTTGTTTTTTTTTTTTTTAATTTGTGTGTGCTGAGCTATTGCAAAAAGAACAGGAGTCTGAGCACCTGCCAGATATATTGACCCAGCTAATCAGCTCCACCACACATTTTTCAGGTGCTAGCAGAAAGAATAATCATTGCTTAAATGCTTTATCTGTGTGTCGTCCATTTGGCTGCAGTGTTACAGCATGGCCACTCTGCACAGCCAGCCACTGAATTACCCTGACATACCATGCATGGCTCCAGCAGAGCAGTGAAGGTTGACTAGAAAGACTATTCAAGTTGACAGAGTGTATGCCGACCAGCTGATCTTTAGTTTATAGATTTTTGTATGTATGAACTGGTCTATTGGATTCCTTGGGCAACCTCCCTCTTTCTCTTCATAACGCACCTCTCCTTGATCCCATGGGGGGAAAGGGACATTTATGTTTGTGTGTGCAAGAGAGAGAAAATGTGCATCAGCGTTTGTGTTTGTGTAAGAATGCGTATCATCCTATAGACAGCAGCAAATAAGCTCCAGCTTCACATACGCACACACACACACACAAACGCAGACAGTTGTAATTGATGACTCCAATCTCCGTTTGACATTCAGTGAGAAGAAGGTGGGGTGAGGGGTTGGGATTGGGGGTCTTAAAACAAGAAACACAAGATGGATATTGATGTATTGACTGGATGATCCAGAGAGATCCAGGCACCGATGGATCCTGAGAGGTCAATGAGACCTACTTACAGGCATGCTGATTTACTAGGCCTGTCTGGGCCGTTTCAGAGTGAGCGTGTGTGTGAATAACACAGGTAGAGAGCATGAGACATGTTGTGGAGGGGGGGTTGTCCTTTGGTGTTATCCGGTCAGTAGGGGCAGATGTGTGGAATTCAGCAGGTACATGCAGTGACCCGTATGCTGTGATTGTGATTTGCTGGTAGGTAGTGATACGCAGGCCGTCACCTTTTCCTCAGCCAAAAAACGTGGGCTTGGACACACGTAGAAGTCAGCCGAAAAATGCAAAAGCTCCAGCAGCATCCGGTCTCTGTGGCTTAACCATCCAATAAAAGCACATTTGCCGCAGGATTAGGAGAGCCTTTATTTGTTTCAGCTAATGAAAAAGTGGAGAGGGAGACAAATAGGGTTGGAGATTGATTTTGATGATTCCATATGCAAAGCATGGCGTTGTCTTGATAGAGCTGTGTGAGGGCAGATAGAGAGATAAGGAGGGAAGAAGTGAGCACGGGTGAATGAGTCTTAGTGCCAGGTGTCTGAGCCCTGATCCACGTTTTCTCATCTTCTTAGAGGCAGTTGATTGGCTTGATAGAGGCTGGGCCTGTTTAGCATGCAGCTTCCATCGCTCTCCGCCTTGCACATGATGTTGACAAACATCCCTTTGACCCAGCCTTTGCATATTTTCCCTGGACTGAGAAAAGAGTGTGTGTGTATGAGAAACTAAGTGAGAAATAGTGGTAGCGAGAGCATGCCTTACCCCAGCGCCACAACAGTTGTCATTGTTTTCTTTCCTCCCCATTGTGACATTTGCAAAATACAGACGCCCTACAGTATGTACAAATGTTGCTCTTAAATAAAAAATGTTTTCAGTCTAATTACAATGCCATTTATAGCGCACACAAACAGCAGTGAAATGACTGATAATTGCTTTGCTACAATGAGCAAGCTCAGGCTTGAAACTACTTGACTCCACAAGTCCTCAATCCATATCCATTTGACTGGCTAGGACACACGAGTGGTGGCACTGTTGTGATTACTAAAGCTGCTTTGTCCCCAAAAAAAATGTTTTCATCCTGAGGACAACCTCATCAGGGCACAATGATGTCTCTGTGTTTGTTTATTTTCCAAACATGTAGTTTAAAATTATCACATCCATCAGAATGTGATGGGCTCGTGTCTATTTGTAATTAATGTGTTTGATCGATGCGAGGTTCTTCTCCATTGTTATTGTATGTGGGGCAGTGAGCATCCAGCTTATGTCAGAGCAGCCGGAGTAGAGCTTTTCCTGCTCCACACAACGCATGCTGGCACACGCACACACACACACACAAATACACAGACACACAAACAGATCAGACTTGGCCAAGATAACAGTGACAGGTCTCCCCAAAGGCCTCATACCTGCAATTGCATTGTGTATATTGTATTCTCCCTTGTGAGAATATGTACCAGTATGTACGTCCCTGAACATCCCTGTCCATTGTTTTGAAAAGCATCAGCTGTGAGATGTTTGTTAGACCTGCCTGTGGTAGCACTAATATGAACGCTCACAGGAGAATAGAGCTGTCTTCCATGGCTTAATTATAGTGAATCACTTGGTGGGGGAGACAATTATACAGTAAAGGAATGGCCTTTGGCTAGAATGTGTTTTTGAATTTGTAATGTGTACTAAGGCTTCTCACACCTGTGATTCCAGATAATGAGCATAGCAGGAAAAATAAGTTATCTTACTTTATCGATTAGCCTTATTCGGGTAAGAGATTGCAGGTTTTGCTTTTACACAGGTGATAAATGAATCAGAAAAAGGTGATAAATTAGATAGAAAGAAGAGGTTGGTCTTGGCACTACACGGTGTAAAATGTTCAGTATGCGGTGGTGAGCGCGCTTCACAAGTTTAGTTAATTGATAATCAATGCAATCATCCTCCAGATGCTCTCTGCACCGTTTCCTTAAAGATACTGTAGCTACACAGGTTTCATCGATATTGTATTGTGATGTATGCCACCATGTTCAGGTTTAGATCCTGACAAATGAGAAATGGATGTACGTTTTGTGTTTGTTTACTCAGCTCTCACAGTCAATCAAAGGACCTTAAATGAGAAAATGAAAATTGAAACAAAACAACTGACAAGGTATCTCAGTGCACCAGTCGTTCTGTTTTTCCCTGTTAGTAAGGAAGACGTTTTGATATTGATGTAGGAGAGACAACAGGGAGTGGTTCCAGCGAGGCTGCACATCCCTCGCTATCACTTCACATCAGGACAATATGCATGGGAGCATTCAAACGTGTCATATTGAGCATGCAAAGTAGATGTTATGCTGTCAGCGCATGCTACACGTGTTGAAACTGCCAATCTCCCCCCACACACGTACTCATGAATACACACGCACACACAATATTTCCTTTGGAGTGTCACATTTATTTGAAATATGGACTGTGACATTAT
This sequence comes from Thunnus albacares, assembly GCF_914725855.1. NCBI lineage: Eukaryota > Metazoa > Chordata > Actinopteri > Scombriformes > Scombridae > Thunnus > Thunnus albacares. The sequence goes on from NC_058115.1 coordinate 22,010,750, forward strand.
CATTTACATCATTATGACCGACTCAGAAATCTCAGAGAAGGAGAAATGAGAGGCATAACCCAACATTTTCGATAATCAAACGTGATTTTGCATTGAAAGTACTCTCTTAATGTTGTTTTGATATTGTCATCATTTCCTGGTGTTTAAGATTTGGTTAGCTATAAAGGCTAATCATATTTCCTAAATAAAAGAGTTTCTTTCATTTGAGTGTTAGATTTTATAGGACAGTTCTAGTGTTATTTGGAAATTTACATCAGATTTTTTTCCTCAATGTAGGCTTTTCAGTATTTTCCATCATCTTAGCACCTTTTCAAATTAAATTAATTGTTAATTAATTGTAAAAATGATTTGAAGGTCAAGAGCATAATGCAGATCTTTTACAAATGTGTAAAACAAAGCTTCTCTTTCCATTTATATTCACAGACAATAGCTGGTAGGAGCATTTATCTTTGGTGTGTTAGTTGATCTGAAAAGGCTGTGATTGACAGAAAGTAACCATGGAGATCATCATCTGTTGGTTGAAAGGAAAATTGGGAAAAGACAACATGGAAAGCAAAGAAGCAGAGCGTGGAAATAAAACTCTTGTCTCGTCTCAGCTCTCACGTCATCGCTGAATGCACACATGAATACAATTGGAAACACTTGGCCGAGACTTATTTTAAAATGTAAAAGTTCATTGCCTGATATTAATTTTTGCAGTGTATGACTATTGGCTTTCTATTCACAGTTTTCAATGCCATTTGAAAGTGAATAGTAGTGAATGAGAATTTCAGCAAAAACTAATTGAAAAATGTCCTCCGTCAGAGTCTACACATTTAAAACATGGTGAGCATTAAAATGACATAAATGGGAGAAATCAAATTACACTTTTTGGGAGGAAGAGTAGCAGTTCAAACCAATCCCTATTTACTCCCAGAGTATAAGAGCCATAATCACACTTTATGGCTAGATACCAATTGTCTCTATATTAAATATAGGCTAATTGTAATGATTGAATAACCAGTTTAATCATTCTGTCTTAACTATACAGTAAAAGACGTTAAGGGGCATATAGCCAATGTCTTGATAATAAGCTTTATGCTCCGATGATACAGAAACTTCAGCTCTGTGTCAAAAACGTAGAAAAGATTAATCATGATGGGAAAGGCACAACAGCTACACAGATATTGTGCAATAAGGGAAGGGATACATGACTGTTTGAACTTAAAAGTCAGTGTTTTATTTATTTATATTTTGATGCGTCGGAAGAGTGGGGGAGGTGTATGTTGCATTCTTTAAAGTCTCCTCCTTTCAAAGGATTTTGAGAACGAATCGTTTCATCTCCAAAAGCTTCAGATGCGCACTGATTGAGTGGCAGATGAACCTGTTAATTATTTAGAGAGGTTATTCGTAAGGCAGAGACTTCAGAAATGCTCCACTCTTCAAGTGTCAGTGTTTATAAGGTGAAATAAAGCCTTGTCTGTCAGAAATAAATTAACAGTGTGACAGTGATGTACTCGGTGCCCTCTTATAACATCTCTCATTTGGTCCCTCCTGTCGTGTTTAACACTCAGAATTCGTGGAGCTGTAGGGTGATTTAGTGACATTACTCAACAAGATGGTTTTCACTTCATGCACAAACAGTGCTAGTTTTACACTTGGTTGGGTTTTTATAGCCTTGACCCTAACCCGCACCACCCCATCACTACATGTCAGTCTCGATGTTGCAGAGGTACAATGAAATGACATAACAACCCCAGGCAGCCAGTCAGAACTGTCCGAGCCCGCCGGGTTGCCACCCTCTTGTTGGGATCAGAGCATCCAGCCAAAGAGCTTAAGAGTCAAAACACATGAGTGACGATGTCTGACGTTCACATGTCACTGTATGTGTCCTAAACACATGTGACTGCTAAGGAGCATACAGAGGGAGTAATACTGTAGAGAAACGGCAGGGCCTGGAAAAACAAGGAGAGACAGAGAGGGAGAGAAGAGGGGAGAGAGGTCTATTTATAGAATGCCAATGATTTTCCACAACCTATCGCTACTGCCTGAAACATGTTATTTTTCTCTGTAAAATGTGGTGTTAAGATGAGGAAGGGATTTTATTGCACAAACCATATCAACCCCCACAGAAAGCAATAATGTCACTTTTCTATGTTAGCACAATATATTTTGTTCTTTCTGAAAAAACAAATATTATGAGTATTTCAATGTACCTGCAAACATGGATGGTGGTATTACCAAAAGACAGTGATTCAAGTATAAGTTTTGAGTTTTGCACCGACTTCATTTCCTTAAAATTGTCAAATGGTTGAGCAAACCTGAGAACGTCAGCAAATGAAATATGTTACAACATGGCATCTGTAAGCAGTTTTAAGCACAGATTGCAACAGTAAAATCTTATGGTACCAATCTACTTAATCATTCATCCAGAGATAATTATACTTGGTTCAAGACGACAGACCCGAAAAGGAGAATATATTTTACTTGCATTTAAAGCTGTATCATGCAGAAAGAATTTGAGATTAAACATCAAAGGAAGGGGATTTTATGTGGATAAGTCAAAGATAGTCACATAGTGGTCTTTCAGCACTTTATGTTAAAAGATTTTTTACTCGGCACGTACCTAAATGCAAAAATGGTATAATGGCATTGGCCTTAGGTTGATAGGTCCACCCGTAAATGGGAGAAGGCTAAATGGAGTGAGGGAAATGGACATAGTGATGATGTTTATCGCTTGGGAAGGGGACATCATTACGCACCTTGTTAAGCCCTGCAAGCATTGCTGCGTGGACGTAATTACCCATTTAAATGAGTTTCCAGTGGCATTGTTTTTTTATTTCTTGAATTAAGCTCTCTGACACAAATATGCCGCATTGTGTTTTCTTTCATGGAAATCCTTGGACTCTCTCAAGTCCTAACCAAGAGCAAGTTAATGTGTGGAAATATACCATCAAGCAAATGATGGTAAGGCATTTGAAACAACCATTTACAGCTGTTCACACTTTTTTTTTTTTTTTTTGCTAAATGTGTTTGTCAAATTCAAACAAACACAATTTTAGTAAGGAGCAAAGTAAGTTACTGTTTTTAAGTTGTCTAATAAGACCAAATAAGTCTCAAGAAAAGTTACTGTATGTCAAGGGAAGGCTCCGGGAGAAGAAGAAAAAATAACCTCATCTCTCATTAATGCAGAATTTGCTGCCCATGGTCGAAAATGCCTGTAGTTACATTAATATAGGATAGAAAAGGTCAGCCTACATATTAAAAAACACAAACCCCAAGACTTGTTATGGCCAGGAGAGAAATCTATTTGCAGTGGAAGCTCACAATACTATTTGCTCTGTCATATCCAGTGAGGAATGTGTCCATCCCTGCCCCTCTGGCTTAGTGAATATTAAAACAGAAGCATTTCTACAACGTGTATCAGCATTCACTGTAAGAAAACATTGACACTTCTTCAATATATTTGTCAGGTCTTGCAGATAAGAACATTACACAATCAGTCTTTTTTTTTTTCTTTTACCTTTTCTGATTTGTTATGGAACAACAATATTTTTCACCAAGTAAACCAAGTGAGAAAAAAGTAATTACAAAAATCCAGTAATGACCATTATGATTTGCATGCTAATGTTATCCAAATATGGAGAGAAGAAAGCTATTAATTAAAATTCATGGATATCAGACATTTTTAACTTCCCTGTCTTTGTTGAACCTTGGGTCACCCGACTTGTTGCCACATTGCTGAGAGAGTTCCCAGGGCTTTCTCCTGAGTGCTGATCCTATGCTTTTTTTTTTTTGAATGACAGGGAAATGGGGGAGGGATTCTGTGAAACAACAATACTCGCTGTGAACAGAAACTTTTCCAAGCAGCCAGCTCTGACACCAGGGAAGAATGACCTTTCCAAGTGTCCTGTTTTTTGCCTAAAACAAAGAGGAAGCAGGAGGATGTTAGTTAGCATTTCCCCCATCAGATTAAATGTCAGCTTCTGCATGCATAATTGTAGAATGAAAAGGAGGGAGACTTGAAGTGAACCAATTTGCTGGTGGATAGATGAATCCTGAGCTTAGCTGCATTGCAGATATGTCACAGTACTTTTGGCGCTGTCTGATTACACTTCACTGTTTTAATTGTCCTTATATTTGGATCTATATGTTAAGCGCTCCACTTGGCTACACAGTAATTGTAACATCGGGTGAAACTTAATTTAGCTGGGAAAAAAAAAGACTTATGACTGTGCCACATGTCTACTTTTTTAAAGAGCAGAGAAAAGGAATTTAAGGAAGGCAGAGCAGACAAAAGGGGGCAAACGTCATTGTATTACACACACAAATACTGCATTATACCTTTGTTTTGTTTGCTTCAGTGGTAGAGCAGCCTTTCCTGTTTCTCCCCTCCTTTCATTTGAGCAAATTCATACGGCGCTTTTGTTTCTAGACATAAACCTGGATTTGCATTAGGGAGTGCATGTATGGGATGTTTGATGAGCGCAGAGGCTGTTGGCAGGCAAGCCACTATAGCAGCAATATCGGTCGCCTCAGAGGCATGCAGTAGTACGGCTAGAAGAGCAGCAGGGTAGCGTAATTGTGCATTGTTCATCCACAGAACAGAGACAGAGCATGTAATGAGCTGTAGCATTTTCACCCAGCCAGCCTAATGGGCTATGACCGAGTATAGGCCTCTCAGAGCCCTCGCATTCCCTCTGCCCTGTATGGTCAGTGTCTTTTCTCCCATTCTCCCCTTTTTCTATGCATCAACCATTCCTTCACCCCTGTTATCCCCCTCCTTTATCTCTGCTCCCTTACCCATTGTCCCCCTGTCTGAAGAGATGGTGGGACCCCTAATGTGTTCAGTGTGTGGCTCCTTTTCTCATTCATGATGTCTGTAAAGCTCTAAGCAGTCAGTCTGATTCGGCCTGACATAAATCAGAATAGCTCATTGATGGAGCGCCGTATGCAGTGTGATTACATTAAAAATCCAAACACAGCATACAAATAAAAGTTCAGGAGGAGAATTTGCTGATGTTAGGTGTAGGGGATTTGTTGTTAGAAGTCTGCTCATTTTTCTATCAAAGACTGTTTTGCATTTTGATTATCTAGGTTTCCTGAAAGCAATTCAGGTAGGCATGTTTTGCTCGGGTTTGTTTTCCTGGGATTAGGGCTTTTCAGAAAGGACCCAGGCATATTATTTACACCCATATCTAGTTTCCAGGGGGGCGGGAAACCATTTCTTTACTTGAGTGATACCAGTTCAAGTTGGGAAGACAAGAATGTGTGCCAGGGAATAGATTAGATATCTACTCTGGGCTGTGCACAGAGGACAAAAACACTACTAATGATAATAGTTATGATTGCCTTGCAAGGGAATTGATAACGACTTCACTCATCTCTTTGTGCTCTCTTACGGCATCAGAAAACAATATTCAGGGTTCAGTCTGTGTCTGGCTGCGGAGCACAAAGGGACGTCAGTTTTGACTTTCCCCTCACGCCCACCATTTGACATACCACAGCACAGGCGGCCAAGTTAATGAATGAAAAGCACTTGGCCTCTGTAGGACTGTTCCAAGTGCAGTACTTTCTCCAGTAACCTCCTTAGTTCAAGATTACTCTCCTGCACTATTTGAGAGCTGTTCCCAGTTCAGTCTTATGGGGAGCCAGTGAGTAGGGGAGGTAGCATGTCTATACTTGTTAAAAGGGAGATTACTTATAATCTTTAATAACAGGGGTTGGCTGCTCCTTTGGTGAGCACAGCAGGAAGGTCACTGTGGAGCTGAGTTGGAGTACTCTTATGTATGTGTAGGGACTGTAACATCAAAGCAAGCTGTAAGGACTGTTACTAATGTATTGCCATATATAATACTGTACATGCAAGCACATGCATGCACACATGGAGACATGAAGACACAGTTTTAGTTAAAATCATTCTTTGGAACCTTTTTCGTGGATCATCAAAAGAATATTAGTGTAGTGCTATTAGTGTTAAAAATACAATGAGAAAATATTTTGGAAAATTACCTTATTTGCATTCTCAACGAGAATTTGAGGAGAAGATTGCTCTGCGATATGTTTAGTCTAGCTGAAAGCAGAGGGAACAGTTAGTTTCCTAAAATGGTTGAATATTCCCCTAAAACAAACAGTTGAAAATTTGTTTAAAGTTTTTTGTTTTTACACTTTGGTTTTTGTACGGATTAATCAAACAAAATATAACGTTATAATTAGTGAGCTTTATCGATGCTGGAATGTATGTTTTATTTACCTTTGGACCGAGACGGGCTAGCTGTTTCCAGTCTCTGTGCTAAGCTAAGCTAATGGGCTGCTGGCTGTAGCCTTATATTTTGCATACAGACATGACAGTGGTATCAATATTTTCATCTAACTCTCAGCAAGAAAGTGAAGAAGCATGTATCCCAAATGTCAAACTATTCATTTACCTTGTTGTTGTGTATATTTGTATTTAAATTGTCTAACCCAGAAAAAAAAAGGAGAATCCAGTCTCAGTGGTACCCAGCAGTCTATGTTTTTCATTCTGGCCAAAATATTACCATCCTAAATGTTAATGTGAGGCTGGCCTCGTTTTGTTTTTGTATGATAGGACAGCGGACAAAATACCAAGAGTGGTGGGGGAGAACGGACATGGGAGTGGTGTTCTGACTTTTCATTTGTTCGCAACCCAGTAATGATTATTTTAGCCTCTAAGCCCCAGATTTGGCCTTGTTTTGCTGTGGGAAGCAGTGTCAATGGGGACAGGGCAGCCTTGCCCTGGCTGAGAAGCTTGTCTGTGGCTAAGCTGGTTGGCAGAGAGAGTCAGGTACACAGCATGGAAGACATTTTGAGCTCAGTCACAGGAGGTCAGCTCGGAAGGAGAAAGAGGAGCGAAGGGCAGAATAATCAGTTTAGGTAGGAGCAGATAGAGTTTGGCTACTGCTTTACCGTGTTTGCTCGCGTGGTGGCTAAGTGAGAGCGTTTTCTAATTATAGACCTCCATCGTTTGCCTTGTTAGTAGCGCTGGTAACAAGCCAGTCCCCAGCTTGCATGAGCAACCGCAGAAAGCTGACTTTTGGTTTAATTTGGAGGACTAGCTATAATCCAGACTAAGTCTTTTAAAGCTGAAGCCCCCTCCCTCCTCCCACCACTGTTGGATTACGGGAGTGTCTTTAAAAGGATAAGGACCTGCTTATCACTGCTTCCCTCAACACTTGTTTGGGACTTCAGATGTGGGGGAGGATGGTTTGTCATCACCCAATGTGGCCAGTGTGGATATGAGTCATAGAGATTAGGCATCTGACAACTGAGATCAATGATAATCACAATTTACGGTTTTTAAACCCCCACAGTCACAAAGGCATATGGATCTAAGCATATGCCTCCACTCCCGCCCCAGTGAATTTCATCAGTAAGTTGAATCTAACTGAATAAAGCAGCTAAATCAGATGTCCAGCCGAGCTTTATGAGTGCAGTGCTTGCTGCCTTTAATCACTTTCACTCAGACATTTATTAACTGTTTGACACAATAGCTCTAGCCTTTGTTGCGGAAAAAATATGAATTTAAAACTGCCGGAACATCAGAAATCATCTGAGCATAACTGATCAAAGCTGCAATGAAAAGGAATGTGCGGATTTGCTTATATCTAACATTATTTCCACGTTTACTATTTTCCACAAAATAAAAATAGTATTTACTTTGTAGACAGCTTGTCTTCTTCTTCATAAATATGGGCCATGCCAATTTCTAGTGCCAGTTGTGCTGATATCTGCTCCTCTAATTATCACTGAAATACTATTACAGCATCAAACTGATGTTTTTGCATGTTTTTTCCCCAATATATTTATTTATTAGGAAGACTAGTTGGCCATTTTGGAGTCGTGTCCTCACTGTGAGGTTGCCAGGTAACCAGCGGAGACTCAAGCAAGTCTTAACCCCCCGAAAACCTCAACTTAGTTTTTTCTACAGATTAAACAAATGAGATATAACATGTTGATTAGTGAGATTCAGAGGTGGTGAAAGGCAGATTTTTCTTTTACCTCTGTATGCTAAACTAACTGTCTCCTGGATCCAGGTTAATATTTAATGGACAGATATGACAGTGGTATGGACTTTGTCTTTTAACCCTCGCCAAGAAGGGAAGCAAATAAGCCCCCAAAATGTTGAACCATTTCTTTAATGTTATACTGAAATGAATATAAACTGTGAGCTACCTAGAGGACAGGAAAGGGCATCTGAAAACAAACACAAAAAAGGGGGGGGCGGTTGTTAACAGTAATGTGCAGAGCTTAATTTGTAACAAATGAGCTAAAACATGCAAAACACTGGTGCAATCTGTTCTGTCACCATTGCGTTATTCAGGAGATATTGACAGAGACAGGAGCTATAGGAATGATTTATCCCAGTTTAGGGCTGTTTTGTATCACTCAATGCTAATGAAGTGTTGGTTGGTTGGAAGTTGTGGGAGAGGGGGGGGGGCAGGCATCAGTGTTGCAACAGGGAATAAAGACCAATCTAGCACACATAAGCATATGTGTTGTTTGCGATGCTATATTTGAGTGTGAGGCTGTTACTTATCTCATCGGGGTGTGATGGTGACTAGGTGAGGGAGTGCAGCAAATTCCTTGTGGATCCAGGCTGTGAACCCTGAGCTCTCAGCTTAGGAGCAGTCTGGGAGTTACAGAGAGAGCCAAACCACATGGGGGGAGCGTAGAAATAGAAGTACCTCAGTGTGAATACTTGTTTACCTCAGTGTCAACATTTTTGACTCAGCTCATTAACCTGTGCACTTGAGTGGAGCAACACTCTCTGTCTCACTCTTTCTGGCTTTCACAATTAATAACAATAACTAAGAGTAAGCATAAACACATTAAACTCAAGCTAATGAACAGACGAAACGACAGGGTGACGGGGAGGCTATCACACCTCAAAGGCAGCGAATCGATACGCAGTTCACAGATACACCCTGTAGCACTTTCCTCAAATCTAATCATGGATCCATTTAAACTATGTTAGTTGGGAGTCTACTTGCTGTTAAAATGGGTTTTCAGTTTCTATTATTTTGAGAGCATTGGTTGAAAATGAACCAAGTGCAGCGGCAAAGTAACAACCATACGTCTTGCATCTCTGAAAGATGGAAAAGAAGAGGAGTCTCCTCATTCATCCCAGCCCTCCCCTCTCTTTCCATTACCCATGCAGCCAGCATCCTCTCTAAATTGTTTTGCGTGACCTTTGCTACAGTAGCTCTAATTATTACCATCACACAGGCCCTGTAAGGCACACAGCTAATTATACTGGATTTATCTGAAGGGACATTGGTGCCATTCTTCATAGGCATGTCTTGGCTACCGTCAGTGCGGGTGATCTAAACCCAGAATAAGGTTAATTTGGGTAATACAGTAATAGTAATTAGAGTCACAATAATTACAAGCATAGCTGTAATAACAATGAAGACCAGGCTATTAGTAATCGGGATCCATATTAACTTGCTACATGTATGCACCTTATGTAATTGAGAAGAACAGCATTGCCAAAAAAAAGTGAGGGTGAGAAGTGCGGTGCAATATGCATAATGACATTATTACACAGGCAGATTGTTGCTGTTTCCTTTCCATTGCTCTGAATTGATGTTTGACACTGGTAGTTGAAAGATATATTTTCAAAGGCATTGTGGGATTACCTGTTAATGTAGGTACCAGGACCTCTAGTCATTGCATCTCATAAAGAGTTGTTACTAGAGGAAGCAATATTTTTCAAAGCTCCAACATGAATGAAGAGGGGCAGTTGGAGCCGTCTTTTGGCTGGCGGGCAACTCATGTAATGAGCCTAAGAGGGTTCCAATTATTCCACTTGCGATCAAAAAGGAGAAGGAGATTACTTCTCTTGCCTCTTTTTTCTTTGACATTTTACACAGTAACATCTTTTGATAGGGGCTGGGGGAGAGAAGGAAAAAACGATTGCTAGTGAGCGCCTGATTGTCTTGAACAGGCTCCAGTAGTACAGTCCTCTCTGTCGAGCAGAGACAAAGCAATGCTTTTGCAGCTCACACTTTTATGTTTTTTGGGTGGTTTGGATGTGTTTGTAATAAAACTACTTTTTCCAGTGCATGGTACATTAGCTTTCTCTCAGTCTCTGTCACCTGCACAAGACAAAAAGGAAGCTTTCATATGACCACAGGCTGTGGCTACATCAGACCTGATGGCTGATCACTGCCATATTTTTCCACAGAGCTATTGTAAATTGTGAGGACGCATGTTGGGTACTCACTCACTCACTGCAGTTGTTTTCCTCTTCTGCCTAACAATGTAAGTCGTGTTCCACAGAATACAAAAGGGAGTTGAATTATTCGATTGTGTACAGATTTTTTTTCTCTCCTTTTCATCTATTAAATTCCCAGATTACAAGTAAAAGCACATTAGATGCCTGGGGGTAACTAAAAGGATTTCTCCACTATAGGATATCAAACTATATCAGCCTAGGAGAAATAAATGATGAAAAAAACAAGACAAATAATATTATGTACCACTGCACCGAGACAAAGAGAACTCCTCCAATCTGCATCAGCCGAGATAAACATCCACCCCTAAGATATGTTCTTGGTAGATAACAGCTTAGTACACACACACATACACACAAACACACACACAAGTGTGCAGAGCTGTTGTTTATGGTGGCAGAACAAAAGGATTCAAGGTCTTCATTTGAAGAAATCAAGCTGTGGAAAGGTGGATGCAGAGTCGAAGATGTATTTTGATTGGATAGATTTGACTTTGTAATAGACATAACTATGGGGAAACAAGATATGTGCTCGATTGTGTGTATGTTTGTGTGTATGTGTGCCTGCGGTCTGGGAATACAGTGCCTTGCCTTCCCCTGTGGATCCACTGCAGGGGTAGGAGGCAGAGATCCACCGTCTGTTGCTGTTTTCCGTGACCCCGTATATCCCCCCACAGTGAAAAACGATGTTTGCCCCCAAAGACGGCCCTAATACAAATTAAATTAAATGAAGTCAGTGCGGCTAATCCCTGTGTGTTTCAGCTGCTGAACACCCCCCCCTCACGAATGAGTGGGTCAAGCCCGCTGCATCTGGCCCCCTCTTCACTAGTCCTGCTCTCAAGCTGCTAGGCTCCCAGTCCCCGACGGAGACGACAGCAGGCCCCGCTCCGACTTTTCTGCCCCACTGCGATTGCATGTGTGTGTTTGTGTATGAACACGTGTGTTTCACTGTAAATTTATGCTGCGCTGTTCCCTCTCCGACTCCCCGGGAATGCACAGTGTTTATTCCCCTTTGCTTGTTTTGCATTTGTGACTGTGTGTCTGCATGTGTGCATTTCTTCAAGAGAGATGTATCATTGTTTGTGACTGGCTTACACATTTCACACATTTCTTGCTGTTGTTGAAGGTTCGATTTTTTTTTTCTAAATTTCCAGTTGAACATGAGATATAAAAGATTCACATGTTCATATACAGTATGTCAGATAATGTACTAAACAGTAGTGTAACAGAAGGATCGGACCACATAGCGCTGGATGTTGATTTGTTCTTCCTGTGCCCCGATGGCAGCCTGTCACAGTCCTGTTAACAAGCTGGATTTACAGATGCAGTGGTGATGTGCAAGCAGCTAATACTCTCCTGTCAATCCCAGTGCTGACAGCTGCCTAGAAAGACCATCCCAAATATTAGCACCAGATGTGCTTCACATTGAAGCACCAGCAAACAGGATCAAAAAGCAAACTAGACTTCCATAGCTGGATCACTGATAGGCGTAGCCTTGTTGTGACGTGAGCTAAAGATCTCGTCTGCCCATCTGTTTAATAAAAAGCCCCTTTCTATGATACGTACTTTGGCATCAAGCCCGATCGTCCAAGCCTGATTTGAGCACCAGCTCTGATTTGTGAGACAAAGTGCATCAACTGAGTTTTAGCAGCTGGTGCACACAGATATTGTGTTTAGGGGGTTGTGGGTTTGGAGGGCGGGCAGGTTTTGATGAGCTTGAGTCTGGAGTACATGTTTGTATGTGTGTGTGTGTGTGTGTGTGTGGTGACAGTATGCTCATTTGTGTGTGTGTGTGTGTGCGTTGCGGATCTGAGCACCTGCACACATGCCCTTTGAAAAGCTCCATCACCCCTCCATCCAGCCAACACACAGTGTAAACATGGTTTGTTTGAGCGAGTGGCCTGGGGTAGTTGGATTAATGAGCGCTGATGAAGTTCCACTTGTATCCTGGGTGCTGCCTCCCTATTTGCTGGAGTGGCTGTGATGTGGTAGTGTGTCTGGAGGCGGTGACTCATTCCCTTTACCCAGTGTCAGATTAAGGAATGTCAATAAACAGACCCACTCAATCCATCTCCGAGTGACTGCATCCGCTCACAGAGCCTCCCAGTCTGTAATGAGCTGCTGCAAATCTCCATCCAACTAAAATGTCTGGAAAGATGCCTTGTCACAGTGAGCGAGAGAAAAAGAGAGAGGGAGGGAGGAAGAGAGAGAGACAGAGAGACTACAGCAGCACCGATGTGACTGGCAGCCACCTTTAAGCTGCTAAGAGAAAATTTATGAAGCCGCGCTCTACCATGTTGTAGACTGCAAGTTGATCAGTTTTCATCACAGATGCACAGATTTCTAATTTCTGTCGTCCTCATGTGCATTGAGTTAATTAAAAATTAATTTGATTTGAGTCACTTTTGAATTGCTGAATTCAAAAGTTATGCTGTTTATTCAGTCACCGCTCTCATGTAAGCATTTATGGGGAATGTGTTTACATAATCTGCAGTGCTTCTGAATGTTTATTTTTAAGGCCCAGCCCAGGGGAGGTGGGAGAAACCTTTGGGAATTCCTTGTGCACTAAATTAGTGTGCCTCCCTTCTCCCTCTACATTGGCTAATATAGGGCACAACTGAGAAGAGAAAATGCTATCTAGTAATTCTCTCAGAAAAAAAAAAATTGACTGCTAAAAACATACGTTTGTAATGCTTGTCCCCAGATAGCCCGGAAACCACAAAATCTACCTAGATTAGATGTTTCCCCTGAATGTCTCCGGAGTCTGTTCAGAAAATCACCACCTACCTCACTCATGTGGTGCCATACACACATTAACGGATTTCTGGATGAGAGGAGTGTGAAAACTTTTTGGTCTGACATCCAAATTAAAGAAAATCCCTCAAGACTTGCCCAAAGGGGAAGTTCCTGCTTTTTGAGTTTGATTAGGCTCCACAGGCTTTAAGAAAAGTAAGCGGATTTCTTTTAGGAAACAGCGTAGATAGTCAAGTCTTTTTCCGCCCTCCCCCCTTTTTACTATGTAAAACCATAAATCTTAATCTCATAGAGATACTCAGGTTTTCTTTCTGACTTGAAGAGAGAATAAGTCTGAAAGCACATGCAGACATAAGCACTGAACAGGTGTTAAATGAAACCTTATCCAGCCTTATGTGTTTGGTGACGCGGTAGACCCCTATTCATTGACACAGTCTGAGTGGACACTATAACTCCATCTGAAAGGCTTAAAAGCACCAGCTATGTCTCTTAAGACAAAGACAAAACAAAAACACCGACCCAGGAAGCCACATGGCCACCAAAGTTTTCAAACATGTTGGGTCAGAGCAGTGATTCCCTGGTAAGACAACAGCTCTGACTTAAGCCTCTTAAGCGTCAGTTGACTACACTGGAATGCAGACGTCTGCAAAGGGCCTATTATTTAAAATCTTTTCATCATGCTGAAAGGGAGGGAAATAGCTTTGACGTTGAGAAGCTCATGAATAATGAATGTTGTTTCTATCAATGTATGTATAATTAATCACATCTCTACTAAGTGGACTTCTGTGGAGCCTGTAGGCCTGAGTGACATGGAGACTGGTCTGGACTATTGTCTCTGTTTCAGAATAAAAAGACATCCGCACAATCTGCAGTTTCCTATGTGGGGGTGATACACAGGTGGAACAAGGCAATAGCCCAAGCACTTTGGCCTTTTTCCTGACTTTATGAGGGTAAGGGGTGATTGTTTTGGTCCGAATGGGCAAATATTTGCTCGATTTCACACGGGAAGGCAAGAAAAATGAAAAGGAAACACAAGCAGGAAGTGGTGTTGTGTTTACGTATCTGTTTCATTGTGTTTGAGAGAGGCTGTTATTTAGTTTGCTTGAACAATACTTGACACGTAAAACATATGGTCAAGGAAACAAGTGACCTAACAATAGCAGTTTACTTCTTTTTTTTTTTCTTTCTGTCCTGCACAAAACACGAGAGCACATCCAGTCACAAAGACAGCAGAAGTGTACAAATTACAGTGAAGCAAGGAAGCTTTTTAAAACATTCTCTCCCCGGAATCATTCACTTTCGTGACGTGATTGATCGGGTTTGGGTTGAATTGATGGAGGATGAAGTAAAATGATGCAGAGAATGTGGCAGGTTATTTGTCACATGTGTACCCCTCTGTCACAATTGATTGTGTATAATTTGAGTTTGCAGGGGAGCCAGTTGATATTAAATGGTAACAACTCTCTGTATTCATCACGGCAGGCCCCCTTTAGCAGGCAGAAATAGAAAATGTAATCTCATCCACAACCATAGCTGTGCCTCAGGCACTCTTTCACCCTTTTTACCACTGATCCTCCCTTAGGGGCCCTGCCCTCTCTAAAGGAAGAGGGAAATCTATAATCTAGCAGATGGCAGAGGATCTATGGAAAATTCTATAATCGGGAAGACAGTGGTGATGATGGTCGTTGGGGTAGAGGGCAGAGGGGTGGTGGTGGTGGAGGGTTATGGCAGCAGAGTGGAAGATGGTCTCTTCCCTTGTGCAAGGTAAAGAAATACAGTGTAAACTCCGAACAAGTGCGTTGGTGGTCTGTGTCTTTGTCATGGGCGTCACACAAACTGAACGTTAGCTGCTTAGAGGTGCCGCTGGGTGCCGACCCAGAGGCGAGGCGAGGTGGTTGGCTGCCAGCACATCCCTGCAAGTCAGGGAATGTCAAAGCACTGTTTTCTGAGAAAAGCAGAGAGTCTGTGTTTGCAAAAATGTAAATGTGCAAGGGGCTCAAAGTGAAGCATTTCTTTTCATAGTCACAGTGTATAGGATGAAAAAGTCTCCTGCAGCCCCGTCTTACCCACACACACACACACACACACATACAGTCCTCTGCGTCACTGCAAAATTACATGAGGGGAATACATTCATCTGTAAACAGGCAGTTTTAGACACTGACCATCCTTCAGCCGCTGGAGTTTTTACTCCAATTTCCTCCTCTCTCTTCCCTTTTTCCCCATCACTACTCTTATAGCTTCGTCACAACCAAATCTCACTGGATTTTATTCCTTAATTGCTGTTGGCTTGCCCTGTAAACCCCCCGGATCTCTTTCTCCCCATCCCTTCCTTTAGCAATGGGATATCAATAACAAGGAACATTATGTGTAACATTTCCTTCCGGGACCAAGGAGAGTCCATGGGCAAGCTGCAGCAACAATAAACAACAATAAACAAAGACTGAGACTCAGGCTGCTCAAACACAGAATGAAGCAGCAAAATTTGATGTGACAATTTTAATTGATTCTGTCTAGTCTTTTGTTCTGTATGTTTAAAGTGTGCATTTTAGTGAAGCAGTACAACCATTTTATGTCCAAAACAAGCGTGACTGGATGTTTTTTGTCAGCTAAATTGACGACATTAAAGAGTTGCATCCATGACAGACATGAAACACTCACTTCTCTAATTGATAATTGATTCCTCTTTTAGATGCTCGGTTTTTTGAGACACAACCTGCCCCACCCTGATTAAATATCTTCTATTTTAAAGCAATTTCACTCATTTTAAATAGATGCACTTTATTTAAAAAATGTAGCTTTTCTTTAAAAGATTGATCACATGCATCTGTGTTTAAGCAAAGTTTAATCTTGTCATTTGATCAATGGCAATCTTTAAATATGTTAACATTTTTTTCAGACAAAAATACAGCCTGGTAAAGGACTTTTTTTTATCAACATCACAGTATTCTGATTTCCTGTCAGTCCTATTTTTAAGCTGTAATTTGTCATTTGACAACGGGAACAACAGATCTCATTACCTATCAATTTAATTGTTGAACAGATTGATGATGACGCTATTTTATGCATCCTTTTTTTTCAAAATAGCATCTTATTTATGCATGTTGCTGCATCTACCCATATTTCCTTTTCTTGCTTCCCTGCTTAAATGTTGTACTTTGCTGTATCAGCCTCGAGAATACATACAGTGGGGCAGCTGTGTGACATTTTTTCTCTCTCTTTTTCTCTCCTATCTGTGTGACATCTGCTGAACTTGTCGGGTGTTTACTGGTGTAACAACTGGTGTCTCCACTCCCCCACCCCTCCTCTTCTCTGTGGTGCTCCCCATGCCCCCACACAATGAATACACTTGCATCCAGACTACAGAACCAATTGTCACGCTGGGAGGAAGGCAAATCAAATCTTACAGCAGCAACTAGGCGAGGAGATTGCTTTTCCTCTCAGTGGCAGAGGAGCGAGCCCATCGTCCCTGTGCCTCAGGTTTTACTGGAGAGAAAGAAGCAAAGGGTGAAAAGGGGAAAGCTACTGGGCTGCAGCTGGACCGCAAGACTCAGGTCAAGTCTTACCCATTTCCTCCCATCTTCACCCTCTCTTTCCACTTCCCTCCCCACTCATCCTGACACTACCTATCAGTCACTCTGCAACACCAGGGACTACATTCCTCCCTCCAGTCCTCCAGATGAAACGGAACAATAATTATGGGGATAGAGTGGCTCTGGCCGCCAAACTGGGGCCGCTCAGATCACAACAACACATTGTCCAACCTGATTAAGTAGCCATTTGTGGCGTCCTCGCTGTAGTTAAGCAGTCCTCATCCTCTTGCTTGAAACTTGACCTCCCAGCAAGATATATTGACATGTCCTACAATTTGAGGTTGGTCAGAAAAGTGGAGACATTACATTTCTTTACAGGAAACCAGGGCTAATGCATCCGATTCTTCCTCAGAATACGCACTCTTGAGTGACTCATCAGTGCCCAAGGTTATACCTTCTATTGATGGTTGTTTGTTTATTTCCATTGGCAATTTGATAAATAGGGGAAATGTGGTCATCTCCTCCGTATCATTTGATTTATAAGTAACCACTGTTGAAGATGGAGTGGGATAGATGGTGAAGTAAAAACACTGCATGGTTGAATACTATGAAGGGTCTCCTTTGCTTCTGCCTACTACACACTTAAGGGGCTCTATGTAAAAACCTTGAGAGAATTGCATTATGGAAAGTACAGTTCCATTTCAGGACTGGAACAGCTTGAGAGCTGGGGCACGCTGCCTTCCTCTCCAGGCCATGCTCACACAGAACCTGCCATCCAAACCAATTATAGGCTGCAGCAAGAGTGACATTCACAAGAAATTTTCTATCTTGTCTTTTAAATGAAGTTTTCCCCTTGTTACTCATGCCTTGCATTTTCATTAGTCTCTCACTGGATGCGCAGCTACTGTAGAAGATGAGGCAGTTTAATTTGTGTTCACTGGGACCAAAGTGGAGCACAGGTAGAACACAAAACATATGCATATGCAGCAGATGTTTATAATAGTATAGAAACATTATTGATCTGTAATTCTGTAAAGGTTAAGATATTAACCTTTGATAAAACACCGCATTCTAGAATGTGGCATAATTTATAAATTCATTAAATGATATGTTAATATTTAATTTATGATTAATCTGAGTTGCATTGCCTGTGCCGTTACCTTTGATACTGTATTTAATGGAGTCAAGCTGAACAGGAACAAAAGGAGTCAGGGGTGACACAAGAGAACAAACATGGTGTGCTCCAAATTAAGGGCTAATAATAAAATGTTAATTAAATTCCTTTTCATGAATTATCTCCTCTATAGTAATGAGTTAAAGTTTAATTAGGGGTAAATGGTAAAAAGGAGACAGAATGATGCTAACCTTCAGCGCAAACACATTGCATCATAATTTAGCAAACCCCAATCAGAGGCCTGGCCTTGCATTGTTGCTTATCGTTATATAATTTTCCTGCAAAAATAATTAGGATTAAAAGAGGTGAGATGGCAAACAACAGTTTATCTCCTGAAGATTGAAGGAAGACCTATGCCCTTTTGAGAATACTGGAAGATAACTACATTTCTGAGACACACTCAAGTTCTTTAAAGTTTACAGAAACAAAAGATACAAGAACAGCGACAGCATCAGTCAGATGATGCTGCACAGTGTATATGCAATGCAAGGGCATGCATTTGGTAGCATTAATGAGTTATTACATTTTTGATAGCCTGCAAACAGTTAATGGGAGCTATTTGTTGGAGGTAAACTCCACACATTGGCTGTCTGATCTGCCAGCAGCACTTTTATTTATTCATGTATTTATTTCAAAAAAAAGATCCAAGAAGACTGGAACTAATATTTGACATTTCCTCTCTGTCCTCACTGCTCAGATTCCTCAGCATTATGGTTTCACTTCCATGCAGACATTGAAGGAGTTCAAAATGTTCAACTCCATTAACATCTAATAAGGAGAGTGTGCGCACAGTCACACACTATGTTTTAATCCAAATCTGTTTGGTCACCATGTATGACAGCTGTGCAGGGCTGCTGCTACCTCAACAGCAGGGCTGTGTCAAATGTGTAGCTCACTTAATAATCAGCAACTGTGCTCCAGCGCCTGCATTAACCTTTCTTATCATACGGGTGACTTTTTTTCAACAGGGCTTTGATATTGGTATTGTAGACTTCCCTCGGAAGTCAGCCATTGACTCACAGCTTTTATCAAGATACAGTATCTGCGTACTGGAATTTTAAGTGAGGGCTCTGCTTTCTCTCTGCAGAAAACACCTGCATCTTATCAAACTTTGTCGAAAGGGTCGTATCCTGGCTTTTCGCAGGACTGGGAAAGTCCTTTGAGAGGCTTTGATACCCTTTGGCCCGCTGACAACTTACCTAGTGTGAGTAGATGCTTGGCAGATGCAGGAGGGGCTACCTGCTCAGTGTACATTGACTCCTCTGTCCATGTGCTCTTACTCGTCAGACATTCTCCTTGCTAAATAAATGTTGAAAAAAATGAATGTAGGATGCCTTTGAACTGTGTTCTCTAATGTGGGTCAGAGATCTATCGTATGCATATTCTGAAAGTCTTTTCATCTGCAATTGCGGAGTTAAGATTCCCCTGGTACACTCTTAATTTCATCTACTTCTCTTGCAGTTATTTATTTAATATTTCTACATTAATGTCTTCTCAAACATGGTAAAAGTGAAGAGTTCAGAGAAGAAAAAAGGGAAACTTTTCTTCTCCCTCTGTCTGCATGATAGTCCGTCCTCCCTAATGACTCCATTTTAAAGACGGTGGGCTGACTGGCAGTGGAGGGAGGGTGCAAAGGATCGAGAGCGGGAGGGTGAAGAAGAGAAGAGAGGCTGCGCTCACTGCAGCACTCTCCTCAGCTCTCAACTCCCAGTCAGCCTCTCTGTGTGTGTGCTTTGAAAGAGAATAGGATTCAGCCCTTTGAAAGCTGAGGCTGCTCACCGGGGCCTTTGTGTAAAATAACATTTCTACTGAAAGCCAATTACTGCTAACATTATTTTGGTTGCTTCAGTTATTAAAAGTACCTCTCTCTGTTGCCCCCCCATCATCCCTCAACCACAACCCCCACCCCACCCATTCACCCTCCAACCCCCACCTCCCTTCCCCCCTGCATCGCTCTGTTACAGACGGAGAATTATTCCATTGACTCCAGTTATGTGAACAGCAGAGCCCACCTCATTAAAAGGTATGTCTTGATTAGAAATTGTTACCAGCGCCTTGTTACCATTGTTATCTGTAATTGTTTTATCTAATGAGAGCACAGCTACCTTTGCAGCAGTTTGCATGTATTCTTGCATGCTAGTGTAATTGCGATGGGAGGATAGAATTTAGGGGATAAAAAGCATTACTCCAAAATGCATTTAGTAGACACTTGTTGAAATGAGCCGCAAAATCATACTTTCAGATAATTAGATTAAACAGAGCAACAGAATCTGCAAGTAATTATTTTCATATTTACAGGTAATCTTATTACTCATCTGTAATTCAATTCATTAGGAACACATGTGGCTCGAATTGCATCAGGTTATGGTTTAAAACAACTATACAATGATTAAATTATATCTCCAACTGTTTTTCTTAAACTGTTTTTCAAGACAAATGTTTCATGAGATGTCAATAATTGTGTTCGTTATTTTAGTGTGGCCAAAGAAGTGAAAAAAAATGTTTTCATTGTGTAGATGAAGGTTATTGGGTGTTTCAGTCCACCTGGATATTAGATAGGGTTGTGAGAATGCAGGGTTAAGGGGTGGGATGGGGGTCATATAATAATTCCCTCCAGCCATAGCGGTTTTTGGAACCAGGCTTACTTCGAAACTACAATCCTCCCTTTTTACCTGGAGCAGTGGAACATTCTGGGCTTTCTTTTGTTTGAGGCCATCCTGGCCTTTTGAAAACCCATTATGGCAATTTCCCCCCAAAAGATTCCCTGCATTAATGTAAACAAAGAGCATTCAAGTGTGGGCCTCTGCAGCACACTACAAAGAAATCCCCTCAGGAGCCAGTGAGCCTATGGTCTGGGACAGGTGCAATTACAGTGATAACATCAGAGAGCCAGCATTACCCTCCACTGCAGTCCTCTCTCCCAGGCTGGAGAATGTTAGGCCGGGGTTGGGAGAATGCAGCTACCTTGTACTGTCCTTCACTTCTTCTACCTTTCTTTTTGTTTGCACACTTTTCTTTACTCTCATCTCCTCTTAAGTGTATTCTTTCTCCTCTCTCTAACCTCTTTTCTCCCCTTACAAGAGCTCATTCATATATATTCCTCTCCTGCAAGAACACATGTTCATATATTCACCCCTATTTAGTCTTGTTTGTGAAGCGGAATTTGTTCCAGTGGGATGGAAATCAAATGAAGGGAAATCACGCTGTTACTGTGCAGCTGTTGATTGTGCCCCCCACCCCACCCTCTTTATTGACTGTGAGCCCCAGACAAGACAGATGCTCAGTTTGTATGCTTCCAGCATTTCCTACATCCATCTTCCTTCCAGGAATTCCTGATTACTGCAGTATTTGTTTGATTGTAGTGAGTGAGTGCCTCCTGTTTGTTCAATGCGATGTCCTTGAAGTCAGTGCATCCAAAAATGTCCCTGTCTGAAACACCCCATAGCTGCCGTGCTATCTGTAAAGTTGAAACATGTCTATATAAACCAAAAGGGCTTTCAATTTGCTATTTATTTCATGTTTACCGCAAGCATAGAGGCTGGAGTGAGACTTTGCTCCTTCCAAAAGTGTAGTGTTTAACTAAGATTTGGCTTAAAACAAATGACTATTCATTTGTCCTGAACACAGCAAAATGGACCACATAAAAAGGCAAAGAATACACTGGAAGGACATGAAAAGGGACAGAGAGAGAAAGACAGACAGCTCGTCACAAACCATCAGAGACAAGCAAAGAAGGAGAGCGTGTGAGAGAAGGTGATGTGACAGTTAATCAACATTTCCCTCTCCTCCCTCCTGGCCCCCATGTAGCACATCGACATTCAAAGACCTGGAGGGGAACAGTCTGAAGGACAGTGGCCACGAGGAGAGCGACCAGACCGACAGTGAACATGATGTCCAGAGAGGACACTATGTTGACACGGCTGTCAATGACGTGCTGAACATGACTGTCCCTCCCAATGTTTGCCAGCTGCCTGACCAAGGTAAGACAGTGTGTGCTTGTGTGTGTGTCCTGTGTTGTGTTTTGCCAGTTTCAAGATAAGACCAATGTGTATTTGAGTGTGTGCCTGAGTCTGTTAGAGCATCTTTTAAGGTGCATTATGCCCATTGCAGGCTTCAGATGTGCAAGTATGAATAACATAACAGTTTTTTTTTGTCTTTGATGTCCTGCTAGAGCAGCTAATGTGAGGGATCTGTGACAGCTAAGGCTACCCTTTGATACAGGCTTAGGCAACATTATTGACTGATAGTAGCTATGTCTGTTCTTGATGGCAGGCTGACTTAAGATGTGCTTGAATGGCAGCAATTAGGCTCAAAAAGGTAGAAGGTGGAAATCTACATATCTCCACGTGCCCTCATCCATTATTCAGTGGGATCATTTAGCAGGGAATTAATGTTGATGTTTCATTTCTGACTCACCGTTTAAAAAGACATCCACTTGGTTGGCAGAAGTCAGTGTAAGGGTCATGTTCATTCTTAACTACTGCCAGTCAGACTGAGGAGAGAGTGGGTCAGTACAAGGGAGAGAGAGAGAGAGAGAGAGAGAGAGAGAGAGAGAGCAGGATAAAGCTGTTTGGAGCAGACCTGAATGTTATATGCACCTGAGGGTATTTACAAAGCTCTGAGGAAACACTGCATGCACAGGTGCAACGGCTCAGTAGAGCACGAGCATCTCTGTGTGTGTGCGTGCGTGTGTGTGAAAATCACAAACATTTTAAGATGAGTCACATTAGCAATTTTTATTCTGAGTCAGGAGGAAACACTGGACATTTCACTTTGCAAGCACACTCTTGAGAACGGCACTTAACAATATCACTCGCAGTTTACATTTGCCCTGTGCTCCAGTTTGGGAACTTGTGCCAAATTTAGGTTTTTCTTCCCTCAGTTAACATCGACATTATTTTGGTCCCTTTTTACTAACGCTGCCCTAGTAAGGCTGTCTACTTTCTCACCACTCTACTTTTTTTCCTCCTCAGCTCATATAGGAAAGAAATTTTAATGAGTAAGAGATGAGGAAAATGAATCCTACTTTATAAAAATGCATGAAGGAATGATGTGTGTGATTTTTTTTTTTTTAATTATTTATCCACTTATTCTTATCAGTGGACTGTGAAGTGTGTGTGTGGTTGAAGAAGCAGTAATAGATGTGTGTGGGTCCTTACTTGTCTGTTCCTCGGAATATTTAGCTAACCTCACTTGGAGAAATTTTGTTGTAGATGTTGTTTGACTGGGGAATGATAACATGACAACATATACTTCATGTTATTAGAGAGTAAAGTCGTACAAATGGATCCGCCTCTATGGCCAGTAGCCCGTTGTAATAACGTGGCTGAGAAGGGTCAGGAAGTATGGTGACCATTAGAATCAACTTGTACTGGGTGTCCTCTTTGTGGCATCAGACGATAATGAACAATGAAAAGCGGATTTGCTGACTATTGGCTGCCAGCTGTAATTACCGCGCAACCCGCAAAAATTCCTGTACCGCTAAAAAATGCATGCTGACAGGTCGTCTAGTAGTGGGATCTCATTATTGGAGACAATTAGAAATGATGTACATGAAGAATATTACAAGTGGGAAGAGCTCTCTGAGGCAGTTCTTTTTTCATTAACACCACCAATGATTGTATCTGTTTCAGCAAAATGGATGCATGCCTCCTGAATGTGTAATGCAGCACCACAATGCTGGTAAACAGAACAAGAGGCTATTTCACAGTTTTGTCCGTTCTTTTGACCAGAACGAATAGATGATAACAAAGTATCTGTTTGGAATTACAATTAGGTGGTTTGTTATTGGCTTTTTAAAAAATTATTATTAATACTGTGGTCGTCTCCAGACCCACTTTTGGGCAACAATTTTCTTCACAAAATAAAATGGCTTCACTGAAATTTCTCCTCCCTTTGTTTAGAAAGTCAGTCAGCAGCAGTGGTCACACCAGAGAGTAATTATTAAATGAATTGACCAAAGATCCTTACACATGCAGAAATGTAATGGGATAGCAAATGAAATCGTCCCTCTATTACCATCTCAACAGTCTAATTACATAGTTAAAGGGCATGGTGGGCTGATAGAGATGGGCAGATTCAGCATGACACAGTTGAATCTGTCTCTCCCGTTGTATAAGAATTTTACATCGTCAATTTTTTTTTTTTTTTTTTTTTTTTTTGTGGCTCCTCTGGAGAACACTAGCTTCCTCATTTCCCTGCTTCATTTTCCTCTGTGCAAACTGACTTGAGCACAAAGGCAGAAATAGAACAGTTGAGGTTGATATAATATGAGAGCCACAGTGGTTACAGTCATGTGATGATGTGGTTTTACTTTGAGCTCATCTGTCTTAATTGACAAAAATGGACACTCTGCGCTTGTTATATTGAGTGAATGGAGGGAATTGTCAGAAAACGAATAGGCATGTTCGCTAAACACCCTGCTGCTCGGATGTCTTCTGGGAGTAACTCTGTTGTATGGTGTGCCTCTCCTGCCAGCTAAAGCAGAAAACAAGTTGAGAGACTGCAATTGCCAAAGGACAACAACACACGCAAGCCGAGGATAGAAGAGCCTTGTTTTTTGTGTGTTTTTATTGTTCTGTTTTCTTGTGTTGATAACTGCTGAGAACAAAAGGAAGCTGGAAGGAGGAAAGAGGAAGGGTTAAACTCTTGGGCTTTTACAGTGCAAATGTTTACCCTTCCCAGTGCCATGTAAAGGTGTTGTTTGCCCAGGAGACAAGCTGTTACCTTTACACAAAGACCCTGCGTCCCCATCATCTTGCAGGCTTTCATGTGGGAATTCATTTGTGTGACAAGATTCAGCTGCTAACTAACCCGGCTCTGTATTACAGTGGGCATTTTCTTCTTTCTGTTTCAATTTAGGAGTTTGATATTTGGCTTTTGTCCATGACTGTTTTATGCATTCATTAATCCTGCTCCAGCCACGACCAAGGTAACTTTCAGCGAAGTGCCTGTGAAAAGATTTTAGACTTAAATCTGAGCGAATGCCTCTGTTTTGGATCCCTGCCAAGAATCTAAAGAGGAGTGTGTGCTCTTTTTGAGAACCTGACCTGAAATATCCTCACCCACTGGATTAGATTAGAGAAGTATCTGAAGAACAAATTACATTAAATCTCTTAAAATCTATAAAGGAAGGGCTATCTTTAACATGTAATGGCTCCCTCATATCTGCCAATAGAATATGAATGGATGATATCGCTGTAACTATAAACTGAGAAGAAGAGCTATATAAAATGAATTCTTCTTTATCTTTATAGGCATGTCTGTGAAGTTAGGGGGATTTGGTGGAAATGTGCGACATGCTAGCTTTGCCTCTGTAGAACCATTAGTGTCAAGGGAGAAGGAAGGGAACAGACTCCGAGGGGGCTGGTGACAAAGGGAGCTAAATCTATTTTTTTCAACTTCCTTTGATTGTCATAGCTCACATTTAATTCCTCCCGGATATGGATGAGCCATGGTTTTTAAGGATTAAGATTCATGTATTGTTAAATCGCTCGAGTTATCTCCGCAGGAGGGGATGAGAGAGCATGATGTCTTTTTACAGTGTCCGATTTGTGGGTTTAGAGGTTCATGGTCTTGGTTTTGGAATTATTTTCAGGTCAATGTGTAAGTGTTCATCAAAAAAAAAGCCTTTCCTCTTGGCTTATTAGACTCAAAGGGATCCAAGACTGCTCAATTAGCTAGAGCAGGGAACAGGCCTCTTTTATTTCTGACATTCCTTGGCTTCCACCTCTGGAGAATATATCTCATCTATCTGTTAGCTCCCTATGGGTGTGTGCCTGAAGCTGGAGCCCAGGAATGGAAGCCCCCTCCGTGGGCCACAGACTTCTCCATATTCCCTTCTTCCATCAGCAGATCCGCAGGGTTTCACTGTTCCTAATTGATTTCAGCTCCCCCTCCCACCCACCTCTTCTCTCTCTTTCTCACTCTCTCCATATGTCTTGCTTGTTCTGTCTCTCCTCTCTGTTCCCATCTACTGACTGAAACATCTCCACCCCACATCTCCAACTCTCTAACTTTGTGCCAGTCAAGCAGTTCCCTTCCCCTGTTGAATTAAAGAAAGAGTAAAAGCACCTTACATGTTTCTGCTGCAAACTTGCCCTAAATTCAACACGGGAACATTTCTAGTTTGCAGTTCTCTGATCTACTAACGAAAATGCTGACAGGTGTCAGAATCAGGAAGGCAACAGGAACAGGGCTGTGCTGACAACACAAGAGGGGGAGAGCGAGTCTGTGTGTGAGGGAGACAGAGATGGAGAGATGAGCCGAGAGTCTAGTAAGCAGTCTTAGTGAGGGAAAATAAAAAGAGGAAACAATCTCTCTGACAGGTAGGAGTGATTCTTTTTTTTTCTTTCTCTCACTCATAGATAACTCTGTGAATGTGCCAGAGGATTTGACTGATTCTCAAACAACATTTGATTGAATTAAGCATCAAAACTCGTCTTGTGATTCGGGCTGGCAACAACACGTGTTGCGTTATGATATTTTATGATTAGATTAACATACAAACTCTATACTGGGACCATCCATTTTGATTTGGATTTGCCTAATCTAATGTGGAACCCGTGGAGGTAAAATGGCTGACAGTGACAAAGAGCTCAGTGCAATACAAGCATTAAGGAAGATAGAGTGCACACACTGCATGCTCAAACACACCAGAGAGTGCTTGCAAGCAGGTGTAGTGAAATCTCTAATGAACAACCAAGATACAGATTTTGCCTCCGAGATGTGAGGAAATTTAAGGAAATAAAATGTCATTTCAAGCTGTGTCCATCTGTGCCCATCTTTTTTATCGTGCTTACATTGCTGAATTAAATCGCGTGAGTCAGTGAGGTCTCTGGCTCGATCTTATTGAAATTACACCTAATATAATAAAACAGAGCTGACCAATATTGATTTTGCCCTTGCTAAAATAGATGAGACCACTATCACTTAAAGGGAAGATGTGATTTTTTTTTCACACTGTGTGAAGCAAGTCTGTACACTGATTTTTATGTGTGCTCTAATTTTTTTAAAATTGGCTGTGGTCTCTCGGTAGTATTTGTTTGCAGTACTCTCATAATAAAACAACAGATTCTTTAAAACTCGTGTGTGAGCCCGTCCCTTTAGATCTGTACTTAATTCCAAGAGGGAATAAGTTAGGAGATGTGAAGAAGGATTTAAACAAACTTGACATGTTTTGATTCTCTGTTAAGTTTTTACAAGCAGCTCCTCTAGCTGCTCTTTCTCAACCGCTTGCGCAGACACAAACAAAAACACAGGCAAAAGGGCTTCATCTTCAGCCAAGATGCAAAACGTATAGTAATGTTAATACTATAATGGCATCCCCTGAACCCTCATTCTGCCAAAGCTCTCCTGAATATACCCCGTGTATTTAATCAGCTCAAGAGGGGACTGCTTATCTCTCTGCACTTGTCATGGATAGCGTATTGAACATATCAGAGAGAGAAATGGGAATAGTTCATTATTTTCTAGGGCTCACTATGAGCCTGATGTATCTCATTGCAGGCCCTCCACTGACAGCTCATTTTCTAGACAATCCTGGCATTCAGTTCACAACGCGGCAGGGCAAGAGCGAGGGAGAGAGAGGCAGAGGGAGAGGGAGGAAACACAGAGAATGAGAGAAAATAGGGCTCCGGATCTCCATTGCTTATTCATGACGCTGTGGCATGCTAGGTGTGTTAATAATCTCCGCAGAAACCAAGTGAATCACAGTTGTTTGTTGAACACCTAGAAAAGCTGGGCCCCAATCGACAGCAGATGGGAAAACAGGGGGATCAGGATGATCCCAGACAGAGGGAGGGAGATTAAGAACAGGTAATGTGCTGAAGTTGATGGGGGCCGAGTATGTATTAAAGAGAGAGGAAAGGAGAGAGTACCTGAATTTTAAATCTGTCTGAGAGTGTGTATACTCTATATGGAATGTGTGTGTGTGTGTGTGTGTGTGTGCGCGCGTGTGCGTGTGTCTTTAAAGGTTAATCAGCGATGGGGGTGGGGGGTGGGGGTGGGGATACTATGGGCAGGGTGAAATAGAGTGAAATTCAAGAAGCAGAGCCATGGCATTCTCCAGGCTACCAGCCTATTGTGGCTCCAATTGATTCTAGTTGTTGTCTGAGGAACTGAGGCAGCAGCCATTTTTCCTAAACGCACCATTGTGTTTTTAATTCTTTGAGGCCACTGCGTGGGCACAACCCTTTCTCCACTGCAATATACAGCAAACAGTAATAAGACTGTGGGGTAAAACAGAGGGCTTCAGGCTGGAGGGACTGCAGCCTCATTTGTACTTGTATCACACACGTTTAATAGACCTGTGTTAGGAAAGTTACCCAGAAAAGGTAACATTACTAATTACTGATTAGTCTTAATAATGAGATTATTTTACTCGCTAATTAAGGAGGGACATGGTCACACTTAACAGTTACCCTCTAGAAGTCCCTGTTCTGTTCTGTCCACGGACCACAGGCACAAATTATTTCCTACACTACATCACCACCCCCCTGTGATACTTGCTGCCCACTTTCTCACAGATTTATCTTTGCCTAGCAGGGGTTGAGACATTTTGACCATCACTGTATCTATAATGGGACAAGGTTCTTGTGCCACCAGCTTGCTGCTGTGGACAGGCGATTCTAATCTCAACACAATTTACATTTGCAATGATAATCTTATCTTCATGTGATGTAAATTCAACATAATGAGAGGTTAACAAAGTAGCCTCTGCCATGGCGTTCTTTATTTACCTCCCACCCACAAACAGAGCAGAGCTTTCTGCACGCACCTGTATTGTGACATTGACAGAGACAATAAGCCTAACCAAATTATTTTTCCTTCAGAGATATGGCTACAGGTTTTAATTCAGTGAATTGTAGCCAGTAACTATAATACTGTATAATAAAAATGACACAGTTGTCTGTTGCGTTACTGTTCCTGGGAACAGTAATGTCTTGACACTAAAATGGTATCTCTCCTGACATTCTAATCCAAAGAGTTTTGTAGACTGAATGTAATTATTAACTTCACTCATTCTCTGTTCTCTTGATAACTGCAGATCATCTGAGAGGATGATTGTTGTGGCACTCCCGGGGGAATGCATCCCCAACTGATTAGCCATTGTTGTCCATCATGTCAGGCATGGAATTTATGTGCATAACAGTAAAGTTGACCACCTGCCCTCAGGAAAGAAAACAGCAAAATGTTGAACTCCAGACAAGATCCAGATCATCTGTTGATGACTTAAGTTCCTCTCAAGAGTCCGTAACACACCTTTACAATAAAATGATATACCACAGCCTTGTTACTGAAATGGTACGACTCTACTGATACCATGAGGAGTAAACAACCTGATGAGGACATACTATACACATAGACTAACTCAAAGGAGACTCAGTGTGTGGCTGGAAGTGGGCAGGATAGTCACAGAGTGACTGCCAAAGCAAAGCAAGGCTTGTATTACAGGGATCCCAGGATATCAGACACCAGGCGGCTTGTGCTCCCTCCAGGCAGGGCAGAGTCTGGCAGCTGGCCCGAAGCCCAGATAGCTATAATCAGCTCCATTACCTGTAGCACCGACTCCCATTTAGGAGCCCTCATAGTGGAACCATGGCTATACTGCGAGGATTCAGAACGCTGTGGAATTTATGAAAGGTACAAATAGCACGCAGTTGCACATGCTATAGTTACACCTGCTGCAGAAACATAGATTGTACACACAGGAGCACTTTCATAGCTGCACGCCACACTAGCGTATAGTGAATGGGGAGAGATTTTCTGGGCATTATGTGTCTTGGCACAAGGCATTTGTTTTATCTTCTCCCTCAGTGAAAGGAAAGATTAAGAATATACTCTGCTCTGTTTAAGGGGAAAATCAGCTGTCTTCTGACAAGTACATTGTAGCCCGCAGTTTTCTGTCCAGAATACAAAGAGACATTTATCACTGCAGCTGGGGTAAGGGAGGAAGAGAAAGAGGGGGGGGGGGGGTCTCCTGTGCTGCGGCAATGTGCATTTATTTTAACCCCTATTACTTCCTTTCTGTGGGAAAACACTATACCTCCATCCTCTTTAATCCATTTGAGATTTCCTACGTTCTATTTTTGTTTCATTTGACTGTCTTTGCCGATGCCTTTGTCATCTCCATCCTGGTTTTTATCTTGGTTCTCATCACCTTGTTTCGCATGACAACATTACAACTCAGATGGAGGATGTAGAAGGAATATGTTAAGTTATGTCGTCCTCCTCAGTTGTGGCAACAAAAGGTTACTACCTCAGGCATACTGCTATAATATTTCCATATTTTGCTCTTCTCATGTATATTCAGCAAGAATGATTTATTCTCTTAACATTTTATTGCAGTTGAAATGCAGATTTTTTTTTTCTCACAGAGACCTTGCATATACTGTAAAACACAGCATGACAGAACTTGTGCTTTGGATTTCTACTCAGCAGAACTTTAACAGAGGTTAAAGAGAAGTCATCCAAACCACGTCTATCATTACTATCTTTCATTCACCAATTAGTGTTAGTGTTACCCTCGCTGTCCCCTAGATGACCTTGCAGAGATGAGCTCACTATGTTGTAATTCAACATTTTGAGTAGGTCTCAATAGTGGGAGGCTGCTAGTGACCCAGATTATAAACTATTGATGAGAGAGTGAAGGCATAGTAACAGAGAAGAGGGACCCGCAGAGGTTTATGTGGACCCAGGGAGACCATCCCTGACCTTTTCTTGGCCACCAGTCTCTGGATTTTGTCTCTCAACACGTCTTTATTTTCAAGAGCCTCACAGACTTTTATGTAAACCTGTGAGCTCATTTTTCTCTCATTCAGTGAATTAGCATGCATGGCAAAACATATTGCTTCTGAGCATAACATGATTATCTTAGATTCAATTAAGTTATTGAATTGATCAGAATTGTCAGAATTGTAATCTGAGCACCACCTAGATCACCAGTCATTCTGAATCGCTGTGCCATACTCACTGTAGTCATATTTCTGTCTGTTCATGTGTGGAAAAGGTCAACGGCTGAACAGGAAGCAGAGTGGTGTTTCTACATTTGGCGTGGCTGGCGGTGGTGGATAATCAAATTAAAGTACATTCATCAACATTAAAAACATTATTCACAAAGGCCTGCTGTTTTTGTATTGCACTACTAATAAGATGTTTCCTTTAGGCTATCACAAATCTTTCTGGGCATTAACCTAATTATCATATCACATTAACATATTATGTAAAATCAAGTTAATGTGAACCATGTAAATACTACAGTAACTGTAGCATTAATCTGGTTATTTACAAAATTAGGTTTATAGCATATAAAAAAATACTTATGCTACATTCCAGGAGGCTCTGTTGTTGTTCCTTTCATGTACATTTGACTGAGAGACACAATTCACTCAATAGATGCATCTTGACAGCCAAATGTGACTTTTCAAACCCCGTCGTCCCCTACCTCCTTAAAGGCGAGGATAAAAGGTAATGGGAGAGGTCGGCTGTTAAGTTTTATGGCAGACAGGAAAGTCTCTGAATGGCTCTT
Source organism: Thunnus albacares (assembly GCF_914725855.1). Classification (NCBI taxonomy): domain Eukaryota; kingdom Metazoa; phylum Chordata; class Actinopteri; order Scombriformes; family Scombridae; genus Thunnus; species Thunnus albacares. Next base: position 22,041,973 of record NC_058115.1, read on the forward strand.
TTTAATGATGTGCCTGTTCTCATGCAGTCCTCGTTAAAGATGAGGCCAGAATGCATGCGGAGGACAGGGAGGGAACTGTGGCCAGACTGCGCACTACCCCCAACATCTAGGATCTGCAGTGGGGGTCTCGGGCTCTTTTGTGTGTTCTCTAGCACATCATAGAAACCCTGTGTTCCTTCTGTATTCAGCTCACATTAGCATCAGAAAATAAATAAAGCAAGCAATCAGGCCGTGACCTCTTATATCCACAGTGCTTCCAATCCCCCCCCCCAACCTGCCCTCCTCCTCCTCTTCCTTCACTGCACTCTACATACAGTAGGTTTAACTAGCTTGGATTTGAAAATGAATGTCAAGATTGGTGTTTGGCTGTACCACGGGGCAGGTTGTTCCTCAGCTGTCTCCAGAGAAAAGGAATTCAAGAATCTAGAGGAGCGAGGGAATTGGATCTTTGACACCTGTCACTTCCACTCTGCTGCACCTTGCTCCCTTGCCACACATAAGGACTTTTCATGTCACAGCTCAGCATGTTATCATGAGTGGGCACAGGGCCTGAGAAATCCAATTACTACCACTGTGTCAGACCCCTGCCATCATCCTTATGTATGCTATAGTCATGTTCCTCAAATCAGAAAAGATGTGCCTATTAGTTCCTTCTCCTTTCCTTTCTCCATTTCAATCTGTGTGTCTTAGATACAAGCTGTAGCTCTTCTCATGGACTTGCTCACTGCTGACAATCCCCTATATAGTGTAGCACTGGCTGGTGGGTGGCTAATGCTACACACATTGGTTCTGACTGTCTGATATTAAGTGGTATCATGGTGCAGGCCTCACTGTGGTGAATAATGGAGAACCTGGGAGAGAATCAAAATGCCTTCCAGATGCCAAACAGAATGGCCTTTGTGACAGGGAAATATATAGTGTTAGAAAGGCCTCCATCTTACTTTTCCTCTGCCCAGTAGGTGTAAATCTAATGCATCTTCACACAGCATGGGCCTCGCTGTTTTTTCCTTGTTTCTTTTATTTGCTGCTCGTTCCTGAGTGACATTGCCAGTCTGGTTCAGTAGGAAACAAGGGGACTGTCTTTTCAAACCATGATCCGTGTCCCAGTTGGCCCACCCCCTCTTATTGTATATATCTCTGCATGCTGAGCTTAACCTGCCCCTCATACTTCATACCACCACAATCACCATGTTACAGTGTCCTACTTCCAGAGGTTGTTAAAATTGTCGGGGAAAGGGACAAGTGGAATTTCTTTTTCAAATGAAGAAAAAAAAAAAAACAGACGAAAGAGAGAAATGAGAGAAAGTAAGAACCATGCTGGTGCTTTTGCGACAAGATAAAATGGAATATAAAACGCATAGTCCTGCCTGACACAAAGTGAACATGACTGAATGAGAAGGCACATTATATTAATTATGTAAGGCCACTCTTTTGAGGCAAAGCTGAAGCTCAGAGAGGGAAAGGAAATCCTAAGATATTGGTATGTTGCCCCAGTGTGCCGTCTCCAGTTATTTGAACATAGACACATTGACAGACGTTGAAGTATTGTGTTTATTTCATACAGCTAATAGAAATATCACTTGAGAGAAGGAAAAAAATATTCAAAAAGGAAAAACTATGAGAAATGTCTCTTGATGGCAAGTATGTGAGGATAAAATGATTTCTTATTATTTATGGATTATGCATTATAGATTGTTCAAAACCATTAAATCACAAATTAATTTCCCCAAACATGATCATCTGTGTTTTCTGACTACAGGGAAGAATACATGGGTTGACAAATAGAAATCCTGGTGACAGTGAACCATATTTAATTGGCTTCCTAATTGTTTGGAATTCTTATTTATTATCCATACAAAGACTCCACTGTTTTCTCCATCATTAGGTGTTAGGCGTTAGTTTCTCTGACATTTTGTATTTTCTCTCATTCCCATTAGAATTGCTGAAACCCTTACAGTTGCAGAATAGTGATTTATTTTAGTCGATAACACACCCATAGATTGAATTTAGGAATGTCTACTTGTCACTCATGGTTTAGGAATTAGATAAATTGACCTGAGCAACTCACTTCACATAAGCAATGTTTTTTTCTCACAGTTTTTTCATCAGTGATCTTGCCACCATCCCCAATCCAAAACTCTTTTCCTCTTTATCCCCACTCCCTTTATAGCTTTCATCTACCCCCCACAACCCCATTCACAGATGTAATTTAAGAGTCTGTTTCTGTCCCCCTTGCTTCTCTCAGACTCAAGGGTTTAGGAGCAAATTAGCTTGCTAGCTCGGTCAAGCTTAAACACAGAAATGCTGCATTTGTTCCAGTGTATTTAAAGATGTCCTCTGCCGATGCATTGTGGAGGAAACGAGCCAAGCAGACAGAGGCAGGCGGTTTGGCTGGCTGGCATGGCGGAGTGGGCAGGTCTGCACCTGGGACGCCAGCAGCCTGCTGTGCTGAGTTTTGGGAGCGCATTGTACTATTGTTGTGGGCCTGCAGTGCCAGAACACAGGTTAATTTGAAGCCCATCATTAGAAGGGCAATTTGGAAGCTGGGAATTGACAAGGGTGACATTTGCTGTGTCATTATGGTGAAGCAGATCACAGTACAACACAATACTTGAACTACTACCTTGATCAAATACTAATACAAAGCTGGAAAGTTAGTAGTAGGTGCTGAATTAAATTTAGCACCTGCTACTTATTGTTGTTTTTGTTTTGACATTTACTATCCCGGACCATTTTATATCTGTGTCTCACAGATAGTAACTGCACACCATGAAACCCCAATTCAAACTAATGAATTCAGTCAAATAAAATTGCCATTCTCTCCCATTTGTCTTTTGAATGATTCCTCCCTGCATGATGTTTCACCACAATGTCCTATTTTAACTGGAAATACATCAAATTATGTGATGATCTCAAGTTACAGTCTCATTCTGACTTTAATTGCATTATTTTTTTATTCTGTGTCTTCAATATTTTGGGATAATTATCTCTTTAAAACAACTCAAAAATGAATTTCATCAGATGAAATTCATTACAGAATTACATGCCTGATTAGTTTGTCTCAGAAATGTTATATATGGTCACAGAATTATCTAATTTATTGAAATTATTTCTGGTTCCTCTGACAGTAATATGATGCTCACCATTATCTCATAGCAGAAGGAAGCACAGATATATTAGAAGTTCTTTGAACAAAGCACACTTAATGACCTCCTCTCATCATCATAACACATTGGCTCAAAAAATATATGTTATTACCAATACCATTTACTCAGTGGTTTTTGGTCATTTATGTAGATATGTCTTGACATCTCATGCCAACATTACATGTGAAATAAAAGTGTAACTTGAGCAATTTGTAACCCAAATGCTTCATTTTTGATAGTTACACAGCATACAACAACCAGCTGCATAGCCATATCACTGTAAAATAACTTAAAATGCTCTCTTTGTGGACAGAATGGTACAAAAATTATGCAGGCAACAATATATGTAGTTTACTCAGCATAGTGGAATCACACCTGAACAGAATCTGTTTATTTCCATCAACATGATCTGTATTACAGTGTCCAATAAGGGAGGAATGGTTTCTCTCCAAAGTCTCTGCATGTTGCTTCATTGGCAGTGTGGTTGAACAGTTGAGTTCTGTTCAGGCAGATATGATACCCATCCAAGGATGCCTTCCCAGAGGCTTCCTGGTATCTTGTGGACTCATACATGTGTTGTATTGGTACTGTTGCGTATTTGGAACCTCTTTTAACCTCCTTTTTTTTTTGTTTGACCCAGCTTAGCCCCTTATCAGTCATACTTGTCTGTCTAGGTTAAATCAGTTCAGAGTTTTTTGAGAGAGCTAACAAGGTCATGTAATGTATGAACACCATAGCATGAATTATGGTTTTTGGCTGGTCTAAAAAACCTACAGATCACACAGTCATCGTTCAAGGAACATCATTCTAGGAACAATTGTTCCTAGAGGTGGAAAAGACTACTGCTGAGGCATTGCGACCTCTAGGTGACACAGATGGTAGGAGCAGGGCACAATAAGGTGAGAGAATCCTCTCAGCAAAATAGTATTTGTTGCCAGGGCAATGAAACCAGCCCACCCACGTATGTCATCATGACAAGCAGCTCGCATCGTTTCCACTACATCAAGCAGTCCATTGGCTAGTGGTCCTGGTTTTGAGCAAAACAGAGCTCTGCGATGACATAGTGATTTATAAAACAGCATAGCGATTGCTTTTTTTCCTCCCGCTGCTGTTACACAGCTGTTAAACAGATGCTGTTTGTACCAATTTAGAAGCTAGTGCATTGTTTGTCAACACCAGTTTGGAAATTCATTCTTTATACCAGGACCTGCTATAGAATGCTCACGCTGGGCTGGACGGGCCAGCAGCGAGGGAGGGAGCAGAGACAGTGGAAGAAAATATTTGCTGAATGTGCCTTGAACTGTTGTAATCTTTTAAAACAATGACAAGATCATGTATAGAATAGCAAGTGTAAGACTAGCGCAAAATTAAGTTAACGTGACATTTTGTATTAGCTTTTGGGAGGACACAGGCAGGCATGGTGGAAGTGACAAGCTGTCAGACACTCTCTCCAGTGCTGGATGGATTAGACAGTGAATCCGTCCATTCTTGATAAATTGACTGGTACTAATGCTCAGAAATAGAACGAGGGCCACATGAACCCCTGGCTTCACCAGCCGTATGACAGTACTAACAAGGCCACCCAGTGAGTCTAATTTCCTTTAAAATTAATATTTGACTGTAGAAGTGTAGAAGGAATTCTGGTCAGATGAGGCAGAAATGAGAGGAAGAGATTTTTAGGTGAAGGATTTATTTAATTACACCAATGTACGTGAGACAGAAGTACTGATGAGATGAAAGAGGACAGAAGGAGGAGAAGCATAAAGGATGGGCCTTCGCAGAGAGCTGCAAGGGATGAATCGGGGGGTGTCGTGGGGGGGGGATAGCTTGATGTGACTGAACCAGATGCTGTGGGGAGAAGGAGAGGACTCTGTGCTCTGCAGAGAAGGATGGCTTGCGTGGCGCAGTAAGGGTGCCCCTCTACTGTTTGTAAAAACAAGACCATCACACTCCATCTTGCCGCTCCCGCAGGAGCCAGGCCTCCAGGCTGATTTATGGCCCTCAGACTGAATTGGCTGGCTGGGATGACAGCAGTGCTTGGACTCTCCCTAGTGAGTAGCGTAGGAGGCTGCTTGGCCAAGCCTCAGCCTCAGCTGGCCATAGAATTGTCCTCTACTGTAGTTAGGGCAGGCTAGATGTTAAGCCCCATCCCCAGTGTTAGGATCAGGCAGGGACAAGCCTGTTAGGTCTCCAGCATGCATTGGATTCAGAGCACCAACCAACCACAGACATCCACCCTCTATTCTGCTGGTGCCATATTTTCTGAATTTTCCTCCCATGTGATACTTCCATCAGCTTCTGCATCACAGGCTCCATCAAGACCCTGTAGTAACAATTTAGATTTAATCAATCTTTGCCATGTGACTGCCAGGATGGAAAATTAATATGGAGAGCAATTAGAAAACAGCCATTTCACTGTCAAAGATACGATGGAATACCAAGATGAGAGCAGAAAGTGGATGGCATTTAGCTGTAAAGCAGTCCTTCTGTACTCCACTCAGACATGGCAGGGAGTGTTGGCTCCAAGGCTGTCCTCAAAACCGGTCAGCAGGACTGCGGTCACATTAATTTCACTTTCTGAAGATTTAATACTTTAGAATTTTACACCAGTCCAAAGCACCAATGGAAAGAGACACAAAGCATATTGACAGAGCTGCTGTTTTCTCCCTCAATCACCGGAGTTGAGTAATTGGCTTTTCACAGGCTATATTTGATAGCTTTGTCACAGCATTTTGATGGGGTTTAATATCAAAGACAGTGAACAAGAACAGGGAAGTAGGGGAAATCAAAGGGAATCATTAAAGTCTATGCAGGCCACAAGTAAAGTGTATATCAAGGTTTAAATTGCTCTAAATGATTTCCTTTCATAACAGCTACATCACAGTAACATCTACATTACACTGTCTGGCTGTCTGTTCAGGAATATCTATTTTCATATGACAAACAGAATCAGGACATTTATTGTTACCACTACAACAAAAATGTGAGCATACAGAGGAAATACAAAAAAGTAGTTTAAGTCAAAAGTGGCAGACATTCTTTATAAAATGATTTATCATACCACACTGCTGTTCCATATTCGTTTTAGGGTTTATCATGCTGTGAAACCAAACTGACTGAATTGTGTCATACTGCAAGTCCCCATCGTCTTGTGGCTCCAGTTATACTAAGATATACAGAATGAAGACTTTGTCACCTGAATCTGGGTTCACATCGACTCAACCCCATGTCTGGCCCTCCAATCTGGCCCTGTGTTTCTTGTGCCTGCTTACACACATTTTATAGGATTACATCATTGTTTTCAACCTTGAGGCTGTGTGCACTACTTTGGGAAGGAAAAGCGCCTGTGTTTTCCAAGCAAGGCTCCATGTGTTAGCCAAACATGACACGAAATAGTTGGCAAAAGCTCAGGGATTTTTTGGGGGGAGTTGCTTCTTTCAGTGAACACATCTCTTCCCTTGTGTGTCAGGGGATTTTAGTCTTTTGCTGATTCCTCATTTTTGCTACATTAGCAACAAACAAATAGCACCTCCAGCTGTATAAAATGAAGGGATCATTATATACAGTGCACAGGGGTAAATTGAGCAATGAGCTTGTCAGGTTGTGGGATCCCCATGCTGAAGCAGAAGATCTGTATGCCATAACTTGAAGTTAAGACACCTTCATCTGATTGAGGGAAAGAGACGGAATTGAATCTGCTGCTGGCAGACTGCAGATACTAGATGAAATGGCAGGGGACGTGTGGGTTTTCTCCCCTCGCTGATGCAAAGTGGTGCTATTCCAGGTAACTACAAACAGCAAAACATGGCCAGCACTATCAGGAGAATTTTGCTTTTGCATTTGAAGTGTCAATATTTATTATTTTCCAATGCATGCACATCAGTACCTGCATATTCAAAGTGCTCTCCAGTGCTTATGCCAGTCTTTGGACCTTAATTCAGCATTAAAGTGCAGTATGTCTGATTTGATAGCAGCTCTGTGCTACTTGACATATTTGATACATGGATTTTTTTGCCTCCACTACTATTAGACTGTTTGTATTTTCAATGTGGACTACTAAAAAACACAAGCAGCCTCCCTCCCTCCCCCTCCAATGGAGCTCCTTCAGTAATTAATAGGTATTAAATAGTGGATAGGAAATGTTCCAAATGACATCCTGCTCTGTACTGTACTTTAAGTCTGTTCCTGGAACTGATTGGCAAGCTTATTTTCCTGATGACTTTGAATACACATTCACAGCAGGAGGTGCTTTTACTCTCTTCTATTCTGTACTTGTTGACTTCCAAACCTGCAACAAAGGCCATTAATTCATCTCTTACCATCACAGTTTGCTCTTCTTCTTTTTTTTGGAATAGGAGGAGATTGTGTTTTGTTGGAGGTTGATGGCCTGCCACTTTTTTATTTAAATTTTGTCTCTTCCATTCTTTGTGGGTCTTTTAGAGCAACATCTGCGTTTTATGAAGCTCTAAGCAGAGGCAGGATGTGTGAGTGTTAATGGCACTTGGCTTTCCTGACAATGTCATTTGCAACCCAGTTGCTCTCCCAAAGACCCCTAAAGGAAAGGAGCAAAAAAACAGTTTTCACTGCATATGCATGCACTGCTAAGTAGTGAGCATACAACTTGTGTATATTTCTTTGTGCCTCAAGGCTTTTCATGCTTTAGAAAATGCTTCGGGCTATAGAGAAAAGCACAAGAGGAAATTGCATTCATTAACAAGATGCTTGTAAATCTTTAATCAGTGGAGAAAAAGATCTACTTTGTCAAACATGTCAAACAAGATTTTGGGAGAAATTTCAGATGACTAAATATAGAGCTGAAGTCTAGCATACAACCATATGTGTAGGCTACAAGATTGAAATATATATTACAATTTTACATTACATATTACATATTATACAGTTGTTCATTGCCTGCACTTACTGAAACATAATCTTTTCAAATATAGACTCCCCCCAAAAAAACGACAGAATAATTTCACCAAGTGCCCCAAAACAACATGTTCAGGAGCCCTCTGGAACCATCGATTTGTCACATCATAAAACATATTTATTTTTTAACAGTGATTTGTAATGGTTTTGGAAGGCACACACAAATAACCAATAACTCCCAATAGGGGCGTCAGATCAGAAAACAGTTCTACAGTATGTGTCCTTGTGTAGTTAAAGGACCAACAAAATATGTTGTCATTTAAATCATTTGTCATTGGAGGAAAAATATACTATGCATTGCATAGGCTATTAATATCTGTCAAAGAAAAGGCAGCAAAGCACTAAATTCAGTCAGTACAGTTAAAGACAAAGCAAAAGGATTAAAAAAGAACATGGGGTTTGAAACGGCTTTTAAAAATACCATGGCAGTGGACAATCTAATCTAGGTGTGTAGGCATGTTTTTTTTTGTGTGTGTGTGTGTGTGTGTGTGTGTGTGTGTGTGTGTGTGTGTGTGTGTGTGCGTGTGTTTTATTATTCATCGCCCTCCATTATGTTCCTAGTACCTGGTAAAGACTTTCTGTTGTGATTACATTATTACATTCTGATTGGATCCCTTTTCTTTTCAACAAAACCCCCAGCTTCATGCCTTTTGTCTCCTTGATTGCCTCCGGTGCAGTTTCTTGGACCAATCAGCATTCATGCAAATGTATATATATACATATATATATATATATATATATGTTTGCAACTAGTGAAAAATATACTTATTTCTCTTATTTCTCTTAGTCTTGGTTTTTAGCTTTATGAAAAGATTTTTATGCTACGCTTTCAATAAAATTACCTATTCTTGCTTCAGTATGGATGATGGATATAATAGTATATGTTATAATTTAATATTTTTACAATGAACAAAATTCTGTAAGATGTTAACTTGAATGTTTTGAGATCACAACACAGTCCCTTGTGAGCAAGGAGATGTCTGAATCTGCATTTACTGGGGAGAATGCCATGTCTGTGTGCGTGTGTGTGTGTGTGTCTGTGTGTGTCTGTGTGAACGTTCGTGTGTATCTAGACACACATATGATCAAAGGAAACTAATTCTGTGCTGCCACTGTCTCACTTTGGGGCATTCATGTGGACTTTGGTCACTAATGATCTGCATTCTTGGTGCTGGTGTTCATGTTTTCTGCCTACAGGCAAGATGATTATTCCAGAACTTCAATTCCCATATTTGGATTCAAACAGCCCATGATACCCTTTACTCATTTATTCAGTCATTTAGTCACTGTGTTATCTGTCAGTCTCATCAGATTATACTTTATGAGAGACAGCTCTGGCATATCTGCCCCTGAAAACCCTGTCTCCAATCTTTAAATATCGATCCCCAGGGCCTAAGCAGAGGTGCCTCTCATGAGTGCAGGAAAGAAGGGAGAAAAACAGATCATTAGTGATTTTAATTAGGTGATCTGTCAAGCTGCGATTGCCAGATGTAAGCGTATGCATTTGGGTCGATGGCAATCCCTCTCACAATCCCCTCTTGTCACCTTGGGCCTCTGGAATGGAGGATGCTCTTGCTCAGATAGAGGGAAGCAGTCGGGGAGCTCAGAAATGTGTCATTGCATATGTCTGTGGCAGGTCCTTTCATAAGACTGGAGCTGGTAGAAAGAACACTACAGCACAGCGGAATAGAGGGTTTTTGGAAAACGAATTGTTATGTTTTCTGGTGCTCAATCATTTTGAAAGTCTTTAAGAACGTCTTTATTATTATGATCAACATTTTTCATCAAATCTACAGAGGAGAATAATTGTATGCATTCTTAATATTTCAAGCATCAAATTATAGCATTTCAGTTCGAGGACGAGGGCATGGCACTTTTTTTGTTATTTTAATGATGCAAAACTGTTTTGAAAGTCCTTCCCTCAAACACAACAAAAGACCGAAAGAGTGCAGTTATACAGACTCAGAAAAATCTTTTTTTCACTCCAGTGTTAAACATCATTACATATTTATAACTCGGCGCCAGATGACAGAGGCAGAGAGGGAGAGAGAGATGAACCAGGCAGGCAACAACACCGCAACTCGTCTGGTGTCTCTCTCTCTGTGAGATATCTGATTGCACTGTTTAAACCTGCCTTTCATCAAGTGTTGCTACAGAAAACTTAATTATACAAGAGCTGCAAATGGACTTTTGATTTAAAATTCCATAATTTAATTGGCGTATTAGAAGAGCCCCAAACATTCAGCTATAGTTAGCAGTTAGCAATGTTAACGGGACTGCAGCAGATGCAGGGATGAAGTGCAAGTGAAAGCAAATCATTCTGAAATCTTTGGTTGTTTTAATAGTAACAAGTTTCAGCATTGTTTTTAATTTATTTACTCTATTCATTCATGACTGATTTGGCATACTTAGAAGGTGAAAATAAAGTTGGTTTAACAGACAAATCTAACAATCAGGTTTTCTGTGTTTTTTCACCCACAGATCCCGGTGAAGGCTTTCACTGCCAGGACGAGTGTCGCATCCTAGGCCACTCTGACCGCTGTTGGATGCCTCGTGTCTCTATCCCGGCACGTGCCAAATCACCTGAGCATGCCCGCAACGTCATCGCTTTGTCTATTGAGGCCACCACAGTGGATGTGCCCCACTATGAGGATGGCACCACCAAGAGGACTTTTGCCACCTTCGGCAAGGATGGGCCTGAGGACGTGGAACGGGGAGAGATTAAGGGAAAGCGGACTCAGGAGTCTCAGGTGTGTAGCCCCAAGGCCAATGGAGGGGCTGTCCGTGAAGCTGGCAACGGGCGCGAGGCAGCCAGCCCCATTACGTCCCCTGTGCACCTGAAGAGCCCAGTGTCCAAGCCATCATCTGCCTACAACACACTGAAATGCCGCGACGCAGAACGAATCGCCAACCACAGCCTGCTGCGGCAGCCGGAGGGGAAGGACAGTGAGCCGGCTGTCAGGGAGATCAACACGCTTCTCCACGATGGCCGAGACAAGGAATCCCCCAGCAGCAAGCGCCTGAAGGACATTGTGCTTTAGCGAGCTTCTCTATGACACACACCAACATGCTTACACACATACAGTGTAAACTCACCTATATATACCCCGCAATAGCTGTGTGTACACAGAAGAAAGTAAGGCTGTGGAAGTAGAGAGACACACCCATTTGCAGTATACAATATTCAAGAACCAGCTTGGGCTGACGATGATGAACTGTAGTATGCTGCAGCTAGTTGTGTGCTCATGCAGAGGTAGTGGATGTGGCTTTGTTGTAGTCGCAGTACTTTCTCCTTGTTTGCTTTTTGTTCAGTTTTCTTTCTATCAGTCTGCAATGAGTGGACAGGCAGGTTACTGTTGACTGCATGGACATGGCCAGTGGAGGTCTCCAGCCCTTGCGCCAAAGCAGGACACTACGTGTTTGGACACCTGAGGTGCCAGTTCATAAGTACAGTTATGCCTTTTAAACTACTTTTGTATCACAAACTGATATTTGCCTTCTTTGGTTTTGCAGTTTGTTCTAGCTGCCAAAATCGCTCTGTGTTCCTTTGTATAGTGAGCTCCGTCAATGTAATAAACGACAACAGACATACACAGGATTCATCTAAAAATATCCTCAATTTACTCCTTCAACAATTTTCAGTGCATTCAGGAGAAGGAAAGGGAGGCCTCTCAGTCTCATCTGCCCCTCTCCCTGACTAATAAGAGAAACTTTCTCTGCATATCCCTGAGGACATCCTAGTGTCATCAGACTGTGAGGTCTTTACAGTATTTATATTTTATCACGGATGGAGCTAAATGAACTCTCGCTATCTGCCCAGCCGCTCTGAACACTGGAAGTGGGACAGACAGATCCTTGTGTTCAAATTGAGTTGTATGAAAAAAGACTTACTGCTTTTGAAATCTCCTGTGCCCAACCTTGATTGTAGCCAGTGGAGCACAAATTAGAACTTTGTGCTCTGGTCTTGTACTTTTTTTGACTTTTGACTATGGGGCTAGGATAGAAGGGATCGTCACTCATGTCTTGCTATGTGAAACTCTGTATAGGGTTTACTATTATCATTTTTAATAACCTGTTGTTATGTGACAATCCCTTTAATGTTTTGTTTCAAGAGAAAAAAACAAATAAACATTGGTGTTCAACTGAAGCTACAGTAGCGTTTGTTACACAAACACAAAAATGAAAAAAAACATATATGCCAAAATATATTTTATAAATAATTTAAAAATGTATAATGAGAATATTTAATGATGTGTAGTTATTTTATGAGTAAGTTATACTTGAAATTAACTTGCTTTTGTTCATTTGTCCTTTGCTTTTATATTGAACCTGATTTGTTTTTTATTTTCAAAATGAACTTGGATTATTTTTTTGTTTACTGTGTGACCCCTGGCAACTGTTGACTTGCAGTCTACCTTGTTGTAAAGAGTTTCTTATTGGTCAGTTCTTGTGCCATCAAGTTTCTGTGTGGGCTACTAGAAAATGTAAAAAGACAAAAAAAAAATACAACAAAAAAAGCGATTTCAGCACCAACATTAGTGTGTCAGTTCAATGAGCTTAGAGTGAGATAGCAAAAGAAACCAAAAAAGATGCAAACAAAACCTTAAAGATTGCAGGATGTTGCTTAATCTTAGTATCTAAGGAGGAGAAAGGATGGCTCCGAGTGTTTTTCAAGCTGGTAACAGGGTTTCACCTATATTATCTGTCTAACGAGTCAGCTTTCCTTTTGGGCCCAATCAAGTTTAAACAAGACTTTTTCAGCATCAGCTGAGGGTACTCGGACATGCAGACTAGCTTTGCTCAGCACTGCTGATACACTGTGCCATCTGTGTTCAGTTAATCTCAAAGATAAGGTTGAGACCAGAGTGGTATAAACAGGGCTCTCCCCTCCTACGAGCACCACACAACAGACTGGGTGGAATCGTGTTTGAATGAACTAAGGTCTTGGGAGAACCGTGTTGCACATCAGCAATGTGGTTTTATGTTGCTTTGCAGTAAACTATGTACAATGTGGAAAATATGAATGAAAATGGACAAATTGCATACAACAAACTAGATCTTGTAGCTGAATGTTTTGCTGGTCTCACCCATGGCTTCTGGCAACATGAAAATCGGAATAATCACTGAATGTATACAGCAGCTTATAATTAAACTATTAAATGTTCTCTGCTTTGTTTCCTTGTCTTTACTCAACATAAGTCTGTTTTAAAGTCTGACTAAAATTTGAATTCTCCTCACTTTTTGTGTGAGGAAGTATACACTATAATGGTACTGCAGCTATTGTGCATATTTTTCCATTTTTCATAAGAGAGAAAGACATTTTTGACTATTTGGTGGAAACAACGTCTATGGCTGTTTCCCTTGGCAACACTTAACTCACATCTGAGGACTGGCTTTCGCACCATGAACTTCTGTGGTCTGCTACTGAGTGGAGCACGTCATAGCCCTCTATAGCCTACAAACATTAATACAAAAGCAAGCTCACATAGCATCATGCATTTTAGCAATTTAAACAGTCTGTTCTTTTACAGCATTTAACATCATGCTAATAAGTTTGTATTCCACTCGGAAAGTAGAAGTAAGCAAGCAAGGGTAACTAGCTTCCACTGGGAAAATGGAAGCTAGTTAGCCTAGCTTAACTAACTTTGGCAGTGATTCGCAGTATATGTTGCTTTGTGTTTATTTTATTTTAACACCTGCTGAGTCATCGACAGCTTCTGCACACTCAGTGTGTGTCCCACATCATACAAAAGAAAAAGGTATAGCGCGTATCAGCTGCTTTTTCATGGGTACAGTTGATGGCAAATGAGTAGTCTGTCAAAACTCACAGCAACAGGTAGTCCTGTAACCTCAGCACTCAGTACCAAGTGATTTTAATCATGATACGGAGTAACTATGTGTGGAATCACTGAGTAAAATTGAGTAAGCAACTGCTAACAATGTCAAGCCTCCCAGCCGGTTAACTACCTGTGTGACTGTAAGAACTGAAGTGATATTAAAAGCTATTTTTTGTTATTTTTAGTGCCCTCCCACACAGAGTACATACACTACAAGTACTAACATTGTCAGTCAGACCCAAAAATCCCTCCCCTCTAAGAGAACACTACTGAAGGGGGGTGATTTCACTGCAGAAGAAGAAAAAAAAAAACCTAAGTGCAAAAGTCAAATCAAACTCCAAGGACATATAGCTATACCAATGTCTTAGCAAAAATAAATTTAAATTTTAGTCTGACATCAACAATTGAGTTTAATTTGCTTTGAAATGACAATTAATTAACTTAGATAATCTATAAGCCAACCAATGATGTGAGTGTGTGCTATGCATTGAGTTTTGGATATAGCCTTGCCACAATTAGTTTACAATCTGTAATATGATGTGAATGTCTGAGAACTGCTCTTGGAAACAGCATGATAACACATGAAGCAATGTCCATTCTATTTGTCATGATAAAATGGAAATTAACAGTTTGAGTTGAGGCGAGCTCCAATTCTGCATTAATATTCCATGCATTCACTGTTGCTCTTTCCCATTATTTCCAAAGCAGACCTTTGGGAATGTTCCAGCAAGTGAGGTAAGTGTGTGCTAGTGTCTGTTTCTGATGGTAGTGCTCTTTTAATTTGCTAGAGTGGGTCACACATGCCATTTCTGAGACATTTAACATCGCTAAATGTCTCTCAAAAGCCTACAATACAGACACCAACCAGGCAACCCAGTTCAAGGCAGTTCGTGAAACAGTTGAGAAATTTGATCTATAGATTTGTGTTCACGGACACAGATTTTCCATTTTGTTCATGACACTCAGCATGACTTTCAAATTAATGTATTTCAGTTAGAAGTATCTTTCATGCCTGCACCATGTACAACGCTGTGAGCATCAGTCTGGTGGGCAGAATGGAAGATGGAAAGTATTTTCCTCACTGTCAATTCCCATGATAGGTTTTTCTTTAATGATATCTTCAACATTTCTCAACACAAAAACACAGAAGTGTCCTTGATAACTCAACAGTACGACAGGTTAATGTTATGGCCATCCATTTTAACTATTTCTCCTTTGATTCTGAGAAATCATGTTTGTTTGTTTTTTGTCAGTTTTGGATAGCGGAAGGCTACATTACCCATGATCCTCAGCCACCATTGCTATGGAGACAAAGAGTCTGCTTTGCTACCCGTTACAAAACTTTTATTTACTATTATATCTATTATTTACTTTTAATTACTGACTTTATTCCAAACTGATTAAGATTTTATGTGTGTTCATGAAGCCCCCCCCCTTGACAAACAACAGAGATAGCGTCTTTTGGATTCGCATAGTTGTGATTGCAGCCGACCAGTGGCAATTTGAAATTTAATGAAGCCCACCCACGGCAGACAACCAGAATAGGAGTTGAACACGCCAAATCCACCCACAACACAATGCTCTTCCCTAATTCTAACCTGCTTTTGCACTAAATT